>NC_091696.1:40123125-41370000 GCF_041296265.1 Equus caballus | reverse complement strand
CCTGGAGGCCATAACCTCACCCGAAGGCGGACAGCTGCTTCTCCCATCGTGGCTACAGGGGAGGGAAGCCCAGTGCTGCCAGACTTCTGATTTTTCCAAAGATGATGGAAACCCAGACTTTTGTGTGAAATCCACCCACGCTGAAATGCCGGGAGCGAATTAAAAGAAAACTTCCAAGGCTGCGGAGGCCAGACTCTCCTGTGGGCTCAGGAGTTTGTACTTCCTGACATTGAGAACGTGAGCACGCGAGAACGGCTGCCACTCCCCGGCCACAAGAGACGAACCAGCTGAAAGAGCCAGTGGACAGCAGAGCGGCCAAGTGGCAGGGGCTACACAAATGGCGAGGGTGTCTGGGGGAGTGGTGGGAAGCAGACACTCTGGAGTTAGAAAATCCCAGCTTCACCTTGCTGGGCCTCAGTTTCCCTCCCTGAAAAATGGAGATGGTAACAATAGTACTTGCTTCGTGAAGTTTATGTCAGGAGAGAGGATGCAGCGAGGCACCTGGCCCAGGGGGTGCTAAATAGTGGTAGCCGCCTGTAGTGGGGCTGAATGGGGGCCCCCAAAAGATACGTCCATCGGAACCTGTGAATGTGACGTTATTTGGGGAAAAGATCTTTGCGGATGTAATTAAGTTAAGGCTCTCACGTGAGGTTATCTCGGATTAACCTGGCAGGCCCTAAATCCAATGAGAAGCATCTTGATAAGAGTGTAAAGAGAAGACACACAAGTGGAAGGGGATGTGACAACAGAGGCAGAGATCAGAGTGATGCGTCTAACAAGCCAAGGAAAGCCCAGGGCTTCCAGCAGCCGTAGAATCTAGGAGAAGGGCCTGGGAAGCACTCTCCCTCAGACCGTCCAGGAGGAACCAACCCAGCCGACACCTTGATCTGGGACTTCTGGCTGGAGCATGGTGAGAGAATAAATTCTGTTGTGGTTTTTTGGGTTTTTTTGAGGAAGATTAGCCCTGAGCTAACATCTGCTGCCAATCCCCCTCTTTTTGCTGAGGAAGACTGGCCCTGAGCTAACATCCATGCCCATCTTCCTCCACTTTTATATGTAGGACGCCTACCACAGCATGGCTTTTGCCAAGCGGTGCCATGTCTGCACCAAGGATCCGAACTGGCGAACCCTGGGCAACCAAAGCAGAACATGTGCACTTAACCGCTATGCCACCTGGCCGGCCCCAAATTCTGTTGTTTTAAGACACCAAGTTTGTGATAATTTGCTATAGCAGCCACAGGAAACTAATAGGCCATCCTTATTACTGAGGACTAGGAAACAGGGTTTCCCAACATAGGGCACATGGGCTGCCAGGGGTACACAGAATGGATGACTTTAGGTGGAATGAGAAACTTTGAAAACATGCTAATAGTTAGGTATTTATTCTAATTTATTAGAAATAGTATAACCAGGGCATACGATTAGTGATTTTACAGACCTTGTTGTTTAGGACAAAGCCCAGAGTGGACACAGCTGTAGAAATCCATCCTATATATAAAAATATTCTGCCATGGTAATACAGATGGAACCGGAAGTGACATCAATGGCAAATGACTGAAGTCTGGGGAAAGGATCTAGTCAGTCCCTGGGAAGGTTGGAGTACCTGGGGGCTGGAGCTAGCTGCCCGGTTAACTCATATCCTGGCCCTGTTCCTAGCCGCTGTGTGACTTCAAGTCAGGTATTAGCCTCTCTGGGCCTCCGTTTCACCCTCTGAAGGCCCATGAAAACATTTAGCTCATGGGATTGTCATGAGGATTAAATACATAGCACTTAAAGAGGGTCAGCGCTCAAGAAACAGTGGTTGCTATTATGTCCTTATTATTACTCCAGTCCTACATTGCTACCAGCTCTCTGGGTGACATCTCCCTCGCTGAGATCCTGGAAACAGAGGGGATGGATTCCCTGGAGCCTCATGAAGGTCCAGGGCTTGGGTCCTGACTCCCCACACCCTCCATTCTCCGTCAGCCTCTTTGTGGTGGGCTGGGAGTAGCTCTGTATTTATAACCAGGGGAGGTACACACACTGGCCTGAGTCTGTGTCGCATGGGCATCAGGCTTTGCACAGCCTCATCTTAATGCTTCCTCTGTCTGTGTACCATCTGCTCTATTATTTACTTAACCTTTTTCTTTACACCCACTTTCTTCTCTCTCCTTAGATTTACTTTAACAGGAAATTTTACCTTAAGTGAAAAATCAGCTTCCGTTGCCATAAATAGATGGCAACTATAAAAATAAATACAGGGAAAAGAAGCAATATTATCCAGTTCCAGCAAGATGCTGGGGCCTGCCCAAGGCCCTGGGCCTGGGCTCCGCTCTGTGGTTAAAGGGAGATTAGCAGCCACAGAGAGCTGCAGACCTGGTAGGTGCGAACTGTTGCGCTCTCTCTGAAAGTCACCAGAACCCAAAGGCAGCAGAGAAGGGAAGGCCATCTCCTGGTGGGATTCTGCGTCATTTATGGCCCAGCAACGTGAGTCCACATTTTAGAACATACTGGGCTCTTTCCAGCCTTGGTTTCCAGGCTTTGGTTCTGACATAGATCTTTAAAGGAGTTTAAATGGACAAAAACCACTTTCCCAGACCAAAACAGAGCACAGTGAATCATAAAATGGGGCCTGGGAGGCCATGGAACCCAAGAGTGAGTCTCAGCTCCACCAGCAACTCGTTGCTGTGTGTCCTTGAGCAAGCCCCTTCACTTCTCTGTGCCTCAGTTTCCCCATCTGCAAATTGGGGATGACAGTGACCAGCTCGCGGGTTGCTGCGATATCAAGGAATGCTTATAAAATACTTAGCATGTTGCTTTGCACCTGATGTCTTCACTTTAAAGACATTAGAAACATTTCCACATCAGTCAGTGTTCTTCTAAAACAATGTAAAAGGCCTCGTTTTCTTTCACAAAGTCAAACGATAATTTCATAAGTCCCCTACTGATCTACATTTTAGTTTGTTCCAGTTTTTCATTATCTAAAATCAAACTACACTGAACATCCCAGGACGTTCAAAAAAAAAAAAAGGCGGGAGGACTAAGCAAATGCAGGCACGTGGCAAGTACGTAATCATCAGTTGTATTTTTTTTTTTTAAGCAAAGATTAGAAGCAAAACTGACTCGTGTCCCAAATGAAATGAATCACTCTGGGAAAGCCTATGACATCAGGAAGGGACGCCGTTAGTGCTGGATTCTGACGTGGGACCCCAGCCAAAAGCCACAAACACCGTCCATCTGTCAACCGACCCACAGAGCCTTCTTTTTCTGGGTCCCGAGTTATCTCGGGAGGAGCTGCCCCTCCCCACACGCCGCATTTCGGCGACTTCGTGCTATTCTGGGGCTCCGGGGCGGGCGTGGGCGTGGGAAGGAAGAGAAATTTTCCGCAGTCTTATCTTGGTGTTCCCAAAAGAGATTAACCTTGAACCCTGGGGCACGTCTAACCAGAAAGACCAGAGTTTCTCAAAGCACAGTGTGGAAGCCAAGAATATCTCTTTGTGCCATCCTGTTCTCAGGACCAAAGGTGGCTCTTGGTCATCGATTGATGACATTGATCAATATTCATTTCTTACCAGAACTGCCTTTCCAGCAAGACCCCAAGTAAACCCGTTGCCTTGATTACTCCTCCTCCCCTATCCTCTGGTCATATGTTCCTGATGAGGCCAACTGCCTCTCTACCTCCAGCTCCAAGAATGGAATAGAGACCACAACCTAAGCCATCCAGAGCTGTCCACAACCCCAGCTACAATGAGTGGCTCAGGAATATGCACATCAACCTCCGCCAATCAATAAGAGTCAATGAGACTCCATTCAGGGACTCAAGCAAGGAATCAAAAGAGAAAGAAATTCTGCTGGATGTAAACGCAAAGGATGTAAAGGCTGGAGCCACAGCAGCCATTTTGCTGTCAAGAAACTGCAGCCTACCTAAAGACAATGTTGTTGAAGACCAGGTTTCTAGAGGCATCCTTTGGGCCCCTGGAACCTGCTGTACCTGAAACCGGTATCCCTGAGTGAGTCATTTTCCATTTGCTTAAGCCAATTTGGGTCACTTTGTAACTGAAAGAACACTAATTTATGCAGCCACTTTTCTAAAACACCGATAAACCACCTAAGGTAATATTCATTTTCATTCTTCTTTTTTTTTTTTTCTTTTTGAAGGGGTGGGAAATTCAGAGAGCAGAACTCTGTCCGGACCAGAGAAGAGTTCCTAACTGATGCCAGTGGAACCAAGAGCACGAATCTACACCTCCTCGCCAGCGCCGGACGGAAAGTCTGAAGACTTACATTGCTGCTCCTCGTCACTGAAGCCCATGATGGCCATGGCCTCCACGGTCTCCTGGAACATCTCGTCGTCCTGGGCAGCTGGGATGGGCACAAAGCCATTGGAGAGGAAGGTGTAGTTGCTGAAGCCCTCCAACAACAAGTCATCTAGAAAGAGAGGGAGACGGGATAGCGGTCAGGAAGACACACTCCACTTTCAACGTGAGACAGAGACCTGATGAAGGCTCTGGGCCACCATAACTTCTTCCCCTTTCCCAAGACTTGGATGGTTTAAAACCTTCCTTCTGCATCATTGCATAGATGGCCTCACCAGCCATCACCGGCCTCACACAGTGGTGCAGGTTGTGCACTGCCCCAGGATACCCAGCAGCTGAAATCCAGCTTTGGCTCCGTTTGCGAAGCCGTGACCCCTGACGCGGGGTTGCATTTACCTGGAGGAAGGGGCACCTTTATCTCAATTGCCCAAAGGCACTCTGCCTTCCGTAAGAAAGCTGTTTGATAAGTTAGATCGATCTTTATTCATCCACTTATTAAATTTTGTAAAATAAAATCACGCATGCACATGAATTTTAAAAATCCATTACTAACAAAAGATTTATAATTAAAAAAACACCATTCCCTGTCGTATCTCTTCTCCAACTCCTACCTTACCCTAGGATAACTGCTTTATCTCTTTTAGCTGTTTATTCTGGTAGTTGCCACAATCTCTATATATCACAGGCTTACTATATATAATATTATATCTATATGTCATATAGAATAGGCTATTTCTGGATACGTCAAAGTTAGATATTATCTGTTGACGTCTTCCTATGGCGGATAAAGACTAAGCTCTTCCACCATCCTCGTCCTCCAGTTATTTCTAATTGAATCAACAGACAAGGTTTACAGCAGGGGTTGGCAAATTTGGTCGGCTGGTTGTTTTTGTAAATAAAGTTTTATTGAAACACAGCCACGCCCCTTTCCTTGTCAGTGTCTATGGCTGCTGTTATGCTACCAGGGCAGCCAGACTTGAGTAGCAGCAACAGAAACTACAAGGTGCCCGAAGCCTAAAATAGTTACTTTCTGACCCTTTAGCAAAAACAGTTGCCAACTGCTTGTTTATACTGTTACATCTATTAAACGCTGTTCTCTGTGAAGTGTTCCGTGGTTACATTCCTGTGTTAATCAGTTCCCCATCCCTTTCTCTCCCATCTGTAATTGCCTCTCTTTTTCTCGCACAAGTTGCTCTTACGACACCCTCTTCCAGATGGATCTTTAATGAGACTGGATGTGATTACACTTTTGGAAAGAAGTCAGCGAGATACTTTTCTTTTGAAACAAAGGTCTTTTAGGGGTCAAGTCACTTGGAAGCTATTTGAGGTTAAAGGGACCCAATACACCAATTAGCTGAAGCCTTCGGATTAACTGAAACGCCTGATGAAAGTCATAGGATCGGGGTCTTGGCCAAGACTTCGTTATCCAGACTACGGATGAATTTACAAATAGCCGATTTTTCTTCCCAGATCTATCATCAAGACTACAAATGGTCCCTGGGAACTTTGCTTGTTAGGCTTTTCCTTACCCAAATTTCTGGCAGACCAGAGACAGCACAAAACTGGAACCTGAGTTGCCAAGAAACCCAACTGTTGACTTTGGTGACAAGCAAAAGGAGGAGGGATGGAAACATTTGTCCCTGGGCCACCCCACAGTGTCCCGCTCCGGAACTGCTAATTTACCTATTGCCTGGTATATAACATCCGTTCAGCATCCCCCCATTTATCCAAAATATCCATCTCACCCCGTGTTCCAGACCGCCAAGCATCAAGGAGATTGAATAATGAGTGATGCCTCCCCCTAGTGGCAGAGCTCTGCACTACACCCCATCCCAGCAAACGTCCCTTGGGTGATGCTCCCAACCCAAGTAACTAACTGGGGGCCGCGAGACCGATGGGCAGCGAAGTTTGGATTGTTCTCATAAAATTTTCGACTTAAGCTTGTTACTAGAATGCAGACCACACTATGGACCTGTATTCACTCGTATGTTCCTTTTTCCAGCTCCATGATTTTGTCTCTCTCTTCCTAAGTGAGTAGATGACTGTATGTCCAGAACGTATAATTTCCTACTGGAACCTGGTACACAGTGCATTGTATTCACGTGGAAAAGTATCTTCCTACTGGTGATGGATATTAACTAGACTAATGGTGCTGATCTTTTTGCAATATATATAAACATCGGATCATTATGCTGTACTCCTAAAACTAATATACTGTTGTTATATGTCAATTATACCCCAATAAAATATGTATATTTCTCCTACAACAGAGGTGAGCAAGCACAGCACACTGCCTATTTCTATAAATAAAGTTTTATTGTAACACAGCTATGCCTCAGTTTACCTATTGCCCCAGCTGCTTCTCCATTACAATGGCGCAGCTGAGCAGTTATGACAGAAACCACGTGGCCAACAAAAAGCCTAGAAGATTGACTATCTAGTCCTTTATGGAAAGTTTGTTGACCCCTGCCCCACAAAGGCCACTTCAAAGTCACCTTCAAAACACATATAAGGAAACCTGGTTAGTCCCACTTCCCCTCAAAATTCTTTATAAAATTGCATCTTATCGAATTGCTAGTTTTAGAAACTGGCAAATACAGCTATTGTCTTCCTCTCTTCCTGGAAGGCACAGGTTGTGTCTAATTGGACTTGACACCTTCCATTCTAATGGGACTTTCTTAGTTAATCATCTAACATCTAATGGGGCTCAACGTCTTCTGTGTCACATAGCAGGCGCTCAGTAAACAAGAATGACCACACAAAAGCCACACTCACTCAAAAGGAGATGAGGAATTATCCCTCTGCCCCCCAAAGATACAGCTCTTTCCCTGGCAGGATCTCAGACTGTTTTAATAGCCAATCAATTAACCATGGATCGTGACGAAAGGGGAGGCTGAAACCCCCAACGCTTGTCCTTGCTGTCACTTACTTCTCATCTTGTCCTTGGCTCCAGCAATCAGGTAGTAGAAGATGTGGAACGTTCTCTCGTCTCTGGCTTGGCGAATGGCCCGTGACTTTTCTAGCAGATCTGGTTTGGGAGGAGTTAAGAATTCCAGTGATAACACAAGCGCCCCCCCTCACAGGAACCTAACCTTCCTCCCCAGTGCCTGTCGCCCCGGCTGCTGGAGGGGAAATCTCCAGGCCCCGGGAGAGGCTCCCCGGAGAGTTCGCAAGAGCCTTCGAGCCGGGCAGAGCCAAGCCATCCACGCCAGATTCACACGGGTTGACCTCCCAGTTCTGGTTCACGGGTCCAAAGTGAGACCACTGGGTGCTGCTGGCAGGCCCCAGGCCCAGAGAGGAGTGAGGGGAACAGAGAAAAGGAAACGATAAAAAAAAACCAGGAGCCCCAAGACCCCAGGATGAAAGAGTTACGGTGGGGAGGGCATGGTAACCACCCCCCACTCCTCTTCTGCAGAATGAGCTTCAGCTCACAGAGTGAAAAGAATTACACCCCCTACGGTTTAGCAATCCTTGTGCTAAGGGGCTGACATGCATTGGCTCATTTAAGCCTCACAAACGAGCCTAGAAAACAAGTGTGAATGTTATTTGCATTTTCAATATAGGGAAACTGAGGCTCGGGGACGGAAGGCATCTCCCAAAAGCACACAGCTAGGAAGTGGCAAAGCCAGGTCCTGTGGCGGCCAAAACACCGCGGCCAAGGGGCTGGGCTTCACAGAGCTGGCCAGCCTTCTAAGGAGACTAGCAACACGCCCCTCTAAGGAAACCAAAGAGAGCTGTTCTGCCGCGGTGGGGCGTGGAGACCGCGGGAGCTGGGGACGGTGGGGAGGGCACGTGGTGGCTGGGCTGCTGGGCCAGGTGGACTTGCTCATCACTCAGTGTGATGGTGAGGCTGATGGAGCAGGCCCACCTGCGCCCAGACGGCTTGGCAGACCTCGCCCTCTCAGAGCCCTGGAGCTGAGCAGCAGCTGTCTGAGCCGCCCCAGCCCCCTCCAGCCTGGAAAGCCGTGTTCTCAGCCTTTCTGGCAGAGCATCCACATCACTTGGGGGGCTTGTGAAACCCACATTGCCGGCCCTGCCCCCAGGGCTCTGGCTCAGCCGGTCTGGGCGGGGCCTGAGATCTGCATTTCTGCCCAGCTCCCAGCTGATGCAGATGCTGCCGCTCTGGGGACCACACTTTGCGAGCCACTGATCTAAAGGGAGGGAGCTGAGGCCGGAGGGATGGGGGGCTGCCCGGGACTTGTCATAAACACAGGAAATGAATGGCTGAGGAGCACGTGCAGGGGCCAGAGAACAAGCTGTGAGACAGGAATCCTCTGAGGGTGGGCTGGCCGGGCAGCCCCAGACAGCGGGGGTCTCAGCCTGCAGAACGAGACACCTCGTCCTCAGAACATCTGGGGCTGGTTGGTGGCCTGGGTCCACTTCCCACAAAGCAAACAGGAAGCTGTTGCTGGAAGTTTGAAGTCGCAGAATTCCGCCAGCCCACCACTGCCCCACTCTGGCTCATTAGCATCTCAGTGGGGGCTCCGGGTGCGGCTGGGGTCCCCTGAAGAGGCACCTCCCACCCCCCCAGAGCTGGGCCAGGATTCAACGGGATACCGTGTGCTAAGGGCCCAGGGTGGCGCCCAGCACACAGAGACTCCTGGACAAGGCTAATGATGATAAAAATAGCATTAGTTCCACAATTTCTTTTCCCAACCCTTGGGCCAGAAGAGTCTCAGAATTTCCCAGATTTCGGACAGACCATTGTGGATGGATCATGAATATTATAAAACGCCCTCAATGGCTCTAAGGCAGCCCCTTGACAATCCTGCAGCAAAACACAACGATATTCTCCTGAGGGGACAAACAGACTATAAACAGCCTCTCGTGGGCTCAGGCCAGCTTTTGCCACCAGCTAGTTTCGGTTTTCAGAAGGTTCTGGATTTTAGGATTTGTGGACCTGTTTTATAAGAGGCCTTGAAGAGAGACACCAGTCTACACGACCTGACATGACAGAGCGGGGGAGAGGACACAATCGAATCCAGTGGATTTGGGGGCACAGAGAAGAAATGATCGTGCCTCCGTTCTGCGGAGGTCGGGGTTTGGCTGATTCGGGTAAAGTCAAATAGAGCCTGTTTCTTCCATGTGGGTTTAAGGGGCTACGATTTGCTGTGGGTGCTTCTCTAGAGGAAGACAAATTTTTTACACCAGTAGATGAGTATCGATTTTCCAGAAAAAAAAAAAATCTGGGTGGATTGAAATAGAAAATGACAAAGGTGAACAAGGACATAATAGCTACCACATGTTACATGCTCCCTTTGGGCCAAGGGCTGTGCATGTCATTTCATTTCATTACAATTTAACTACAACTGCACAAGGAGGGCTGTCATCATGCCCATTTTGCACTGAGGCTCAGAGAGGTTAAGTGATTTGCCCGAAGCCCCACAGCTAATATGGCAGAGCCGAGAACTGGACCCAGACCGTGCCACTCCGAAGCTTATCCCAGGCACCAAAATGCAACCAGACACTGCCCTGGATCCCACGGCTGGCCAGCAAACGCTCCCCAAGCAGCTATAAGAGTACAACATCCTTGAGCCTGGCAGGCCCCTGTAATGCTCCTAAGCTGAACCCTAGACTCGGTCCCTGAGTCCAGAAATTTCCAACTCGGCTCCACTTCACCATCCAGGCCCTCCAAAGACATACTCTTCTTGTCCTGTGCAGCACGGCCATCCTTCAGGAAAGCTCTGTTCCCAGCAATTTCCTATCTGTGCACTGGAACTGGTCACAGACCAGCTTCCTGAGAAGGACAAGAAGTCCTGGGTTTGGCCTCGGACCCTGGCCCAGTACGGATGAAGCAAAGATCCCAGGATAGGCAAAATCCACCCGCCCTTACTCCGTCTGGCATGGTTCTAAGAGCTTGACGTGAACTAATTCATTTCATCTCACAACACCTCTCTGAGGCAGGGACTTCCATCATCCCCATTTCTTTGATGAGGCACAGAGAGGTTGAGTAACCAGCCCAAGGTCACACAGCCAGGGAGAGGTCAACCCAGACTCAAACGTGCAGGCTGTTTGGGGTTCAAACCTGCGGTCCACGCACGACAGTGCCTGCTGTTACGGGAAAACCACCCCAGGGAAGATTCCTTCTAGAAGGAACCCAAGAGTCTGGGGAGAGGGGCCGGCTCCCGGGCTTTTCTCGGGCCCCTCAGGCTCTGGGCAGGAGGTCGGCTGCGGGCGCAGGGTGGGCCCCACGTGGCCCAGGCTCAGAAAGGATACACGTCTCGATGTTGGCTCCCACGATGTAACCGGTGACGTCGAAGTTGATGCGGATGAACTTGCCCTGTCGATGGGAAAACGCAGGTCACGGAGGGCTCCCCAGCCTCGGCCCCTCCACCCCACACTGCGGGCAGGTGGGCAGGAAGTATTCAGGCAACAATCACAGAAAAAACAGAGGTGCTCGCAACCTCTCCGAGTCTCACAGGCCAGCATGTCAGAAGGACCCCCATCTGCTGTGCGGGGACCATCCGGGGCCACCCAGCGACACGGGAACTTGCAAAACACGTGCACGAATCAGTTTCTCCCAGCTCTTGCAAGGACCCTCAGTCCATCACACCTACTGCCATTTTAAAGGTGGGGAAACTGAGGCTGAGAGAGCTCGTGTGACCTGCCCAGGGCGACAGCGCTCCGAGAGGCAGAGCCATCAGTAGGAGACATGTTTTGTCACGCCCCGTGGCTGGAGGGGGCCCTGCCTGCCCCCGCCCAAAACACGCCGGGCCCTCCACAATCAAGCGGGTCCAAGTTCATCCCGCTGCGAATTAAACGGCCTCCTGGCACAGGGGAGGACGAATCGTGACTCCAGGGGGCCAGGCGATCCAAGCAGGCCCTGGAGAGGGGGTTCTGCGGGCCCTGCCTGGCCCTGGGCTGCTCGGGTCTCTCCCCCTGGAGGAGACGCCCAGTCCACCTGCCTCTGTTTTAGCTGAACCTCAAAATCAAGGAGAGCCAGGTCCTGCATCGGAGCACGGGCCCTTTTCCAACTTTCTCAAGAGCTGATTAAGAATCCTACCCTTTTCCCGCCTCTGGGATGGGAGGCGTTCCCCTGTGTGGACACCATCCCCCGGGCTTGCTCAGGTCTTGACAAAACCCTCACACTTTCTCCATCAGGAAGTAAGACCGTGATCTGGGACCACCAGGGTCATTGCCACGGCAATGGAGGACCTGCTGGTCCTGGGCGCCATCCCTCTCCCGCCCAAGAAGGCGTAGGGTACCAGTGAGCGGGGGACATTTTTAGGGGTTGACTCCGAATTGGCTGTCCTTTGGGACATGCTAGAAACTTCGCCCCAGCTTGCAACCCACAAATGCAGTACTTCTCGGGGGAGGCAGCACATCCACCACCCGGATTTTGGAAATCTGGGGGAAGGAAGGTTTGGGCTGTCACACGATGGTGAGGCCACCGCTCTTAGTGGACGGGGACCACAAAGGCTGGGCACCCTCCAGTGACGGGAGAGTCCCAGCCACCAAGCATTAGCCACATCCCCGGGGACTTTCAAACGTCCCACCTGATATTCATGGAGGTGAAAAACCTGTTTATAAGCAGCTGAGCCTAGAACCTAAGGCTGTTTTTTAATTTTAATTTTCTTTTTTTAGGAAGATTAGCCCTGAGGTAATATCTGCTGCCAATCCTCCTCTTTTTGCTGAGGAAGACTGGCCCTGAGCTAACATCCATGCCCATCCTCCTCTACTTTATATGTGAGACGCCTACCACAGCATGGCTTGATAAGTGGTGCCATGTCCACACCTGGGATCCGAACCAGCGAACCCCGGGCCACTGAGAAGCGGAACGTGCGCACTTAACCGCTGCGCCACCGGGCCAGCTCCCTAAGGCTGTTTTAGATAAAAACAGACCAAAAAATTTTAAATGTTGCTCTAATATAAGAAAGTCACATCCGTGTGACTCTAGAGCAAATCGTTCTTTGGTTCAGAGCTGTTCTAAGAGCATATCATCATTCTGGAAAATCCCGTCCCAGGGCATCAGCCCCCAGCAAAGCCCCCTTGTTTCTGTCTGCGTTTGTGGCTGTCACGGTCACAGTGATTCTGGAAGTGAATGCAAGTGTCTGACATGTCCACTGTGTCTTCCTATGGGCTCTGGCCTGAGCACTGACGGGCTGAACTGCACGTTTGAATTATGACTTATTCTCTTTCTCCTTATACTACATTAGGGCATGATGCCGATTTGTTTTAATCTGATGTGTGAAGTAGGTGATGTCGTCTAGGACTCCAGCTTCAGGAAAGGAAAGGAGGGGACATTGTGTAATTATTTGGGTCTCAGGGTTAACAGGGCTGGGGACTGCTGCGTGAATACGCACGACACAGGGATGCTCAGCAGAGCAGCTCGGGACGGGCAGAGCAGAGGCATCTGCAGGGCCCCATCCTGGGGGGACCACAGTTCAGAGGGGCACCCCCGAAACCGCAGAAGCCCCCCCCCCCGGAACGCAAATGCAGTCTTTGCTCATGAAAACACCTGCTGACTCTCCTACGGGGGCCACCACTTCTTTTCTACAACAAAATGATTTTTGTCTAAGAGTCATCAACCACCCAGGCTTGGGGTTCTCCTGCCCCCTTCAGGCTCAGGGGAGAAAGGGGAGGCCCTCGGAGCCTGGGGAAGCCTGGGCTGGGAGGGGGCAGCCCCGCCTCGTCCACTGTTGGCTCCTCGACTAGATCACAGGCTTCACAAAGGCTGGAACCGCATCTGGATTGTTCACCGCCATCCTGTGAGCCTAGTTCTGGGTCTGGGATACAGTAGGTGCTTAATAAAAATTAACCGAGCAAATGGAAAAAGAAACGAAAGAGAACAGTGTACGGTGTACGTAAAAATGCCTACCAGAATGACTGCATACAGTGGGCGCTGAATAAATGCATGCTGAAAGATGTGTGTGCCTGGTACACAGTTGGTGCTCCCTTGGGGTTTTGCTGAATCAATGAAGGAGTGTGGGATAGAGGTGTCTAGCACTTTCTACTCATTGAGTGAATCATGAATGTCCCACGCCTAACAGGGCGCCTGTGACACCAGAGACGCTCAGTGCGTGTGTGCTGGATGAGCGGTGAACGAATGAATGAGGGAAGGAGACACGGGACCTTGCAGGGCTGTGAGGCCAAGACAGGACCAGAGACCCAGGGCAAGATGCTGCTGCGACGCGCACCTCCACGCCTCCCGTCGCAGACTCCCCCTGCACGCACAGTCCGCATCCTCAGGGGGAGATGACACTGTGGGACCCCAGCCCATCCCAGAAAGCCAGCGGGGCTCAGCTACTTACGAATCGGGAGGAGTTGTCGTTCTTGACTGTTTTGGCGTTGCCAAAAGCCTCCAGAATCGGGTTTGCTTGTAGAAGCTGCTTTTCCAGCTCACCCTAAAATGCAGGCACATCTAGTTACTGGAGAAAACAACGCAGGCGCGGATGGTTCTGCCCGAGACAGATGGTGTCACGAAACTCACAGGTGCTCGCCCATCCTATCACCCCCCTGCTCTGAGACCCCCAGTGCTAACGTCCCGATTTACTCGAGGATTTCAGAAGAGCAGCAACTGGCTGAGCTCTCTTATAGCGAGCATGTCTGTTCCCAAGGAAGGCCGCTTTTTCATAGAGAGGGCCTGCTCAGCTAGGCAGTGTCATTGCCACTCAGAACTGCAGCACTGCACAAGACCGGGCGGTGGCATTTACTTCACAGTGAATGACGCCCTGTGGAATTGTGCAGTGCACAACCTGCCCTGCTGTCTGTGGCTCCTGTTTAACAAGCAGCCTCCTTCAAGCGAAACCCCTAAAATCCTTCTCCTGAAGGTTTTCGTGAGATTTTCTTAAAGTTGCCATTTTTCCTTTCTGGGACTAGTTTTCTGGAGTCTCCCAGGGAAGACAAGGAAAGAAGGCGCAAAGCCCACCGGGAATACTTTTCACCGACTGCAGGACAAAGTTTCAAAGCAGGTTGCCTGAGCTCCATTCATCAGGTTAAATGCAGCTGAGACGATACACAGCCCACCGGCCCCCTCGGAGGGGGCTCCTGTGCACACGCGCGGTCACGTGATTAATGGTGGCAGGAAAGGGCCAACAAGGTAAGTCATGCCGGGAAAGCGAGGAGCGGCTCTTGGCCTGGCCCCCAGGGCTCCCTGTCCGAGCTCTTCCTCCAGGCCTCCCGGGGAAGGCTGGGGTTCTCAGGGTCCCCCTTCTTCTCTCTGCTGATCTCTCTGCCCTTTCCTCCGAGGCAGCAGGGCTGGGCTAAGAAGCCTCTGGGGGCCGTTCTAGACGCCAAAGGGGCACACGGCTTTCTCCCAGCTCCTCTGCACACGGCGGGCATCGTGGGGAGCTGACCCCAAAGGGACAGATCAGGAAGCTACTGTTGATTGATGTGCTTTATTTACCCACGTGCCCTCGCCACCGCCACTCTCAAAGGCGATGGACCCAAGGCGTCATCTGTGTGACAATCCCAGCCACACGTGGAATTCCCATAATTGGGACTTGCGGGAATTTATAACGAGAGCAATGGCCTGTCCTTGGCCTGTGGGAAGGGGACCAAAGGGACCACTTCTGTCAGCACAAACATGGGGTGCCAAGATCCCTAGCTAAAGGTCCCCTTTCTAGAAGGGGAATTCGAGCTGGTGGGACCAAAGGGTCCTTCTCCGGAGAGCTTTAAACATGGGGATCTGGTCCAAACGGCTCATTTTATGGATGATGCCACTGTGGCCCAGAGGAGTTAAGGGTCTTGGCTGAGGTCACACAGGAGCAGATCCCGAAGAAGAACCCTGACTCCCCTTCTGACCTTCCCATCACACTGCCACCCAGTGTAAGATGGGTTGAGTATGACCCTAGGACCCACTAGGACCCCTGAGGGTCTCTTCCAGGCTGGGACCCCTATGCCAGCTCCTGAAGCTCTGTGTTAGAGATGAGTTTATGTATGCAGGGGTCCGAGCAGGGCCCAGTCGTGTGTCGCATAGCTGGGGCCTTACCGCGCCTCCAAAGCTAGTGCATCGCGAACCCCAAGACTCCTGGTTCTGGAGCCTCAGGTCCAGCCACCGGCATGCAAGGACAGACACGCACTGCACACGCATGCACGAGGACACACCAGTGGGCGGGGCGGGGGGGGGCAGGGCTCAGGGGAGAAATCCAGGGATGAGGGTGGGGGGAGAGGGGAGGCATGCCACAGCAGTGTCATCGACTGTCAATCAAGCCAGGGAAGCGTTAGGGCCAGACAGTCCTAAAACGCTCAACCAGACGGGACAGACGTCTCTGGGGGGCTCCAGTCGGGGACACCGGTGATGGACGCGTTGGTGCGAACGGTGGGGATTCACTGTGAACTGGGGACACCCATGCCAGGCTGGAGGACACGCCTGGGGTCCCAATGGGAGTCCTGCGGGTGTGGCCGCACCCCACACCCTGTGCGCGGGCCACGGACACCCGCAGGACTGTATTGGGGTCATTTGTCGGTTTGCGTTGTGAACCCTGGGGGCCTCGCCCGTTCCACCATCTGCTATGGGACCCGGGGGGGGAGGGTGCAACAGGAGCATGCAGATCTAAATACACTCCATGCCTCCCGTACACACCAGGAAAACACTCCCAGTTACTCACGTAGGCAAGAGGTGGGCCTTGCTGCGGTCGAACGATACGGTATAAAACAAACGTCAGTGTTATTGCGATCACTCGCCCATCAGGGCGGGAGAACACAGGACTTCACCCCGCCCCCCCCGACGGCCTGGGTTCCCCGGCACGACGTGGACGGCGGCAACTCTGAGTCTGTCTCCTTCCTCTCTGTTCCCCTCACTCCTGTTTCTAATTTCTCAGAGACCCAGGCCTTGCAAAGGCTTTTGCAGTGGCTGGGGCCACAGGGAGGCCCTTGCAAACTGTGTCAGACAAGAGACTGGCTAAGACGCATTTACAAACTCAGAGACGCAGGTGTCTGCACACAGCGGGCACTTGATAAAGATCAGGCCTTATTATTGTCTTATATGTCTTATTTTGACTATTCTAAGGACGACAAATGCAGTGGGAACAGCATTTAAGGGCCCCACAAACTTTGGGTCCCTTTGTTCCTAGACTCCGTCCCAGAGATGGTTCAGAAACGCTGGACCTTGGGTTTCCTGCATCTGTGTGAGGGACGAAGGTTCCAGAAGGGCAACCAGCGCCCGCCCAGATCGCCAAGGGCCCCCAGACCAGCTGGTCTCTGTGGCTGCTCCAGAGAGGCCTCTGAGGGCTGGAAGCAAGACCCAGGGTGGCAGGAAGCGGTGACACCCCAGCCCATCTTCAGGCCCCCGTTCTGCCAGCTCCTCACCCCCAAACCTTCAGACAGAGGCGCTGGCAAGTCCGTCGCGCAGCCCCACGGCTTGTCCCCTTCTCTGTCCCCCAGAGAAGAAGATGGGGGTGGAGGAAGAGAAGGATGGACCCAAAAAGGGATGATTCTAGAAACCTGCTCTTCTCTTCCTTCCGAGCCCTTCATCAAACTGTGTGATCTGGCTTAATCTGTAGGCTGTTTTGACGACTCTCTCCGTTTCCCACGTGTCTGGAAGCTCAGTGACAAAATGACAGCGTCTCTCGGACTCACGGCTGGACCCTATCCTGGCGGTGGCTGGCACACGCAGACGCTCAGGCAAGGGACGAGCCGAGGGACACCACATTCCATCCCCCGGGGCCCCCGTCAGAGGGACACGTGGAGGAATGACAGCTGTGCCACCACTAGAGTTCACCGAGATTCGTTTAAAGCAGCAGCTGTCAGTCAGGGGCGACTGGGCCCCCACAGGACCCCTGGCCAGGGCTGGAGGCATTTTTGGTTGTCACACTGGGGGCAGGGACCAGGGATGCTGCTGAATATCCCACAATGCATCAGTCAGCCCGCACAGAGAATTATCTGGTCCAAAAGGACAATGGGGCCACCAGGAGAAGCCCTGAAGTAAGGTGACACTCCTCACTGGTGGGCAGCAGGCTCGTCCCACTTCACAAAGCAGGACCCCCTCGGGATGACGGTCCTGGGTGAGGCGAGGACTGGTCCAGACCCAAACGGGCCCGCTCAAGTGGGACAATGACCTCTCCTGTGAGCTGTCAGGGGAGGCGGCAGTTAACCCCGGGCCCGAGTCCTCATAGCCGAGTCCTGGCCCTCCCACCGCACTCGGCTTGTGCCTCCGTCACGCCACGAGCTGGCCACCCGTCCGCTAAGGCCTGGCCACCGAGCGGGACCCGCCACTCACCGTGATGCTGGTGTCCTTCTTGCCCTTGTGGGAGGAGGCCACCATGGCGAGGTACTGGATAACTTTCTTGGTGTTTTCCGTTTTCCCAGCTCCAGACTCGCCTCTGAAAGACACAGGAACAGTGACCTCCCGGAAAGAACGCCGTGCAGGTGTTCTGTGGGGACCTGTCCACAGCTCCGGGGGCTCCATGGCATGACAACTGTCATCACGGCCATTTGCTGGATGGGGAAACTGAGGCTCCCAGAGGGGAAGTGACTTGCCCAAGGTCACACCGCTGGTAGAGAGCTGGGCTGGGCCTCAAACCCTCATCTGATATCTCAATCTACTCCTCCTGGGAAGATGCAGGAAAGGACTCAGGTGAAGAGTGAGAAAGAGAGGGGCCGGCCCGGTGGTGCGGCGGTTAAGCGCGCACATTCCGCTTCGGCCCAGGGTTCGCCGGTTAGGATCCTGGGTGTGGACATGGCACTGCTTGGCAAGCCATGCTGTGGTAGGTGTCCCACATATAAAGTAGAGGAAGATGGGTACGGATGTTAGCTCAGGGCCAGTCTTCCTCAGCAAAAAGAGGAGGATTGGCAGCAGTTAGCTCAGGGCTAATCTTCCTCAAAAAAAAAAAAAAAAAAAAAAAAAAAATAGGAAGAGTGAGAAAGGGAAAATCTGATTTTTCCTACCAACATCCAAACTTAGGTTTATCAGGAACCGTCTACTTTTTTCTAATGGACTTGACTTTTTAGAGCAGACTTAGGGACACAGCAAAATTGAGAGGAAGGTACAGAGATTTTCCCACAGACCCCCTGGCCCTGCACAGGCACAGCCTCCCCCACTGTCCACACCCCGGGCCAGAGTGGGACGTCTGTCGCAATTGATGAACTTGCACGGACACACGGTCATCACTCGAAGCCCATAGTTTCCAACAGGGTCACTCTTGGTATACATTCTATAGGTCTGAATAAACATACGATGACAGGCAGCCACCAGCACAGTATCATACAGAATAGTTTCACTGCAAGTCATCTGCTTAAGACATCACTAGCTTTGTCAGAGATGGAAAGATCAGGCAAGAGGCCGCCTTCCCAGAAGGACATAAATACCTCTCAGAGTACCAGGACTTAAGGGAGAAGTTTAGGAGCTCCCTGTATGGAAAAAAAAAGAGCTGGTTATCCCATCAGGCACTGGGCAGATGTAAGCCCCTTCATCTTCTGGAGACCCTTCCTCTGATTGTCAGGTAGCTGGCTAATGATCTCAGTCAAGTATCAAAGGAGAAATCTGGTTGAAGTAATTTACACTAAAGTGTAAATGACTGATAGGTTTAGATCAGCAGGGCACTGTTTGTGTCATCAGAAAAGTACTCCCAGATTATAAGTGGTAGACTTTTTACCAAGATGGCCTTCCTGAGCCAGCTCGCTTTCTAGGCCATCAGAGATCATCATGGTGGGACTGCTTCCTCCAAGGGTTCCAGAACCTTCCTCTGACTCCCACCATTCCTAGGAAAGCGAAGGAGAGGGCCTCAAACAAAGCTTTCCTCCCTTCTCACCCTCACCTCTGGTTTCCTCTTATTTTTGTTTCTCCTTTCTTTGCCTAGACTCCATTTTCTGAGCTCACTGCATATTCCCAAACACAAGAGAGGACTATTTTTTTTAGTTCTGGAGAAGAATCTGTCCGACCCGAGGTCGGCTCGTGGTTCTCCCCGCCGAGCCACCGCCCCCAGCGCTCGTGCGGCCTCTGCTCCGTCTCCTAATTAGGGAATAAAGACACGAATTTGCCCTGCCAGGGCGGCCTGTTCATAACTTGGCTCATGGTTAAAAAAGAGCAAGAAAGCAACACGTGCCCGGAATTGCTGGGCCTCGGCCCAGGGCCCCGCCGGCCAGAAACCCAGCGTGCGACCTCCAGGAGCGAGGACTGCCTCACGCCGGCCTCGGCCCCGCACGCCCCCCTTCCTAACAGTGACCATTCCCAATGGCCACATTATTTTACGTGGCCTTGGAGGCATTTCGTGAACCGGGAACCATGGGGGCATTATCCCCATTTTCTTACGGGGAAAACTGAGTCCAAACAAAAGAAATCTATTTTTTTTAATTTTAAGGAGAGAATTGACTTTTTTTTGCGGAGGCCCTGTGCTAATTGTTTCACATGCACATATTATCTCCTTTCCTTCCCCTCTCCCCATCCTGAAGGGACGACATCTCACGTCCATGTTATTATAGAAGAGGAGCTCTGGCCCAGAGTGGGTAAGCAACTTGCCCTAGGTCACACAGCAAGGCACAGTCAGAATTGAAAGTCAGTGTCTGATTCCAAGGCAGTCAGGCCTCTTTCCACTAGATTTCGCCAAGTCATTCCATGAACAGGCCCAGCTCTCTAGGAACTTGCTTTCGGAGGCCAGAGGAAGGGAGGGGAAATGGAACTGATGTTGCCAAAGGCCTTCCCTATGCTCATAAATCCTTTCATTTAATCCTCCCCAAACCTAACGACAGAGTCATTCATTATCCCCATCACCCTCCTGGGGAAACCGAGGCTCACAGAGGCTGAAGCCAGTTGTTCTCGGTCATGACTGCTCCTGCCATGACACAGATAGAACATGGAGAAGGAGCGAGATCTGAACACCGGTCTACTTGACGCCAGAGCCCACGTTCCACCCGCTGCCCTTTTATTTTGATAAGGACTCGGGATGGAATGCAGGAAAGACAGAGGGAAGCCCTGACCCCACACCACCAGAGAGCTCTTCTCCACATTCTGGGAGCCTTCGCCCACCTTAAGAGGCTCTTTGAAAATGTAACTGGGGACCAAGGAACCAGGCCACTCAGTCATTCACACCTTAGTATGAATTACTTCAATCAGGCTAACTCAGAACACTTGACCAACTGAAGGGGCTGGGTTCTGACCAGAGCAAGAGGAAGGAGAGAAAATCGGAGTGTGGGAAGCCACCTAGGGAGGTGGCCCCCAGCCCATCCCCATCTAAGTGAGATGAGAGTCGGGACACTACAGCCCACCTCGCCTTCCCCGCGTCCCTCCCTCACTTTCCACCACCGCCTTCAGCCTCTCCCTCCGCCTCCTTTTTACAACATAGACACTGGCCTGGCTGTGACCTCGGCCCTGGTCTCCCACCTCACGAGGGAGGGAAGGGGGACGCGCACTCTGGGAATCTGCTTCTCCCGATGTGGGCTGCTGGGCTCAACATTTCCAGGCTTTACTGACACAAATAAATTGTGCTGGAAAGTTCTGGCAAAGAAAACACCTCCCCACTCCTGGCTCCAGGCTCACGGGCATCTGAAGGCTGATGAGCTCGGGGCTGCTTCGGAAACGTGAGGATCTTTGCTTTTCTGAGCCCTGAACCTGGGGATGAGGGGGCCTGCCCAGCGGAGCACCCTGGCCCTCCGTCCTGTGTCTCAGGGGACTTGGTGCCCAGCCCCCTCGTCCCGGAGCGGCCTCTGGGCTGTGGCATCGTCCCACTGACAAGTCCTCAGAATCAGTCCGGCCCCCGCGGCTGCAAGGAGCTAGGCAGCAGTCGCTTAACCCCCACGGGGCCGGCTACACGGGTGGCAGCCTGTGCAGCCCCACGGGGACCACTGTGAGGAGGGCCCCGTGCTTGGTTTAACGCCCTGACGTTGCCATCTTGAGATTCTTAACCCGTTTTGAACACGGGGCTCTGTGTCTTCATTTTGCATAATTTGACAAATCACACAGCTGGTCCTGGCTCCCAGGGTTGCACCCCATCTCCAAGTCCATTCCGGCCTGTGGGCTGCCCTCAGTGGCAAAGCCAAACTGGCTCTGAATCTCAGAGCGGTTCCATCCCTGGTCCTCATGTGGCGCCCACCCCTGCAGCCAGTGAGGTCCCCTAGCATTTGTGCTGTCCAACTCCTACACATCCTGCAAAGCCCAGATCTGCACTGCCTCTAGTCTGAATACTGCCTCCAGGCAGAAGCAATGCCTCCTTCCCCCGCAGCATCAGTCAGCAAACGAGCACGGGGGGCTCCGAGGCGAGGCTGCCTGAGGTCAAATCTCTGCTTTGCCAGCTCCTTGTGTGACCATCAGCAAGTCATTTAACCATCCTCACGCCTCAGTTTCCTTATCTACAAAATGGGTATAATAAAAGCACTTAAACGATTGTTACAAGGATTAAATGAGTGAATATATATAAAACACTTAGAACAATGCCAAATGCCCCAAAATGTTAGCTATTATTACTTTCATAACCGTTTCTTCCTTCCCCAATGCTTCCCCAATATATTCTGTTATTAAATAATTATCTTCAACATTCATATTGTCATTAAGATAGAAATCATATCATGTTTTTCTACCGTTTAGAAAACCATGTCTAAAGGGCCAGAGGGTACGCAGTTCTGGCTTTATGGGTCGTGCCTTGTTTCATAGCACGAAAGCAGATATGGAAACAAATGGGCGTGGTAATGTTCCAATAAAACTTTATTTATAAAAAAACGGACAGGGGCCGGATTTGGCCCGCCAGTCAGTTTGCCAAGCCCTGGCTGATGTCTTCCAGCACTTTCCTGTCCGCTTTAGATTACAGTTCAAACTCCCCCTCTCTCTGATCTCCTGTTGCCCCACCCTCATACTCTCTTCACCCAAACCCTGACGCGCAGTTTGCTCCCTGAATACACAGCTCCATCCGTCTCCACGGGCTGTGGCATGGTTCCCCGTCCCTCACACGAATCAACCCGTTTGATCCCTACAGCAACCCAGTGGGGCACCTGTTGCCTCCATTTTATGGGGTTGGGGGGGAAACTGAGGCTCAGAGAAGTGAAGGGACTTATGTCCGAGAGCAGATGGCTAATGGCTAATGGGATTCAAGCCCAGGAGGTCTGTCTCTGGAATCCAGACTTTACGACGTCCTACTACTTCTCATCATGAGTATCTGCTGAATGAATGAATGAATGAATGAATGGGGCGTCGTCACGGCGGGGAGCAGGGAGGTGAGAAATACTTCAGAACCGCGCTGCCCAGTGCATGAGCCGTGAGCCAGAAACGGCTACTTAAATTAACCAAAATCATAAAACCCCCTGTTCCTCAGCTGTGCTGGCCGCGCGGCAGGTGCTCAGCAGCCGTCATCGCAGAAAGTCCTGCTGGGCGGTGCTGTTTCCGGGGCAGCAGACCCTGGCGATGGCCTGGGTGTTGGGGGGTGAGGCCAAGGTGGCTGCTGCTTCACCCTCACAGTATCTCCCTAAGCTCGGCTCAGAGAGGTTAAGTCACTGTGCAGGGTCACACAGCTGGGAAGCCATCTGTAAGGCATATTCTTCCCCGCTCCCTTCTGCTACCAAACAGAATTCGTTCACTCAACAAATGTTGGTGGAGCAATGCCATTTTCTACAGATGCCGATGAGCAAGCCGATTTTTCTACCCAGGTACCTTGGGAGGTGACACGTGGGTCCCACATGCGCCTGGCTCATAAGTTGTCAAAGGGCTCTGTGATCAGCTGAATAATGGCCCCCAAAGATGCCCACATCCTAATCTCAGAAATTTGTGAATCTGTCATCTTACACAGCAAAAGGGACTCTGCAGCTATGATTAAATGAAGGACCCGGAGATGGGCGATTATCTTGGGTTATCCTGGTGGCCCCGTATAATCACAGGGGGCCTTATAAGAGGCCGGCAGGAGGGCTGGAGAGAGAGATTTGAAGACGCTACACTACCGGCTTGAAGATGGAGGAAGGGGCCACAAGCCGAGGGCTGTGGGCGGCCTCTGGAAGCCGGAAAAGGCTGGGAAAGTGCAAGACAGCAGGTGGCTTGAGCGCTTCCATCCACACACCTGAGTAGCGTTCTATCCCGAATTCTCGACTGTTACTTGTTGAGCATCACATGTTGATGTCCTTCCACGGAAGACGAGCATTCGGCTCCCAGTCGAGCCTCTCCTCTTTCCCCATCAAGGCCATTTCGTCACATCCAGTATTTCCGCTTAGATCAACACTTGGGGTTTGCGTTATAACGCAAATGCCGGTCCCTCAGTCCACTGCCATTACTCCTCCTTCCTGCCCAGCTTTTGGTTTTCCCCAGAATTAATAACAACTTTGTCTTATTCCTTCCCAGGTTTGTATACATACCAACCCCAAACTTACTACGAATTGTCTAAATCTTCTCTCAGTGCCTTTCATAGCACCCATCACCATCTGAAGTTCTCTGTTGTCTGGTTCACCTCCAGGACCCCCAGGCCTGGCCCCTGCCTGGCAGCAGTTGGCGCAAAATAGATATTTGTTGCCTGAGTCTGTCCTTCCGGCCTCAGGAGTTTGCTGTAAGGAACATTTGGGGGAAAAAGCTGGAAAAGCACTTGTGAAAAGCAGATTGCAGCCTCTGTTTTCAAGACTACAGCAATTAGAATTCCTTCACATCGGGACTTGCTGTTCACAACTCTAAACACGCAGAGAACATCGTGGCGGCAAGAGTCTAGAAACAAAGGTGGTTACTGTTCATACCTGTTAATATTGTTAATAATTCTGTTCATAACGTGATTTGTGGACTTTTTTTAATTGAAAGAAATGCTAAATTTCAGTTAGAGGTTAAAAAATACATACAGTTGTGTTGTTTAACGACAGGCTCACGTCATTAGGCGATTTTGCCATTGTACAAACATCACAGGGTGCACTTACACACACCCAGATGGTACAGCCCACTGCACGCCTAGGCTCTGTGGGACTGATCTTATGGGACCACCGTCATCTATGCGGTCTGTCATTGACTGACATGTCGTCATGCATGCCTCTGCATGCGTGTGTCCGTGTGTGCGTGTACAGGCAGATCTGTGTTATTCACACTCCTGTCATCCATAGTAGTCACGTTCCATAAAGTCGCTGCAAACATTGAGTTCCTGAACACTGCACCGCTGCTCCTGGGGAATCCACAGAGGGGTTCCTTGCAGCCTCTGGCCCCAACATTTTCAACAGCCAGTCTCTATATAACCTCGTTTTATGTGTGTTTCTGTTTAAAGACGCTTTCTTTAATACATGTTGTCGATCCACTAACATCAAACTCGCGGCCAACAGCCCTGGAACTCATGCCTGAATGAAGCTGATCCGACACACAGATTTTCTCCAGGAGGCACATCCCAGCCTTCTCGTGCTTAGGAATACCAGACAGCACAGCAGCACTACACGTGGGGGACAGTTAAAACAGCGAAATCACCAAGAAAAAGCGACAAAAATGCAAAACATGCGGCACTAAGTATATACCACGCAGAGGACACTTGCTCACAGCCTGAGAGCTGAAACCAGAAGGCAGAGGTCTCCTTGTTCCCCCTCAGCTGGGACAGGTGCATCGGGAAACCCAAATTCTTCCCAGCTCTGCGCACGTCCTTGAATGACCACGAAAGCACCACGAGCATTGATTTTGGGCTTACGAATAAATTTTAGTGAGTGGATAAATTTGTAAATATGGAATCAGTGAATAATGAGGACCAATTGTATATATATCTTTATATATATTTGTAAAGTCTGGAAACAAACACAGTTACAATCAACAGGGTTTGGTTAAATACAAGACAGCATTTCCAGGAGGGAGGCTGACCTACATATGATCAGACAGAAGACACTCTAAGATATCCTGCTGGGTAGAAAAAGCAAAGGCACATCAACACATGCAGAACGCAACCATTGTGCTTTATAAAATTCAGAGTTCTGGATTCTCTTGGGGAGGAAAGAAACCCAACAAGCTTTGTTAACACTGGGTCAACAATTTCCCACAGGATTAATTGTCTGGCTCAGAATCACAGCTGCCCCATGAATGGATGTGTGCTTTCCAATTTGCTGCAGTCTCCATCACTCCCTATTGTCACTCCTGGTCCACTTTGCTCCTTTCTATTACCTGCCAGGCTCTCCTAGGCATTTGCATTTGCAGATCCTGGTGTGGGGATAAAATGAATGTCTCTAAGCAGCCAGCTATAGATCCACTGGCCATGCCTAAAAGTGCATCAAGACAAAATAATCATGCGGACAGTCATGATGAAGATTAATGGCTACTATTCATTGTCTGTCACCCCATACTTTTCTCCTTGGTTTCACTTAGCATGGCTGAGGGCTGAGTGGAACTTTCAAAAACAACTTATAAGTAACAGCTGTGTTCACTGAGCATTAACGATGTTGTCAGGCGTGTGCTAAGTGCTTTCGATGAATTAACTCATTTATTCCTCACAGCCACCCTGTGCGGTAGGCATGGTTGTCCATTTCATAGATGAGGAAACTGAGGCCCAGACAGGATAAGTGGCTTTCTGAGGTCATATCATGAGAACATGGCAGAGCTGAGGCCAGGACTCGGTGTTTTTCTGTCGAGCACACCGGCCACCTCCAAAATGACAACGTGGTCTGTCCTGGAGCCAAAATGGTCTCACATCGCCTTGCTCAGGGCCTCCAAGTGTTGTCACTCGAAGTTTCGCTTAGGAGAGAAAGGGACCCAAAGGCCCCCATCACTTCACTCCCTCAGGCAGGAGAGTCGGCTCCCAGCCTGACAGCCTTAGTCCCCGGTGGGCTCGCTCCCAGCCCAGCCTCCCCAGGAGCCGAGGCCAGGGGGCCTCTCGTCAACCAGGCACGAGGTGACCTCAGACGTCTTCCTGCCGCAAGGGCTGCACCGACGGGTCAGCACCCTGGAGGACGAGCCAGACACTCTCGCAGCAAAATGTGCAGGAGAATCTCCAGGACCCTCCCGGCCGCCCCCGGCTCCTTTCTCACCCCTTCTGAGCCCCCAGATGGGCTGCAGAGGGGCGGTGCTTGGGGCCCCCTTCTCCCATCTGGGAGGTGCACTCTGCTGGCAGAGACTCAGCTCCCTGACACCCCCCTTGAGTCCTCTCTCCACCCCAAAGCAGACTGGGGTGCCCTGATGCAACCGACCCTCCAGCACCCTCCGCTTAGATAACTCACAAGAGGGTCCAGCTCTGCCGGCTTGTGGCCGGTCCAGCTGCTTCACATATGCCCAGGCCACTAGATAAAAACACAGGTTTCCCCAGCTCCACTCCAGGCCACTGAGTCAAGGGTCTCTGGGGGTGAAGCTGGGCCATCGGTCTCTCGAACGAGGTGCCCGGAACGGCTGTGCAGCCACGTCTGGGGCCCGAGGTCTAGTGGGACCTGCACCACAGGGGTACCTGATCCCACCACGGCAGCAGAACACAGCCAGCAATCGTGGGGCACCTCCAATGTGTCAGACACTGTGCTCGGCTCTCCCCTACGTCGTTCCTTCCATTCTCCGGACAGCCCTGGGAGGCAGGAACTGTTGATACTCCCTTTCTACAGATGGGGAGACCGAGGCTTGCGGACTGAACCAGTTTGCTCAAGAACAAATGGCCGGCATAAGGCAAAGCAGGAAAGCAAACCCAGATCTGTGCCTCCAGGGCCCCACCTCCAACCACAACTGGCGCTCTCCGGGCGGCTGTGCCCCTTCACTAGTGCGTTGTGTGATCAAAAGCGCCTTTAAAAACCCTGCAGGCCTCTGCCAGAGAGCAGGGCTTCTTAAAACACAGGTGGAAGGGATGAGGGGAGGGCGCCAAAGCGGGAGGCCCAGTTGGGAGGGAACGCAGGCCAGGTGCGAACCTCTGGGAAGCCCCGAAGTCTTACAAGTCAGCGCTGGCCCCAGGGGAGAGCGACAGAAGGCAGCTGCTGGCCCGAGGCACCTCCCCTAGGAGGGAGAGTGGCCCGAGGCCAGCGTCTGATGCCACTGAATCTGAGCTACCCAAGTGGGAAGCGCAGGGGAGGGTCCCGCGGGACTCATGCAGCCCCCAGACCCCGACAGCATCAGTGCGTGTCCCCAAGCGGCACCTGGCCTCCTTGAATGGTCAGAATGATCTGATGCCCTCCTGTCCCCATCGTCACCCCAGCCTGCCCTCACGACCGCCTCCCCGACCACATCCTCTGGCCCACCTCCTTCCTCCCTGTGTGCCAGCCCCTCGCACCTCCCCTGCCCCCAAAAGGCAAGTGGTTGCCCCCTTGGGGCCTTTGCCCTTGCCGTGCCCCTGCCTGAAGCTCTCCTCCCAAATTCTCCCGGGGGCTGGCTCTTTCTCGTCGCTTGGGTCTCAGCTCACACCCCCGGAGTGGCTGAGCCAGCACGGGCATGTTGCCACGCATACAAAAGACGTCAGCCGTTCCACAGTGTCTACGATGTCCACCGTCCACAGTGGAGTGGGGGCCGCAGGGCTGCTGCTGGCCGACAAATGAGGGCTGGGCCCTCCAACTGGCCTCCAGAAATTGGGCTCCTGGCCCCACTGTCGATAAAAACTTTCTGTGTGCCTCTAGGCGAATCTCATAACCTCTCTGATCCCTCCTCTATAAAAAATGAGGTGACTGGACTTGAACAGTGGGTTCTTGCCTCTACTCTGCCAGGACCTGCATGCCAGTCAAGATAATAACAGCTCGCCTGGCAGATATATATATATATATATATATATATATGTATGTATATGTGTATATGTGCATGTTAATGTATATATATGCATATATACTCATGTATCTATATACATACTCATTTATATGTGTGCATATATATTCATTTATATATATATACACTCATTTTCACATATATACATATAAATATTCATATAAGACTAACTTGCATCCACTTTCATATTATATAAAATGAACTGTTCCAGATTTTGATGCTCCGTGAAAATTTCTTGCAACTCCTGCCACTAAGCTGCATGTGTGGCAGGAACCACGGGCTCCGTCATCGCTGAGGACCCTTCCAGGCCCAAAGTTCCAGGACAGAGTTTGTAAACAGGTGTCCCACTGGCCAAAGCCAGCCCACAAATGGATTTCATTTGGCTGGTGCTCTGTGTGTGCATTAATGTCAGTTAGGTGCCAATGTTTATAAATTTGAGATTTCACATAAAAATCTAGATTTCCGGCTTCCATTGAAAGGTAGAAGAGTCTGGCAACATTGGATCCACATTTCTCCCATGGCACTGGTGGGTTGGAGAGGGATAGTTGCTCCCCACTCAGATGGGCCATTTTCTCCATTCGCCACACTCCCCACCATTCCCTACTGTTTAACACCTAGTCCGTTTCACACATTAATGGCACTTGCTTGGCTTTGATTGGCCCTTGGGTTTGCAACCCTGGTCCTAGATGTCCTGAGATGGCTCTTCTCAGACAGAGGGCTCCTGCTGGGAGACACCCTCTGGCCAAACTAATCTCTCAGTTACTCAAAGAGAACATGCTCCATTCAACCTCAGGGCCTTTGCACATGCTGGAACCTCTTCCCCCTTCTTCTTTGCCATCTCTGCAGAAATATCATTTCTTTAGAGAAGGCTTTCCTCTTCTCCCCGGTGAGAACTCCTCCTATTTATGTGTCCTCCTAGTTCCTTACATATCTTATTCTTCATATTTTCACAGTTTGCAATTACACGTATACTTGGGTGATTTTTAAAATGTACATATATATATTCTTTGGTTTCTGACAAGATAATACCTTCACAGGGTCAAACAGCAAATTGAAATCATACAAAAGGCAAATGTGTGATTCTTGTCCTTGGGGCTATCCTCCCTCTTGAGAAGAGTGGTCACACTTATTTCTGATTCATTCCTATATGCCTGGGACTCACCAGGGGACCTGGCCCATTAAATTAGTGGAATAATGAGGGATGGTAGGAGTGGGTTACAGAGGTTAAGGTGGAAGGGAAGCGTACTCGTTTCCCATGGCTGCTGTACCAAATCACCACAGACTGAGTGGTTTCAAACAACACAGACTGATTGTCTCACAGTCCTGGAGGGCGATGCCCGACATGGATCTTCCTGCGCTGAACCCAGGCGTCAGCCGGCTTGGGTTTCTTTCCGGGAACACCAGGGGAGAAGACGCCTCTGCCTTTTCCAGCTTCCTGAGGCTGCTCTCACCCTTGCACCCTCCATCTCCAAAGCCGGTAACCTTGGGTGAGCCCTTCTCACACTGCATCGCCCTCTGGCCCTCCTCTTCTGCCCCCCCGCTTCTAGTTTCAAGGACTTGGTGATTCCATTGGGCTCACCTGGAAAATCTAGGCCACTCTCCCTATGTGAAGGTCAGCTGATGAGCGACCTTAATGCCACCTGCAGCCTTCACTCCCCCACGCCGTGGGAGCTGACACAGTCACAGGATCCGGGGTTAAGGGGAGATCTTTGGGGGCCATTACTCTGGCCACCACGGGAGGGATTTCCCTGGATAGTGAAGATTCTCTGAATGACTCTAAATGGAGTCAACATCTTCTGACCATGTACCTGGGTCTTCAAAGAAACAGTGACACCAATCACTAACTATGGCACCAGTGTAGTGGCTCATCGTGAAATTGCAAAGCCATAGTTTAAGACAAGCCAAGACTTCCTCACCTACCCGCACAGAGCTGTTACCAAATTAGACGCAATTCTGTCTATAAACACAGCACGTGCTCGATAAATGCTAGTTTAAAAAAGGGGGGTGGGGGGCCAGCCTGGTGGCATAGCGGTTAAGTGCACACTCTTCTTCAGCGGCCCAGGGTTCACTGGTTTGGATCCTGGGTGCAGACTTGCATATTGCTCATCAAGCCATGCTGTGGCAGCATCCCACACACAAAATGGAGGCAGATTGGCACAGACGTTAGCTCAGCGACAATCTTCCTCAAGGAAAAAGAAGAAGATTGGCAATGGATGTTAGCTCAGGGCCAATCTTCCTCACCAAAAAAAAAGGGAGGGTGCAGAACAAGATGGCACCATGTCTGGTTAACAGTTTAGGTTCGCCTGACTCAGCATGAGAACATTTGTCTGACAAATGTTTAGGGAGCATCTACTGTGTGCCAGATATGGGGCGAGGCGTTCGGAATGGTGGACAAATCAAAGAGCTCCCCCCTCGTGGATCTTTTTCTTTAACTGGTTGATCTCAACTCCAGAAAAATAGGAGGAAAAGCAGTTCCACTTACGTGCATAGAATGGACTGGTCCTCACGATCTGAGAACAGAAAGAAAACAGAGTTGAAAATTAGAATTAGCTCTGAGCTGGGGGTCTTGATATGGTGCCTCCCGGGTGGGCCTCCCATTCTAAGCTCCTGCACAGTGGCCACACTGTGGGCGACAAGCGGCCAGCTGGGCTCATTGCCCAGGGCCTAGGGCCAAGACCAAAGCCAAGAGGGCAGCAGGGCCCTTTTAGGTACTCCTCCCTGCCCCAAGGTCCCAGAGGCAGCCCCAGAAGGATGCTGGAGCCTGACGCGTTCATGAGCATCCAGGCTCCAATCAGCTCTGGGGGGTCCCAGGAGACCCACCCTGCCCAGATCAGGTCACAGGCAGAACACAGGCTATGGATCCAGACAGAGTGAGGTCCATTTGGCCACTTCCCAGCTCTGTGGCCTTGGGTTAATATTCTTCACCTCTCCGTGCCTCAGTTCCTTCATCTGGAATAGGGGGTAGTGGACATTTTGGGTTTGAAAATGCAGCATCCATTCCCCCTTCTTCCAAAAAGAGCATCCTGTGTTCCTTTAGGAGACTGTCCCCTGCCCCACCCCAGCCATCGTGTACAGTCTTGGTCGGGCTGCCCCAGAAGTTCCCCCAGTCAAGAGGCCAGAACGTGTGCCAGGCTGCGTCATCAGATTCTCTGAGCTAAAACTCGAGCTGGATCAAGGACACGGAAGGACAGCAGCTAGACAGAGCCCTGGTGGGGGGGGGGGAGGTCCCTTCCTGCCCCTAGAGCCCATGCAGCCCCTGTTTCTGTCATCTTCTGAGGCTGGCGCCCCCATCTTTCAACCCCACCTGATACTTTTCCATAATCCCTTTCCTAAACAAGGTGGCAGTCAGTCTCCGTCACTTACCCCCAGAGAACCCTGGCGGGTACAGAGGGCATCGTAAGATTAAACGTGATTAAGCAGACTACTGATCGCCTTCTACTCTTAAAGTGGTCGTAGGGGGTGCAGCCAGGTTCTAGAGCCCATTTCCTCCCCTACCACGGACATGAAGATGGTTATCAACACATTTAATCACCAGCCAATCAACCATAACTGACAAGTCAGAGCATCATGTTTGCAGATGGGTGATGCCCAAGCGGCGAGCATTTCTTCAGTCCGTTCCCTGGCTCCATCCTCACCATCACAGTGCTCAGGTGCTTGGGATCCCCGCTTCATTAAAGCTCTCCCTGGATCTTGTCACATCCTCCTCCAAACCCCATCTCAGAGTGCTCTTTCTGTCCAATTACTCTGATACTTAACGCTCTTCCACATCGGAAATTTCTTAAAAAGTTAAACGTACATTTACCAGATGACCCAGCAATTCCACTCCTAGGATCCTACCCGAGAATCCTGAAGACCTGTGTCCCTATAAGACTTGCACGTGAATGTTCATGGCAGCACATCACAATGGCTAAGAAGTGGAAACAACCCAGATGCCCATCAACTGGGGACTGGATAGACAAAAGGTGGCAGAGCCATCCAATGGAATATTATACAGCCATGAAAACAAGGAAGTGTTGACACAGCCTGCAACATGGACGACCCTCAAAAACATGATGCTAAGCAGAAGAGGTCGACACAGAAGGCCACATACTGTATGATTCCATTTACACAAAATGCCCAGAACAGGCAAATTCATGGAGGCAGAAAACAGACAAGTGGCTGCCAGAGGTCGAGGGTGGGGTGACTGCAAATGGGCATGAGGCATCACTTTGGGGCTCTGAAACTGGATTGTGGTGATACTTATAAAACTGTTAATTCGCTAAAAATCATTGAATTTTAGACTTAACATGGCTGAATTTGGGGTATGCAAATTTTATGTCAATCGAGCCTATGCTAAGAAGCCATCTGTGGCTCCCCGTGCCCTTAGATAAGGCCCAGACTCCTGAGCATGGAGTCCCAGGCCTCCTGTGACTGGACCCTGCCCGCCTCCCCACCTTGGCACCTCTATCGCCCTCACTCTTAATGCCCCAGCAACCCCACCTAGATAACCCCTGAACACACTCAGTGCCTTTGTTCAGGCTGTTCCCACTACACAGTAGGCCTTTCGCTTCTCCCATTCCTGGCCACCTCCTGGACCCTCAGTCCCAAAGATGACACCTCTTCTCGGAAACCTTGCCCACAGTGATGGAGTCAGGGGGGTGGCTTGGCCATAAGTCTCCACCAACACTCCCAAGCTATTGCAAATAGTCAATCTTGCAAGGGAGAATGAGGCCCAAGAAGAGCCCCCAGTCCCCCCACCTCAAGTAATGGGATTGCTGCCTCCAAGCCCCTCCCAGAGAGAAATTCTGGAGCTGTTACTGGTTCCTGCTCATCCCCAAGATAGACGCCACGCTCCACCTCCGGAGTCCCACAGCACTGGGCTTCCCGAGTGCTCTGTCCCAATTTGCTTCTCTCTCTTTGCTGTGTCTCGGCCCCACAGAACCATGAACCCCTCATGGCAGGAGCATCCAGTTCTAGACCTCGCTTCCGTCAGTTTCTGGACCCCCAGCTCCCAAACCTGGAGCCCCTAGCACAGAGAAAGTTTAGCTTGGTGAGCTTTCAAGAAAGCCAACCCCAAACCTACAAGACATGAGCTTCTGAAAGGGGAAGCTCAAAATACACACAAGAAATTGATTCATTCATTCAACCAACACCTTCAGGGCATCTACCAGGTGTGGGGTGCTGTCCAAGGTCCTGAAAACACCACACAATGGAGTCTAATGCGCAGCGCCTCCTCTGGACCACGCATTGTTTTAAGCATTTACCTGTATTAACTCATTCAACCTGCACACGTCCTTTGACACAGACTATTCTTATCCCCATTTTACAGATGAAGAACCCGAGAGGCACAGAGAGACTTTAAAACTTGGCCGCAGTTACACAGCTATTAAGTGGATCGGGTAGGATTTGAACAAATACCTACTATTTGTGGAACATCTCCTATGGCTCAGACACTGTCAGGCACTGCTGATGTGTTGCTTTTGGTCCTGACCCTTTTAGGGTTGAAGAAATCGAGGTTAGCCATCCCAAAGTCACACAGCACTTCAGTGACCGACCTGGGATTTGAAGCACTGTGCGTCAGAGCGTGGCTCCTTCTGCTCTTCCAAGTACAGGACAGTGCGGAGGGAATGGAACACGGGTGCTGAGGGGCCCAGGCTCCAGGGGGATTAAGGAAGGCTTTGGGGGACAAAGCAGCTTGGGGAGACCAGGAGGGAACAGCTGAGGGAAGGAGTGAGGCCTTCTTCCCAGGCCCGGGAGGCAGCTGTGCTAAGGTCTAGGGTGGGAAGATGGAAACCAGGACGTGAAGTGGCCTCTGGGATGAAAGGATCTGTGCCCCATGAATCAGATCTTGGATCCACAGATCTGTCTCATCGCCACTGCCACACCCGGTCCAAGAACCATCACTTCTGGCCCAGATGCTCCCCCCCAGTCTCCCCGCTTCTCCTAGGCCCCCACCATTCTCACAGGGCATCCAGAGGCGTCTTCTTTCCTCCTCGCAAATTTTTTAAATTGTAGTAAAATATACATAAGATAAAATTTACCATCTTGACCATCTTTAAGTGGACGATTCAGGGGCATTAAGCATGTTCACACTGTTGTGCAACCATCACCACCATCCATCTCCAGAACTCTCCTCATTTTCCCCAAACTCAAACTCCATGCCCTTGGCAACCGCCACTCTACTTTCTGTCTCTGTGAATACGACTCCTCTAGATACCTCATATCAGTAGAATCACACCGTATTTGTCTTTTTGTGACTGCCTATCTCCCTTAGCATAACGTCCTCAAGGTTCATCCACGTTGTAGCAGGTGTCTGACCGTCCTTTCTAAGACTAAATAATATTCCACTGTATGTAAATGCCACATTTTGCTTATCCACTCATCTGTCGACGGGCACTTGGGTTGCTCCCACATCTTGGCTGCTGTGAACACAGGTGTGCAAATACCTGTCAGAGTCCCTGCTCTCACTTCTTTTGGGTACACACGCAGAAGCAGAATTGCTGGGTCATATGGTAAAACTTTGTGAGGAGTTGCCATACGGTTATCCACAGTGGCTGCATCATCTTACTTTCCCACCAGCAATCCACCAGGGTTCCAGTATCTCCACATCCTCGTCAACACTTATCACTTTCTTTTTTTTATAACAGCCATCCTAATGGGTGTGAGGTGGGATTGCATCGTAGTAGAGGAAGCTTCTTAAAATAGCTGGGTCATGCCACAACCTTGCCAAAACCAGCTGCCGAGTCCCAGTGGCCCCCAAACTCCCCACCATGGCCTACGAGGTCCCCCATCCGCTTGCCTCATTGGCACCCATCTCTCATTACCTGCTTCCCCTCGGCTCACAAATGGCTGCCTGCTCTCACAGAACACATTCTTCCCTTCCAGGGCCTTTGCCTGGAACACTCTCCCCCCAGCTCTTGCCATGGTTGACACCTTCCCCTCATCTCAGGGACTTCCTCTCCCAGAGAGGCCTTTTTTAATTCTCTGTCCACAGGGGTGCATGCCACACCCTCTGGGCACTCAGGCAATTAACCTGTTTATTTGCTTCACACCACTTAGATCCATCTGGAACGACCTGGTATGTTTTGTCTCCCTGTACTAGAAAGAAGATTTATTGGGAAAGAAGGGGCTTGTCTGTTTTGTTTAACATTGTATTTCCTGTACCTGGTGCATAGGAGGTGTCCAATTACATTTATTAGACGGAAAGATGGGAGGATGGATGGGTGGTGAATGGGAGAATGGATGGATGGATGGATGGATGGATGGATGAGAGGAAGGATGGATGGATGGACAGATGGACAGATGGATGGATGGATGGACGGATGGATGGATGGATGAGAGGATGGATGGATGGATGGATGGATGGGTGGTGAATGGGAGGATGGATGGATGGACGGACGGACGGATGGATGGACGGACGGATGGATGGATGGACAGATGGATGGATGGATGGATGGATGGATGGGAGGGATGATGGATGGGACTGGAGAAGGCCATGCCTATGTATCATTGGGGACCAAGGAGGACAGTAATGACCATATCTAGAGATGGGGGGTATTTACATCACATAAAGAAGATGCGGCCCACCCCAAGGCAAGATGAATGAGATGATTGCGCCAGCTCCACAGATCCTACACCACCTCCAATTAGTTCTCTCCCTCCTCCCTTGGATTACAGACTGACGTTCTATTAGCCTGTTGAGCCAAAGCCTCAGGACAAAAGGCAGAGGAGCCCAAAGGCCATTTAACTCCTCTTTCTCCCTCCCACTGTTTCCATCTTGAGCTGGGAGCACGGGCCACAGCTGCCTCCCCACGCCCCCAGAACACAGGTGCTGTGTTCAGGAGGCAGAGACTGGAATGACGCATCTACAGGCCTAGGAACGCCAAGGATGGCCGGCCACCACCAAAAGCACAAGAAGGCCTGGGACGGATTCTCCCTCAGGGTCTCCGGAGGGAACCCACCCTGCGACATCTTGATTTCGGACCTCTGGCCTCCAGACCCGTGAGAGAGTAAATTCCTACTGTTCTAAGCCACCGAGTTTACAGCAATTTGTACAGCAGCCCTGGAAAATGAACAGTCACACAGGTAGTGAGTGGTGGGCTGGGACGCAAACCTGGTGTCTGTGTGACTCCAAAGGCCTCGCTTCCTGGCCCCATTTTGTCTTCCTCAGATAATCCACACTCCTGCACTGGTGGCACTTCATTCCAGGATAAAAATGGGAAGAAAACAAGAAAACTGTAATCTTCCCAGGGCGCTCTGGAGAGACACAGAGCCAGCATCACCCCTCTTGTATATGGGACATCCGCTGAGGAGCATGACACCAGCTCCCTGACCTGGGATGCAGGGAATATGGTTGCCTGTGCCCCCAGCATCCACCCAGAGGGAGAATCTGCTTCAGAAGAGAGCAGAATGGTGGGGCTGGTCGGGTGGTGTAGCAGTTAAGGTTGTACACTCCACTTCGGTGGCCTGGGGTTCGTGGGTTTAGATCTCGGGTGTGGACCTACACACTGCTCATCAAGCCACACTGAGACAGCATCCCACTTACAAAATAGAGGAAGATTGGCATAGCTATTAGCTCAGGGCCAATCTTCCTCATCAAAAAAAAAAAAGAAGAAGAAGAAGAAGAGAACAAAAGGGAAACCTGCTAAAAACTGATTCCGGAAGGGGCAGAGGGGTGAGAGATGGAGGAACTATGCACCCTGTGGTGAGAACCAGGCAGAGCGGGAACCCCCTGGGGCTGGCCCAGACAACCTCCACTATTTTAAGGAACGATTCTGAGACTGACAGACGGACAGACAGGCTATCTTGATCCATCTGCTTCGTGGAGAGAGACAGGCTTTCCCAGAAGCCTTGGGAAGCCGGGGCCGAGAGCACAGATTTATGGGGTCAGATGCTGGTCCGGGGGCCTTTCCTCACAGGTCCCCAGCAGAGGGGAAGGCTCCATGCTGGGGGCTGCCAGGGGCCCCCAGCCTGGGACATTCCCATGGGAAACACGCCGCCTCCAAGCGTGGGAAGCTAGAGAGCTCTGGTTACGGGCAGGGGAAGGGCTCGATGCGGGCACTGCCTGCTGACCCCTGTGGAGCCCAGGAAACCGATTTCCCGGGAATTTCCATCTGACGCCTGAGCCTGAGCTCGTGTCTGACGCAAGAGGGCAGAGGTCTCAGACCGTGCAAAGCCGCTCCCCTCGGAGCCGGGCACACGCTGCCGCTTCCGCCCAGAAGGTCCTCTCACCGCTTCTCTTCCTGCTAATCCATTCTCTTCCTCTCTTCTTTTTTCATTGACGTGAAGTTCACATAACACAAAATTAACCGTGTAAAGTGAACAATTCAGAGGCATGGAGCATGTGCACAGCGTTGTGTAAATAACATCTCTGTCTAGTTTCAAAACACTCTCATCAGCCCAGAATAAAACCCTGTACCCATTAAGCAGTCACTCCCCATAGTCCCTGGGGACCTCCAATGTGCTTTCTGTCCCCTAGATTTACCTATTCTGGACATTTCGCATAAATGCAGTCACACCATATGTGGCCTTTTGTGTCTGGTTCTTTTACTTGGCATGATGTTGTTGAGGCTCACCCACGTTGTAACACCTATCAGAACTTCATCCCTTTTCATGGCTGAATAATATTCCACTGTATAGATATGAGACCTTTTGTTTATCTATGCATCCACTGCTGGGCACTTGAGTTGTTTTCACCTTGTGGCTGTTGTGAATAGTGTGGCTGTGAACATTCATGCACAAGTTTTTGTTTGAGTACCTGCTGTCAATTCTTTTGGGTGTTTACTCTAAGCCATTCTTGAAATGTCATCTTGGGAGTCAACTCCTCTAGGGTATTTTCTCTGACTCCATACCTCCCTAGAGCTAAGTTGGGGGCCTTTTTACCGCATACCCCCGCTGGGGCTGCCATGGACAGTGGTGTGAGTTGTACACCGCATAACTCGAGAGGGAATCGTTCACATTGGTCATTGTAGATTTGCATATTTATTACAACAATCTTCCAGCAGATGGAGGAAAAGTGCCTTGAGAAAGGGGTGCCTTTTTTTGACTCTATAAAGGTGCCACATGGCCTGGTGGTGGCCCTGGCTCCCATAGTCGAAAGTTTCCTTCCATCGTGGCACTTAACCTCACTGTGACCACCGTTTCATCTCGATACTTTTTCGGGGGCAAGGGTACAGATTATTTGCAACGGTAGCAATCTGTGATATGATGAGGAAAGTTTTCCTTTTCTACGTTACTAAAAATTATGTTACTTTACATTATTTATAAGAGGCAAAAAGCAGAAAGAGCAAAAATGTCCATCCACTGGTAAATGGATAAACAAAATGTGGTCCATCCACACAACGGAATATTACTCAGCCATAAAAAGGAGGGGAGCATGGATACGGGCTACAGCATGGAGGAACCTTGAAGACATGATGCTCAGTGAAGGAAGTCACTCACAAAGGACCACATATTGCATCCTGCATCCCATTTACACGAAACGTCCAGAGTAGGCAAATCTACGGAGACAGAAAGTAGACTAGCGATTGCCTGGAATTGGTGGTGGGAATGGGGAGTGACTATGAACGGGCACAAGATTTCTTTTTGGGGTGATAGAAATATAAAATTAGACTGTGGTGATGGCCGCGTAACCCTGAACATTCGCCAAAAACCAGTGAATTGCATTCCTGAAGTGGATTCGTTTATGGTGTATAAATTGTACCACACTAGGGCTTCCTTAAAAACGATGCTCATTTTACACCATCTCTGAATCCACAGATCTGACTCCTTCAACTTCACAGGGATCTATTAGGTTTCCAACAGTCACCAACTGCTTTTAAGGCTTCTCTCACTAGCCCGTGAGCCCCTGAAGGTCAGGGCTGTGCCTGATCCCGGTGCCAGGAACAATGCTTGACGCACAGTAGGGAAGGCTGGCTGATGCCAATCAATCGATCAATCTCTCTCAATTGAGATAGAAGCAACGGTAAGCACTTATTCATGTAGTCACATATTCACTCAACAAACAAGTCCTGCGGCCCTACTATGTGCCAGGCACTGGAAACACAAAGTTCACTAAGATCTACTTAGTCTTTGCTTCTGAGAGTTTTAGGATGCAGCGGGGCAGTCAGACGGAAGGAAGAGCTGGTGCTGATGCTCTCCGGGACAGACAGGAAGGCTTCACAGCTCAAGTGACAGCTGAGCTGCAGCGAGCAGCATGTAGGTATCCTCAGGGGAGACAGAGCACCCTACGCAGAGGGGCTGGGACACAGCAGGTCTGAGGTGGGAAGGACAGACCAGAGACGTGCAGAGCCCAGGGGCAGCCTCCAGCATCGCCTGCCTCTGGCTGAGCTTCCCAGCCCAGGGCCTGGAGTCCACGCTGCCTCGCAGCCACCCCCAAACGGGCCCCTCTCCCCTCTTCTCCCAGCCTTGGATGTGCAAGTCTGCGGGGAGCTCTCAGAGGAGATAAACGGCTCGGGCGGTCCCTCCCCCGCAGCGGCCTGAAGCCTCTCGGGAGACGCCCAGCTGCCCGCAGACCAGCTATTTCGGCCGGATCCCAAACACGAGCTCATGGTTTATGGCTGGGGAGCCAGAGGCGTGCAGGCTGACCATAAAAGGAGAAAACCAAGCTGGGGCTGCGAGCAGCCGGGGCTCGCTGCTTCTCTTCCTTCCTTCTCGTGCCAGGCTGCTGTGGGACCCAGCGAGAGGGAGGTGGCCAGGCCCGCGTCCCAGGGGGTCACCACTAACCGCCAGGCCAGTGAGGAATGGAGGACACAGCCTCCGCTGTGTGCAGAGAGCAGCTCCACACTCAATGCCACACAGGAAGGCGGATGTCCGAGGGGTCCAGACCCAAGGCCAATGTCATCGTGGGCCCTGGCAGATGACAACTGCCACCGGCTGCACCTGCCCTGACCAGCGCCATGCTGCGATGCACTGTCCAAATCAACTTTCACGACAACTGGGGTTGACACAGTTATTATCCTCATGGGACAAATGAGGAAACTGAGGCACAGAGAAGCGGGCGCGTTGGGAGAGCCGGGATTCGAACCCAGCTCCAGAGCCCACGCCCTGTGTAAGTCAGAGCCCTTCTCTTTCCCCCTTTCGTCCTCCCCCGACCCTTCTCCCCCTGGCAGCGTTGGCTACGGAGAGATTCTTGATCAGCAGAGAAATTCTGAAGGCTCGTCCTGGACCCCAATAGGAATTTTCCAGACCCCCACGAAGCAGAACTGGCCAGCTCAGGGGCGTGCAGTAGAGGAAGACCAATGTGGTGGTCTCCTGGTGGCCTCTCGGGCCTCAGCGCCCACCTCCCACACTCTCTCCTTCTCTCTGCTCCAGCCCCAGCAGCCTCTCATCCCATATGCAGCTCCCTGGTTAAGCCCACGTGTCACCTCCCAAGGAGGGCTCCCCCCCCTCCCCCGGCCTAGGACAGGCCCCAGGAGTCCACCCCTCAGCTCCCTGGACCTCCCTCATGGCACATGTATTTCTGGGAAGATTTGATGAGCACCTGCTCCCTGCCCACCCCCAGCCAGACTCTGCCCAGAGCAGAACCTGACTCCCAGGGGGTCCTCCATCAATACTGCTGAGTGAGAAAGGGAATGGGGCGCCGGACTCCCCCGAGGCCGCCAGGACCCAGAGGGGGGAGGCTGGAGCACGCGCAGTCCACGAGAAACGCATCTCCAAGTGTCCGCTGAAGTTCCCCAAATCCACCCCCCTCAGCATTTCTGCTTCTTCAACCCCACAGTCACTGCTTATTTAAAAAGATTAATTCTCCTGAGCGCTCGGCCCTCCCCGTAAGACACCAGGGCGGTCCGTAAGCGCCTCGTCAAGAATCAGATGATCCTTTATCCTTCCTCATGTCCTGGCAGAGGACGTGGACTTCTCATGATAAATCAGGGTGACAAGCGATTCTTCCCAACGCTTCCACGCAGACTGAGCCAGACAGACGGAGCCACCATCAGCCTGCACCCCCACCCGGCCAGACACAGCGCCGAGAGCTGCTGCAAAACCTCCACCAGGCAGAGAGGCATGCACCCGGTCCCCTCTCTGGGGACACCCTGTAGGAGCAGAGTCTCTGCAGCAAAGCGACTTGGAATTACTTCCCGGCGCCACCTCTTGGGCAAGACACTTTGCTGTTCAGAGCATCAGCTTCTTTACCAGGCAAATAGGGACAAAGATCCATGCCTTTCGAGGATATGAAAAGGAAGAAATGAGAGTGGATATGCAAAGAGCTTGATACCCACGGTACATATAAGAGCCCAGTAATTGCTATTATTACGATCTTCATTACCATTTCCATCCTCACTGTCATCTAACAGAGAGGCAGGGTTATAGAGGGGGCCCATTCTGTCCCAGGAGGACAGGGTGTTAGGCAAGTTCAACCCCCTTCCTAATTCTAAGGCCTATCGACTGGCCGGTGAGCTCAGTTGCTTAGAGCGTGGTGCTGGCCATCGTAAGTCTGAACCAGTACCTTAGCCTTTTGGGGCCTCAGTTTCCGCATCTGTTAAATGGGGGCCACAGCACTCCACTTTACCACACTGCCTCGGAGGGAAGATAAAACGTGTCTAGGGCTGCCGAAGGTGACGTCTCCAGGCTCCACACTCTGCTCTGAGCTCTGTTTCTCCAGTCTATCAAATGAAGAGGCTGCCCCTGCAGGGCGCTGAGCGGCAGGGCCAACGACCGACCAGGGACAGACGGACGCACCCGAGTGTGGGGGGGCCTGGGGGAGTGTGGGAACTCAAAGCAGAGAGTGGAGTTGGACCATCCCACCTTCCAGACTCTCTTCGGTTTGGGGAGGGTTCAGCCAAGTGTCCGAGCTGATAAAGGCCAGCTGTTGTTTCTTGTTTAATCCCCTGAGAGTGGCCATTTGGTGCTAATTAGGTGAGGACAAAATACTTCCAGTCACTATCGTGCACAGGGCGACAGACTCTGAGGGCTGCTCTCTCCACGTCAGAGTGAAATCTTATCCGCCTTTCACCCCAACCCGGGCCCAACCCGGCTCCGACGCTTACATGCCCTTCGGCAAGTTCTTGACCTCTCTGAGCCTCAGTTTCCCCAGCCATAACATGGGACTAAAGACAGCACCTGCCTCCAGCTTTGGATTATCTTATCCGACAAGTCACGTAAACCTGGGTTCATGTGCACACGCACACATGCCAAGGAAGGGAGGGGCAAATAAAAATTTTGAAAAGATTCAATATTTGCTCTTTCATGAAAACCATCAAGGCAAAACATTGCGAGAAAAATAAAAACTTGGTTAGCCTTCCTTTATCATTTAGTATCGTTTTTATTCTGGATTACCTATGCAGGCGTCATAATAGTTTCAGAGCTTCCTTTTAAAAGTCTTAATCTGATCCTGCCCACCTTGTAGGGCTGTAGGAGGGACTAATCGAGAACATTCCTGCAAAGCCCTGAGCATATAGGAAGCATGCAATAAAAATCCACCAGCATCATCATCACTTCTTTGGAAAAGAAGGCACAAGAGAATTTCCATCGAAGGATAGGGGGTTGAACGCGTGCATTTAATTCTCCTCCCTCCCCAAACCTTACTAAAATGACAGGAAGGGGGTTTTTCAAAACCAGTTCAAACGAACTGGAGAGGACAGAACAGCAACACGACCTCGGAAGCCAGAAAACAGGATGAACGATGACAGTGCCGAGAAAGGAGAAGTCTAAGGCGGCCGTGGGGATAGCTGAGAAGCCACTTGAACCCCCTGCCCCCAGCCCAAACCTCAGTGATAGGCAGGAACAGGAGCCCATGGAAGAGAGCGCAAAGGAGGGCATCAAAACAGAAGGACCCGTTGACAGTCTGTTTGAGAAGCTGCTAGACACTCCGGACATCTACACTCTCACAGCCAAGTGACTGCCCTTCCCACAGCAGGTGGCAGCTTTATTCTCTGGAGAGGGTTAAACACAGGGTCTGCCCTGGGGACACCAGAGACCACATTTGAAAGAAGGAGGATGACATGTAAATTTCATCATGAATTTTGAAACCCTCAGCCCCTTCTCAACTAGACACTCAAAACGATGGGAGACAGATCTTTACCCTCCAAGAAGCAGATGGCACAAGTCTTCTCTGAAGAATCTGATGAGCCCAAGAAAAAAGACTGAAAGATACGGTGCCCCAGTGGAACAGCCCAGCTCCATCATACTACAGCCAAGCTCGGCAGCAGCAAACTCCTCTTGCAAGCACAGAGCTTCCATCAACTTTTTGACACCCATGCACTAATGCATCCCAGAGGAATGGACAGACATCTGAAGAAAGCCACTAAGGTGACAGAGAGAAGTTAAAACAAGTAAATAGGAAAATATGCATCTTGGAGAAAACAGAGACTGTCCACGGAGGAGTTCCCTCCAAGAAAAAGGACATTGCATCCACAAAAAAAAAAAAAAAAAAAAAAAAAAAAAAGCCTATATGAAAGAAATATTCAAAAGCAGAGTTCTTGGAAATTACATATATATCTATAATAGCAGAAATTTAAAAACCAGTGGAAGGATTGTAAAATAAAGTTGAATTGCCCAGAAGATAGAATAAGAAAAAGATAAGGGAATCAGAAGACAAGAGAAAGAGATAAAAACTACAGGAACAGTCCAGGAGTTCCATTTTGGAAATAAGACTTCTAGAGAAACAGAATAGAGAACACACAGAGAAAGAAATCACCAAGGAAATAATTCACAAAAATTTCCCAGAATTTAAGGACTCGAGTTTACAGATTAAGAAGGACCATTAAATCTCCAGCAGAGAGTGAAGACAGAGCCATGCCAAATCTCTTGTCACGAACAGGAGGGTTAAGAAGAGTTTAAAAGCTTCCAGAGAAGAAGAAAAAAAAACCTAGTCACACACAAAGGATCAAGAATCAGATTGGCCTTTATCTTCTCAAAAATGAAACTGAAGCTGGAAGGCAATGAAGCAATGCCTTAAAAATTCTGAAAGAATGATTGCTTGCTTAAAATGTTTAAATCCAGCTAACCTAGCCCTTAAATATTAGAGAGGCATCAAGTCATTCAGATATGCAAGATCTCAATTTCTTTCTTGAGAAGGTGCTCCATTTAAACAGGAGGGTAAATCAAGAAAGAGGACGACGTGGAAACTAGGGAACAAGGACACCACCATGAGAGGGAATTGAAAGAAGGGAATTCCAAGGATGATAAGGAAGCTCCCAGATGTCAGATACCTGTCATAGAGGGGGGCCAGGGCTGATCAGAAGGCTCCAAGAGCCATCCCCCTCCAGGAGAGGCTGTCAGGAGGATTCCCAACACATACCTGGACATATAAAAAGGAGATTCACATATTTAGAAGGAGAATTTGGGATAGAATTAGCGATTAAGTACACAGAAAACCAAGTCAGGAAAAAAAAAAAAGCAATTACTAACTCCAGGGAAAAGAATAAATTATACAGGCAAAGTAATGACAAGACTGTGCCGAGCTCAGCTGAGAAAGGCATCTGTACTGTTACAGTAATGTAACTTCTAAGTACAGATTTCACCAAAATTATATATAAAACTAGACTGGGAGTCTGTGAGATGGGTGTATGGGGGGGTGTGTGTGTGTGTGTGTGTATGTGGGAGGGCGGCAGTAGGGACAAAACAAGGCAATAAGAGAGCTAAATCCTCATTTTCCACGATGAGAAATCAATACCTAAATAATACCTAAAACTGAGAGAAACAGTAAGATATCAACAATACGATCAAGTTCTTGAGAGATTACGGAGGTTAATATCAAAAAGTCAGTTAGAAGAGTTGATAATGGTTACCCCTGGAGAAGGAGAAATGACAGAAACAGTAAAGGACAGCAATGTTATCATCTCTCCAAAAACAAACAAAAAAGCATGGGGAAATTGAAAAAGCAAACATGGCATAATTTACATATGCATTAGATAATTTGCATACACATATAAGATGCCTTTCTAAAATGCCTGCTTCTCTTATCCCCTTCTCTCCCCCGAGGTGCTTGGCTTCCTTTTGGGAGGGGAGGTGTTGGTGAATTGTGTCTTAGAAAGATTCCCGCCCCCCATATTCCCAACTGCCCTGAGGCAGCAAAGGGCTGAGCCGGACACGCCTCTAGGCTGGCTCCTGCCATCCTCATCACACCCACTCTCCCCTCCACACCACCCCAGCTCCCCTTCTCCCATCTTAGGAAACCATCCTTCAAGGCTTGTAAACCTCCACCCCTCTCAGACAACCCGCCTCCACCCATCCTGACCCTGGCTGGTTCTTTTCTTTAAACAACTCTAACAGCTCTTCATTCATCCACAAATATTAACTGGGCAGCTACTACATGCCGGGTACCAGCAACCGTGGGGGAGGGGCACTGATGAACAGGCAGACAAGGACGGAGTTCGTGGGTCTTACGGAGTTTATGCGTCCTCGGGAACGTAGGGTCCACGTATCACATCTTAAATGCTTCCTTCTGTATTCAGGGAACGCGTTATCCATCCTTCCCCAAGCCTACCTCTTCACACCCCGTCTTCTCCACAAAGGACTTGAGGAGAAAGCCACAGCCGCTAACTATCTCCAACGAGACAGACAGCTCACGGGGCATCGCAGCCGAGTGACTTTACAGCCTCGGGATAGCAACATTCGTCAACGGAGTCATGAACTGGCCCTACACAGCCCTTCATAAAAACCACATTCCCACTTCACAGAGATAAAAAGGATTCTTCCCGAGCCGACATTTGTCTCTGTGATTTTTTTCGAAGATTTTTTTCGCTGGAGTCTGTCATCACTAGTTGGCCGGAAAGCATCAGGTAACACCAAAAGGGATGCGTGCGTATCCGCTATGGACGAGCATTCCAACTAAACAGAGAGCTTATCCTTTACGGATGCGGGTGCTCACGGTTGTGTTTCCTCTTGGGGTTTAGAACGTGTCAACATTTCTAAGTGATTTTCTGTTTCATGATATAATTTTGTGTGAAACTCTAGAGCCTAAAAAGAATGAAATGTATTAACTGTGTTAACCCAGGGGGTCCCTGTAATCGAGTACATCATTGTCCCAAAGTCGGGAGGTTGTCTAGGGAAGCAAAAGTTACCGCAATACAGAGCCAGCCCTGACGGCCTAGTGGTTAAAGTTTGGGGCTCTCACTGCTTCGGTGGCCCAGGTTCGGTTCTCGCTCGTGGAACCACACCGCTCATCTGTCAGTAGCCAGTGGTGGCGGCTCACATAGAAGAAAGAGAAGGACTTACAACTAGAATACACAGCCATGCACCAAGGCTTTGGGGAGAATAAAAAAAAGAGGAACATTGACAAGAGATGTTAGCTCAGGGCCAGTCTTTCCCAGCAAAAAAAAAAAAAGTTATCACAACCCCAAAAGAGTTTTCAATGAGTCAACCAGGTAGGAAATTAGACCACATTACAGCATCCTTCTCTGGCACCCACTGACTCGACGCCTCCACCCAGCTGATGACTGGGTGTCAACATCCACCATAATGATACAAACACCAAAAGGGCAGCTCTGAAAAACTGTAGATTTCCCTAAAGGTTCTGAGTGTCACGAAGTCAATGAGCTTGGAAAGGCCATGAAAAGTCAGGGCCATTCACAACCAAGTATCAGAGAGTCATCACGAACACAACGGGGCTTTGAGAGACTGTGCTAAACACCAAGATGTGAAAGAAGCCCTTGGGAAAACTGGTGACCCATCCTATAAGTCTGCAAAAATTATCCTCTGAAGGGCTGGCCCAGTGGCGCAGCGGTTAAATGTGCACATTCCACTTCGGTGGCCCAGGGTTCACCCGTTTGGATCCTGGGTGTGGACCTACCCACCGCTCATCCAGCCATGCTGTGGTGGCGTCCCACATACAAAAAATAGAGGAAGACTGACACAGATGTTAGCTCAGGGCCAATCTTCCTCACCACAAAAAGAAAAAAAGTAATAATAAATAACCCTATGTTGATAATTTGCAATGTCATTTTTCAAGCTCAGTCGAACTTTTTTTTTCCTTACTATCTACAGTGAAACTTTGGTCCGTGTTTTAAGTGATTTTTTTCTAGAACCAGTTATTCTCAGATAGTCAAAACCTCCTTCATTTCACACCGTTCAGCTCAGTTAGCGTACGAAAGGTTGCAGACCAAAATGTTAATGGTGCTGATCTCTGGATGATAGAATTATGGGTGCTGGTATATTCTCTTTTGCTTAAATACATGTTTTAATTCTTCCAGAATGAATATATAATATTGAAGTTTTTTTTAAGTTACACATAGATGTCTTAAGAGCACTGGCATTGCCTACCTGTCACTGCCCCCGCCCCCCCCCACCTTCTTCACTAATGGAATTTTATTTCATCCTGGTATTGAGATAAAATGTGCTTAGTGGGAGCTCCCTCAGCTCCAGGAAAGAACTGGGAATAGTCCAAACCAAACATGAACATCCCAGTCCCCTTTGCCAATGACTGGTTTAGAGGCTAGCACGTGACCAAGCTTTAGCCAATGAGAAATAAGGGATGCCTGCTGAGGAATTTCTGGAAAAAGTTTTCCTGCCTGATTAAAAAAAAAGAGAGAGACATAGAAAAAGAACCTATCCCTCAACTTTCTTCATGCTTTTGGATATCATCACACAAGGATGTGATGTCTGGAGCTATGGCCGCCAACTTGAGACCATGAGGGAGAAGCCAAGAAAATCCCAAAGAAATCTGTTTTTGAGTTGATGAATTAACTAACCCTGAAATCATCAGCCTCCAGACTTCTTACATGAGGTAACAAACTCTTCTTAAGTCACCCTAATTGGTTGCTATGCGCCTTGCAACCAAAAGTACCCCAAATGTTATGAACGTTGTAATTTTGTGATGCTCAGCTTCCCAAAGAGGTACATGAACCATTATTTCATACTTTCCCATCTAGGGAGACCACAAAGGATTTTCTTTCTTTCTTTCTTTCTTTCTTTTTTACAAAGATAGATACCTAACTCCAAGAGTCATCACCTTACAACCTAAGCTTGTATCTCCACAGCCCTTTATGCAAGGCTCCATCTGCTAGCCTTTGGAGGTAATGGCAGTCCTGTGTCTGAAGTGGTGCAGCTTGGGTCATTCCTGTGGGGTTTGGCTAACCCTGTCAGTAACTTGGGGTGCTTATACCTGAGCCCCTCTACCTTGGGGGGGTATCTCCTAGGTACACCTGGATCCCTTCCCTCAGGAGCTCCCAGGACTCGGGCTCTCCTCTGTTCCCAACTCAGGACACTCTTGAAGGAGCAATTGCAGGGGTGATTACAGGGGCTTGACGGTGAACACAAACGAGTGCCCCAGGCCAGGTGAGGACTGGGGAGCCGTAGAACCCACACCCCGCCCCCAAAGGGCCGGCTGACACATGGGAACACGGGCCCAGTGTTGCCAGCTGTTCCAATATTTTCAAAACAACCTAGAAATCTGGATTTTTAGGTACGATCTCCCCATTTTTTAAAAGTTGGTGACTAATTCAAGCATCATTAAAACTCCACATGCACTAAACCAAACTCACATGAGGGCTGGATCCAGCCCACCAGCTGTCAGTTTGCAACCTCTGGACTATTCACACCCAACAGTCGTGTCACAACTGTGCACGGCTTTAGAATCATGAAAGCCCTTTTCTGTTGCCCTTTGCCAAGTGTAAGGACAGGAGGACTGTATCTCAAGGCCAGACCCATTTATAGGAAAGAAAATCCTCTGGTCTCTCCCCAGAGGTTGATGATACTGGAATGGGTGTTGCCCCTTTCGTTGTGCATGCAAAACACTTCATAAGGAAAGCAAGAGCTCAACTCCGCTGAGGCCAAGGGATTTGCTGAGAGGGGCCCAAGGGAGTCCAGCAGAAGAAGCTCACGATGCAGAGATGCCCCAGTTTCTTTTTCCTGCCTTATTGCATTGGCTAGAATTGCTAGCACAATATCGAGTAGAGTGGTGAGAACGGACATCCTTATCTTGTTACTCGTCTTAGGCAGAAAGCATTGACTCTCGCTATTAAGCACGATGTTAGATGTAGGTTTTTTGTAGATGCCTTTTATCAGGTTGATAACGCTCCCTTCTATTCCTGGTTTTCGCAGAGTTTTTATCACGAATGGATGTTGAATTTCGTCAAATGCTTTTTTTCCTGCATTAATCAATCTAATCGTAGGGTTTTTCTTCTTTATACTGTTACACGGATCGATTTCTGGATATCGAACCAGCCTTGCATTCCTGGGAGAAGCCCCCAGGGGTCACGCCCCCAGTTTCCAGGCATTTTCGGAGACTCAGTTGCCTCTGTTGTAAACTGCAGGCAGTAACACTGACCCCACCTCACAGATTGGGCGGAAGACTAAAAAGGAGTGAATGTGCGTGTTTGTGTTGAAGGGGATACGTGCCTGGACCCGAACTCCTATTCAAACAGAGGCTGAGAAGAAGCCCTATAATAACAAACTCCTACTTTTCAAGCTGTTGCCACACCAGGCATTGCATGAAGCACAGTAAGTACCCTAAGTGCAGGCACCCTAAAGTGTGGGGAGTGACTTTAGGTGCCACTCAGATTAACAGTCTTTAATAGTTATATATTATTTTCAATGTGCATTAGAAAAAATATATATAGCTGGCATGTCCAACATCTGGTTTCGTGCATGATGATGATAACAGCTTACACTCAGTGAATTTTGACCAAGCGCTGTTCTAAGCACTTTATCCACAATAGTTCATTTAATCCTCACACTGACCCTATGTTATTGTCATCCTTTTACAAATGAGGAACCAGAAGCAAAGAGAGGTTAAGCAACTTGCTAAAGGTCACACAGCTAGGGAGTGGCAGAGCTGGGATCTGAACACAGGCAGCCCTGTTCCAGAATTCATGCTCCTGACTAGCAGAGTACACGTCTTAGTCTGAAATAGGTTGGAGTTTGAAATAGGGTGGTGCTTATAAGAAAAATATTAAGCAAATAATATAAATATGTAATTTATATGAAGTTTAAAAACAAGGAAAACTGATTAACGGTGACAGAAATCAGAAGACTAGTTACTTCTGGGGGCTGCTGAGGAGGTGTCGACTGAGAAGAGGCGTGAGGGAACTTTCTGGAAATCTGTTACACATCTTGGTCTGCATGGTGATTCTATGACTGTAGATATACGTAAAAATTAATTTTAGGCTGGACACTTTAAACGTGTGCACTTTATGTACTCTCCTGTATGTAGGTTTATCTCGATGAAGAGTTTATTGATGAAGAAGAATAATAATATACACAAACATGGAGGTGACATGCAAAAGTCTGGGAAAGGCTGCATTACCATCTTCACCACCAGCTGCAAGATGGATTCTGTCATCCCTTTTACAGATGAGGAAACTGAGGCCGGAGAGGAGAAAACATCTGTCTACCATCCCACAGGGAGTGAGTGACAGCTGCCAACCCAGCTCTGGGTGGCTCAGCCCCCGGGCTGCCACCCACCCCCTTCCCTTCCAAAGGGACTAGCGTTACAGTATTTCCCAGACAGCTGGCCTGGCCAGGGCCTCGGGCGGCCGGAGGGATGCGGGCACGGGAGCTGGCGCAGGTCCATGCCCGTATTTGCCCAAGCTCCACGCTCTCCCTCACCCTCCGGGCCGCAGACACAGATGCTCCGCTTGCTTTTTCCCTTTTTCAGTCACAGGGCTCCTGGGTCCCAGCACCGCCTGCCAAGCTCCACATTCTTGGCGAGGACGGCAGGCAGGCGGGACAGGAGGGGCCCCGGGCAGAGCAGGCGCTCTCCAGAGGCGGCCCCGGGCAGCCGTGGTGGGCTCCTCGGGGAGCTCCCGTGATGGAGATGCCCTGGCCAGGCCACTCCTCGCCCGGTGAGGGCTCCCGTCCACCCCGCAGGCCGGCTCACCTTGCAGCATGCTCCGGTAGGCCGTGTCGGCAATGGCATAGATGTGGGGCGGCATCTCGTGCCTCTTCTTGCCCTTGTACATCTCGATGATCTTCTCCGAGTAGATGGGCAGCTGCTTGTAGGGGTTGACCACCACGCAGAAGAGGCCGGAGTACGTCTGCGGACAGAGAGCCCAAGTTTATTTCCAGCCCACAGCGGGGAGGAGAGCTCGGACATCCAGCCCGCGGGGCCCTGGCGTGAGAACACCCATCACGGCCTGCATTTATTGAGCACGACTGTGTGCATTTTCTCGTTCCCTCCCCATGGTAGCACTATCAGAGAGGTGTGCTCCTATTCTCACTTTAGAGATGGGTAAACTGAGGCTCAGAGTCCTAGTGGGAGCTCCTGGGCATCACTGATTTTCCAGGCAGTGGAGAGAGGAGCAAGGCTGGATTTCCAGGCCGCCTGTGTCATAGTTTATAAGTGCATGGGGTTCACAACCTGGTTCCACTCCTTCCTTCCTGCTGTCACTCCACCTCCCTGAGCCCCATGGGCTTAAATAATCGCTGCCATTTATTGAGCACTTGCTGTGTGCTGAGCGCCGAGCTGAGCACATCACAGGCATCTTCTTATCAAAACCTCCCACCTGTCCTGTGACCACGACCCTGTGATCCCCGCGCTGCCCACTTGACAGGTGAGGAACTGAGGCCTGGCGGGGTTGTCACCAGGTCACACAGCTGCTGGGGAATTCGGAACTAGAAATCACGGCCGTTAACCCCAGAGCGCGTATTCTGGACCATTCACCAAGTAACCCTTTGTCTGTGAGATGGGCATAAACCCAGCCGGCCACAAAAAGGAAGGGTGTTGACACACACTCCAACACGGACGAACCTCGGGGATGTCTTTCGTGATGCTCAGCGAAACAAGCCAGACGCAAAAACGCCACATAGCGTCTGATTCCAGAAACATCCAGAACAGGCAAATCCGTAGTTACAGAAAGCAGACCCTTGGTTTCCGGGGACTGGAGAGAGGGGGGCATGGGGAACGATGGCTAATGGGGAGGGGGTTTCCTTCTGGGGTTCTGACAACGTCCCAGAACGACACAGTAGGGAGAGTCGAACCACCTCGTGAATGGGCTGACTGAGCTGCGTCCTTTCAACCAGTTAAAACAGCAAATTTTATGTTATGTGGATTTTACCACCATTAATAAAAATACTTGTCTGGCCCTACCAAGTGCCTCAGAGCATCCGGAAATCATCAGAAGAGGGAGGGGCCGTGAAGACCCTCTGCAAACCCACCCCACTGTCCTTGTGCCTGTCCCTTCCTGCACGGCAGATTTTCCTGTCAGTCGAGGTCACAGCCCAGGAGACAAGCTCCAACCTGTCCCACAGGGACTGTCTTCCCCACCATAACATCAGCGCCGTCCGAGGCTCCGATGGCCACGAAGGGTGTCAGCCCTCCAGCTCCCCCAAGAAGTGACTAAAGGAGGAGGGGGAGACATTCCCTCTCTAGGTTACACTCAGGGCCAACCAAACACCAGAGAGGGTGAGCAACTCAGCCAAAGTCACCCAGCAAGACCCTGGCGATGCCAAGCCCAGCTCAGCCAGTTCTCAGGAGGGAGCACTGTCCAATCGGCTGTCTGACCTATGCTGGTCTACAGAAACAGAAACCAGGGCTTGCTTGTTCCATCATTCATTCATTCATCCATTCATTTGCCCATTTGCTCACGCATTCACTCGCTCATTCACTCATTCTGTGCATATGTCCTAGGCACAGTGCAATGTGCTAGGTTGGAGTAGAAAATCAAAAACCACAAGGCCCTGCTCTCAAAGGGCTTTCAGTCAAAGCTGCAGCCAACTGGAGAGAGGCAGGGTCCTCCAGGGCTCCATCTGCTAGGCGCTAGGTGATAATGACGTGTGACGGGTCAGGGGCGAGGGGAGAACGGTGTGCTTCCAAAGGTATAGGACTGGTGGGGGGAGCAGGGAATAATCTCCCAGGCCCTCCCCATCCTCCTGAGGAGGGCGGGGAAGGCCTGGGGTCAACAAAAGGCCTGTCTAAACATCCATCAGCTGTTTATTGAGCGCCTACTGTATACCAGGTCTGTGCTGGACATTGGAGTTCAGTCAATCAACGACAGGCCTCGTCCCAAAGAGCCCACAGGTCAGAAGGGGGACAAGGACATTTGAAACAACGTGGTAAGAGTAAGGATGGAGCCCAGGTAAAGAGAGGCCCTAACCCATGGCGGGGGGGGTGGGAATGGGAGACTTTCAAGGGTGGGGAGCTCCCTGCACTGAGTCCTAACAGACAGAGGGTGTCAACCGGCTCAGGAGGGAGCAGAGGCCAGAAGGCAGCGGGGCAAAGACCAAGAGGCAGAAACGTGGGACACAGGGTGCGTGCGGGTGAACGGCATAAAGAAGAAACGGGATGGTGAGGGGAGGAGGCCCCTGTGGAGGTAAGCGGCACCAGGACCTGCACCCAGCCTGACGGGTTCGCGGTCGGCCTGGAGTCAGCGCCAGCTGCAAGAGCCCTGCGCCGACCGGGGAGCCCCCTCCTCCTCCTCTTCAGGCCCTGCACAGGCCTGGGCATACAGTAGGTGCTTGCTAAATGAATGCCTGGGGGGCAAGTGAATGCAAAGATTCCCTGGATCAGGGGTAGCGCTTCCCTCATCTCTGTGATGAGATGGGGCCTCGCACGGGGTGCCATCCAGCAGATGCTCAGTGGACGTTTGTTGAGCGGGCGGCAGAGGTGTTCCAGGGCGGGGCTGTGTGTCCTGGTCCCCAGCATGCGGCCTCCCATAGAGTAAGTGCCCAATAAATGATCGATGGATAGAATGATGGCCAGCCGAGCCCCATCCATCCTTCAGGTCTCAGTTCCACCGAGAGCTCCTCCCAAGGTCACGCTTCTGCCAACTGCCACGCCCTTTTTAGAATGTGGGTGTCATTTACAGCCCAAATCACTCCCCCCAAGGCCTTAATCTGGAGGCAGTAAGGGGCACTGGGTGAGGGTACAGAATCGAGCACTGAGGACTTGGGTTTGAACCCTCATTCTGTTACTTCCTGGCTGTGTGACCCTGGGCAATTTACTTAACCTCTCTGAGCCTCAGTTAGCCTCCTCTGCCAAATGAGCAGGGTGTAATAGCAGCTCTTTCATAGGTTCGCAGTGAGATAACACCTGTGAAGCATTTAGCATGGTGCCTGGTATACAGTCGGTGCTGAATAAATGTTAGTGACTATACCATGCTGCCTTTGTTTCTTGATGACGAAAACCTTGCCACCTTGGAACCTTCACATGTGCTGTTCCCTCTACCTAGAACACTTTCCCTGCAATGTTCCCAGAGCCATTTGCCTCTCCTCCTTCAGGGCCCAGCCTCAAGGTCACCTCCTGGACTGCTGGCTGCACCCCATCGTACCTCCAGCATCCAGAACAGAGCCGGGCACACGGCATTCATGCAGTGAATACTTGCTGAAGGAAATGAAGAAAAGAAGGCAGGAAGGAAGGCACGGCCCTCCCAACTCCATCACCGGCTTCTGAAGGATAGGCATTACTTTCTTCCTCTTTGCTAGGACACTTCCCGTGCTACGCACACAGCGAGCACTGAACCCACGCTTCTAGGCAGATCTGAATATCTGTTCCATTGAGCAAGCCTTTCTAGGGCATGACAACCCGACAGGAAGAACCGGGCGGGCAGCAGCACGCCCCACGCAGGGCGGCTGGCCTTCGGCATCCGGAGGTCCCATCTCCATCATTCAACCCCGGTTAACCTCGCCCGCCCCAGCCCACTTGCAGTTGGCTGTGTTTCTGCCTCCCCGACCCCACGAGCCCCTCTCCAGCTGGTCGAGTTCAGAGGTTTCAACATCCCTGTCTCCCGGGTCCTGGCCAGCATCTCAGGGCCTCGTGCCACCAGCAGGTCCCAGCCACAGGCCCAGGGTTTCCCTCTTGTGACCGTATTAGGAAGTGACTCCAGTTTCTCCCTGACACTTTATATGGTCAGCTGCAGAGCCCCGAGCAGGGAGCTGCTCCCACGGCCTCCAGCAGCAACGAGGAACAAACAGGGAAAGGAGCAAGGGACTCAGGAGTTAAGTCACACCGGCCCCGGGGGGGAACCTCAGCTTTGCCCTCATTACCTGCCAGACTCGTGTGAGCGGCTGAACCCTGAGCCAACTCTTGCTGTCTATGCAATAATGGGTAACCACACCTTTCTCACCAGGTTCACATGCAACGTCATGGCTCTCTCAACATCTACCCCAGAGACAGACACAGGCCGCCAAGAACGCGATTCGCGGCAGCCTTGATTTTCACGGCAAAAGAGACTAGAAACAACCTAAATGACCATCAGTCGGGGGTCGGCTCAATAATCATAGCACAACACTGTTAAAAAGAGTACACACGTACATGGACATATATGGACATGTCTACACATGTGGCTACAGGTATACATATATTTGCCTGTATATATATGACATATTCCTGGAAGGCTGCACAAGAAACTGGTGCCCACAGTTTCTCTAAGGAGAGAACCAGAAGAGGAGGGATGGGGATGAAAGGAAAGTTCTAAATACCCTTATACACAATTTTATTTAATATTTGCATGTATTGCCTGCTGCAAAAAATGTCTTAAGTCTGACTAGACAGTTATGAACAGACACAAGAAAAAGCCGCAAGACGTGATGTCTGCTTCTTATTTTTAACTATTCTCTTGTGGGCTTTGCGTGGATAGCCTTGTATTACTGGGGAGGGTCTTTGAAGCAATAACAACCTGAAAGATCTAAATGGCTAGTTCCCAGGGCTCAAGAAAGCAGAGCCTCTGGTTGTGTTTTATTTCCACCTTCCAGGACCCTCTGGCAGCCAAGAGGCCTCTGCTCCCAGACACCCTCGGGGACACTCCTTCCAGAGAAGGCTGAGGTCACTGGGCCAGGTGTCTAAGATGAAAACATCGTCACCTGCTGGAGTCTGGAAGGTAGGCCTCTCCTTACCTCCTGGTCTTCCCAGGACAGTGAAATCAGAACCAGGAAAAGGTCCTTTTGAGTTCGACAGTGGGCTATTTGGGCTTGGAGACCCAGTGAACAGGAGGGTCCATACATCTTTGCCCTGGATCATGATCCCAACCCCAGGAACTTGGCCTAAGGGTAGAAGGTCCCACTGTCTACAGGGACCAAGAGGGTAAGACATGAGTGAAGCAGGCCAGGTGTGAGGAAAAAAAGTAAGTGCAGTGACCAACAGCCAACCACACTCAGCCCCAGGGTCTGGGAGGCGACAGGGAGTGGTGGGGCCTGTGGAAAAACAAAGTGCACACAGCTCATCTGACAGGGACTGTGACCTGGCAACCTGGGTCCAAGGGTGCCAGGTCCTCTTCTTTTCCAAGCAATGCCAGAAACTGAGATTTCCTTTCTTTTCTTTTTTTGGGGGAGGAAGTATATCAAATTAACTCAATGTTTTAAAAAAATCACTCACTCTGGGCCAACAGCTTGCAATCTGTGACTTAGCAGCTAGCAGGTGCTCAAGAAATCATCATAAAAAGTTAGATTCCTTCCTTCTGTGCACTTCAAGCTGGTCCAACTCAAAGCTGCTGGCACCCACGGCCCGGTCCCCTCCTGCCCCAGCCCACGTCCATCACCTCCTGTTCCTAGACTCCTGTCACCCTACTGCCCTTTACCATCAGGGTTGTCACTCCGGCCCTGGGGCACACAGACCTTGTCTGAATCCCAGCTCCGCCCACTTCCAGCAATGGGACTAAGCACATCTGAGCCTCGAGGTCCTGGCCTCTAAAATGGGGTAACAGCCTCTGTCTCATGGGGTCATTGGATGCATTAAAGGAGATAGCACTTCAAGGCACTGGCCCTCGGGCCAGCCTGCCTGTTTGAGACCCAGCTGTGTCCCATCACTCATTAAGTGTTCTAGGTCCCATTATCTTTATCTGAAAAAATGAGGCTAAATAGTACATCTCCCTTACATAAAGAAAAGGATAGCGTTAGCAATAATAATTATTACTATAAACTCATAAGATAGTAAATTTTAAATGAACAGTAGCTGCCATCATTGTTGCCACAGGGGGAACAAGGCTCCTTTGAGAGTCTAATTAAAGTTAAGACCCTCTGCCCACAAAAAATTCCATATGCACAAAGTTTTCCTTAAATCTCAGGAGGCTGACAAATTCCCCGGGGCCCATTCACAGGCCCTGAGTTTAGAACCTACATTTTAGGGAATTTTTCTTTTTTGTAAGAACACTTAACACAAGATCTCCCTCTTAACCAATTTCTAAGTGCACAATAGAGTATCGTTAACCATAGGCATGATGCTGCACAGCACATCTCTGGGACTTACTCATCTTGCTTAACCAAAACTTGATGCCTGTTAATTAGCATCTCCCCATTTCCCCCTCTGCCAGCCCCTAGCGTGGCACCACCATTCCGCTCTTTCGTCCCTGAGTTGGCCTATTTTCAGTGCCTCATATAAATGGGATCCTGCAGTATTTGTCCTTCTGTGACTGGCTTAATTCACTTAGCATAACATCCTCCAGGTTCATCCATGCTGTTGCCTATGGCAGGATTTCCTTCATTTTTAGGGCTGAGTAATACTCCATTGAATGGACATACCACATGTTCTTTATCCATTCATTGTTTTAGAATCCATCATATGTTTGCATCTAGCACCCGTGTGTCTTATCTCCCTCTCTCCCCTTAATTATAAAGCAGCCTGGGGGCAAGGACTCTGAGCCCCACGACTCTCAGCATCCCACAGGCCAGAGTCTGATCCAGGCCCCTTCCCAGGCAAGCACGTCACCCCTCTGCCTCAGTCACCTCATGCGCAGGGTGGGATGTGAGCTTTGCTCTCCCTGCTGTCATAAAGGATGAAATGGGCCGGCGAGGACTTAGGACAGTACCCAGTACCACCAAGGCCCACGCCTTTAATTGAGCTCCCTCTACTGGGAAACCCTTGTCCCGTTCCCCCAGCCAAACACCAGCGACAGAGCCAGCTGCTAAGTCATCATGGAAAACTCCAGGCAGAGGAACTCCAGCCAATGACAGTGTCTAGAAGAGCAAGGGAGCGCTGGACCAGGAATCAGAACGACGTCCGCACCCACGCGTGCCATGAGCATCCACGTGTGCCATGAACATCTGTGGCAGCTCAGGCAAGAACCTGCATCCCTAAGATAAGGAGACAGGACCCTCTGGCTTCTACCAATCTTCTAGATCCAAGAGGACGGGAGTCAGCCAGGACCTAATGGAAGGAGCGTCGTGTGACGTGAGCCTTACAGAATAGAGGGGAAAGTTCTGTTCATGACCAAGGGCAAAGTCGGGCTCGCCCGGCCACTCAGCATCACCCGCCAGCCACCTCTGCGGTCATGCGCTGGGCGAGCAACCTGCGGTCTTCCCCTCCCCACCCCCTCCTCCGTCATCTCCTCCTTCACGGACAACAGTTTCTATTTAAGTGATTAAATTGACCAGACAGGAGGAGGCGCGTGGTCACGAGGCTGAAGGATTTTTATCTAATCTGTCCGGAGAAGCAGAGCGGGAATTTGAAGCTTTGATTCACTTTTTAATCTGCTGTCAGAGATATTCTGGGTCTCAGGACCTCCCTAAGCCCCTCATTTTTTCTGATTTCTATTTTGGCCTCAAACACCGTGTCAGAGGACAGCAGGGGATATTGGTACCCAGGCCTGCCCTCGACCTTCCTGGATGGAGATGACACATCTCAGATGGGAGACTTGATCCTGAAGCAGCCAGTTTTCCCCCTAGCTCCCTGCAGACTGGTGTCCTTAGAAATGCCCTTTCTGTACCGACAGCCCCAGGGGGATGACGTTTCCACAGGCGGAGTGGAGCAGACAAAGCGGCTCTCCCCGCTTAGCTGGGGAGTGAGGATGGCCGTACCTCGCTGGGACTCAGCTTGCTTGCCCGTAAAATGGGACGAGCGTACTTATTCAGCGGACGTTGTGCTGATTAAATGAAATAAAGTGTGTCAAGGTGCCGGATCCGGATCAGCAGAGGCATTTAATAATTGAGAGTTGCTCCCCTGGCCCGACTTGGCTCCAACAGGAAGCCACGGTTGCAGCCACTGAACTATCCATAAGAAGGGACAGTCAGTGACGGCACATCCATGGGATGGATTACACGGCCCTTAAAAGGGGATTTTGGGGGTTACTGACTGAGATGTGGGAAGGCTCAGCATCGACTTGTACATGGAAAGAAGAGCAGGTCACTAACCTATGTGCAGAGGCTTTTAAACATAGCTACGTGTACCATTCTCCCAAAGAAAGATCAAGAACACAGCAACATCTGATCAGCTCTTATCTCCGGGGGGGAGGATGACTTCCGTGTTCGCTATGCTTTTCTGAATTTTCCCACTCTTCTGTAATGAAAATGCCTTATTTTCCTAATTAGGAAAAAAATCTGCAGGGCATTTTAAAGGATGACTAGGGGCTTTTTGTAATTTTCCAAGAGGCAAAACGTACAGGGCAGGACCCGAAGCATAACGACAAAGTGCCTGTTTCCACAAGGTTGCAAAGGATCCAAGAACATCCAACTAGTAATAACAAAAACGATCGTAACAGCGACAAAACCCATAACAATAACGCCTCGCATTCTGAGTGCTGACAATGTGCCAGGGGGCGCACCAAGAGCTTTTTTTTTTTTTTTAAGAGAAACCCACTCTGTGAGGCTGATACTATTCTTGTATTCACATTAAAGAGAAGGAAACAAAATTTCAGAGAAACTAGGTAATTGGCCCAAGGGATCAGCATGCCCTTTCAGAGAGGCAAGACACACAAAGGCTGGACTGCAGGACCCCCTGCCCCCTGTGCCATCGGGGTCTCCCTATGTCCCTCTTGCTCGGGAGAGTGGGTCCAAACCCACAAGAAACCTGTGCCCCACTGAGTGTCACCGTCCCCTCTCATCTAGCAGGCTGTCCAACAGGTTTTCTGCAATGACGGGAATATTCTGTACCTGTAATATTCAGTGCAACGGCCATGAGCCACAGGTGGCTGTTGAGCACTACGCATGCGGCCGGTGCAACGGAAGAAATGAATTTTGAAGTGTTGATTTTTAACGAATTTACATCTAAATTTAGTTAGCCACCTGTGGGCGGCAGCTACCATATCAGACAGCGCAGCCCTGGTCCACTCCGATCAGCACAGTCGACCCAGAGGAGACCGGGTCCAACCCACGCATTCCCAGTTGGGACAGAGAAGCCTCCACAAACCTAGCCAGCTCTTCCGGTCTCCTTCCCGCTTGGCTGCCAGGATGGACCAGGATGTAACCCCTGGAGGCTACGAGCTCTTTATTTCTGAGAGGGAGGAAGAGCAGGGAACCCCTCCCCTGGGATCTGTTGAGTATTCACCGTGTGCCCTGGCGCTTTGCATGTACGATCATTTGGAATCTTTGCACCCCTTTCACGGGGACAGGGTGATTATTTCCCATTTTACAGAGAGGAAAACTGAGGCTTCGAGACGCGAAATAACCTGTTCAATGTCGCAGAACCAGGTAAGGTAGGACTGAGATTTGAACCCAGGACGAAATGATTCCATCTCACCGCAGGGCCTCCCAACCTGCACCCCGAACACGTCTGTAACCCTCTGCCCGCCCTCTGGGGTACAGGCCCGGGGGAAGTGAGCCACTGCCCCGAGATACTCACGTATATGAGTCCCGAGAAGTACCTCTCCCTCAGGTTGTGCAGCACGGACGCCTCGTTGAGACACGTGAGCTCGGCCATGTCCTCCACCTTGGAGAACTTGGGCGGGTTCATCTTCTGGATGTCATCCTTGCCAACCGTGACCTTCTTGCCGTTCTCCACCAGCTCCACGATCACCTCATCCCCCTTCTCCTCCTTGATGCTGGCCGCCTCGAAGCCCTGCTTCTCCGAAGGGACCCAGACCAGCCTCTTGGCAGCCCAGTCGGCCTGGGCCACGGGGCTATTGATGAAGTTTTTGTCCACGAAGAGGAACTTCTCATCGTCACTGAGCTGGTTTTTCTGCGCCATGGTGCCTGGTGGGTCCCCTGTGGAATAAGGCGACAGGGTCAGGATCAGGCCAGAACCGAGCCCTAAAGATAGATCAACCCCTCAGCTGGCCACATCTAGGGGCGCGGGCTGCAGAAATATTCCACAGCGTACAAGGATGTCCTCTGCCATGTCGTTTACGTTGTCAGTGAAAGGAAACACACAAAGGGGCTTCCGAAAAGGATCTGCAGCATTGCCTACTGTCCGTCAACAGGGCAATGGATATGTAAAGCATGGTGTTTTCATACACTGAAATCCTATCCAGGGGTGGAGAAGCAAGTATGTCTGTGTGCACTGACACAGGAAGATATCCACATTTTATTGTTTACTGTAAAAATAAAAGGGGAGGGGTCCTCCAATGGTTCAACATAGAGTTATCGTATGATCCGACAATTCCACTCCTAGGTGTAGACCCGAGAGAAACGAAAACGTACATCCACACAGAAACTTGTGAGTGAACGTTCGCAGAGGCATTATTCACAATAGCCAAAACGTGGAAACAACCCAAGTGTCCACAAACAGATGGAACGGATACATAAAATGTGGTACATCCATACAATGGAATATTACTCAGCCATAAAAAGGAATGGAGGTCTGATATACACTGCAGCACGGAGGAACCTTAAAAACACGATGCTAAGTGAAAGAAGCCAGTCCCAAAGGGCCACATGTTATATGATTCCATTTATATAAAATGTCCAGAACAGGCAGATCCATAGGGACAGAAAGTAGATCAGTAGATGCCAGGGGCTGGGAGAGAGTCAGAGGGTGACAGCTAAGGGGTACAGGGTTGCTTTTGAGGGTAATGAAAATGTTCTAGGATGTATGTTTTTCTTCCAATTTTTTTATTGTGGCAAAATATACATAACAAAATTTACTATCTCAACCCTTTTTAAGTGTACAGTCTAGGGATATTAAGTATGTTCATACGGTTGTGCAACCATCACCACCATCCACCTAGAGAACTCTTTGCATCTTACAGAAATGAAACTACAGCCATTAAACAACAACATCCCGTTCCTCGCCCCCAGCGCCTGGCAACCAACATTCTACTTTCTGCCTCTATGCATCTGACTGCTCTAAGTACCCCACATAAGTGAAACCATATAGTACTTGTCTTTTTGGGACTGGCTTATTTCACTTAGCATAATGTCCTCAAGATCCGCCCATGTTGTCACATGCATCAGAATTTCCTTCCTCAGTGAGGCTGAATAATATTCCATTGTATGGACATACCACATTTTGCTTATCCATTCATCTGTGGAGAGACACTTGGGTTGCTCCCAGGTTTCAGTTATTGTGAATAATGCTGCCATGAGCATGGAGGTACTTCCTATTATGTATCTATTTTTTTTATCATATTTGTAGTTGCATAATTTTTTATTAAATTTATGATAAAAAATAGATATTTTTACACAGACCTTCAAATAGCCAATACACGTACACAAAAGATGTTTCACATCACTAGTAAATGGAGAAAAGCAAGTGAAAGCAATGAGATGTTGATTTTCACCCATCAGCCTGGCTAAGATGAAAACCACTGATAATATCCAGGGTTGCCAAGAGTGTGGGGGACCAGGCCTCTGCACACACCACCCTTACGGAGGGAAAAGCCTTAAAATCTATGCATACCCCTTGACCTGCGGTTACATTTCTAGGAATTTAGCCTAAGAACAGACAAGTGCTGATAGACGTTCCAGCATGTGGGCAGCAGTGCTGTATGCAACAGCAAAGCCTGCAAGCGATCTAAAAGGCCTTCAGCGAGGGCCCGTTCCATTGTGGAACATCCATTCGAGAGAATGCCATATGGTGCCGCCAACAATTTAAGACGTGGCCTTTTATTTATGCCACACAAAGATTTTTCCCTTTTGACATATTTGTTAAAGTATCATTGACATGCCGTCAAACTCTCTCATTGTAAATGTACAAGTCAATGACTTTTAGGAAATTTACAGCGTTGGCACATCTATCGTTACGATAAATTTCAGAACATTACCATCATCCCCAAAAGGGCTGCCTTGTGCTGGTCTGCGGTCACCCCGCATCCCATCCCCAACCCCACCACTAATCTACTCTCTGTCTCTACAGATTAACCTTTCCTGGACATTTCAGTTACATGGAATCAGATAATAAGTGACCGTTGACCACGCGAAAATATTTATGATATATTTCTAAGTTACCATATGCACAAAGGGAATACTCTGCAATAAAAGGAAACCAACCACACAAAATAGACAAATCTCACAATGGTTCTAAGTGAAAGACACCAGACTCAAAAGACTCCGCGCTCTGTTATTCCATCGATACAGACATCTAGAAAAGGGAAATGATGATGGCAGAAAGCAGACCAATAGTTGCCAGGGGCAGGGAACTGATGGCCAAGAGGCACAAAGGAGCTTTTGGGGTGAAAATGTTCTATATCCTGATCAGGGTGGTGATTACACCACTGTATCCATTTGTCAGAACTCATTGGGCTACAAGCTTAAAATCAGTGGGTTTTTTTAAAGAAATTGGTGAGTTTTATTGTATGTCGGTTATACCTCAATAAAGCTGATGCAAATATTTATAACAGAATCTTTCTGGTAATTTTATACGTATGGGTATACATTTTTAAAACTACGTACTAAAATATTAAACTATGGTTCTATCTGGTCAGACATGGGACAGTTTGAACATCAATAAGAAAAATCACTATAAGAATGGAAAGAGGAATGTGTTTAAGTCCACGCGCTCATAATGATTAAAAAAGAACTCACAGGTCATCCTTGTAAGATGCTGGGGGACCAACCATTATTTTGAAAACTGGTAAAGAAAGGGGGAAAATCACCATATTGATCCCACCTTTCCTACGCGAATTGCTCCTCAAGGTCATTAAATAAGAGGGGTCTGTCTTTATATAAAATTTCAAGTCAGTAATGTCCTCTCAACATGGGGAGCCCCATGACGACGGCCTCTCCATCCTGTTGTCTAGATGTGTCTACGAGGTGGGTGCTGAGGCAACAGGCTGTTTACAGGCTTGTCCAGTGGCCCATTCCAGACCCTCCAACTGCCCCCGAAGGAGCTGCCCCGCCCTCCCCCAGCTCCTCCAACCTGCCCCATCCCTCCTCCCCATTCACGGCTGCCACACTCCAAAGAACTAAGGTGCAGGTGGAATTAGGATGCATGACCACCAGGACGCACTGTGTGGTTGATGCCCCCACTTCAGCAGAAAACAATACTCAGCTCCTTTGAATAATCCCCACTCTTGGGGCCCAAAGCCCATGAAGATGGAGTAACCCCCATAACCCAGGAATGGGCTCCTGGAGCGGGGCAGCCAGCTCCTGAAATGCAGACTTTTGAGGCGAAAATCAGAGGGGCAGATACTCCAATATCAACTTTTCTCTTCCAGGGGTGAAAATAACAATAATAAAGACCAGAAGCTGATCTGTTGAGAGGGGATGGTTATTTCTCCCGGGAGACCTGATCCAGTAGTGTGTTTTTTAAAAAGATGGAGAAATGAGTGAATCATTGCCTAAATCTGAATACTGTAATCACTTCAGTTATTCAAAGCAGTGAAATAAAGAATTGCAGGGGCCGGCCCCGTGGCCCAGTGGTTAAGTTCGCACGCTCTGCTTCAGTGGCCCAGGGTTTTGCCGGTTCGGATCCTGGGCACCGACATGGCACTGCTCATCAGGCCACATTGAGGCAGCATCCCACACGCCACAACTAGAAGGACCCACAACAAAAATATACAACTATGTACTGGGGGGATTTGGGGAGAAAAAGAGGGGAAAAAAAGAATTGCAGAATGTCAATTGTATTTCAATTAAAAAAAAAAGAATTGTAGAGAACGCACAATGTCCTAGGTTTAACAGTCCCATTTCTTGCGTGTTTTAACTGTTATTGCATTTTGCTTGGGACATAAGAAGCCCACCAGTATCATCCTCCATTCCCATCCTGTTATTAAAAACTATTTCCTTCTACTTGGAAGAATTCCAGCTCAGAAACAGAGAAGAAATGATAAAACTAGAATGTAGCAATTTTGTAACCCGTAATAAAATAACGAGTCTTGGCCACGACTCTCTGTAGTTGCCGAACCGTCAGGCTGTGGTTCTCAAACTTCACCTGGAGGGCTGTGACATCACGGATGGCTGGGCCACCCCGAGATCTTCTGAGTCAGCAGGTCTGGGAGGAGCCCCACAATGGGCATGTCTAACAAGTTTCCAGGTGATGCAGAGGATGCTGGTCTGGGGTCCACACTTTCAGACTCACTGTGTTAGATGAAAAGCGGATGGAGAACTTCCTAAGGGATGGAGTGGGCTGGCACCACCCAAACTTACTAATTAACCTTAGCACAGCCAAATCGTCAGTCACTCATTACGCGTCTCCATATGGGATGTTCTAGGAAGTGCCACTGCCACCAATGAAATATCCTTACAAAAAGGAACAGGGGCCGGAGTGGGGGATTGGAGCTGACAAAGCCTCTGGATCTGACACCTGTTGATAGCAAATTCAGGGCCCGGGGAACTCGCTGAATAATGTCACAGGCGTGCACCAAAGTGCACAAGGTGGGAAAGCACATGACAAATGACTCAGTTTCTTTAACAGACAGTGTGCAAAGAAAAGGAGGGGAGCCTAGAGATCAGAAGGGACTTTGAGACACATAAGAGAACAGGAGGAGGAGAAGATGAAACGAGACTGGGCTCAAGTGTTGATAATTATCCAAGCTGAGCGATACGCCCTGGGGGTGTCACACTGTTCTCTCTACTTGTGTACATGTTTGAAAATCGTCATAATGAAAAAAATCTAACAGGGACAACAACAGATAAACACGGAGAGAGGCAGGGCAAGAACTCCTTGCCCCAACACACACGGCAGAATCAGAAAGAAAGATGGAGCTTGCATTTTTTAAAACCCACCCCTTAAAAGGAAACCCTTGAGAAATTGCATGTAATTGTTAGAAAAGACAACATTTTGACAAGCCCTCCAAAAAGAAAAATGTATGAGATAATCAGGGAAATTTGAACGCTGGCTTGCTATACTTTATACTAGGGATCTGCTAAATTCTTTGGTGTGAAAATGATACTGTGACTTCATCTATTTAAAGAGTCCTTTCCTTTTAGAGACACTGGGAAGTATTTATAGATGAAATGATGAACCTGGGGCTTATCTTAGAATAACCCGGGAAGGGAGGAAATGAGGGGGGCGGAGAGGAAACCAGATTGGCTGGGGTGTGGATATTGCCGGAGCTGAGGGATAGGGTTCCTCCAGGGGTGTTATACTGTTCTGTCTACTTTTGCAGGCTTGACATTTTCCTTAAAAGGAAAACCATGACTCTATAAAATACATAAAACTATCTTCTATCGGTATGCAACATCAATACTGCATCGCCTCCCCTTTAGCCTGTCTGTCACACCCAGCGCTGAGTTTTCTGAACACCAACGGTGGTAATTAACCCTCATGGACCGCCTACAGGCCCTGGGCTAAGTCTCTTACACGCAGCAGCATCAAGTAACATCCCCACAGCCTTAGGAGTTGGGTCTCATGGTCAGCTCCACCTTACAGGTATGGAAACTGAGGCTCAGAGAGGTGAAGGAATCTCCCTGAGGTCACACAGCTCAGAAGAGGCAGAGCTGGGATCTGAACTCAGGTCTGATTCCAGAGCCTGTGGTCCTCTGCCTCCCACACAAGCTTGATGAGCTTATTGGAAGCCCGGCGGAGTATTTGCAATAAATGAACCATTAAGGCACCATCATAAACATTCGAAATGGGGCTGGAAACAGATGACACGAACCATAAGGGTACGCCCAGTAAGGGAAAACCTCACAAACACGCTTGAGTGAAGGAAGGCAGACACACAAGGACGCACTTGTGTGATTCTGTTTATATGAGGCTGAACCCAGGCAAAATAACTACAGTGATGGAAGTCGGACGTCGTAACTGGAAAGGTGAGACACGAGGGGGTCAAGGGCTGACCGTCCGCTTCTTCGCGCGAGCACCGGTTCCACGGTGCGCTCACTCTGTGAAAGTTCATCGAGCTGCACACCCACAGGAATGTGCATGTTTCTGATGCAAAGTACACTTCAGTGAAAAATTTGGGTTTCTTTCCTCCTTTTTTCTTTTTCTCTTTCATTACAGTAAAATACGCATAACATAAAATGTACCAAAGCCTTAACCCTTTAATTGTGCAATTCGGCAGCGTCAAGTACATTTATGTTATTGTGCCATGGATGAAAAGTCTTCAAATGGCAGCCAGTTATGCTCAAGAGGGTCGGGAGAAATGTTTTAATTGTCCAGATCGGCATGACAATGAAGCGGGCTCTTCCTAACTGCGATGCCTTGAAAGTCAGAAAACCGGCAGAAAATCCAACAGAAAAAGAAGAGGACACAGGAAACCCCACTGCCAGGAACCCTGTCTAATCTAGGATCAAGAACACAAACAAGATCGAGCGCGAAGAGTCCGTCTCTGTCCAAAAAAGGAGAGAGCACAGCTGGCTGGCTCCCCGTGCCTTTGATGCCTCTGACAGTTACGAAGCGTGAAATCTCCTTTGGTCAAAAGGCAGACAGAGATGGGAAGAGGAGCGTGGCTTCCCCCTAGACTGGTGTTTCCCAGAGGATGCTCCTTGGAACCCTGATCCCTTGAAATCTTTGTGGAGGCGGGGTGCGGGGAGGGGGCCGGGATTCTGGGAGGTTGAGTTGAATGGTGCTCCAGAGCCCCTCCCCTCTCGGACAGGCAGGACGTCATCTCATCACAACGTCCAAGGTCCTGGCAGGTCCTGCAGTCCGAAAGCTAGGGCACCCCTCTGAACCCAGGTCTTCCCAAAGCAACATTTGGCCATAGACCTCTTTTCCCATGAAACACTGATGAAATCTCACAGATCTGCCCTTGAGAAAATTCAGCAAATCTAGCAAATTGATCATCCAGTTAGGCGCTGCATAGCGATGTTTTGGACAATAATGGACTGCATATATGATGGCGCACCTATAAGATTAGTACCATATAGTCTAGGTCTGTAGTGGGCTGTACCATCTAGGTATGTGTAAGTGCACTCGATGATGTTTGCACGACGACGAAATCGCCTAACAACGCATTTCTCAGAACACATCCCCATTGTTAGGCAACCATGACTGTACTAACATTGGTAAAATCACACCTGCTAAATCTATTGAGTGCCAGCTATCATCTCATTTAATCCCCTCCAAAACACTATGAGAGGAAACCGAGGCACAGAGAGGTCAAGTAACTTGCCCAGCATGGCACAGCTAGAGATGGTGGCACCTGAATAAAGATATCTCTTCAAAGTGATCTTTTCTGCGTTGCTCCCCTTCTTTGAAACAGGCAGAGAACTTGAGGACCGAAGGAAATACAGGCAGGCACGGGACGCATCCAGAATCAGTCTTGGCAACACGAAGGCTCCAGATTATTTGGTTTTATTGTTATAAGGACTTGCCTCGGCATGTCCCCAGAGCCTTGAGTTTTCAGAATTTGGGGTGGTGGACAATCAGGCAAAAATGTCAGGTCAGGCTTTAGGGGAAGCACAAGGAGGAAGAAAAAGTAGCTTGCAAAATTGCAGCCGTGATCAGAGGGCATGATCCCAGGCATAGAATTCTCCCTGTGCTGAATGGAAGCAAAACTCAGTCTGCGGCTCCCTGCCGTGGTCCTTAATTCACAGCAGGCTTTCTCAACCTGGCACTGTTGACATTTCGGGCTGGGGGGGCAAGGCGCCTGTCCTGTGCATTGTAGGGCGTTTAGCAGCCTCTCTGGTCACTCCCCACAAGATGCCAGTAGCAGACTCTCCCCAAGTCACGACAAGCAGAAATGTCTCCAGACACGGCCAGATGTCCCCTGGGGGGCGGAACTGTCCCCAGTGAGAACCACTGCTTTAGAATACGAGCAAGGGCTCTCCAGGGAAGGACGACTAAAACTGAGGACGGTCGGGACTTAGTCAGCACCAACCTGGATTGCCACCTGCAGAGAGAGGGTCACACAAGAGGCGTGCGAGCACAGCAGACCAGAAAAGAGACAGCCAGCCAGACGGCCAAACCTCAAGGAGACGCCACGCACCTTGTTCCTTCCTCTCCTACCCTCCCCCACGTCCAACGTCCTGCACCAGTGCTGAGGGCTGGAAGGACATCTTTGGGATGATCTCATAGCCCTGATGGATGCTAAGGACACTGCAGGACCAAGGGCTGCTCTCGAACATTCTGCTGAGAGCAAAGGACTCGATCACTATCAGCAATGTTTGACAGCTGTGTGCACAGCCCTGTGCACAGCCCTGGCTTCCGTACCGACAACCCACCGCTGCATTCTTCGAGCACAAACAAGCTGTTCATCAACCACAGGCCTATAGGTCCCAGCTCTGCTCCAAGCTCGCTGGGTGACTCTGGGCAAGTCACCTTCCCTCTCTGGGCCTTGCATTTTTCATTGGCGGCAGGGGGGAATAGTGGGCTGGCCTTGCTCTGACATTTTATGGCATCTGTGATTCCCGATCAAAGGGCTGAAATTGGACCAATGGCGAATGCTCAGCTGTTTCAGTTTGTTTTAGCCTCAGTTTTATTTTCCCCAGAGGAGCTCAGGGGTAAAAGGTCCGGCCTCTCCTGCTCCCGCATTAACGAAAAATGAATAAAATGTGCCAGAACCCAAAGAGTATAGGATTTGCATGTCATCAGGTCTGGGCGACAGCTTCCCTCAGGACTTTACTGCCAAGCCGCTGCTTCAAGAGCTGGGGCACAGATCCAACTGCCCCTGGGGTCAGGGGAGCGATGCAGTGACTCAGGCCCGGGGAGGCTGGGCAGAGCCCTCTCCCTGTCTCCAGAGAGGGTGGCAGCTCGATTCCAGCTGGTGCCACCTATTAAGAATGTGGGTCCTGCATTGCTGGACTTTCCAGAACCAGAAGTCTGAATTCAGACACAAAGTACCCCCCCAAAGGGAAAGCATTGCACGTTTTAAACGGCGTGCAGGTGCGATGCAAGCCCCCTGTGCCTGATCCAGAGCATGCCTTGCCAGCCGGGAAGACCTGCAGTGGAGAGGCTCCTTCCCGGCCTGGCCCAGGGGTGGGGAGGAGCCAGATGTGCAGAGGGAACCGGGCACCCCAGATGCACCAGTCCCCACAAAGCCCCAAACTGTCCCCACGAGGCAATCTAGACTCTCAGTCTGTTATTAATTAAAGTCACTATCATTTGAGGCCCCCTCTATTTGTGGGGTATCGGGCCAGGTAGTTTATGACACACCCATCTACGATGCCTCGTAAGTGTCTGGCGAGGTGGGCATCATTGATTAATTCCTAGTTTTCTGCTAAGACTACTGAGGTCTTGAAAAGTAACTCAATTAAAGGCCTTCGCTTGTAAAAGCTGGAGCCAGGATTTGAACCCAGGTCCGCCTGACGCCCAATTTACTCTTAGCAGAAAATCTCTTCCTTGCTCCGTGGCCTGGCCCCTTGCCACTCCCCCACCAACCACCCCCCATCTCCCAAGGAAGCCCGCGCCTCCCTCACCAGGAAAAATGTGAGTCTGCGGCTTCAGGCTTGCTTTTCACACCTGCCTGGCCCATTCCAATCCTAGTCGTTTTTAAAGTAACTCCAGAAGGAAGATCTATGAATTGTGTTAGTGTCATGCAGTGGACTCTGACTCCTAGGACCCTGCCTACAGCAGAGCAGCACCCTGCCTGGTCCTTTCATGCCATCCTCACCTCCCAGTGCTATATCAGACAATGTTTTACTGCTATTCATAGGGTTTTCATGCCCAGTTTTTTTGGAAGTGGGTGGCCAGGTCCTTCTTCCTTGTCTGTCTAGTCTGGAAGCTCTGCTGAAACCTGTCCACCATGGGCGATCCCGCTGGTATTTGAAATACCAATGGCATAGCTTTCAGCATCACAGCAACACGCAGACATCACAGTATGACAACTGACAGACGGGTAGTGTGGTCCCCCGACTGGGAAACGAACGCGGGCTGTGGCGATGAGAGCGCCGAATCTTAACCACTAGACCCCCAGGGCTGGCTTCTATTAATTCGTAAAGCTAAATTACTTTTTCCTCCCTCCCAGGGGAACTTGGTCAGCAAAGAGAGGGTAGCCCTTATGGAGGGTGCATTTAGGATAGAGACAGCTGGACGTTTCTGGCCCTAAAAGCCCCACTGTGTTTTGCATCTGATGATGCTGGCACAGCTCAGCTTAAAATAAATGTGTCGTCTCGCATGTGACAAGGAGAAGTCTGAATTTACAATGTCTTTAGAGGACCAGTCAGCAATATCTATACATTTTAAGTGTGTATGCCCTTTAATTTACAACCGCCTGGCTGTGAATCTGTCCTCCAGATAAACTCATACAATTCGAAAAAATAGACACACAAGGATGCTGCCTGACGCCCTGTTTATGAGAAATGATGGTGCAAAGCTGGTCTGTTTCAATAAGGGGTTGTTTCAGTAAGCTGCTATATTTCCATATAACAGAGTACTATGAAGCTGATAAAAAGGAAAACGCCAAAAAGTGCTGATATAGAAAGATGTTGAAGATACGTAATTAAGTGAAAAAAAAACCCCCGCTAATTTACAGAATGCCAAAATTTGTGTAAAAAAGGAAGATTTGACATAGAAAACTTTTGGAAAGATACACGAGAATTCATGAACCACGTCTGCATCTAGAGATGGGGAGGAGGGGAGAGGGGGTCAGGTGGGGGGACCAGGGGGAAAGTATTCTACTTGGAGACCGGGGGATGGCTATAAGGACCCCTGTGGTCTCCGACAGTGGTGGCTTCTGAGATGCTGTCTCTTTGCAGCATCCTTTACCAGCAGAGGGGAGGACCAGGAACGGTCCAACATGGCAAAGCCGAGCCTGCGTTAGTGAGCGGGAGGTGAGTCTTAGGGCCCTATCTTAGGGATTTCGATGGAGGCTGTTCCTCCTGGGCCCCTGAATCTCTAATGCCAGTCAGAGGGACCCAACGTCCCCCTGCAGGATCAGCGGGCAGCACTGCCTTCTTCCTCCATCGTCTGATCCCATATAAAAGCTCCTTCACATTCCTGCTTGGCCTTCTCCACACTCAGCCTTCCCTCCATCGTGTGGCCGCGGTTAAATGTGTTTAAAGGCCAGGGGTGGAGGGGCGAGACCCCGGGGAGCAAAGGAGGAAGTCAGACAGGCTTCTCCATCTCCCAGGTGAGCTCTTAAAGGATGCCATCGCCACCCTAAATGAGTCACAAATGGGCCAATGTACCCGGAACTTGTAATGTTCCTGACACAGGAAGCGTGGCTCTATTCAAGTAGAAGAAGCTTCTAATAACCACCACCTTTAGCCCAAATAGGAATTGGGTTTATGAAAAGCGATGACACAAAAGGAAAATTAGGAACAAATTTCTCCTTGATGGAAAGGCCACACAATAGGCTTCCTGGTTCTCCAGCTGTGCCACACTGAGCTAGATCCTTGAGGTCTCTGGTCATGCCTGTCATAGATAACCACCCACTGAAGTTCACCAGGGACCAGGCGCTGTGCATTACCCCATTTCATCCTCCCAGCACGGTGATCCCTTAGCTCCGGAGTTAGAAAGAGCCAGCTTTGCAGAACTCTGTCTCCCTCATTGGCTAATCGAGTTATCTTGAGCTAGTTATTCAAACACCACATTTGTAAAAACAGGGCCGATAATCACAGCATCTGCTCCAAAGGTTGCTGTGACAGCTCAGGAAGAGGATGCACACCAAGGGCACGTCGTCTGGCAAAAGTGTTCACCTGACATCAGCTGTTCCCATTGGCCCCATTTTACAGATGGGAAAACTGAGGTTTGGGAAGGCCAGTGTGGATGATTTTTAAATTTGCCTGTGACATTCTAGGATTCCAGCGGATTTAAAAGTGGACTTGGTTTTCCAGGAAAATCTAACGGACGCCCGATTGTAGATTGACAGGGTTGTGCCTACAGCATCAAATCCACCTGTTTGGATTCCGTGCACCGAGGACAAGGGGAGACAACCTTCTCAGCCAAAAAAGAAAACTTTCAAATCCGAGGGAGTAGGAAAAGGTAATAATGCCCCTTTTCTCCCAAATGTCTTCTCCTCCGGGATCCTCCACTCGTTCCCGGATAGGAAGGACGAGGGCACAGAAATCCCCAGAGTCACGACCGACAGGGCTGGAATACAAGGCTAATTTGTGAGGGGGCCGACGACGGCCTCGTGGAAAACGCTACCATAAATGGGCATGTGTGCCTCCATCTCAGCCCTCACACAGAAAAGCAACGGTAACAAATCCATAACAAATACCTTGTACGGAATTACACGTCTATTTCAGACATGATAATAAAAAACATGGCGTTTACAGGGCGAGCCCCAGAGGTTTCTCGAAGAAGGCCTGGCTAGTTCACGTTTTGGACTCGGGATGGCAGCCCACCTAAGGTTATAGGGCCAACTTTATTACCACACCACCCGGGGACAAACAGTGCATTTTATTTGCAATTCACAAAAGGTCCGTTTATGTTCTCTTCAAAGAGAAGATCATAGATATTTGCCTTTCTGCAAGCATTTGGTCCCACTAGACACCTGAATCCAACAAAGTTTTTGTTCATGGTGAAGAAAAAAAAGAGTGGGGTCAAGGGTCTATAGCCTTGGCATCAGACAGACCCAAGAAAGGGTTCTACCACTTGCTAGCTGTGTGACACCGGGCAGGTTACTTAACCTCTCTGAGCCTCAGCTGCCTTGTATACTAAATAGGCATTATAAGGCCTCCCTTAAAAGGTTGTTGCAATGACTAAATGAGATAAATTAAGGCAGACACTGCTACAGTGCCTGGGACATAAGTGTTCCATCAACAGTAGCTATCTCAATGGGAAAGCCAGTCTGCAAATTAACCTGTTCGTTTTTAATGCTGTGGGGCATGAGGGTAACCTTTTCCTGGCTGCTCTGCAGGAAATCCCAGCGCAATCTTAACTTAGTGCACCTGCAGGTTTGGGGGGCCAGTGTGAACTTTGACATCTTGTCTGCCTATCTGAGGCCCCCGGGGTCCATCTGGATGAGATTTTCAAAAATTGGGTGGGGGGAGGTTCTGGAAGCAAACTGGGCCGTGGTAAGTGAACTGGATCATAACCAGCCGTCTGGGTCCAAGGTTACCAACCAACACATCCTCTGGACTGATGGAAAACACTCCCCTTTCTGCGGGGCATCTGCCCGTGTGTTTCCAACTGAATTAATGCGTTATCGACAGAACTAGGCGACACGTCCAGATCCACGGGGGGCATCGCTTTGCCCGCCTGTGTAGACTGGACAGGACTTCTCAGCGACGCCCAGCTGCACTTTTTCTGTGCCTGGAATGAAAGCTCGGAGCGTGTCAAGGCGGGACCTCTGAGATTTCTGAGAGAGCACATCCCCCGGGCTCGCCTCTTCTCAGGAACCGTCCGGGACATTGCTCTGTTTTTTTTTTTGTTGTTTTTTTTTTTTAAAGTACAGTTTTTCCGGAAACTCTAGTGCAAGCGGAGTGGGGCTCAGGCACTGTTCTCTTCAATAAGTTTCCCCCAAGGTGGTACTTAGCGCTGGCTACTCCCCGTGGGGGATGCTGGATTGGGGAAAATCCAGGAGGATGGGGTAGAGAAATGAAGACTGCGAGCCTCCCCGCCTCACCACCGTCCTTAAGAGGGTGACCAACAGCTCGCGGCTCGCCAGCCCCTGTGGGATGCCCCGGGGGACCCTCCGCCCCCAGCACCCCATCCCCACCCCCCACCCCAGGACCACTCTACTTACAGATCTCCAACTAGGGGGGCAGCGGAGAGGAAGCTGGATGGAGAGCCCAGATCTGGCGCACCTCCCGGGCCGGGGCGTCCAGATCTCCCCGCTCGCCCCGAAGCCTGTCTTTATAGACGCGGGGCTGCCCGCTGTGGGAAAGGGGAGGCGGCCCCGGGGGCGGGGGGCGGGAGGGTCCCGCGCGCGCGCTCCGCAGCGCCCCCTGCAGGCCCGAGGGGCGCGGCGGCGGGCCGGCCCGGGGGCGCACCTGCGGCGGCGCTCGGGGAGGGGGGCGCCCGGGGGCGGGGCGTTCCCGGCAGAAGCCGGCGGGCCGGGGTCTCACCCCGAGACTCCGGGTCCCTAGAGAGAGGGGTCAGCGGCCAGCGGGGATGCTTGAGAATGTCTACCGTGAGTCAGTTCCAGTTTTAACCGCTTCCTCCCCGTGGGAAGAAGAGCCGTGGGTCTGAGTTGACCCCTCCCCGCCGCACTCCCCAGTTTCTTCGCCTCCTACTGGCTGGAGAGGGCGCCGGCCAGGCCGCATGAAGGGTGGGGACAGGGGATTTTTTGAACCCTGCAAAGTGTAGGGCAGGAGCCCCCTCGACGGCTGGGAATGGTGCGGGAAGGGGAAGTTTTTACTTTTCCCAACTTGCCATCCCCATCTCCACCCACAAGCAAAAAAAAAAATCACTCGGTTGTGATTTCAGGCCCCGGGGAGCTCCCTTCGCTGGCTGCGTGACCTCAGGCTGCTCATTTCCCTTCTCTGAGCCTCAGGGTCCGCAGCTGGGAGATGGGTGTGCGCGTGATAAGGATGGAACGTGCAGGGTGCGTGTCAGGATGCAACGAGAAGGTGGGTGCGACGCCGCCCTTGCAAGTTCCCTGCCACGGTCCCTCTCGCCTTGCAAGGCTTTCTTGCAAGGGAAGCAGCCGCCTGGAACTCCACTGTCTCTCTCCCTCTCAAGACCGCTTCTTTCCCTGTCTGTCTGTCCCTCTCCTGCATGTCTGACACGGCATCACCGTTTCCTTCTGTTCTGTGCTGCCTTTTTGGGGTCACTCTGTATGTCTCTGTCACTCTGTCCATCACTGTCTCTCTCTTTTCCTCTCCCGTGTGTCTCCCCCGTCTCTGGCCCCTGTGTCTCTGTGTCTCTCCCGTGTGTCTCCCTCTGTCTCTGGCCCCCGTGTCTCTGGCTCCGGGTCCCTCTCCCGCGGTCACACGCACGCACACAGGCCATAAAAGGAAGCCGCGGTGGGGGCTGGCGCCGCGCCAGGCCGGGACCCGGGGCAGCCCCCGAGCGCCCCGCCGCCTGCGCTCCCTCCCGGGCGGGCGGACCGGCCCGCAGGCGTCCCGGCGCATACCAGCGGGGCGCCGCTCCCCTGACTAAATATGGTGCCGCGCGCGCCTCCGGCCGAGGGCGGGCGGGGAGGGACCTGCCTCCGGGCCGCGGGGCTCCGGGCTCCCTCCAGCCAGAAGGTTAGGGGGATGCGGAGCCCCTTGCCAGGCTCTGCGCTTGGCACACCCCCATCTTATCCAAAGAACCCTCCTGACCACCAGGCAGGTGATGCGCGAGTGTGGGGGTGGGGGGGGTCTTTATTAATACCCCCATTTTGCAGGTGAGGAAACCGAGGCCCCAGAGGGGTGGAGAGATTTGCGCAAGCTTTCCGTGGGACGGGAGCCCTCCGCTGCCATCGTTCACTTCCAGAGACTTTGAAGGGAAAGGCCCAGAACTGGCCTTGAGGCTGAGAACCGGTTTCTAAGGTTAGATGACTGGGTTTCAATCTGCCTGTGCCACTTTCGAGCTGTGTGAGCAGGGGCAAGTCACTTGAGCTCTCTGTGCCTCGGTTTCCCTGTCTGTAACATGGGAAGAACGGCAGTTATGCTTGATTGCACACAGTCCTTGAAGGTGATCCGCGTAAATGAAGGTATTTCAGTGCTTCGTCTTAGCTGTTGTGCTGCTCAACCAACGGGAGACCGGGAGACCGGGAGACCGAGTGGAGCTGCACCAGGCCTTGGGGACAGGATGGTGAGTGACAGCCTGTCCCGCCACGGCATTTGCCTGCAGGCTTCCCGTCCCCTCTGCAGAGCCTGGAGCTCAGACCCTCTGGGTCCCCTCCTCGTCCTTCCAGCAGCAAACTCACCTGGTTTCCCCCTGTGCACACGCAGGCCAGGCCCGGCCACACTGCAGTGGGCCTAAAGCAGAGTCAGAAGCCAGGATTGAGCTGGCTGGGGAGGGCAGGGGGACAGCTCCTTGGGAAGTGATGAATGGGCTACCTCCCCACGTGCCTTTTAACGTCTCCTCTGTAAAAGGAGTGGAAATTGCCCCTGCGTTAGGACAGGAATGGTGTGGAGCAGAGGACGCCGGCAGGGGAAACTGCGGTGATCGCCACCTTCCCATCCTGGAAAGATAACGCAGAGCCGGCCGTCAGAACCCAACTTGCTGGCATTTTCACCAGAAGCAGTGACACTGGCACTTCCAAGAGGGTTGCACGGGCTTCTTTAAAGAAGCTGGCAACTTTTAAGAGAGAATCATTCTAACAGATGATTAATAAGGAGACTTTATAACAAACACTGAATTTGACTGCATTCTCTTCCCTAATCCTTATCACCACCGTAGGAAGTGGGCACTTTACATTTCTCAAGGGAAAGCACAGATGCTCAGAAGCCTGCCTCAGCCCCCTTCCTGGGTTGGTAAAGGTGCCAGCACACGGGAAGGGCTTACATAAAGCATCTCAGGCCTTTCTGGTACACTCTGGAAGCACCCGGGGACAGCATGTGCACCTAACAGTCAGTCAGTACACATCTGTCTGATGCAGAAGCTCTGATGTTCGCATTGTTATAATAACTAAATCAGACGCCTCCCTGTTATTTCTCATGGCTCAGAAAGCCAGTTATTTTAAGATGGCGGGGGGGAAAAGTTACTTACAAAAATGTTCCTTTGAGAGCTGTCAAGTCCGCTTCCTTGGCACTCTTTCCTGGGAGGCCCTGGAACGGGAGTTTCCATGAACTCATGGAACAAGATGGCAGAGGGGAATTTCTCTCGTGGAGTCTTTTTTTTTTTAATCAAATAGGTTTGTATTTGCTACTGGCTTCAAAAAGCTCCAAAGTGTGACATCCTTCACCTTTTAGTAATATCAAAGACTGGTTCCAAGCATGGTTTCTTCCTGCACGTGCTTCCCAAGGTAAGTATTTAAATGTAAGTATTTCGAAGTGTCTCTGCACTCAAGTCACCCAGCCCAAGATTCACACAGGACTTCGCCTCCTTGTGAATAAAGCGACACCGATCCCGACCAGAGCAAGGCTCAGCCCCAATTCTCTTGCGCAGAAGGACTCCATGTCATTCGTGTTGGCCCCCACGCGTCTCCAGGTCCAATACGGCATGGCACGGTTGCCTGCAACACTCTGTGCCTCACCAGTTTCCAACTCTAACTCCTGATCCTCGCCCTCTATCAGGAAGGGTCCTGCAATTCTCAGTAAAAACAAAACTAAACATAGTCTTACCGCGTGATCCAGCAAGCCACGCTCCGCGGGATTACTCAAATGAGTTGAAAACTTCTGTCCATACTAAAACCTGCAAACAGAGGTTTATAGCAGCTTTATTCATAACCGCCAAACCTTGGAAGCAACCAAGGTGACCTTCGGTAGGTGAACAAATAAACAAACTGTGCTACATTCAGGTGATGGAATGTTATTCAGTGCTAAAACGAACTGAACTATGAAGCCATAAAGACATGGAGGAGCCTTAAATGCATATCACTAAGTGGGGGTCGCCAGTCTGAAAAGGCTGCACACTGTATGCCTCCAGCTATGTGACATTCTGGAAAAGGCACAACTGCGGACACAGTGAAAACATCAGTGGCTGCCAAGGGTTGTAGGAGGGAGGGATGACCAGGTGGCGCACAGAGGACCTTTAGGGCAGTGAAGCTACTCTGTCCCATCTATGATGGCATATGCACGTCACTGTCCATCGTTCAAACCCACAGAACGCACACCTGGTGCGAACCCTAATGGCAACCGGGAGCTTTAAGGGATAACGATGTGTCAGTGCAGGCTCACCAGTTGCAGCGAACGTCGCACCCTGGGGGGGGGGGGGGGGGACGCTGACAGTGGGGAGGCTGTGCGAGCGTGGGGGCAGAGGGGATACAGGAAATCTCTGTACTCTACGTTCCATTTCGCCAGGAACCTAAAACTGCTCTAAGAAATAGTCTACTTTTTTAAAAAGGTAGTTTTATCTTGCTCTCATTTCTAAAAAAAATTACTGAAGACCACACAATCTTTGCACAATGGTTGTTAACAAAGATCCAATACCATGCAGCTGAGCAGCATGGTCCTAAATGCCTTTAAAGGCATATTCTCCCGAATGTTAATCCTTCATGTACACTTGGCTTTAGGTGAAAAGAACACATCAAATGTTACATAATCATAGAGGCACGTGAGTCATATACAAATGTGTTCTTGCACATAATTATAAAGCTATTAGTGTAGTCTATGCAAACATGCATGCTAAGCTGAAATTTATCATCTTCAGAAGCCACCTCGGCTCTATGAGCTTTTAGATTGCCCAAGTTGAAACACCCACTTTTCCTAAATTCCTCTTTAGTTCCAACTCCCATCCTGTTTGTGTGTAAATCCAAATTTTCTCCTAAAATTTCTCCTGCATTTCTGGAAGATAAGGTCTCCCAACAACCCAGGAAAACCACCAGCAATGATGTACTAGTTTATGAGTTTGAGAATCCTTTGATGGGTCCTCTCTATTTATGTTTGTCATTTCTTTAAGTGAATTTTTAAATGTCTCAGCCTGTGCACTTTTTTAAACTACTGGATTATAAATTAATGAATGCTGTTGAAAAATCCTGAGCATATGAATTTCTAGAGCAGATTTTCTCAACCCAAGGTCCTCCTTTGTGGATAGTCCTAAAAATCTCATAGTGGGTATTTTGAAAACAAGTGGTTTTCTCTTTTCCAAATGTAAAAATGAGAAACTAAATATGCTTTTCAAGCCATACATGGCCCCACAGATTACGATACTGTCCCGCTGGAGACGACGCCACCCCCCACCCCTACCACGCTCTGAAGAACAACTGTGCCAGAGCAACAAGGCTGTGGCCAGGGCCCCGCCCATCAGAAGGCCCCTCCCTCAACCTGACTTCGTCTCCAACAGCCCGGGCCGCCCAGAGCCCCAAGGAGGCCTGACAACCACGTCCCAGCACTCCCGTGGCCCAGGTGCACATCTCTGATGACACGACAGCCATACAAACACCCTTTGCACGAAGGTGAGTTGCCTAAATGCTTTTTTATTAAATGATACATTGAAGGTATAAAAGTTGCCCGGGTACGAACAAGGTACAGCATAACGCATGCAAAAGCACTATGGACTACAGGGGACAATTCTGTTTAGCTCCTATTTTGAGGATTCTATGTCAGTGTCCAAAATGACAAACTCCAGCACCTTTTCTTAATCAAGTCCTGCAGGATTGCAGTTCCTGAGGGAAACACAGTGCCCACTGCCGACATCCTTGCACGCAAGCCGAGATCTCTGAGAATTCAGATCTTCAGGTTCCCACGTGCCATACAGTGAAATTCAGAAGTGCAGTCAGCTACTGCAGACTTCACTAAAAGATGCAAATGAGCCCTTATAATGCTTCTACGGCTACCATGTCATTTACGCCCCCCAACAGGGCCTCTCAAAATCCTCTGACTTGTAAAGTATGGTTTAAGGGGACTTATTTAATAATGTTCTGCATTCAGATAAAAATCCTTGGTTAATCTTTAAAGACTGAACACTGACTAGCACAAACATACAGTCAGGAGTTTCACTCATTTCCAAAGGCAACACCCTGACGAGAATGCTCATTTTACAACTACAGCCCTGCCCACGTGCCCGTGGAAACATTTAGGCTGAATGCTGTGGTGCTCGGGGGGCCCAAGCTTCGTTCTCAGTCTACCCTGTGACTTCCGGCCATCGGGCGCCGTCTTCTGTGACAGTCAGTGGTCTTCAGTGACATCAGCCTGTAGACTCCACATTATAAAAATGTCTTAATAAATATCAAAGCAGCATTTGAGAGAGAGAGCACTTAATATTGTTCTATCCGAAGAATAAAAATGGACGTTTAATAAGACTTTCGGAGCCCAAATAAGCAGGGGTGGGCCCTGTGCAGCTCGTGCTGTAAGTGCCCAATGGGCGGCCACGTGAGGCTTAGACAATGCCATCTTTGAAAAGGTGCTTTCTGGTATTTCGCCTAAAGCCTGTCTCTTCATGCTTATCCCACATTCTTCACGATAAAATAAACTCTTTGTTTTACTTACAGTAAAATTAAAAGAATTATTTCCCTCTCTACGTTTTAATTAAATCTTCCAGGAGAAGAGCCAAAACGGTCTAAGGAAAGAAAAGTACATTGTTAAGTTCAAGTGTAGATAGTATTTCAGATATTTAAGTCTCATTATAAATGGTTATCTGAAAAATAGCTCGTCAGAAAAAAACCAAACTTTATAAGAACTAGTTTTTTCTGGCTTTAGTGTTCTTTTAAATGTTTTTTTAAACATGAATTAATTTTCCTACAAATCTACCTAATTCCGGCCTGAAGGAAATTTAACTAATGTGCCATGTTAAAGGGCAGAGCATACGGCTGTAACGACCGGGAGGGGTTTTTTTGAAGAAGGTACAGAGTACTGAAACGTCCTTTCATTTCTCACACGTTTCACGACCTTTAAAATACTTCCTAGAAACAATCCATTTTCTTTCAAGCCAAATCCAGTAAGTAGACGACACAGTTGGCTTTTATTCAGAAATGCAGTAAAACACGAGGGGCTAAACGTTTTGCAGAAACTCAAGTTTCTACAAAGTGCAAGCGCTAGTGATGCATTTTGGTCATGCTGGGAGAATAAATAAGTTATTGACTACATACAATTTTAAGATAAAAGATGCCCCAATGGAAACGTCATCGCTTCACGGCTGGAGACACAGGAGGCTCTTCGATGTCAGCGCTTGTCCCCTTCCCCTTTCTTCCGAGGCCGTCTGCAATCGAGAGAAACAAATGTTAATACCTACCCCAAGCTAAAGCAGGCAAAAGGCAGACACATCTACGTCTATTTTAGGATGTTATATAGTTAATATGGTGCGAGTTCTTTAGATGGCTTAGGACAGAAAAAACTCCCTCTCTTTCAAATTCTAGTGAGGAAGTCAGACGTGGCGAGTACTAGGGCCTCAGTAACTATCCGAGCGTCTCTCGACTTTATCCAGAGACCAGAATCCTCCTGGAGCAAGCCCACGTGTTCGCAGTTACCAACTTCTCCTCATTACACGGCAGGAAGGGGGTTCGCAAGACAGGAGGCCGTGTTCCACCAGCATTTCGAGGGCTACCGAAGGTCATCGACTAAAAAGGGGGAAAACACCTTTCCTCAAACAGCAGCGCCTCCCAGCAGCACCCTCTTGTGGCAGGAGGAACCAGCACAGCTGACATCTTCTCCCCAAACCAGACAACTGGCTAAGAAACTGCAGAAAATGTTCTTCAGCCCAAAAGGAAACCACAAGCTCCGGAGAGTGCGGACACCCACGGTGCTCCGGCAGCAGCAGCGGAGGGCCCGGGCACGGCGCTCCATTTCTCTGTCCCGGGGACAGGGCAGAGGGCAGGAGCGTTCTAGACCAAAACCACCTACAAGACTTCACATCCAATGCGACAAAAACGCCAGGCCCAAACGAAATTCCTGAGGAAACGCGAACCCCCAGCTCTCCAGTCACTTTTTACAACAGAAAAAAACCACCTTTTTAATGACAATTTCGGTGACAGGAGAAAAAGAATACAAATTTAGACAAGTGGTAGAAATCTGCAATTTTTGCATCAAAAATGCACGCCGGATGTTCTCGTTCCAAAGACAGCTTGATTCTACGGTCTTCTCAGTCGGCAGCAGCTGGTCATCCTCATCAGTAACGTAAAGTGCTGCGACTACTACGGGTCTGAACACGGATGACGATCGAATCCCTCAATTCTAGGCAACTTTGCTGCCAGGAGAAAATTGACAACATCCTTAGGACATAAGCCTTTTAGGTTTTCTAGGAAAGCGTTACAGGAAAGTGCCGCTATGTTTGCAGGCACTTCCTCAGAGACGCGCATAAAGCTGAGCTGATGATGATTCTGTGATAAAACACCTGGTCTTTGACGTCCAGCCCCCAATGTGACACGCACTGCTCACAGCCCTCGGGAACGGGCCCGCCTCCAAGGTGAGTGTGCTGTATGAACCGCCTGCGTTTCTCTCAGCACCGTGAAAGCTTGATGAAAGAAGGGCCTGTGTGCTTGGGACTTATTTTGAAATAAAAGAGAACCTGAGCGTAGGGTTTTCTACTTCAGCTGGATGAGCTTGCGTAGAGCTGAGATACTGTAATCGGAAGAATAACCATTTTACTATCTCCATAACCTTTTCAGGGTTGTCAGAACGTCCGTATCCTCCGCACAGTAAGCTCGCGTTGAGAGGGGCAATGGAAAGCTTAGGTGTGTTCCTGGAACAGAATGCGGGTTTTGGCTGACAATTCTTCACAGGTTGTTGCACAGAGGTCACTACTGTGCCAGGAACATTTTTGATGACGGTGAAAAATACTGTGCACAATCCCTGTCCCTCCCCTGTTGGATCAGCAGTCATGCTCACGGGGCCTTCCAGGGCCTTCCAGGGCCTTCCAGAGCCTTCCAGAGCTTTACTGACCTGAGCTCAGTTCTCTGACGGCTCTGGCACCTGATCCGTGAAGGACTCACAGTAACCACGGCGCTCTCGAATTCTCTCTCATTCTCCATCTCTCCCCGCCACCCAGCCCCTGCGGTGTAAGCCTACCCAGTAGCTAATCTGTTCCGTTCATCTCAGAAGAACAGAGTTCGGTTAAGAAATACTCGGTTACTTACAATTTTCTTACTGGTCATTAGCCATGAATATTGAGATTGATTATAAAAAGCTTACAAACCAGGAAAGTTCTTTCTCAGGGTTATTTTTCCTGATGGGACTGAAAATACCGATGTCGTAGGTTTGATGTGTTAACAAGTGTTAACGTGTACAACACCCACTGGTGACAATGAAACAGAGAAACTGGTACTGTCACATATTCTTCCTAAGAACGTAAACTGGTCAAGCCTTTTTGGAGGGGAAGTAGATGATATCTACTATGTTTTTAACGTGCATAGGCTTTGAATCAGTAATTCTGCTTCTAGGACAAGAGAAACACTTGTGAGGACAAAGAAGTAATGCTACTCTGCAGTACTGTGAAAGCGAAACATTAAAAACATATAAAAGTGCGTCAGTAAAGAGCGATCAGCAACACGACGGAACACTACACGAAGTTAAGAGCGAGGCAGAAGGAGATACGCATATACTGACAATTGAAAGAGGCAAATTATAGGGTAATACGTACAGGAACAGTGCATACACATTTACATACACAGAAATAAGTCCTGAAGGATGCCTGCCAAGCTGCTAACACTGGTACCCTCCACAGAAGGGAGGAAAATCGGGGAGTTAGGGAGAGACAGGAAGTGAAAAGGAGAAAGGGAATTTCACATTATATTACTTGAATGTTTAGAGATTTACTCGTGTACTTGTGAGTTTGGTTTTGTTTTTTAAGTACTTGCCAAATAGTAGACACTAATGGCAGTTCCTTACCAATCCCTGGAAAGAGAACTAGGGAAACTTCTCAATAGTTTGTAAGCTATGGAGGAAGTGTAGAGGAATGGCGATCGAAGGTGCTGATTCTGCTAAAAATGGTCAGCTGCAGGCTTTCGATGAGTCACCGAAACTTAGTGGCGGTTTTCTCCCCTGTAAAGTAAGTAGGTAGGAATGATGTCTTTCCCCCGTTCCATCAACTCGGAACTCTAAGATACATATAAGGATAACTCCTCGTGCAGTCAGAATTCCCCTCCAAACAGGGTCTCCCTGACTCACAGATATTTCACCTTCAGATTGGAAGAGTCACAGCAAATATTCAACGTGATCAACACTGCTCACAGATGTTTAGGAAAACCACAACAGGCAACTGGCATTGTAGATGTTTCCTAAAAGTGTATCTCAACATTCAAGCCTGATATGTGTTCCGATAATCACTGCCTGCACCCACCCATGACAGCCCATAAAAAGAGATCAACCCTCCACCGCAGTTGGAAACACTGAGCCGCAAACCACTCACTTTGGGTTATCAAATTGGAATCCTATTGCTGATGTAATCAAAACAACTGAAAGGCCACTTAGTGAGCGTTCTGAAAGGAATATGGGCGATTTCCTAAGGATTCGTTATTTGTAGACCACCACCACCAAAAAACACCCTGAAAATGCACGAGACACACACACCTGTGACTTCTCCCTCTGTGTTCAGGAATTTTGCCTTTTTTCAGGCTTGGAGAGGAAAAAAATGCTGACTGGATAAAAAGCTGTTTATTCAGTATGATAAGGATCTAAGCTGCTCCAAAGAGTACAAATTTATGTGAAAATCAGGTTTTTCAATGCTTCTGTATAGAAATTATATTTCAGAATTTTGTAGTCATCCTCCCGTCTCCCTCCAAGATTCTCTTTCCAAAAAGCATTTTTTTGGAGGCTCAGTAACATGGGCCAATTACATTAGATATAAGCGAAATTAAACCAAGTTGCAAAAGCTCAGGAAAAACTACTCCAAAGATAAAAACAGAGACAAAGAAAATATAGCTGCTGACAGCTCAATGATAAGTCTCAGAAAAGTCATACCCATTTTCTTCCTTCCACTAGGTTGTCTGCCAAGCTCTGGGTCTGAAGGCTGAAGTGAAGACCCTTTTAGAAATGTATTTGGGACGTCCTCCTTAGTTCCATGCAACAAATGAGCTAAAATCCTGTATAAAAGAGGTCTAGAGCAGAAGAAAACCAAAATCAATTAAATTTGCATAAACAGGAAAAGCTTAAAACATCTATTTTTTAAAAGGTAGCCTCTGACACCAAAATGACCAAGTAATTCACTACACTTAGAAGAAAAAGGTTGCAGGGGCTGGCCTGTGGCCTAGTGGTTAAGTTGGCATGCTCTGCTTGGGCAGCTCAGGTTTGGTTCCCGGGTGCCAACCTATGCCACTTGTCAGCAGCCATGCTGTGGCGGCAACCCACATACAAAATAGGGGAAGATTGGCTCAGATGTTAGCTCAGGGTGAATCTTCCTCAGCAAAAAAGAAAAGAAAAAAGTTGCATGGTTATTATCCAAATTGCAAACTGTTCATGCTTTTTTAAATTTAAGAATACCATTTAACTCTAAAGACAATTTAAAACTCAGAGAAAACATGTCAACAACTTAAACCTCATCAAAAGTGACATACAATTTCAATGAATGCACAGAAATTCAGCTTTTAAACTCTCAAGTCCAGTATAAGATTTCCCAGTACCTAACACATCTGATACACAACAGGTATTCAATACACACTTACTGGACTAATAAATCCTTGTCTAGAAAAGGTCTTATGTCTCGAGAGCCAGGCTGCCTGGGTTCAAATCCTGGCCTTACTGCTTGACCCTAGCAAGATTCTTAACCTCCCCAGCCTCACAAATGTCTCTCCCTCTATAACTGAGGGTAAGTGTAGTCCTTACCTCATAGGGTAGTTATGGACTAAATGAGTCAATAAATGTAAGTGTTTAGAACTGTGTTGGCATAGATTAAATGGTGTATGAATGTCAGCCATAGAGGAGTTGAGTAATAACTAGTATTTAAAAAGCTAATTTACAGTTTATGAAACACTCTGCCCACTCCTCACTTTATCCTCACCCTGTGCTGTCATAATCGTCACGCCCAACTCATAAATGAGAAAACCACAGCTCAGCGAGGATTTGCTAGAGATCCCCTTCGATAGTAAGGAAACAAACTCTCCACTTGAACCCCAAGCTCCATGGTCTTCTCCTCCCCGTGTGCTGCCTGGAGATCTGCATCAGCACCCCTGCACGAATGGAAGCTGCTCTGCTGACAATAAAGACCGCAACAACAGAAATGCCTTCCTTGGTTTCCAACCTCATAGATGAAAACACAATTTCACGGGTTTTTTAAATTTTTGAGATATGCACTTACTCGCAGGTGTGATGGTTTAAAGTGCCACATTCCTTTCCCTTCCAAAGGGTGGAGCCTGACTGCCCTCCCCTGAGTGTGTGCTGCGCCCACTTCTAATGGACTAAGACGTTAGGTGACAGCCCTGTGCAACTTCAGAGCCTAGGTCGCCAACAGCACATGGCTTCCTCCTGCCTTCTCTCTTGGCCACTCTCTCCAGGGGAAGCCAGCTGTCCTATGGAAAGGTACATGTGGCAAGGAGCTGACCTCCTGGAAGCAGCCGTGTGAGGGAGCACGTGGAAGTGCATCCTCTGGCCCCAGCCAAGCTTTCAGAGGGCTGCATCCCTGGCAGACATATAGCTACAATCCCACAAGACACTGGGCAGGACCACCCAGAGAAGCCGCTCCCAGGTTCCTGACCACAGATAATAAATGTTTCCTGTTTTAAGCCACCAAATTCTGGGGTAATCTGTTATGCAGTAATAACTAACTGCATCCCGAAGCCATCTGTCCATACCACCAGGAGAGGAAGTTTCTCTATTTAATAAATAAGATGCTTCAATTCTTATGACACCATCATCCAGAAATATAAAATAGGTCTCTTTGCCTACTTTAAGCCAATGTTTCCCAAAGTGTTAACTGGTTCAAGATTTTTAAATTTAAAAAATTTTATTTTTTAAATTGTCATACAATAAAATTTACTTAAGATTTAGATATTTTAAAATGTTATTAGAAAGTATATAACTAGCACATTTAATCTGCAACTTCATGGATATTAAGTTTCTTTTTAAAAAAACAGAAGTTGAAAAAAATTTTTTTAAAGTACAGCCTCACAATACTTTATTTGTAATTCTGAAACACAAAAACTCGAAAACTAATCTTGTTCATAAATTGGCACAAATTCATTTGGTGGTGGGGCCTGCCCTAACCTAAGGCTATTCTAGACTTCATCCTGCTTTGTGTGGCAATGCCTCAGTTTCACAGGAAATACAACGTGACCGTGGAGCACTACTCGAGAGTCCACCTGAACATACACTAGTGTTTGCCATACGGACCACAGGACTCTTTAGAATCTGAAAACTTTCCAATGGAAATGTTTTAGGACAAAGCTATCATTGTCTTGTAGAAAGCAAACTGCTGGCGGAGTGAAGCGTAAGCTGGAAAAGAAAGTGAGTGCAGACAGAGAACCCAGACAGCTGGCTCCTGAACAGCACAGCGCAAGGCAGGGGAACCGACAGGCGTGCTGCAGAGGCACAACCATGGGACCGGCAACATGAGTGGTGAGAAATGAGACCAAGCCAGAACCTACGTGGACTCTGAGTTTAGACCTGAATGGCTGCAGGAGGAACCTACGAGGGGTTTGAGGAGATGAAAATAACAGATGGCATGTTTGGACACACTGAGTTTGAGATGGCAGCAGAAAGGGGGGCCCACAATTCAGGAGATCTGTCAGATTTAAGGCAGAGCCACCCGCATGGAGGCGTCATTACAGACTCCAGAATACCTAGAAAAGTGGGCGGGGGGCAAGAAGTAAAGAAGGTTAAGGACAAAACTGAGGGAATGCCCACCATTTCAGGGAACCATAAAGGAGCCAATGAAGAAACTGAAAGAAAGACGCTGGCCGGTGGACCAGTACTTAGGCCTGCGTGCTCTGCTTCGGTGGCCCAGGGTTTCACCAGTTCGGATCCTGGGAGCGGACATGGCACCACTTGTCCGGCCATGTTGAGGTGGTGTCCCACATAGCACAACCAGAAGGACCCACAAGTAGAATACACAACTATGTAGTGGGGGGTGTTGGGGAGAAGAAGAAAAAAAAAGAAGATTGGCAACAGATGTTAGCTCAGGCGCCAATCTCTTAAAAAAAGAAAAAGAGGGCCAGCCCCGCGGCCAAGTGGTTAAGTTCACGTGCTCCACTTCAGCGGCCCGGGGTTTCACCGGTTTGGATCCTGGGTGCAGACATGGCACTGCTCATCAAGCCACGCTGAGGCAGCGTCCCACATGCTACAACTAGAAGGACCCACAACTAAAAATACACAACTATGTACTGGGGGGATTTGGGGAGAAAAAGGAAAAATAAAATCAAAAAAAAGGAAGAAATGGAGAGCACCATTAGGGAGACAGGAAAATCAAGACAGTAAAGGGTCATAAAAGACAAATGACAAAAAGCGTTATGAGTAGTCGTCAATATTACAAAATGCTGCCGAAACTCAAGTGAACCTGAGCTTCTCAAATTGGAAATACATATACACACACACCCACTGATGGTGCAAGGGGCGTGGCACAAACTACAGGATCAAGGCTGCATATGACCGGAACAATTTTATATGAAGATTTGTGGGACAGCTAAATTTAATTGGTGTGTCATTTAAAACATCTTTAGGGTAAAGCAACTATACCACGAAGTAGAACGAAAAAATTAATGAATTTTTAGAAAGAGAAAATGTGAGACTTCAAAGAAATTTCTTGCTAGAGGAAGGCAGCTTTGAGCTATGTTCTCAGGCTCCTACGTACAAATATTTTTGCCATTCAGGGATCCTCTGGAAAAAGTTTAAGAAACACTGAAGTAGGAAAAGAACTAAGAACCTACTAGAACACAGTTGCTCTCCTTTTCAGGAGCACAGTTTCGGTATAAATGGTGAGGGGAGAATTTAAGCGGCAAAGAGAGCAAGAGAGGGCGCGCTAACAAAATGAGAGCAGAGGGCTGCTTTTCCCCAAGCTGGGGGTAACAGGAGAGGGCGCAGCAGCTCAGGGCTGGGAGCTGCCCGGGGTTTTGGAGGAGATCTCTGAGGACGTTCCTAAGGGGATGTAAAGGAAGCAGCGGGGAAGAAGAGTAAGATGTGAGAAAGAAAACAATTACGGGAACAAAGCCTCAGGAGAAAAACAGGGACGTATCAAAGAGCCAAGAGGAGCGACCCTGAGAAACAAGTCGGGCCGAGGTCCTCGGAAACCAGGGGTTTTCATGTAAGAGCAGAGGCCCCGTCTGACTCGTTCCCAGCTGCACACGCGGGATGTAGGGCCGTGCTAGACACACTAGACCCAAAGAAATACTTGCTGAATGAAAATGAACTAAACCCACCAGCATGTGACTAGGGCTCCAATACAACGTCTGAAAACTTATTTTCAAACAAAAACTGCTTACATTGAATCATCCTTTGATTCTTCAAACGCATTCAGTTCACGGATAAGAAATTGTCTGTCCAAAGGAACTACAGGTTGACCAGATTCTGGAGGAAAAATCACGAAAACACTGAGTCTTTATTAATCTAAAAAGCAAACATGATTTTGATAAGAACCACACTTACCAGGTTGTACACATTTTTTCAGATTTTAGAAGAATGATGATGGCACATATCAAGGCGGGCGTAGCTATGTGTGATTTTATGACTTTCAAAATATCTCTTTTGTTAAATGTGTACCTTAACACAGTTTAACACAAATTCATTTTTTGAATCTGCCAATTTTTGGTTGGGAAGATACTGTTTCTGCACACTAGACTTCAGAGGTCTGTTTTCTAGGAAGGCTGTAAATTAAACACATGACAGTACTGATACCCATTTGGTGGCAATAATTCTCAAAGCGAAATTAACCCTAAAATGAAGCGCTGGCGAGGATACAGGGCCACCGGAACTCTCACACTTTGCTGGGAGGAGAGCAAAATGGTAGGGGCGCTTCAGAAAAGAGTTGAGCCATTTTTATAAAGGTAAGCGTACACTTACCACACAACTCAGCAATCCACTCTTGGCTCTTTACCCAAGAGAAATGGGAACATGTTCACGCAAAAACTTGTACGTGAATGTTTATGGCAGCTTGATTCACAATGGCTAAAAACTAGAAACAACCCAAATGTCCATCAACTGGTAACAAATAAATCGGCAGGGCCATACAACGGAATGCTATTCAGGGGCAAAAACAAGCACGGCTGCATCGCAAATGCATCATGCTAAGTGAAAGCAAGCAGACTCAAAACATACATCCCGTATGGTTTCACTCATACGACATCCTGGAAAAGGCAAACGATAGGGACAGAAAACGACAGATCCCTGGTTGCTAGGGGTTGGGGATAGGCAAAGAAGTTGACTACAAAGGGGCACACAGAATTTCTGGAGGTGATGGAAATGTTCTGTGTCGTGACTGTGACTGTGGTGGTAGTCACACTACTGTGTGCATTTGGCAAAGTCCACAGGACTATATACTAAAAAAGGGAAACTACATTGTCTGTTAATTATACCTCAATTTTTTAAAAAGCCAAGACACTTCAAATGAAACTTGACTACTGTCACTCTATTTCATTCTAGGGAAGCCCAAGTCAAGACACCTAATGAACGATATTTTCATAATTTTCTTCTCTCTGAGTATTAATGGTAGTATATAGCCAGCCTTGGTGGTCTAGTGGTTAAGATTTGGTGCTCTCATTGCTGCGGCCCAGGTTCGCTTCCCAGTCAGGGAACCACACCATTGTCCACTGGTCGTCATACTGTGGCGGCTGCGTGTTGCTGTGATAGTGAAAGCTATGCCACCAGCAGGGTCACCCATGGTGGACAGGTTTCAGCAGAGCTTCCAGACTAAGACAGATCAGCAAGAAGGACCTGGCCACCCACTTCCAAAAAAATTGGCCATGAAACCCTATGAATAGCAGTGGCGCACTGTCCAACACAGTGCCAGAAGGTGAGAGGATGACACAAAAAGACCGCACAGGGTTCCACTCAGCTGTACACAGGGTCCTAGGAGTCAGAATCAACCTGATGGCACTAACACCAACAAGGGTATTACACAGCCACCTATAACAGACTGAGGAAAGTGGAAATAGTTATAATGAAGATCCTGAAACCAAGATAAATCATCAGTTTTTATTCAGTTAAGATATATGCTTAATATTAAATAAAAGAAAGTTCCAGCATCACAAATAAAGAATTCATTCTCTTCCAAAATCTACTTCGTGATCTCTTTCCTTTGACAAGGCACGTCTCCGAGGCATGAGACGGTCTGAAAGCACAGAGTAAACTTAAACAAGGGAAGCGAGTGATGGACACGTGAGGCCCTTCTGCTCCATCCCCCTCCCACCTCCCCCCCCAGACGTAAAGCCTACCTTGACTATTGCGCATCTCCTTCCCCGCTTTTACTGTCTTTCTGAAGAAGTAAATGTAACCGATACACTACATTTCTCCTTAACTGCACGCCCCCTCCCCCAGTACCATTTCTCTCCCTCCCATCACTAGAGTCAGTCTGGAGTTCACCTTCTTAAGCCTTTTTAAATACCATGCTTTTACATACATTTGTAACCAATACAGAGTAGCAATACTCTGAGGCTTTATTGCCATTGTTGTATATTTTTTAATAAAGAATATAGGCACAGGGGCTGGCCCTGTGGCCAAGTGCTTAAATTCATGTGCTCTGCTTCAGCAGCCCAGGGTTTCGCCAGCTTGGATCTTAGGTACAGACATGGCACCACTCATCAAGCCATGCTGAGGTGGCATCCCACATAGCACAATGAGAAGGAACCACAACTAAAATATACAACTAGGTACCAGGGGACCTTGGGGAGAAAAAGGAAAAATAAAAATCTTTAAAAAAAAAAAAGAATATAGGCATTAAATCTGAGTGTGTGTACATTTTTCAAGCATATACAAAGAAAAAGACTGGCAGCAAACGGCATAAAATGTAAACTGTTTATTCTCAGCATCAGGAATTATGGATGATTTTTCAAAGTATGCACCTATTTACGTGCTTATTTAGTTATTTTTTGTCTCCTATGATACAATAAGCCTCTTGAGAATCTGTTCAAGGCATGGAAAGAGCCTGTGTGACTTTTCCGTCCCAGTCACTCCCATGACACTGTTTGCTCATGGAATCAGCTTTCAGGGCTAGCCACTTCCGGAGAACTGGGGGAGGAGAGAAGCAGATTTCGTCCCGGGTGATTAACAGTAATGTCTTACCTGCCATGAGGACAGATGCTGTATACTTATATTTATTGAATTCCAAATACTCCCGAATTAATTCATTAATCAGAAGGTTCTCATGAGACAGCGGTGGCGGAGGTTCGCTTTCATCATCGAGGGCGCTGAAAACCTCAGCTCGAATCCTCGCTCTTAAATGCCCTAACACGCCTCTTTTTTCCAAGGTGTCCTTTAAAACTGTGAAATACAAAACAGGACCGCCTCAATTACAGGATAAGTTTTGTCATTCTGAGGCATGCTTTGAAGAAAAATGTTTCCAAGGTAAATGGCATAACGGCAGCTTTCAAATTAACATTGTGACGAACTGAACAATTATTGCACTAGCTGCCACAAAGCATGTTTGTAATGAAAAAGGAAGTTCCCAAGTTGCAATGGTTTACTCTTCTAACACACTCAAGCAAATTCGAGTTTATCCTTCCAACATCGTCGCTGTCCGCGGCTTTAGTCTCATGCACATTCTTTAGTGAGGAGAAAAGGGGACAGAATTACAGTCAGCACACTGGGACCTGAACTTAACCCCCCGTGTCTCATATATTTGCAAGAGTGTTTATCACTGCGGACCAGTTGCTGTGTGTCACTGAAAACCTCTGGTCCAGAAAGAAGATGACTAAAGATAACAAGCACACTCCATAAAAGGAAGGAATGTGTTGTCTTTTGTATAAAAACCTTTGATAGCCAGAACCCTTGGGGAATGGCCCATGATGACATAAGGGCGGGTTTTTGTTTTTTGGGTTTTGTTTGTTTTTTAACAATTATGAGCTAATTCCTTAAAACAGCAGGATTTTGAAATTTTCAGCCCGGTTAGAAATCAAATACGTGACCGGATCCCCGCCATCTAAGGGATCAGGGATACCCACGCTGAACGTAACCCAACTTCGTGAGGAGCACCGGGCACTATTACAAACATCAGTGAGTGCTACGGTGAGATCTAGCTACAAACACCAGCAGGGATGAGGAGGGGCTGGGGCTGCACTGGCACCATCCCTTGCAGGGGTCTGGAACGTTCTTTTTCCAAATTGTCCCTAATGGCTAAAGAACAACTCCAGAGAATGGATACATCTCACCCACAATGCCTAGAATATAGTAAGAGCTCAGTTAAGGCTTCTGAGGAGCATTACCATACAGCGTGGTATACTGCTGCGCTGGAGTAAATATTATCTAATGCTGTACTGGGTCCTGCCAAAAACAACAGATCAGTACACCACAATAATGAACATTCATCAGGGGAGCCCAGCCAGCTTTGATCCATGTAGGCATAAATTTTTTTTAAGCTTTGATAACAACAAAAATCTGGTCATACAATTAAAGAAATACCATCTAGACTAGCTTTTAACCTTTCTTCCCCTTATTTTTCAATCATCCCCTCCACCTTTCTGCAGGTAGGGGAGTATCGTTATCACCCAATCTGACTTGGTAACAGGCCGGTAAAAGGAAGGTACAGCCTTATCACATTCTTGGGATCATAAGTGAACCCCCGTTTCTAATTCCATCTTTGGAAATCAGACGGAGAGCTATTTTTCACTGGCGAGGATCTGGTCCCAGTCACTCTGTATTTGCACACAGCACAGCCTCAGACTCAGCAGAGAACTGAGAATTAATGAAGCTGGAGTTAGGAAACCTATCAGATCACCACCTCAGCTGCCTTCTCCAACATAACGAGTTCTGCCTCTCAGAGGCAGAACTAAGTGAGGCGGAAAAATGTCAAAGCGCTTATAAAAAGTAAAAGCCCATGAAACTTCCGATAATTGATTGGCAAACACATTCTCACTGGGTTTCTCTTGAACATAGAGCATATTCAGAACTGGGGAATGCAGAAAAACCATAAGGGGCTCCCTACATCTGTGTAGGACGTGCCTGATCCAGAGAATTAAGCCTTCTTTTTGGGGCGCCATAGCATTTTGCCCTTCCCTCTATTTGCATGCTTAAAACCCCGTACCATAACGACTTCTTCAAAGAGGTTCTCAACCTGGCTTAGATCCCAAAGTGTCTTTAAACCCTCTGACGTTGTATGCAATACTGCATGCGACACGCATCTGCTGGGGAGAGGGCTCGCCCTTCGCGGGTCTGTTCCTGTGGATCACGGCATGCCTTCCGCAGGACTGTTCACCAGCCCGCGCCGCAAATACACGTTTACATCAATCCTTACTGAACCACATTCTCATGGAGATTCAACCCCCTCCCCGCCAAATCTCTAGAAATGAGTGATTTCGACCGCAAGCTCCCTGAAAACCCGAACCGGTTTTGTTCATCGGGCATCAGTACCACCCAGGGATGAAGACTTGAGCTCTGGAACAGCCCATCTAGCTTCTCCCTCTGCCTCTTTCTGGCTGAATTACTCGGGGGGAGCTAGTCCCCTCCCACCACCACCTCGATTTCCTCGTCTGGGAAATGGGCACGGGGGGGTTCCACGGGATCAATGAGTTTCCACGGGGGCTGGGCAGGCCCGACGCGGGAGGCTCAGTCACCGATAACTGGCCTTCCGGTCCCTGACACCTGCGTCCCGACGAACGCTGTGCCCATGTCATCAAGTCAAGGGCCCGCATCTTGGTGGAACTTTCCCGAAAAAGACAGGAGGCCGGCCAGGCGGCTCTCGACCTCCGGTGTTTCCCGATGGAAAATCGGGCCCCACCTCCCGTCGTCGGAAGGACCTAAGTAAATGGCTCAGGGTTGTGCCCAACCCCAAGGATGGCTGTGGGTCCTGTCCCCAGCCCTAAGGCTCGCCCCCCGGCGGCGTCCACAACAACGCGCCCGAGGCCCGAAGGGGGGACGGCAGACCCTCAGGTGCCCCGGGAAGGCGGCCCCCGATGTTCCGCGCGCCCTCCCTGTGTCCCCTGCTCGTCACAGGCTGCAGGCCACACGTACTTCCCCCGTCAGCCTCCCCGCTTGTACTCACCGGCCTTCAGCTCGGTGACAGTCGCCATCTTTCAACCGCCGTCAGGGGCACGCCGGGGCTGTGCGCACGCGCAGCCCCGCCCCGCTCCGTGATCTGTAGCCAATAGGCGCACCGCTCTCGCCCAGCCCAGTCCCGCCCCTCTCCGTGTACGCTCTCCGCGATTGGGTAGGTGGTGAATATACAGAGAGACTCCACCAATCAGCGAGCGCTCTAGGCGGGCCCTGCTGAGCGGGAACGGGGGCGGGTGGGAAGGGAGACGGCGGCAGGTTCAAGCTGCAACGCGTGGCTGCTGCTGGCGCTTTAGTGCTTAACTTCAGCCTGCTCAGCCTTTCCTGATCTGCCCGCTGCTCTTCTCTGCAGCCCCAAGTACTCCTTGTTAATAGTCACCATGTATTAAGCCCGTTAAGAAGACTTGTTAAGACAGATTGCTGAGCCCCACCCCTGGAGTTTCTGATTCAGTAAATCTGGGGCGAGGTCCGAGAATTGGGATTTTCAAATTCCCAGGTGATGCTGATGCGGCTGATCTGGAAATCACACTTTGAGAACCACTGTATTAAGTACTTCCTATGAGCCTGACACCGTGCTAGATGCTTGGCATACGTTCGCTCGTTGATCTTTCTATTATTACTCCCGTTTGACAGACGAGGAAACTGAGTCGTTGATGACTGAAGAGACAAGATCACGGGCAAATGGTGGAGGTGAGGTTTGGATCCAGGCCTCTTGCTCCTCAAAGCCTGTTCTTTTCCGCGGGAGCTTAATACTGGTTGGTACACATAAAGAGCCCAAGAGCTATTTCTGAAAATAACCGATGGACGAATGAGCTCCAGCATCCCAAGGAAATGAAGAAAAAGGAACATGGGGATAACGTGTGCAAAACTGAGTGTGAAGTTTTCTGATTCCACTTATATTGCCAAGGAGGCCAACATCTGTGACCTAGATCCTAGAACACTGCCTTTTGCACTACTGGTCTCAGCCCAATGGTAGGTTTTGAAATCAATTTGTTAGTGGATCCCAATGAGCTTATTTTCAATTAAATGGAATTGAACAAATAGAAAACATAGAAGTATTGTGGGGTTTTTTTTTTTGAAACTTCTTTTTTTGGTATATATGGGTGTTCTGGTGCCTGGTGTATTTCTTAAAGTGGGTGAGAGTCCAAAAAAGTTTGAAAGCAGTCCAGGCCCGGTGCCACAGCAGTTAAGTCCGCACATTCCTCTTCGATGGCCCGGGGTCCGCTAGTTTGGATCCTGGGTGCGGACATGGCACCGCTCATCAAGCCATGCTGTGGCAGGCGTCCCACATATAAAGTAGAGGAAGATGGGCACGGATGTTAGCTCAGGGCCAGTCTTCCTCAGCAAAAAGTGGAGGATTGGCAGCAGATGTTAGCTCAGGGCTGATCTTCCTCAAGAAAAAAAAAAAAGCCATTGTAATCTAGAGGAATCCAATTCCCATTCCAAACTAGATTAATTTTGACCTTAAATTACATGGATCTGTTCTGTAACCTTAGAAAGGTCCTATCCTGTCACACTTCCCTATTCTGTAAACCCCACAGTGCCTGAATTCTGGACCAGCATCAGAAGAGATTTATAAAGATTAACTAAAGTCCATAGGGAGAACCTTTGAGCGCTTCAGAGAAGAGTGTTCCTGAATAGATTGATGAGGAGCCCAGAGAGAGAGGCAGAAAATAATGTGATTGACGGCAGTGGTAATGATAGCATAGCTGATGTCCACTGCCACGCTCTGTGTGTGGGCACTGCTCTAAAAGTTTTACTAAGTGTTCACCAAACACCCCATGGGGGAGGTAGGTGCTCCCACAGCAGTCACTGAAAGTACAAAAACGTGTGCTCAAATTGGGTAGTACGGTGCGTTAGTGAGGATGTGGGGAAACAGGCTTTACCATACCTAGCTGGTAGGAGGGTAAGTTGGCACCACTTTCTCAGAAGGCTGTTTGTCAATATCAATCAAGCTTTCACACCCTTTGACCCATCAATTCTAGTGCTGACTGTATCTTACAGATATCCTCGCACCTAATCGTGAAGGAGCCAGCCTGATGGTCTAGTGGTTAAGAATCAGCGCTCTTGCTTCCTGGGCCCCAGTTCACTTCTCGGTCTGAGAACCACACCACTGTCTATTGGTTGTCATAATGTGGCGGCTGCGTGTTTCTGTGATGCTGAAAGCTATGTCACCGGTATTTCAAATAGCAGCGGGTAGACTGGTTTTGGCAGAGCTTCCAGACTAGACAGACTAGGAAGAAGGACCCGGTCATCTACTTGTGAAAAACTTGACCATGAAAACCCTAAGAACAGCAGTGGAGCATTGTCCGATACAGCACTGGAAGATGAGAGGATGGCGCAAAGGACCAGGCAGGGTTCTGCTCTGCAGTTCACAGGGTCGCTAGGAGTCAGAATCTACTGGCCAGTACCAACAAAAACAATTAGAAAGGATATGTCTAAGAATGTTCATCGCAGGGGCCGGCCTGATGGCGCAGCGGTTAAGTGCACACGTTCCACTTTGGCGGCCCAGGTTCGCTGGTTCGGATCCTGGGTGCAGGCATGGCACCACTTGGCAAGCCATGCTGTGGTAGGCGTCCCACATATAAAGTAGAGGAAGATGGGCACGGATGTTAGCTCAGGGCCAGGCTTCCTCAGCAAAAAGAGGAGGATTGGCAGCAGTTAGCTCAGAGCTAATCTTCCTCAAAAAAAAAAAAGAAAATTTCATCGCAGCACTGTTCATGGTAGACAAAATCTACATACACCTTTAAAAATGGCTGAAATAAAAACAACTGCCCATGACAGTGCAGAATGCACAGTGAGTATGCATATATTGCTGGTGGAAAAACAAACTGGTATGGTCACTTTGCAAATCAGTTTGACGACTGCTTATTAAGCCAAACATACACTTACCATGCAACCCAGCAATCCCACCCCTAGGTGTTTACCCAAGATAAATAAAAGCTGATATCCACACAAAAGCTAACATGCAATACTTGCAGATCTATTCATAACTGCCCCAACTGGAAAGGACTCAGTGTCTCCCAACTGGTGAGTGGCTGGGAACTAGCTGTGGTGTATCTGTACCACGGAATAGCAGGCAGTGATAAAAACGAACCAACCCCTGATACACACAACAGTATGGACGAATCTCAAACGCATTGTGCTCGGTGAAAGATACAAGACTCAAAAGGCTACACCGTGTATGATTCCATTCATGTGACGTTCTGGAAAAGGCAAACGAATGTCCAAAGACATTTGGAAAAGGGACAGAAAGCAGATCAGTGGTCCCCAGGGGCTGGGGATGCATGACCAGGACTGTCTATAAAGAGGCACTGGGGAGATTTTTGGAGTGATGGAAACGTTCTACATCTTGATTGTGACTACACGATTGCATACGTTTACCAAATTCATAGAGCTGGACACTCAGAAGTGTGAACTTTACTGCATGTATGCCTCAACCTGACTTTTAAAAAATTACTGGAGGGCCAGCCCCAGTGGCCTAGTGGTTAAGTTCGGCATGCTCCACTTTGGCAGCCCCGGTTTGGTTCCCAGGCGCACGCCTATACTACTCGTCAGCAGCTATCCTGTGGCGGCAGCTCACATACAGAAAGGGGAAGATTGGCAACAGATGTTAGCTCAGGGAGAGTCTTCCTCAGCAACATAAAAAATTACTGGAAATACCAATATCATCAAGAGGGATACTGGTTAAGTAAATTACGGTACAGCCATAAATGAAATGTTACACTGTCATTCCAAAAAAAGAGGGAGTCCTGAACATACACATCTGTAATTATCACCAAAAATGCGTAGATGGGAATTTTTAAAAGCATTGTCCAGCAGACAGCGTGTAGCATGTCACCAATGGTTTGAAGAAAGGGAAAATACTGGGATTTGTTTCCCTATACATGGGATACCTCTGAAAAGATATCCAAGAAAGTCCAAACAAAAATTGCCCCCGGGGAGGAGGACTGGGTGGCTAGGCGTTGATGGTCAGAGACACTTTTTCTTTTTTTTAAAGAAGAGGTTTTTATTTATTTATTTTGGGGGGCAGGGTGAGGAAGATTGTCCCTGAGCTAACATCTGTGCCAGTCTTCCTCTATTTTGTATATGGGACACCACCACAGCGTGGCTTGATGAGTGGTGTGTAGGTCTGCGCCTGGGATCCAAACCTGTGAACCCCAGGATGCTGAAGCGGAGAGCACGAACTTAACCACTACGCCACTGGGCCGGCCCCCTCCATAGTTGTTTAGAGGTTCTCCAGTGGGATGGAGCCCGAGCTGCAGAGAGTGGCGATAATTCACCATTGCCCGTTTTCACCTCCTTTCCAATATCACACAGCTCTCCAACTCCAGGTTCTCAGAATTCTTCCCAAATAAACTCCTTGCAAATAAGTCCTTATGTCAGATTCTGCTTTTTGGGTTAAACCGAGTTAGGACAATTACCTCTATAGAGCTCTATCTCTAGCTAGCTAACTAATGAAATTTCATGGTGTGTTGGGTGTATGCCAGACATGGCAGCAGCGCGGGCGGGGGGGGGGGGGGGGGGGGGGGGGGGACGTGTTTTGAAGTAAATACAGAGTCTTTGCATGATTCCTCATTACTGCAATTATGAGCGTCAGCTTTTTGATATAGGCTCATTGCCACTGATCATCTCAAGTGGAATAAATGGCTATTCATGAACTTCATGGAATGTGAATTCGTGAGCTCATTGGATGACAAAAATGGGAATTTTATTGTGGCCAGCCCAGTGGCATAGTGGTTAAGTTCGACTGGTCTGTTTCAGCAGCCCAGGGTTCCTGGGTTTGGGCCCAACTAAAGGCCTACACACCAGTCATCAAGCCAGGCTGTGGTGGGGTCCCACATGAAAATGGCGGAAGATTGGCACAGGTATTAGCTCAGAGACAATCTTCCTCACCAAAAAAAAAAGTGGGAATTTTATTGTTGCATCTTTTTTGTTTTATTGTTATGCAATATTGTAAGCCAATGTGGATATATGTAACTGGTATATGCAGAGAGCATTCCAAGTGAGAGGAGAAAGGGGACATAGAGAAGGGACCTGAACTGTCTTCTCAAACCACAGAACCTTGTTTGATGTTTTAATAATCTAGTTTCAGGGGTTGGCACATGGGACCACTGCCTGTTTCTGTAAATACAGTTTTATTGGAACACAGCCATGCCTGTTTTCGAATGCATGGTCTGTGGCTGCTTTCACACTCCAAAAGCTGAGTAGTTGCAACAGAGACCACATGGTCCATGAGCTTAAAATATTTAACCTGGTCCCTTAAGAAAAAGTTTGCTCACTCCTGAATTCTTGTTCTATAGTTTTTCGGAGCCAGGGGTTTATTATTAACAGATCAACCATTATTATTTTCTGAGCAATAGCCAGTAGTAGACACAGCCACTAACATACTGTGTATGCGTCATTTCATGTCATCCTGAAAACAACTGGGAGGCAAGTATTCTCATTCCCCTTTTGCAAAGAAGCTGAGGTCTGGAGAGTTTAGGTAACTTCTGACAAATAAAAATGGCAAGCAATAGGATATATTGGAGAATATGAGGAAGCCATTTGATATAAACCTAATTCAGCCTGACCTTGTCTTTCCAAAAGGGCCTGACCGAGGCCGTTGAGCATGCATTGTATATCTGCTTTAGACATTCCCTGTGGCGAGAGCAAAGGCCCTTGAGATAAAGGTGCAACTTCCCTCCCCCTCCCAACATTGGCGTCTCCTTAAGGATTAAGCATCTTTCCTTAGGCTAGAAGCTGATTGCTGCGCTCACCTGTCACCGCCCAGCTCGAGACAATAGACTTGCCTCCTGCTACGCCCGCAAGATAGCAGACCCACTACCTGCTGTGTCCATCAAGTGCTGTGCCGACAGGGCAATCTTGTGACTATTGTGGGAGGGACATTTCAATCATATGTGAAACATCCTGTTTGGGGGTATATAACCACTCTGTGCACCCCACTTCTTTGGTGCCCTTTCTTCCCTCGGGAAGAAAGGCCCCGGGCCATGGTCCTCAGATTTCAGCTCAGAATAAACTCACCCAAATTTTCATTTATAGATTGGTTATGGATTATTTTCGTTGACAGTTCTTTTTTTTTTTTTTTCAAGATTAGCCCTGAGCTAACATCTGCTGCCAGACCTCCTCTTTTTGCTGAGGAAGACTGGCCCTGAGCTAACATCCGTGCCCATCTTCCTCTACTTTATATGTGGGACGCCTTCCACCGCATGGCTTGCCACGCGGTGCCATGTCTGCAGCCAGGATCCAAACCTGTGAACCCCGGGCCACTGAAGTGGAACATGCAAACTTAACCACTGCGCCACCGGGCCCGCCCCTAGGTAACTTCTGAGTAAATGGCAGAGTCAGGACTGGGCCCCAAGTCCACTGACCCCTACTCAGCTATTTTCAGTTACCCTGAAATGAAACATACTCTCCCCCCTCCCTCCCTGTCTTACTTCTGGACCTTTGCATATGCCCTTCCCTCAGCCTGGAAACTTCCTCCTGCTCTCTCTTCTCCCTCCCTGGTTAATTTCCACGCCTTCTTCAGGTCTCTGTTTATACCTCATTTCCTCTGAAACCCTCCCTGGCTAGATTGGGTTCCTCCTCTTAGATCCATTTTGGGGATGGGAAGGGCTGAGAAAAGGGAGGGATATAGAGAGAAGAGAAGGCTTCCAAGTAGAGATGCATAACACCCGTTGCCCCCCATCCCATCCCAGGACCCGGCTCACGCCCCCTTCTTGGGCACTTCCAGGGCCTGGTCCATGCTGGGGCATAAAGATCCAGCCTCCGCACCCCACCTTGGAACAATTCTTTGGGTTCCCTCAACTTCAGAGCTTCTGGGGGGGGCGGGTAGGCTGAGGTCTTTGTTGAGGCTGTCTAGCCCCCCGCCCCCAAGCCCCTTCCCTGGGTGTCGATCCTGAGAACCCTCCCTAATAAACGTCCTGCCTGTGGATCCCACTCTCAGAGTCAGCCGCCCAGGGAACTGGCCACTCAATCCCAGACACGGGCCATAGGTCCAGTTGCCCCGGTCCCCTACCTGCTCCACTTGCCAGGTTCTCGAGAGTGAATCATCAGCAGCAATTCCAGAGCGAAGGGCGTTCCCCCATTGCACCTGGAGAGCCACCAGAGGTACAGTCATCCTCTGAACTGCCCAGATCCCCCCCCACCGTGTGCCGCCAACGCGGCAGCTGCCTACCTGCATCGGGTGGCGACTCTTTATTCCACATCCAGCGCCCACGCTGAACTGCTTTGCAGGACGGAAACCTTGCCCACCTTGCTCATGCCTGGTCAAACTAATATTTGTAGAATGACTGAGTGAGTGAAGTCCTGCAAGGCAGCTCATCTCAGATGAAAGCGACACTCAGAGAAGGAACTGGCCGGAAGCAATTCATCTACGAGCGGTGGAGACGGAATTGCAAGCCAGCCCTTCTCCTCTACAGCGACTAAGCAAAGGGAACCCAGGGAGATTTGGGGTCCCAACTTCTGCAGTGTGGCCTACACATAGTTCTCACATTAGAACATTGTCAAGTGGGAGGTTTTTTCTTTTCTTTTCTCTCTCTTTTTTTTTTTTTGATTGGCAGTTGATCTAATATCTGTTGCCAGCCTTCTTTCTTCTTCTTCTTTCTTCTCCTCCTCCCCTCCCCTCCCGCTCCTCCCCAAAGCCCCCCAGTACATAGTTGTGCGTGCCTCTGGCTGTGCTGTGTGGGACGCAGCCTCAGCGTGGCCTGATGAGCTGTGCCAGGTCTACGCCCAGGATCCGAACCGGCGAAACCCTGGGCCACCCAAGAGGAGCACGTGGACCTAACCACTTGGCCACAGGGCTGACCCCCAAGTGGGAGGTTTTAAAGTGGATTTTTTTCGAGCCAGCCCTGATGGTCTAGTGGTTAAAGTTCAGTGCGCTTGGCTTCGGGGGCCTAGGTACGGTTCCCGAGTGTGGAACCACACCGCTCGTCTGTCCGTAGCCATGCTGTGACGGCAGCTCACGTAAAGGAATGAGAACTTACAACTTCACACAACTATGTCCTGGGGCTTTGAGGGGGAAAAAGGAAGAAAAAAGGAGGGACATTGGCAACAGGTGTTAGTTTAGGGTGAATCTTCCCCTGCAAAAAAAAAATAATAAAATGGATTTTTGGGGGAGGAGTGAGGGGGGCAGTGGCTATTAATGTCAGCCCTTTAGAGGAGGTGAAATGGATCCAGCAGGTAAAATGACTTCTCATGCCACTTTCGACAGTCATTTTCGGAGGGATGACTAATAAATTCATTCAAAGCCTTGTTTACCAAAAGGATTAGGGAATTCTTGAGATAGCTCTTTCGAAACACGTTTTATCAGAGGAATTCAGCTGGACAAAAGCTGCAGATTAAGTTCAAAAGAGTTACGTGTCCCTTACCAAGATTTAGTAATGTCCCTCCTGGTAGGTGTGCCTTTTCCCAGGAGCTGCAGGGAGAGGCTGCAGGGAACAGGAAAGAAAAATCCATAGATGGAATTTTACAAATTGGAGACAGCTGAGTTATAGAAACAGTATCTCCTCGTCGGACAAGTCAAGGCAACTTTTGAAAATGGGACATGCCTCCACATTAGCCATTCCCAGCCCCCGAGACTACGGCAAGGGAATCCAAACTGCTGATTCAAAAGGGATGGGTCTGAATCTTAAGGGAATTCGAATTCTCTCCGGATTTATGAAGGAGGAAAATAACTACTGTCTTTGTGTGCTGTATTGTTGCTCAAGGCCCAACCCTGAAAATAGGAGGGGCTGTTATTTTTGAAGTACTTATCCCTCTACTAGATACTGTGTGACACATTTTGCCTGGATCATTTAATTTAATCCTCACAAAAAACCCCCGGAGGCAGATACTGCGGTTATCCTGATTTAAAGATGAGATGAGGAAACCAAGGCTCAAGAGGCAAAGTGATCAGCTCAAGGTCAGACAACTGCGCTGAGAGCCGGCCAGGTTCAGTCTGACACCAGCTCCAAGGTCTTCAGTTTGTGGTATTGGTTTTTTTTTTTTTTTTTTTTGAGGAAGATTAGCCCTGAGCTAACATCTGCCACCAATCCTCCTCTTTTTGCTGAGGAAGACTGGCCCTGAGCTGACATCCGTGCCCGTCTTCCTCTACTTTGTATGTGGGAGGCCTCCCACAGCATGGTGTGCCAAGCGGTGCCATGTCCGCACTGGGATCCGAACTGGTGAACCCCGGGCCTCTGAGAAGCGCCACCAGGCTGGCCCTAACACCAACTGTCTTGTCAGTCAATGATGAATCAAGTGGAGAATGCATGACAGCTTACGGGGCAGTTCAAAATGTCTGAATATCATGTCCCTGGAGGATTTGTCCAGATTAGCATCTCCCTAGGTCCCTTTCAGTGGACAGATGGATCTTGGGCATATTTGGGCAGGACATTGGGCAGCTGGAGGACCACGTCAAGTCGGCAGCTACCTGTGTGACTTAGTTTCACCCCACTCCTTACTCCCTTTACTAAAAACACATGGCCCCACCTGTCTTCTTAATCCTGATGTGACACTACACGGTGCACACATTATTTCTACTTTCTATAGGCTGTGTACTTATCATATCATTCCTGCTTTCACTATACGTGAGTGTGATTTTAGGTCTTATGTTTTATTTGCACGATTTGCTAGGTTATCTTTTGGGTCTGGGAATGCTCACAAATTTTTCCCTTATAAATTGATGGTAATTGCTTCTTCACTTTATGCCATTTCAGCTTATGAACGGTTTTATAGGAACACTCTACTTTTGGAAAGTGGGGGAAACCTATATCTTCTTTGGAGAAATGTCTCTTCAACATTTTGGCCCATTTTTAGTTGAGTTCATTGTTTTTTGTGATTGTTGAGTTGTAAAAGTTCTTTACATATTCTGGATTTACAAATATTTCCTCCTATTCTGGGGGTTATCTTTTCACTCCCTTGACAGTGTCCTTTGATGGTTTTTAATTTTGATGAAGTCCAACTTAGTTCCCCTTCATTCTATTAATGTAGTGTATGACATTGATTCCTTTTTTTAAAGTTGAATCACTTTTGCATTCCTGGGATAAATCTCATTTGATCATGAGATATAATCTGCATAAGCTACTGGATTCAATTTGCTAGTATTTTGTTGAGGATTTTTGCATCTATATGCATAAGGGACATTGGTTTGTAGTTTGCTTTTCTTGGGGTGGCTTAGTCCCGCTGCGATATCAGGGCAATGCTGCCCTCAGAATAAGTTTTAGGAAGTGTCATTCCTTCTTCTATTTTCTGGAAAAGTTAAGAAGGATTAGTACTAATTCTTTAAATCCTTCCTGGAATTCACCAGTGGAGCCATTTGGTCCTGGGCTTTTCTTTATTGGAATTTTAAAAATTGTTACTAATTCAATCTTTTTACTTATTATAGTTCTATTCAGATTTCCTATTTATTCTTTTTTTTTTTTTAAGGAAGATTAGCCCTGAGCTAACAGCGGCTGCCAATCCTCCTCTTTTTGCTGAGGAAGACTGACCCTGAGCTAACATCCGTGCCCATCTTCCTCTACTTTATATGTGGGATGCCTGCCACAGCATGGCTTGCCAAGCAGTGCCATGTCTGCACCCGGGATCTGAACCAGTGAACCCCAGGCCGCCGAAGCAGGCTGGCCCCTCAATTTATTCTTGAATTAGTTTTGGTAGTTTGTATGATTTTAGGAATTTGTCCATTTCAGCTAGTTATCTAATTTGCTGGCATACAATTGTTTAGAGTATTTCTTTTTTATTTCTGTAAGGTTGGTAGTAATGTCCCCATTTTGATTCCTGATTTTAGCAGTTTGAGTCTTCTCTCTTTTTTTCTAGGTCAGTCTAGCTAAATGTTTATCAATTTTGTTAATCTTGTCAAAGAAGGAACCAACCTTTGGGCTTGTTAATTCTCTCTGGCTATTCTATTCTTTTTGTTTGTTTGTTTATCATCACTCTAATCTTTATTATTTTCTTCCTTCTGCTTGCTTTGGGTGTAGTTTGAGCTTCTTTTTCTAATTCCTTAAGGAGGGAAGTTAGATTATTGATTTGAGATCTTCTTTCACTTTTAATGTGTTTACAGCTACAAATTGCCCTCTGAGTGCTGCTTTTGCTGCATCCCATACGTTTTGATTTTTTTTTGGTTGTATTTCATTTTCATTCATCTCAAAGTATTTTCTAATTTCTCTTGTGATGTCTTCTTTCTTCTGTTGGTTGTTTAAAAGTATATTGCTTAATTTGCACATATTTGTGAATTGTCCAGCTTCCCTTCTGTTATGGATTTCTAGTTTCATTCCATTTTGATTGGAGAAGACACTTTGTATAATTTCAATCTTTTAAAAATTTATAGAGACTTGTTTTGTGACCTAGCATATGGTCTATCCTGGAGAATGTTCCATGCGCATCAGAGAAGAATGTGTATTCTTCTGTTGTCAGATGGAGTGTTGTATATATGTCTGTTGGGTTTAGCTGTTTTACAGTGTTGTTCAAGCCTTCTATTTCCTTGTTTATTTTTTTGTCTGGTAGTTCTAACTCTTCTTGAAAGTAGGATGTTGAAGTCTCCACATGTTATTGTTGAACTGTTTATTTCTTCTTCAATTCTGTCAGCTTTCATTTCATATATCATGGGACTCTATTTTAGGTACATGTATGTTTATACTTATTATATCTTCTTGATGGATATACCCTTTTATCATTACAGAATATCCTTTTTTAGTCTCTTGTAACAATTCTTATTTAAAGTCTATTTTTCTGACGTTAGTATAACCATTCCAACTCTCTTTTGGCTGCTGTTTGTATGGAATGTTTTTTTCCATCCTTTTCCTTTCAACATGTTCATGTCTTTGGATCCAAAGTAAGCATAAAGTTGGTTCACATTATTTTATCCATTCTGTCCATCTGCCCTTTAATTGGAGAGTTTAATCCATTTACATTTAATATGATTACTAATAAGTAAAAACTTACTCCTGCTGTTTTGCTATTTGTTTTCTATATGTCATATCTTTTTTGTTCCTCAATTCATCCTTTACTGCCTTCTTTTGTGTTAGACAGACATTTTCTAGTGTACTATTTGATTCCATTCTCATCTCTTTTACTATATATTTTTAAATTATTTTCTTAGTGGTTGCCCTGGAAATTATAATTAACACCTTAATTTATAACAACCTAGTTAGGATCCATACCAATTTAGATCAATAGTATACAAAAATTTTACTCCTGTATGGCTCCATTCTCCCCTTTATGTTGTTATTGTCACAAATTACATATTTGTACATTATGTGTCCATCAACATAGATTTGTAATTATTGTTTTATATAGTTGTCTTTTAAATCACATAGAAAAAAAGAAAAGTAACAAACCAAAACTACATTAATACTGACTTTTATATTTACCTATGCAGTTACCTTTAACAGTGTTAATTATTTCTCCTAGTGGATTTGAATTACTGTTGAGTGTCCTTTTATTTCTGCCCAAAGGACTCCTTTTAGCATCTCTTGCGGGTTAGGTCTGCCAGCCATAATCTCTCTCACTTTTTGTTTCTCTGGGAATGTTTTAATTTCTCCTTTAGTTGTGAAGGCTAGTTTTGCTGGTTATGGAATTCTCGGTTGGCAGTTTTCTTTCTTCCAGTACTTTGAACATGTCATTCTGCTGCCTTCTGGCCTCCATGGTTTCTGATTAGAAATTAGCTGTTAATCTTTTCGAGGATCCTTGTATGTGATGAGTTGCTTCTCTCTTGCTGCTTTCAGAACTCTCTTTGTCTTTGTCTTCCAACACTTTGATTATAATGCATCTCAATGTGGATCTCTTTGAGTTTATCATATTTGGGATTCATTGAGCTTCTTGAATGTTTAGATTCACATCTTTCATTAAATTTGGGAAGCTTTTGACCATTGTTTCTTTGATATTCCTTCTGTCTCTTTCTCTCTTTCTTCTCCTTTGGGGACTCCCATTATGTGTTTGTTGGCACTCTTGATGTGATCTCACAGCTCTCTGAGGGTCTGCTCATTTTTCTTCATTCATTTTTTTTTCCTGCTCCTCAAACTGAGTAATCTCAATTTAAATATGTTCAAATTCATTGATTCTTTCTTCCTCCTGCTCAAATCTGCTTTTGAAACCCTCTGGTGAATTTTTCATTTCAGTTACTTTACTTTTCAACACCAGTATTTCTATTTGATTCTTTTTAAAAACTTCTAGCTCTTTGTTGATATTGTCTATTTGGTAATTCATTGCTTTCATGATTTCCTTTAGCTATTTGCCATGATTTCCTTTAGCTCTTTGAGCATATTTAAAATAGTTGATTTAAAGTCTTTGGCTAATTCTGATATCTGTTTTTTACAACTGTCTTTTGTTCTGTTTCTCAGTTCAGGATTTAATCAAGGTTATGCATTGCATTTGGTTGCTATATCTCTTTTATATCTTTCAATCCAGAGTGATTCCCTCAGCCTTTTTAGTTTGTTTATTTATTTATTTGACATTATTTTTTTTTTTTTGAAGAGCCTACACTAAATGTCTAACAATTTTCCATCTTCTGGATTTGTCCTCTGTTGCCTCATGATTAGATCCAGGTTAAACATTTTTGGCAAGATGATACACACAGGTGTCTTTGGCAAGATACACAGAGGCAATGTGTATGCACATTCTTTTCAGGGCAGTTATGCTGGAATGAATTGGATCCAAACATTTTTAGTTCTGATGTCACTTTGCTTGGTATTCACATTTCCAGGTGAAAGAGTTTAATTGGCCAAGATGGTTCACATGCCCACTCCTTGGCCAGAAAAGAGAAGGCATTTTGATTGACAGTCTCATCAAGAATGTTTCCAGTGAGAAGTAAATAGTTCCCCAAAGGAAAACTGAGATGTCATTACCTGAAGCAGCGGGAATGGATGGTAAGTAGAAAAAATAACAAATTTCCACTTTCCTCTGTCTCTCAGTGACCTGAGCTGTTCGCTTGACTTCTACTGTCTGTTCAATTCTCACAACGAAAGCTGACCCCTCTCTCCATTTCTAGACCATGTTTACAAACGGCTACTCAGAGTCTCCACTTGGAGTTTCTAGAGGCCTCTTGAGCAAAACTTAATGTCTTCTCTGCCTGTCCCTACTGTCATCCAGCAGAGGGAGTGAATTTATTCTGAAGCTCTGTCACCCTCCCAGGGACCAAAGCCCAAATCGCTGAGTCACAGCGCCTAGTCCTGTGCTTTCTATCTCTACTGTGTCTTTTGTATCCTTTCTCTCGATTCCCACATGTATCATCCTAGATTATGCCTGAAATGTCGTCTGGAGTTACAGGCAACAGGGAAGGAATAGACTTTCCGGTGATACAAATTCAGGGAGCATGGGGAGAAGCAAATTTACTTATCACAAAACTTCTCAAGCCTTGAATAAGTCAATGTGATTTTTAAGGAATAGATTTTTTTTACCTTTTATTTTGAAAAATAATTCAAACTTACAGAAAAGCTGTAAGAATAGCACAATGAACTCCCCAATATCCTTTACTTAGATTATAGTAATTGTTAGCATTTCCCCATATTTCCTTTCTCTCTCTTTCTCTCTATATCTACACATATACTATACTCTTAAATGGTTCAGCAATAATTATATAATAACTATATATTATATATATTTTAACCATTATATATTAATATTATATATATATGAACCATTTGAAAGTAAGCTGCATACATTATGCTCCCTTACATCTAAACACTTCACTTTGTATTTTCTAGGAATAAAGACATCTCTCTCTTTTTTTCTTGTTTCTTTTTTTTTTTTTTTGAGGAAGATTAGTCCTGAACTAACATTTTCTGCCAATGCTCCTCTTTTCGCTGAGGAAGACTGGCCCTGAGCTAATATCCATGCCCATCTTCCTCTACTTTATATGTGGGATGCCTACCACAGCATGGCTTGACAAGCAGTGCCATGTCTGCACCTGGGATCTGAACCAGCGAACCCCAGGCCACCAAAGTGGAACGTGTGAACTTAACCACTGCGCCACTGGGCTAGCCCCTCTTTTTTTCCTCAAAGATTGGCACCTGAGCTAACATCTATTGCCATTCTTCTTCTTTTTTTTCCTTCTTCTCCCCAAGGCACCCCAGCATATAGTTGTATGTTCTAGTTGTACGTCCCTCTGGTTGTGCTGTATGGGACACCGCCTCAGCGTGGCCTGATGAGCGGTGCCGTGTCTGCACCCAGGATGCGAACCAGCAAAACCTTGGGTCGCCAAAATGGAACACATGAACTTAACCACTCAGCCAAGGGGCCGGCCCCAAGACATCTCTTATTATTTAATAAATAGCCCATTGATAAATCTATATGTGAGAATATTCTTATCTCTCGGAAGACAGTGACACAATTTAGGAAATGCTAGTTTACATTATTGCAATAGGTTCTTAATTCAGTGGTTCCCAACACTGGCTGCCCATTATCACTATTGTTATTATTGCAACAGTGAGTGCTTATTGAGCACTGACTGTATCACACAGAGATGCAAACATTTTGCATGAATATACTCATTTACTCCTCGCACCAACCCTATATAATATGTACTTTTATCATCTCCACTTTGTATATTAGGGAACTGAGTCACAGAGAGGCTGAGTAACTTGCTCAGGACACACAGCTGGTAAAAAACAGAGGTGGGATTTAAATCCAGACTGTCTGATGCCAGGGTCCAAGCTATTAGCCACATTGCTATGCTGCCTACAAAGTATCCATTAGGATCACCAGGGCCCTTTGTCAAAAACATGATTCCAGACCCGACCCGAACCTGCTGACTCAGACTCCAGGAATCTGTAGTTTAATAATACTTCCCCAAGTGATTTTGGTATGCAGGCAGGTTGGGAACTGCTCACCTCATTGATCTTGAGGCTTCTTTTCTCCTTCCCCTCCAAATTCCAGTTGCCAGATGAATATGCACAAAACGCATCTTCATTGGCTGCTTACGAGTCAAGGAAATTGTCACTCAACAGAAGGATCGAGAACCAGGACTTGGAAGTCAGTTCTAGATTTCCATCTTGGCTCCACCCATAACCAGCCACATGGTTTTGAGCTGGGCACTCATTCTATGCTAGCCTCAGTTTCCTCACCTGGACAGGGAGAGTCAGATCAGAGGAGGAGGAATGTGCAAGGCTCAGGAGAGAGCTTGGCGATCCATCAACGGCAGTTGATTATTGTGGTTATTATTCTTGGTGGCAGTGGTGTTTTACAAAGCCCTCCAAGTGGGCAAATTGTCAACCTATCTTTGCCTCTGTGTCCTCGCCTGCAGAGCTGGGTATTAACAGACTTTCTTATAGGATTGTTGGGAAGAGCAGAAAGTGTTTCGAATACTGCCGGGCACATAGTAAGTGTACAATGAATGTTACTTGTTACTATTATTTATTTTTTTCTTTATCACTCTGCTTCAGACAAAAGGAACTACTTAGAACAGCTTGAATATGCTGCATTGTTAGCAGCCTCCATGCGGTTTTCTTTGACGTGCGTTCTGCCTAGGACACCATGCCCCATTTCCCTGTGTCAAAACTCCATTGTTTCTCCCTGGTCCCCACAGCAGCATTCTTGGTGCCAGGGAAGCCTTTCCTCATCCCCGCATTGGCCCTTTATTGATCTCTCTTGGGATGCTTATGTGTGGCTTTGTGTAGAAATTCACTTGTCTCTCCCCCCTTGAAGGAGCCCCTTTCTCTACCTCAAGTAACACCTAAACCAGAGCAGACTCCGTTGGATACCTGTTGTCCTAAAGAGGCCAGGGCTGTTTTCAGAAGGAACTAGATAAGGCCAGCTAGGAGTCAGGGAAAGCTAGCAACTCATCCTTTTGGTACCTCCCATGGGTCTGCTGCCAAGATCCAGAATGAATGGCATGGACCAACTCCAGTGATTTAATGAGCTGCTGATATTAACCTTCTGTCCAGGGAAGGACCTGACCACACGGATGCCTTCATCATGGCCTAGTGGGACAGGCCCTGTGGGGCTGTTATCAAGGACCCAGTGTGCTGAGGGGCCTCCTCCACTCAGTTAAACTGATGGAAACACAATGGGCAGATTGCTACAAAGGCCGCCAGACCAACAGGACCCACAGGGAGGCACCTTTTCCTTCACTGAGATGTTTCAATTCCTTCCTGGGGAGGAAGATAAAGGCCAGAGGCCAGGCCCTCCCATCCTCAATTTCCAAGCTGAAATGCTTTCAGGCATCTTCCTTAGATAAGAGTTTTGTGAACTCTTGTGAATTTAGGGACTAAAAAGACCAATAGCTACTGTCTTTCCAGGGCCAGCGGGCTGCCAGGGCTGTGAAAGGTACTCTCCTGGTGAATTTCCACCTTAGAACAACAGGAAGTGGTAGGTGTCCCACTGACCTTCAAGTCTTTGTCAAAGTCAACCGCTCTGAGGCCTACCCTGGCCACCCTACTTAAAATTGCAATCTGCCCCACCTCCATCCTACATTCCCAATTTCTCAACACAGCGCTTACCACCTGCTACCATGCACTATGATTGACTTATTAAGTATGTTGGTTTTTTGTCTGATGTTTCCCCACCCTCCACCAGGGAGACATCCACAAGGGTGGGAGTGTTTGTCATTGCTCTATGCACATTTTTGGATCCCTAGGGCCTACAGCAGAGCCTGGATCATTAATACGGTGCATGATATGTCAGTTAGAGATCATCATTCCCTGAACCAGCCTTCTTCTGATGGACAGTTAGGTTGTGGCCAACGTTTTGCAATTATAAACACATTGTGGGTGAACATCCTTGGGCAAACATCTTTGCATAATTGTGTGCTTATATTGTAAAACACGTTCTTCCAAATAGAACTGCTAAGTCAAAAGTTATGAACAGTGCAAATGTTAATAGATACTGCTGATGAGGATTATTTTGGGCTGGTTACTTTTGAAAACTGCAGACGGGAAGGAAACTCTGAGGAGTGGAATTTGCTTGCCCTTTGTTGGGAGACATTTACATTTGTAAGGGAGATCTCCATCTGTCTCCCTCTCTGCACCAGGAGGAAGGGGGGATGAACTGATCTTAGAAACTCTTAATGGGGACTGTACTAGTCTGGTAACCTCATGTAACTGACCCCCTCCCCCCACCAACATCCTCCTTTGTCTTTAGCTGAAGGTGATATTTAAGGTGGTGGCTTCAGCCATTTACTTAATCTGATCTGATTCTTATCTAAAGTTATAGGACCACCCAATAACCAGACCCCACCTGCACTGATACCATTTTAACGACATTTTTTACATATTCTTTCCTTTGCCTTGTAAAGAGATAACTCACATACCTATGCCTTAAATTTTCCCTACCCTCAACTCATGTTTGCAGCAGCTCTGACTGCCCATGGGTCCTGTCCCCATGCCTGTGGCTCTTTACTGCCCATGGGTCTTGTCCCCATGCTATTCCATACTATTCTCTGAATAAAGGAGCACTCCTGCCAGACCTTAAGAGTCCAAGAAATCTTTCTTTCAACTTCTCGGCTCACCAACCCTGCATCACTGCCAACAGCTCTTCCAAAAAGATGGTGCCCATTTACACTCCCACCAATGCTGTATGAGAGAGCTCAATGAGAGTTGGTGAAATTGGGGTAGGGGTCTGGAGGATTCCAACTTCTCTACACTTGCTGAACTGTTAATATTTGCAACTGTAGAATCTTAATGTTAAAGGGACATTAAAGTTCATCAAATTCTTGCCCCACCTCTGCTCCCAAGGAAGAAATCTCTCCAACACAGCCTTGTCTTGAATTCTTTTCTTTTCAGAGACTGGGGTCAAACACCCTGTCTATGATTTTCAGCGTAAACTACCCCTGACAGGGCTCTTGTTACCTCCAGTAAGTTCACCATATCACTAGGTCAAAATCTGCTTTCCCACAACCCCATCCCACCTGTCCTAGCTCCATTCTCAGGAGCAACACAAAACAGGGCTAATCCTTTTTCCACGTGACAGCCCTTACAATGTTTGAAGAGCGTCTCAAATCTCCTCTAAGTCTTCTCCTTTCAGGGTGAATCTCCAGAGCTCCAGCCATTTGCCCTGGAGGTGAGAGTGTTGACCGGGAGGCCCTTTGGCTTAGCAGCAGGCCTAAAAGCTTTAGAGTTCCCCAGGCCCAGGTTCAAGTCCCCGTTCCCACACTTGACCTTGGCCACGTCCCTTCTCAGACTTTAGTTTTTTTCCCTTGGATAATTTGTGTAACAACATTACCCACCTCATACGGGAGTTGGCCAGCCCACATTCCTCCAATAAAAAAAGACACTTAAAACTACATTTTATGATTGCATTGGTATAAAGAACAATAGAAGGAAAGCAGGGTTCTGTTTATTGTTTCTTCTAATTGTAGAAGAATTAAAATATTTTAATGGGACCCTAAAAGTTCTGTGGGCCTTAGCCACTGTGCCTTCTTTCATGGATGGAAACACAGGCCCTGTTTGCTGGGAGGAGCGACAAAGAGAAAATATGCCAAGTATGTAAAGTGCTTAGCGTAGCACAGGGCTGGCTCTTTGTAACTTAACAAATGGTGATTAAAGGTAAAAAAAGGGCTGTGCCGAGAACAGAGTGTAACGCTGGAGAACATCTCCTGAGATGTCTTCACCATCACGAGTTGGGATTTGCAGACTCAGCTTTTTTGGAATGCAAGTAACACAGCCACCAGGTCCTGGCTCTCTCATCTTGCCTCAAGAGTCTTGGGAGAAATTTTGTCAAAAAGATACAAAATCTAGGGCATTTATTTTGAGAAGAGAGGCGTCACGGTGGGCTCAGGCTGCTATCACAAAAGACCACAGGCTGGGTGGCGTATAAACAACAGAAATTTGTGTCTCACATAGTTCTGGAGGCTGGGAACTTTAAGATCAAGGTGCCAGCGTGGTTGCATTCCAGTGAGGGTCCTCTTTCTGGTTCACGGCTGGTGTCTTCTGGCTGTGTCCCCACAAGGTGGAAGGGGCAAAGGAGCTCTATGGGGTCTCTTTTATAAAGGTGTTAACCTCGCTCATGAGGGCTCCACCCTCACGACCTAGTCACCTCCCAAAGGCCCCACCTCCTAATACCATCCCATTGGGGGTTGGATTTCAACATGTGAATTTTGGCGGGACCCAAACATTCAGACTGATGCGGGCTCGGTGAGTCGAGGAGTCGAAAGAAAGATTTCTTGGACACTCAAGGTCTGGCAGTAGTGCTCTTTTATTCAGAGAATAGCATGGGGACAGGACCCACGGGCAGGAAGAGATGCAGGCATGGGGACATGACCTGTGGGCAGGAAGAGCTGCAAGCGTGGGGACAGGACCCATGGGCAGTAAGAGCTGCAGTGGGTTGAGGGCAGGGCTGAATCTATAAGGCATAGGTATGTGAGTTATTTCTTTATAAGACAAAGGAAAGACCATGAAAAAAATTGTTAAAATGGTATCAGTGCAGGTGGGGTCTGGTTATTGGATGGTCTATAACTTCAGATAAGAATCAGATCAGATTAAGTCAGGAAGTCCTATGCTTCCTGGAGGATGATATAGATCAGGATGTTGGGCAGGTCACCTTGGGCTTCTCTCCCTGGGGCAGCCTTGATCCTCATCAGGACCATAGCAAGAGGAGATATACATCTAGGGGTATATGAAGAATCCCATAAGGATAAATAGGAGACTAGTAACAGCAGTTACCTATTGGAAAGGATTGAGAATATGTGAACGGAGGAGGAGTAAGAGGGAGACTTTCCCCTGTGGACCTTCTTACACTTCTGATGTTTATACAATGACAATATATTTGGTACTAATTCAAAATCTTAATGATTTTTATTTTGAAAAATATACGCATATGGTAAAAAAAAAAAAAAGTCCACACAGTTCAAAAGGGTAAAAAGTAAATGTCCCTCCTACACCCAAGGAGTACTTTAATAAAAAGATCTAATGTCTCACAAAAGGTGTACAAAACCTGTTTGGAAAATATCATAAAGTTTTATTGAGACAATAAAGAAGACCGAAATAGAGAGATATACCATGTTCATTGATCGGAAAATTCAAGATTTGAAGGAGTCAGTTCTCCTTGCATTGATTTATTGATCAAATGCAATTCCAGTGAAAATCTCAGGGCAGGGCAGAATTTAACAATCTGATTCCAAAATTCACAGAGAAGTGAAAAGGGGCAAAAATGGCAAGATGCTCTTGGGAAAAAAAACAAAGTAGAGATTTGCTTTCCTGGCTGTCAAGACTTATCATAAGACTATAATTTTTGAGACTTAAATAAGAGACAAAGATCACAGCAACAAAGAAACAGATTGATATATTCAATTGAACTAAATTTAGAAACTCTCTCCATCAAAAGAAACTCCGCCAAGAGGGTTAAAAAAACCTCACAGAATAGTAGAGGATATTTGCAAAAATATAAATGACAAAGAATTTACTAGCCCAAATAAAGAACTCCTTCGAATCATTAAGAAAAAGACAATTGATAGAAAAATGGCAAAAGACTTTAACACATTCTCGCAAAAGGGAAGAAATCCATAGAGCCAATAAATATAGGAAAAAGTTCTCAGCTTCACTTGTAGTCGGGGAAATGCAAAACAAAACCACAATGAGATGCCACTACACAGTGTACATACAGTATGCACTTTTTCTGGATGCATGTTATACTTTACCTGGAGCATGTGTTTTAAAAGCATTACAAGGGGCCGGCCCGGTGGCACAGCAGTTAAGTGCGCATGTTTCGATTCGGCGGCCTGGGGTTCTCAGGTTTGGATCCCGGGTGCGGATGTGGCACCACTTGGCAAGCCATGCTGTGGCAGATGTCCTACATATAAAGTGGAGGAAGATGGGCACGGATGTTAGCTCAGGGCCAGTCTTCCTCAGCAAAAAGAGGAGGATTGGCAGCAGCTGTTAGCTCAGGGCTAATCTTCCTCAAAAAATAAATAAATAAATAAATAAATAAATAAATAAATAAATAAATAAATAAAAGTGTTACATACACAAGGTGAAAAAAAAAAAAAAAAAGAAATTGCCAAAAACCAAGTAGGTGAAAAGTAAGTGTCCCTAACACTGGTCCTCCAAACTCCTCCCGTTCTTAGTAGCTGGTAAGGCCCCTCAGAGAGATCCTGTGCTTGCATTAGCATCTATGCACACATGGCCCCCTGTTCTCAGATAATTAGTGCCATACTTACATCAATTAGGGCTTGATCGGGGAGGCATAACCGGCATGAGTCCTTGCCGCTCATAATAAGGGATTTATTATTGAGATTAAATCTTACACAACTGTGGGGGCTGGTGGAGAATTCAGGGGACGGCTGCTCCCTCTGCTTTTGATGGTGGGCCTAAAGCTGCTATAAATCGGCAACATCAGCAACGGGGGGCGGGCAGTGGAACCAGACGTGGAGTTGGGGAGAAAGGAGACAAACCGGAACGCACATCTGTTTTCGATGGGCTTTTTATTACAGCCATTCTAGAGTGTATATTGTGGTAGCTGTCTGTGGTTTGCTGAAATGTTTTAAAGGAAGTTACAGAGATCGTGACATTTCGTCTTAAATACTTCAGTATACGTCGCTCAAAAGTTTTCGTGTCTGTCGGTTCTGAAAAGTTTTTTCATATGATCTCTTTGATAATTTTCTCTCTTTTGCTTTTCCGGTTTTATTTTTCTGAAATTCTTATTATTTCGCGTTAGACCTTCTGTTGTGATCTTTTAATGTTCTCTGCTTTCTCTTCTTTCTGGAAGATTTCCTTAATTTTTTTCTTCCTTGTGACTCATTGAATATTTTTTACTTCTTGATTTCCAAGAGTTTTTTTCCCCCCAAATGTTCCCTTTTAAAAGCTATCCTATTCTTGTTCCAGGAATGCCATGTCATATATTATCTCTTTAAGAGATTTATGGTAGTTTTTTGGAAGTTTATTTTATTCCTCTCTTATCATTATTTCTCCAAATCCCTTTATCTTGATTGTTTTGGGTTTGTCTTTAATAATAAAAGCTTTTCTCAGAAAGAGTATTTGGCTGCCTGTTAATATTTTACAAACGAGACACTTAAAGCTTCTGGAAAGCTCTGCTGTGAAGTGAGGTTTGTACACTGGTGAGCTCCACTGTAGGGTGATGTGAAGGACCCAGACACATCATCAGAGAGCTCCCAATGTCAGTATCTGTGGGTCTTTGTCTTGGGCTACTCAGTTTCCTGGAGAAGAACTCTGCAATCTCCTCCTCGAAGGCTGTGGTAATCATTGGTGTTGTTCACCGAACAGTTCTGGTCTCCCTCCTTCCAACCCCACCGGATTCCTTAAGGTTCACCTGACCCATGTGAGCAGTTCTAACTAATGAGCTATGAGTGGACGTGATGTGTATCCCAGCCGTGAAAAGGAAATTAAGACCACCATTCCATTTGCAGTAGCATCGAAAAGAATAAAATACTTAGGAATAAATTTAACCAAGGAGTTTCAAGGCTTGTACACTGAAAGCTATGAAACATTGTTAAAAGTAATGAAAGAAGATCTAAATAAGTAGAAAGGCATCCCATGTTCATGGATAGGAAGACCTAATATTGTTGAGATGGCGATGCTACCCAAAGCTGTCTACAGCTTCAACACAATCCCTGTGAACAGCCCAATGGTCTTTTTTGCATATGTGGGAAAGCTGATCCCCAAATTCATATGGAATTGCAAGGGACTCTGAAGAACCAAAAAAATCTTGAAAAAGAACAAAGATGGAAGACTCATACTTCTCAATTTTAAAACTTACCACAAAGCTACAGTAATCAAAACAGTGTGGTAATGGCATAAGGGTAGACAAATAGACCTATTAAATACAATTGAGAGTCTAGAAATAAACCCATTTATCTATGGCCAATTGATTTTTGAGAAAGGTGCCAAGGCCATCCCTTGGGAGAAAGAATAGTCTTTTCACTAAATGGTCCTGGGACAACTGGAAAAAGTGAAGGTGGATCCTTGTCTCACACTATATACAAAAATTAACTCAAAAGAGATCAATAACCTAAATATAAGAGCTAAAACTGTGAAACTCTTAGGAAAAAACATGGAGGTGAACCCTCACGATCTTGGATTTGCCAGCGGGTGCTTAGATATGACACCAAAAGCACAAACAACCAAAGAAAAATCGACAAATTGGACTTTGTCAAACTAAAAAATTGTGTGCGTCAAAGGACATTACCAAGAAAGTGAAAAAATAGCCTGAAGAAGGGGAGAAAGTATTTGCAAATCGTACACGTGATAAAGGTCTAATATGAGGAGTACATAAAGAACTCTTAAAACTCAACAATAAAAAGGCAAGCAACCCAATTAAAAGATGGACAAAGGGCTTGAACAGAGATTCCTCCAAAGAAGATAGACAAATAATCAACAAGTACATAAAATGTTCAACATCATTAGTCGCTAGGGAAATAGAAATACACCCACTAGGACAGCTACCATCAAAACACAGAGAATAACAAGTGTTGGTGACGATGTGGGGAAACTGGAAGCCTCATACACGGCTGATGGGAGTGTCAAACGGTTCAGCTGCTGTGGAAAATGGTGGTTCCTCAAAAAGTGAAACAGAATTACTTTATGACCCAGCAGTTCCACTCCTAGGTATATATCTAAAATAATTGAAAACAAGTACTCAAGCAAATGCATGCACTCGCACGTTGACAGCAGCATTATTCATAATATCCAAAAGGTGGGAAAGAGTCCAAATGTCCGTCAACTGAAGAATGGATAAACAAATCATGGTACATCCATACAATGGAATATTATTCAGCCATTGAAAGGAATGAAGTACGGATATGTGCTATAACGCGGATGAACCTCAAAAAGATTATGCTCAGTGAAAAAAAGCCAGACAAAAAGTCACACGGTGTGTGCTTCCATTTATAAATTCCACTTGTCGATTCTCGTTATTCGTGGTGTTATGTTCTATAAAGTCTCTGGGAACGCTGAATTAGTGCCCGCTGACCTGTTACTTCTAGGGGAAATACAGTTCCTGGGGCCTCTCCGGTCACAACATTTTCATGAACCGATCAAAACATAACCTTCATTTATGTGTCTTTCTGTTTGAAGGAACCATACTTAATCTATGTTGTTGATTTATTAACGTTGAACTCACAGCCGACAGCCGTAGAACTCACGCCAGAACAAAGTTTATCTAACACATGCAATTTCTTAGGACACTAGGCAGCCTCTTAGCACTGTGCTTTGTACCATTTTAAAAGGCTAGGTCGCCAAGAAAAAGCAGGAAAATGCAAAACACGTGGCACCAAATATACCGCGAAAAGGATACTTGTTTACAGCGTGAGAGCTGAAACAAGAAGAGCGTTGCCTTATTCGACCTCAACTGGGAACACGCATGTTGAGCAACTCACATTTTTCGCCCTGCTCCTTCAGAGCAAGCATTCCTTTAGCGTTGATCTTGAGCACGTTGCCTGGCACGAACTTACTGCTCAGGAGATGGACAGAAGGTCTCGTTTACCGATCTTCAAGTATTTGACTTGTGTTTCTCCTAAAAGACTTTCCAAGCGCTATGTGCCCCTTGCACATTTTTAAGTTGACGTCTCAAGTGTATTTATCGTAAGCTTAAATAGTTGCAGAGTCTAATTTCCCAGTTGTTATAAAGATTGATATTTTAGACTATAACTTTCCCTTCACGCTTTTAAATATACCTACCATTATTCATTTAAAAAAAAAGCCATGAGCATAATCACGCAACATCATGGAAATAAATGGAAAATTTTGTAGGAAGAAAAAATACAAGAACAGGCTCTTAACAGTCGGAAATTTTATTTTACTCCTTTTTTTCTCCTTGAACTTGTATTTCCATTCCACTTGCGCCACAGACTTCTATCCTAATGTAATGTACTTGAAAGTTGTTTGTTTTATTTTTTTGAGGAAGATTAGCCCTGAGCTAACATCTGCTGCCAATCCTCCTCTTTTTGCTGAGGAAGACTGGCCCTGAGCTAACATCTGCACCCATCTTCCTCTATTTTATATGTGGGACACCTGCCACAGCATGGCTTGCCAAGTGGTGACATGTTCACACCTGGGATCCCTGGCGAACCCTGGGCCACCAAAGTGGAACATGTGCACTTAACCACTGAGCCACTGGGCTGGCCCCAAAAGTTTTTAAAAATTAATCACCTGATCATACTTCTCTGCAACAAAAATTCTTACATGAAACTACGTATATATATATATATATATTTTTTTTTTCTTTTTTGCTGAGGAAGATTCATCCTGAGCTAACATCTATTGCCAATCTTCCTCTATTTTCTATGTGAGACACTGCCACAGCATGGCCACTGACAGATGAGGGGTGTAGATCTGCGCCCAGGAACTGAACCCTGGTGACCAAAGCAGAGCATGCAAAACAACCACTAGGCAACCAGGGCTGGCCAAACTCCATATATTTTTTTAAAAGTCCTGATTCCCCAAGGTTCTAATTTTGAAGACTGCTCTGTGTCCCTAAGGCTCCAAGTGTTAAAATTTTTCTCTGAATTGTCATTTCAATTATTAATTGACTATAATTGATCAACACAACATAAATACACTACATTGTGATCAGTAATTGTTATCTATTAAAAAGTATGTTTTATTCTAAAGGAGTCTTTTAGTGAGATAGATGGAGTTGGTTATTTTTTCTGTGATTTTTTCAGGTTCATCTATCTGTTGGTGAATATCACTTATTGCTAGAACGAGACAGAGTTTAGAATAAGCGCTATTCCAATTTTTTGTTTTTATAGGAGTAAATACTGAGAAATGCCTTTCACATAAACAGGAGACGGGAATGGAAATTGTGCGACAGCTGAGAAGCTCGAGGTCACACATTGGAACTCCTATGTAATTTGCCACACATCACATTCTGATCCATTATCAGAAATTATTTGTAATAATCTATCACCCAACGAGTCACGTGGGGCGTTCTTCAAGTTGGTTGAAAGCAAATTGGAAACCATCTGAATCGTAAAAGGGTTTGTCGTCCGGTCGGTAGGGTCATTCTCTTTCCTAGTCAAACTATTATTTCCTGCTGTACCTTTGTGTGGCATTCAGGTTTTACACCGCAGCACAACGCCCCTTAGTAAGTTTGGAGATGAGTATCGCTTTACTTCCGTGTAGAGGGGGAAGGACAATGACAAAGGAGGGAATACCTTGGGCCTCAGGCGCTTTCTCAGGCATATCATTTTTATGAGCGAGAACACACAGAAGCTGAGATCTAAACAGATTCTCTTTCTCTTCTACTGAGATATAATTGAATACAATAAAACACACCCACTTAAAGTCCACTTGGATGAGTTCCGACAAATGCATATACCCGTGTAACTCCACCACATTCAAGGTGTAGAAAGCTCATTTCCATCATTCTAGAAAGTTCTCTCATGTTCCTTGGCGGTCAATCCTGCTTACCCGTGTGGTTCCCGGCAGCCCCTGGTCTGCTTTTCTGTCCCTATACATAGCATGTGGTCCTTCCTCTCTGATTCCTTTCACTCAACATAATGATTTTGAGTGGGGTCTAAGGTGTAATTCCTTCCTTTCGCTGAGTAGTATTCACTGTGTGGATATATTGCGATTTGCTTCTCATTCCTCTGTTGCTGGGGAACAGGGCTGTTTCCAGTTTGAGGCTATTTGAATAACACTCATTGAAGTGCAAGTCTGCGTGTGGACATCTGTTTTCACTGCTCTTGGTTAGATATCTAGGAGTGGGTTGGATGGTGACAGACCCTCTTAAACCTCACCTTGCCAGCAGCTACTCTTCTGGGAAGAATATGTACTAACCCGAATCCTGGCAAGCCTTTAGATCTGAACTCTCCCGAAGAGACAGGGCACAGAGGAACGAATTAAACCACGCCAATGGAGAAACCAAAGGAAAAATCCAGAAGGTGGGACATTCTACTGTGTAATTGGCTTGGGGTCTTCAACAAGACAATGTCATAAAAAAAAAAAGGCGGAGAACTGTTCCAGATTAAAAGACTCATAAAGACAAAACAACGAAATGCAGGGCATGATCCTTAATTGTGAGAAAGTAAAAATGGGATCAGATCGAGAGAGCAAAACTCAGCCCAGCCATTCTTCAGGCTGGAATAACAGAGAGAGAAAGCTAGCTGCAAAGCTAACAGGAAACAATATTTCGCCCAAGGACGCTCCCCCGCTGTCAAGTGCCACTGTGACCTTCTCCAAGCAGCCACCGCTTTCTTACTTGCTGGCAAACTTTGTTCTCTAAAATTATAGCTGGCCAGAAAATTCACAGTTTGAAATTATGTCATTGCAAAGGAAACATCTTTCTCTCGCCTGGGAGATCTCAGTCGGAGACGCTGCCTTCATTTCCAGCACAAGCACAGAGCTTCCGATAAGGGCTTTCTGCGCACAAACGGTCTGCATTTATTTAACATCGTGGTTTCAGGAAAACACGGTCCACTTTGCAGGCCAGGCTGATATTAACCTCTTTATTTATTTATTTTTTTGCTTTGTGCCTATCAAAATCCCGCTTCCTTTAAATTTCACCTAAACTGGGCCCTTCCCCAAATCCTACAGTAAACTGATTTTTCCTTTATTGATGAGACAGCCCATAGCTGCTCTGTGTGCTGTCCTTCTTTATAATGAGTGAATAAACCTGGTTTTATCAGATTATATAGATTTGTCCCGGGTAGCCTTTTCTGATTGAGCTAAAACAATCAGCTCCCTTGAAAACATCAGACTTTTAAAAATGACATTTTGGGGAAATTGGGATAAATTCCAATATGCACTGGCTATTAGATGATACGGAATTTTGCTAGGTGTGACACTGGTACTGTGGTTGTGCTTACTGAAATATTTAGGGGGGAAATGTCCTGAAGTCTAATTACTTTGAAACGGTGACAAAAGAGGAAATTAGGACATTTACACATGTAGATAAAGATGAAGATGACATGGCAAAATGGCGACAATTGTTGAAGCCAGGCAGCAAGCACATGTCTGTTTAATTTACAGTTCTTTCTACTTTATGGTTGAAAGTACTTACAATAAGTAATAAGTTAGACAAAAATAAAAAGTAAGACCCTTTCCTTGCACATGTCCCTTGGACGGCTTTGCACCAGTGGCCCCATTGGAAGGTGGCTGGCCCTCATGGTGGCCGCCCTTTTGGTCCTTAAGGAACCTACTCCTATCAATGCAGTCCTGGTCTTTCAGTTTCTCCTTTGTCAACATTGACTTAACCTTCTTATTGACTCAGCAAAGGAATCTGGCAGCAGAAAACGGTAGTAGCTCCTGGGCTGAAAATCCATGTCGTCACCCACCAGCTGTGCAACCGTGAACGAGCCCTTAACCTCTATGAGTCTGCGTCTCCGGTCTGTAAGATCAGCATAATCATAGTCCTGTCATCCGAGGGTTGTGGCCGGCATGAAGTGGGCCCGCACAGTGCCTGGCCCAGGGTGCATACTCCCCAAGCCCTCGCTCTTATTACTATTGTGTTTGAAAGAAAGAATTGGAAACCATCCGTTGACATGGTGCTTTTCTGAAAACGTATAGTCTTCTCTGTGACTCCTCTAGGATTTTCCCTTCGAATTCTCAGGCCTTCCTTCTCTCTGTGGCTGGGGGCCAGAAATGCAGTTTTTAGCTGCCCAGGTCCTCAGCACATAGTAGGTCAGGCTGTGGCTCAGTCTGGCTTGACAGTCAAAATGGCAGGATGCCAGAGGGCGATTTTTCGTGCCACATGTTGGAGTGAGGCTCCCCAAGTGGTCCCACGGATCCACACCATCTCCCCTCCGCCTCCCGCGTCACCTCCTCCGCTGTCTTCCCCGCTTCCCCTCTCTGCCGTGGGTCAGGTGCAGCGTTGGGAAGAAGGAGGAGTCTACCTTGTGGTTTCCTCTCAGAGTCGAATACAAATGGGCACGCCGGCCCTCTGCCCTTTCTCCTCCTTCCTCGTCTCATTCATGCCCTGCGAAGCAGGAATGACAGCCCAGGGAGGACGTTGCACTGCGCAGGCGGAGACCGCGGCCCTGGACGCAGGCTCTCAGCGGCTCAGGGTCATCCTGGATGCCCCGCTTTCTCTCACACCCCATGGCTGATCTGTCAACACATCCTATTGGTTCTTAATTTAAACAGATGGAGAATCTGACCTCATCTCACCATCTTCCTGCCTCACCCGGGTCTGCCCCCGACTCTCACTTGGATTCCTGGCGTGGCTCCCCTTCTCTCTGCCCAGCCCTCGGTCTGTTCCCCACCCAGCACCCAGAGGGATCCTATTTATTTTTTTAACTTTTTTTTTTTTTTTTGGAGGAAGATTAGCCCTGAGCTAACTACTGCCAATCCTCCTCTTTTTGCTGAGGAAGACTGACCCTGAGCTAACATCCGTGCCCATCTTCCTCTACTTTATATGTGAGACGCCTACCACAGCACGGCGTGCCAAGCGGTGCCATGTCCGCACCCGGGATCCGAACCAGCGAACCCCAGGCCACCGAGAAGCGGAACGTGCGCACTTAACCGCTGCGCCACCAGGCCGGCCCCCAGAGGGAGCCTATTAAAACCACAGTCAAGTCACGCGGCTCCTCTGCTCTGTTCTTTCCTCTGACTCCCCCCTCACTGCAGGGTGAGCCCAAGTCCTGGCTGCAGCCTGTGGGGCCCCATCTGAACCAGCCTCATCTCCCCACTCCCCTCCGTCCACGCCAACCCCACCAGGCTCTCTGCCGGTCCCCAAACTTGGCTGTCACGCTTCAGCCCCGGCCTTTGCATTTCTGCTGCCTCCGCTTGGGGTGTCCTTTCCCACACATACACACTCCCTTCACACCTTTACTTAAATGCCACCTCCTTCGCCAGCTCTTCCCAGATCACCCATTTTAAAATGCCCACGCCCACCCATACTTTATTTTTCTCTTCTTAGCACATAATTATCCTGAGTCATATATACGAAATACTGTACCTGTTTATCTTGTAAATAGGTCCATCTTTTTTGTTCCCATTAGACTCTCAGCCCCATGTTGGCAGCGAGCATTTTGGTATGTTTTGCTCCCCCTTGTAGCCCCAGTGCCTGGACCAGAGGTCAGCACGCTTGTCCTGTAAAGAGCCAGACAGTAAAGACTTGAGGTTTTTCCGCCGTGCAGTCTCTGTCACAACTCCGTGGCTCTGAGGTTGTAGCGGGAAAGCAGCCACAAAAAATACATAAACCACTATGTGTGATTCCAATAAAGCTTTATTTACAGAACCAGGCGGCTGGGGGTGGTTCGCCAGCTCCCGCCCAGAACAGTGCCTGACGCTCAGCAAGGATTTGTTGATGGAATTCATGAAGGAAGACGAGGTCACGCTCTTATTCTAGGAGGAGAGAAGAGCCAACTAAAAAATAGTGTTGGGTGCTGTGAAGAAAATAAAGCAAGGGATGAATAGAGGGGATGATAGTTACTCGGGGTAGATTGTTCGGGAAGGCCTCTCTGAGAAGATGGCATCTGAGCGGAGACCCGGGTTGGGGGAAGCCCTGGGCTAACTGAAGACCTGGAGGCAGAGGGTTCCGGCACACGGACCACTGGGGGTAAAGGTTTGGAGGTGGGGACCAGCTATCTCCACATCATTTTCATTCTCTTAAACAGAAACGCTACCCATGAAACAGTACCCAGGAAACAATAGCTCCCCGAATGAGCCCCTGGCACCCACCGTTCTACTTTCCGTCTCTCTGAATCTGGCTACTCCAGGTATCTCATATAAGTGGACTCGTACCATATTTGTCCTTATTTCACTTAGCACACTGTCTTCAAGTTTCACCCTTGTTGTAGCATGTGTCAGAGTTTCTTTTTTAAGGCTGAATAATATTCCACTGGACGTATATAGCACCTTTTGTTTATCCATACATTTCTCAAAGGGCACTTGGTTTGCTTCCACCTCTTGGCTATTGTGAACAGTGCTGCTGTAAACGTGGGTGTGCAAAGATCGGTTGGAGCTCCTGCTGTCACTGCTTGTGGGTGTGTATCCAGAAGTGGAACTGCAGGGTCATAGACGGCAGGATTTTGTACTGAGCACAATGGGAGGCCATGGGCGGCTTCAGGCGGGGTGGTAGCTTTCCTGCTTTGCTGGGACCCCTCTGGCTGCCATGGGGAGGGCCCGGGGTGGGGAGACGAGGAAGGAGCCTGGTGAGGCAGTCCAGGTGAGAGACAGCCGTGGCCGGGAGCTTCCAGACTGGCTGGGGAGGCCTGTATGGAGCAAGCACGTCATGAAATGCTGACAAACCACGATAAGGATTACAAAATAAATGACCAGGAGGAGGATGCAATGATTCCAGGGGAAAATGAAAAGGATCCCTCTGGCATGCTTGTCAATACGATTCACGGAGCTCACAGGGCACCAAGGCTGCTGACGCCTGAAATCCAGGTCCTGCAATTTCATCACCAATTATTTTGTCTTTTGTCGGTTGGGTGGGTTTGGCCCAGGGCCCAGAGCCCGTAGGTCGGAGGGTGTTGGCGATTGTGCCAGAGCGGCAGATGGGGAGGAAGGGGCTGGAGAGAAGAGGAACGGAAGGCCGTTGAGTCTGCGGCTGAAAGAGGCGTGCCGGGAGGGCTCGGCGGTTAAGAGCTGGGCCGGTCCCGTGTCTGCCACATCCCAGCCGTGGGATCTCGGACAACCTCCCTCATCCCACTAAGCTTCAGTTTCCGCTCCTGGAAAACGGTCTGCTCGTTTGTTTGGGCCATCAGCTGCTTCCTGCTCACGAGGGCAGAGGGCTCTGCTTTGTTCACTGCTGTGTGTCTGGCACACACAGGCTCCCGTAAATAGCTTTATTTTCTTTCTTTCTTTTCTATTTTAAATTTCTGTCTAAGGCATAACTTTTAGAGAGAGAACTATAGCAACCTAAGTGTCCAGTTTAATGAATTTTAAAATATACGCGTGTGCGTGGGTATAAAAACAGGTAACTACGGTCAGGTTAGAGAACATTTCCGGCTCCCTGCAGGCTCTCTTGTACCCCTTCCTAATCATCGCCCCCCCAACATAACCATTCTTCTGACTTCCTTCATCATCTACAGTCGGCCCCCCTTATCCGTGGGGGACACGTCCCAAGAACCCCAACAGATGCCTGAAACTGTGGAGAGTGCCAAACCCTATACAGCCTATGTTTTTTCCTATACAGACATATCTGAGGTGCGACAGCAAAACCACCACAAATTTCTTTTTCCTTCTTCGCAGTTTCATGGAGAGAAGGTTCGTAGATCTTAGCAACCTTAGCATGCGATTTTTTTTTTTCATTCTGTATTAAGTTGAGAGAACTTTCCACTTTTCACTTAAAGGAAGCACTTTACGGCTTCTCTTTGGCATATCCGAATTGCCAGCATCACCATTCTTATGCCTTGGAGTCGTTATTAAGTAAAGTAAGGGTGACTTGAACACAAGCTCTGTCGCTACGAAGTGACCAAGAGGCGGGTAGCCCATATAGCGTGGATACGCTGGACAAGGGCTGGATTCACATCCGAGGCCAGATGGAGCAGGATGGAGCAGGATTTCATCACGCTGCTCAGAACAGCGCCAAATTTAAAACATATGAATTGTTATTTCTGGAATTTTCCACTTCATAAATTTTTTTTTTTTTTTTTTTTTTTTAGTGAGGAGGATTGGCCCTGAGCTAACATCTGTGCCAATCTTCCTCTATTTTGTATGTGGGATGCCCCCACAGCATGGCTGATGAGCGGTGCATAGGTCCGCACCTGGGATCCGAATCTGCGGCTGCTGAAGCGGAGGGTGTGAACCTAACCACTACACCCTCGGGCCGGCCCCCACTTCATATTTTTGGACTGCAGTTGACTGTAGGTCACTGAAACCGTGGAAGATGCTTTGTGTCTGGCTCCTCTTGCTCCTTATTACATCTTGTTGAGATGCATCCATATTGTTGCATGTGTTTGATCCCTTTTTTCCGGCTGTGCAGTAATCTATTGTGTCAACATGCCACCATCCATTCACCCTTTCAGCTCCTGATGGGCATTTAGGTCGTTTCTAGTTTTTGCCTATTCTGAATGAAGCTGTGCCAAACATGTTTTGTAGATGTCTTTTGAGGGACATAAGCACTCCCTTCTCTTGGAAACCAGTCCCAGGCCGTGTTCCAGTGTAATTGTGCGTTTAGCGCTAGTGGAAATTGCCAGCTTTCCAAAGTGGCTGAACCAGTTTACATTTCCACCAACACAGTGGGAGAGTTCAGTGGCTCCGCATCTTTGGTAAAACTTGGTGTTTTCGCTTTGATCATTCCGGTGGGCGTGCAATGCTATCTCCCTGGGGCTTTATTTGCTTTCCCCGGTGACTAGGGATGTTGAGCATCTTTTCATACGCTTGCTCAATAAATATAAGAATGAATGAATGAATAAAGGGTTTAGATAAAAATGGAAAGAAATCTGCTTTGTCCTTTGCCCTGCTTACAACTCACAGTGGCTCCCCACTGCTCTCAGGGCACAGCTAAAACCTCGCCCTTGGCCAACAAGATCTTGCCTGCTCTGGCCCTTTCTGATCCCTCCCGCTCTGGATGGGTCCCTTCTGCTTCTCCCCTGGATTCCAGCCACCCCACACTGTCTTCAGGTTCCTCCAAGGACCTGCTCTGTCCCACTTCATACTTTTTTCCAGACGCTGTTTTCTTCAGCTGGGAACACAACCCAGGCCTCATGAAACCAGACTCCACTATATCTCAGCTCAAGGTCCTTCCTCCAGGAAGCCCTCCCTGGCTTCCACCAGCAGCGGCCAGGCCAGAACCCTTTGAGGCCCTTGCACTCCCATTTCCTCTGCCTAGCTTTGCTCACAGCTGTCAATACTCTTTTTTTTTTATTTGCTGAACCTGTTCTCCTCCCGTAAAAAAAAAAAAACCACTTAAAAAAAAACCCCACCGGAAACCCCAACACTTTAAGCTCCATAGGAGCAGCCCAACTTTTTCTCGTTCCTAGCAAGTCCTGGCAGATAGTAGATGCTCAGTAAATATTTATTGACTGTATCTGTGTCGAAGCAACAGCACAAGGAGCATTATCACCTGAAAGTAAATTATCCCATAAAAACTCAGTCACCCTGAGCGGAACTGGGGGCCAATAAAAAAATCACAGGAAACGATCCTATCTGACGCCTTCACTCACTAGGTCCTTGGTGGGGGAGGGGGAGTGTCTCGAATTCTAACGCTGTTCCTGTTTTATTTGGTATGGCGGTGTGTGTGTGTGTGCGTGTGATGGAAACCACACATCAGGCGGGGGAGGGAAGGAGGTGGGGAAGCAGGAGAGGCGTGGCTGGTGTCACAGCAGAGCTCCCACTCCCCTGGCCCCAACTCTTCTCCCTCTGCTGCTGCCTGTGCATTAAACAGCTCTGGGGCAATATGGCAAGATGGTTAGCGTTGCAGATGCCTCCCTTCCCAACCAGCCTGTCTGGGCTCAAAGCTTGGGTTTGCCACTTACTGTCCGCATAATCCTGACAAATCACTCTGCCTGGCAGGGCCTCAGCCTCCCCCACTGCAAATGGGCATAACGCTCCCATTGGCCTCATGGGGTTCTTGTGAGGAATTATACAGGTTAATTCATGTTGTTGCTAAGAACACAGCCTTAGGAAGCCCCACGGCTGTGAAGGCCTGTTAATTCTTACCGTGTCTCTAGGCCTCAGTTTCTTTACCTCTAAGGTGAGGATCAATAACCTGGTTATTGTGCTGCTCAAAGAGGTTTCCAGAAAATGCCAAGATGCTTCACACACAGGACATTGGGAACCTCCGGGCCAGAAGTGCCCTGGAGTCAGACCGATCCTGTGTCTGGGTCCCAATTCCGCTACCTGCCAGCTGTGTGACCTTGGGCAAGTCACTTCACCTCTCTGAGCCTCAGTTTCTCCATCTGCAGAGGGCAGATTCACGGGACTATGCACCTCCTCCTGTTTCTACGTCAGCTCTGGAAGTCAGCCGGCTGGGTTCTGACCCTGGAAAAGCCCCTCAACCTCTCTGCCCCTTGTTTTTTGCCTTCGTGAAAGGGGAGTGGGACGAGTCAGGATCCAGTGGGGACGCAGCAAAGGGGCTGGGCAGTCTCCGGGTTCCCCTGGTGGTTATGATTACTGGTGCCGTGGCCGTCGTTATTGTTACAGCAGGATTGGAAAACGGGGCGGAGGGGCAGGACACAAAGACGCCCGGGGCTTCTGGGGGGGGCAGCACCGGCCCCCCGCGCAGCCGATGGGGGCGGCGGGTCGGCTGCCCCCACCCTGCGTGCCCGGCCGCGCGGCGGGAGGGAGGAGGGAGGGAGGTGGGGGGGAGGAGGCAGCGCGGGCGGACGGGGCGGGGCGGCCGCATCCCCGTGACGCGCGGGCCAACCAGGCGGCGTTGCGGCCCCGCTCCTCCGCCGCCTCCCGCCTGCGCCGCCGCCAGCCGGGCCGTCCGCCGCCCGCCGCCCCCCGCCGCCGGCCGCATGGCGCTCCGGGGCTTCTGCAGCGCCGATGGCTCCGATCCCCTCTGGGTACGTGCTCTGCGGCCGCCGGGACGCTGCGGGGAGGGCGGCCCGGGAGCCCCCAATCGCCGCGGCCCCCAGCTCTGCAGCCAGCCCGGGGGTCCCGCTCCCACCCCACCCCACCCCATCCCCCGCCGCAGCCGCCCCCCGGGGGTGCAACTGATGGGGGAAAACTTGGGGGGGCCCAAGTCCAGGGAAGCGGGGCGGTGGTGGTGCATGTGCCCAGCCTGGTGGTTGACGGGGGGGAAGGTGAGGGGCCAGAGCCTGGGGGAGGGGGCTGGAAAGAGAGGTTCTTGTTGCTTTGGAGTCCCTTCCCCATTAAAAATAACGCGCCCGGGAACGGGACGCCAGAGGTGGGGACAGGAAGGGGGGCTGACTCTGTTTAACTTCTGCCATCTCTTGTGTGGGTTGGTGGCCCCCCCCCCCCACCTTTCGCCAGGAACACCCCATTGCCAAAGGGGCTGAGCTGGGGAGGGCTCAGGTTGTGGAGAGGGCGCTCCCCAGGGGCTGAAGTCTGCTCCCTTCCAGTTTTGCATCCAGGTTACTCTGCTGTGGTTACAGATCTTTGACATCTTTTACTTTCTTTCTGCTTGATCACGATGGGGAGAGTTTGGGGGAAAAGGAGGAGAATTGGGGAAGTTGGAGGGACAGCCAGGAAAGAAGGTAGGGCTGCTCGCTCCCTGCCATGCCTGCCTGGCCCACAGGTCAGGTGTGGGGTGCAGCTGAGGACGCCGGGGACCCTAGTGTCTGCGGGTGTGCCAGGCCCCTGCTGGAAATTAGGTGCTCTCCGGGGGACCCGCCTTGGGTTTTACCCCGGCAAGTTTTCATCTGAATGGGCAGCGCTGAGCCGGGCACGTCTCGCTAGTCCACTTCCTGTGGCTTAATCCCCAGCGTCTTGGGCATTAGCTTCCCTCTAATGCGATTTGCCCCTTTGTTCCAGGAGGGCACGCTGGTGTCATGCCATCTTGATTATGGGTAAACACCAGAGGCAAATCTGGATCTGATAGTTTTTCCACTTTTGTTTACGAATCAGGAGAGAGCAACATGTCTGGCTCTTCGGAGCTGGTGATCAGCATCCCCAGATACCTTCTTGTCTTGTTTCGTGGTCCTCTCCTGGCGGCAGGCTGAGTTCAGAGGGTTGGAAAGTGATCCGTGAGAGCCCCAGGGAAAGGCTTTATTTTTGGGAGGGGTATCCTTTGGTAGAACACGCAAACACACCTTGGTATGTGTCACATTTTCAGGCCAGTGGGATCGGAGAGTTACTCCAGGGCTGGAAACAGTACGGATGCTTTGCATTCAGGGTCTTGTGATTGTGATTCGAGGGCAGAAAATTTGCAAAGTCGACTCGAGTTAGCAGACAGAAGAAAACCTGTGGCGTCCAGGTGCCCCGCGCCAGGTGTAACAGCAGCAAGATGATTTCTGCAGCATCCACGTGGGCATCTGGCCTAGTGTGGCTGTGAATTCTGGAGTATTTACTTGTTTCTTTTCTTCTAAATTGCAGAGGGGAAAAAAATAGTCAACCATAAATTAAATTCTGCGTCAGGATATATTTTATTGATGGCAACTGGCAGTTGATGGCTAGTGAGGTTTTCTAAAGCCAAGTGTTTCTGGGGGTGTCCTCTGTTTATTTAGCTTAAGCAGCTCGTCCTGGTAAAGCCTTGCAAGGACTTTTTGATACAGAAATTGCCAGGTGGTTCGGTTGCCTTGGGCATGACCTTCACCTCTGCCAGGCCCTGCCTGTCTCCCCAGTCTTTGGCCTTTCAGACTGAGCTCTGCCCCTCCTCCGTCTGGATTCCTGGACTCACCAGACTTGCCCGATGCCCCAGTTTGTGGAGGTGGCCTGAAACCGGAGTTTGAGAGTGCCCAGCTGGGGCATGCGAGCTTCCTGGCAGCCAGAGAAACCAGCTGGAATAGAACGCACGTACCTCCTGCGTTTTCCAGGATGGCACGTGCAAGGCCCAGAGAGACTGGCCTCCCAGCCCACTGGATGACTGGGCGACCTTGGGCAAGCCACTTTGCCTCTCTGTGCCTCAGTTTCCTGATCTGTAAAATGGGGGCAGGGGCCAAAAATGTCCCAACCTGCTCTGGTTGTTGGGAAGAGTAAATGAGTTCATCTGTGTAAACATCTCAGGCCGTGCCCCGCGCAAACGCTGGTTATTATTATTCGTTCCGAAGATGGACTTGTGTGTTTCAAGTCGCTTGACCTTCCTTTGGGCCCACTTTTTCTTTCGCTGGTGGGGATGGGATTGGGCCACCCATCCCCTCATGCCGGCTCCTCCCTGACCGAGGGCGTGTGCTTAGATGTCAAGGTGACTGGCCCACATGACCCTCTTATCATAAGAGCTTTGTTTCTGGGCCATTGCCTGCTGTTGGGCCCCAGGAAACGTCCAGAAAAACCAGAACGTGGAAACGGCCCAAGATGAGGGTTCCGCTGACTTCCTTCCTTGCTGCAGGCAAATGCTCTAGGATGAGAAAGGAGAAAGCTGGTCATCTAGATGGAAAATAGGGGCTGCCCTTTTCCACTGGGCCTGCTAGGAGGAGCTGTTTTGTGGCTGATGTTTGAATGATGGTTGGGAAAATGGGCCTGGGCCTCCCGTTGCAAGTTAATTTTTAAAAAATGGATACTGATAGGTTGTATGTTCTGGGGAGAAAAATTGGAAAAATGTCGAAAAGTAGAGAAAACAAATCGGTCAGCAGGCTGGCGTGGTGGCTCAGGGCGAGTGCTTGCATCCCCTGGGTCAAATCCTGACTCTGCTTAGGCGAGTTACTTCCCACCTCCATGCCTCAGTTTCCCCACGTGGAAAACGGGGGTGCTAACACGGCACTGAGGGAACAGCGGTCATAGGGTGGGGAGGAACAAAGGCGTGAATCATTGGCAAGTACTTAGAAGTCTGCTGCTTGGTATACAGTTGGCGTTCAGTAAATGCTTATCGGTCTTGGAGTCAGTCTGTTTCCTGCCTCAGTGGCTCCCCTTGGCTTTGCATCAGACTATGAAGAGCCAATTTTTTGTCCATCTTCCAAATACCCTATTGGTTTTCAGACCCATCTCTTCCTTTCTCCATCTTCCTCTCTTCTTCCCCTTTTTGTCCGTGCCTCCCCCCCCCCCCCAGCCTCCCCCTCTCTCCCTTCCTTGTGCATCATTAGAGCCAAAAGGGATCCTGGAGCTCGGGGGGGGGGGGGGGCGGTCCTCCTGTCCACTCGCCCCACTTCAGGCATGTGGAGTCTCGGGCCCAGAATGGCAGTGGGACAAGGGAACAAGGTAAATGGCTCCGGGAGGAGGCAAGGGGAGCCTTTGAGAGGACTGGGCAGATCCGGGGCTCCGTGCAGAAGGAGGCCGTGGCCAGTCCGTTTGTCTGTGTCCTCCCTCCCTCAGCTGGACCAGCTCCATCGGTGATGTTCTTGGAGGTGCCTCACTTCTGGAACGCGGTGGTGGGCCCACCTTCTAGGAACTGATCCCTCCCTCTGGGTGTCTCACGGGCATCTCCGACTTACCATGTCCCGAAAGGAGCTTGGGACCCTCCTCCCTGAGCCCTCCCCATCTCAGTTAATGGCAGCCCCGTTCTCACAGAGGCAAACCCCCAGCATCCTTGACTCCCCTCTCTCCCTCCCATCCCACGTCTGATCTGTCAGCAAATCCTGTTGCCCGTTCCTTCGAGATGTTTCCAGATCTGCCTGCTTCTTGCAGCCTCCCCTCCTACGGCTCTGGCTGGAGCCACCACAGGCTCCCTCCTGGGTTTGAACACTCCCTCCTCCCTGCTCCCCCTGTCCATCCTTGACCCCTACAGTCTAGTCTCAATCCGGCAGCCAGAGGATCTTCCTAAGACACAGTTCAGATCTTGTCTCCCTTCTGCTTAAAACCCTGCTGTGGCTCCCCACTGCCCTCCAGGGAACAGCCGAAGGGCTTAGAGAGGCCTCTGAGGCTCTGGCTTCATCACCTCTCTGACCTGCTTGCTCAGATGTCACCTCAGGTCGCCCTGACTCCCTGCCACTTCCTTGGGCTCCCAGTCCGTCCCTGCTGCCCCTCCCCTGGCACTTACCGCCTTCTAATACAACAGATATTTGACTTCTTTACTCCCTGCCTCAGTTTCTGCCTGTGGAAAGGTCATTGTCACCGGGGCAGTGGTTTTGGCCTGTCTCTGTTTTCATGGCTGGAATCCCAGCACCTGGAACATAGTAGATGCTTAGTAAATGTTTGTTGACTGCATGAGTGATCTGCAGCACTGGAATGACTTTCGAGCTGGGTCAAAGCCTTTCCGGAGATCTCTAAGGATGAAATAGTCACTCACCTGTCTGGGAGGGGTCCTCAGGTGGACCAGCCCTCCAGCTTCCACATTCGATTGCTTATATTTTATCTTGCAAGTGTCAGACCGAGTCTTGTCTGTCTCTCTTTTCCCAGAACCCTGCACACAGTGGGCTCAATTAATATTTGAATTTTTTTTTAAAAGATTGGCACCTGAGCTAATAACTTGCCAATCCTTTTTTTTTTCTTTTTCTCCCCAAATCCCCCCAGTAGATAGTTGTATATTATTAGTTGTGGGTCTTTCTAGTTGTGGTACATGGGACGCTGCCTCAGTGTGGCCTGATGAGCGGTGCCATGTCCCCACCCAGGATCTGAACCTGCGAAACCCTGGGCCACTGAAGTGGAGCGTGTGAACTTAACCACTCGGCTGGCCCCAACATTTGAGTTTGAATGTTTCAGGTACGGGTTCCAAACAGAGGGTTAGATCTGGCCCACCAGTGTGCTAGTTTGCCTTTTTAAAAATTATGAATTACTGTAATTGCTAATATTTATTGATTGGTAGATTTCACAGAAAAATCTGGATTTCTGATCTCTCCTGAAAAATTAGATCTGATAGCACGAGGGCCTGCCTTTGGCCGTGCTAGTGGTCAGCTGGGGCTGCCCCCTCCAGAACGGGCCTGCTCACTCCAGTTTGCCGCAGTCCCCACTCCTCCCTATTGCACCTTCAATTCTGAGGCCCAGTGTCTGTTGCCTTTTTTCGCTCTGCTTTCTCACCTTGTTTGCGTCCCTCGCTGATGGAACCCCCCTGGCACCTGTAGGTATCTGAGCTGGCATCCCCTGCTTTGAGCCCAGCCTTCTGGTGAAGTGACTGGGGCCCATCTGAATCACTGGTTTGATGCTGGAAAGACCCTGGCTCCAGCACGAGCCCGGTTGGCAGGAGAGGGAGGATAAACTAATTATCAATGCCCGAGGAGTTGGAAGCAAGCATCTCATTTGCGTGTCAGCTCCAGATTTTCCTGGTGGGATAAGGTTTGGGTTTCATCAGGTCTTAGGGGCCCGTCACACAGCCCTTGGCGTGGAGGAAGCTGGAGAAGAAATTCTGGGCAAGACTTTGGCCCATGTCCTCGTGTTTCCCAGGGAGTTGGAGGCTGTTCGACTTCTCGTTTGGCTTGTTGGGGTTGCCTTGGAGAAGCTTAATGAGATGTCAGGGGGTTAAACCCCAGTGAGCCACAGAAGGACCTTGCGGGCTGCTTCCAGGCTGTTCCGCTGAGGGTGCCTTTTTCTCCCCTGATCCCTTCTGGTTGGCATGCGTGGGACCCTTCGGTTGCAGGGGGACAACGCCCATCTTTTGAGGTCGGCTTTGAAGCGCTGCTCTTTCATTTTAGACGGCCCCGGGGTAGGTGGATAATTATAACATCCAGATTCCGCTCAGATGTCTCCTCGGTTTAATTGTGGGGTGCACCTCCTGGGGCAGCTTGCCAAGTTCTGGAAAAAGGGTCTAGATGACTGGGGAGGGTGGCTCTAGGCAGGCATCCCAGACCCGTAGGTAGTAATTGAGGTTTTATAGGGCTTTCTCCTCCCTTTCCGTGAGCTGTCTCTCTGAGAACCTCAGTTTACCCTCTCTTGGCCTCTTAGGGAAGTCCTTGTTTGGGGATGCCCTCCTCTTCGGAAAGCATTTATCAAGTGCCTGTTTTCCAGGACAGGACTTCAGTATGGTCCTTGAAACACTGGATTCCATCTCTTGTTCTTCCCACAACCGTTTCTCACTCGTTCATTTATTCAGCCTTATTCACTGAGTGTTCACCACATGTGGCCAGTGTTCTAGACGCTGGGAATACAGCCATGAATAGAGAGACGAGGCTCGTGCTCTCATGGAGCTTTCACTGGGGGTGACCCAAACGAATTTGAGTAGTGGCAGGTGCCTCAAAGACATAAACTGGGACCAATTGGGGGGATGCAGGCTATGATGGAGCGATGTCCAGGGAAGGCCTTTTGGAGGGCGTGACACTGGAACTGTGACCGGAATGATAAAGTGGGCTGTGCAAAGGACTGGGGCAAGAGAGAGTCCCAGGTAGCGGCAACAGCAAGTGCAAAGGCCCTGTGGTGCTTGCTGTGGTCAAAGTATCACCGAGTTTAACTCAAAGGACTGCAGAGCCCATCTCATAAAAATCTTCCCTGGGGACCAGCCCGGGGGCGTAGCAGTTAAGTTCACACACTCCACTTTGGCAGCCTGGGGTTCGTGGGTTCGGATCCTGGGCACGAACCTATACACTGCTCACCAAAGTCATGCTGTGATGACATCCTACATACAAAATAGAGGAAGGTTGGCACAGATGTTAGCTCAGGGCTGATCTTCCTCAGCAAAAAAAAAAAAAACAAAAAAACCCCAAAACCAAAAACAAACAAAAATCTTCCCAGGAGCATTCTGCAAAAATGCATAAAAGACTAGTAAATGGCTTGTGGGGATAATAAGGGCCTGGAAATTCCCAGGAGCACGCTAACCCCAGCTTGTCAAGGAAATGGAGGAATACTTGCTCCCCGATAGAGCTTCTGATCCATTTATGTTGGAAAGAGTCTCAGGTTTTTAAGATTAAAATTTTTTTTTTTACGAGTCTTAGCTGTTTCTGATCATCAGCTGAAGCCCCTCAGGGTCAGACCCGGGGCGGGGGGGTTTCTCCGTTCTCCAGCTGCCCATGATTCCCTCCAAGGGCTTTCTCCAGCCCTGAAGGTGCTTGCTTGCGTGATCAAGATGACTTTCTATAGATTGCTAGAAAACTCTTCTTTTAAAACTAGATGTTACTGAGTTGATCTGGCTGATTGCATGAGAAAGATCTGGGGTGATAATTTTTTTGGTTTGCGCTGTTCCTTTTCAAAAGGCGAATAGTCTAGAAGAACATAAAGGGAAAGTAAAACTTTCAGGACTTCCCCTCCCCACGCTCGGTGCCCAGAAGTAGCCATTGCTGCTAGTTTCTCGGGTGTCCTTCTAGAAAAATTTCAACCATATCAAATAGGTGTGAAGGGGTGGGTGGGAGACAGTGGCTTGTGTCTCTCTTTTTTCTCCCCAAGTGGGTTCATACGCTAAATAATGTTCTGTATCTTGCTCCCTTCGCTTAAAAACCTGTTGCTTTTCTGTCCATGTTGACTCCACGCAAATCGAAAGAAAAAGGAAATGACACTTCTTTACAAACCACAGGTGGTTCTGTTCCGTGACTGTGTCGTGTAGCCCGCCACTCCCCTCTTGGGCGCTGTCGGGGTTGGTTCCAGATTTTTGGAATGGTCCACAGGGCCTTCTGGAACTTTCCCGGGCCCTCATCTTTGCGCGTGTATGCTGATGGATGTAAATGGCTAAGTGCCATATAGCCCTCCGTAAGAAATTGCTGGGTTGATGGATATGTGTGTTTTGAAATTGGATGCTTCTAATTATCAGCTGGCTGCCATAGTTTATACTTCTCCGATGGACCCACGAGCATTTATTAAGCGCCTGTTGTGTGAGAGCACTGAGCAAGCTGGGCATTGCCCGGGCTCATGTTGCTTCCTGTGTATGAAAGGGTTTCGTCGAGCTGAGTTAACCCTGACATTCCAGGGGCTCAGTCTGCAGAGTGGCTGGTTTTGTTCCCGTTTTAAAAAGGTCTATTAAAACTTACACATTCTTTGACTTCTCTGTGGTTTAGAAAAGTCCTTTTACATCAATAATTTAGCAACATGTAAAAGTTTTGCTCCTAATCCCACCATGCTAATGCAACTCACATTTAACTTTTTTATATGTAAACCTTCTGGTTTAATTCTGGAGTTTTCTGATTGCCAAAGTCACACTCCTTGTGACAAAATGGCAGAGAGATATTTAAATAGAGCATTAACATGCTTCTCTCTTGAGCTAACCAATAACCAAGATATTTTTCCATTCCTTCCTCTGGAATCGTGGAAATACTATAAACGTAAATAATATGGTAAAAATAAAATGGGTGGTTATAATCATTACTCTGTTTTGTTTAACGTACATGTCAATACATGGAATCTCACTAATTCTTTGTAGTAGTTTAATATTTCAAGTTATAGATTTGCTGTAGTTCAGCCATTTCTCTGTTAATAGGGGACGTTAATGCAGTTGCTTGCATTCATTTCCCATGGTTTTTTTTTTCTGCTTTTTCTCCCCAAATCCCCCCAGTACATAGTTGTATATTTTAGTTGTGGGTCCCTCTGGTTGTGGCATGTGGGACGCCGCCTCAGCGTGGCCTGATGAGCGGTGCCACGTCCGTGCCCAGGATCCGAACCGATGAAACCCTGGGCCACCGAAGCCTAGGGGACGAACTTAACCGCTTGGCCATGGGACCACCCCTCATTTCTCATTTTTAGTTCCTGTAAATAATGCTCCAATAAACATCCTTGTACATGGGTAAAAATTATGTAAATGTTTTTAATGGGTTTTGGGGCTGGCCCGATGGTGCAGCGGTTAAGTGTGCACGTTCCGCTTCGGCGGCCGGGGGTTCGCCTGTTTGCATCCTGGGTGCGGACATGGCACCGCTTGGCAAAAGCCATGCTGTGGTAGGCGTCCCACATATAAAGTAGAGGAAGATGGGCATGGACGTCAACTCAAGGCCAGTCTTCCTCGGAAAAAAGAGGAGGATTGGCAGCAGATGTTAGCTCAGAGCTAATCTTCCTCAAAAAACAACAACAAAAAAAGGTTTTGGCTGGTTCTTTTCCAGGAAGGTTGTAGCAGGTCCACTCTCAGCAACAGTGAATGGGAATCTCCATGTCCCTGCTTCCTTCTCAGCCCTGGACGTGGCTGAGTTTTGTTCCCTTAATGATAAAAAATATCTTATTTTCGTCTGTACTTCCCTTACGGTTACCCGCCGAGCATCCCGCAGTGCAGTGCCTGGTGATCTGTGTGTCCTTTTCTGTGCGTGTCTTTCCGGGTCTTTTTTTGCACTTCTTTCCCCGGGGGTTTTGTCTTTCTCCTGTCAGTTTGCAGGAGCTCTTGGTCTCTGGGGAATCTTGCCCTTTGTGTGTCTTGTGTGTTGCAGATATCTGTCTTAGGCTGTCGTCTGTCTGTCTGTCATCTGTGTGTGAACATCCACTTCTAGTCCAGGCTGGTGTGTAGTTTTGCGAGGCGGCGCGCGTGGAGCGCATACCATTTTCACTCCTATGTTTTTCATTGGCTGATGTAAGAATTTCCCCATATTCCTGCATAACTTTTAAAATTACGCCTTTAAATCTCCCAGCAGTTGTTCCTTGTATCGGCGGACTATAATTTCACGTAATTATCACCTGTGGTTTGACATTTCCATGGCTGGTTTCCCCCTTCTTTTTTTTCTCTTTTAAAGAAAGCATTGTAATGAATATCCTATGAATAGTGCCCGTCCACTTATTTCCGTAGCAGCTCCAAAGAAAGCCAGAGATGCAAAGACTAGGGTCAGGAGGCCCCCATTCGGGAGCCTGGGTTTGAAAATTGGTCCTGCCGCTTCCCAGCGCGCGACCTTGGGCCTGGCCCTGACCTTCTGGGAACCTCGGTTTCCTCATCTGCAAAGTGGGGGTCATGATCATGCTGTGTGTCTTCGAAGCGAGAGGGAGAAAAGAGGCAGGATGTAGAGGATGCTTAGCGGATGTTGGCAGACACTAGCCACGATAACGGAGGAGGCGGCTGGGCAGCCAGGGCCGGCGGTGGACAGCTGAGCCTGTGATGTGGCGTTTCTCTTCCGGTCTGTCATCATCCTGCAGCCCCCGGGGCCAGGCAGGCCTTGGCAGAGTCAGGATGGAGCCCAGCCCCAGAGATTCAGACACCTGTCCCTGGCATCTGGGACCGTTCAGGGTAATCCCCCCAGTGTTTAGGGTGTGTGTAGGGTGCCTGGGTCTGCATGAGGCATGCCGGGCGTTGGGCGTCAGCTCTGAAATTGGGCTGATGTGGGGGAAGTTCATTCTGCGGCTTTTCTTTGTAGGTTAGGATTAAGAAAAGTTGCTTAACTCCCTAAATCCACGGTGGGCTGGAACACCCCTGAGAGCTGCTGACACTCACGTACTTGCGAAGTGCCAGGTTTTCTGTTAGTATAAGCGTGTTAGTGACTGAGTTACCTAAAGGGACTTTTGTCTCTTACTCATGCTTTCTTTGTCTGAGCTTATAAGTGAGACAGTATAAAATGAAACAGTGCAGAAACGAGTTTAGTGAAATGTGGAAATCCTCCACAATCACATACTTCTAGGGCTCATCTCTTATTGGCAGATGGGGGTTTTAATTTTCAGTCCCTTTTCTCCACGTATCCTGCTTTTAAAAACGAAAATGGGATCCTGTGGAAACATATTTCTTATTTTCATTTACCAGGGCATCTGGGATAGGACCCATTTTTAATTAACACATATTTACGGCAAGATGAAATGTCAAGATGCAGCTGATTAAGTCGTTTGCTAATAACTGTTCCCTCTCGAGGTGGTTGGTCACAGGTTTGTTATTTTTTATTTATTTATCTTTTTGAGGAAGATTGGCCCTGAGCTAACATCTGCTGCCAATCCTCCTCTTTTTGCTGAGGAAGACTGGCCCTGAGCTAACATCCGTTCCCATCTTCCTCTACTTTATATGTGGGATGCCTACCACAGCGTGGCGTGCTAAGTGGTAACATGTCCACATCTGGATCCGAACTGGCAAAGCCCAGGCAGCTGAAGTGGAACGTGCACAGTTAACCGCTGCACCACCGGCCCGGCCCCCACAGCCTTGTTATTTAACCTCTGTGGACGAGGAGATGCTGGGGAAAATGTGACACCAGGCTTGAGTGGGTGGGCACTTCTTGGACCCTCTTAGATGCCCCTGGAAGGAGACGAAAGTTCTGGGGGTCAGTCCCCTAGGCTCATGAGTTGTGCTTATAGGACACAGCTCTCACCTGTTGGTCCCGTGGCCTGGCCCCTTTCGGGTGACAGTCTCTGAGGGTCTCCTGAAATCCTCGCCCTGGGCTTGACCACCTCTGGCTATGAAGGAGGCAGGGAAAGCCAGCATTTCATTTTATGCTTCTTTAGTGGGAGACACTGTGAGAGAAAGGAGGTGTTGAGTAAGCCAGCCAGTAGTGTCTGCCACCTTCTTATTAATACTTTTCCTTATGTCATGTCACTTTTTTTTTTTTGTGCAGAGGAAGATTCACTCTAAGCTAACATCTGTTTCTAGTCTTCCTCCCTTTTCTTCTTTTCCCCCCAACAAAGCCCATTACATAGTTGGGTATAGTTGTAAATTCTTCCAGTTCTTCTATGTGAGCTGCCACCACAGCATGGCTACTGACAGATGGGTGGCGTGGTTCTGTGCCCAGGACCTGCTCCTGGGCCACTGCTGAAACAGAGCATGCCAAACTTTAACCACTAGGCCATCAAGGCTGGCTCATCAATTCACTTTTTTTTTAACCTAAATAAATTTATCCCAAAGGAAGTTTCGTATGACTTTGGAATATCTTATGAAGTCACAGGTTGCTGATATGTATGTATTTACCTAATAGTTAGCTATTTAGTATGTCACTACTGAAATGAAAAAAATACGACATTCTGCAAACTGGCCAGCTCAGTGGTTCTCACTTCCGGGCGGTTTTGCCCCCAGGGGACATTTGTCAATGTCTGGAAGTGCTTTTGGTTGTCACCGCTGGAAGGGAGGTGCTCCTGGCATCCAGTGGGTAGAGGCCAGGGACGCTGCTAACGGCCCGCGGTGCCTGGGGAAGGCCTCTAAGAACAGTGTTATTGGGGCCCGAATGTCAGTAGCGCTGAGGCTGGGAACGCTTCTAGACTCGGTCCGCACGTTGCTGAGTTTGGTAAACCCTCTGATTCGCTTGTCACTCTGTTGTCCCCCGGATGACCGTGTATCGCTGACACTTCACATCTGGAGCCCGCTCGTCAGTTTCAGGCCCGTTCCCGCAGATGCCATCGGATCCCCAGAACGGCTCTGAACTGGAATTCAAGATAACTGCCGCTCCTTGAGCGCCTTCTAGAAATTAGGGAGGAAGATGCTGAGAGCTCCCAAAGCCGATGAGGTCGCAGTCATCCCCCTTCTGCCGGGCAGACCCTATCCATCCGAGGGCGTGTTTCGGAAAGAACACTCTGCTGGCGCGGAGGCTTGCTCTCCGGGGCCAGGCGGAAACCATGGCCTCCTGGTGACCGTGTGCTTTGGGAAAGGGCTGTTGTTTGTTGAGTGGGAGGTTTTACTGCCTTTTCTCTGCCTGGGTTTGGCAAAAACAACCTGGCATGGGAAAGGAATGGGGGAGACAGGCAGGTGGGGAGTGTCAGATGCGTCTGCTGGAGTTTTCAGGTGGCTTGACAATTACCCTCGTCCCCCCCAGTGAGGTTAATCGGGCGGTTGTGGCGCCGGAGTGAGGAGGTGGGGCCAGTTACTGCCTCCCGCCTGGGGTTAGCTTGGCTTAGAAGCAAGGACATTTTTCATCTTTCCTTCTTGATTCTGGAAACTTAGAAAAAAGCCTCTGGCCGTCCCTTCATAGGCAGCTAGATTGGAACAAAGGCCGGGCCGTGCATAGCACTTTTCCCTGAATCTAGGAGGCTGGCATTGCGACATCCCGCCCCAATGTCAGCGATGCTGTGCTGCGAAACGCGGCCAGCAGAGATTGTAGGACGCGCTGGTGGTGAGACGCAGACCCGTGTCAGAGATGGGAAGATGGGAGGCAGCACGGATCTGAGGACTGAGGCGGCGCGATCAGAACTTCCCGTCCCTCCTCCCCTCCCCCTGTCTTCTGTGTATTTGTCCTTTTATGGTTGTGGGTCCTGTGCTAAGTGCTGGGAACACGTACGTGGCGAGGGACACACGCAGCCTCCTTGTCTCATGAGGCCACGGCTGTGAAGATGCTTAGAGGAACGCAGCAGCACGGGGAGCCTGGGTAGCCCCTGTTGAGATCCTCGTTCTGTTGTTCGCCAGCTGTGTGACCTTGGATAAGTGACTCCACCTCTCTGTGCCTCCCTTTTCTCATGTGCAAAATGGGGGTCATGGTAGTGCTTACTTCATAGAGTTGTGAAATTAAATGAGTTGATGATGAACATGCTCATCCTATGACTGTTCAGTGCTGTCATCATTACCTTACTGTGCCTGGTCATGATGATTATTGGTATCTTTATCAGTCCCCATTCTGGTCCGAAGCGAAAGCCGAGGACCCAAGAGGAAGCCGAGATAGAAAGTCCTGGACGGTCGTGTAGTTCCAGGTTGGCCCCGAGGTAGCCGCGGTTAACTTCTGGTCCTCTGGGTCGCACAGCCTCCTTGGCCCAGATCAGGAAGCCTTTTTTTTCTGTGCCTCAGTTTCCGCATCTGTGAAACGGAGAATAGTCAGAGTACCTGCCTCCTGCTAGTTTTGTCTTAGGGATTGGATGTGGCCTGCGAAGGGCTGCGATCTGTGCCTGGGGCCTTTTAAGGATGCGCTGTGACGGGGTCTAAACTTCTCCATGGAAAAGAGGTGCCTCCCTCCCCCTGCCGCCTTGAGCACCGTCTGTTCCCCGGACCCCGATGGCGGCTCTTAGGCCGTCCCAGTGCCCGATGGTGCCATGGCGTCTTGGCTCTCGTTCTTGGTCTGCTTGCACACGTCGGGTACAGATCTCGCCAGAGAGCCTGAGCCCCGGGTGGCCAGCCTGCTCCGCTTGCTCATGGCCTCTCCGGGGCTGGAGGTGGCCCCCACTGTGGTCCATGACGCAGGGGTCATCTTCAGTGGGGTCCCGTGCCCCCGTGTGCCGAGCCCTGGCCTGCCTGGGAGCCTCTGGCTTCCGCCGTGACGGCCCAGCGCGTGCGGAGCGCTCCTTTGCTGGCTTGTCTGAGTTATTTCCTTTGGCCTCCTGCCCGGGGCTGGGATCCTGGGGTCACTGGCAGGACGGAGTCACTGGCTTTTCCGTGTTTTTCTCCATTGCTCTTCAGGTCGATTATTCACCCCTTCTTTGTTTGTTGAACAAGAATTTAACAGGCACCTACTGTATGCAGATGAATTAGAAGGACGTGGTCCATGGACTGTTCTGAATGCTTTTATGGATGCTGATGAGTCCGACCCCATAAGAGCCTGTGGGGTTACTCCCATCTCGCGGATGGCGAACGGTGGCAGAGACGTCCCCCAGCTGGCAGATGGCACAGCCGGTCAAACCCAGGCCGCCTGGCTGCAGAGCCTGGCCGGCACCCCTGCCCCGTGCCGCCCCGTAGACATTTGGGTGCTGAAGGAGATGTGCGGGCTTTGGTCCTAGTGGATAACGGGGCGGAGGGGGCCCTTCACACAGCTGAGGCCTCTCTCCCCCAGCTGGTATTTGAGGCCACTACTGGAAGGATGAGGAGGAGCCGGCCAGGCCAGGGGCATTCCAGGCCCACAACAGCCCATGGGAGGCCGTGAGATGGGAGAAGGCTGGGTGAGTTTGAAGAACAGGGGAAAGGCTGTCACGGCTAGAGCGTCAGCGGGCGGGGGAGAGCGTTGTGGGCTGATAAAGAAACTGCGATATGATAATAACAGCTCACACTCATATGGTCCCAGGAACTGTAAAGAGCACTTTCTGTTTCCTCCTCAGAACAGTCCTGTGAAGTTGGTAGACTGTTAGTGTCATACAGATGGGGAAACGGAGGCCCAGAGAGGTTATGTGACTTGCCCAAGGCCACACAGCGGGGAGGAGGTGGTGATAGGCCTTGAGCCCAGGTCTGCTGCTCCAAAGCTGTGCCGTGGACCCCCGAGTCATGGGACCCTTCACCAGTGCCGGCCCCGGTCTGTCTCTGCTCTGATGCTGCCTGGCTCGAATGAGGGAGCACAAGAGTTCGGAGTAGAGGGGGCTTGGGATGGGGAGAGGGGTGAGCCGGGACATTCCCTGGGGTGGAAGGCTGTGGGGTGGGGAAGGGCACGGGGTGTCTCTGAGGATGCTGGTGGCTTTCCCAGTTTCCTCTTCTTGGCCACACGAGAGAAGGGAATGAGCCAAAACTCACCTCCCACTTTCACAATTCCTCAGGTTTTGCAACGTGTGGTGATGCGGCATTTTCTCACGAGAATCCTCAGCAAGGCTTCGTTTGCCTCCACTTAACCCATTTTTAGGCCCCGGCCTGTCCTCCCAGCCCTCTTTCTCGCCCGTTCCCCTCCTGGCCCTCCGTTCCACTTTCTGATGTGTGTAGTCATCGTCACGTGCGCAGCCACACGTTTCTGTCCGTGACAGGCCACGCACGTGACGGTGGGCCCGTCAGATAATAGTGAACTGTCGCCTGCTGGCGTCGTGGCTTATGCAGACCTCAGCAAGCGCCTCAAAACGTCGGAAACCGTGGACCCCCCAAGACCAAAAGGCTTTCATGAATAGAGAGGAATTTTCATGGTGCATTATCTGCTTTCACGCAAATCTAGGATGAAAAAAGAAACAAACCCAGCAAGACACCATGGACGTGTTTCCGAAAACAGTGAGAGCTCCCCAAGAGGAGCCTCAGGCAGGTCCTTGAGGAATATTCCAGAAGAAGGCCGTGTTCTCGTAGGAGATGGCAGCTGATGGCAGCTCTGTGCGTGTTAGTGTCCCTGCAGACCGTCCAGTGGGACGAGAGGTGGAGGCGGAAGGCAGTGACGTGGATGGTCCTGAGCGTGTCGGCCTACTCTGCCGTGTGTGTTCGTGTCTCAGTTTTTAAAAAAAAGTTTAAAAAGTAAAAAATTTAAAAAACAGAAAACTTCTAGCCTAAGGCTATAAAGAAAGAAAATATTTTTGTGCAGCTGTACAATATCTGTTTTTTTTTTTTTTTTAAATTTTTTCCTTCTCCCCAAAGCCCCCCGGTACATAGTTGTATATTTTATTTTAGTTGTGGATCCTTCTGGTTGTGGCATGTGGGACGCTGCCTCAGCGTAGCCTGATGAGTGGTGCCATGTCCGTGCCCAGGATCCGAACCGGCGAAACCCTGGACCCCCAAAGCAGAGCACGCTGACTTAACCACTCGACCACGGGGCCGGCCGCTGTACAGTGTCTTTATGTTTTAAGCTGTGTTATTACAAGAGAGTCAAAAATTAAAAAAAAAAATAAAATGTTTATAAACTAAAAAAGTCACAGTAATCTAAGGTTAACTTATTGTTGAAGAAAGATATTTTTTTATAAACTCGGTGTGGCCTGAGTGTACAGTGTTTCTAAAGTCTCCAGTAGTGCCCAGTGATGTCCCAGGCCGTCCCGTTCACGCACCACCCGCTCCCTGACTCACCCAGAGCAGCTTCCAGTCCTGCAAGCTCTGTTTGTGTAAAGTGCCCCATAGAGGTGTACCTTTTTTTAATCTTTTATGCTGGTTTTTTTTTTTTTTTTTTTTTTGGTGAGGAAGATTGTCACTGTTTTGTATATGGGATGCTGCCGCAGCGCGGTTTGATGATCAGTGTGTAGGTCCGCACCCGGGATCTGAACCCGTAAACCCCAGGGCTGCCAAAGTGGAGCGTGTGAGCTTAACCGCTATGCCAGCAGGCCGGGCCCTGTACCGTATTGCTATTGTCCGTTTCTGTGTTGAGATGCACAGATACTTAGCATTGAGTGCTCAGGAGAGTAGCGTGCTGTCTGGGTTTGTAGCCCAGGAGCGATGGGCACCAGAGCCTGGGTGTGCATCTAGGTGTGTGTAAGTGGACTCTGCGATGTCCACATGGTGGTAAATTGCCCAACAACGTATTTCTCAGAACATGTCCCGTGTTCAGCACTGTGTGCCTGTATTTACATGCCCTGAGCTCGTCCAGCGACAGTCTCGGATCCTGCTGTGCCCTTGGAACGCTGTTCCCCTGTCTCCACATTGGCACATCCTGGCATCTTGGCCTTCCTTAGATTCTACTTGCTTCCAGAAGCCTGCTCTGAGCTCCCAAGTTGTAATCACAATGACGACAGTAACTTGCACCAATAGAGTGGTTGCTGGGTACCCTCTGTTGGCACGTGTGTGACTTTACCTCTATTTTCTCAGGAGGGCAGGCTCTGCGGCGGTGAGCCAGCCTGCTGGTGTTGCAGTCTCCTTCTGCCACTTACAGGCTGTGCCACCTTGGGCAAGTTGCTTTCCCTCTCTGTGCCTCAGTGGCTTCCTCTGCAAAATGGGAACCAGAGTACCCCCTTCAAAGGATTGGGGTGAAGATGAAATAATGTAATGTGTGGGTTTAGTCTTCACGATGACCCCGAAAAGCAAGTATTGCTGTCCTTGCCGTGTGGACGAGGTGTGCCTGTGAGTTTTCTTCCCCTTTGCTTTGAGCATGAACCCCTTTCTCTTCTCTGGATGCTCTTGCCGTTTATGTGTGTCTCTTTGATGACACTTAGTGCTTTCAGAGTCTTGGTTGTAGCTGTTTGTGTTCCTGTCCCACGTCCTGTACAAGATTCGGAGCCTCTTAAGGGCGGGATACAAATGTGGATGTTTCTGGTTCGACTCCTCTTACAAAGCAGGGCTCTGTGCGTGTGTTAAATGGACGGATGGGCGGGTGGGCAGGCCTTCAGAGTACTGGGCATCGGTGGTGGGAGTGGGGCCAGAGGGAAGAACTGTTAAGACAGCAAGGGGGGTTCTCAACGAGGGCGATCGTGCCCCCACGGGACATTGACAATGTCTGCAGACGTTTTTGTTGTCACCACTTGGGGAGGCGGGTGCTCCTGGCATCCAGTGTGTAGAGCCCGTGGAAGCTCCCAGACGTCCTGCGTGCACAGGACGCCCCCACCACGGGATTACCTGGTCCCAGGTGTCAGTAGTGCCGAGGGTGAGAAACCTTGATTAAAGGGGACGTGTAATCTGGTTACAAGCAAGATAGTGACGGGGAAAAGACATTGCATTAAAATTTTTTTAACAAATGCAAATGAGTCCTGTCTAGATGAGGCATCCTCTTACTGAGGCGATGAAATGAGGTCTCTGTGTATTTATTTTTTTGGAGGGGCAGTGTAAGGTAAAGGACAGCATATGTAGTGTGAAATTTGCACAGTCTAATGACCCTGGGTCTTATTCATCTTTTTTTTTAACCGCTTTATGGAGACGTAATTCACATGCCATGTTGTTCACCCATGGAAAGTGGACAGTTTGGTGGCTTTTAGTCCAGTCGCAGAGTTGTACATCTGTCGCCACCGTCGGTTTTGGCCCTTTGTCATCACCCCGCTCGTTCATCTCTGGGCCCGTGAGAGCTGGCGGGCTGTGTGTGGGCCATGACCGTCCCCGGTGTCGGCTGCATCCAGTTCACGGTGTGTCGAGGCCCGTTGTGGTGCCTGTTCCTAGAGCCCACAGGTGCTCACCCAGTGTCACGCACTGCGGGGGCGAGGGTGACGTCTCGAGGTCCCAAACCTGGGCATCCTCTGCCCTCGAGGAACAGACAGTCGGGGGGAAGAGTGAGAAGTGGAAGAAATAACGTATGAAATAAATAGCATCAGATCGAGCCGTATAAAACTGCCAACATTCGCTGATTTTCAGTCTACGTCTGGGGTTGGCAGACTTTTTCTGTAAAGAGCCAGGTGGTAAATATTTTAGGCTTTGTGGGCCAAGAGGCAAAGTTGTCTTTTACACCGTACAGTTGAAACTGTGAACTCCATCGCTGGTTTGGGAGCTGTACAAAGCGGGCAGGGGGCCGAATTTGGCACGTGGGCCGGAGTTTGCCCACCGCCAACCGACACAAATGGCAATTTGTGTGGTTCATCTTAGTCATGTATATTATACATAATGTATTATATACTATAGTGCATGTTCTGTAACATAATATAGAGTGTTAACTAAGATAATATGGAAAACATCAGTAAATAAATAACACTGGAAAGAAATATTTAATGACAGAGTTTGGTGAGCGCTCTGCAGGAAATGTACAGTCTCATGAGGTGATGAAATGATGGATTTGACGTGTTTGAGAAGGTCGTGGGGTGGTGGACTGGCCTCCCTGGGGAAGGGCTGTTTCGGCCGAGACCTGAAGCTTGCCTCTGAGCTGAAGTCAGGCCAGTGAGGGGAAAGGCTGCTGGCAGAGTGAACTGGCTGTGCAAAGGCCCTGAGGCAGAGTCGTGTAGGAACAGTGAGTCGGGGCTTGACCCAGAGGCTGTGGTGAGAAGTTCGCTCTCGGTCCTGGAAAAGTTGTAGGCAGAGTGTTGTGGGTTTGGGATTGCAGCTCAGAGCCATCCCCTTGCTTGTTGTGAGGTGGATGGATAGGAGGCGAGTTGGGCTAGTTGTGAGCAGACTGGGGTAGCTGTCCAGGTATCCCAATAAATATTTATCAGGCGTGGAATGCATCGAATGAATCCCCTATCTCCGAGTGGTGCGCTATTTTCTCTTTTATTATGTCACATGAATAAAAAGATTCCTGTTTGTCAAAGGCCGTGGTTATGTAGTGTTCCAGCAAATCCACACGCTGTCAATTTCCGGGTGATTTCTCTCCCTTTCAGTGTCGAGACCAGTGCCGTCCCATACAAATATAACACAGGCCACATAAGGAATTAGAGTTGTCTAGGAGCCACATTAAAAAAAATTAAAAAGAGGGGGCCGGCCTGGTGGCACAGTGGTTAAGTGTGCACGTTCCGCTTTGGTGGCCTGGGGTTCGCCGGTTCGGATCCTGGGTGCAGATGTGGCACCACGTGGCAAGCCATGCTGTGGCAGGCGTCCCACATATAAAGTGGAGGAGGATGGGCACGGATGTTACCTCAGGGCCAGTCTTCCTCAGCAAAAAGAGGAGGATTGGCAGCAGATGTTAGCTCAAGGCTAATCTTCCTCAAAAAAAAAAACTTCATAATATATTTTATTTAACCCAATATATGCAAAATATTATCATTTCAACATGTCATTCATGGGGTGTTTTACATTCTTTTTTTTCCCACACTAAGTCTTTTCAGTCTGGTGTGTCTTTTCCAGCACATCGTAATTTGAATTGGCCTCATTTCCAGGGCTTGGTAGACCCACGAGGCTGGCGATATATTGGTCACTGCGGGTTCAGATAATTTGTCATTTTGTTAAAATTTAAACGTTATATGGTATTATAATATTTACAGAGCTATAAACCTCTGGGAATACAGATTCCTTCACTTGGTGGTTTTTTCCAAGCTTTATTGAGACGTTATTGACATGTGTCAGTTTAAGGTGTACGGTGCGATGGTTTGATACCCATATGTGTTGTGAAATCATTACTACACTAGGGCCAGTTAATGCTTCTATCCCCCCCACATAATTACATGTCTTCTTTGTGATGAGAACATTGAAGATCTAATCCCTTAACTTTGGAGTACATAGTACAGTATTGTTAATTATTTCGATCCCCAGAACTTAGTCATCTTCTAACTGAAAGTGGACGCCCTTTGACCAGCATCTCCCCATTTCCCCCACTCCCAGCCCTGGGAACCACCACTCTGCTCTGTTCCTGTGAGCTCAGCTTTCATAGATTCCACATGTGAGAAGTTACAGGATTTGTCTGTGTCTGATTTATCTCCCTTAGCATAACGCCCTCCAGTTTCATCCGTGTTGTTGCAGAAGACAGGATTTCGTCCTTTTTGTGGCTTATTAATATTCCGCCGTGTGTATATGCACAGCACACCTTTATCCACTCGTCCATCGATGGACGCTGGGTTGTTTCCATGTCTTCGCTGTTGTGGATAATACTGCCGTGAACGCCGTGTGGATTTCTCTTCGAGGTCGTGATTTCGTTTCCTCCCGATATATTTAGTGATGTTGAAAGACCGACTTCCCGTCGGGTTGGCTAGGTCACCGTGGATCAGCATTTTTGTGATTCTCTCTGTGTGTCTCCAGGTTGGTAAACTTGACCTGCGAGGCTTGTGAATGGCTGGGTGAAGCCCTGTTGATCCAGGGTGAGGCTTAGCTTAAGGAGTCATTTCTAAGGGAATTCAATGTGTCACTGTTTGAAATAGCAAAAGATTGGCAGCAGCCCAAGTGGCGGGTGGGGGTGGGGCGTCCTGGTGAGCACGGCGCGCCCCGTCTGTCCGGCACAGCAGTGGGCTCCTTTCAGAAGGCAAGAAGCAAGGACAAGGCCAGCCTCCAGGATGCCATTTTTAAGTGAAAATAGCAAGAGATACCCGGCATATTTGGCATGATACCTTTTGTGTAAAGAAATGGAGAAATAAAAACGCGTAGTTGTATTTGCTTCTGTTTGCGTAATGAATTCCAGAAGGATATGCAAGAAACCTGTGTTTGGATCGGGGAGGGGGATGGGAGGGTGTGTACAGGACCAAGCAGAGTGGACAGGGCTCATGGCGGGGAGGGCGGCAGAGGACCTTTTTGCTGTTTACCCTTAGAACACCCACCTACGTCTGGACACACATGCACACACAGATATTTCCGTTTGTTGTATATTGCCTAGTGAAGTGAAATTTAGAAATCAGTGTGTATTTTCCGTTGTTCCCGGCTCCCGTCCTTCAGAAGCACGTCCTCAACTGGGCGTCCAGAGAGGAGCTAGGAGGGCCCGGGAGAGCAGAACCTGGGGCCCCACAGACACGTGCTGGGGCCGAGTTTGATGCGAGGCGGACGAGGGCAGGATGAGGCAGGACAAGGCAGGGCTGCGGCCGGCACGAGGGTGTCCAGGCCAGAACGAGGGTGTCCAGGCCAGAACGGCTTGGTGAGGGCGCAGCCGGCCGTCGTCTCCTGCTGGCTTTCTGAGTGGCCTGCTGTGTGAGTTTCCTGTGGCCGCTATAACAAACGTAGTGGCTTAAAGCAGCACCGGTTTACCCTCTGAGAGCTGTGAGGTGAGAAGTCCCAGCTGCAGGGCTGGCGTTCCTCCTGGAGGTGCCGGGGGGGAGCTTCCATCTCCTTCCTTTTCCAGCTTCTAGAGGCCGCCCGCGTCCGTGACCTGTGGCCCTGCGTCACTGACCTCTGCTCTTGTCGTCACATCTCCTCCTCTGATTCTCACCCTCCTGCCTCCTCTCCCTGTACAATTCCCTGAGATTCCAGGGGCCCACCTGGATCTTCCAGAAGGATCTCCCCATCTCAAGATACTTAATCACGTCTACAGAGTCCCTTTCGCCACGGAAGGTAGTGTACTCGTGCATCGTGCCCGCCGCAGTGGGCCGGTGTGGTTCCTGGGGCACAGTGGGGGCTCGAGACATCTTTGTCGGATGGACAAATGAGTCACTCACTGAGGCTGGAGATGTGGAAGGGCATGGCAAGAGATGGTTCTGGATGTCATCTCAGTAATGGCAGTGGCATTGATTGAGCACCTACTGTGTGCTCTGGCCCATGTTTAGTTAAGTGCCTGTTTGCGTCCTCTCTTTATTCTCACTCTGCAGGTGTGTATATGATAGATAGCGCGCGTGTGTGTGTGTGTATAGATTTCCTTTATCTGCTCCACTTGCTGTCTCTCCTGTCGGCTGTCAGCCCCAGGAGGGCAGCCCTAGGCCGTGCTGTCCCCCGCGGGGTCCCCAGCACCTGGGAGCTGGGCTCGGAACATGGGTGAATGCTGCCTGTCCTGTCCCCAGACGTATTCCCGTGCCTGGCACATGGCTGACCTCTCACAAGTTCCTGGAACGGGACCACACGGAGGATTGTGTGAAACTCCAGAGTCTGATGAGAGGAGAGGAAGTGGCTGGAGATGAGGGCCGCGAAACGATCAGGGCTGGACGGAGACCTCGAGGACAAGTGTGGGCGTGGCAGGGAAGGGCCTTGGCGAGAGGCCTCACGGTGCTCGCTGGGAGGGTTGGGGTCAAGGCAGGTTGGAGCCAGCTGCCCGCTGCTGACATTTGGACACCTGTGATGGGCAGCTGTGGCCACGTTGTCTGCTCTGCGCTGGCGCTCGGTTGAGAGGCCCCCTGTTAAGGAGTCTTGGCTTTCCATGTGCTTCGTCCCTTTCTCCTCAGGGGCTTCAATTCTGCGTCTTGGGCGTAGGGACTCAGTGAGGATCTGGCCCTGCTTCCTGGGTGCTTGGGTCAGTACTGTCTGAACGCTGCCCTTCCTCCCCTTCCTGAATATTCCTGGGCTTTATTCTTAGCTCTGTTGAGTCAGAGGGTGAGGGCAGGCCAAGCTCAGCCCGGCAGCAGCCTGGGCCCTTGCTGCCAGCGGGATGCTGGCACGGGCACCCTTCTCTACCCCACGCCACTCCTGGCTGCTCTCGCCTGTCGCCGTGGCGGGCGGGGCAGCCTCTGACCTTTTTCTGGACCTCTCTCAGGCCTGCGGTGGGGACGGAAGGCCCCTGCGGTCTGTGTAAACAGGATCCCAGTCCAGAAGCCCAGCAGGTCCCCTGGCCGAGCGGCAGGCCCACAGCATCCTCGCCGCGGCATCATGCCCTGGGCTGGGTTCTGAACATGGCCCATTGCCTCGCGCCCCGGCCCCCTCCCAGGCCGTGTCCTGCAGGTCTTCCTTCCCTTTGTGCAAGGGTTCCCTGGAGCCGCTGCTCTGGGTCTGGATCCAGGCTCCACCGGGTCCTGCCCGGGTGCCTCACAGCACGTCCTCTCGCCTCTCCTTGCCTCAGTGTCCCTCTCTGTGAAATGGGAGGAAGCCGTGCCTGGCTCACAGGGCTCTGAGGGTGAGGTGGGACTGCTCCCCTGCTGATCCCACCCCTCGACTTGGTGCCTCCAGGCGAGCCGGTCCCCAGCCTGCAGCGGAGGAGTGGCTTGCATTGTTACTCCTGTGTTGCAGATGACAGAAATCAAGGTCAAGATCAGGGTGGGAGTGAATCCTGAATTTTCTGAGGGTCCAGAGCCCAGCAAGCACTGGAGACTGAATTCAAACTCAGGCCCTGGGGTCCCCTCCACTGGTGGTTGATGCTGCTGTTATATTCATTTTACTTCCTCCCCTCCGCCTCTCTCCCTGCCCCCCGACTCTTCACATTTGAAGAGGTAGACACACACACGGGTGTCGGCCCCAGGCCCTTTGTCCGAGCCATCTGTCTGCGTTGTCTGTGCTGCCCCCGGATCTTGGCACAGCTGTCTCCAGACCCTTTCAGTCTCTGCTGAAATGTCACCTTCCTGGACCCTCAGCCTGATATTTGCTGTCACCGCAGCCTTCCTCTTCATAGCAAGTGTTCCCCTGGCCGTTGTGTTTTTATCTGTGATCTTGTATTTTAAGGGACTATTAGACGGTTAAGAGGGCGTGGAGTGTGTCCGATTTATCTGCATGTCCCCGTGATTAGCCCAGAGCTTGGCACAGAGCAGGTGCTCAATAAATGGTCATTGTGTGATGGAATGAATGAATGAATGAATGAAGGAATGAGTGAAAGAGATCCTGTGCTTGTGTGTGTTGGTCCGTCTCTTGTCCAGGAACTGAAACTGGAAGATTTGGGTCATCTCATTGAACCCTCCTAATAGTCCTGTAATAAGTGGGTTCTGGAATGAGTCTCGTTTCACAGATGAGGAACCCGAGGCCTGGCGAGGCCACTGCTGTAGGGAATGGGGACAGTTTTGCCTCCTGGGGACATTTGCCAACATCTGGGGACATTTGAGGGTCACAAGTGGCTGGGTCTGCCGCTCACAGCTCATGTGACCTCAGTTGCTGTGCCTGTGAAATGGGTGTGATTATAGGACCTGCCTCCTGGCGTCATTGGGGTGAAGACTGATGGGTGCTGCTGGCGTCTCGGGGGCAGAGGCTGGGGGTGCCACTCCCTCTGCATCCTGCAGTGCACGGGACGGCCCCCCGAGACAGAATTTTCTGGCCCTAAACGTCGGCGGGGCCAAGGATGAGAAACCTCGCTTTGGGGCACGTATCTGTGACCTCAGGGCCTGGAACTCAGACCCTGAGCCTTGCATTCATGACCGTCACCCTGGGCGATGGGGATGGCGCAGCTGTAGAAAACCTTCATGCCTGAGTCAAAATGCTGCTTCTTGGGGCCCGTCCGGTGGCGGGGCGGTTAAGTGTGCACATTCCGCTTTGGCGGCCCGGGGTTCGCCGGTTTGGGTCCCGGGTGCGGACATGGCACTGCTTGTCAAGCCATGCTGTGGTGGGCGTCCCACATATGAAGTAGAGGAAGATGGGCACAGATGTTAGCTCAGGGCCAGTCTTCCTCAGCAAAAAAAAAAGGAGGATTGGCAGTAGTTAGTTCAGGGCTAATCTTCCTCAAAAAAAAAAAAAAGAAAAGAACAAAATGCTGCTCCTCCGTTCTGCGCAGATGAACTTGGAGTCCCTGAGGGCTGAGGACATCTAGTTCGCGTCCAGCTTCAATAATGTTGTGTTCCAGCTGCCGCAGGCAGGACAGTGAGGCCACTGGCTCGCAAAGCCCTTCAAGTCCCCCGCACCTGGTTGAGAGCTGCTTCGGGCCTCTGTGTGGCTTCAGATCCCGGCCCTGCCTCTTCCCAGCTTTAAGCCTGAGCTGCTTCCATCAGCTCGCTGGGCCTCAGCATCCTCACCTGAAAAGGGGGGCTTTTCACCGTCCCGCCTCTGAGGGTGGCCGTGAGGTTGCAGCAGACTCGCGCTCGGCGAACTGCGCCGGGCCTGGCGTGTCAGCTCCCGCTGGCGTTACCCACAGCCAGTCAACGTGCCATTTCTCTTTGTTCCCAGCTCAGCATTGAGAACTTTCCACCCTCAGTTCCTGCTGGGCCTCTTTATTTATTTAAAGTTTGAACTCCTTTTGTTATTATTGTTTTAGAGGGAATACACGTGGAGTAAAAACTTCAAACGGTACAAAAGATAACAAAACAAAAACTAATAGTCGCTCTACGCTCGCCCGTGTCAGCCCTACCCCCTGGAAATAATCGCGGTTGGCTTTTGTTTTTCTTGTATCCGTCTAAGAAAATTTCCCCGTCTAGATGAGCGTCTCTGTCTTCCGATGCTGATTTTAAAGGGGGGGATAGTGGTCCGGGCGTGTGATGAAAAACGTGGACAGTGTTTTCCAGGTGCATAGAGGCGTCTGCACTGGGATTCAGATTCCCGGCTGTGCCGCTGGCGGGTTATGTGCCCCGGCCTCAGTTTCTCTATCTGTGAAATGGGTTTCCTTGGAGCATCTGCCTCCTAGAGTTACTCCTGAGCATTAGCCGTGAGCACTTCATCCGTCCTGGCACGTGCTGAGAAGACGCTTAATCACCCCCCACCTTTCTCTTTCCACAGATGGAAGCAGGCGGCACCTGTTCCTCCATTTCCCTCGGGTCTTCACTCAAAGGTCCTCTTGGCCCTTTTCTGTCCACCTGCTATAAAGATGGCGCCCACCATCCTCTGCCCCCTTTCTTCTTCTTTAGGACATTTGTCCTTTTTAGACGGAAGTAGAGTGGTTTGTTTATTTGTTTAGGGTCTGCCTCTTACGACAGAAGGCGACTCTGAGAGCGGGAACGTTTTTCTTCCAAATGGCGTTGGCGCGTGGCGGTCCCCTGATAAATAGTTGTCCACGGGGCGACAGAAACCCGGCTGTTGCGAGTTACTGAGACAATTGAATTGGACGATGGAGGTCCGGGCCCCAGGTCTGCCTGCTGCATAGAGGGTCCTTGTTACTAGGTAGCGTCAGAAGGGCTGTCACTCCCAGGCCTGGGTGACACTGAGCCAGAGTTCACAGTCGTCTCGCCTCCAGCCTGTGGTCCACCCGTCCTGCTCTCTGCAGCCTCCCCTCCTGTCCCCGAGTTGGCCAGCTGGGTCCTGGGCAGGGCTGTGTTTCTGTTGTCGCCGCAGGCAGGCCGTGGCCTGGTGTCCCTTTGGAAGCGGTGTTGGCCAGGCTGGAGCAGCAGATCTGGGGGACGCACCAAGGAGGCCCCAGCCAAGGAGATGCCTGGCACACAGGTGCTTCTGTGACGAGCCCGCTGAGCCGAGAGGACCGGGCAGCATCAGGCTCGGTCAGCGGGCGGGGCCACTTCCTGCCTGGGCCTGGAGGGCTGTGGTGGCTTCTGACCCAGCTGAGAGGACGTGGTGGCCCTGGGAGGCCCAGAGGATGTGTGGGGTCGACCGGAAGAAACCTGCAGGGCTGTGATAGGCAGAGTGACGGCCTCCCCGAAGATGTCCAGTCTCATCCCCAAACCTCTGAATATGCCATGTTATGTGGCAGAGGGCTGGAGATTGCCGATGGATTCAGGGTCGCTCATTAGCTGACCTGGAGCTGGGACGTTGTCGTGGATTGTCTGGGTGGGCCCAGCGTGATCACGAGGGTCCTTGTAAATGGCAGAGGGAGACGGAAGAGAGGCAGCCGGAGAGGTGGCGGCGTGGGGACGGGCTGGCCTGCTGCTGGCTTGGAAGGTGGAAGGAGCCAGGAGCCAAGGGATGGGGGCGGCTCCCGGGAGCTGAAAGAGGCCAGGAAACGGATTCTCAGAGGCTTCAGAGGGAAGGCAGGGCTGCCAGCCCCCCGGGGCCGCCCGGGGAGACCCTCTGCGGGTTTCTGCCCTAGAACCACGTGATAAAAACGCGTGCTGTTTCCAGTCGCTAGATTTGTGGTGATTTTTACAGCAGCCAGTGGAAACTAAGACGGGTGCCTGGCTCTGAACTTGGGGCTCTTTTGGGGCCTCATATCTTCCCCTTGGCCCAGACTTCCCCGGGGGAGAGGCGTGCGCTGCAGAAGACTCTGTTAAAGTTCAGATGGTCATCATGAGGGACCAGGGTGGCTCAATAGGCCCCAGCCTCATCACTCACAAGCTGTGTGACCTTAGGCAAGTTAGTTGACTTCTCTGTGTCTCAGTTTCCTCATCTACCAAATGAGGATCAAAACAGAACCTGCCGTCTCAGTGATCATGGAGATTAAATGAATGAATTTGCATAAAAGGCATGGAAACAGTGCCTGGCACATAGTGCTCAGTTAAAGCTAGGTGGTATTACTGTTATCAGTAACAATAGAGGATTATCAGATTGAGAGTATGCTATAAACTTCATGTATTTTCATTACTCACATAAGGATTAAGGTTACTGATGGTAGCCCTTTGTTGAGTGTTAATTTATGACCCTGTGCTGGGCCCTGTGTGTATGTCATTTTATTTAATCTTCAGAATAGCTTTAGGAGATGGGTATTCTTAGCCTTAGTCATAGATGAGGCTCAGAGATGTTAAGTAACTTGCCTAAGGTCACACAGCAAATAAATTGAGAGGAAAACTGGATCTGTAAGAAAAGAGTCAAGGGGACAGAGTACATTTTTGGGAGGTGGAGTGGTGGCAAAGGAGGACAGGAAAAGGAGAAAACAGAAGGAAAGAAGTGGGTTCCAAAAAAGCAGCTGAAGGTGTTGTGAATAATAGTAATAATCAACATTTATATGGGCTTTTATGCTCCCCTCTGGGAGACATGGTAGTATCCCCATTTTGCTGGTGGGCTATTTGACCCTCAGAGAGGGTAAGTAACTTACCCAGGAGTATGCTACGAGTAGAGGTGTATCTGGACCCTAAATTCACGCGTGTCGAATTCTGAATCATATTGTTATATAAGGGTTGACCTAGTGGATCAGAACTTGTGTTACTAGGAGGCTTTGCATTGTAAGTGAGAGCAAATCCATTTTAAACTCGTGTAAGCAAAGTGAATTTTTGGAAGTCCAGCAGGAGGGTGGGCTACAGGTGAAGCTTGATCCAGCAGCCCATGATGACACCAGGTACTGAGTCTCTTTCATCTCCACCTTTTACGACGTCAGCTTCATTCTCACACTCGCCATGGTGCTGCCACCCCTGCCTTTCCCCTCCCAGCCCTTGCTGCTTCTCTTGTAAATGATTGAGACACCTGGAAACCCCACATCCTCACCCTGTGTTGCTGGGGACAGGAGAGTGTGTGTCCTTGCTGTGAGTGGCTTGGTGGGATCAAGTGTCCATTCTGGCACTAATCGCCAGCATGAGAGTAAAGGACTCTGCTGATTGGCTGATGCTGAGGAGGACCCACCCCCTTGGGCTTCACCCCGAGTGTGTGGCTGACAGTTGAGGATTTGTTTATGAACAAGAGCCGGGGCTGTCGGCGGAGACGGGAAGGTGTGCGTAGGGGGTGGGGTGGGGACAACACACCCCCTGCCCTGTGGCCTAGGGAAGATCACTTATTTCCCGGTGCCTCGGTTTCCTCACCTGTGAAATGGGGAAAGCAGCCGTGCCCGCTCTAGTGAGGCCCGTGAGCGCTCAGAACCTGTTGGCTGTCCTTCCCCGGCCCAGAGAGGGAAGGGTGTGAGATGACACCACACAGCAGAAATTTTCTGACCTCCTGGAGCTCACGGGCCCGGCAGACTTGACCTTGGTCCCAGATCCTCAGAGGTCGGGGCTGGGGGTAGGGAAAGCTGTGGAAGGCGACAAACCGTTGAGGCGTCCTGTGAGGAGAGGCCTCATCCCGGGGAGTCGGGGTGCACGTTCTCTGTTGGGGACCCCCCGGGGCCGGGTTGATGCACAGCTCGGCCAGCGCTGGGGACCGCTTCCAGGCTCGTGCCGCCCGGAGCTGAATTTCCATTCCCCGCATTGAGCCCATGGATGCCCCGTGGGTGGAACCAGAGGGCGGCTTGGTTTCCGAAGCTCCCTGGATCGGGAGGCAGAGCCCCTGAGAAGAAAGATGGGGGTCGCTGTCGTCCCTGGGGTGGGGGACAGTGAGGAGCCCTGAGCCCTCGGGGACCCTCCCTGAGCCTCCTGCCGGCCCTCGCCATTCGCTCTTCCCCCCAGAGACCCCGAAAGAGGAGGCCACGCTGCTTATCTGCGGGGCTGTCCAGGGGATACCTTTAGACAGTAGAGACGTCACGGGTCCGGCCAGGGATGGACACGTAGGAGGCCCCAGACACTCTTATCTTCACCGCAGTGACAGTTGTGGTCAGGGCCGCCGTTGGCGGTGGGCGGCGGGGACGGCCCACAGTGGCTGTGATCCACAGAAGGGCAAGTTCACGTTCACAGCCAGATCCCCCTTCGTGGCCTCCTCCCGGCTCTGCGCCGTCGGGGCCGCCGTCCGACTGGAGCGGGAAGCTGCCCCCGCAGGTCTTCCTTTGCTCAGCGTTTCTCTGACTTCCCCTGACCGAGTTCCAGGTTCCTTGGATGCTCCCTGATTTCCTCTCCCTCACATCCTCACTCGAACTTTAACCTTTGAGCTTCCTGGCTCCGGGCAGTGCTGGTGGCAGTGGTGGCGATTGTTGTTACAGTCATGGGTCACTTAACGACGGGGACGCGTTCTGGGGAATGCGTCGTTAGGCTGTTTTGTCGTCGTGTGAATGTCACAGCGTGCGCTTACACGCCTGGGTGGTACCTGCTGCACCCCTGGCTCCGTGGTACTGACCTGGGGACACCGCTGTGCGTGTGGCCTGTCATTGGCCAAAACGTGATGCAGCACGTGATGTAATTGTTGGTATCTGCTCCTAATGGCCACCACTTATTGTCCCTGCACTTCCAGCTCTGTGCAAAGCACACGTCGTCCTGTTTGACGCTCGCGGTCCCTTCCAGGCCCATGCGTTTCCCTGACCGTTTACCGGGGAGGAGACTGATATCAGCGACCTGCCCAGTCTCACAAGAGGTCAGGCCTGAAGTTTAGTTCCCATCCGCCTGGACCACAAACTCAGAGGTCCTTTGCAGATTCTGCCTGGATGTGTGAGTTTTTAAGAATCAAGGTGTGACTTGGGTCACTGGTTTATGCAATAACCTGTGGGCACCTGCTGGGTGAGAGGGATAGGAGTCAGAGGTCAGTACAACACCATCCTTACACTGAGGTCCTTGCAGGACAAGAGGTAGTGACGGACGTGTAAGAAAATCATCGCAAAGGTGAGGGGGCCTGACGGTTTGGGGTGTGAGGAAGAGGGCTTCTCAAAGGAGGTGTCTATCTGAGTTGGGTTTTGAAGGATGAGTAGGAGTTTGTTATGGGAGAAAGACATTGCAAGCAGAGCAACCATTCATTTGACCAGCGGCTGGGAAGTGCCTTGAAGGCAGAGACCATGGCCTTCCTGAGTCTCCAGTGCTGTGAATAATGCCTAACACACGCGTGGAAAATGCTCCTTCGAGTGAATGCCTGAGTTGACACACTGGGGAACAGGACAGGAGAAAGTGTAGGAGAAGCAGATGGGGCTTGGATGTGGGAGGCCTCTTGCCCCGTGGCAAGGATAGGCTCTTCCAGCCACTTGGAGGTGGTTACCCAGAACAGAGAGGGCCATGAGGTCATCTCATTTATTAACATGAGTATTTCAGTCTAAGGGTTTCCTCTGAGCAGGAAAACCTAACTGCCTTTATTTTTATGTATTTATTTGTTTTTTTTTAAAGATTTTATTTTTTTTTCTTTTTCTCCCCAAAGCCCCCCGGTACATAGTTGTATACTCTTAGTTGTGGGTCCTTCTAGTTGTGGCCTGTGGGATGCCGCCTCAGCATGGCTTGATGAGCAGTGCCATGTCCGCACCCAGGATCTGAACCGATGAAACCTTGGGCCACCGCAGCGGAGTGTGCGAACTTAACCACTTGGCCACGGGGCCAGCCCCCCAACTGCCTTTAAACACGAACAGAAAGATCTTCTGTTTGGCGGGCAGCGTCTGTCGAGCTTTTAAATGCACGCGCCCTTTGAGCTGGCAGGTACACTTCTAGAAAGTTCTCTTGCAGATGTGCTTGCTCGTGTGTGAAACGAGGCGCCTGGCAGGTGATGTGTTCCTTGTCGCGTGTTTGGTTTGTAAGAACAGCCTTGTGCTCGGTCAGCGGGAGACCGATTAAAGAATCGGGTCATTCTATTCCCAGGGAGTACAAAGCATCCAGTACAGAGGAGGAGGGAACTGTTCCCTTGCAGTTCAGACCTGTTATTAAGAGAAACGGGCAAAGTACACAGCAGTGTGTGGAGGATGTGTCCTTCCATTCGATCCCAGAAAAGATATGTTTATCTTTGTTATGTATGCATAAAACGTTTTCTGGAAGGATGCACGAGAAACTGATATGGTTGCCTCTGGAGAGAGGAAGTGGAGGGTTAGGCACCAGGATGGGTACGTGGCTTGTCGCTTCTACTGTTTGTTTAAAAGCAGTAAAATTAAGCTATCTGGAATGAAGCATATCTATGCAACTTTTAAAGATGAGTTTCTAACATAGTTAAGTAAAAAAGCAAAGTACAGAACAGGTCTGTATCATGGTACCTCTTGGGGAAACAGAATACATACACTGTATTTGGAGGGTGTCTGGAAGAAAACTCAAGACATCAGCGATGGTGGTTTTGCCTGTGGGGTGGGCTGGGGGGCTGCAAATTTAGGGAGGAAGGTTTATGTTTTACAGTCTGTCTTGTGTAGTTTGGAAAAATTTTAGCGCATAAATGTATTACCTATTAAAAATAAATTAATACACAGAGGGAGAGATGTGGATGGATGCTTGGGTGGGTGGATGCATAAGTAGTGGGATGAGCGGGTAGATATATGGGCAGATGGATGGATGAATTGGTACGTGGGTAGGTGGGTGGATGGATGGATGGATAGACTGGTGGATGGATGGATGAATGCCTAAGTAGGGGCATGAGTGGGTAGATAGATGGACAGATGGATGGATGAATTGGTATGTGGGTAGGTAGGTGGGTGGGTGGATGGATGGATAGACTAGTGGATGGATGGATGGATGCATAAGCAGGGGGGTGGGCAGACAGACAGACCAGCAGATGGATGGATGAATGGATGCATAAGTAGGGGGGTGGGTGGATAGCTAGACAGGCAGATGGATGGACGGATAGACTAGTGGATGGATGGATGGATGTATAAGTAGGTGGATAGATAGATGGGCAGATGGATGGATGAATTGATACATGGGTAGGTGGATGGATGGATGGATGGATGGATAGACTAGTGGATGGATGCAGAAGTAGGGGGGTGGGTGGGTAGATAGATGGGCAGATGGATGGATGGATGAATTGGTACATGGGTAGATGGGTGGATGGATGGACGGATAGACTAGTGGATGGATGGATGGATGCATAAGTATGGGGGTAGGTGGATAGATAGATGGGCAGATAGATGGATGAACTGGTACGTGGGTAGGTGGGTGGGTGGATGGTCGGATGGAGAGACTAGAGGGTGGATGGATGGGTTTACGGATGGGTGGGGGGTGTGTCTGGATGCACGTGTGAATACGTGGGTGTAGAAGATAACCTTGGCTGCAGGGCGGAGGACTCAGTGGGGCTGGGAAGGATTCGGAAGCTCTTGCAATAGTCCAGGGGAGGAATAGTTAGGTTATTGAAATGTGTCACCCGTGAGCCGAGCTTCTTGTATACGTAACTGCATGTATGTAGTCCCCGCGTTGTTTTCTCTCTAGAAGGACCAGTTCCTTTCAAAGGAGCTTTTCTGGCAGCTACGCGGGAACTGTTGTGTGTTTAATAACCACCAACAGTTTAATCCCTTCTTCCACCATCACTTTAAGAGTGACGAGTGCTGTGAAGCCAGTTAAAATAATCACTGTTTGACATAAATCTCTCCTTGCTTGAGCAAATTCGCATTTACAAGACTGACTTCCAGTTGCCCAAGTTCACGGTGGTGTGACCTTTGTCCTTTTTAGGGTTTCTTTGTGTCTGGAAGTTTCCTAGCTACATCTCTTTGTGTGTGTTGACCTTTTAAAGTTTACTTTATAATGATTCCTCGTTCTTGGTTCTGGAAAAATAACCGTTTATGTCAGTGAATAATTATATCTCTGAAGAATCCATTCAGGTGCTTTCTTAATACCTAGATCTCACTTTTTTTTTAAAGTCAAATCCTTCATTTTTTTCCCCCCATCTTAGCCATTTTTAAGTGTCTACTCCGGTGGCGTTAGTATATTCACATTGTCGTGCGTCACTGGGTCTCCTCTTTGAAAAGCTTGGAACGTGTATTTTGATCAGATGGTCAGATGTTTCTTTAAGTGAAATGATCTCTTTGTTCTCATCACCTTCTCTTTAACGTCCGTCGATGTGACTTTAGAGCTTGCAGAGAGCCATACGATTCCAGGGTCCTTGGCGGTCTCACTTAGCCGATTGTGGGAGGCCTATTGGGATCAGAGACGTCTGGAACCATCTGGAGAGTGCGTTGTCAGTGGTGGAGAAAGAAGGCCAGGAGCGAAGTAGGCTGCGTGGGGACTGGGGCGCCTGGACCTCATCCAGAGACTGGCGGCTCCCCAACACTCGCTGCTGGTTGGGAAGCAGGAATGTGGGCCCAGCGCTGCCAGATTTTCTGATTTTTTTTTAGAAAAGCCAGAAATCCTAATTTTTATATGAGATTTCCTGATTGTAAATGTTGGCAGCTAGTGTCAATGTTTTTAAAGCCTTCTTAAGAACAACAGTAACAACAAACCATCTGTGGGGCCACATTGGCCTGAGGGCCACCTGCTTGAGACCTCTAAATTTATCTGACCTAATCATGGTAGAGAAAAGAAAGTGAGACCCCCAGGACAGGGTAACAACTTTTCCCAAGGTTGTCTAACTGGTCGGTGGTCAGATCAGGACTTGAGTTAAATTCGCCATCATGGCTGTCTACCAGCTGGTTGAAGTTTATTCTCAGGCAGAGAGACCTCATCCATTTATGTATGTATCTTTCTGTTTATCTGTTTGGCACAGCTCTAACAAAATACAGGTGATTTCTTACAAAATAAAAGTAATTAAAACGAATTTGTTTCTGAGGCTGAATAGCTTAGCGGTTAAATGCCGGGACTCTAGAACCAGATTGCCTGGGTTGGAATTTGGCTCCAGATCTTTCCATCTGTGTGATGCGGGACAAATTACGGAACCTCTGTGTGCTTTAGTTTTCCCTTCTGAAAAAGGAGTGATAAAGTGCTTACAGAATTACAGGAGATAATGCGTTTAAAGAACTTAGAATAAGGCCTAGCACAGAGAACTGCAATTCGGGTGTTACCCATCCTGCTGCTGGGGCTGCTAGTGGTGGTGATGGTGATGGTGATGAAGATGGTGGTGGTTGTGATGAAGATGGTGGTGGTTGCGATGGTGGCCATGGTGGAGATGATGATGGTGCTGATGGGAGTGATTGTGATGTTGATGGTGATGAAGGTGGTGGTGGTTGTGATGATGGCCATGGTGGAGATGATGATGGTGCTGATGGGAGTGATTGTCATAGTGATGAAGATGGTGATGGTTGTGATGGTGGCCATGGTGGAGATGATGATGGTGCTGATGGGAGTGATTGTCATAGTGATGAAGATGGTGATGGTTGTGATGGTGGCCATGGTGGAGATGATGATGGTGCTGATGGGAGTGATTGTCATAGTGATGAAGATGGTGATGGTTGTGATGGTGGCCATGGTGGAGATGATGATGGTGCTGATGGGCGTGATTGTCATAGTGATGAAGATGGTGATGGTTGTGATGGTGGCCATGGTGGAGATGATGATGGTGCTGATGGGAGTGATTGTCATAGTGATGAAGATGGTGATGGTTGTGATGGTGGCCATGGTGGAGATGCTGATGGTGCTGATGAGAGTGATTGTGATAGTGATGATGGTGCTGATGAGAGTGACTGTGATAGTGATGGTGGTGACAGCAATGACATTGATGGTGATGGTGGTGGCAATGATGGCGATGGTAATGGGGATTGTGGTGATGGTGATGAAGAATATTAGAAGGTTCTCGATTCACGAGATAGGAAAGTAGGAATGATTTGCATAACTGAGGCACTCTTCAGTTTACAGGAGAAAACCCTCAGGATTCCTTTAGATGGCAGGCCCCATCTTTTGTGCAACACTGGAACTTGCCACACTTCCCAGGAATTTGTCTGAGACTTACCTTTCTTCCTCATTCCTTGTTCCATAATCTTTCTGGCTCCTGACTCTCGCGTGTTCTGCCTGAGAGGAGCTCGGATGAAGGGGTCCTGTGTGTTTTCTTAAGCCCCTTGGCAGCTAGTTCTGTCCCTCACTGGTGCGTCCGGTTGACCCGCGCCCATGTTTGTGCCCGCAGGAGTGGAACGTCACCTGGAACACCAGCAACCCCGACTTCACCAAGTGCTTTCAGAACACCGTGCTCGTGTGGGTGCCTTGCGCTTACCTCTGGGTCTGCTTCCCCTTCTACTTCCTCCACCTCTCCCGCCATGACCGGGGCTACATTCAGATGACGCATCTCAACAAAGCCAAAACTGTAAGTCACCTGGGCTCTCCCGGGGGCGGGGTGGGGGGGGGAAGGGGGGGGCGCGGGGCCTGGGTGGGGCGTGGTGAGTGGTGGAAACTGACAGGTTTCTTTGACTTCCTTGGCCCTGAGTTCCTTTTTCTAGAAGACACCGTAATAAGGTGGTCGATGAAGCTGCGGCTCTGGATTCGGACATGGGTTCCGATGTCTGCTCCGCCACTTACGAGCTCTGTGCTCTTGAGCAAATTTCATAGCCTCCGCAGCCTCAGTATCCCCATCCTTACAATGGGGATGTAGGGTCCATCTCAAGGGATTATCAAGAGGTCTTCCTATTATTAGTCACTTTTTCTGACTCATTCGAGAACAGCTGGTCCATTATCCCTTGATTCTTCAGGGACTCTTTCCTTCCAAGCAGAAAGTGTCTCATGTAACCACGTGCAGGATATTTAATACGGACACAACGCTTTTTAAAAAGTGTGCTGTCTGTATTCCAGTGTGTCCCTTGTCCCAGTACTCTTCTTCTAGCATCCCACCCAAGTCGAGGATCCAGTCCCAGATCATACATGACATTTAGTCACGTGGTCCGTTTAGTTCTCTTAAGGACGGACGTGTCAACTTTCCTTGTGTTTTGTGACATGGACGCCTTTGAAGAACACGGGCCAGTTACTGTAGCGTGAGTTCCTGCGCTCGGGCCCGTGTGATGTTTCTGAGAACTACAGAAGGGAGGCGTGTCTTTCTTAGGCTGCCACGTCTGGGGTCGCATGATGTCCACCTGCCCCGGTCTCTTCATACTGCTGGTGTCTACTTCCCTGTTCTTAACTAGATCTGTTGTCTGGGAGCACTTTGTTCTTTTCTGAGGGAACATCGTCTCCCTTTAAAATGTAAACCAGATTTTGTCCTTGCCTTGTTCAAAAACCCTCCTGGAGTTTCTTACCCCAGGGCATAAAATCCGGAAGTCCTGGGAGGGGGTGGGGAGCAGCTGATCTGCCTCCAGGCTCCTCTTCAGCCTCTCCTACCACGAGCATTCTTCATTTCACAGCAGCCACAAACCCACTCATGTTCCTACCCCAGGGCCTTTGCACTTGCTGTTCCCTCTGCCTGAATTGTTCTTTCTTTCAAATAGTCACTTTCGGCTCTTCACTCAGATGTCACCTGATGGGAGAGGCCACCCCCGACCACCACCCTGTTTTATTTTTCCTCTTATCACTGTTACTCTCTGCCATCATATTATGTATTTTTCAGTTTGTTTCCTTCCTCTACACTGTCAGCTCTGCGAAGGCAGGGGCTTTAGTCTGTTTTGATCACTCTTGGATCCTTGGCACCTGGAGAAGTCTGTCACCCATCGTAGGCCCCCGAGAAATGTCAGCTGGAGGAACACTGTTGAAGGAACGGCTGTTGCGTGAGGGGCCTTGTGCAGGCTGCTGGGGTTGCAGGCACAGCCAGGCTGTCGAGTGAGCTCTTGAGTGATCAGGTGCTGGGGGTTTAGTGACCAGACAGAGTCAGGGCTGGGGCGCGGGATGGGACGGTATGCTGGTTCCAGAGCAGCGTGTGGTGGCTCACCCTGCCTCGGACTGTCCATGTCGCAAAGGATGCCTGCTGTGTCCGAGGACCACGGCTGGTAATGTAGGAGCTGGCTGGTGCCCCCGAGCCCGAGCTTGGTGCAGAGGTGCAGGGGGAGGTTCCGGCGCCGTCCGTTCTCAGACGTGTTTGTCCTTCTCTTCCAGGCCTTGGGATTCTTGCTGTGGATCGTCTGCTGGGCAGACCTCTTCTACTCTTTCTGGGAAAGAAGTTGGGGCAGGTTCGTGGCCCCCGTGTTACTGGTCAGCCCAACCCTCCTGGGCGTCACCATGGTAAGTGGGAGCCGGCTCTCCACCAGGCAGCGCGGAGGCCAAAAGGAGTGGCCGGCGTTTAGAAATGAGAATATCTCGTAAAAATCCAGAAATCTGGCTTCTCTTGAAAAACTCAAAAAACTCATGGTTTTCTAGGGCAGCAGTTGGCTGGAGCTGAGAAGTGACGGCAGCCTTTAAAGGGAGCGTGTGCTGGTCAGTTTGCCACAGTCCCCACCGCGCCCTGTTGCCTCTCCCGCCCCCCACCATGGAGGCTGAGTGGCAGCTGCCATCTTTCATTGCTCTTGCGGTCCTCTGTTCTCGCGCTGGCCAGCTCGGTCGTTTATATTGACTTCCTGGGACCTCGTGGCCTCTTGAGTTTCCGGGCTCTGGCGTAGCGGGTGGGACGTCAAGCTGAATAGAAAATTGCTCGGCCCCGCGGGGTCCATAATTTAGTGGGAGATGCAGACAGGGCGGCTGCTTCACTGCAGCTGACGTGTTTTGAGTACTTCCTGTGTGCCTGGCGCTGTTCTTGGTGTTTTATGTGTCTTGAAGTTAGAGTTTATCTAATGCTCACAACAATCCTATGAGGTGGGTACTGCTTTGTCCTCATTTTACAGGTGAGCCGACTAAGGCACAGAGGGGTTGAGTGTCCTGTTCAAGGTCACACAGCTAATACGTAGTCAAGCAAGGGCCGGTCCCCTCAGAGGTTGTGGTTTTTAGCCCCTGCATTCCACAGCGATGTGCTCCGAGTTCAGGGCCATTCCTCCGTCGATAGCGCGTGCCTTGAGGCCTCTGGGAAGCCTGGAAGCTTCTGGGCCAGTGTAGCTGTTGAGTGGTGTGGAATGAGGAGGGAGCAGGTTTGGGGCAGGACGTTTTGAGCAGGGAGAACAGTGTGTTTGAGGAGAGGTTGGAGGCCAAGGGGGAGGCTCTGAGGAGGGAGCACTAGCCGTTCTGGGAAGCAAGAACATGGAGGGGACTCTGGGGAGACAGCGGATGCCACAGAAGAGGGTCGGGAGAGGTGAGTCGGAAGCGGCTTGTGAATCTTTATGGCACACGGGAACAGTGTGTGCCGGGCGCTGTCCTGATCCTTTTCCATCTTAACTCATTGCAGTCCGCTTGCTCCGTAGCCCCATTTCCTAGATGAGCACGTTGAGGCACAGAGAAGTGAAGGAACTGGCCCAAGCTCACACAGCCAGGAGGCTGAACCGGCCTCACCCCCGGGCTGCCTGGCTCCCGTGTCTGCTCCCCTGTGTCTGTGGGGCTCTTTCTGAGACCCTGCTCTCCTGCTGGGCTTTGCTCTCCTCTGAGTCCCCAGAGCCCGGCACCGTGCCTGGCATGCAGTAGGCGCTCCATAAATGTGTCAAGGGGACGGGTGAATAAAGCGCTCGGCTGTGCCGGCCTTGAATGTCTTGGGTCTACCTTTGCGGTGGCCTGGCCTTGGCTGGATTGGCTCGTGGCCCCTTAGCTTCCCCTGCTCCTGGTCTGCGTCTGCCTGCTCAGCCCCTGCCGCTCAGCCGTGTTGCTGCGTGGGTCTGAAGACCTTTTTTCTAATTGCTAAGTGTATTTGATCGTGTGGTTTCAGCACCCGTTATTTATTTCATTTGTAGGACGTTTTGGTTAGGAAACCAATTATATTTAAATACAGGGATCAAAAGACTAGAAAACAAATTTGAGTGAGAACGTAGGAGCTTCTCTATTCATACGTTTCAAGTTAAGATGGTGCGGCGGGTGCGATGGCTCTGATCTCTGAATAGCAGTGGCCGTCCGCGGTAAAGACATTTCCGGCCGTGCGTTTTCAGGTGTGACTTCCGGTGGTGCCGGAGCCCCGGGTGCTGCTCAGGCGGTTGTGGTCCTCCGTGGTGCTGAGGAGGGAGTCTGCAGCCGTGACTGGTTCCCCTCCTGGTTCGTGGACTCCTGGGTCTGTCCACAGCCTGTCCTTGGACCCCGGGTTAAAACCTCTGGTCCTGGAGGGAACGGTTTTGAGCAAGGGTGTGGCGTGCCTGGCTCTGTCTTTCAAAGCTGATGTGGCCTCTGAGTGGACACCGGATCATCGGGTGGGGATGGGAGACGGGAGGCCAGTGGGGGAGCCCATGGGGTCACCCAGCACGAAGGGTTGGAGGCTGGGACCAGGGTCAGCAGTGGGTAAACTGAGGACAGGCCTTGGTGGCAGAGCCAACACGAGTTGCCAATGGCTTAGATGTGGGGGGTGAGGGAGACGGGGGAACCCAGGAAGACGGATGTGGTTCTGGCTGGAGCCGTTGGGGAGGGAGGGGAGGGGCCATGGGTGACCTGTGGGTCCTCATGAGTCGGCTTGTGACCATGACCGGTGTTGGGGATCTGCCAGGAGGGGGTGGCCCTGCCCATCTAGGGAATGGCCGGGGCATTTCCTTCTTTCAAGGAAAAGCAGTTTTATTGTTTCTCTTCTCTTCCTGATCAGTAAGTTGCATGCAAAATGGAAGTAATAGCCCTCGGGGTCAGATACGAAATAAAAATCCCGATCCCCGCGACCGCTGTCCTAAGGAAGTTCCCCGAAGGGGAGATGTGTGACTGAAGGCAGATGAGGGAACCTTCGTTTCCTCCCCTGCAACCTGGGGATCCCCTCTCGGGCCGTGGGGTGCGCTGAGTTGGCGCGTGGGGGTGCTTCGTGCTTGGTGAGCACGTTGGTGTCCCTAATGGAGGACAGTCACCGCTGTTGCCCAAAGGAGAGTGATGGGGCGTGTGGGGCTGGGGTTTGAACACGGGTCTGTCCGGCGCTGAACCGTGGGCGGCCCGCAGCCAGTATCTGTAAGGAAAGCTGTGTTGGCGCAGCCCAGGCGGTCCCTCCGTGTGTTGTCGCGGGCCACCTTCACGCTGCGATAGCCCCCTTGAGTAGCTGCCACGGAAACTCCGGCTCCCAAAGCTTGAAATATTTACTATCTGGTCTTTTAGGAGAAAGTGTGCCCATGTTTGTTCTACACCGAGCTTCCCTCCCGACTTTTCCGTCCTATCCCAGATCTGTCCCTGGTCCCATTAAATTCCCAAAACTCTCAAGTCAGGTGCTGTTGTCGTCTCTCTTTTGCAGACGAGGCAGTGGAAACTCAGAGAGATTCGGTGACTGGCCCAGGGTTACCCAGCTAGGTGAGAGCAGAGCTGGGACTGGAGCCGGGTCCTCTCCAGGCCGATCTTGCCCCACTGGGCTGAGGGCAGCCCTACTCCAGGTCTGACGTTGGCCAGGACCCTGGACCGTGGTGGCTTTCGGGACCTTGGGGACCTGGCCTTCTCCTGACGACTCCTGTCGTGTGCTTCTCTCTTCCAGCTGCTTGCTACCTTTTTAATTCAGCTCGAGAGGAGGAAGGGAGTCCAGTCCTCAGGGATCATGCTCACATTCTGGCTTATAGCCCTACTGTGTGCCCTTGCCATCTTGAGATCCAAAATCATGGCTGCCTTAAAAGAGGTAAGTGGTTGGCCTCATACCACGTCCTCCATCCGTGGCCCCTGGGAGAGATGCTTGTTGCTCTGGCTTGTGAAGAAGCCATGCGTTGCCATGGGAACCAGGGGCTGGGTACCACATGGGCTTTGTTCTTGACCCTTCCTTCTTCAGGGCTCTGCTTGTCTCTGTAGCTCTCAGGGGCCCGTGTGGGTCCTCCAGGGGCAGAGCCACGCCACCCTCTGAGCCTCTGTCATCAGTAAACAGCAGGGCAAGTTGGCTGCAGATGTCATTGGTCTGGAACGGAGCCGAGCTGGGAGCCGTGTTTGCAGAGCGGCTGCTCCCCCGGGGGGCCCTGGCCTTGTCCTCACGTTACCTTGGTGCCATCAGCCGCTGCCCTGGCGGAGGAGTGCTTCCCCTTGGCCGCCGTACGCCGCTACTAGGAATTCTGAAGAGCGGGCACTTTCAGACTCTCAGCCAACCTTTCCTGCCATCTTCGAGCCGCTCAGCAGACGGCAGAGGAAGGCAAAGAAGCTGCGCATTCATTGAGCGCCTGCTGTGTACAGTACGGCTGCCTCTGATAAGCGACGGCAGCAGACGTCAGGAAACTGAGTTCACGGAGTGACCTTTCCTTCCTCCCTCCTTCCCTCACATCTAGGATGCTGACGTGGACGTGTTTCGCGATGTCACTTTCTACATTTACTCCTCCCTCGTGCTGATTGAGCTCGTGCTGTCCTGCTTCTCAGACCGCTCGCCCCTGTTCTCTGAGACCATCAACGACCCCGTAAGTGTGACCACGGAGACACGTGCGTGTGTGCGTGAGAAAATTCTTATACGGAGCCAGCTGACGTTGGTTGGGCGCTTGTGATCAGGTGGGATCCTCCATCTGGGATCTCATTCTGTCTTCTCCAAATGCCTGCAGATCGGTACCCCCCAGTCCCCCACTTTACAGATGGGAAAGCTGAGCCGTCAGCGTGGCTGGGGGCGGGGCTCAAGGACGGAATTGGATTCATGGTGTAAACGGCTGTGTCTCGCAGGCCTGTGACTTTTCTCATTTGGCTGGCCTAGTGATTTTAGAAAATGTGAGCGAACATTGAAAAATCAGGAAATTTCATGTACATCCTTACGGACCAGGTCTTCTAGAAAAACGAGTTCTGGCAGCATTAGGGCCGTTAGCCCACATGGCAGTGGTTGGCCAGAGCTGAGGAGTGGGGCCCTAGTTTACCGCAGTCCCCACCACTCCCTGTTGCAGTGTGCAGTCTTGCTGCCCTCCTCTGGGTCTGTGCCTGCGCCCTGAGGGGTCTGGGTTTGAGACCCGTGGTCTGTTCTGTCAGTCCGAGGGGAATCCTGGATGTACAGAAGGGGATCAGTAGGCAGGGGAGATAGCCATTTAGTCTTCCTGCTGGTGGACTGGGGGAACACAGTCACTTTTCCCCCTTACTGCCTTCCTTTCTCCCTCCCTACCTTCCCTCCAGGACCCAAGTATGTGTCAGGTGGTGGTAAATGGTGAGAAGGAGAAAGCAGGGAAGGAAATGGAGGTGATGTGGGGGTCGTGTGCTGTTTTGATAAGAGTGATCAGAGAAGGCCTCCTCTGGGAAACCGCAATGGAGCAGAGACCCAAAGGAGCAAACTGAGCAAATACCCAGAGGCAGAACGTTCCAGGCAGAGCAGTGGCAAGTGCAAATGCCCTGGGGTGGGAGCTCCCATGGGATGTCAAGGGAACAGCAGGAAAGGCCAGCGTGGCTGGAGCAGTGAGAGACAAGAGAGGGCTGAGGATGGCATCTGAGGGGTGGGGACAGCCCCTGTGGGCTGATGAGCTGTTGGGATTTTATTCAGAGAGGGATGGGAAGCCTTGGAAGCATTTCTTTGATGCCTTGTTTGTGGTGAGCCAGCTGCTAACGGGTGCACATGCCGCAGGAGCGGTTTTCAGCTGCTGTGGTCCTGTTGGGTTTGGCCAGAACCTCAGCACAAGGCTGAGGCTGCCACTGGGGGGGACGAAGGGACCCGTAGGGCATTGGCATGGGGGAGGAGGGCGACGCTTGCCAGCATGTTTTAGGAGCCCCTGCCCTGGAGGGCATCCCGAGAGGCCCTCTTCTTGGATGTCTCTCCTTGAGGAGGAACTGGGTTGGAGAAGTTAGCAGAGCATGTGCGCGTGTATGTGTGTTTGTGCACGTGTGTTTGTGTGTATGTATGTGTGTGCATGTGTATATTTTTACGTCCACGTGTTTGTGTAGATGCGTGTCTCTGTGCGTGCCTGTGTTCTTGTGCATGTGTGTTGGCATGTGTGTAAAGTTCACAGACGCAGCAGCCTTTGAGGCTGGGATACCCCTCGGACTGCAGCCCGAGCCTGGCACAGAGGAGGGGCTCAGGGGTCTGTGCTGTGGTGTCCGCTCTTCATCAGTGGGTGGGGGGCGGGGAGGGTCCCCATCAAGAAACATTTATTACATGTCAGGCTGTTAGTAAACCGTTAACATTTGTTAAATGTCGGGATTGCACCAAGCAAGTCGTCCCCTGAGTGGCTGTAGACCTTGGCTTCCTCCCAGGGTCCACGGAGCCCCCATGGGGCAGACAGGCCGGCGTTGGGGTCACCTGACCGTCAGGCTTCCTCTGGGGCTGGAGAAGCAGCCTCTTCCGGTGGGCCATCTGGCTGCTTCATGGGGGAGGGCGTTTCCGAGGGCTGGTCCCCCTGTGGATCCGGATAAGATCCTTTCGCTTCTTTCCCGGGCGCGTGTGTGTGGTGGCTCCTAGCACTGGCTTCCTCTCCCATGTGTCCTCTGCATTCGCAGTGGCCTGGGGCCGGCTTGGGGCTGGGCTGCGGGGGCCTGGACACCCTCATTCTCCTCCCCATTATTTCCTTTTTTAGGAATCAAGGCTCAGGGAGGTTGGGCTGTTGGACTATAACTTCTGCCTTAAATCTGCTGGTGGAGGCAGCGTGGTCTGACAGAGGAGGAGTTCAGTTTGGAGATGGGCAGACCCTGGCCTGAATCCCTCCTGGGTCCCTTTGTCCCTTCAGCAGACGGTTATGAAGTGTCTGTAGCGCACGTGCTTGGTCCTGGGGTCACGACCGTGTGTGAAATCGGTGTGGGTCTTGCCCTCCGACAAACTGCCCTGCATTTAATGTTGCATGAACACCAGCGGTAGTTTATCGCTGTGTGTCGCCGTCCTGGGTGCTGACGGGGCTCCGCTGGGTGGTCGTCCCTCGGGGTCTGTCCTGCAGTCACAGTCAGGTGGCAGCTGGAAGGCTTCCTCCTGTGCTGTCTGGTGGTGGAGGCTGGCCGCCAGCTGGAGCCTCGGCTGGGGTTGGCTGCTCCGGGTGGTCTCCCCGGGTGGCCTGGGCTTCCTCACAGCATGGCGGCCGGTCTCTGAGAGTGAGCGTCCGAGAGAGAGACGTGGAAGCTGGCTCACCTCTTATGACTTGGTCCTGGAAGTCACACAGTGTCCCTCCTGCCATCTCTCCTCTCTTGATGGAGGCAATCATGGAGGTCTTCCTGGTTGCCAGGTGCGGGACCCAGACCCCACCTCCAGGTGAGAGAGTGGCCGGGTCTCTTTGTCAGAAGAGCCTGAGAGACGGCAGATAATGTCTGACCGTCTTTGGAAAATACCATCAGCCGCCCGTCCTCAGGAAGGTTCTGGTCTCGCTGGGAGGCCGCCATGAAGGAGATCAGCAGACAGTAAACTGTCGTTGCCACTGAGGGCACGGCTGAGAATCCTGGGATGTGACGTTTAGATCTGTGGCCTTGGGCAGGGCGCCCCTCCTCTCAGAACCTCAGTGTCCCCTTGAACATGGGTGGAGGCTCAATTTGATGCTGCGGCCACCCCCCCCCCCCCCGCACACCCGCCCCAGATCAGAGGCCTGTGATTGGGTGGGGGACACTGTCACCCTCGGGCTCACATTGTGATGGAGCCTAAAAGATGGGAGCTCCTGCCGCTGTCCTGTCCTCCAAGCAGCCGTCACATGTTGCCTGTCCTCAGAGAGAGCGGTCACCCAAGGCCAGGGCAGCCAGGATCAGGCGGGGCCTCGGTGGGAGCCAGCAGCGTGGGCTCCCCAGGCTCCATCGTGCTGAGTCATGGAGCCGGCCACCCTCCCCAGCTGGCCCCGCGCCCGTTGCGTGACTCAGACTCCAATTCCGGCCTTGGTTTCTTGGCGGGGCTGCGCCCCTCTGTCCTCCAGGCTCCGGGCTGGCTGGGCTCCTGGGAGCCTGGGCGTGGCTGGCTCCCCGGCTCCCGCCTGTCCCTGGCCTCTGGTCCTTTTGCTCGCTGCCCCTGAAGCTGCTGCTTAGGGTGGGGAGGGGGTTTCCGTGGCACTTGGCGGGGAATCCAGGCCAGATGTGGTCATGAGCAGACCGTCACTTCTCAGAGTGGGGTCCTCAGGCCAGCCGCATTGGCACCTCCCAGATCTTCTTAGAAATGCGTCCTGGGACCCACTGAGTCAGAATCGCGTCCAAGACGCCCCCCAGGTGGTTGAAAAGCACAGGTTTAGCACATTCAGTAAAAACGGCTCAGCTCTTTGGCTATAAGAGGTGTTTTTAGTCCAGTCCATAAATATAGAATATTTTCCCCCCAACATTTTGCTATGACCATTTCAAGCCTACAGAGACATTGAAGGGGTTACACAGTGAGTACCCAGCCGCCCACCAGCTAGATTCTGCAGTTAACCTTTTGCTAAAACTTGCTTTATCGCGTGTCCATCTAGCCGGCCAGCCAGCCAGCTGGCTCATTTTTTTTTTGATATCTGGAACTTACTTTGAAATACGTTAGTACCCTTCACCCACACCCTTCACCGGGCAAATCATTAGCTAGAGTTTAATATCTGCGTACAGTTTTGTTTTTCTTTCCCTTAAAATTTGCAGAGTGAAATTCCTGAATCTTAAGTTACCATTTGATGAGTTTTGACAAATGAGTAACTCAGACTCCTGTCTGGGGTCCTCTTATTAGCAGGACCCAGAAAGTTCCCTCGTGCCCCTTCACGGTCAGTCTCTACCTCTCACGCCCCAGAGGCAACCACTGAGCTTAGACTGTTTATGAAAGCATCGTAAACTCTGTTTTTTATTTCTTTCTCGTTTATGCTTTCCGTCATTTAGGAATTCATTGTTGTGCCAGGGGCCCAGCTGAGTACCTAGAAATGAGCAAGGGTTGACCACCGCCCTTGAGGAGAGATGGAGGAGGGGGCAGCGGGCAGGTAGACCCACAGCTGCAGGATGGAGACTGGGGCTCCAAGGCAGGAAAGTGCTGGGGGCTGTGGGAGCCAGAGGAGCGGTCCTTAACTCAGCCAGGGCTCTAGGGCCAGCATCCCTGGGAGAGGATGCCTAAGGCAAAGAAATGAGAGGCCTCGCCAGGTTAATAAGGGTAGATGGGAAGGTGCTCCTGGTAGAGGAACCAGCATGTGCAAAGGTCCAGCGGTGAGATGGAACTCGGGTGCTTGTGAACAGCATGGAACTCTGCCTGGCTGGGTTGGAGGGGCCAGGGAGCCAAGCGTGAAAGATCTAGGGTACAATTTTGTGTCACCACAAACACTTGGAATTTTGACCTGAGGGGAGATTTTTCAGCAGGGGAGCGACACGCTCGGGTTGGACTTGTTTTGGTGGATTCCGTCAGGCTGAAAGGAGGAGGATGCGTCAGACACAGAGAGGCTGGTGGCTGCTAGGAAGCTGTTGCAGGAGCCCAGGTAGCTTTTGAGGAGCACTGAGCTGGATTGTGACCCTGTGCACAGTAGAGCATCAAAAACTGGGAAAAGAGGGGCCGGCTCCCTGGCTGAGTGGTTAAAGTTCTGCGCACTCTGCTTTGGTGGCCCCGGGTTTGCAGGTTTGGATCCTGGGTGTGGACCTTCTCCAGTCACTAGCCATGCTGTGGCAGCGTCCCACATACAAAGTAGAGGAAGACTCTGTTAGCACAGGGCCAATCTTCGTCACCAAAAAATAAAAAACAAAAAAACAACCACCAAAAAGACCAGGAAAAGAAAACAGACAAGTTCGCAGGAAAATGGCACTGTGCGCGTGGTGTGGGCTACACTAGAAGAAACAGACCCTGAGCGGGAAGCTGATTTACACAGCTCGCAAGCGGCAGAGCCAGCAAAACCCATCCGTGTTTACAGGTTGTCCCAACACATCTCTTACCATTGGATGTTGAGGTTTTTCTAACCGATAATGATGGCAGCTCTGTGCGCTGTTTATTAGTTTATTTAATCTTCGCAGCCACCCAATGAGGCAGGACTGTGAGTCTCCCCCCATTTTACAGATGAAGACACTGAGGGTCAGAGTGGTGGTGAAGTGGCTCACCTTAGCCCCCGGGGCTGGATCAGGAGCCCTTCCCCTGGGTCTGCACACCAGCGCAAGGCATCGGCTTCCCCTGGAGGGCTTGTGAAAACCCGGATCTCTGGGCCCCATCGCCCGAGCTTCTGAGTCCGTGGGTCTAGGCGGGGCCCGAGCATTTCCCGTTCTAACAAATTCCAGGTGCCGTGGATGCTGGTGGTGGGGACCACATGCCAGAAACCCCGCTGTTTGCTGTCCTGCTGCTGGAGCCGTCCCTTCCTGCTGGCGTGGAGGCAGCACAGAGTGGGAGCGACTGGCAGAAAACCAAACTAAAAGCAGAATCCAAACCAGGAAAGGTGTTGGAGACGTAGGGAATGTCGGCCAAAAGGCTGGAGTGCTGAAGGACCCAGGCGAGGTCTCCAGACCGCCCTGTGCGAGGGAACGAGTGACAGCTTCTCAAAGAGCCAGGGCCTGGGCCTGTCGTACCAAATTGGTTGAAACCCCGTGGTTTCTGGCCGGGTCACCTGGCGCCAGATACAGACGCCAAAGAACACAGCTCTGCGTAAATCAGACTTTCCCTTCGTCCGCCTTCAGCCGGGGCTTGTCGGAATTATCCCCACTTCTAAATGAATGGGGGACCAGTTAATAGCCTGCTTTATTCTGGGGCAGGAGTTGCTCCGTTTCAGTCCCAGAGGCCGGGAACCCCCAGCTGGCAGCTCCTCCTTGCCCACGTCGTGAGTTACATCAGAAAGTTCTGCTTGGTTTCCGTCGAGTGAAATGCTGTCTGGATCCTCATCCAGCGCCCTCGCCTCCCTTTTTTTCTTCTTCTTTTATTATCAGTTCTTGACTATTTCAGAACTTGTTATCTGTCATCAGATAAGGCCCTCTTGTGTCAGATAGGGACTTCCAGAAACTGCCCCCCAGGCTGGTGTGTTTCCTTCTCCGTGCTGGTGACTGATGGGGACCCTGTGTTGGCCTGCCGCGACTTCCGATCATCTGAAAATCCGCGTTTGGATCCAGAGGAGGGGGGAGTGCTGGGGAGAGAAATTTGACAGCGCTTCTGGGGCGTGCACCTTGGCACTGAAATGTTCACAATGGTTATCCAGCTTTATTGTATGTGCAGGGTGACCGTTCTCACAGTGGCCGGGAGTTTGACTAGCCAGAGCGAGGATCGATCTTTTTCCCTCTGGGCCCTCATTTCTTCCCGTCTCAGGAGCATGACTCCGTTTGGGTACGGTCGGGTGTCAAGGCAATGAATTCGCCCTCAGTTGTGCAAGTGACAAGTTGCTGCATCCTCCCCCCACGGCAGGCCATGATTTGTGAGGCCCCGTGTGTAAATGCCTAACACCCTTACTGTTTGCACTGTGCCTCCGTGCAAATTAGAAGAAGGTGTTTCACCCCGTCTGGGCAGATGCGTTGGAGAGATTCCTACAGTCCTCAGAATCATGGTCTGTTCGTGGCTCTGTCCCCAGCTCTGAGCCGCCGCCTCCCTGAATATTTGCTCAAGAAGTGGGTGAGTCACTGCCAGCCAGGCTCCACCCCCTCCCCCCCGCCCTGCCATCGTCTTGGCTTTTCACAGTGGGGAGGAATCGGGCTACAGTTGAAGGGCATTTGCCATTCCTGATAACCCACCCACTTCTGGAAGGAAAACCAGCCTGCAGAGCAAACAGCCCCGCCGCCTCCACCAATGTCGCCGCCCTGGGTGGGGAAGGTTCCAGCCTACAGCACAGTCCCGTGGACTCGGACTCGTTCCGTTGGTCCCTCCCTGCAGTCCTGTGGGGGGAGCTGAGCCATGGGACTGACCGCTCCCCTTTCCCAGATGCGCAAATCGAGGCCTCGTGGTGAAGGGACTTGCCTGGGGTCGTTCAGCTGGAAGATGGCACAGCTAGGACTTGAACCCAGGTCTGGCTGGCGTGCGCAGTCTGCACTTACCCTGCTTTAGGTGGGTCTGGAATGGAGGTCTGTGAGCCAGCCGCATCCAATTTACCTTATTAAAAACATACCGACGCCAGGGCTCCACCCCAGAGATACTGATCTGGTTGGTCCAGGTGGGACCCTGGGCGCCTGTGTTTAACAAGCTCCCTGGGTGATTCTGGGGCAGCCTGGGCTGGGAACCACCCTCGGATCACGGCCTCAGAGTGGAGCCATGTGCTTCTCAGCCCAGGCTCGTGTCTGCATCACTGGGAAGCTTCTCATGCTGGAAACTTCCAAATGTGTACCACAGTAGGCAGCGTAGTGTAATGACCTGCCATGGACTGTTTACCGTGCATCGCACATGTGGACATTTCAGGGTGTATCTTTGAAAGATAAGGAATTTTTAACTTTTTTCTTTTTTGAGGAAGATCAGCCTTCAGCTAACATCTGCTGCCAATCCTCCTCTTTTTGCTGAGGAAGACTGGCCCTGAGCTAACATCCATGCCCATCTTCCTCTACTTTATATGTGGGATGCCTACCACAGCATGGCATGACAAGCGGTGCCATGTCCGCATCCGGGATCCGAACCAGCAAACCCCGGGCCTCCGAAGAGGAATGTGCGAACTTAACCACTGTGCCGCCGGGCCGGCCCTAGGAATGTTTAATTTTTAATAACTTCTGATTTTGGAATAACTTGACTCACAAAAAATTGCAAAAATGGTACAATCCTGCGTACCCTTCACCCAACTCTCCTCAATGATAATATCTGAAAGATAAGGATTTTAAACAGTACGACTAAGATATCATTATTTCGCCTAAAAACATTAATCATAGTTCTTGAATATCAAGTGTTCCAGTAATTCATTGTGGTTGCAAAGTGGCACATTCCCTTCTTGCATTATATCCTCCTTCATTTATTAGCTGGGCTGTTTCTATGCAGTGACATTTGCCCTCAGCTCTGTCATCACCCTGTGGTGGTGGGCATTTGGAAAACGTCGAGAAAGTGCTTATTTCCTGCGCTTTTTCTGGTTTCGTGACAACGACTTGGTTCACTAGCGTCTTGTCAGCACTGACACCAAGAGGCGGTTCTGTTTTTCCAGGATTGATATGAACTGTGTAGTTAAGCAAACACGAGGCGTGCTCCAGTCCATCGTGTCTATTCATCCGTATTGCGGCTCAAATTGTCCTTTTCTGGGCTGGTGGCAGCCACACCGGGCACTTCTCAGGCCTTCGAACAGCCTTACTCATCTTTGATTTCGGGTGTGATAAGGTGTTCTAGGCTTATCTTGGCATTTCCTGCCCAGCCACTTTGCGAAAGAGACTCGAGAGCTAAAAACAAAAACCAAAACCGTGGCCTGGTCCCACCCTAAACCTGCTGAATCGGAATAGCGGGGCAGGGGTGGGGCCCGGAGAGGGTGATTTATTTATTTTTTTATTTTATTGAGGTTATAATAGTTGATAACATTGATCATTATTTGTCAGTCACCATATAAATATGCCCCTTAGTCCCTTGTGTCCACCCCTCACCCCCTCTCCTCTGGTAACCACTAATCTGTTCTCTTTGTCCGTGTGTTTATCTTCCACATATGAGTGAAATCACACGGTGTTTGTCTTTCTCTGTTTGGCTTATTTCGCGTAACATGATACCCTCAAGGTCCACCCACGTTGTTGCAAATGGCACAATTTCATCTTTTTTATGGCTGAGTAATATTCCATTGTATATGTATACCACATCTTCTTTATCCAATCATCGGTTGATGGGCACTTGGGTTGTTTCCACTTCTTGGCTATTGTGAATAATGTTGCGATGAACTTAGGGGTGCAGAAGTCTCTTTGAATTGTTGATTTCCAGTTCTTTGGATAAATACCAGGTAGTGGGATACCTGGGTCATATGGTATTTCTATTTTTGATTTTTTGAGAACTCTCCGTACTGTTTTCCATAGTGGCTGCACCAGTTTGCATTCCCACCAGAAGTGTGTGAGGGTCCCCTTCTCTCCACATCCTCTCCAACAATTGTTATTTTCTGTCTTGGTGATTATAGCCGTTCTAACGGGTGTAAGGTGGTATCTTTGTGTAGTTTTGATTTGCGTTTCCCTGATGATCAGTGATGTTGAGCATCTTTTCATGTGCCTGTTGGCCGTCTGTCTATCTTCTTTGGAAAAATGTCCATTCACTCCCTCTGCCCGTTTTTTGGCTGGGTTGTTTGTTTTTTTGTTGTTGAGTTGTATGAGTTCTTCATGTAGTTTGGTGATTAACCCTTTGTTGGCTCTATGATTTGCAAGTATTTTCTCCCAGTTGGTGGGTTGTCTTTTCGTTTGTTCCTGGTTTCCTTTGCCTTGCAGACGCTCTTTAGTCTGATGAAGTCCCACTTGTTTATTTTCTCTTTTGTTTCAAGAGGGTGGTGTTTTTAAGTGTTCCTAGTCTGGATGGAAAACCACTTGGGTAGAAAGCACGTCCTCAGCGGGCTCTCCAAGGCCATATCTCTGAGAAAGGCTGGAGCGCTGAGCAGCATCCTCAGCCGAAGATGCCATCGCTGCATGGTGACCCCTCTTCACTGAAGCTCAAATTTCGGAATTTGGACCTGAATGTGTCAGCACTGGAGGCCAGCCCTTGTGTGCAGCCCCACAGGCCCCGTGCAGATGTCCCTTTCCTTATCTGTATGTGGCGGAACTGGAGCTCATCTTTGAGTGTCTGGGGAAGAGGTTCTTTGAAAGCTTGCTTAGAATCTGTCGATGACATCTTATTGCCCTAAGAATGAAGATCAGAATTCCTTACGTGGCCTCTGATGTTGACTGAGCATAGCCTCCCGTGTAGACTGCTCAGGCCCCCTCTTGGTTCCTGGAGTAGGCTGTGTTCCCTTCTGCCACAGGCCCTTTGCACATACCACTCTCTGCTGGGAACACCTTGCCTCTCCCTTTTTACTTAGTTATCCTGTACTTGCTCTTCAGAGCCCAGCTTCCTCAGGTGTCTTCCTCAGGGACACCTTCCCTGACCTCTGCCAGTGAGGTCAGCCGCCATCCCCATATTGGCTCTTACGCTGAGCCCAGTAAGGTCCCAGTGATTGCACTGGTGATACTGACGACCTACCTTCAGGGTCCGATCCCCATCACAGTTGTGCTTTTGTATGTGTTCACGGGATTGTTCGATTCACGTCTCCCTGGAGCCTGACCGTGTGGGGCTCACCTCCTGTCTGCCGCTTCTAGAAATGGGACCCTGGGCAAGTCAATTCACCCCTCTGCTCTTCAGTTTCTTTGACTAGAAAATGAGGATGCTGCTTTCTCGGGTGGTTCTGAAAACTCATGAGATGAATTGTGTAAGCGCTTCAAACAGAGCCAGGGCAGAGAACGCCAGCAGGTGTCGTTATTCTTATTATTGCCCTGCTACACCACGGGCTTCCTAAAGGGAGGGGCTGGATCTGTTTGTTCAGGTTTGTATACCTGGTGCCTGGCGCATAGTAGGTGCTCAGAAAATATTTGTTGAATGAATGAATGAATGAATGAACGGAGTGAGTGGGAACATCAGTGGGTCTGCACTCCTGTGGGGATAGAAGGCCAGGCGGGTACGTGGCGTGCTGTGCCGTCTTTGCACGTGGCACAGCCGCAGGCAGTGTTTGCCGGGTAGAACTGGAGGGCCAGCCGTGTGTTTCTCTCAAGGCCAGCGGGGCTCAGGAGAGAAGTCCCTTCGGGGCACAAATTCGCGGTGCCCGGCGGCTGCTGTTCCTTCGGAGGAAGAACGGTTGGGTGGCGGCCCCGGGCTGGGCGCCGCCTGGATGGGAAGTGTCGCCGTGCGCCTCGTCTTCCTCCTCACCCTGTGTTCTCTCTCCACCAGAACCCGTGCCCCGAGTCCAGCGCCTCGTTCCTCTCCAGGATCACTTTCTGGTGGATCACAGGGTAAGGCCGGGCCCCGGGGGTGCTGGGTCATCTGTGTGTGACTTGGTCTCCCCCGCCCACTCTCCCTCTCACACCCCTTCAGCCAGAGTCATGTCTGATGTCTGAGTGTGCCTGCCCTGGGCACAGGGTCCCAGAGACCCGACCCTGTGCCCCAAGTTCATGCCTCGAGTTGCAGGGACCCTAAACGGCTTAGACCCCTGTGGACGGCTTGGCCAGGGGCAATTATAGACTGCATGCTCGTGACTTAGCTTCAGATTAGAGGTTTTTTTATTTTTGTTTTTTTTTGGGTTTTTTTGCTGAGGAAGACTGGCCCTGAGCTAACATCTGTGCCCATCTTCCTCTACTCTATATGTGGGACGTCTACCACAGCATGGCTTGATGAGCGGTGCCATGTCCGCACCCGGGATCCAGACCGGCAAACCCTGGGCCACTAAAGTGGAACATGCACACTTAACAGCTGCGCTACTGGGCTGGCCCCTAGAGTATTTTTTTTAACATTAGGTATAATTACAATTAAATGGGCGTCGTTTCAAACTCTTTGCCATTAGAAAAATAACATCTGTGCACCATAGGGAACGTGGGTCAGAGCAATATGAATGATCATTAAGAAAAAAAACACTGGAGGCGACCCTTGTCATCAGTGCATCTCCTCCCTTCTCCTCCTCTTTTTTCTTTTGTACATTTTTTTTTTTCTTGCACGTTGTCAGCGTCTTTCTGGGGCGTATGTGCATCCTTCCCCCACGTAAGCACTGTCCCTTGTCTTTATCACCTTTTTACGAACATCTTATTTTTAATGAAATGGTTTGCATACCTAATTATTTTTCAAAGTCCTGTTGAAAACCCTCCCGGGGACAATTGGTGTAATTTGAACACGGGCTGCAGATTATGCCATCCATGCTAATGGTTCTGATTTTGCTGATTGGACTCTGCTTAGATGAGAGGATGTCCTTTTTCTTATGGGACGCACACTAATATTTAAGGGTAAAGGGGTGTCGAGCCTGCAGCCTGCTCTGAAATGGTTCAGGAAAAAAATGTGTGTTTGTGTATGAATACATACATAGAGGTGGGATGATCCAGCAGATGTGGCCAGATGTTCACCGTAGTGAACCCGGTGAAGGGTAGGCGGGAATTTTTTGTACCATTTTTGTGATTTTTTCTTAGGTTTGAAATTATTTCAAAATAATTAAATATTAGGCATAGTTTTTATTATGAAAGTGTTCAGCCACGGGGAAAGGCTGGTCCCATAAACCTCAATAAGCTCATCACCCAGATTTAATAATTGTTAATGCTTTGCCATATTAGCCTTAAAAAAATTTTTTTTTGAGTAAATTAGAGCCGTCCTATTTCCCTCCTATATATTGTGTATGTTCTCTAAAAACTGAAGCCCTTTTTCCTGGGTGACCTGAAAGAATGAGTGATAATTAACGAGCCCAGATGTCCATCTGTATTTGGATTTTCCCAGTGGCGTGGCTGCCTTCGGTGGTGGTGGCTGCCGTGCCCGGGGGAGGGGGTCGCCGGGGGAGGGGGGGATGGCGTTGGCGTGCGTGTCCCACGAGGGCCCCGGTCCTCTTCCTCCTGACTCTCCTCGCTTCCCTGCTTGTGTTTCGGCCCCAGGATGATGGTCCAGGGTTACCGCCAGCCCCTGGAGAGCGCTGACCTCTGGTCCCTGAATAAGGAGGACATGTCAGAACAGGTTGTGCCCATTTTGGTCAAGAACTGGAAGAAGGAATGTGCCAAGGCCAGGAAGTAAGTGCAAGCCCTCTTGCCATAGGGGAAGCCAGCCACTCTCTAGGGCCACCCGGGCCCCTCCATCCTGCCACCACGGCCAGGATGGTGGCACTGCCGCCTCTTACTAGCTTCATAGTTCTGGGCAAGTCGCTTTACTTCTCTGAGCCTCCGTCTGCCCATCTGCAAAATGGGGTTGAGTCTTCATGTTGCTGGGGCCGTTTGGGTAGAAAAGAGAAAAATGTCCATCAAGTGGGCGATTGATTCTCTTTGCCTTGACCTTCAGCAAGCCTATGCCTGGAGCGTGCAGCTTCGGCATCCTGAATGTTCTTGCTGTCTCAGGTGTTTTGGTTCAACCTGTCAATCCAACCGCTTCATGAGGGATTTCGCCAAAGATGCCCCAGTCAAGGGTGATTTTGACCAAACTGGACCTTTTTTTAAATAGACTTTATTTTTTAGAGCAGTTTTAGGTTCACAGTGATATTGAACAGAAGGTGCAGAGATTTCCCATGTGCCCCCTGCCCCAACACACGCACAGCCTCCTCCACTGTCAGCATCCCCCACCCGGCGGGACACATGTTACAATCGATGACCCTACACTGCTGTGTCCTAATAACCCCAGGTCTGTAGTTTACATCCGGGCTCAGTCTTGGGGTCCTGGATTTTAGACGCTCCTCCCATGTAAGCCGTGTGCCACTGTGTGACCTCTGTCATCAGGTTATTTGGGGAGTCAGGCAGAGCCTCCCCGGCACATACCTCTTGTCATCAAATCTAAGGCGTTGTGGGGAATTGTACAACGCGTCGCTGTTTGACGTACCAGAGACAAAGAAAAACGGCTGCCGGTTACTCTAGGACGTGTCGTTGACTTAAGATGCATCCCGCATCCAGGGCAGCCAGATGAGAAATCCCGAGGGACCTGGGGGCCGCAGATGGTGGCTCTAGGGGCAGAGCAAAGAGTGGCTGCTCTCGCTCCTGTTCTGGTTGTGAGGTGAGCCTGTTCTCACCTTCCGGGGCTGGCTGGCGATGGGGCCGGCCTGGAGCGCTGGATTCCCCACGGACCAGCTGGGCTTCCGGGAGAAAGACCCAGACTTGAGGTCCGACTCCTCACCCCGCGGCAGGAGCGCCCAGGTTCCAGGTCTTGAGTCAGGCGTGGGCACAGGGTGGGCATTTTGGATGTCCATGCAGCTGACCACTGGAACAGCAGCAGCAGACTTGTGCCTCTGTGCTCGTGGCGCATCCAGGACGGCCCTGGACAGGGGAGAAGTCGTCTTATGGGAGGCGGTTGAACTTGAGCATCTTTGGCCGAGCATCGCGAGGAGGTGGCCGGTGTTCTGTGCGCACACATCTCCGGCTGAGTCCGGGGACCGTGACCCAGTCGGAGGTTCTTGTGCAGAGGCGATGGGTCCCTGGTTCCTACAGCCTGGCCTGCACCGTCCTCTTGATGAGAAGGTCGTGTTGTCAGCTCGGGGTTCGCCGTTCCACAGGCCTCGCTGACTATGCAGCTCAGCCCTCTTTCCCCAGTGGGTGACAGAGGATGCCCACCTTGTGTTCCCTGAGCTTTGCCTTGAGCGAGGATGCTGGAGATGCTGTGGGAAAGGCCGGCCAGGAGGCTCCCTGGGAAGAGGACCAGAGTTGGAACAAGAAGCTCTGTCACCGACCTGGCTCTTAATGGAGGGAGCGTTAAGTGTTGGGATGAGATTAAAATGAGGAAACGAGGGCCAGGGTGACTGAGGGAGCTGATAAAGATACAGTGGTCAGGGACGGCCTCTCTGAGAGGGTGACATTTGAGCAGGGACTCATATTGAAGGAGAAAGTGAATCATGTGCCTATGTGGGGGAAGGGCTTTCTGGTGAGAGGGAACAGCTAGTGCAAAGGTCCTGAGGTCGAGGTGAGTTTGGCATGCTTATGGAGCAGCAGGGGGCTGGGGGGCTTGAGTGGAGTGAGTGGGGGGAGGAGCAGGAGGAGATAAGTAGAAGTATTTGCAAGGTCTCATGGTCCGTGAGGTGAGTTCAGGTTTGGTCCCAAGTGTGTGAGAAGACAAGAGGGGGCGTCTTATGCAGGGCAGTGGCCTATCTTGAGTTGGGCTGCCCTGGGGCAGGTGGATGAGAGAGTGGAGCCTGGGACACCTGGTGGGGGACAAGGGGGGCTGTTCCTCAAGTTCCTTCATGCCCCTGAGCCTGTGTTTTCCACTCGGAGGGCTTTCCGAGGTCTCTGTGAGATAAATGTCACCAGAGATGCCAAGTCATGGTCCTGGGTCACCCCCAGGCAGGTGATGGACAAGCCGTGTTTGTTCACCTGGGCGTGGCACCAGGCGGGGCTGCCATCTTGCCTGGGTGGACACAGTGAGGACTGGCTCGCTGGACTCAAACGGGGGCCACCCGAGGGGCGCTGGCTCCGTTAACACCGGGGCCTTTAGGGGTCCACTGCTTTGGGACATTGCCGGGTCACTCGCTCTGTCCTCAGAGGCGTAAGGCAGATCTGGCCCCTGTAACCCCTGTAACCTTTGTGGCCATGAGGGGGAGTCCTGTTCTGGGCTGGACTTCCTTGGTGTGGCCCCTGCAGCGGGGCCTCTTCAGGTAGCCAGAGAAAGGACCGTGTCAGCTCTGTGCTGCCGGGCGTCCCCGCGCCTCCTGCGGGACGGGGGATGGAGGCCTGGGCAGGGGGTCTGCCTTGGCGTCTTGGCCTTGGGTCTCACCCCAACGCGCCCCCCAGCTCCTCTCCTCACCGCCGAGTGACTCTTGTCAGAAGTCAGGTCTGAGCTGCCCACCGTTCCACCTTTGGGTTTTAAAATCCACGGCTTCGTTGGTTTGAATTGAGTGGTTTTGAGTTTAACCAGATGGAGTGGAACTTTCTCTTCACCTTATGGTCGCCCGCAGGTTAGGCCATTTTGGACCGGGGTTCCTGCTGTGACTATAAGATGGCTTAGCAGCTCTGAAAGAGTCTGGTAGTTTTCGGAAACGTGAAACGGTTATTATGGTCCCCAGCCATTCTACTCCTAGGTGTAAACCCAAGAGAACCGAAGATGTGTGTTCATAAAAGACGCGTCTAGGACGGTCCCTAGCAGCTTTCTCTGTGATGGCCAGAGCTGGCAGCAGCCCTGATGTCCGGTGACAAGTGACGAGACGTACGAAGCACGGGGTCCCCACACGAGGGAGTGCTTCTCAGTAACACAAAGGAAAGAACTCTTGGTAACACTCGACAGCGTGGAAAAATCTCGACCTAATTATGCTGAGTGAACGAAGCCAGATGAGAGTACATACTAGATGATTCCATTTATATACAGTTCCGGAAAATGGAAATGAATCTATAGCAACAGAAACCAGCTCAGCGGTTGCCTGGGATCCGAGAGAGGTTCAGCGGTGGAGGGACATTACAGAGGATGCGACCGCCCTGGTGGGGGGCATGGATGTATCACTATCTTGATTTCGCTCATGCTTTCACGGGTCTATACATATGCCAAAACTCATGGAACTGTACACTTTAAATGTGTGCCGCTGACAGGCCATCAGTTATACCTTAAAGCTATATATAAAAACAAGCAGTCGTGTTGAAGGAAAGGGTGACCGTTTTATTTAATTGTCTGTATTTTATAAAGGAATGCGAACAGCAAATAGCAAACCAAGAACGGGAGGAAACAGAACTCTCCAGGAGGCACACAGTAAGCCGTGATTCATAGTCTTTCAGACCCATTGTCCTCTCGAATACAGAGGTTTTGTAAGACTTCCTTTTCTGTACTTCAAGGAAATGGATAAATAAAAATAACTCACCCATGTATCTAATTTTAAAAATCAACATGATGCTCTCACTAGACTTTGAAGGCAAGCCAAAAGACGAGGGGTTTGTAGAATAAAATGGCCTGTGTCTCAGTGTGTAAATGCTCACACTTGTGTTTGAACGTGGAGGGGAGAGTTGCTGCGTGTTGCTGGATGGAGAATTGTCTGCAGCAGCTGCAGATCCCGACCGGCCCCGTCTGTGTAGTTCTGGAGCCCAGAACCATCGTTGCCCTCAGAGACGACGTTTTGCAAAGTGGTGACCGACACTTGGTGAAATTCTCACCCAAATAGAGTCTTCCCTTAATTGGCACAGTAGTTGCATTGCTGAAAAAATTTAGGGTGTGTTTAAACCTGCCCCAAAAACCCCCACCACCCTGGATCTGGATTTATGTCTGAAAATGAAGTTGGATTCTAGACTCGGGTCATTTGAGGTGGACTTTCCACCTGCGTGGGTGCGTCTTCCTTTGGGATTGGTCTCTCGGGTCACAGAAGGTCTGGTGTCTGGCTCAGTCATTATGACGAATAGATAATGCAAATTTGCAAAACAGCCCCTCTCAAGAGCCTGTGTGTTTAAGGAACAAAAAGCACGAAAAAGAAAACAAACAACAAAAAAAGGGAAGAGGATCTTGATTCACTTTGTGAAAACACAGGTAAACTGCAGGGCCCGACTTTGCAAGGGGGCGCTTCTGCGGGGGAGGGAGTTGCCCCACCCATCTGTTGTTTCCAGAACGTGGTCCCGTGTATGTGGTGAGCTCTAAGAAGAGTGAAAATGTGCGTGAAGTTAGGAAAATCCCTTCTCCGTGATTGGAACAAATCTGGCCTTCTCGCTTATATTGGGCGTTGTGGGCCAAGGACCGTGCGCAGAGCGGTATATCCAGAAAATTTAGAATTTTCATCCAGCCAAGACCTTTCTAAGTTTGAAATTTTCCCTTTGCCAAAACCTTAACGATCATCTTTAATGACAGAGCAGTCGGCAGCTCCTCGCTGCTCTTTGCTGGGTTCCAGCCCCTTCGAGTCTGCTCTCCCAACCTGAGGTTCTTGCAGATCTTAGAAGGGCTGCCTCACGTCTTTTCAAAGTCCTGAGCTCCAGGCCTGGCTCATCCTGTTCCCTCTGCCTGGAGCATCCTTTCCCTCCCCATCTGGACCTGTTCCCTCCTCCTGCACGTCTCGCTTCCATGTCACCACCTCCAGGAAGCCGCCAGGATAGCACCCTCACACAGGCTTGGGCAGTTTTGTTCGCTGGCCCGTTTCTCTCCCAAGGCTCCCTGAGGGTGAGGGGGCTCTCCCCAGTGCCTGGCCCGGACGTGTTCAGGTCATTAGTGGATGAGTGACCCCGGTGCACCTCAGCCCACGTGGAAATCTAGTTGAGTCAGCAAATCTCTCTTTCTTCCCAGCCCCCAGCTTCCCCATCTCTTTCTGTTCCCCTGTCCTGGGCAGTTTTCTCCTGACTCAGACCTTCCCCTTCCATCTTTCCTTTCCCCTCCCAGCCAGGCCATCCAGACGCCCTGCTCGCTTCCTCTCCCTTCCAGCGGTGCCTTGCTTCTTGCAGGCTTCTTGTCCTTGGATGGTCTCTTTTGCTCACTCAGCCTCAGCCAATTCCTTCCACTGTTCTTGACCTCGTCCACCAGGCTTGAGCCTGCCTCCCCTCCGCTTGCCTGATGCCTTCTCCTGGCCCTTGGGCGGCCCGTCTCCTGGCCACTGCCAGCAGCCCTGAGTCAGCAGCAGCCACGCAGGCCAGGGGCCTGGGCCCAGCTTAGGGAGTGGAGCAGAGAACAAACAGGGGTGCGCCACTCCCTTCCTCTGCCCGGCCTGCTTGTCCTCCTTGCCAAGAAGGCGTGTGCGCGCCAGAAGAAGTCATGCCAAGAAACCCAGCTTCAGGGGAAGTCAGGAAAGTGAGCAGAGAAAGGCCTTACGTGGCGACATTGACAGCATGAAACACAGAAATAATCCTCTGTGGTCAGCAGGATGGTGACCCCCCTCCCCCCACCCCTGAAGATGTCCACGTTCTGGTCCCCAGTGAATATGTTACCCTCCATGGCAAAGGGACTTTGCAGATGTGGTTAGGATTTTGAGATGGGGAGGCTATTCTGGGTTACTTGGGTGGACCTGATGTAATCACCAGGGGCCTTAGAAGAGGGAGACAGGAGGTCAGCGAAGATGCTACGCTGCCAGCTTTGAAGATGGAGGAAGGGACCACGGGCTTAGAATGGAGGCAGCTTCTGGAAGCTGGAAAAGGCAAGCAAACGGCTTGTCCCCTGGAGCCCCCAGCAGGAAGACAGCCTGTGGGCTTGCTTTAGATTTCTGACCTCCAGAACTCTGGGATGATAAATCTGTGCCGTCTTAAGCCACTGAGTGAGTGGTAATTTGTTACAGCAACGATAGGAAATCATACAACTTCACACACAGGTTAGATCTTTTTCTGGATGCAGTGCGAAGCCTGCAGTGGAGTGGAAGGAGGAGAGAGATGCGTTTGTACACGGATCCCCTGGCTGGTGCCCAGGGAGTCCGCTTGTCAGGGAGCAAGAGTGGACGGAGATGGGAGAGCGATGGGGAAGCCCCGTGATCGTCACTTGTGTGGGTCGGAGGCTGTAGGGATGGGGACTGTGGCTGAATGGCTACACGCATCCTGGGGGCGAAACAGACAGGACACACGCCTGATCGGACCTGGGGAGCAGGAAGGAGGGGGTCAAGGATGATTCCCGTGCTTCCGGTCCTTTCCTGGAGTGGGAAGCACAGACAAGAAGGATGAAAGACTTGACGCAGCCCCGACCAGTTGGCAGTGGCGACAGAGGAGACAGCCAAGGGGGGTTGGAAGGCAGTGGTCTCCAGGAGGGAGTTCCCGGGGGTCCAGATGGTCAGGTGTGGCGTTCACGTGACAAACGAGAGTCCCCTGAAATCAAATGCTCTTCAGCAGACTGATGCCACGGGAGAGTTTCGTAAATTGTAAATGTCAGGGCTGGGTGGGGGTGAAGCTCGTGCGCGTGTATTTCAGTGGTGGAGCCCACGCTTGGCCATAATGAGGATGCGGCTTTGACTGTATTTGATTGACAGGAGCTGGGGGCATATCTGTTGCTGCCTAATAAATGACCCCCAAACCTGGCAGCTTCAAAAACAATGACCATCTGCCATCTTACGCAGTGTCTCTGGGTTAGCCATCTGGGGGTGGTTTAGCTGGTTGGTTCTGGCTCAGGGTCTCTCATGAGAATGTGGTCAAGGTATCGGCCAGGGCTGCTGTCATCAGTAGGCTCGACTGGGGCTGCAGGTTGTGCTTCCAGGTTGCACACAGTGGGCAAGTCAGTGCTGGCTCCTGGCAAGGTCTCACCGTGGGGCTTCTCCAGAGGGCTCGCTGGGTGTCCTCACGACATGGTGGCTGGCTTTGGCCAGAGAGAATGATCCAAGAGAGGGCAGGACACAAGTCACACTGTTTTCTATGACCTCGTCTTGCAAGTGACACTCACTCCATCGTCTCTGCAACAATCTGTTCCGAGCGGGAGGGGGACTCTGCAGGGGAATGGAGGGGAGTTCCGATTTCTTTACATCCTGGCAAACACTTCTTATCGTCTGACTTTTTGGTCATAGCCATGCTAGTGGGTGTGGAGTGGTAGCTCATGGTGGTTTGGGTTTGTATTTCCGGATGAGTCCTGCTGTTAAGCAACATGTCGTGTGTTTATTGACCATTTACGTGTTGTCTTTGCCCTTTTTTATACTGGATTGTCTTTTTTTTACTGAGTTGTAAGAATTCTCTGTAAGCTCTCGTTACAAGCCCCCTATCAGATTCTTGATTTGCGAATATTTTCTCCCATTCTGTACGTTGTCTTTTCGCTTCCTCAGTGGTGTCTTTGGAAGCGTGAAAGTTTTTGATTTTGATGAAGTCGTTTATCTATTTTATCTTTTCGTTGCTTGTGCTTTTGGAGTCATAGTTCAGGATCTCTTACCAAATCCAAGGTCCTAAAGATTAATCCTCTGTTGCCCTCTATGAATTTTATAGTTTCAGCTCTCCATTTAGGCCTGTGATCCATTTTGAGTTAATTTTTGTATCTGGTGTGAAATAAGCGTTCAGCTTCATTCTTTGGCGTGTCACTATCTAGTTTCCCGGCACCATTTATTGAAAAAGACTGTTCTTTTCCCGTTGAGTGGTCTTGACCCCCTTGTCGAAAATCGTTTGGGCCTATTTCTGGATTCTTAATTTGTTCCATGATCTAGACATGCCTTTCTTTATGCCTGTCTTGATTACGATTGTTTTCATGTGAGTTTTGAAATCGCCAAGTGTGAACCCCTGGTGACATTTTTCTTTTTTCAAGATTATTTTGACTATTCTGGGTCCCCTGCGTTTCCATGTAAATTTTAGAATTGGCTTGTCAGTTTCTACAGAGAAGCCAGCTGGGATTCTGGTAGAGATTGGGTTGAATCTGTTGGTCATTTGGGGCTGACCCTTTCCTGTGCCCTTCACCTGTATGAACTCATTTAATTTTCACAGCAGCCTCGAGAGGCAGGTTCTGTTTTTATCCCCATCTTACAGGTGAGGAAACTGAGGCATAGAGAGGTAAAGGAATTTGCCCAAAGTCACATAGCTGGCCAGCGGCCGGGCCAAGATCTTGAGTCCGTGTTCATAACTTCCATGCTAAGTTACATCTTGTCAGTGACTGGTTTTCTTCGGCCCGGCCTCCCTGGGTAGGGGGCGGTGGCGTTCTCCGGCCCCCTCCTGTGGCCAGTGAGCTGAGTCTCCCGCAGACCCCACAAGTGCTCCCTGCTCCTGTGTCCCAGGCAGCCGGTGAAGGTCGTCTATTCCTCCAAGGATCCGGCCCGGCCGAAAGGGAGCTCCAAGGTGGATGTGAACGAGGAGGCCGAAGCTTTGATCGTCAAGTCCCCCGCGAAGGAGCGGGACCCGTCGCTGTTTAAGGTGCTGTACAAGACCTTTGGGCCCTACTTCCTCATGAGCTTCTTATTCAAGGCCCTCCACGACCTGATGATGTTCGCCGGCCCGGAGATCTTGAAGTAAGACCTCTTCCCGCCCAGCGGGCCCCTCCGCGCAGCCTGGGTTTGCCCTGTCACTGGCGTCCTCCGGACCTCTCCCTGAGGGTCGTGGGGCGTGCTCCGGGGGCTTACGGCCGGGTCTCCCCGGCTCTACCTACTTTGCTTTCATACCCTTTTAATTAAGGTCGCTTTGGTTGCAAGCGACAGGAACCTCCCAGCTCCCCTGAAGCCAGACGGGGGAAGACAGAGGATGGTTTTGGGAAAGCAGGAGCAAAAAAACATGCCAGGTCGTGTGAAAATTGCGACCTGAAACCAGCTAGTCAGAAAGGAGGTCCCCTCACTCCTCTCCTCTCTCTCTGGGGCCACACATTTGTTCTCTTCCCCTCCCTTCCTCTGTCCCTTTCGTTTCTATTTTGTCACCTCGTGTGAGCCCCAGGTGATGAGCGGAGCGGGCGGTGCGAGCCGATGGCAGAGGTGCCATCGTGAGTGGTGTGGCAGCTGGCACGGGCAGGTCACCCCGTGGGTGTGGCCTTCCAGGAAGGACTAAGGCCGGCCCGCCGGGCTTGGTTGGGAAGGTTGACATGCTGAGACCGAAGGGCTTTCCCCGCACGTGGGGTCGCGGTTGCCCACTCCGGCCTCGGCGCTTGCCCTTTGCAGGCTGCTCATCAACTTCGTGAACGACCAGCAGGCCCCCGACTGGCAGGGCTACTTCTATACGGCCCTGCTGTTCATCAGCGCCTGCCTGCAGACGCTCGTGCTACACCAGTACTTCCACATCTGCTTCGTGAGCGGCATGCGGGTCAAGACTGCCGTCATCGGGGCTGTCTACCGCAAGGTGGGTGTGGCCGCGCGGCAGGCGCCTGGCCCGGCGTGCCGGCGCCTCCAGCCTCGGCGTCTGCGGGGCTCAGGCACTCCCGGGCCACCGTGGGGACGTCCGTGCAGCCCGGCTTCCGGAGCAGCCGGAGGAGGCTGGTCCCGATGACCGAGGATGGCAAGGCGGGACCCTCGGGCATAGACCTTTTACTGATTTCAAGGGTGGGTGTGTAGGGTGTCTGAGCTCCCGGGTCGGCTGCGGATAACTGGGTTTCTTAGGTAGATTGGTGGCCCTTGATTTGGGGAAATCCAGATTTAAATCCTCGCTCTGCTGTTAATATTCAGTGTTGCAGCTTGTTGTCAGTCTCCATTTGGACCGAGCGGATGGTGCGCTCCTGGGTGAGAGAGTCCGTAGCCGGCCTTGGTGCTCATCCAGCTTTGAAGGAGCTGCGTTCCCTCCTCGGTCCCTTGATTTCTTAGCCTCCGGGCCAAGGACATCAGTTGGGCACCATGGGTTGGGAAGAGACTGTAGCAGATAGCCGGGGACGATATCATTGGTCCTCAGCCCCCTTTGCAAGTTAGACTCCCCTGGAGAGCTTCGGAAACTCCCAAGGCCTGGGCCACACCCCCGACCAACGAAATCAGGATCTCTGAGGGTGGGGCCCGGGCATCAGTGTTTCTAAAATTCCCCAGCTAAGAGCGTGAAACCGTGTTGGAGAACCAGGTGAATTTGTCCCTCCAGGGGATGTGTGGCGATGTCTAGAGACATCTGTGGTTGTCCTAACTGGGAATATGGGGGCATCTAGAGGGTAGAGACCAGGGACGCTGCTAAACATCGTACAGGGCACAGGACAGCCCCACAAAGAATTATCCAGCCTCAACTGTCAGTAATGCCCAGGTTGAAAAAACCCTGGCCTGGATCTTGGTCCTTCATCGTGATCTGGGGACCAGTGTGTCAGCATCACATGGGAGCTTGTTTGAAATGCAGAGTCCCAGACCCCCCTCCCCCCCCCCAGACCTGCTGAATCAGAATCTGCATTGTAACACTCCCCGGGTGATGTGTGTGCTCACTGCCATGTGCGGAGCCCTGGTCTGGGGTCTCTGAGGTCCCTTCACTGTTGAAGAGCTCAGGATGTGCAGGCCGTGAGTGCCGTTGATAAGAGTGGGGCCTTTGTGATCAGCCAGACGGGCTGGGAAGGCAGATAAGGCGGCAGGGGAGGGGAGAAGAGCAGTGGCCTTGCCCCTCGTGAGCAGTTCCATCCTCCACATGGGCCTGGAGGGAGGGCCCGGGGCTTGTCACCACCCACTCACCCTCTTTCCCTCTCCTTGGTCCCACAGGCCCTGGTGATCACCAATTCAGCCAGAAAATCCTCCACCGTCGGGGAGATCGTCAACCTCATGTCTGTGGACGCCCAGAGGTTCATGGACCTGGCCACGTACCTTAACATGGTCTGGTCAGCCCCTCTGCAAGTCATCCTTGCTCTCTACCTCCTGTGGCTGGTGTGTGTTTGACGTCGGTCCCCACCGTGCCTGGGGAGGGACCTCCATGTGTGGGCAGCGGGGGTGAGGGCGTGGGCGTCCCTGATAAGAACAACTGTAGCTTGCTGGTACTTCTTGCTGTCGTTCACGTTTTATTTTCTAGCCTGTCAGTTCTTGGATGTTTTATTCCTTTCCTCAGCTGTTGGGTTTATGTTTTCTTGGTGGCATGGAATTTATTTGCATTGGTCTTTTCTGGATGTTGAATGTAATTAACGACCCTCCAACAGACACACCATATTTCTCCCGCTGTATCCTCCCAAATGCTAAGCAATCTCATTTATTCACTACTTCCTGATTCTGTTGGTCAAGATTCTTTTGGTCCCCAGGGATAGAAATCCATCTTAAAATAGTCTAAGCAAATAAAGGAAATTTTGTGGGCGCATGTAATGGAAAAGTCCAAGGATCTAACTTCAGGCATGGATGGATCCAGGAGTTCAAGCCCTGTTGGAAAGACTCAGTCTCGTGCTCTTTCATCATTTCTTGGCCCTGCTTTTGCTCTGAGTTGACTTGATTGTCAGTGGGATTTCCCCAAATGGCTTTCATAGCTTTGGGTTTATATCATTGTTATGGATAGAGATGCCAAAGAAAAGAGGATACAGTGCTTTTCCTCTTTGCCTCAGCCACCATTCTAGGGAGCATTCTGATTGGCCTGGCACAGTCCTATTCATGTCCCTGAACCAATCACTGTGAAGCAGGAGGCAGGGTTCTCTGATTGGCCAGGCTGGGTCATATGCCCACCCTCCTTGGGGAGGAAGTGGAGGTGTGATTGACAGCTCCTCCACAGGGGAGGCTGAGAAAGGATGATCATAGCCCAACACGTCCTTATTCTTTCCCACCTTTGAGCCTTTGCAAGTGCCTTGCCTTCCTTCCCCTCCCTCCTGATGAAACCCCACCCCTCCTTCAAGGGTGTGGCAGCTGCCACTTCCACGATTGTTTTCCCTCTCAGGTGGACTTCCTCCTTTTTTGAATCCTAATAACTTTAGTATAGAAACCCATCTGAATTTACCTTCTGGAATAGTTTCGGCTTGCTCAGTGTACCACCCCCTCCTCACCGGGAGGCGTATTAGCTGCTCACAGGCTCCCAGCGTCTTGTCATAGCCTGTGAGTGCAGCCCCAGTAGGGCTGGTGCATAATAATCAGGCACACAACATATTGTCAGTCCATTTGACTGTAGTTTGCATTTTTTGCGTATTTGCTGAGCAGAAAGGTGAATGATGATAAAGTGTTCCTAATAATGAAATTTAGGGGAAAATCCCTCAGAATTTAAATATCAAAATGCATGTCTTTGCAGGCAGACATCTTGGGGTATCCACGTCCCCCAAAAGTGCTGCCATGAATAAAATATTTTTGGAACACTTCTTTTGAGAATTGCCTTCAGGGTTGGTTTCTGAACCACTGAGAAGTTGCTTTGTTTTAAATGAGTGTTGCTCACCCTCGGCACTCTGACATCTGGGGTGGGTCGTTCTCTGGGAGGGGCTGTCCTGTGCATTGTAGGATGTTTACCAGCATCCGTGGCCCCCACCCACTAGATGCCAGTAGCATAACACCTCTGCACTCCTCCAGTGGTGACACCCTAGATGTCTCCAGACATTGCCAGATGTCCCTGGGGTGGGGGGGAAGTTCCTCCCTGGTTGGGACCCACTGGTTTAGACCAAAAATAGGATGTCTCTGTTCCACCATCAAAAATATGGTCTAGGACAGTGGGTGACTATATGGGCTCTGGAATCTGACTACCTGGGTTCCCGTCCTGCTCTCGCATTACCAGCCCTGTCACCTTGTTACTTAGTATCTCTACGCCCTGTGTCCTCATCTGCAAATTGGACCGTTTGGAGTGTCAGCAGCATTTTTCTGGAACTAGGACTGGAGCCCTCGAGGGACTTGGAAGGGACCTGATGCCTGTTTTCCTGAATGCCTAAGGGGAGAAAAGTCACGTTACCCTGTAGTTCCGTGAGGATGTTTCAGCTGAGTACAGGCGCACGAGCTGAGTTCTCTCTCTGTTTGTGTAACTTGGAAGTTGAAAGGTGTAGATCCATATCTTGTCTTGGCCCCTTCACCTCTCTGAGCTCTACTTTCCTTAACTGCAAATAGGATAATAGAACCAGCCTGCAGCCTCTTATCTACAAATCCCCAAAGCAAAAAGCTCTGAAAACTGACAGTTTTTCTTAACGCGTTTGGTGGTAAAACCTGACCTGAACTGATGGGAATCTTAGACTCTGGTTATCCATCCCTCTCGCTGTGCAGATTTCTATTTTGCTGCTGAAAAATCAGTACGTTTGGTCATGGAGTGCTGGGCCAGGCCCTGCTGGGGGTGTAACAGTGTACGGCTTATACACCTGTTCAGGGGGCCCCAAGACCACGCCAGGCTGAGGATGTGTGACCACCGAGGGCTATAATTTGTCACAGCAAGATTAGCAGAAGGTAGAGGTGTAGGGGGTGGAGTTTGGGGGAAACCAAATACAAGCTTCCAAGAGTCCTTTCCCAATGGAGTCACACGGGATGCGCTTAATTCCCCAGCAACACGTTGTGACAACACGTGGGAAGTGTTGCCAGGTGGGAAAGCTCAGTCAAGACCCTGCGCCCGGGGTTTTTACTGGGCGCTGGTCCCATAGGCAGCCTCTGCCTGGCACACATCACACATCCAGACGCCCAGAAGGAAAAAGGGATGTTCTGCGTGGAGCGTATTGTTTGTACAAACAGGTGAGGCACGAGAAGCCCCTCTTCTCTGTCCTGAGAACAGTGGGAACCGTCCCAAAATCCAAGCTCGCAGACACCAGCCCAGGGCCGTTTGTCAGCAGGCCTTCAAACAAGATACACAGCCACCCCAGCTGTGTCCATTATTTTCCGCTCAATACCTTATTACCTTCTGAAAATCTAAAGTTCAGATTTGCAACACTCGCCTGGGCCCAAGGGTTTTGAATATGGGGTCGTGAACTTGACATTCTTCAAGGGGTTCTGGGACCCCGAGAGATGCTCAGGAATAAATCTGAAAATTCTTAACAGCCCACAGCTGGGTAAAGGTAACGTGACTTTCCAGAATGTGCTCAGCATCGTGGTCCTGGGGTGGCTCAGCCCGCGAAGCCCGGTGTTAAGGCCTTCGTTGTCTTTCTTCCGTAGAACCTGGGGCCCTCGGTCCTGGCCGGGGTGGCTGTGATGATCCTCATGGTTCCCGTCAATGCTGTGATGGCCATGAAGACCAAGACGTACCAGGTAGGGGGTCTGACTCCGCAGGGCGCCACCTGGGCGCTTTGCCTGAGGTCTTTCCACTTGCGTCTTAGCCGAGTTCTTTCTGCTCACACCGTGGGCTTCGAAGCTTTGCCCACCTGTTGGAACCACCTGGGGAGATGTACCAAATGCTGATGCCCGGGTCCCATTCCTGGGATTCTGATTCACACAATGTGGGAGGGGCCTGGGCATCAGGATTTTTTAACGCTTCCTTCCTAGGGGGTGATGACAATGGGCGGCCAAGGTTGAGAGTTCCTGAAATAGTTAGACATCGTGGGCCTGTGACTAAAATCACGACTCTCAGCCTCTGAGAAAGTCTTTGTTTCCCATGGAATTTATTATTATTTATTTTTATGCGTGTGTGTTTTCAAGAGTTGAGTAAAGATTAGCCCTTACTTTTTTTTTTCTTTTAAGCTCTTACCTTATGCCAGGTGCACTGTTAAACTATTTTCAGAGATAGCTTGTATTTCTTAAGTTTTTAAGCACCCACGTAACAGAGTGGAGTGCCTTCTCATGATAAAAAGATTCAGATAATACAAAAGTATAGATTTAAAGGGGATGTTCCCTCCCCTGTCCTCTCAACCACAGTGAAGACATTGAGGTGAATCCTTCTAGAACTTTCTGTGTGTTTATATAGAGATCTGATTGACTATATATTTAGGTCTGGTGTGGCTATGTGTGTTTTTGTGGTCTTATTACCGTACATGTTTTTACGCAAATGGGCCTGTTGGGCAGCGTGATTTTGTCATTTGACACCATGCCTCGGGGATCTTTCTGTGGCGTGCCATATGGGCTGACTTCATTCTCTTGAACTGGTGCCTAATGGTCCGTAGCAGAGATGGGCCGAGTTTATTTCTCTGTTCCCCTGTTGATGGCTATTTATGATGAGCCTGTGGTGTCTCAAGTGAGAGCACTTGGCCGCACTGATGATGCCGGAGGAGAGCTGAGTTCCAGGACAGGGGCCCGTTGGGGTGACGGGAGGGTAACCCAGGAAGGCTTGGGGCCGAGTCACGTTTCGTCCTGTTGAGCGGCCCACCTCCAAAGCAGCATCAGTCACTGGCTTCCACCCCTGTTGCTTATAGCGTCCTTATCTACGACCCAGGAACGCTCACAGCGCTTAATGATAGGGTTCTTGTGAGCATTGAATGATGCAATGCAGGTGAAATGCTCGGAAAGGTGCCTGACACATGGAAAATGCTGAAGGTCTTGGCAGTATTTCACAGCTGTATGGCGTGGGCATCCAGGGGTCAGAACCAATGCCGGCTGGTACAGAAACATTTCCTTATTTTAGCAACCATGGACTGGCTGAAAATCAATGACGAAAATGAGACAAGGGGGAAAAAACGTCATCATCATCTCTCTTGTGTTTGGATGAGCAGAGTAGGGCCCGTGCTGCCTTGTTCTCTGGACACCTGGAAGGATTTTCCTCCCCTGATTCCATGATTCTAAACTTAATAGGAGTCTCGAACGTCTCATTTACAAGGATGTGAAGTGGGGTTTTTTTTTCCCCTTGATAGAAGGGCCCTTTGGAGAGCTCTCGGGGTCAAGAGTAGAGTTCCCGGGGATCGCAGGATTATTTTTAATGGATGGGCATGTTGAGTTGACGCTCTGGCGCCAGGGCCAGCTCCCGGAGGCCGTGTTGATCCCTCTTGTCTTTGAAGGTGGCCCACATGAAGAGCAAAGACAATCGGATCAAGCTGATGAATGAAATTCTCAACGGCATCAAAGTGCTGAAGCTTTACGCCTGGGAGCTGGCCTTCAAGGACAAGGTGCTGGCCATCAGGCAGGAGGAGCTGAAGGTGCTGAAGAAGTCTGCCTACCTGGGAGCCGTGGGGACCTTCACCTGGGTCTGCACACCTTTCCTGGTGAGTGAAGCCGGATTTATCCCTGCCCACATCGCTTCACGCTTCGTGTTTTGTTCTCATCCCCGAGTGTTGTTAAAAGGGCCCTCTTTCAGCAAGGCCTTCTTGGACCACTCCTTTGAAGAAATGCCCCCTCTCCCTCCTTTATTTGATTCGCAGACCTGAGTGGCTTCCAGCCCCGGGTGGCTCACAGTGGCCAGTTCAGGAAGAGTTTCCCACAGGTGTACCTGGAGATAGTGGGTTTGCTCTGAATGTCAACCGGCACGCTCTGCTGCCTTCATCGACAAAAGTCGTGCTCAGATAAAAACATCAGCGCAACCACACCGCGTGCGTGGTGCCGTAGTCGGGCTCCATTATGGTGTGAGCTACTTGTCTGTTGCCGGCTGGTTGTAAACCGGATTGGCGTGGACCGCACTTCGAGTGGCAGTGCCGAACACGCTCTAAATTCCTGTGTCGTTTGATTTATTGCCTGTCTTTCTCCACCAGACTGTCAGCTCCTGGAAGGCAACTCTCTTGTCCTTTCTGTCTCCTGCTGTGTCCTCAGTGCCTAAAACAGAACACAGTGGGTGCTCAATAGATGTTTGTCATTCACTGGAAAAGAACAAAATTCAAACCATGCAGGAAGGTATAAAATGAAAAGTCTGTTTTCCTCCCTTCCGTCCACCCCTCTCCTGCAAAGTGACAGTTTTGTGTATCTTTTCAGAGAAAAAGATGTTTATGCATATAGAGATTTTTGAAAATGTTTTAATATATTCAAATGGAGTCATACTAATATAGTGTCCTAGACCTTTTTTGGACTTGGTGTAACCTCTCAGTTCATTCATTCGGCTCCGCTTCGTCTGTTTTAATGAAGCATAGTTTGTCCGGCCCGTGGAGTTGCCAGAGTTGACACCTGGTCTCCCACTGCTGGCTTTTTTTTTTTTTTTGAGGAAGATTAGCCCTGAGTTAACTGCTGCCAATCCTCCTCTTTTTGCTGAGGAAGACTGGCCCTGAGCTCACATCCGTGCCCATCTTCCTCTACTTTATGTGATGGATGCCTGCCATGGCATGGTGTGCCAAGCGCTGCTGTGTCCACACCTGGGATCCGAATCGGCGAACCCCAGGCCGCCGGAGCAGAATGTGGGCACTTAACTGCTCTGCCACCAGGCCGGCCCCTCACCGCTTGCTTTTTATGACGCTCCCTGTTCTTTGCTCTCACGGTCTACACTGAATGTTGCACATCTTGGGGTGCTTGAATGGGTCCGTCCCTGGCCAGCCGACTTTGAAAAGTTTAAAGACAACAGGGCGAGTCACTGTCTTACAAAGGGGGTCCCAATTCGGGATGGACTTTAGAAACCCTTCCTGCAGAGTCGACAGGTAGGAGCGAAGGTTAAGGATGCCTTCAGATCATGCCCCTGTTTTTTTCTTTCCATCTTTGTATTATTAACTGTGTCATTCTTTTTTTAATGCGCTAATAGCGACTGTTACTTATTAGCTAGGTTGGCAAATAGGTATCCTCGTGGGAAGTGTCGGTGAACCGAAACCACGCATTTTCGTGAATGTGGAGCTTTTCTATTAGGCTCCTCTTGCTTTCATCACAGCTGAGTTGCAGGTGGTGTGTTGACGGGAACTCCTGCGTTTTTAGTGTTGGTTGAAGCCTGTTCCTCCTGACACGGGGTCTTCTTAGGCTCAGCCCAATGTCCCATAGAGTCTGAACCTCTGCGCCCAAGGCAATATGATGGGAAGCAGCAAGTCTAAGCGCATGTCAGAATCACCTGGACGGCCTTGTTAAAACCCTGGTGGTTTATTAGAAATGCAGACTCCCAGTTCATTCATTCGGCTCCGCTTCGTCTGTTTTAATGAAGCATAGTTTGTCCGGCGCGTGGACCAGCCGAGACAGAATCTGAATTTTAGTAGTCTCCCCTCAGGCGATCGTGTGCCCCTTACAGTTTGGGAAACACCAGCAAAAAGTAGGAGAAAGCAAACTTTGTCCGTGAAGGACCAGCTACTACACCTTTGAAGCATCCTGAGCCATCTGGTCTCTGTCGTAACTACCCACTTCTGCGGGGGTAGCCATAGATAATACAGAAATGAATGGGTGTGGCCGTGGTCCCGTAAAAATTTATTTCGAGACGCTGGGATTTGAATTCCGTACGATCGACGCGTGTGGGAAAATACTATTGTTTTGATTTGTTTTCAGTCATTTAAAAATGTCAAATCCATTCTTAAGCTCATGGGCTGGGCGTAGACGGGTGTGGCCTCCGGGCCGCTGTTTGCTGACCTCTGGCCTGGAGGAATGGAATGTTCTGAGAGTCAGAGCACCTGCTGCGTTCCGCTGTGAGGTCAGTGTGCCCTGGAGCTGGTCATTCTACCCGCTGCCTCTGGGTTTTCACATATGAAACATCAAGGGGTTCGGCCGCAAGGATGTCACCTGCCCGCCCCTGCCCTCCACCCACTCCCACGGCCACACTGGACATCCACAGTCAGCCATGACGTTCTCTCCCAGGGGGTTATGTTCAAACAGCCCTCCAGGTGACCACTGTCCGTTGACGGGCGCTGGCACAAGAAGTGACATTTCTTTGCTGTTCGGGGACTCCGTGTTCCCTAAGATCTCTTTGGGCTCGCGCGCACCAGCGTTCTGGGCTGGGAGGTTCTGCCGTCTCATTCTTTTCACACTCTGTGCTCCCTGGCTTTCCCAGGTCTCTGACAACTCTTGCCATTTTTGTAAGAAAAGCACTATAAGACGAGGTGGTAGTTGTATAGGCTGTTTATTTTATTATTATCTTGAAACTGTTCAATCGTCTCTGTTATAATTGTTAAATATTCTCTTTTGCACATGGGATCTGTTTTAAAAATAGAAAGGCATGCCTTCCCCTGGTAAAAATGGCTCAAGCTGTGCCAAAGGGTCTGCGACAGAGTTTCTCAGCCTCAGCACTGCTGACACTGGGGACCCGACAATCCTTTGTGTTTTTACTGGGGGCTGACCTGTGCCTCGTAAGGTGTTCAGCAGCATGCCTGGCCTCTACCCGCTAGGTGCCGAGTGGTACCTCTGCCCCACCTCCTCAGATGTGACAATCAGAAGTGTCTCCTGACGTTGCCAGGTGTCCCCCGGTTGGGAACCGCTGGTCTGCGGTGAAAGGCACGGCTCTGTGCCCCCTCCGCCCCCAGGCACCCAGCTCTCCTCCCCACACCCGTTGCCGTGTGTATTTCCAGAGAGAGCCCACGCGTATACCAGCACGAAGCAACTATATGTAATGGATGTCACTGCACTTCTGTCTCTCTTTTATTTACTTTTATGCAAGTGAGAGCAAATCATACAGAAAGCCAGGGCATTTTGAGTGGTGTTTTTTTTTTTTAATAGGAAAAGACCTGCAGCCAGAGGAGCAGGGGTCAGGGGTCAGCCTGTGGGCTGCGTCACACTTAGGATCTGGGACCCTTTTCCTGTAACCCTTTGCTCTGCCCGTGGGGTCCTCCGACCAAACCTACAGTTCCCAGCTTGTCACCCCGGCGTGCTGGCCCTTCCCTTTCCAGCTCCTGTCCTGGTCTCCCTTAGGAAGACCGAGAGATGCTTCAGAGCAAGACTGCCTCTTCTTGACCTTGAAGTTGCCCTTCCGTTTCGGGGTGGGTGACGGGCTTCCAGAGACGGAGTTTGTTGAGCTGTTTGGCACGAAACGGATGAACCTGGCTGTCAGCGGAGGACCTTGGCCCTGGCTGAGACGCCGAAGCATCTGACTACATTAGGATAAAGTATGTGGCCTCCCGTCCCCCTGGAACGTTTTCGCATGTTCTTTCCACTGGCGAATTCCTGCCCTTCAAGGATGAGGCAGTGTTTACCCGCCGGTAGGGGTGATGGAAGACAGAGGCCTGGGGGCTCAGACCAGAGCCACTGCCATTCTGTAGGATCGATGGGACTGTTTTTCTGGAATATGGAGCCTGGCATTTATCATCTTCACTTAATGCATCTCCCTAAAATAGCATCCCCACGCAGCTGTCAATATTTAGCGTTTTCTGTCTTGGAAGATTTGCAAGCTTCTTGCCTTCTCCTTACCTTGTATCTCCTTTTGTCGGGATATTTCTCATTCCATGTGTTCATTATCTGTTGTGTGGTTCTCTGCTGACCAGATCATCCATGGGCCTCGTCTTTTTTTTTTTTGCTTGTAGCCCTAGAACATAGGGGGCTGGCAAATGGTACCCACTCAGTAAGCGTATGGAGACGCATGACTGAATAAATGAATGAGCAAAAGACTCGAATAAACTGTATTCGTCAGGAACTGTCTTGCAAGTGATAGAAGCCTAATTCAAATCAGCTGGAGTCAGTAAAGAAAGAGGGGGCGTTTTGAGTCACAAAATGGGAAAGTCTAGGAAAGTGCTGATTTTTAAGCTCAGCTGGGGTTTCAGGTATGGCTGGATCTGGGTGCTTCAAAGATAATGCTGGGAATAACTCCTTCGCCTCTGAGCTCTGCTTTCTCCATGGGGGTTTCTTTGTGAGACAGGTGCTCACCACGCGGTTACAGTTCATCCTGTCATCTCAGTAACCCCTGTTGGGAGAAAGCCCCCTTTCCCAGGAGTTCTTGCAAAGCTGTGGGATGGAGTCTCCTTGGTTGCAGTTGGCTACATGCATATCCTTGACCCTCACCTGTCACAAGGCCGTGGCAAACCCCAGCCCCTTACCGCCTATAGCCCCAGTCATCTCCACACTCTTCCCACGACCACCTGCTAGTGAGAACCTGGTTGATACCTGTTTCCCTCTAGACCATACATCTCAGAGTTGGCAAGCCTGCCTCACTCCCCAGTACACAGTAGGTGCTCAGCTAATAATGGATGGATGGATGAATGACCTCCCCTTCGTGGAGAAGCCAGGGCTGTGGGATCTGAAGGGGCCGCGTGATGTTGCGTCCTCTCTATACGCTCCCTGTGCTGTCAGCAGCCACCCGATCAGCTGGGCCAAGGGACCTGGTCTGTTCTGTTGCTGAGATGCCTGAGGCCTGGTTTTCTCCACTGCTGAAGAGACACCTGAATGTATGCGCTCCTGCCCTCAGCAAATCCATCCACCCACCCACTTATCCATCTGTCCATCTGTCTGTCCACCCACCTGTCCGTCCGTCTATCCATCCATCCATCCACTTGTCCATCCATCCATCTACCCACCCATATATGCATCCACCCATCCACCCACCCACCCACCCACCCATCCATCCATCCGTCCACCCAGCCACCCACCTACCCATCCACTTGTCCATCCATCCATCCATCCACTTGTCCATCCATCCATCTACTCACCTACCCACCCATATATGCGTCCACTCACCTACCCGTCCATCTGTCCATCCACCCATCTATCCATCCACTTGTTGAACCATCCACCCATCCATCTGTCCATCCATCCATCTACCCACCTACCCACCCGTGTATGCATCCATCCACCCATCTATCCGTCCATCCATCCACTTGTTGAATCATCCACCCATCCACCTACCCACCCGTCTACGCATCCACCCGTCCATCCAGCCAGCCACCCACCCATCCACCTACCCTTCCGTCCACCCACCCACCTACCCATCCATCCGTCCCTCCGTCCATCCATCTGTCCATCCATCCGTCTGTCCACAAACGTTTGCCAAGTATCTTCCACGATCCAGACACTGTCCTAGGGCCTGACAATAGAGCAATGAGTACTGCAGACAAAAATCCCTGCCCTCATGGAGCGTTCATTCATTCTAATTGAGAGAGACAGACAGTGAACAATACGCATGATAAATACACCATGCCGTGTGCTAAACTGTTGTAAGTGCTGTAGGAAAAAAAAAAAGATTCAGGTCAGAGTGACAGGGAGGGCTTCCGGTTTTAAATAGGATAAATAATAGTTTTAAATTGAAGCCCTCCCTGAGAAGGTGACAGTTGGGTGAAGGGAGAGGGAAGAGTAAGTGCAAAGGCCCTGAGGCAGGACTGGGCTGCCCCCTTGAAGGCGTAGCCCCGGAGGCCAGCAGGGCTGGAATAGAGGGAGCAAGAGGGAGAACGGTTGGAGACGAGGTCAGACAAATTACAGAGAAGGGATGTTTACAGACTGGGTCTGCCCTGGGGCCCCAGGCATGACTTTGGCTCCTATGCAGTAAAATAGACTGACTTTGGAGAGATGTGTTTTCTTGACTTATTATTTTTATTGAGATGTAATTCCTCATTTTGAAGTGTATAATCCAGCGGTATGTAATATATTCACAAGGTTGTGCAACCTTCGCTGCTATCTAATTCCAGAACATTTTCATCACCCCAAAAGGAAACCCTATACTCATTGGCAGTCGCTCCCCATTCTCCTCATTCCTCCCCTTCTCCCAGCCCTAGGCAGCCGCTCATCTACTTTCTCTTTCTGTAGGTTTGCCTTGTTCCATGTAAATGGAATCATATAACGTGGCCTTTTGTGTCTGGCTTCTTTGAGTACAGTATTTTCAAATTTGGTGCATTTTGTAGCATGTGTCAGCGCTCTATTCCTTTTTGTGGCTGAATACTATTTCTTGGTGTGGATCTCGCTGGAGAGTTTTGTGTGAAGTCCCTTTGGATAGAAGGCCCGGGAGAGGGGCCCAGTCTGTGCAGACACCCCAGAGATCCTGTGTCAGTGGCCTCTCGAACGCCTCCCCTCCCCTCTCGGCCATGGAGCCTGGAAAATTTCTGTGCCTTGCTTTAGGGTCATCTAGCTGGGTAATATCAGAGGTGGCACAGGAACTAGCTCTGGGGACACTGTTAATAGGTTCTTTGGAAGACCAGACCAGGGAGTTTGGCCTGAGTCCCATAACGAGCACGGAAAACAGCTGCCATATATTGCATTGTCCTGGGCCCCGGGCGCTCTGCTAAGCACGCTGCATCAGGTGCCTGATTTCTTGCCAGCAGCCCTGTCACGGTCCCCATTTTGTAGATGGCAAACAGGCTGGCTGGGAGAGGGGAGGTGACATGCCCAGGGTCACACGAATGAGATGGGGCAGAGCTGATGGTTTTAAGCTATACGACCTTAAAAACAAAGAAATGGGGCCGCGAGCCCCGGAGAGCACGCTGGGCCGGGACCGCACCAGAGGCCCGGCTAGAACTCAGATCTCCTGACTCCCTGGCCGGCGGCCCTGAGCTCACAAAGGCAGGGCCCTGGCCCTTTATTTCCCCAGGGGAAACCTTTAGTGGCTCCAAGAGCCTGGCGCTCGCATGAGGGTGGGGACTTCTGTCCATTTGCAGGGTCCTTGGTTTTCCGGATCACTTCTGCTGGCGTGGCCGGGACGATCTCGTGCGATGCCTGTTCTGAGCCTCCCCCTGGCGTCGCCTGTCACTGCTCTGTCCCCAGCAGTGAGGAGGGGCACGGAAATCCACTGTCTATCTTCCCTCCCTCCTCAGCCAAGCCGCCCGGCCCTGGGTCGTTCAGGGACTCCCTTCCCTGGTGAGGGAGCTGAGGTGCTGTTGTCACCAGCAGCCCAGCCTGAATTCCAGACTCCTGGGTCGTGACATCGCGGGGACCACTCGGGGCTCAAGGCGAGCGTGACTCCGTGGGGAAGGGAGCGGCCTCTGGAGAGCCATTGTCTGCCTGTTTTCCTCTCCTGTTTTTTTTTTTGGAAGATCAGCCCTGAGCTAACATCCGCTGCCAATCCTGCTCTTTTTGCTGAGGAAGACTGGCCCTGAGCTAACATCCGTGCCCATCTTCCTCTACTCCTGTTTTTTTTTTTTTTTTTGATAAGTGTTCCTTTCCTGGGGACATAAAACCATATTCTCTATGAGCTGGAAGGAACTGTCAACAGCCGCATTGATTCTCTGTCTCTGCCTCCATTTCACAGATGAGGCGACTGAGGCACGGGGCGGAGAAATGACTCCCCGGGGCTCCTGTGTGCTGGGGATTGCTCTGGGCACGGAGGCCACAGTCACCTGCAGCTTATAATTCAGGGCGGGAGACAGACAATAAATACACATGACTTTGCAATGGCAGGGAGTGAGGGGTGCGACAAAGAAAAACCGGGACAAGAGGCGAGAGAGCCGGGTGGGCTCCTTTGGGTGGAGTGGTCGGGCAGCCTCCCCAGGCCGGAGGGAGGAGCAGGCCGCTGTCTGGACGGGACAGAGCATAATTTTAGGCAGAGGACACGGCAGGGGCAGGCCCGGTGGGGAGACGCTGTTGATCATGTTGGGAATGCCGAGAATGTCCGTCCTCTGTCCCTCAGGAAGTAGGAGGGCCTGCTCCTCATTTCTTTGGGTCATTCTGGGTTGGCCAGGGGTATCTGCCATGGGCCAGCCCCTGCCGTGGCTTTTTCCATGGCCTCTAGTGGCCGGTTGATGGCCATTGCGTCACATGCCAGGAGGGCCCGAGCACACTCTGTGGGCATATAACTTCCCACGACTGTGACCTGCCTGGGGACCCAAGTCACTGCTGGGCGTTCTGCTTGCAGGTGGCCCTGTCTACGTTCGCTGTCTACGTGACCATCGACGAGAACAACATCCTGGATGCCCAGAAGGCCTTCGTGTCCTTGGCCTTGTTCAACATCCTCCGTTTCCCCCTGAACATTCTCCCCATGGTCATCAGCAGCATCGTGCAGGTACAAGCGAGGCTGGGGGACTTCGGGAGCGGGTCTCGGCGGGAAACAAACGCAGGCAGGAGGATTCCCCTCGATGCAGCTCCCTCTACATTAGCCATCCCACTGTGCCCGGTGGGCTTGGCAAGGCCCAGCCCAGTGGCTTCTGTGCTTTTCTGGTCCTGCCCCAAAGAGAGAAATACATTTTACTTCTAGACAACGAACTCACACTCGAGTATATGAAACAAAATTTTAATGCCCATGGGCTTTGTCGTGTCTGTAGGAGTCTTCCTGAAATATTTTATCCTATTTGGGTCTGGTCTGTTCTCCCCTGCCCTATCCTGTTTTTTCAAACATTATGTTTTGACCCACTAAATTGATTTTACAACCCACGAATAGGCCTTGACCCACCCTTTGAAGAACCCCAACCTAGACCCCCTAGAATCCTAAAATTCATACAGTGACTCAGGAAGGGGAGGAAACTGCGCTTTCCACACTCTTTGAAACTCCTACCACCTTCTGGCCAACAGTGTTTTTCACACTTTTCTCCGTAGCGTCACGCACATTCACGTGGAGAACCCCATCTTCAGCCACAAAGACGAATCCGCCTTAACAGTTGGTTATACAGCACTGGTTTGTTTGTAGGCTTTCCAAAAAAAAGCAAGCCAACAGAACCCTTTTTATTGTGAAAATTTCAAATGTGCACAGAAGTAGGGAGAGAAGCACACAGTGACTGCCGTGTACCCGTCACTCAAATCCATTTTGCCACGCTTACTTAATCCAGTCTTTTTTTCTCTCTTCCTCCCCGCCTCCCTTTCTTTCTTCGCCTAAGAATTTGAAAGCACATCCCAGACCTCTTGATAGTTCACCTGGAAAGACCTCAGCTTGCATTTCTTCTTACGGACTTATAAACTCTTACCATACCTAACAAAATTAACAATCGTTTCTTAAAGCAGTACCCGGTCCCTATTCAAATTTTCCGCGTCATCTCAGATGTGCCTGCCATTTGGGCTGTTTGACTCAGGACCCTTGCATTTTTAAAATTTATTTTTGTTGGGAGATAGTTGACATAGAACAGTGTAGGTTTAAGGCGTGTGGCGTGATGAATTGACACATTGACGTGTGGCAGTAGGATTCCTGCTGTAGGTCAGCGCACACCGCTGCTGGGTCACGTGGTTTTATCATTTCTTTTTCGTGGTGGGAGCCTTTAAGATGTGGTCTCCTAGCAACTTGGCAGTTTATAAGCCAGCACTGCAGGCTGTCATCACTGTGCTGGGCATTAGGTCTCTAGAACGGAGCGCCCGGCTGCAAGTTTGTGCCCTTAAATGGGATCATTGCCGTGGGTGATTACCTTTCTGAGGTCTCTTTGTCCCCAGGAACAGGTCCGCCCCCCCCCCCCACCTCCTTTTGAATATGGACGGTGGGCTTTTCCAGAGAAACAAATAAGAACCAAAAGCTGTTTTATTTTTTGTGCTCAGGCCTCTGCCCGAGGTAGGAACCACAGAGCCTTCAGAAACGCGGGAGGGCGTGGGCCCCTCCCCTCCCAGGGGAAACCACCGGAAGCGAGCCCGGGTCTGTTTTGCAAACCGCCTTTAACAATAACTGCACCGTATGGTTGCCTCCCCCGCAGGCGAGTGTCTCCCTCAAGCGTCTCAGGATCTTTCTGTCGCACGAGGAGCTGGAGCCCGACAGCATTGAGCGGCGGCCTGGCAAAGACGGTGTGTGCTGTGCGGTCTGCCCCTCTGTGCTGGGAGCGTGGCTGATGGAGGGGACCTTATGGACGGCCGCCTGGCCCTTCTGCGTTCTCCCTGAGAGGCGGCCCGTGGGCGAGGCGCCCACCCCCCCAACTCCCCTGCCCCGGAGGGTCAGGTTCCAGGGCCCAGACCTTGATTCCGTGCCGGGCACGTGGACAGGCCAACCAAGGATGCTGGACACTGACCAGCTTCCTGTACCTGCTGGCTGTGTAGACTTGAGCAGGTCACTTGACTGCTCAGAGCCTCAGTTTCCCCATCTGGATAATGGGAAGGAAGCTGCCTCTCTTGGGTGGGTGTTCTGTGGACTTTTTACAGGCAGCTTTGTTTATTTTGTAGCCTATTCATTTCTCCTTTCCTAGTCAGCCCCTGAGCAGGGCTCTAATTCCTGGCTGTGTGTCCAGGTACTTAATATTAACAGCACAAACAGCAGTGACCACTTGAATTCCAATGACACTCCCGCCATGGACATTCCGTTCTGGGGGCGGCAGTTACAGACCTCCCTGCCGCTTGCTGCGGCACGCGGAGAGGCCGTGGAAACCCCCGTTGGACGCATGAGAACTGGCCCGAGTGACTTGCCCAGCATTGCACAGCTGAGAAGCGGAGTCAGGGATCACCCGTACAGCCAGTCAGCAGGATGCGCTGTCACCGCTGTACAGATTAATTGAGCACCTGCTGTGTGCCACGCATTAAGTACTCTGTGCATCTGGCCTCATTTTCTTCTCCTTAAAGTCCCGTGAGGGTGACCCTGTTATCGTCAGTCCTATTTTACAGAGGAGCACAGTGTGGCACAGAGAGGTTCAGGCGCTTGTCCGTGGCTGTGCAGCTAGGAAGTGGTGACGGGGGATTCGAACCCACACAGTCAGGCTCCAGAGCCCAGTAAATACAGTCGGAGCCGTGAAGGTGCACAGGCTTGGGTTATAGTGTGTGAGGGGTGCCCGGCACCCAGCGGGCTTTCCCGAGTCTGCAGTGGCGTGTCAGACATGCACACGGTTCCTGCTAGATAGACAGCAGTGGCGGTGCTCACGTCTCCAGTGGGCGAGAGCAGTGATGTGGGGCACTTTGAACTCGGCCGCTAGGGTCCCGTTTCTCAGGGGTGCCCCTGACATTTGAGGCCAGATCCTTCTCTGCTGTGGGGCTGTCCTGTGCAGTGTGGGAGCTTGGCCGGCATCGCCGACCTCGACCCACTAGATGCCAGTGGCACCCCCCACCCCCCTTGCCGCCCAATTTTGATGACCAAAAATGTGTGCAGCGTGATGTCCCTTGGGGGGACGCAGTCGCCCCCAGTTGAGAACCACTGCTCAGAGGATGCTGGAACCTTCCTCCTGACATGCTTGGCTTGTCCAGTCTCCTGTCCTGAGGACCGAGTCTCTCCCCTCCGCGTGGTGCGGGAACAGTGCCACCTACTCCGGGGTCAGCATTCTGGGCATAACACGGGGCTGAAAATTGCAGCAGCCGGTGGCAGTTGCGAGCTCCCGAGGTTCTTTGGTCATTGCAGCTGCCCTGTTGGAAAACCAGCAGCCCTCCTGGTGCCATCCAGGCCTCCCCCTTCCCGCCCTCACAGCCATCTCCCAGGGGCTTTGACGTCCCACATTTCGAGATGTTTATCCACACTCTCCCGGGCTCCCGGCGAGTCTTAGATTCTCTGTAGCTTGCCTGATTCAAGTGACTTTTCTTAAATTCCTTAAATAGCACCTTCCAGCTTCCTCCTTGCTGTGTTTCAGGAGGGCTGGGGAGAAGGGCAAGGTAGGTTAACTAGTAACTTCCTCTGGCCACAGGTGGTTGCTTCTTGGATGCCTGTGGCATTTATTTCTTCCCTTGATCACTTACAAACGCTCCCATCTGACCTCGGGATGGTTTTAAGGTGGCTCATAATTATGAGTCAAAACTTGTTGGTTTTTTTTTTAAAGCAAGGGATGTATAACAAAAGGAAAATAAGGAGAAGGAAGTAAATGAAGATGGAGGTGCCAGCAGCCTTAGAGTCGCAGGGAGCCGTCCAGATAATGCAGGCTTTGTCCTACACCCTGTCCCCTCCCCTGCGCCGTGGGACCCCACTTCCTGTCCCACAGCTTTGTCACAGTTTCTTGTGACTGGGGGTTTAGACTGTGATGTGAGCAGGATGGCTGGAGGGAGGGAAAGGATGTAGGGGGCCAGTAAGGAGGCCGCCCTGGAATCTAGGAGCGGAGGACCCCACTTTGGACATAAAGGAAAAGGACCCTGGAGGACGTGATGAGGGCCGAGGGCTGGCCCAGCCTGGTGGATGGGACAGCTGCGTGAGGGCGCTGCTCGTTCCCCAATGACCTGGCTTCTGCTCAGCCCTCCCAGCCAGGGCTGCCCCCTTGACGGGTGAGGGAGGCCCTGGAGCCTGGAGTAACCCCCGCGCGTCCCCCGCCTCTATCCGGGCCCCCGGAACTGCCAGTCGGTTGGGGTTCTTGAGAAACCATGGCTGATGTAACCAGGTAACACCTAGCGCAAGTGTCTACCAACTGAGCTTGAACTGCTGGATGAGAAAACACACCAAGGAAGTGCCTCGTGCTCACGCTCCGGGCTCTGACTGCATCTCCGCCTCACGTGTTCTCTCCGCGCTTTTCAGGGGGCGGCGCGAACAGCATCACCGTGAAGAACGCCACCTTCACCTGGGCCCGGGGTGAGCCGCCCACGCTGAGCGGGTAAGCTGGGACGTGGAGAGGACCCCGCCGGGGCTCTGGCCCCAGCGTGTGTTTGAATTCCAGCCATGCTCCAGCTCTGTGACCTTGAAGAGGTCACTTTGCCTTTCTCAGCCTCAGTTTACTCATCTGGGAAATAGGTCTGGTCGTCCCCTGCTTGGGCTACAGTGAGGAGTGGTTGAGAGTGTGCCTCTCATAGCTCCCTTGGATTCTGAGTGACGGACACCTCACACAGATAGGTGAGGACAACAAAGAGAAACTTTTGGTGCTCATAACTGAGAATGTCTGCTTCAGGTACAGTGTGATCCAGGAACTCAGTGTCATTAGGACTCTCTCCATCTTATCTTTGATCCCTTTCCCTCTATGCTGCTTCCTTCCCAGGCTTTCTCTCTCTTCATAATGGCAGATGGTCCCCATCAACTCTAGGTGTACCTCCTCCCTCATCAGGAGACCCGCCTGCCTCTTAATGGCCCACACTGGGTCATGTGCCCCTCCCTGAGCCAATCGCCGTGCCAGGAGAGATGGAGCCCACTGATTGGCCAGGCTGGGGCCGAGGCTGGGTTGCTCCTGGCAGCAGGCAGGTGGGTCTGCTGAAAGGAATTCTTGTATATTCTCCATCCTCTCTAAGGTCACCCGGCTGCCTGGCTTGCCCTTTCTCATCGCCTCCCCCTCTGGTACCCTGCCCACCCCAGTCCTTATCTTTGCAAAGCACACAGTGTCCAGGAAGTTGACCCGGTTCCCTGGGCAACTTGTCAAGTGCCTCTTATTTCTTTTCTGACTGGAGGCCTTGCTCCATGGCTCTTTCAGGCCTCCTTAAGGAGTCACCAAACCCGAGGGCCGGAAGGGACCTTTTAAGGCACCAAATTTATCCCCCATGCCCCCAAATCAGCCCCTTACTGGGGAGCCAAATTACGTCTGTGTTTTATCTGGGGAGGGGTGGGGGACAAACTCAGCAGAGAAAACCAGTGTGACACGTCCCTTGAAAATTCATGGTCGGATTGCACACTTAGGAAGTTCTTCCCTAGGTCTAACTTAACTCCTGCCTGCTTCAGTTTGAGCTTTTCTCTCTCTCCTGCTCCACGACCTGTGTCTTGGCCCCCATCCTTCAGTCTCAAAGGCCCCCTTCTTCCAGTTACCCTTCCCCAGCCTGAACCCCCAAAACCTTTCTCCATCCAAACCTCCTCAGCCTATAGAAATATTCCCGTCTCACCTGGACGGTGGCAGGAGCTTTGTCACTGGGCTCTCTGTCCTGTTCTGACCCCATAATCTGTTCCCCTCCCAGCACAGGAACAAATGATTGCACAGTGTGACCATGCGGTGGGTCCCCAAGGAGGAAGGAGTCAGTGACAGCAAATCTACCAGCCTTTCCGTGAATAGGTTGACATGGTCATAGCAGCCGCTGAAAAGCACAGCGGGCATGAGCCGCGAGGCCCTGGCCGCGCCCGCCCTTCCCCGGGTGATGGAGTCACAGCTCTGACTTGGCTGTCGGCCGGTCGTGGGATGGCCAGTCTTGCCGGCAGCATGTTGAGCGTCTTTTATTCTGCTTTGCTTTCTATTATTTGTGAAAGGACGATTTCACTAGAGACGTGTTTCTGAAACTCGGCACTGCGTGCCCCGGGTCAGGCCGCCCTTTGGACCCCTGGTGCCTCCCAGCTGGTGAAGGCTGAGCATCTGAGTGTGATGTCCTCGTGGTCCTCTCAGGCCTGGCCGCCACCCACCTGCCCCGTCAGGACAGGCCTGCCCCCTCCCTGCCTCGTCTGCTGTCATCGAGCTGTCCATTCCTGATGACACTTGCTGTTTCCCACCTGCGGGCCTGTTCTTCAGCCGTCCCCAGGTTTCTGTGTCTGGGGCAGCTCATTCTTCCTTGAGAGTTCATTTGGAGGGGGTCCTCTCCGCGTTGTGCCCCCAGGCAAAGTTGACACCCCTCCTTTCGGCTCCCTTGTCATGACCCATCCCTCTGTTTTCTAAGATGCATTTGCATCCCGGCCCATCATGGGTTGCTCCGGGTCTGTCCGCTGAACCGAGCCAGAGGGAGGAAGGCAGGGCGTGTCCAGCCTCGGGGCCCATGGTCGGCTTTGTGCAAGCGAGAGCGTGGCTGAGGCCCCGCGTGTTATGTCATTTCAGGATCACCTTCTCCGTTCCGGAAGGTTCCTTGGTGGCCGTGGTGGGCCAGGTGGGCTGCGGAAAGTCGTCTCTGCTCTCGGCGCTCTTGGCCGAGATGGAGAAGGTGGAGGGGCACGTGGCCATCAAGGTAGGACGAGGACTGAGTGGGCAGGGGACCATGGGGGGCTGACGGCTGAGACGAAGGTCACAGACAATGCTGTGTTTTCTTTTGTGACCCTCCCTTTGCGGGAGGCGAGAGCTGTGGGGTCTCTTTCCTTCTCTTTCCCTGTCCTGCTCATTCTTTCTGCTCTTCTCTGCGCCATCCCACAAGGCGAGACTTTGGTGTCATTTGTTTTCTCCTGCATCCCAGCGCCTGGAGTAGTGGCTGGCATGCACTTGTCACTCAGTAATTGTTTAGTAAACGCACAGATGCTCCCTGGCCCGCCGTCTGTCCCCCTCTCCCTGTGCATCTCCGCCCCTCATGGTGCATCTCGTGGTCCCTCTCCACGTGGGTCTTTCTGGCTTGTTCTGTCTCTAGATGGATCTCTTCGGTGTATCTCTTTCAATAAACGTAACAAAACTTAAAACTTGTAATTTATGTTGTTGGAATATTTTCGTAGAGAATTCTTTTTAAGGGACTGTTGGAGTTCTGAGTGTTCGTTGAATTCTTAATATGGGGCTACAAGGAGCCCGTGGTTTTATTGCTTGTAAATATAGAGAGGACTTTGGACTAAGTTGGCATGTTCCTCTAGGAGAGATTAAGAGGCTGCTTCAGTGAACAGATGGGTCCCACTGGAAATCAAGAGCCTAGCTTTGCATTGAGCGTGTTCCTTTGGAACGCCTTTCCCTGTAGAATCCTTCCCTCAAGAAGTTTTGTTGACACCAGCATTTCCCGGAGTGGGGTCTGCAGCAAGCTCGCCTCGCAACATGTTTGGGGAATAAAGAATCCTGGGTTCAGACAAGCTTGAGAAATACTGTGCACTGTGATTCCCTCCTTCCTGGAGACTTAAAATAATCGTTCCCAAAGTAAAGGCTCTGAGAAGTCCTGCAAGGAGACGAGCGCTATTGGACTTTGGTTAACCCAGCGTGTCGCAGACATACTTGCCTGCACCTCTTTATTACCTAGGCGACAACCGTTTACGTCCCCAGGATGAGTGTCTCTTGGAATCTGCCTTGGGGGATGCTGGTTTATGCCATTGTTTTTATTTCAGAGCAAAATCCTTCCTTTGCTGATTCTGTGATGTCCCTTGGCCTGATATGCCTTAGTAGCAACATACGTTGCAGTAGTTGGGCTCAAAGTAATGATATGTAGCCACTGTTTTAAGAAATGTTCTGGGACTGGCCCGGTGGTGCAGCGGTTAAGTTGTGCACATTCTGCTTCAGCGGCCCAGGGTTCGCCAGTTTGGATCCTGGGTGCAGACATGGCACTGCTTGGCACGCCGTGCTGTGGCAGGCGTCCCACATAGAAAGTAGAGGAAGATGGGCACGGATGTTAGCTCAGGGCCAGTCTTCCTCAGCAAAGAGAGGAGGATTGGCAGCAGATGTCAGCTCAGGGGTAATCTTCCTCAAAAGAAAAAAGAAAAGAAATGTCTGTCCTTTCTTTCCAGTGCATGTTATAAAGTCAGATGAATGGGCCACAGGCGCTCAGTTAGAGGAAGAAAATTCCAGATCACAGTAAGACTCACAGTGTTGCATGAACCCCAGGCCTCCACCATCACAGCACTAGTAGCGTGTGGGGCCGGGTCACCCTCTGCCATGGGGCCGACCTGGGCTTGGCAGCCTCATTGAGCAGCATCCACTGGATGCCAGCAGCACCTCCCGTTCTGACAACCACAAGTGTCCCCAGACATTGTCACATGTCCCCTGCTGGACAAAATTGCCCCATTGTTTTAAATTTAAAAAATTTAAAAAACCTTTAGAGATAAGCACGATGCATCTAGCAATTCTGAGGACTAAGTATTTGGTTGGACGAGGTCACAGAGTTACTCGTGACGGGTTATTTTGTCCCCGTAAGGGGAGCGCTAGACACATGTTCACGGTACTTACTTTTTCTGACTCTCCGGTTGGTAGGGCCTGTGCGCACCATGTCTAAATCATCTGTGGGTTCTGTGGTGAGACTTTGGGACATTTTGGCCTCTTGTCAGTGAGGATATTAGACTCAGCCGTTTCATTCTTTATCTGAGAAGGAAGATTAAGAGCTGCGATGCCGGGGTTCCACCCCCGGCCTCGTTGCCGTAGAATTCCCTTATTGAAGAATCTTCCTTGGCTCCCCTTTGCCCTTCCAGGAAAGCCCACGCCTCACTGGGACCACCAGCCCGATGTGACCTGGCCCCTGCCAGTCCTGCCTGTCTTGCCCTCACACGGTGTTCCACTCACGCCAGCCTTCCTGTTGCCTGACTGTGCCAATCTTCCCACCTCTGGGCCTTTGCACATGCTGTTCCCTCTGACTGACATGCTCTTCCCCCTTCTCTTTGTCAGACCCACTGCTCCTCTCCTGTTGGTCCTGTTTAAAATCTTTTTTATTCCTAAAATACGCAAAACAGATACCCTCATCCTCCTGCCTTTCTTGACACCTTACGTCACGTGGAAATAAAACAGCTTTTGAAATGGACCATTTCGATACGGAAGTCCTTGCTTAAATTTCATCAAAGAAATTTCCTCAGGGAAACTTCCCGACCTCCCAAACGAGGTCTCCCTTTTTAAAGGTCTCAGATTTTTCTGTCTTAGCCTCGAGCATCACTGCCATCAGGTCATTTTTTATCATGTCGGGGACGTCCCGCTCTGGGGAGGCGGGAGTGCGGTGGCTGCCCGAGGCATTCGGGGAACATTTACTAAACACAGAACCATAATGTCAGCTCTTGAACTCCCCGTGTTGGGGTCAGTGGTTGACCAGGTGTGGGTCCTGATCCCGGCACTGGCATTCGTAGTCCCTTGTGACTCAGTTTCCCTCTTGCCGAAACAGTAGGTGGGATGAAAGTGCCTTGAGAGGTGGGGCCCTTCTGGCGAGTGGGAGGGCCGGCTGCCGTCTTGTTAACCAAATCCATCTGTCTGTTTTGCCGCCGTCCCCCTTTGCCTCCCAGGGCTCCGTGGCCTACGTCCCCCAGCAGGCCTGGATTCAGAATGACTCTCTCCAAGAAAACATCCTTTTCGGGCGCCAGCTGCAGGAACGGTATTATAAGGCCGTGGTGGAAGCCTGCGCCCTCCTGCCGGATCTGGAAATCCTGCCCAGCGGGGACCTCACAGAGATCGGTGAGAAGGTCAGTACGGCTGCAGCGTGGCCCCCGTGTCAGCCAGCTGTTGCTGCGTGACAGCCGCGGAATCTCGGGGCCTTCTGATGTTAAACCCCTCCCCTCCTGTTTGTAGGCACGTGAGTCACGGCGACTGGCTGACCCGGACCGGGCTCAGCGGCCGGCTCTGCTCCGCGAGCCTCAGGCCAGCCGAGCTTGGCTCCAGGCTGTGGGGTTGGCTCGGGTCCGCCCCACAGGGCTTCTTGCTGGGGCCTCGGCTGAGGGGGCAGTGCCCATGGGAGCAGCTCGTTTCATGGTGACAGCAGAAACCCAAGAGAACAAAAAACCCTGTCATGTCCCTTAAAACACGTTGTCTTTCTAACCACAAAGCAGATCACTTGCTTCATCTCAAAGACGAGGGACAAGGAAGCACATGCTCCTTTGCAGCCACGTGACTGCAGAGTCGCGTGACAAAGACACTATCCAGGGAGGAGGGGTGTCAATGAGTCAAATGTCCACAGTCCCTTTCAAAACAGTGATAATAATAAAAACAGTACTACAATAGCTAACGCCGTTTACTGTGTGCCAGGCACCATGCTAACCATTCTATCCCTGTCTTGTCCTCATAGCAAGCCCATGAGACGGGATTTATTGTGATCCCTTTAATGGTCGAGGAAAAGGAGGCACAGAGAGGCTAAGGACCTTGCCCAATGGCGAGCCCCTTCCCACCTCAGGGCCTTTGCACATGCCTTTCCTCTGCCTGGCTGGCTGCTCCAGTGCCCTCTGGTGGTTATCTGGTGTGCGATCGGGGCGTTGCAAGCATTCACAGTGGCACTGAAGATCTTTCCTGTGTATGTCTGTAGCTACAAGCCAGGGGCTCCACCCGCTTTCTGAGGCGGCAAATGATTTCTTTGATTTGAGGGGAATCTGCAGCTCCTTGGAAAGAAAAAACCAAATTCTTAGCAGGGGTCTTCAGCTTTGCAAGTAGCAAAGGAGCTTGAGCCTGTATTAGCGGGAAGTGGGAACTGAGTTTAAGGATACAGATGCATCGTGTGGGATCTAAGGGCTGGGATGTGGGGGCTCATGGAGGGGCGGGGACAGGCCATCTGGCGCCTCCTGTGTTTTGCATTTTCTGCGCATCAGCTTTGTCCTTTTCTTTTTTTTTTCTTTTTAACAAGTGTCTGTTTTTGCCGCTCAGACTCCTGACTCTCCATGTCTCGGTCGCAGCACCAAAAGTTGGAGGGGGAGAGGCTGATTGGCTTAGCCTGGGTCTGGGGTCTGCCTCTGGGCCGAAAGCTATGGCCGGAGGAAGCATCAAACAGAATGTGGCTGCCGGGACCCAGCTCGGTGCCTGGGGTGGGCGGGCATCTCGCGGGGGAGGCTGGGCCCTTCTCAGTGGGCGTCTGCTCTGCTTCCCCAGCCAGACCAGACGTGGAAACGGGCATTGGCTGACCTGTTGTGGGTGGGGCGGGGGGGTGGGAGCTGCTGTGTATGGTCCTCATAGTGCCCTGGTGGGAATCCGAATGTCAGCACCCTTCTTGCTGGCGAGGGGGGCCTGGATTTCGGCGACCCCGGGGTACAGCCGGCCTCCGCTGTTTGTGGCTCCATCAGTGAGTGATGAATCCAGAGTAAGCTCGTGAAAAACCTTAGCTGTTAACAATAGTGACAACAGCAGCAATGATAATAATATCATCACCGCATCCGAGGGTGTGTTCCACCTGACTCAGAGACCGGGAGCCAGCGTCATTCAGCACCGGCCACCCTTGCTGAAGGCCCACTGTGTGCCGGCTGCTCGGCTCAGCAGCTCCTAGGGGCTCGGGTCCTCTCTTGCGCCTGTTCTGTGGTTGAGGCTGAGCCCCACGCTGGGATTGAACCCACGTTCACACAGGTGCAGTCGCAGCCTTGGGTGCCCGTGAGGACTGGGGGTGGCAGGTGCAGCCCCTTGGGGCCCCCGGCCTGGGTCTGCCGCCTCCTCGGCTGGTGCCCTCTCTGCCTGTTTCCGGGCTTCCCAGGAGACGCCCCCTACGTGTGCTGCCTCTCTCCGCAGGGCGTGAACCTGTCGGGGGGCCAGAAGCAGCGCGTGAGCCTGGCCCGGGCCGTGTACTGCAACTCCGACATCTACCTCTTCGACGACCCCCTCTCGGCCGTGGACGCCCACGTGGGGAAACACATCTTTGAGAACGTGATCGGCCCCAAGGGGATGCTGAAGAACAAGGTGCCTGCTGAGGGGCGCGGGGCTGGGGCTGGCGCGCGCTCCTGGGCTGAGTCCGCTCGTGTCCCCTTGGGGCATCCTGCGCTTCCTAGACTCTCCTTTTTAAGTTGGACCGGAGAACGCATTTCCGAGGTTTGCCTTGGGCCCTCCCAGAGCAGCCTCCTTGCTCTTGTCTTTGTAGGGGAGTCCTCAGCGCTGACTCGAAATCATCGCCTCCGCTTGGCCAAAAGAGGCCTCCCCTTCCTTGTGTAATAATGGGGGCGGCTTCACAGAGGGACATCCCACCCCCAGATGCCCTGTGACCCAGCAGGCAGTTCTCCCTTCCCTGCTGAGGGGGCCCAGGGACCGAGGTTTGGAGCAGGAACACGGCCACAACACCTTAATGTGTCAGAAAGTGCTTCCTGTCCTCTCTTATTATTACTTTTTTTAGGAGAATTACAGGGAAGCGGGTATCTGGGTTTTTTTTTTTTTTTGGTGCTAAGGAAGATTGGCTCCAAGCTAACATCTCTGCCAATCTTACTCTATTTTGTATGTGGGATGCTGCCACAGCATGGCTTGACATGTGGTGCGTAGGTCTGTGCCCGGTGCCCAGGATCTGAACCTGCAAACCTGGGCCACTGACGGGGAGCACACGAACTTAACCACTATGCTACAGGGCCAGCCCGTTTTTTTTTTTTTTTCTCCCCTGATCAAAAATGTAACACAGTGCCCATGGGGGAAATATGTGAGATTCAGAAAAACAAAAGGAATTCTGTACATTCCCACCACGTAGAGGTTTTTGTATTTCTTTCCAGTCTTTTGCTGTGTGTATGAGCTTTTTTAATAGGGCTGTCACACGGTGCCCATAAAGTAAGGAGCGTGCGCGTCACCACTGTACGCATTCTCATACACACCACAGAAACTCTGTATAAACCTGGTTTTCAAATGTTAAAAAACTGTTTTGTTATCAAAGTAATACATGCCCGTGGTAGCAAAATCAAGGAGTAGAAGAGAGCAGGGGCCAGCAGTCTGGCCCACTGCGTATTTTTTTCTGAGAATGGTCTTTATGTTTTTAAGTGGTTGGAAAAAAAATCTAAAGAAAAATAATGTTTTGTGACATAGGAAAATTGCGTTAAATTCAAACAGCAGCCCCCATAGGGGAAGCTTTACTGGGGACACGGGGCCAGCCCATCTGGCTGCGTCTGCATCACAAGGACAGAGCTGAGTCGTTGCCATGGCGATGGGGGGGCAGGGAGGTTGGTGAACAGAAAACATTTACCATTTGGCCTTTAAGAGTGTGCCAACTCCTGTAAACAGTTTGATAACTGTCCTCCCACACTTTTAGATAATTAGATAAAATATATACACATGTACAAATTTCGTAGTGTTTCAGGGGGTATGGGGGGGTTACTTAAAAAAATTTAAGGGGCCGGCTGGGTGGCGTAGTGGTTAAGTTCGCTTGCTCCACTTTGAGGTCTTGGGGTTCACAGGTTCGGATCCCAGGCATGGACCTACACACCACTCATCAAGCCATGCTACGGCGGGGTCCCCCATATAAAAAATGGAGGAAGAGTGGCAACATATGTTAGCTCAGGGCCAATCTTCCTCACCAAAAAAAAAAGAAAGAAAGAAAGAAAAAAATTGAAGCCATTGTGTGCAAGTTGTTTTGTTGCAACATCCTTCTTCACATCCACACCTGCATGTTCCCTTTGTCCGTCTCCTTCCCAGTTTTCTAAGCACCTTCCCCATCACCCTTGTTAAGGCACACCCCCACCCTCAGTGTCCCGTCTGCTCTTCTGCTCTGTGTGTACCAGTCCAGCACACACTGTGTTTTCCTTAGATGGCTCGTTTCTCCCCCGGCCCTGGGATCCAGGCAGAGATCTTCTTTTCCGTGCCTACTGCCCCCCAGCTCTGGGCACACACGTGTAGGTGGAAGCACGCACAAATGGACGCGGCCGTGTGCTCTCGTCCCAGGCGTGCATCTGCCTTCAGACCTGGCCTCCCCATCTGCATGGCGGGTCACCCCCTCCGGCGTGTGGGTGCTGACGTGGCCCCGTCTCCGCTGTGCCCACAGACGCGGCTCCTGGTCACGCATGGGATCAGCTACCTGCCCCAGGTGGATGTCATCATCGTCATGAGTGGCGGCAAGATCTCCGAGATGGGCTCCTACCAGGAGCTGCTGGCCCGGGACGGGGACTTCGCTGAGTTCCTGCGCACGTATGCCAGCGCCGAGCAGGAGCAGGACGAGCAGGACAACGGTAGGGTGGCAGGTGCCCGCAGGGTGGGCGGTGCCCGGCAGGGCCCCCCTTGTCTTCTGGGAACCTCGGGAACGGGGCTCACGAGTGCTGGGCCAGGCCCCCCAGGAACCATCTGGAAGGACTGTCTTATTTCAGGGCCGCGTTGAGAGCAGGTCCCGCTGCTTTATGGCTGGGTCAGCAGAATGGGCGCAGGTCCCTGTCGTCCCCTCTGATGTGCCTTCGGGCGTGCTGTGAGCCTCAGGGCTGTCCTGGCAAAGATGGGGGCAGTCATCACTAGAGTCCTTCTGAAAAGCTGGTAGCATAGGTGACATCACCCAGAACAGAAGGGAGGGTCATAGGGTGACACGTGGGGGCTGAGCGTGCAGGCTTGGAGTTGGTGAGACCTGGGTTCGAATCCCGGCCGCCCCTCTCGTTAGCACAGGACCCCAGGCCCCTTCTGAGCCTCAGTTTCCTCCCTCGTGACAAAGCGGTGTAACAGCAGGACGAGCCTCTGGCACGGGGTGTGGATGTAGGATGCTCCATGCTCAGAGCCCGGGCGTGGTCCCCGGCACGAAGCGTGCAGTGAGCGACAGCTGGTGCCCTTCTCCCCTGGGAGGAGCCCCCTACACCCCGTGCCCTTGGCACCTGCCCTGTCAGTTAGACTGCCCGCTTCCAGCCGCCACGGCCCCTGGCCTCGGAGACGCCCTTTGAGCTTGGGGCCGGGTCCTCCCCGCTCCTTGTCTGAAGCAGATCGGGGGGAGCTTCTAAGAATCCTCTGATGTCTTCTCGGTGGGTTGAGGAGTCAGGAGGTCGGCTGGCAAGCTTTTCAGGCTGCCCTGCGTTTCATCCGTCAGACTGGCGTCTCGAAGGGCCCTCTGCTCACCTGTCTCTAGGAGCGTTGACTGCGTCCACGCGCTGGGGAAAGAGGTCATCTGATGCCTGCTCTGTTTTGGTTTTGGCTCTTGCTAAAAAGACTGAAACTACGGAGAGGTCACCTGCCCTCTCCGGGTTTCCCTTTTCCGGGAACTCATCCCAGGTCTGAGCCCTTGGGGCGTCTTTGTGACATACTTGGCCGCCATGCGGGTCTCAGAGAGAGTGTCCTCCAGGGCGGGGCCGCGGGGTCGCCCCATTTCACAGCTCCCATGGGCACGGTGTCACTGAAGTGTCTGTGACGGGAAGGCGCACCTTGAAGACCCCGCAGATGGTTTCAAGGACCACCCAGGGCTTCTGTTCTCCACAGGAGTCAGCTCCTCGCATCCTCCTGACAACCCAGGAGGGAGGGAGAGTTGTCATTCCCAGGTCACTCGTGGGGAAACTAGGCTTCAAGAAAGTTGTCGCTTCTGTGCCGGGGCCGGGCGGGTCCCGGTCTGTGAGGATGGAGCCGATCACTAAGGACGATGTTTGACGTTCACAGATTGTCATTCAGCGGATCTCAGAGCATCCGCCGCGTGGTACCAGGGCTGCCGTAGCGGAGGACCACGAACGGACGTAGACAGCAGAAACCTGCTGTCTCACGGCTCCGGAGGCCGAGGGCCGCAGTGTCGCAGGGCGGGTCCCTCTGAGGCCGTGCGGGGGCTCTGCTCCAGGCCGCTGCACGGCTCCCGAGTGGCCTTGGCGTGTGGGGGCATCACCCCCTCCCCCTTCCTCTTCACGCGGCCTTCTTCTCGCGCGTGTCTGTCTCCAGATTTCCCCTTTTTATAAGGACGCCAGGTGTATAGGGTTAGGGCCCACCCTGAGGTCCTGATCTTCACGAGTGACATCTGCCGAGACCCTGTTTCTAAGTACAGTCCCGTTCTGAGGTCCTGGGGGTTACGACTTCAATGTATAAATTAGGGGAGGGGACACAGTTCAGTGCATGATGCTCTAGGTTTTGGGGAGATAGACGTGAACAAGATGTAGGCAACTCCCTACCCTCGTGGGGCCGAGAATCTAGTGGGAGGAGAGGCGACGAACCAACCAACAAATAAAAATGGCTTCCTATAGCATTAAGTGCAAGGAAGAAAAAAAGAATAATGGGCTAGAGAGTGATGGAATGGCGTGTGGCGGCTCAGGCAAGGTGGTCAGAGAAGCCCTCTCTGAGAAGGTGACCTTGGCGTGAGAAGGAGCCAGCAAGGAGATGATGTGGGGAACAGTGTTCTGACACAGGGAACAGCAAGGACACAGGCCTCATTCCCGGCATGACCTCTGTCTGTTTAAGGAACCAAGAGGGGGCCAGTGTGGCCAGACTGTAGTGGGCAGTGAAGGGGGTGGGAGACGAGGTCGGCGAGGGGGGTCACTCTGCAGGGCCTTCACGGGGAGGAGTTTGGGCTTTGGTGTCCCTGCGGTGGGAAGCCACTGAATGTCAGAGAGAGGAGGCAACTTGTCCAAGGACACACAGCGGCTGCTGGCGGGGTTGGGACCTCAGGTCTGGTCTCTGAGTTTCCACTCTTCCTTCTGTGATCCCTGGGGCTGCCTGGGGTGGGAGCCCATTCATGCCTCCGACTTGGTGGGCTGCGGGGGTCCTCTCGGTTTTAATCAGTGCTTTTATTGAGCTGTAATTCACACGCCACCCAGTTCACCCGTTCGAAGGGTGCGACCCGGTGACTTTTAGTCTATTCACAGAACATCTTCCTCCCCCTGAAGAAAACCTATTCATTGGCCCTCACTCCCCTTTTTCCCCCAGCCCCCCCAAGTCCTAGGCCACCACCCGTGGACTTTCTGTTTCTAGATCTGTCTGCTCTGGATGTTTTGTGTTTCGTGTGAACGGCATTCTGTAACATGACATTTCGTGACTGGCTGCTTTCCCTTAGCGTGATGTTTTCAAGGTCCGGCCGTGCGGTGGCATGACTCATCCTTCATTTCCTTGTCTCGTTGAGTCATACTCCATTGTGTGGTGTTTTCTTGATCCATTCACCCCTTGACGAAGATTCTCGTGGTTTCCACTTGGTGGCACTTATGACTAGTGCTGCTATGAAATCCTAGTGGTTTGAAAAGAAACAGTATTTTCTTTTTGCCAGTGACGTAGCTGGCACCCCCCTTCAGCTTTTCAAACGCCCTGAGGGGAATGAGTTTCTACACTTTCATACTCTTGGGTTTGGAAAGTTCTGCTTCCAGTCTAGCCTGCTCTCCTCTTGCTGCAGCCTCCTCCCCTTCGTGGGCGCTTAGCCGGGCAAGCCAAGCTCACATGATGTGTGGCGGCGACCTGCTTGGTGGGCAGAAATAACCCTCTGTGCTTTCTCGAGCGACACATGTGGGTTTTAATTGACTCTGTTTCCCAGAACGAAGGCTCTCTCCCCTTTCTAGCCAGGTGAGCAGGGACGTCCTTAAGTTTGGCTGCAGAGGCATTTTTCCCTTCCCTTCCCTTCCCCCCCAGCTGCCGGCAGATCCAAAGTGGTTTATGCAGAGCAGGGCACGCTGCCAGTTTCTCTTTTTTTTTTTTTTGGCGATGAAAATACCATCCACCGCCCCACCACTGCGGGGGGTTTGTTTCCCCGATTTGGCACCCAGCCCCCGCCTCCCCCCGCTGGAAGGACCCAGAAGCCCTCAGCCTGTGGGTCTCGGATCACGCTGGGCGACCCCCCTTCGTCCCTCTCTAGAGGGCCCCCGGCGATAAGGCCTGGCATTGGGTCTCGTCAGGCTCAGCCGTGGCCGGCTCCCGGCGCCGGTGACCTTGTGTTGGTTGGAACCTCGTTCTTGGCCCTCCTAAGGGAAACTTTTTTTTTTCCGTGTTGGATTCATCGGGTCTTTTTTAGAACACCCAGGCCGAAGGGGAATTCTCTCTCCTCGGGGATGGGGAAGGGGAGATGTCCCAGGAACTCGGCTCAGGATGGGGCGATGCTGACGCCTCCCCAGGGATTGGCATTACACTGATTTCTAGGAAACCTTTTTTTTTTTTTTTGGTGGCAAGGAGGTTTCCAGCTTGATTCCTTCACCTTTATACCTGGCTAGTGAAGAACATTTTTGTTTACTCTGGTTTCTTTCTTGGGAAGCTAAAACCTAGAGTGGTTTTCTACAGGAACGTTTGTGCCTCCTGGGGACGCTTGGCCACGTCTGCGGACGTGTTTGGTTGTCACAACTGGGGCGGGGGGGTAGTACTGGCATCTAGTGGATAGGGACCAGAGATGCCGCCGAACATCCTGCAGTGCACAGGACGCCCCCCTCGCCGCCCCCAGCAACAGAGCATCCCCCGGCCCACGACATCAGCCGTGCCGAGGGGAGAAAGCCGCCGTGCTCCGACGTGGCGCTGCCCCCTTCTTCCCTTGTCATCTGGGGAGAAACACCTTCATCCCGGCAACCGGTCCGCTTTTCAGAACCTGGTTGGAGCCCCGTCTCAAGCTTGTCAGTCCTTCTTTTTTTCCTTTATCAGGTTTTTGCTAAATCTTTTTTCATTGCTTATAAAATCAATACATGTTCATTATAGACAATGGCAAACTGCAGAAAAACGCAAAGAAGCGGGAAAAAGAGCATCGCTCCGTTCTCCCCCAACCCGGGGGCAGCTGGCCCGGCGTTCGGCCTGCTTCCCACGTGTTTTTCTTTCCTTGACAAGAGCGGGATCTTATTGTACAGATTTCTCATCCCGTCTCCCTCCTTCCTTTTTCTTCCCGGTCCTCGGCTCGCAGGCCCCTCCCCCATTACAGAAATCTGTCGTAAACACCCACCAGCTGCTGGCGAGCCCGTCGTCCAGACGGCGCGACCCCCTCGGCCGTCCTCGGTGGCTGTTTCTTCCTCTTTTGAAGATGAAGAACTCCCAGGACCAAGGTGGGAGGGTCCGGTCAGGCGATGCAGCTGGTCCCTTCCGTTTTTGGGCAAAAACGAGGCGTTGGCTGGCAAGTGGGGACTCAGATCCTTCCCTCTGGGGAGGCTTGCCTGCTGGCTCTTGCCCAAGCAGAGTTCCAGAACCTTCTTGAGTAAAGGCAACGTTGCTGGAATAAACAGCCAGCCTCGGAGGTGCCGACTTGGACGGCCCGCGGCTGGGGGCACACCCAGCCCAGGAGCGCGTCCGTGGTCCCGGGGCGGGGGCGATGCCTGGCTGCCCTGCATCGGAGCCCCATCTCTCATCCTTAGAAGAGCTGCAGGCACGTTTATTGAATTACGAAGTTCATGTGTTTGCTAAAAAACAAATCTTATTATTTTACAGCCTTTCCTCCATCATTGGTTTTCTCTTTACTTTGATTTTTCTTTGTAGCACTTATCATTGCCCGAAAGTAAGTTCTGGATCTGCTAGCTTCTTGATTGTCTCTCTCTCTCTCCTCCTCAGAATTTGAGCTCCTGCAGGGCTTTTTGACCATCTCAGAATCCCCAGGACTGGGAACAGTGGCTGGCACATAGTAGACACTCAATAAATGTGTTAAATAAGGGAATATGTGAATTATAGTTGCCCTGCATAAGCAGTCTGTAGGTCTCTGGGCTTCGGGCATTAACACACCCACACAAATACCCCAGGTGAGAAGAATAGGGGCTGATTTTACCCGTTTCTCTCCGGGCTGGTTTAGAAACCAGCTCCATGGGTACCGGCTATGGAATGGGTACCACCGTGGCCCGTGTGGCGCCCCTTCTGGCGCTGGAAGGTCTGGCTATTCGTTTGCTAACCCGTCCGTCTGCCCATCAGGCGGGTGCAGAGCGCCTGTGGTTTGCCACAGGGACACCTGGTCCTTGCGCCACTGTGTGGAATAGCGCCCCTTGAATCATGCAGTGCGCATCCTGTATAACCCCACATGGCCATCTGATGTGCCAGGTGCTGGGAGTAGAGTGGTGGACACGACCCAGGCCGTACCCTCAAGAGCTCACAGTTAAAATAATCATGGACATCATGGTGCTAAACGCAGCAATGGAGGCGAGCTGGGGGGTGGGGCATGAGAACCCCGAAAGGGGACCCCATCCCAGCCTGGGAGGGCCCAAGATGATGTCTGAGCCAGGTCACCTTCTCCTCGCCTTTTCTCGGCTCCATGGGTAGCCGGCTGAGTAAGGTTCCTTGGGGTCCGGGCTCCTCTCCTGAGTGACATCTCTCCTCGAAGAAGTAAAGGCTGTGGCTGGAACCTAGGCCTGGGCCGCCCCCAGCGGAGGTGCCTGCCCTGTCCCGCTGTCATCCTTTCTTTGCCTCTGCTACCGTGAGAACAGGCGTAAAAAGACAGAAGGCCCGTCTGCGTTCTTCTAGCTCACTCTGTGTTGAAACACATACAGTCAGGACTTTCAGAGAAAGGAGCTGACCTCGGGCAGTGTGCTTGTCGGGGATCCCCCAGAACACGAGGGATGGGGAAACTGAGGCAGGAATGCAGCAGATTCCTCAGCCGTCCTCGCCCCTCCCCCTTAAGAGAAGGCCTCCCTCCATCCCCACTGGGCATTAACACGGGGGCTTGGGGAGCGGGTCTCGCCTTGGTTCTTAACACTGTCTTGGATCTTGTGACTTCCCAGGTGGCCAAGTGATGGACGAGAAGGAAGGTCAGTGAGGCCTGGGTTGGGGTCGGCTGTGCTTGCAGAATGAGGCTGTAGACAGACCTGTCCTGTTGCTGCATGCCTGGGGAGGGGCCCTTGAATATTTGCATCTCCGCCCCCTTCCGTTGTTCAGCCAGCAAACATTTATTGGGCTCCTGCTGGATGCCAGGCTTGGGGAGACAGTTCGAATCTCCAGATCTCTCGCTCGTCGGTCGGGGGACCTTGGCGAAGCTTTATGGTCTCATAGGTCGAATGACCATGACCGGGCTCGCCTTGACGGAGATCCGGGTTGCGAAGTGTCTGGCACACGGCAGGAGGACCATGATTGGCAGCACTTGGATGCCCCCGGACCTCCCAGGCATGGTCAAGACCTTGGCAGGTCAGGACAGCACAGGGTGATCAGCGCCTGAGGGGGTAGCTGCCGGGGGCTGTGGGTGTGCAGGACAGGGGTGTCGTCCAGCAGAAGTTCAGCGGGAAAGGCTACCCTGTCTCCCCCTGGTGACATACAGGTGTCAACTGGCAGCTGGCGGACCCATCCCTCCTGCCGTCCGTGGCCAGCAGCGTGTGGCTCAGGGTCCACACGGAGCCCTTTGGCGAGCCACAGAAGCCGACTCCAGCCGCTTAAACAATGAGGGTGTATGCTGGAAGGGTACCAGTAAAGGCATCTCGGGACACATCCCCTGGAGCTCTCTGGCCCTCCTGGGGCCGCTGACAGGTCAAAGTCTCAGAAGAGGGGTTTGGATGGGCCGACCTTGGGCAGGGCCCCCTTGGCTGGGGGGGGGCTGTCCATCAGCATGCCTCAGCTGGACAGCCTGCCAAGATGGTAGGAAGAAGGGGCAGGCGGGTCCCTTACACAGAAAGTAGATGGCATGGTGACTGACCCGCGTTTACGCTGCTGTCCTGAGACTCGCGGTCTCACCCCTTGCAGAGAATTTCCCAGCTGCCCCGGCTGGTGCATCAGCCTGTGGGCTCATTGGGTTGAGAAGGGGAGGCAGTCACAGGAGGCCACTGTGTGGCCTCCCATGTAGACCTGGTGGCCCACTCAGAGGAGGAGAAGGGAAGGCTGGGCTTACAGAGGGGGGCCGGGCAGCCAGGTGGGACGGGGGCTCTCTGAAACCCCCGACCCTGGGACAGGTGTCGCTGGGACTGTTGCAGAGCACCCCCCCCCGTGGCTGAGGAAGATGATTAGGGCCAGGCCTGAGCCCCTGATGCTGTGCTTGTGTGTGAGCACTGGCTGCATGTGGCTGCGTGGGAAGTCCTGCTTGTTATCATTCTTTTCTTCTGTTTGCTTTAGTGTTTTTTTTAATTAAAAATCAAAAGATGCTGACATTAAAGGAGATGTTTAGAGTGGTGACCCTCAATCCTGGCTGTACCCTGGAATTATCTGTAGAACGCATTTAAAACTGCAGATAGGGGCTGGCCCGGTGGTGCAGCAGTTAAGTGCGCACATTCTGCTTTGGGGGCCCAGGGTTCGCTGGTTCGGATCCCGGGTGCGGACATGGCACTGCTTGGCAAAGCCATGCTGTGGTAGGCGTGCCCCATATAAAGTAGAGGAAGATGGGCACGGATGTTAGCTCAGAGCCAGTCTTCCTCAGCAAAAAGAGGAGGACTGCCAGTAGTTAGCTCAGGGCTAATCTTCCTCAAAAAAAACAAAACAAAACAGAAAACTGCAGATAACAGGAAACACCAGCACAGTGTCTTTCACTTGCTGAGCACCATGCATGACCTTGTTCATCCTCCTGCCTAGGAGGGTAGGTGCTGTTGTCACTCCCCATTTTGCAGATGTGCAAGTCGAGGCTCAGAGAGGTTTATCACTTCCCAAGCACACACACAGCTAGGAAGTGAGAGAATGCTTCCTCTCTGACTGTGCTCTGACTTAGCACAGGGGCCCCCGCCTCCTAGCACAGTCGCTGCAGGCACCGGAGCTGGACCGGGGCGGCCCGGGTGATTAGTTCACGGCCAGGACTGAGCATGGGCCGCTTGGAGCTCCTCCCCCAGACACAGGAATGATCCCCAGCCCCGTCCTCTTTCCGTCTTCTGTGCCGCCCCGTGGCCGTCACCTGAGAGAGCCTGCCTTTCTGGGTGCTGCTTTTGTTTGTGTCACGTCAGCATGCTCCCAGGACTCTGTCGGCTGTGCATTTATCTCCTTTTGCATCTTCTCGCCTGCATCCCCGCCCTGCCCCTTCCAGGCTCTTTGGAGCCCGTGTTGTGCTGCTCTCTTGTGCTCTCTCTCTTCCAGCACCAAAGAATAAGGACATCCTGCAAAGGCGGGCGGGGGGGGTTATAAATGTACCACGGAGTCGTCGGGAGATTGAGGGAGATAGTATATTTCAACACCACGACCAGCAGTCACTCCGCAAACGTTAGCCACGTTGCCGAGGTTCCCGTGGTTAGCGTTGATGCTGGGGGGGTAACCTCCTGGGACTGCGGCAGATGGCCAGCTGGTGTGCCCCAGGGTGGCCGCACCAGTTATTAAAATACTTCCTCGTTACTGGGAAACAGCCGCTGCTCCAGGAGCCTCAACCCTGGACCGTCTGGGCTCCCTATGATCCAGCAACCGGGAGGTTGACCCCGGGCACTGAGGGGAGCCTGGGACTCCAGTGGCTGATGCCCTCGTCAAAGCTGGTGGTTGTTTATTTTGAGGATCGCCTCTGCTTGGGATGCTTGGGGGCCCGAGGGCTGTTCCCTTCCCCCCGTGTGGTTCCTGGCGTCCTGTGCCTGTTAGCTCAGCTTCATGCAGCAGAGATGCTGTCGGCTGAACTGGACTTTACCCGTCGGTGCTGGCACAGGGCACCTGCAGGCCCAGCGCGTGCAGCTAATGAGGCCCTCGAGATGGTTGTAAAGCGCCTTTTCTGCCCGAAGGGAGCCGGCTCCACCTGTCTCCCGCACCCCAGCTAGGAGCCTGTCTGCGGCCTCAGCAAAGCTGATCTTGCTTTCTGAGCTTCCTGGCGGCCCGGTCATGTGCGGTCTCCCCATGATTGACAGGGTTTCCCAGGTGTCTCTGGTTTTGGCATCCGGCTCTCGAAACCATGATTCCCCCTTTCTCTCTCTCCCGCCAGGGTCAGCCGGCATCGGCGGTCCAGGAAAGGAGGGGAAGCAGATGGAGAACGGCATGCTGGTGACGGACGCCGTGGGGAAACAGATGCAGAGGTAGGAGCCGGGAGAGAGCCCGTCCTGCGGGTTCTCCAGGCACCACGCTTCTGCCCCTGCCTGGTCGGGGAGCAGGGACGAGGTGCTGGCAGCAGGGCTCCTCCTACCGAAAAAGGCCTTCAGCTCCCCAGGCGGCAGACGGCACAGGCCTCCTGCCTCCCCTCCCGGATCCTCGGGAACCTCGCTTTCTAGAGTGCAGAGGCCTGGAGCGGGAGCCTGGCACTGTTCTGCCGGGTGGCACGACTCACGCAGGCCCCGTGGTGTAACCGTCCGTCTACATTCTGGGCACTTCAGTTCCCTACATGGTCTGGATCTTTGCTCTAGTCACTCTGGGGGGCCTGGAACGTTCGGGCTTTGAGAACCGACATCTGATTCAAAATAGTCACACTGATGGTGGCCGCTGCGCTTTACACGCCATCAGGAGCCGGGCGCGGCGCCATCCCTGGAGAGTCTGTTGAACCTGGAGGTAGTTACCGTCATCACCCCGTTTTACAGGCGGGCAGGCTCAGGGCTGCCCCCCCCCCCCCAAGTCGTGCTGCTCGAGAGATCAAACTTGGACTTTGAACCCAAGTCGGGCCTCTGAGCGTGTGCTCCTCCATTCTCCACTTTGCTGCTTTTAAGGAGGTGGCTTTGGGCTACTTCGTTGGGTGTTTCGAGGAGCCGCGTTCCGTGGACTTGGTTCCTTAACCTCTCTGCCTCAGTTTCTCTGTCTGTCACACGGGGTCTGTGGTGTACCTCTCACAGAGAGTCATCCCGAGATTCACACAGGGCGGTGCATGTGAAGCACCTTCGGCACTCAGCAGAGAGCACTGGCTTATCATGGAGTGGGCCGGAGCTGCCAGGGGTTCCTTCCGTGGGTGGGGGGATCATCACACAGAAATGGGGCTGTAGAGGGAATTGCATGGGCAGCTGCGTCTGTGAGAGCGTTGCCCACAGCACCCTTGCCGGAGAGCCGAGGGTGCACAGAGCAAAAACACTCAGAACACCGGGCGTCTTAGTTTCCTATTGCTGCATAGCACGTTACTGCAGACTGAGTGGTGGGCATCTCCCGTCTCATGCGGGGAGCTCAGGCACACCTTGGTGGACTCCAGAGGGGCCCAGGGTCTCTCCCAAGCTGCAGCCGAGGGGTCGGCCAGGCTGGGGCCTCATCCAAAGGCTCGACTGGGGAAGGACCCACTTCAAAACTCACGTGGCTGTTGCAGGATTCAGTCCTCGCTTCCTAACCGGCCACAGGCTGGTGGTGCCCTCCGTTTCCAGCTCCCCCAGCCTGTGTGCTTGCCTCGTCGAGGCACGCAAACCAAGAAGGCAGGAGGCAGTTGGCCACCAAGACGGAAGTCACCCTCCATCACCTTTGCTCATGTGGGTGTGACCCGCGGCTGAGAGAGGGGATGTTGCTGTGTGCTCATGCATGCTCACGAACACACGCATACACCCCCCCCCCCCCTTATCGCTCCCCAAGCTTACGAGTCCCCAGGGAAAGGACCTGCCTTAGGGAGAAAAGAGAGCCTGGGCCATGGGGTCTGTGATGGTCTGTCATGGTCTGCGTAAAGCTGATGACCACTGGTGGGCAGGAAATGCTCCTTGAATGATGCCCGCGTAAAGGGACCGCTTTTCCACGGGACCCTGGGGCAAGGCCCCTTCTGTCTCTGGCTCCTGGCTGTGATGTCAGAAGACGGAACTAGTTTGGTGCCGTGTCGGGGCCGCCAACCCTGCCTGGGGCTTCCGTTGGGTTGACATCTGCGTGCCTTATTTTCTGCAGACAGCTCAGCAACTCCTCCACCTACAGCAGCGACATCGGCCGGCACTGTAACAGCACCGCCGAGCTGCAGAAAGACGAGGCCAAGAAGGAGGAAGCCTGGAAGCTGGTGGAGGCGGACAAGGCGCAGACAGGGCAGGTGAGAGCGGGCTCCCTAACCGAGGGTCGCTGGCGTTTACAGGACGCCTCCGTGTGCTTCCTCGCACAGAGCCTGGAAAGGTACGGTTGTAAGTGCTGGAAACTGAGTCAGGAGAGCTCAGGGGACTTGCCCAAGGTCGCAGCCAGTGAGTGGCATAGCTGTGACAGAAGACCATAGGCTCGGTGGCTCAGAAATGGCACTCACTGGTTGCCTACAGTTCTGGAGCTGGCAAGTCCTAGATGAAGGGGCCGGAGAGCCGGCATCGGTTCATAGCTTCCTGGTTCATAGATGGCCATCCTCTTGCTGTGTCCTCACGTGGCAGGAGGGGTGAGGGAGCTGTCTCAGGTCCCTTTTATAAGGGCGCTAATCCCATTCATGGGGGCCCCAACCTCGTGACCTAATCACCTCCCCAACACCGTCACCTTGGGAGTTAGGATTTCAACTTACGAATCCTGGGAGGATGCAGACACTGAGTCTACAGCACGAGCCATCGCCGGCTTCTCTTCGTAACCAGGAGCGAAGATTTCCAGCTCCTGTTCTATTGTATTTTTTTATGATCATCTATTTTGGGCCAAGGTCAGTCATTTTTCCGTTTATGGTAATGATCCCAAGTTTACTTTTAAAAATGTGTGGTTCTGTTTTAAAAACAGTAGAGAATGGGATTTTTAAAATAAGTAAAAGAATAAGGGCACAGACAGGAACAGCCAGACCAGGAAAGGTGGTCCGGGAACAAGCGAGGCTGGGGGCCAGTATTCTCCCAGGTCTGCCTGGACCAGAATCTTCCGGGACCCTCTGACCCCGGCTTCTCCCCTCATCCTACCATCACATGCGTGGCCGGGGGCAGAGGCGGCTGTAGTGTGTCCTTCCCTCTTTCTCTCGCTGACCCTCCAGGGAGCCAGAGAAATGACCCCGAATCAAGGGCTTGAGAAGGAAAGGCTGGAGATGCCAGGCCTCTCTGATCCTCCCGTAACCCCCACGCCAGCCAGAGTGGCTGGGTCCCGGGATTCCCTGCCCATCACATACACGGGAAACAGAACCTGGGGGCTTGTAACTCGCTGGAGCTGGACCAGGAGTGGAGCTGGCTCAGCACGCGTGGTCCCTTCTGAGCCCCATGCCCACCCCGTTCGTTCCTCTGCTCGTGAGGAGGGGGTCCCTGAGTCCTGCAGAGGAATGCCAGGGGCCGCAGGCACTTCAGCTGCATGAGGAAGCTGGATGGTGAAATAAGCATGTTCTTAGTTCTGGAACCTCCTGCCCCACTATTTCAATTTGAAGAACAGAGACTTGAAAAAGTAAAGTTAAAAGGAAGCATCACTTATGCATCAGACCTCTGACCTTTCACCTGTTACCCTTCAACCAGGCTGTCATTCAGACACAGGGAATGGGGTGGAGGGGATGCTTGGTCTTGGTTGCTAGGCAACGTGTTACTGCTTGCCCGTTGCTTCAGACTGATGACTTCCTGATGGTCCTGGAGCAAAGCTCAGAATACTGAACAGGTTCCCCCAGGCCTTCTGTGGTCTGACCACTGCCAGCTGTCCTGCAGCCTCATCTTGCCCCCTCCACCCTTGCCTCCTTTCAGTTCCCCAAATGTGCTGCGTTCCCTCCTACCTCAGGGCCTTTGCACATGCTGCTTCCTCTGCCCCGAGCGCCTTTTTTCCCATTTTCACCTGGTTAATTAACTCTTTGTGGTCACTTCCTCAGGGAAAACCTCCTCTGACACGCCCCCCCCCCCCGACCCCGGGTTAGGTCAGGGTGCCCAATGTTATACTCTTATAGAATCAGGCACTTCCAGCCCTTCTCTGTAATTGTGTATTTATCTGGGCGATGATTTGATACAAGCCTCTCTTGCCATCCGACTGGAAGCTTCCATGAGCTCAGAGACCTTGACCTTGTCTGCTGCTGAATAAGTAAGGGGGAGGGTATCCCAGGGGTGAGCACAGGTGGGGGACAGGGCTGCACAGGTGCTGTTGAAGTTCCTGACCCTGGGGGGGGACCCGTGGGGGCCGCATCCTGGAAAACACCTTCTCCCCCGTGGCCCCCAGGTGAAGCTGTCTGTGTACTGGGGCTACATGAGGGCCATCGGGCTTTTCCTCTCCTTCCTGAGCATCCTCCTCTTCATCTCCAACCACGTCGCCTCTCTGGCCTCCAACTACTGGCTCAGCCTCTGGACCGACGACCCCGTCGTCAACGGGACCCAGGAGCACACCACGGTCCGCCTGAGCGTCTACGGCGGCCTGGGCATCCTGCAAGGTGAGGGCCGCCTCTCTGCACCCTCCCCGGGCAGTCCTGGTTTTGGTGCTCGGAGCCGCTTCTCTGCCTTGTTATGGAGTTGAGCCCCCCCGCCCCCCCAGCTTGTCAGGGTTTTGTGGACCCCCCAGACCAAGCCACACTCCCGGGAACGGGACACGTCACAGGCACTCAGGTGTTTGTAGAAGGAATGTTTCCTGAATGCTGTTGCATGTGGCCCTAGGAGACGGAGGGGTGCTGCAAGGTGCCCATTGCACAGATGAGGGAAGTTGAGGAACAGAGGCCACCAGTCCATTGAGGGGCAAGGCCCCCGCCCGCCCCTTGCTGCTCTGTCAGGGTCATGGGGCTTCTGCAAAGTCCCGCGTGGACTTGCATCTGCTGTCGAAGGGTGGGAATTAGTTCATCCCTGTGGTTCTCAAGGCCGGGGTTGTCCCCCAGGGGCCGTTTAGCAGTGCTGGGAGATCCTTCCGGTTGGGACATTCAGAGTGAGGATGGGGCTGCTGGCATCTAGAGGCCAGAGAAGTCACTTAAACATCCTGCAGTGCACAGCACAGCTCCCCCCAACAGAGAAGTATCCAGCCCCGAATGTCCATAGGGCAAAACCCTGCTACAGACCCTCTGCGTGGTCTCAGGAAGGTTTCCAGGCACGGCAGCATTACTGGGAATACTAATGTTCACCGAGCACTTGCTGGGGGCCTGGTCCTGTTTGAAACACTTTGAGGTGTTTTAAGTAATTTTATCCTTGCAGCAATCCCGTGAGGTAAGAGCTCACATTTCCCGCATTTTAGATTTGCAGAAACTGAGGCCCAGAGAGGTTATGTAAGTTGCCCTAAGTCACACAGCTAATCGATGGCAGGGCTGGACGAGGCTGTCTGGCTCAGAGCCCACACTCTTCTTAACCACCAGGCTGCACGGTCCATGAGCTGTGTGTCGATGTGCTCATGAAACTGTGTGTCTCTCTACATACGTGTGTACATTCCATGCCTGTGATAACATAACGTATGTAATAAGTGGATGCCTTTGATGTTTTGAGCACGTCTGTGCCCCGAGCACGTTGCCGGGGAGGCCCTTGACATTCAGCATTGCTGCGAGGGAAGTCTCATTGTCCCCACTCGAAGGTGAGGAAACTGAGGTGCAGAGAGGTCACGTGACAAGTGACATGTGGAGGGTTCCACAGCTGGTGGGTGGCAGAGAGAGGATGGGGCAGTGTTGGCTCCAGAGCCCGCCCTTTTAGCCACTGCCTCTTGGGTTTCTGCCCGGATTAAGGAGGCCTCCCCATCCTTGTGAAACCACCTCTCAGCCCAGAACGGGTCCCTCCCGTGGGTCCTTGGAGGAGCCACACTTGTCTCAGGATCTCCAGATGGCGGCTTTGAAGAAACCAGAAGAGCAGACCTGGATTGCTTAAATTTCTCGATCCCTAAAACCCCTCTCTCAGGGCAAGGGCCTTTGGGCCTCCAAATTATAATTGAGGGACGGGGGAGCACAGAGAGGGTGTGATGTTTACCTGGGCTCACACAGCAGCAGTGCCTCCAGAGCTGTGACGTCCAGTATGGTAGCTGCTGGCCACATGCGGCCATTTGAAGTTCTGTGAATTAGGACTAAATAAAATGAAGGTATCAGGTATTCAGTTGCACCAGCCAGATTACAGCTGCTCAGTGGCCACATGTAGCTAGCGGCTCCCACCTTGCACAACACAGATGTGGCCCGTTTCCATCATCATAGAAAGTTCTCTTGCACAGCGCTGGGCTAGAGGAACGTGGCACGCAGATTGAGAGGGTGACCCCGCGCGGGCTGCCTGGGCGGGGAACCCCAGCTCTGCTTCTGATTGGCTGAGTATGTGGAGGGCAAAGGGGCCCCCTGTCTGAGCCTCAATTTCCTTCTCTGTAGGATGGGTACTCACAGAACTCACACGGGTCCTCGTGAGGATTAGAGACGTGTAAAACCCTAGCACGGCGGGTCACGTATAGTGAGCGCTCAATAAATAACAAGCACTGTGATTGTTATTATTGGAAGCCGGGAGCCCAGGCCCGCTGCATCCGCGTGGCCACGTGGCCGCTCCTTCCTGACCCCGCCCACCCCCTCATCGTGGGGTTTGACGCCCGGCTGTCTGCAGGTCTCTCCGTGTTCGGCTACTCCATGGCCGTGTCCCTCGGGGGCGTCCTGGCCTCCCGCCGCCTGCATGTGGACCTGCTCCATCACGTCCTCCGCTCGCCCATGAGCTTCTTCGAGCGGACGCCCAGCGGGAATCTGGTGAATCGCTTCTCCAAGGAGCTGGACACGGTGGACTCGATGATCCCCCAGGTCATCAAGATGTTCATGGGCTCCCTCTGCAACGTCATCGGCGCCTGCATCGTCATCCTGCTGGCCACCCCCATCGCGGCCATCGTCATCCCGCCCTTGGGCCTCATCTATTTCTTTGTCCAGGTGAGAGGTGGGGGCGGGGTCCAGGTGCCCACAGAGTGTGGGCTCCCCTGTGAGCTGAGAGCTCACTCTGCCGGACTTTTCCCCGGGGTGGAGCTGTGGAGGGTCTGCAGGACGGGGCTTAGACTTGTTTTTGTCAGTTTTTAATACCTAAGTTTTTATCTTTCAAATGTCCTTTTTCTGTGATAATAAGGATTTTTTTGGTAGCTGTAAGTTATAAAAGGAAAAAAAGCTATAGCCATAAAGACACCTTTACTATTAAAATTTCTTTAAGTATGAAATTCTTTAGGTGCTAAGCCTGCTGCAGACCATGGAGATGAGAATAATAGCAGCTTAAACGAGGTAGATGTTAATTTTTCTCTCTCGGAATAGAAATTTAGAGGCAGGCCATTCAGGGCTGGGGTGGCCACTCCATGAGTTTGTTAACATCCCAGCCTCCTTCACTGTTTTTGTTCTACCATATTTGCACAGGCCTTCCATTCTTAAGTTGGTCTCATGGTCCAAGATGGCTACTGCAGCTCCGGCCATCACATCTGTGTTTCAGAAAATAAGACTGAGGAAAGGGAACAGGGCAAGGGGAAGCATACAGATAGCCGAGTTGGCACCAGCTGTGGCGTCTTGGGTTATTGCAGCCTAGATTGGGTTTCCAGTTGACAGATGACCCTGTGGAAGCCCAAGTAGCAGAGTTGGGAGTGAGAACTCATGTCTGTCTGATTCCAAAGCGTGTGCTGGTTACTGCCCATTCTTGCCCCTAAAAGTGAGCTGCAGCACGTTCGCCAGTGGGGGGCGGTGGTTTAGATGGGAGTATAAGGAGTACAGTACAAGCTGAGAGTGAGAAACTGCAAAGTGTCTCTGTACCTCAAAGTGCCTGCTCACCAGGGGTCTAGGCGACCTCGTTGTCATCAGTTGGCCCATGGGCCCCGCCACACTGTGGCCCAGGGACCGGTGGGTGTGGACAGAAATGGAATCAGGGAACAGGTCCACTCCCAGACCCCACTGTGTTCTCTTTAAATTGGTGCCAAGTTTTTTGGGAAAACCATCCGGCTGCATTTCCCGAGGATAGTATTCGTGTCGCTGCCCCGGCTGGAGGTTTTCCTGAAGGACCCGATTCAAGAGAACAGAATAGGCCCAACACGGCATGAGAGGCAGCTCGGATGTTGGCCTGTAGCAGACCTTGTGCGCCCCGTGAGCGATGCCGGGATGGGATCTTATGCACCTCGAACGGGACGAGTCAGGAAGACACTGGTGCAACCCCGGCAGTTTTATTTTTAAACAACAAAGGAAGTGAATTTAGCAAAGGATCGTGTCGTGTGCACGCTGGCATTGTAATGATGAAGCGCGTCATGCGCGTGGGCAGGACTGGAGGGGCGGCAGGAAAATGAAAACACTGCGTTTCCGAGGGTTGGGATTATGGGAGAGTGTTTATTTTTTTTTAAGGTTTTTAGCGAAATACACACTTCCCGTAGAATCGAGCGGTCTCAATTCTCAGTGAATGTGCAGAAGAAGTGAGAGAATGTACCTGGCATGAAAAAGCGTGTGCTAGAATGTTCTTAGCATCTTGATTCATGAAAGCCCCAAACTAAGAACAACTCAGAGGTTCGTTACAGGAGAATGGAGAAATGCCTCGTGGTGTTTTCACACAATGGACGTGACTCGGTAATAAAAGGGCGTGGACTCCGATACACGCGATGTGCATGAATCTCACAGACACTGTACTGATCAGAGAAACCAGGACTAAAATGAAGTTTGAAAATAGGCAAGAGGGGATGGCGATAGAAGTCAGAATAGTGACGGGGGGGCGGGGTGGTATTGACTGGGGGGGACATGAGAATTTTCGGGGATGCTGGAAATGTTCTAGATTTCGGTCAGGTCGTGGGTATGCAGCTGTAGATAAACGGAGAAATTCCTCAAGCCATGAAGGTTTAATGCGCTTTCCAGTGAATGGATGTCTCAATTAAATGGCTTTGAGATGTGTGCATGTGTGTTTGGGTACACACACACACACACACACACACTCACTCACTCACACTCTCCCTCTCCCTCTGTTTCGGGAAAAGATCTCAAAGGTCATACACTGAAATTTGAATCATGTTGTCTCAGCATAACGGACTTACTGTAATGTTTCTTTAATTTTCCCAACTGGATCAGCCCCCAAGTTTTTAAATGGATTTACATTACTGTTTTAATTTAGAAGCAAGACATTTTTATTAAAAAGGCCAGGTACGTGGATGATGGGCAATCCTGTTGGGGCTTCTGTGTTGCTGGAATAGGGTCTTGCTGCCTTATGGGATCGCTTGGCATCTGTGAAAACCCCGGCCCGCACGCTCTCAGCTTAGCTCTCAGCCCGCTCCCGGCACGAGGCGGGTGCTTGTCGAGTGGTGAGTTTTGTTCCCGAGCACCGGGCACTGCCTCGTCTCTGGAAGAGTAAGGCCAGGGGGTGGGTTATGTCTCCTGGAATAGAGCTGAAAATGAAAGCTAATAATGACTTTTAAAAAGTCATTTTCCGGGGCCGGCCGGGTGGTGCAGCGGTTAAGTGCGCATGTTCCACTTTGGCAGCCCGGGGTTCGCTGGTTCAGATCCCAGGTGCAGACATGGCACCACTTGTCAAGCCATGCTGTGGCAGGCGTCCCACAGATAAAGTAGAGGAAGATGGGCATGGATGTTAGCTCAGGGCCAGTCTTCCTCAGCAAAAAGAGGAGGATGGGCAGCAGATGTTAGCTCAGGGCTCATCATTCCTTGAAAAAAAAGTCATATTCCTTCACAAAAATTCATCTCAGCTTAGATTTTTACAGTAAATAAAATCTGAGGGCCTGACAACCAGAGTCAGTTGAGCAGGCAAACACTTAAGAACGATTTCCATCTGGGATGTTTAGAGAGAAACGGAGAGGAGGTGGTTACGGTCAAAGGTGACGAGGGTGGACCCCATGGGGCCCCGAGCCGTGCCAGGGGGTCTGGATTTCGTTCGAGCAGTGGGAGCTGCAGGAGGTGGGGTGGCCTCTGGCCCGGGTTCAGGGCTGGTGTGGGCCCTGGGTGAGGTGACAGAGTCTATGGGCCTCAGTTGTCTGCCCCACGCTGGGTTCAGGTGACCCCCTGAGCCGCCATCCACGAAGCAGCATCTGACCCCAGAGGCCCCAGAAGAGCCACCCAGCACGCTCAGTGCTCTTTGTGCCAGGTCCCTGCCCCGGCGTGGCCCGGGGTGCCTGTCACAGAGCAGGAGGCAGGCGGGCTGTGTCCCAACCACCCTCCGTTCCTTCGTCCGGTGGGGACCTCGGCCTCACCGTTCCACGGGTGCGGGCCCAGAGGACTGAAGCATCCTCCACTGCCCGGTCCCGCATCTGCTCGCAGCTCCTCCAAGCTTCCAGCAGCCCATTGGCTTTCGTGCCGTCTCTAACAGGAGGTCACCGAGTGCATCCCTGTGCCCGCCTGGGCCAGATGCCCAGAGCAGGGCAGGAGCAGAGCAGCTGTGGTCTCTGCCCACAGGGCCGGGCCGGGGCGTCATTGGAACTGAGCTTGCTTGTCCCCGAATCTCACGCTCCTGGGTCCATAAAGCCCCCAGAGGTCAGGGGCTCAGAGGGGCAGTGCGGTGCAGAGGTTAGCGCTCTGCAGCCAGGCTGTCTGGGTTCGAATCCCAGCTCTGCCACCTCCTAGAGGGTCACCTGCTTCTCGGCGGCGTAGTTTACTCATCGTGGAATGGGGACGAGCACCTCATAGGTTTTTGGTGACGATTAAATGAGCTGATGGATGTGAAATTACTTCAAACGGTGCCTAGGATGGTGGGCTCTCCCTGAGTGTTAGCTATCATTATTGTCATCACTGCTGTCGTCGTTATCGTTGGCCCCCGGGTCTGCAGTTCACCAGGTGAGCGGAGACCCTGTTAAGAGCAGCCCATGGGACGAGGGTGGCTCCGCCAACTCCCCTGGTCCCTTCTCCCCCCGCAGAGGTTCTACGTGGCCTCGTCCCGGCAGCTGAAGCGTCTCGAGTCAGTCAGCCGCTCCCCCGTGTACTCCCACTTCAACCAGACCTTGCTGGGCGTCAGCGTCATCCGCGCCTTCGAGGAGCAGGACCGCTTCATCCACCAGAGCGACCTGAAGGTGGACGACAACCAGAAGGCCTATTACCCCAGCATCGTGGCCAACAGGTGGGCGGCCCGGCTGCGGGAGGGGCGGGGGGAGCCTGCTTAGTTCCCCGAGGAGGGTACGCACAGAAAGGAGGCTTCAAGTTGGTGAGCGGGAAGGACAGGTGACCGTCAGAAGCACACGGGGTTCCTGTGAGCACGGGGCAGTCCACTGGGCATCGAAGGGCAGGGACCGAGAGTTCTTCTCGAGTCAGAACGTACGGCAGGGGCTGTGCTCGAGCTGTCGTCCTGGTGACGCAGGGTCATCAATGACAGGCAGGCTCTTCTCCGTGCTTCTCAGCCGAGGGGTGATCACCCACCGCCCCCGTGGAACGAGGATTGGAAGCAATTTATTAATATTAGGTCGAACCACCCGATATTACCATTTGGGGGCTCATGAATGGCTGAATAGCATCAATCGAAAAAAAGGAGCAGAAGTTTCCCAAGGATTGACTGAATTTAGAAAAGTGTCTGATTTATCCCTGAAATAGTACCCTCCTCACTCGCTTGCATCTTGATGTATTTTTTGAGATGCGGGGGTGACAGCCCCCAGAAGTGACCCATCGTCACCAACAGTCACCCCGTCCTACACAGGGTCACCCTGCAGTATAAGACGGGGTGGGGAGACCGGGAGTTACTGGCGACCTTGCCTTGCCTTACAGAATTTTTAGGGACTTTGTGCAAATCTGGGTCTGTCTGTGGGAGGAGCTCCCCCCCGGGAAGATCGGCCACGTGGCTCTTAAGGATGGTAGTGGGAAAAGGTTGACAAAACTGTCTCCCTGGAACGCTTTCTATTTTTCAACATTAAAATAATATTCCTAAAACGCTACATGATATCTTAGCGAAGTCAGCTTTAAGCCAGGAAAAATATCTGTTTGTAACTTAAAAGGGAGGATAATACATTTTAACGTTTCTGAAGTGAGGATGACCTGCGTCTGGGGGCCGCACGGCTACACTGAAAATGGTCCTTTCTCCCCGACTCCCTCTCCTGCCAAGTGAAGGTTATTTTACATCATGGCTGCCTCTTCCAATTGCTGACTTCTTACTATTCAGGAATTTTCCAGGACATCTTTTTAAAAAATGCATACAGGGGTATATTTTCAAGGTTTCAATGAGAAAAGGTTGGTTCATTAAAAAGGCAAGCTTTCAGCTTCCTGGGAACACGGGTCCTGCAGAACTCGGTTTTAATGCCTGGGGTTGGCAGCTGAATGAGGATTACTGAGATCATGTCCATCGGCCGGCCTGCCCCGAGTCCCACAAGCAGGGCAGAGAAGGTTTTCTCGGGAAGGATCGAGGGTTATTTCAGGTAGGAAAGTGCCCCCCCCCCACCCGCCTTGGAGCCAAGCCTCTGAAGAGCTGACCCCGGGCGTGAGCGTACCTCCATCTGCCCGTGTGTCTCGGTGCAGGTGGCTGGCCGTGCGACTGGAGTGTGTGGGCAACTGCATCGTCCTGTTCGCCTCCCTGTTCGCCGTGATCTCCCGGCACAGCCTCAGTGCCGGCTTGGTGGGCCTCTCGGTGTCCTACTCGCTGCAGGTAAGAAGGGACACGCTGGGAAGCATTTTCCCTTCTCTCAATGGGGGAGCTGGTGGCAGGTTCGTGGGCCTCTGCTGTGGATTCTCAAGGGGCCGAGTGGAGTTGGAGGAGCCCAGTGAGCGACTGGAGCAGGAGAGAAATTAGACATGTAGCCAGGATTCCCCCATCAGTCAAGGAAAAGCCCTTAGAGGGTGCCTCCAGCTACAAGAGAAATCCTTTAACACTATGACTTCCCCTCAAAGCACTGCTTTGGCTCCATCTCCCACATTTTGATACGTTTTGATTTCCCATTATTATCCAGTTCCAAGTACTTTCTTTCTTTCTTTTTTCTTTCTGATTCCCGGTGTGGCCCATGGGTTATTTTGAAATGTGGCACTTGCTTAAGAGATGGGTGATGGCCATATGTAGGGTCCTGTTTTCTGTAGCTTTCTGATCTGGAATATTCCATAATTCATAATTCCTTCATGGAAACAAGGCAGCTCGTGCTCGCTGTAGAAGTTCCACACAACTCTTCCCTTTGCAGGTCACCACGTACTTGAACTGGCTCGTTCGGATGTCGTCCGAGATGGAGACCAACGTTGTGGCCGTGGAGAGACTCAAGGAGTATTCAGAAATCGAGAAGGAGGTAAAGCAAGCCCCTGGCCGGACCCCTGGGCCTCGATCTTTAGTGTGGCTTCGCCCCAAAGAACCCTCCACGTCATGCTGTGTGTGTGCCCTCAGCAGGCAACCTCTGCCTGACAAAGATAATCATCTGTTCTTTGCTGCGTGTTTTTACGGGAGACTTCTGTTATGGGAAGTGGGACTGGTTTCCTCTTTAAATAAGTTTCAAAGTTAAGTACAAAGGAGTTGATGAGAAGTATTGAAAGTCAGTGACAGGAGAATCAGTACGCGGATGGTGCAAAAATTATGATTTTGATAAGGAATTGACCAAAGTTTGGGAAACCTTGCAGTTACTGAACCCAAATCTCCATTTTATAGATGGAGGCAAAGGGCGCCTAGGGAGGGATGATGGCTGGGCCACGGGCACCTGTGGTCAGCAGAAGAGCTGGGGGTAGGACCCAAGTCTCTAGACTTCGATGCCACGTAGGCCTGGATAGCTGGCTCGTTCTGCCCGCACAGCACCACCTGGTAGCAGCCGTGGTGGTGATGATAATGATGACAGTAATGCCTGGCGATACCGCCATCCCCATCACCACCAGTAACAATAATAATAGCAACAGGGACCCATAGTGTGCCCTTGCGGAGAGCCGGGCCCTGTCCTAAACATCCGACACAGAGTCATTCATACAGTCTCGACGCAGCCTCGTAACTCACAGTGTGTTATTATCCGCATTGTGCAGATGAGGAAACTGAGACAGAAAGGTTCAGACACCTGCCTGAGATCACGGGGCTGGCAAATGGCACAGCCCGGATCTGGGTCTGTGCCGTTGTGCCACGCTCCTCCCGAGAAGATGCCGCTTGGGAGTGAGACCAAGGCCCTGGTTGAACTCTGTCGTGAGGGGTTTACAGAGGTGACCTGTCCGGCTCCTTTATGCTCGGGCAGGAGGAACCAGGTCCCGCTTCATCCGAGAGCTTTATTCAAAGGGTGTGAGCGCCCCGTGTGGAAGTAAGAGGGCGTTACACCAGCAGCTTCCCGCTCACCTTGAGTTTATTTTTATAACAGCTTTTGAGAGAAAATTTACATTTCCCGCAGTTCACCCATTTAAAGTATGAAGTTCAATTTATTTTTTTAAAATATTTAACTTGTTTAAATGACTTATATTTTTAGAATAAGGGCATATTTAAAAAATGCAAGACAAGTCAAGATTGCCCAGAGTCGTACCACGATTAAAAATATACATTTATTTATGTGTTTATATATATTTATAGCTGGAAAATGCCCCCCACTTCTCTCCAGTCCCCTCTGTGTTCTTATAGCTTGTCCCTTTCGTTTGTATATGTAAATTATAAAGGAAATACGCTTATTGTAAAAAAAAAAAAAAAAAAAAATTAAGGCAAGAAGTTTACTGAGGAGAAAGAATAAAGGTTCCCTTTTACTGTCCCCTCCATTCCTCTCCTTCCCCGGAGATAGTCCCCAGCCTGGCCCCGAGCACCTCCAGCTGTAGACCTCAGGAAATGCATAACCAAACTAAGAAGCTTTTCAGGTGGGGCTGTGTGACCCCGGACCAGTTCCTTTCCCTCTCTGTGCTTCAGTTTCCTTGTGTGTAAACTGGGGATAATGCGAGGCCCCCACTTGTGCTGTAGTGGGTTCAGTGATGTAATGTAGAGGGATCGTAAGCATTAGCTGCTGTTTTTATTCTTGCGCTCCACCCCTAGAAGGCAGGCAACCTTGTGTCTGTCCAGAGACGCCCACTCCTTCATTGATTCAGTCCGTCGGTATTTATTGAGCACCTACTGTGTCCTCTGGGCCCTGGGATATAGCAGTGGACCGACGATAAGGGAACCTGTTCTCCTGGAGTGGATATTCCAGTGGGCAGGGGTAACAGAATAAAGGTGTCAATACAGACCCAAGATGCTGGGAGATGCTGAGTGCTCTGAAGGAGAAGGGAGCCAGGGAGGGGACGGGGCCGTCCCAGTTGACCTGAGATCTGCCGCACAGGAGGGAGCAGGCCAGGAGGGTCCTTTGAGGAAGAGCCTTCTGGGCAGAGGAAGCCAGAAGTGCAGAGGCCGGGATGCTCGACCTGTGTGTGTGTTCCCTGCGGGCGTGGTCCAGGAATAGCCGGAAGTCTGTGGGGAGCAGAGGGAGCGAGAGAGGGAGGTGCGGGTGGCGGGGTGGTGGCGGTTGGCCCCCTCGGAGCCATGGGGCCCCTGGAACAGCCTTCAGATCCCTTACTCCCGTCCTGATCGCAGGCTCCCTGGAGAATCCAGGAGATGACTCCACCCAGCGACTGGCCCCAGGTGGGCCGCGTGGAATTCCGGAACTATGGCCTGCGTTACCGAGAGGACCTGGACTTGGTTCTGAAGCGTATCAATGTCACCATCAACGGAGGAGAAAAGGTGGGTGCACGCTCTCCCTCCCAACCCCTGTGCATCCGTGTCGGGCATAGGATGCAGCTAGGCTGATGAAGCCAGCTTCATCACTTCCCCAGTTGGTCGTGGCCCCACATGACAGGGAGGAGCGGCTTTTTTCTTTTTAATTGAAGTATAGTTGACATACGATAATATATTAGTTTCAGGTGTGCGACATGGTGACTTGACGTTTATATGCGTTATGCAGTGATCACCAGGACAAGTCTGGTTACCATCTCTCACAATACGAAGTTATTACACTATTATTGACTACATTCCCTGCGCTATACACTACATCCTGTGAATTATTGTAACTGGAAGTTTGTCCCTCTTAATTCCCCTCACCTATTTCGCCCATCGCCCCACACCCCTGTCCTCTGGCAAGCACCATTTTGTTCTTTGTATCTATACGTTTGCTTCTGTTTGGTTCATTTGTTTTTAGATTCCACATTTAAGTGAAATCACACAGTATTTGTGTTTCTCTGTCTGACTTATTTCCCTTATAATGACTCTAATGCCCTCTAGGTCCATCTGTTTTGTTGCAAATGACAAGATTTCGTTCTTTTTGATGGATGAGTAATATTCCATTGTATACATACACCACGTCTTTTTGGCGAGGAAGATTGGCCCTGAGTTAACATCTGTTGCCAATCTTCCTTTTTTTTTTTCCCCCTCCCCAAAGCCCCAGTACATAGTCGTATATTCCAGTTGTAGGTCCTTCTGGTTATTCTGTGTGGGACGCCACCTCAGCATGGCTTGATGAGTGGTGCTAGGTCCACACCCAGGACCCCAACTGGCAAAATCCTGGGCCATTGAAGTGGAGCATGCAAACTTAGCCACCATGCCATGGCGCCGGCCCCTGCCACATCATCTTTATCCATTCATCCATTGATGGGCACTTGGGTTGCTTCCCTCTCTTGGCTATTGTGCGTAATGCTGCAGTGAACATGGGGCTGCATGTATCTTTTCGAATTATTGTATTTGTTTTCTTTAAATACCCAGAAGTGGAATTACTGGATTGTATGGTATTTCTACTTTGAATTTTTTGAGGAGTCTCCATACTGTTTTGCACAGTGGCTGCACAGTTTGCACTCGTGTCCACAGCATACCAGGGTTCCCTTTCCTCCACATCTTTGCCAACACTTGTTCTCTCTTGTCTTTTCGATGATAGCCATTCCGACAGGTGCGAGGTGACAGTTTGTTGTGTCTTGATTTGCTTTTCCCTGGTGATTAGTGATGTTGAGCATCTTTTCATGTGTTCTTGGCCATCTGTATATCTTCTCTCCAAAAATGTCTCTTCAGGTCCTCTGCCCATTTTCTGAATCGGATTGTTAATTTTTTTGATATCAAGTTGCACGAGTTCTTTATATATTCTAGATATTAACGCCTTATCGGGTATCTCATTGTAGACATCTTCTCCCATTCAGTGGTTGCCTTTTTGTTTTGTTGATGGTTTCCTTCGCTCTGCAGAAGCTTTTTAGTTTGATGTGGTCCCGTCTGTTTATTTCTGCTTTTGTTACCTTCGTCTGAGGAGACAGAGCCAAAAAATACAGCCAAGACCGTTGCAAAGAGCTGTTTCCTTCTAGGAGTTTTATGGTTTCAAGTCTTACATTTAAGTCTTTCGTCCATTTTGGGTTAATTTTTGTATACAGTGTAAGAAAGTGTTCCAGTTTCTTCTTTTGCATGTAGCTGTCTGTAGTGGCGTTTTTTTTAGAGGGGCTCATGGAAGGAAATCTTCTCAGAGAGTGTGACAACAGGGTGCAGACTGGTGGCCTGAGGGCCAAATGAGGCCCACAGATATGTTTTGAAAAAAATCTGAAGAATTTGCAAATATTGAAAAATCTGGAATGTTTTATTTATTTTTATTTCATTTTGTTTTTTTGAGGAAGATTAGCCCTGAGCTAACATCTGTCCCCAATCCTCCTCTTTTTTTGCTGAGGAAGACTGGCCCTGAGCTAACATCCATGGCCATCTTCCTCTACTTTATATGTGGGACGCCTGCCACAGCATGGTTTGGCAAGTGGTGCCGTGTCTGCACCCGGGATCCGAACCGGGAGCCCCGGGCTGCAAAAGTGGATCATGCACAGTTAACTGCTGCGCCACTGGGCCGGCCCCTGGAATGTTTTATATAAAAATCCATCTCCTGCTTTTCTGGAAAGATCAGAACATCTAGCAGCTCCCTGTTCACCCGGTCCCGCCCTGCCCCCTGCATGTGCCTGCTCACATGGGCATTCGACTTTGCAATCTCTAGAATAGAAAGATGTCATCTTCACTACTAGGATGGCCCAAGGGACATGTGAAGTTTTTGGAATTTTGGAACCTACTCCTCGTCCCAAGCTGTTCCTGGAAGACGTCGTTGCCCCGAGACCCTTTGACCCCCTCAGGAATCAGACCAAGGGTCTTCCTGGCCGTTTGCCAGGGGACAGCGTCTCTCTCATCTCTGAACATGTGGATTTGTTCAGCTGTCCTTGCCACAAGGCTCAGAATGCACTGTTCCCGTGAGATGATATCTCTAACACATACCAAGGGGAGGACCGGGGTGGGTGGCTTCTGGCTCTCGTTGCATCAGAGACTCTGCTCTGTGACATCTCGGTTAGAGGGGGAGGGAGCTGGCCTTCCGGAGCCCGGAGAGCAGGGGAGAGTGTAATGGGCGCCAGGAACATCGGTCATCCATCATTGGATGGGGAGCCCAGATCCCCCGAGAGAGGATAGATGGGGACCACGTCACATCTGTGATGTCTCTTTACTGGCACAGCTGGGATGGAGGGGAGGGGGCTGCAGGGGGATCTGCCTGAATCTTTGAGATCTTTCAGTAGCTCAGAATGGGAAACTCACTGTCGAAGGACTGGAAAACAGCATGGGGGAGACCAGATTATTGCTTAATATCGAGTTGAAGATAATAGGGCTTTATTGAAAATCTTTTCTGCCTGAGATCTCTCTCTTTGGAGATCTCGACTAACTTAGAAAAAGCGCTGATTATGGTTTTAACTTATAAAAAGAGCTGGCAGAGGGAGGGGGTCCTTCCTGACCCTTGACCCAAACGGCCCCTGAAGGGGTGTCGTGGGAAGCTGCCGAGGGCGAGGGCTCCGGCGGGAGCTGGGTCGACCAGACGCCCGGAACTGCTCTGGGGCAGACACCCGAACGGAGGGCGCTGTAGGGCAGGTGGCGACCCCTGCTCCCAGCGTTCCTGCCTCACCCTGGGCCCTTGCTGTCCCACAGGTGGGCATCGTGGGGCGGACGGGAGCTGGGAAGTCGTCCCTGACCCTGGGCTTGTTTCGCATCAACGAGCCTGCTGAGGGAGAGATCATTATCGACGACGTCAACATCGCCAAGATCGGCCTGCACGATCTGCGTTTCAAGATCACCATCATCCCCCAGGTGGGCTCCGGTGGGCCGGGGGGCGAGCGGGGGCCGCCGCAAGTGACGTATGCTGCGTTTTCAGGACAAATGTCCATTTGTTCCTGCTTTACGATTGTCATTTTTATTTTTTTTTATTTTTTATTTTATGTAATTTTTTTTTTTTTGAGCAAGATTAGCCCTGAGCTAACTACTGCCAATCCTCCTTTTTTTTTGCTGAGGAAGACTGGCCCTGAGCTAACATCCGTGCCCATCTTCCTCTACTTTATATGTGGGACGCCTACGACAGCATGGCTTTTGCCAAGCGGTGCCATGTCCACACCCGGGATCCGAACTGGCAAACCCCGGGCTGCCAAGAAGCGGAACGTGCGCACTTAACCGCTGAGCCACCGGGCCGGCCCCTGTTTGTATTGGAATTATGCTCTTTCCTCTCCACTGAATCTCCTGTTAACATCGTAAATGACAATGGGAATTAACAAGGGATCATTTCTTCACTCCTGCCCCCCACTGGCAGGTTCCCAAGCATCTATCAGGACCCAGTGGGACACTGGCTTCTCTGCCGGCTGTCAGTCAGGGTGAGAATCTCTAACCCTCCCAAGAGCCAGGCAAGAAATCAGAATTTTCCAGACTGATTCCTGTACATGGTGATTTCGTAATATGTTGCCATTTAGTGTTTATTTTCCCTAAAAATTTCTTCAAAGATTCTCTTTCGGAGGCAGGGGACAGGGAGGAATACACAGCACGTACCATTAGGAATTACCCATGCTGCGTCTCCCTTCCGGAAGGTTCCCAGCACTTTTGCATCCTGAAGGCTGGGGGAAGTCTTGCAAAAAAGATATCTATTTTATTGCACTGAACGCAGGGTTTCCCAGGCTTATTTTTTTCATTATTAACATCTCCGGAAATGGGGATTCTGAGGAACTCTGGGACCCCATCTGGAACAATGCTGGCAAGAGCTCGTCGTGTCCCGCCTTGTTGTCCCATCCGTGTCCGTCGTCACGCGTGCCTCACGAGCCGTCTGCCGTCTTCTCTCTTGAGCAGGACCCCGTTTTGTTTTCGGGTTCCCTCCGCATGAACCTGGACCCGTTCAGCAAGTACTCGGATGAAGAAGTCTGGACGGCCCTTGAGCTGGCTCACCTGAAGGACTTCGTGTCTTCCCTCCCCGATAAGCTGAACCACGAGTGTGCAGAGGGCGGCGAGAACCTGAGGTAGGCAGCGGGGCTGACACCCCGGCGCGGTCTCCTCGGCTCCCCCTCACTCAGGCGGTTGGAAGGTTCTGTCCTTCTGCATCTGTGTCAGGCCCGGGTTTGCGTCCCGGCGCTGCCGAGATGAGCCATTTGTCTCTCAACCTGTCGGAGCCTCAGTTTGAGCATCTGTAAAATGGGTTTCCATCCAGGCTCGTTTTCCCACGAGCTATCACGAGGATGGCCACTGCGTTCTCTTTCTTACGCCAGGGCCGTTCAATAGACAATGTCAGTCATTAAACTATTGAAAGGCTCCTGTGCCAGTCAGTAGACAGCGCTGCTCAGAGCCCTCCAAGTCCCTGCCCACCGTCCCAGATGCCTGGCCCTCATCCCAGGATCCAGCACCCAGAGTGTGAATGCCTGGCTAAGCGGGGGTCCTCCAGGTCCTGCTCCAGTCTCAGTCCGTGGCTGGCTCCGTTACCCATCATGGTGACAACCAACCACACAGCCTCAGGGGAGTTCAACAATAGCAGTGGCTGCCACAACGGGTGGTCGGCCAGGGGGCTCTGCTTGTCTCGGCTGGGCTCCCTTATGTGGCTGGGCATCTGCTGGCTGTCGGCCCGTCCAGTTGGCCTCTGCTGGGGCAGTTAGGGTCCGCTCCATGTGTCCCTCGTCCTCCAGCAGAGCAGCCCAGGCGTGTTGTCATGGCGATGGCTGCGGAGGTCCAAGAATGAGCAGACCCCAGTGTGTGTTCCAGTTTCAAGCCTCTGCCAGCCATGTGTTTGCCAACATCTCATTGGCCAAAGCAGGGCATGTGGCTGAGTCCAGAGTCAACCGTGAAGGCCCTACAGAAGGCATGACATGGGGCCATTTTTGCTATCTGTCATCCCACCCATGCCAATCTGGTGAAGTGTTTTGAATATTGCCTTTGAGCCCTGTGTTGACAATGATTCTGAGTTTGTGTCCAGCTCAACAGGAGGAGCGTTTGGATCGATTAGTGATGTCTGCTGCAGGTGTGGATGTGGGGAGTGGCAGTGCTCTCCTCTTCTCCCTTCTCTCGGCTCAGGCCTGGGCTCAGGTCGGGGGTGGTCTTGACACTGCGTCTCCTGGTCTTTTTCTCCCGGTCAAGTGTTGGGCAGCGCCAGCTCCTCTGCCTGGCCCGGGCCCTGCTGAGGAAGACGAAGATCCTTGTGTTGGATGAGGCCACGGCGGCCGTGGACCTGGAAACAGACAACCTCATTCAGTCGACCATCCGGACGCAGTTCGACGATTGTACCGTCCTCACCATCGCCCACCGGCTCAATACCATCATGGACTATATGAGGTGATGCCCCTGGCACAGAGGGCCTCCGGGCCTTGGGGTTCACCCCATTTTCACTGACTCATTCATTCATTCATTCAACACCATCCTTACACTTAGTGACAGCCCCAGTTGGTGGAACTTCCCTTTATTCTGAGTGTACTAGGTATTTCTGACAACACTCCATCATTTATTCAATCAACACGTGTGTGGTGTGCCTGCCACATTCCTGGCCCTGTTCCAGGTGCTGGGGACTCATCAGGGAGCTGTCAGGCGAGGAGCCTGCCTAAAGGACCTTGTAGATTCATTTGGGCTGGGTGTGGAGAGAGACAGTAAACACAGCAACAAATAAAAGCGAATTGTGCTGGGAAGGAGATAGAAAAGGTGACAGTCCCGGGGGCAGCATCACAGGACTTGGACGTTGACTAGAAATAGGGATGGAGGATGGGCAGCCGGTTGGCAGGCTACTGCAACAGTCCTAGCAGAAGGTGTTAGGTGCCTGACCCAAAGTAAGAACTTGCCCAGGTGGGCTCTTGAGGGCACGAAGTGCCAGCCCCTTCCTTACCCCTCTTGTCTACGTCCCTCCCCTTGCAGGGTGATCGTCCTGGACAAAGGAGAAATCCTGGAGTGTGGCTCCCCCTCCGACCTCCTGCAGCAGAAAGGTCTCTTCTACACCATGGCCAAAGATGCCGGCTTGGTGTGAGCCCTGGAGCTGGCGCATCGGGTCAGAACCGCAGGGCCGACACGCCAGCGTCCAGGGATGGGTCAGCATCCTTGGGAAGCCAAGCCTCCCGTTCATTGAAACCAAAAAAACCCAAAAAACCAAAACACAGAGCAGCCACGCTCTGGCGCCCTGCCTGGAATTGGCCGTGAAGAAACAGGAGAGACCTGGAGATGCAGCCCACCCAGAACATGCACCCTCATCTCTGTTCCCCCACCAGACGCGCACACGTTCTCGCAGCCCTGGGGACACGCGCTGTGCTCCTGGGGCTCTGCGAGGAGGTTTGGGCGGCCAGACTCCTGGAGAAATTGGTTGCGTAAAATATGCCAGTGAGCAGCTCCAGCCAGCTGCCTCAGATCTGTCCAGCCCGTCTGTGGGTTCCAGGTCTTCGAGAAGCGGCCGGCCCCGCACCTCTGCCGTCCTTGCCTGGCTCTACCCACAATTCTTTGTTGCCTCAGGGCTGCAATTTGGAGGAGAGGGGCCTGGTAAAGATCATCGTCACCCCCGGAGCAGCATCCCGAGGGCCACGGATGCTCCTCTCTGCAACCCTCTGGTCTTCCAGGTGCTCAGATGCTGGGAACCTCCACTGGGACTGGCTCCGCAGGCCTGAGGCAGCCTCGTCATCCACACGCTTCTCGTGGACGGGACCCGGCTGGACCCGCAGGTGATCCGGGCCTGGCGTCTCTGAATGCCCACTCCCCAGCTTGGTCGCCCCCCTCCTCACCCCTTCCAGTCTGCTCCTTGCTCTCCTTCCTGCCTCTTTACTCCCATCGCTAGGATGGGTTCGCTCCTCTAGGAACCTGAAAGAGAAGGGCTGCTGACGGTTATGAAGCTTTCGACGCCCCAGGGACCTCCCAGGCGTGAGCAGCTGGTACGGAAAAGAGTCCCGTGGAGCCTTCTGCTTCTGGGTGTTCCATTTCAACCTCTCGCCCGTGGCATCTGGTTAGCTGTCACGGGCGGCTTTGTGGACAACCTGCCGCTTTAGTTACTGAGTCTCTTCCGGGACAAAAGGACATGTTCACGAATACCAGTGATTTCTTTTTCTTTGTTTAAAAAGTACTGCTGCGGGGAGAAAAGCAGTCTTAAGAGTTTAATTTCATGAGGGGAAACCTCAGGTGAGGAGCAGCCTTCCCGGGAACGGCCGAGTTGGCCGGATACTGACAGTCCGTGTGTTCCTGGAAGAAGACAGACACGTGGCGTCTTTCAAGGCCCGTCCTTCAGGTCTCTCAGTTGAGACAAAAATGCCCCAAAAAGCAGAGGTGACTGCTGCCCCAAGATTCACACTCGCTATGAATGACGTCGCTGACTTCAAACCCAGAGACGCATCTTTCTTCTTTTAGGCGGGAATATGTATTTATTTTTTTGTAAGTTATACCATTCTCTCACGTTAGATAAACCAAGTTTTTCTTGGGGATCCTTTTGTAACGACTTACACTGGAAACGTGAACATTTGCAAATAATTTGCAGTAAAAAAATATATATATATATTTTATTTCTTTCTAAAAGACTGTTCCATTTTCTTTGGGGCGTCACACAAGTTTCAGCTGTCTCCTCTGGGAGAATCGGGATGGGGCATCCTTTATGTGCTTCTCATTTTTTCCCTCTGGCATCACGTCGTCTCTAGTGGGAGCTGTTAGAAACGGGGGGCCTAGAGGTTTAAGACTCACGTGCGGTTTAGTGGGGCCTCAGCATGGCATCGTGGACAGGGCCTGGGCGTGGGGGTCAGAACGACCTGGCCTCGAGTCCTGCCCTTGTCATTCGCCGGCTCTGTGACCCTGGGCAGGACGCTTCAGTTTCCGTGCCTCAGTCGCCTTGTGTGTAACATGGGGCTGATCCTATCTGGGATGGTTGTGAAGATGAGCAGTGATGTGCGTGTGGTTCACGTGGCCCAGGTCAGGTTTTAAAACGCAGGCAAAGCAAAAATCACACAGAGCCGAAACTACCCTTGAAAACCCCGTGTGTTCGTCTGGATAGGTTAACCCTTGCTGCAGTAATGGATTAGCCATAAAATCCTGGGAGATGAACACGAGGGCGTATTTCTGACTCAGACGTCTCTCGAGGAGGGTCAGGCACCTCTCCGGGGGTCACCAAGTTCCATGCAGCAGTTGAGAGATCCAGAATATTCTGGTCTGAGGACGTCATCTCAAGAGCTGGCTTCCAGGTCACCGTAGCGGGGGAAGGGAGGACGTGGACCACTCCCTCTCGTACGTGTCTCAAAACGGAAGTGACGCAAGTCAGTTCCACTCACAGCGCCTTGGCCAGAATTAGTCACGTGGCCCCAACCAAACCACAGAGGAAGCTGGGAAACTCAGGGGAGCTTGGGGAGGGAGGTGTCTCTCTCCCTGCGGTAATTTGCATGGTTTCTGAGTTCTGGGGAGTGAGGTAGTGAGACTAGGGGAGTCGATTTTAGACGTGAGTTGTGTTTCTGTTGCAGAGCCTGACCCCGGGTGTGAAAGTCCCAGGTCGGATCCTGGGGTGTGCATTGCGGGACAGTGGGGTGTCAGGAGACATCTCGGGCTGGGTTAAAGTTCAGTGCACTTGAGGATCAGGAGGCAGCGGCCAGCATCGCCTGGAGGAGGGCGGAGGCAGAAGCACCGAGGTGGGGGACCTGCACATCTGCTCATCCAGGTGAGCGCTTTGGTGCCGTGGAAGAACAGGGGCAGGTAGGCGTTGTTGTGCACCTACTGTGTGCCAGGGCCTGGGCTCGGCGCTTTGCATAGCTCTCCGTATGAGAAGGGATCCCCGGGGCCAGAGACGAGTGGGGGTTGGGTCTGATGCCCAGCGTTGAGCTGCTTGTTCATTCTTCATCCTCACACCCCATATCGGGTCCTACAGCAAATGCGGTTGACTTCCTCCAAAACATCTAGGATCCGACCACTTCTCGTCCCCTCCCTTTGCTGCCGTGCTGGCCCCAGCCACGTTGTCTGTCCCTCATCTCCCTGTGACAGCCAACTCAGTGGTCTCCCTGCTTCTGCCCCCAGCCCACCCCCGACCCAGTCTGTTCTCACCCCAGCAGCCTCAGTGATCCCATAAAAACATACGTCACGACCCTCCTGTGGTCCCCATCTCGGGGAAGCAGCCAGCCCGGCCTCAAGGCCCTGCACCACCTGGCTTCCTGCCAGCGCTGTCATCAGCTCCACACTCTGGCCACTGCTCAGGCCTCTCCAGCCACACTCACTTCCCTGCCCTTCTTCCAACGTGCCGGGCGCAGTCCTGCCTCAGGGTCATCCCTCTTCCCCTGGAATCAGCATGGCTTGCTCCTTTCTCTATTGGTTTGACCGTGGCAGCTCTGTGAGAGCAGGGGGTTAATCGGTTCATTCCTTGCTGAATGCGCACCATGGGCACACAGCTTGTGCTCAGTGACTGCATTCTTTGATGTAAGACTGAGCTCTCTGTGCTGGACCCTGGGCCAAATGTGAAGTCACGGGGACCTCTAGAGCTTGCCTTTTAGGAGCCACGGTTTCTTCACTGGGGCAACTGGGATCATTGTATCCACCTGGCCAGGTGGTTGTGAGGATGGAAACAGATCAGAGTAAAGCATCCAGCACCATACTGGGCCCTCAGAATGCCTTCATACACAGTGATGCCATTCCTCCGTTGATCTGTTCATCCATTCATCCACCCAGCCATCTGTCCATCTATTTATCCATCTGTCCACCTACTCACCCAGTCACTCACCCATCCATCCATCTACCTGTTCATCCATCCACCCAACCATCCATCCACCCTTGTATCCATCCATCCACCCATCTATCCATATCCATTCATCCATCCACCCTTATATCCATCCATCTATCCATCCACCCATCCATCCATCCACCCATCCACCCACCCATCCATCCATCCATCTGTCTGTATCCATCCATGCACCCAACCATCCATCCACCCTTGTATCCATCCATCCACCCATCTATCCATATCCATTCATCCATCCACCCTTGTATCCATCCATCTATCCACCCACCCATCCATCCACCCTTGTATCCATCCATCCATCCACCCACCCATCCATCTATCCACCCATCCATCCACCCATCCACCCATCCACCCATCCACCCACCCACCCATCCATCCATCCGTCTGTATCCATCCATGCACCCATCCAATCCATCCATCCACCCACCCATCTATCCATCCATCTGTCTGTATCCATCCATGCACCCATCCATCCATCCATCCGTCTGTATCCATCCATGCACCCAGCCATCCATTTGGTCATGCTCAGCATTTATTGAACCCTCCTACTTGCTGTGCACTGTGTGAGGTTCTGGGGAAAACAGTGAACACACATGAATACATATGCATACTTCCTTCGGCTCAAGAAGGAAAGGAGCCGTTTCCTTCCCTTCTGGTGGATACTAGAGTGGAATTCGGCTCTTAGCAGCGAGCTGATGTTCCAGAGCTAAAGAAGTGGATGAGAGGCAGTGTGGCACAGTGCTTAGGACATGGGCTCTGGAGCCAGACCTGCTGGGTTCAGATCCCTACTAAAAGCTCTCTCTCAGTTTTCTCGTCTATAAAAGGGGCGTAATGATAGCACCTTCCTCATCAAAGCGTCCTGGTAAGGTGCGGGATGACAGAACCTCCCCTGTGAGGAGTAACGGAATGGCCGTGGCAGCGTTTAGAGGCGGACTTCGTGCATGAATGCAGTGACCAGGGGGACGGGCTGAGGTGAAAGGACCTCCTGAGACAGGCGCTGATGGAGGAATGTCTGTAGGTAGCTTTCCTCCATCTAACTGTGTTCCGCGCCGCTGCCAGGCCCTGCTGCCAGGAACCCCCGATGGGGATTAATGGCCTGGATGGCCCTGCAAGCTGGTCTCCAGGGAGCTGTGGTGTGGGCCCAACAGCAGCCTTGTCAGCGGGCGCTGGCTCCCGGGACCCACACTCTGCTCCCTGGCAAAGCATCGCCCTCCGTGAAAGAAGCTCTTGTGGCCTTGGAAGGACCCCAAGGGAGCTTGCCAAACACACAGCTGCTGCCGCCTGTGCTGCGGTTGCTCTGCCCGGACGTCAGTTGGCTCAGATGCAGACAGAAAAAGTGCTGCGTCTGGTCCCTTCCCGTGCTCCGAAGTTGGACAGACACCCCCCCACACGACATCTCGGGTGTCGGGGTTAGCCCCAGGAGAGATCCCCGCTCTGCCACTTGCTAGCTGGGTGACCATGCAGGTCATGTCAACTCTCCGAGCCTCAGTTTCCTCATCTGCAGAATGGAGCTAGTAATCGCTAGTAATGGTGGGGCCAGCACTTTGTAGGCACGACTGGGGGCAGGCCAGGGCGGCAGACCCCTCCCCCATTTTGAAGGTATCAGAATGAGCTTCTGGCACATCTTGGCAAACGGAGATAGAAGCTGCGATTAGATCCAGGTTTAAATTACTCTGGGCTGAACGCCCTCTGTCAGCTTGGACCATCAGAATGTCTCCACGACCTGGCTGGGACAGGCAGGCAGGCCCCGGGTCCTGGCAATCAGGTGGGTGTGCACAGGGCCCCCCTGACACTCCAGCACAGCCACCGCCCAAGTATCGGTGGATAATTGATGGCAGGGGCTCAGGTTAGCCCCGGGACTCAACCGGGTGATTTTGACCCCCTGGGGACATCTGGCAGTATCTGGAAATGTTTTTGTCACAACTAGAGGTTGAAGGTGCTCCTGGCATCTGGTGGGTCGGGGCCAGGGATGCTGCTCAACATCTTATGATGCACAGAACGGCCCCACAACCCAGAATTGTCACCCCACATGTCAATAACGATGAGGTTAAAACAACGCTGGTGTCTGTGCCCTTCTGTGCTGCAGACAACAGCGGTACTGACAAGGAGAGCGAACATCACCGAGCACGGACTGCCCAGCTCGGTTCCAAACTCTCTTCCATGTGTTAACTTCCTCCATCCTTCGGCAATGCCATGAGGTCGGGGAGGAGCCCTGGGCCGGCGTGAAGTTCTGACCCAGGGAGTCGTGTCATTTCTCCTGCTGCCCTTTACAGCTCCATCTGCGTAACCTCAGGTTTAACTACTTTCCACTCGAGTTCCTCTTTCCTGGGGCCTGAAGCCGGTTTCAAGAGGCCCGTGATAGAAGTCTGACCGCCTGCAGAGACGAGCCTGACAACGCGGTGCCCTGTGCACTGGCCTTAGGACAGCGGAGCTGGCCCTTCAGCCACCCTTGACCTCGGACTCCCAACAGAGCCCCCCGGGGAGCCAAAGTGTGAAAGGAAGCAGCCTGGGTGTCCCGACTTTGGCTGGGGCTCCCCGAGAAGCTGAGATTCAGTCTTGAACACAAACAGATGAACCGTGCTGAGTCCTGAGCAGATTCTCCCAGTGGGGGCCGAGGAGTCCTGGCTCCTCGCTTTCGGATCTGAAGTTGGCGCTGAGCGTGTGCTCGCGCCTGGGAGGCCCTTTCTGGGTGTGAGCGGTGGCTCGTGTATCAGTCCAGACAAGACACTCCTGGGAGCTCGTGCACGAGGGTGGAGGTGCAGAGCAGCGGTTCGCAGTCCTGGCTGCACGTTGGAATCACACGGGGAGCTTTAAAAATACGGACCAACATGGAGAACGCATCAGTGGTTGCGGGGGTCCCCAGGGAGGGGGTGTGGGTACAAAATGGCAACACGAGGGCTCCTTGTGGTGATGGACGCGTTCAGTATCCCAGCGGTGGTGGCGGATGCAGACGTGTGACACAGTTGCACAGAAGTAAACACACACACACGAGTACAAATAAAACTAGGAGATCTGAACAAGGTCGGTGGGTTGCACCCGTGTCAATATCCTGGTTATTACTGTACGATCATTTTTCAAGGTGTTCCTCTTGGGGGAAGCGGATAAAGTGTACACAGGAACTCTCTGGATTATTTCTTACAACTGCTAGTCAGTCCACAATCATCTCAAAGGAGAAGGGTTCATTTGTGAAAAGTACACACACCACTGCCCCGGCCCCAGCGGTTCTGATTTCCTCGGTCTGGGGTGGAGCCTGCGCACTGGCAGGACTCTGAGGTCCCCAGGTGAGCCCAGTGGGCGGCCAGGGCTGAGAGCCGCTGTCGACTCTGGCTCCAGGGTGGACGGGGCTGGATGAGGTCTGGTCAGGCCGACCTGGGGGTGGCTGTGTCCTCCTCGCTCTGTGATCCTTGGCCACTTCCTCTGCTATTTTCCTCCCAAAGAGCAGAGAGGGGTCTAGACTCGACTCTGTGGGGCCACCGGTGACCCCCGGGGCACACGCATCTCCAGAGCAGTCTCTCCAGGTTGGCACAGTGGGAGGAGGGTTGAGGAGCGCAGCTCAGACCAGGCCTGACTCCTGCGCCAGCCTGTAAAACAGGCCCTTCTGGGCCAGCAGCTGGGCTGGGCTGCCACTCTCTGCCACCTGCCCGTTGTCCATGACCAGCACCCTGCAGGGGAGAGAGACCCGGGCAGCAATTTGGACGCCAGCCCAAGCACTGGGCCACTCTGAGAGCCCAGCGTGTCTGCTCTTGGGGGGTCCAGCCTTCCTGCAGTTTCCTGACACTGCCAGCCAGGTAGGTGGAAGCCTCTGCTGGACAGGTGCCCCTGGGCTCGTCCCTTCCCCCTGGGCGTCAGTCTTGCCACCTGTACAAGGGGCACTTGACAATCCGTTCCATGGCCCTTGCAGCTCTGAACCCTGCCGCCTCCCTCCCCCGCTGCAGGGGTGCCCCGGGGGCCCGGCTGCGTGAGGTGGGCTGACCTGGCGCAGTCCATGACCGAGCGCAGGCGGTGGGCGATGAGCAGCACCGTGCACTGGGCAAACCAGCTCCCCAGGGCCGCCTGCATCTGGAGCTCCGTCCCTGGGTCCACGGCAGCCGTGGCCTCGTCCAGAATGAGGATCTGGGTTTTCCGGAGAAGGGCGCGCGCCAGACACAGGAGCTGTTTCTGGCCCACACTGGGGATAAGACAGACAGAGGAATAAGAGGGTGTGAGTCTGCATGTCCCCGCACATGGGGTCCTCGGTCTACAGAGCTGGTAGGAATTCCCATCCTGCCATTTTCCAGCCAAGTGACTTTAGGCTGTGCCTTAGTTTCCCCATCTATGCCATGGCTATTTCCATGTCAATTCTCTGGTCTTTGCCATGTGCCAGGCACATCCTCAGGGCTGTGTAGACATTGACTCGATTCTCATCAAGACCACAACAGTAGGTACGTTCATGAGTCCTTCCTCACTGGGGTGTGAGGACAAGAGAAGTCATATCAAAGTGGTCAGGGGTGCCCGTCACAGAGGAAGCCCTGGGCATGCAGAAAGGTTTACTCCAACCAACAGACGAGGAAGGAAGGCGCAAGGTCACGCGGCCCCAGCCAACAGACGAGGAAGGAAGGCGCAAGGTCACGCGGCCGGTGAGACCCCAGAGCCTGGAGACCCAAGGGCGTCTGGGGCTGTTTCCTGCCACACTCAGCTTCCTCTCACAGTAAGCCCCATAGAGAACCAGAACCCACGATGGCCGTGCAGGGGTCAGGCTCCTGGACCTTGCTCCAGCCTCACCCCTTAGGGGCTGGGCAGCCCTGGGCAAGCCTTACGCCTCAGATTCCAACTCTGTCAGATGGGGTTAGTGAGGGTACAGCTTTGAGGATTAAAATAAGTATTTCTTGTTTCTTATATGCCAGGCATTGTTTCAACAACTTGACGCGTCGAACTCACTCAATCCTCGCACAGGCAGGGAGCTACTATTACTCCCATTTTACAGATGAGGAAACTGAGGCAGAGGAGATTAATAACCTGCTCAAGGTCCTATAACTGGTAAGTGGCGCAGCCTGGATGTGAAGCTTGTCTATGCTTTTAGCCGCCGAGCTACACCACCTCTCTAAGTCCGTGGAAACCTTCCCACCCTCACACTCTCACTTGAACACTCTTGAGGGCACACGGGGTGTAGGGTCCAGAATGTCTTGATTTTTTAAAAGTCATACACCTGTACAACAAGGTTCACAGCAGCACTATTCACAGTAGCCAAAGGGTAGAAATAACCCAAGTGTCCATCAATGGATGGGGAAAGTGTGGTCCATCCGTACCATGGAATGTTATTCAGCCTTAAAAAGGGAGGGAATTTGGACACCTGCTACAGCGTGATGAACCTTGAGGACATTTTGCTAAGTGAAAGAAGCCAGTCACAAAAGGACAAACACTGTGTGGTTCCATTTACGTGAAATACCTAGAGTCATCAAACTCAGAGAAACAGCAAGTAGAATTGTGGTACCCAGGGGCTGGGGGGAGGGGAAGCAGAGAAGCGTTGTTTTAATGGGGCATAGTCTCAGTTCTGCAAGATGAAAAAGTTCGGGAATTGGTTGCACAACAATGGGAATGTACTTAGTGCTCCTGAACTGTACACTTACGAATGGTTAAGACACTGATTTTTATGTGTATTTTATCACAATTACAAATTTCTTAAAAAAGCATACACCATATGCTACTTGACACCTCCAGGGAGCATGGGGTTGGATAAAAAGATGGGCAGATGGATGGAAGGAAGGATGAGGGATGGATAGGATGGAGTGGAAGAAAGCATGAGAGATGGATGGAAGGGGGTTAGTGCCCAATATCAAACACAATATTTTTGTAGCAAAATAAATACTGAGGGGGATAAAGAAAGACTCTAAGTATCCTCGTGTCAGTTGAGGTTGGGTTTTGCCACCAAATAAATTTAGAAACTGAATTTAGGAAAAAGAAACTTGGTATTCAGAGACTGTGCTGGAGTTTGAAATTGCTGATAAGGCCCGGGACTCAGATGGGATTATGAATAGAATGGGGTCAATAATCCTATGGGGGAGGCAGACGACCCTGGGGGGAGCCTTGGCCACACTCGCCTCTCCCCAGAGCACCCCCAGGTCCTGGCTGTGCTGGGGCGACCCTACCTCAGGTCGTCGCCTTGGTCCGCACACTCGTACTGCAGCTGGCCGGGCAGGCTGGCCACCAAGGCTCGGAGCTGCACCGTCTCCAAGGTGGCCCAGATGGCTTCGTCTGTGTGCTCGTGCAGCATGTCGAGGTTCATCCGCAGAGAGCCGGGGAACAGGATGGGGTCCTGGCCGGGAGGGGCAGTGGGTCAGAGCCGGGCTCAGCCACGCCTCCCACCTCTGCCCCCCCCCCCGGGGTCCCCCTGGCCTCACCTGGGGGATGATGGTGATCTTGGACCTCAGTGTGTGCAGCCCCACGCAGGTGATGGGGACCCCATCGATCCAGACCCCGCCCTCAGCTGCCTCCACCAGCCGCAGCAGGCCCCCAGCCAGGGAGGACTTTCCAGCCCCTGTCCTGCCAACGATGCCCACCTGCCAGGGGAGAAGAGGGCAGGGCCATTCTGACCAGGCAAGGCCAGAAGAAGGCAGGCCGGCCACAGCCTAGAGGGTTCCTAGGCATCAACTTGTGAGATGTTTCCCCTGCACCCAAGAACCATCCGTCCATCCATCATCCTTTGAGCATCCATCCTTCCACCTGTTCATCTTTCCGTGTATCCATCCAACCTTCTGTCTGTATGTTCTGCTCTGTCTTCTCCTCACCCTGATGCATCTCTCCCATCTTTCCATCAATTCCCCTACCCTTCCTTCTGTTCCTCCATCCTTCATTCTTCCCCCATCCTTCCAGCCACACCCCCCATCATCCCTCATCCTTCCTTCCATTCATACCCCCATCCTTCCATCTGCCCCCATCCTTCCTTCCACCCATCCTCGCAGTCACACTCCTATCCTTCCATCCACCTCTCATCCTTCCACCCCTCCCTCATCCTTCCATCCATCTGCCCATCTTTTTATCCATGCCCATCCTTCCCCAGTCTTTACTGTTGCATTCTCAATGTCTGACACGTGGTGGGGGGCGTATGACAGGCACTCTTTTACGCACCAGGAATACAGAATTTAAAAAGCCCCTGTTCCCCAGGGCTCACTCGTCTGGTCTTGGGAATACTGCAACTAAGTAAACTGAATTTTAACCCAGTGTGAGGAGCAGCACTCTGTAATCAACCTCCAGACCTGTAGCAATGGAGGTGAGCAAGGAGGTACTGTTCTTGCTGCCTGGGATGTGGGGGGGGGGGGCTGATGGGGTAATCCAAATCCAAGAAGGCTTCATGGAGGAGGGGATACTTGAGTGGAATCTTGAAGGATGAGTAGGAGTTCGGGGAGGGGGGAGATTCCAGGTAAACCACACCAAGTGCCAGCCTGTACGGTCCCTGAGGGGAGACCATGTGGCCCCCTGGCCCAGAGACAGCTGCCCCACGATGTTGGCTAGCCCTGGCCGGGCGACAAGTGAAGTGGAGAGCTGGGCAGGGCATTGGCTGGGAGCAGGTGGATGGTCTCGAGCAGGGGAATGACGTGCTTAAATAAAGATCACAGGAGAACAGATCGGAGGTGGTGACGCGGGAGGCTGGGGGCTCAGGCGGGGGCCTGGAGCAGCCTAGGGGAGGGCGGGCAGGAAGTGTCACTGGGTGGGGAGGGAGAGGAAGGACTCAACGAAAAGGCCTGACCCAGGCATCTGTGAAACTGTAAAGGCTAAACCCGGCACCTACCTCCTAGGGTTGTCCTCAGAGTAAAAATGCAAATGATAATGAACGAAAGCATTGGTAAACATTTCTGCCGCGCCTGCTCTGTGCCAGGCACTGTTCCAGGCACTTTATGTGTATTAACTCAGTTAAACTTCACAACACCTCTAGGAGGCTGGCATTATTAGTCCCATTTTACAGCTGGGAAAACTGAGCCCAAGACATGAGTTGACTGGCCCAAGGTCACTCATGGTAGAGTGAGGAACTGAGCCCACGCACACTGGATGATGCCTGTGGAGCACTTAGCACTCTGCCTGGTACACAGTAGGTGTTCAACTAATGCTAGAGAAAGGAGAAGGAAGGAAGTCGGGGAGACACCCTCTCAGCTGGGACACCGAGGTGGGTGGGCAGGTGGGTTTCACGAAGATGGAGCAGGTTTGGGGAAGATGCCAAGTTCAGTTTAGGGTGTGGTGGGTTTGAAGACTGGGGCACCTGAGGTGGGGACGTGAAGGAGGCAGCTGGCCCTCAGGGCCTGGACCCTGGGGTGATGCCCAGCCTGGCGTGGACCTGATGTCTCTCCGGCCCCCCTGTGGCCTGGCCTCCAAGAGGAGGACGTTGTGGGCGAGCCACTCACCTTCTCTCCCGCGTGGATCTTGAAGGACACGCCCCGCACGGCCAGCGGGAGCTCAGGTCGATGTCTCAGCCCAAAGTTCCGGAACTCGATCTGTCCGCCGTGAGGCCAGGGTGGCCGGGTGGTGCAGGACGGCAGCCTCCAGGGGGCCTGGGGCGGGAGGGGACACTGGGTCACAGCTGCCTTCCTCCCGGGCTCCTCACAAAGGAGCCCCCCCTCTCTGAGCCTCAGTTTCCTCTTCTGTAAAATGGGCATATTTCCTGCTATTTTTCTGGGGTTGTTATGGGATTAAATGAGAGAGGGCACAGAACATAGCAAGGCTAAAAACAAATAATATCCAGTATTGTGAAAATAATGATGGTGCTGGCTACTCTTGACATCTATTATTTTTTATTATATTAATATATAACAATTTATATTGCATTCAGATTAATAATTATATATCTATTATTATTATGAGCCACTGTTAATTGTCAAATAATATCCTCTCTTCCTCTAGTAGGAGCAGACACTCTGCTTTGTCTTGGGGAAGAGGTGACGACGGTGCAGTGGGGAGACCAATGCGGCCATTCGCTATTCCTGTGACCTTGAACAGGTCACCCCACGCCCTTGAGCCTTGGTTTCCCCATCTGTGAAGTGGGGCTAATAAGAGCAGTGGACACGTTTTGAGAGTTACTGCGTGCCAGACGGTGGTACGACGTCCCTTATGGCGGCTCTCATATGGCCCTCCCAGGAGGCCCAGCGCTGTTACGTTCTGCTATGTTGCTCTTCTGTCCCTGTGATGCTGCTGTCATGTTTCTGTAATGTTGCTATCACGCTGCTGTCATGTTTCTGTAATGTTGCTATCATGTTACTATTACGTTGCCATTGCATTACTGTGACTCATGGTCGCCTGTCACTCAGAGAGTGACCTGCTTTGCCCAAGCTAGGAAGCCAAGGAACCGGATTTGACCTGGCTCCAGACCCCAGGCTCTTAATCCTGACTGCCTCCCGCCTGTGACTCCTGCCGACAGTGGTGGGGGCTCCAAAGTCCGCGGCAGATGTCGACCTGGGTCCACCGCCCTCATCTCCCACCCATCACCTCCTTGGGCGTCCGGACGTAGTCCTTCATGCGCTCCACCGACACGATGCTGTTCTCCAGGTCTGTCCAGCTTCGAACAGCCCACTGCAGCGTCTGGGTCACCTGGGGGGGAGAAGACACCTCCGGCTGCTTCAGCAAGACCACCCCACAGGCTTGCATCAGTGCCCTTAGGCAGGGGCCGGGAGGCAGGACCAGAGAGGGGGGTGTGGCCCTCCCAAACACCCAGCAGGACCCAGGCCAGCTGACTGCCATCTGAGCACTTTCCCAAGGGGCTGGGCCTCCAGCGACTGCGCATCACACCTGGAGCATCACCAGCCTCCTCGCCAGGACCCACGTGCCCTGCCTCCTCCAGTCTCCCCACCTCATTTCCCTCCACTCTCGCCCTCGCCCACAATCTCCAGCCACGCCACCTTCCTGTTCCTCTAACACACCGGAAGAGCTCCCGGCTTCCCCTCCTTGCCTCCCTCACTTGCTTCAGGCCGCAGCTCACGAGCCCGTCCTCGGAGAGGCCTTCCCCATCACGCACCATCCTCCCACCCGGCATTAATCATCCTCAAGCTTAGCTGCCTGGGCCGTAAAACGGGGACAGTCATAGCACCCCTGATGGGGTTGTGGGCAGGATTACGAGTTAATATTCGTGAAGCTCTGACGACAACGCCTCCTTCCTCGTGACTGCTACTTACATACTTTTTTCTCTATAGATGTCATGACCTGACATTAAACATCGTTATCTATAGTTAACAAAAAGTTAACACAGTGCTGGAAAGGTCCTCTGTGCGCTCCATCTCGCTAGTCTTTCCAGCGTCCGGAGGGACGGGATTACTGCCCCGATTTTCAGATGGGCACGCGGAGGCTCCGAGAGGGAGGACTCCGGCCCGGGTCCAGCCTCGGCTCTTGGGGAGCCACACTGGTCATTTGGACTCGAGTCCTTGCAGGTCCCACTGGCAGGGGTCTGTGGGCCTCCATCCTGCCCGCGCCCCAGAGCCCAGTTGGGGTGTCGGGAGTACCTGGAGGGCGGTGGAGACAGAGAAGCCCACGAGGCCGGCGCTGAGATGGCCCTTGCTCAGCACAGCGCACGTGGCGGCCGCAAACACGAGCCCGTTGCCCAGGAGCTCCATGTTGGCAGCGAGCCACCTGCGAGGGGAGGCAGGTAACAGCAGGGTCGGCGAGGGGCCTCATCCGCGGGACCCACTTCTCTGGGCACAAGGACTGGCCAACGTGCCGGCTTCAGTACCCACGGGGGACCTGGCGATGGTCTCCTCCACCCTCAGGCCCCACCCAACAGTGGGTGGGGGAGATTGGCGCTGTCCTGCCTCACTGGTCGCAGCTCAGGGCCCGGGACATGCAAGATGCTCAAGCAAAGCTTTGCTGCGCTGCGACCTCTCTGTCCCTGGGAGATGCCAGGCCATGTCTCCTTGTGTTCTCCCTGCCTGAACCCGACCTCCATCTTCACGCAGCCAACATCTCACCTTCATGCACAAGTCAGCTTAAACCTCACCTCCTCAGAGAGCCTTCCCAGACTGCTCCTCCTTCCTCTCTAACGCATCCCTGAGAACTTCCTTCACGGCAGCTCTCCCTGTCGATAACTAAACCATTTCATCGGTCACTGACTAGCAGGCTCCATCGGTAGATCGTGAGCTTCCTGAGGGCGGCGACTTTGTCTCGTTCACGACTCTGTCTCCAGCACCCAGCAAGGGACCCAGCACATAGCAGGTGCTCAACATATATATATGGGACGGATGGATGAATGCACGCCCCTTTTATGGAATTCCCACTCCACCATGCATTCATTCATTCATTCAACATACATGAAGCACCTACTGTGTGTCTCGCATGTTGGAGGTGCTGGGGACACAGCCAGGAAGCAAACAGATAAAAATGCCTGTCTTCAGGGAGCTTTAGGCTGTACTACCCATGACATCTAGTCCTCCTGACAACCCCAACAATGCGGGTGGTGTTGTCCCCGCCTGGCGGATGAGGACACAGGCTCAGAAGGGGTAGGTCCTCGCCTAGGTCCATCCACGTGACAAACAGTGATCTGAAGCCACCTCTGCCTGACTGATTCCAGAAAGCACAGACCCTTTCCAACAGGCCGTGCTTTTTAGTGAACCAACTAACAAGTGAATTACAAACTCAGACCCGCCCCCACGAGGGTCTGCCACTTCCTGGACGGCTGACCTGGGGAGAGTCCCTTCCTTCTCTGAATGCCAGCTTACCCATCTGTAGAATGAAGTCACACCTGGCTCATGATGGTTGAGAGGATTAATGACATACACCATAGAGAGCATGGACATCACTGAGCCTTGCATGTAGTAGCTATTTTCTTTTTTTTTTTTTTGGTGAGGAAGATTGGCCCTGCACTAACATCTGTTGCCAATCTTCCTCTTTTTGCTTGAGGAAGAGTGTCGCTGAGCTAACATCTTTATTTTCTGTGTGGGATGCCGCCACAGCGTGGCCTGATGAGCGGTATGTAGGTCCTCGCCCAGGAACCCCAGGCCACCAAAGTGGAGCACATGAACTTAACCACCATGCCACCGGGCCGGGCCCAGTAGCTGCTTTCTAAATGTTCAGAAGGCCCCTCCTCCCCAGGCCAGGACCCCAGGAAGGGGCAGAGTGGGTCATCCAGAAGGCATATAGAATTGAGACACTGCCCTGACAGCCCCAGCTGGCCAGGGACCTGGGCAGATGGAGAAAAGTATTCACATTTGTGGAGTACCTATTGTGTACATGGACCCTCTCCACACACTGGAACCAGGCTGCCTGGACTCAAATCCTGACTCCACTGTGTATTTGCTGTGTGGCCTTGGGCAGGTTCCTAAATCTCTCTGTGCCTAAGATTCATCGTCTAAAAACAGTCTCTGCCTGTGGGATTGTTAATAGGATTAAATAAATTCATTCATGTAGAGTGCTCAGAACTGTGCTGGGCCTGTAGTAAGCATGTTACAGTAATAGCTATGAGTGTATCTATTCAATCCTTACAGCCACTCCATGAGCACAATCCCAGTTTGGCTGATGAGGTTCAGAGAGGTTAGGTAACTTGCCTAAGATCGCCCAGCTGCAGACTTGCAGAACTGGTCTTTGAACCTATGTCTATCTGAGCTCAGAGCTTATGTTCTTGTTCTCGCTTAGTACTGCAGGCTGAGGATGCTTATGTAGCTGCTTGTCACCAAGGCAACAGAGGCGGGCCCAGTGGCCTGGCAACAGAGGCTGCGTCCCTTTTGCTGACATCTGTGCCTCCTGCCCACCTGCGGTTGGGGAGCCCTCAGGCCAGTTTCCACCTGCGCACGGTGTGAGCCAAACGCACCTGTGGGATCTAGCCTCAGTTTCATCCCTGACTTGCTGTGTGACCTTGGCCAGGCCGTTTGACCTCTCTGGCCACACAGTATGTCCTTAGGGCTCACTCTCTGGGGACACAGACGCGTTACAGGCTCTTCTCTGCCCCCTTCCTACCTGTCTGCCACCAGCTGCGGGAAACTGACCCTCTGGGTCTCATCCACGTGTGCGTCATTCTGAGCCACAAAGGGGCCCTGGGCCCGGAAGGCCCTGACCACCGCGCTGCCCTGGAACGTCTCGGCCACGTGGGAACACACGAACGCATGCCTGGTCGTCTCCAGGCGTCTGAGCTGGCACGAGGTGGCCACGTACAGGCTCTGGGGTGGGACAGATGGGGAGGGAGAAGGCACAGACACAGAGAGGTGGTTTGAGGAGCACAGGGAGCCGCAAGTACAGGGTCATGGATCAGGCTCTATTTCCAGCTTGCTGTGTGACCTCAGGCCAGTTGCTTCCCCTCTCTGGGCTCCAACTTCCTTGCAGAATCAGAATTCCATGGTTCTTTTTAAAATCACCTGGGATGCTTCAAAAACCTCCAATGCCCCCACCCTACAACTATTGAACCCGAATCCTTGGTGGTGTCATTTGGACCTTGGTATTTTTAAAGAGCCTGATTCTAATGGACTGTCAGGATCGAGAAACCACTAGTGAAGTGTGAAGTTCTCATTCCCAGCTCTAAGGCCGCCTGTTTCACTTATGGCCAGTCACTGCGGGAACAAAACCCTCAGGGGCAAGGACAGCCGTTGGCCGAGTCGAGTCTGTTCATTTCACGCGAGGGTTCCATGCCACGTGCTGGGAACACAGTGATGCACAGATAATATGTGTTGCTATTTGGTTTGAGGTTGCAGACTGTGTGTACTGGCGGCCAGAGAGGAACTCATGTTTGTGAACGCCCGGGCTGTGTGCCACGCTGTTGACAAATAGGATCTGAGTAATTGTGAGGTGGACCTTAGTGTCCGTCGCGGTTGACAGGACACCTGAGGCTCAGAGGGATGAAGCCGCTGGTTCAGGCCTCTGCAGACACCAAGCGGCGGGGCCTGGATTCAAACCCACTTCTGCCTGACTCCCAGGCTTTCGGTGGAGCAGTCCCTCCCCCAAGTCAAGAGGACAGAGAGAAGACCTGGGCTGGTGGTGGGGGCCAGCGGGGGCCATGGTTTTTGTCTGACCACCATGTTTTTTCTACTTCTGATTTCCGGGAGCCGGGGCAGGGGGGTGCTGTCAATCATGGGACCTGACCGTGGGGGTGGTGGCACCACACAGCCCCGCCAATCAGAGTAAGCGATTCCTCTGGTCACAGTAATTAGCTCAGGGGTGAACGCAAGGCTCATCAAGGGCCCATCAGCATCTTCCCTGGGACTGATATACGAATGCTGAGCTGCAGGCAAGCTTTCTTTGTGCGGGGGTTGCTAAGGTGCGATGCCGTGAGGGCCCCCTGGAAAGAGAGTGTGTGCAAAATTAGGCCAAGCCAAGCTGAGCCAGTGTTCCTCAAACAGCATGCATCAGAGTTACCTGGAGGGTTCGATTAAACCCAGATTTCTCGGCCCCCCTCCATAGCGTCTGAGTCAGCAGGTCTTGGGCGGGGCCCTGAGAATGTGCATTTCTAACTAGCCCCCAGTGATGCTGATGCTGCTGGTCGGGGACCACACTCCGAGAACCCCTGAGTGAAGAGATGGAGCGAGTGACCAGGGCCCGGTGACAGCTGGCCCACTGCACCCTGGGAGCGTAGGCCGTGAAACTCTGTTCTTTTGTTTCAGCTCATGTAAGCTGGTCCCTGCCTCTGGCGACAGAAAGAGTCTAGCCTAACATAACAGTCTTTGAGAGTTTGCACTGCCTTCTTGGCTTCCAGATAATTGGAGAAAGATGAGGAAGCTGATTTCGGCAGCCGCAGGATAAAACGTCAGATATTAAGAACTTGGCTGTGAACACTGGGGACACAGAGATGAGCACAGGTGCTAGACTGTGGTGTCTCCGCCTCTTATACTGTCCTGCCCAGAGACAGGGGACCGGCTGAGGTGACCTCCGCTGGCCCCAGGAGCCGCCCCAACCTCTCCGTACCTGAAACCCGGCGTAGAGGAGCAGCAGGGGCAGGAGGACCAGGACAGCCGCCGGTGTCGCTACCGTCACCACCAGGCTGACCTCCAGGAGTCCAAAGGCGTAGACCAGCAAGGACCGGAATTTGTCTGGGATGTCCACATCCACTATGTCTGTCTCCTTGGAGAAGCGGGCCAGCAGGTTCCCCACGGGCGTCTGCTCAAAGAAGCTGATGGGTGACCGCGCCACGTCCCACAGGAGCCTCTGGAAGAGCAGCCTGGATGCCCGGATGCCCCCCAGGAGCACTGTGGCCATGGAGGCAAACAGCCCGATGGCTGGGCAGAGAGAGAGGGTCAGAGCGTGAGGGCTGGGGAGCCTCCTGTGGGGTCTTGGGCAGGTCCCCACCACCGCCCTGTGGTGCCCTCTTATGATCTGGCCACCCTGACTATCCCTTGATGGCATCACCCTGGAGCGTCCCCTCCCCAGTTCACGTCCACCCAGGATCTCAGAACATGACCTTATTTGAAAATAGTGTCTTTGCAGACGTTATTAGTTAAAGATCTTGAGACAAGATCATCTTGGATTCAGGGTGGGTCCTAGATCCAATGACTTGAGTCTTTATCAGAGGAGAAGACACACAGAGATGCAGAGAAGGAGGTGATGTGAAGATGGAGGCAGAGACTGGCATGATGCACCACAAGCCAAGGATGCTGAGGACCCCCAGCCACCACGAGAAGCCAGGAGAGGGGCCCTCAGGAGGAACCCTTCCTGCTGACACCCTGATTTCGGACTTCCGGCTTCAGAACTGTGGAAGGATAAATTTCTCTCCAGCTACCTGGTTTGTGGTAATCTGTTTTCTGGCAGCCCTCGGAAACTAAGATACCTCCTTCCTCCCCATGCCAACCTAGGTGCTTGGAATAGGGCTAACTTCACTACCTGGCTCCAGGTGGGGCAAATTTCATCCCTGGCCAGTCCAAACCACTGCGACTGGTTCAGGGATGAACACATGACCCAAGTTGGGCCAATGAGAGAGACTAGGACTTTGCTAGAACTTTTGGAAAAGACATGCTCTGTTTTTTGAGGTGGTCAAGCTGGAGCTGTGGGATACCATCTAACCACTGGGGGAGAAGCCTGCCTGGATAGGAAGCTATCACAGAGGGAGAAAATGAAGCCATTCTGACAGCCACAGTTGGACCCCTGGATCCAGCCATACCTGAAGCCAGTTACTAATGGATTCCAGTCTCATAAGCTAATAAATTCAGTTGTTGCTTAAACTAGTTTGAGCCATATAGTTATATACTTAGCATGCTATAGCTATGTAGTTAGTAGCTATGTTAATTTCAGATAGAGCAGCCTTCACAGTAAGAAAAATTGTCAGGGGTAAGGAGGGGCATTACAGAAAAGCAGTAAGGACATGGTTTAACACAACGCCATCAATCGACTGGATATAATGGACATCAATAGACAACTTCATCCAAAAACAGCAGCAGAATATAAATTCTTTTCAAACTCACATGGGACATTCACCAAGATAGACCACATTCTGGGCCATAAATCCTACCTTAACAAACTTAAAAAAGCAGAAACCATAAAATGTCTATTCTCAGACCACAATGGAATTGAACTAGAAAGACAGCTGGAAAATCCCCAAAATACTTGAAGATTAAATAACATGTTTCTAAGTAACTCATGGGTCAAAGAAGAAATCTCAAGATAAATTTAAAAACAGTTTGAACTAAATGAAAATAAAAACACAACTTATCAAAATTTATGGAAAGCCGTCAAAGCAGGGCTTAGAGGAAAATGTATATCATTGAATGCATACATTAGAAAAAAAGAAAGATCTAAAGTCAATCATCTAAGCTTCCACCTTAGGAAAACAGAAACAGAAGAGCAAATAAATCCAAAAAAGCAGAAGAAAAGAAACAATAACAATTAGAGTAAAAATAAATGAAATTGAAAAACAGAAAATCAATGAAAACAAAAACTGGTTCTTTGAAAAGATCAATAAAATTGATAAACCTTTAGCCAGGCTAACTAGGAAAAAAAGAGGGGGGACACAAACTACTAATATCAGAAATAAAAGGGGGGACATCACTACAGATCATATGGATATTAAAAGGATAATAAAGCAATACTAGGAATTACTCTATGACCACAAATGTGATGACCTAGGAGAAATGAACTGATTCCTTGAAAGACACAATCTACCCAAACTCACACAAGACAACACAGATAATCCGAATGGGTCCATAAATATTAAAGAAATTGAATCAACAATTAATAACCTCCCAAAACAGAAAGTTTACTGGAGAATTCTACCAAACATTGAAGGAGAAATTATACCAATTCTCTACAATCTCTCTCAGAGGTCAGGAGCAGAGGGAATAATTCCTAACCCACTCTGTGAGGCCAGCATCACCCTAATAGCAAAACCAGGCAAAACATCACAAGAAAAGAAAACTCCAGACCAATCTCTCTCTTGAACGTAGATGCAAAAATCCTCAACAAAATATTAGTGAATTAAATCCAACAATGTATAAAAAGAATTATACACTATGAGCAAATGGGATTTATCACAGGTATGCAAGGCTGGTTCAATATTTGAACATCAATTAATGTAACCCATCACATTGACTGGCTAAAGAAGAAAAATCACATGATCGTATGCAGGAAAAGCATTTGACAAGACGCGACACCCATTCATGATTAAAAAAAAAAAAACTTTCAGTAAACTAGGAATAGAGGAGAATTTCCTCAACTTAGCGAAGAACGTCTACATAAAACCTATGGCTAACTTAATGGTGAGAATGATGCTCTCCCACTAAGCTCAGGAACAAGGCAAGGATGTCCCCTCACTTCTTTTCAACATCCTACTGAAAGTCGTAGCTAATGCAATAAAAATAAGAAAAGGAAATAAAAGGTATACAGAGCGGAAAGGGAGAAATGAAACGGCATTTGTTTGCACATCACATGACTGTCTATGTAGAAAATCAGAAATAACTGACAAAAAAACTCCTGAAACTAATAAGCAATTATTGCAAGGTTTTAGGATGCAAGGTTAACATGCAAACATCAATCGCTTTCCGATATATCAGCAATGAACAAGTGGAATTTGAAATTAAAAAACATAATACCATTCACATTAGCACCCCTCAAAAATGAAATCCTTAGGTATAAATCTAACAAAATAAGGACAAGATCTATATGAGGAGAACGACAAAATTCTGATGAATGAAATCAAAGAACTAGATGGAGAGATATTCCATGTTCATAGACAGGAAGACGCAGTGTTGTCAAGATGTCAGTTCTTTCCCACTTGATCAACAGATTCACTGCAATCCCAATCAAAATCGCGGCAAGTTATTTTTTGGACACTGACAAACTGATTGTAAAGTTTATACAGACCCAGAATAGCCAACTCAATATAGAAGGAGAAGAACAAAGTCGGAGGAACGGCCCTACCTAAATTCAAGGCTTACTATAAAGCTACAGGAATCAAGACAGTGGGATTTGTGAAAGAACAGACAGATAGATGGATGGAACAGAATGGAGAGCCCAGAAATAGTCATCAATATAGTCAACTGATCTTTGACAAAGGAGCAAAGGCGAAATAACAGAGCAAAGAGAGTCTCTTCAACCAATGGCGCTGGAACAACTGGACATCCACACGCAAAAAAAAAAAAGAATCTAGAAACAGACCTTATAACTAAACCAAAATGGATCACAGACATAAACGTAAAACCTACGACTATAAAACTCCTAGAAGATGACGTAGGAGAAAACCCAGATGACCTTGGATACGGCGATGACTTTTCAGATGCAACAGCAAGAACACGGGGCGTAAAAGAAATAATTGATAAGACGGACTTCATTAAAATAAAAAACTTTTGCTTGGTGAAAGACGCTGTCAAGAGAATGAGAAGACAAGCCACAGACTGGGGAGACATATTTGCAAAACTTTGATATCATCTGATAAAGGACTGTGATCCAAAATATACAAAGAACTCTTAAACTCAACAATAAGAAAATAGACAACCCAACTGAAAAATGGGGCAAAGAATGTAACAGACAAAGATACAGAGATGGAAAAAAAAGGCACAGGGAAAGATGCTCCACATCACATGTCATCAGGGAAATGCAAATTAAAACAACCGTGAGATACCACTACACAACTATTAGAACGGCCAAAATCCAGAACACTGACAACACCAAAAGCCGGTGAGGACATGGAGCAACAGGAATGCTCATTCATTGCTGGCGGGAATGCAACATGGTACAGCCATGCTGTAAGACAGTGTGGTGGCGTCTTACAAAACGAAACACACATTCTTACCATACGATCCAGCGATTGCGCCCCTTGGTATTTATCCAAAGGAGCTGAAAACTTATGTCTACACAAAACCCTGCCCACATGTGTTTACAGCAGGTTTATTCATAATGGCAAACCTGGAGGCAACCAATATGACCTGCAGTAGGTGAATGGGGAAAATAAGCTGTGGTACCTCCAGGCATTGAGATATTATTCAGTGCTCGAAAGAAATGAGCAAGGAAGCCATGAGAAGACACACAGGAACCTTAAATGCATGTTAGTAAGTGAAAGACGCCAGTCTGAAAAGGCTCCAGACTGTATGACGCCAACTATGACATTCTGGAAAAGACAAAACGTGGACACAGGACAATGACCAGTGGCTTCCGGGGGTCCGAGGGGAGGGAGGATGACCAGATGGAACACACGGACGTTTAGGGCAGTGAAAGTATTCTGGATGATCTATAGTGGTGGATACATGTCATCATCCATTGGTCCAAACCCACAGGCTGTCCAACACCAAGAGCAAAGCCTGATGTAAGCCGTGGGCTTTAGGTGGCTAGGACGCATCAGTGCGGGTCCATCAGTCGTAACAAATGTCCCACTCTGGTGGGGGGACGTTGATAATGCGGGAGGCTGTGCACGTGTGGGGATGGAGGGGCAATGGGAAATCTCTTTACTCTCTGCTCAATTTTGCTGCAAACTAAAACAACTCTAAAAAAATGAATGTTTTTTAAAAAAGGACTAAAAGCTGTGAGGTGATGCTGGTGGCGACGTGAGGGCAGAGGTCCAGCTCGTCTGGACGTTTGGGGTGGGGGAGTGGCAGCAGCGTGGGACACTGGGGTGGGGATGCTGGCAGTCACCGGCGGTCAGGCCCTGGAGCTGCCTCTGTGTGGGGGGAGGGTCCGAGTCCACTGACCCGCCCTGTCTGTCCCCACCTAAGGGCTCAGCTGTCCCAAGACCTGGGGGCCAAGATTCTGCCTTTGCCGATGAGGCTGGGAGAGACTCACAGGTTCCAGAGAAGGAGGGATGTGCTGTGTCCCCCACTCCCCTCGGCCCCACCTTAAGGATGCCAGTCCGTGCTTGGACCCAGGATGCTTGCACAGATGTTCTAGGAGGACGGGGCGAGCCAGAGATGGGAGCGGGAATGATGGAGGCTGAGGCGGGCAGGCGAGGGTACCTTGGAGACAGCCCAGCAGCCCGAAGACCCAGCCCCGCAGGGCCGTCTGCGTCTGCCGCCCGCCCACCGTGGGGTCGTCCGCCCACAGGCTCAGCCAGTAGCCGCGGCAGAAGGAGGCCACTTGCTGGCAGAGGAAGAGGAAAAGCGCGTAGAGGCAGAGTGGGGTGCCCACGGCCCGGAGGTAGGTCAGGTACATGGCGGCCTTCACCTGGAGCACACACAGGGGAGATGCAGGCGGGCAGAGAGGGCCCGGGGGCGGGGCAGGGCCAGGTGAGGCTCCCCAAACCCGCCAACGGGGAAGACGGAGCCACCAGGGAGACCTCACAGGTCCTCTCAGCCCCTCCCACCTGGGGCACCATCCCCCCTACTGGCCCAGCTGACCTCAGGACCCCCTTCCTCTGGGGGACCCCCAGGACGCCCAGGAGCCTTCATGGCTGTGGCACTTTCCTGCTTTGGAGTGATTTATTGAACACCTACTACGGGACAGGCATGTGTCTCTACCCTCACGATAATGCCCACCTGACAGATAAGGAAACTGAGGCACAGAGAGGTTAAGCCACTTGCTTAAAATCCGGCTCCTACTAATCTGAAGTTCTCCACACAGCTGCAGCCAGAGGGAACTTCTGAAAACATCGACCTGACCCCACCTTGCTGGCGCTGCCCTGCCATGGCTTTCTCTTGCTCTTGGAAGAAATTCCAGACTTCTAGTCCACCTCCCAGCCTACCCCCTACTCACTATCTGCCAGCCTCGTGGGATTTCTTTCTTTTCTCTGGCACCCTAAACTCCCTTCCACCTCAGAGCCTTTGCACCTGCTGTTCCCTCTGCCCAGAATGTGCTTCCCCCTGCTCTCTCCACGGCTGGTTCCTTCACATCCTTCAGGGCTCAGGTCCAATGCCACCCCTGGAGCATCCTATGCAAGCAGGCCCCCAACCCTCGGTTGGTCTCCATCTCATTGCCCTTCTTTATTTCCTTTATAGCATTTATCATTATCTGATATTACTTTGCTTATTAGCCTAATTGTGTGCTGCCTGTCTCTCCCCACTAGCATGCAACCTCCATGGGGGCAGAGACTTTGCCTGGCACATAATGGGGGCTCTGTAAATATTTGCTGGGTGGCGGAGTGGGTGGAAAGTTGCGTGGGATGATGGGTGGTTGGGCGAATGGAGGAATGAATGGATAGATAGATGAATAAATAAGTGGATCTGTAGGAGGGTGGGCGGATAGGTGAGCGAAAAGATGGATGGAAGGGTGGATGGATGAGTAAATAGATGGGTGGGTGGATGGATGGGTGGGTAGAAGGGTGATGGGTAGATGGATGGATGGGTGGATGGATGGGTGGGTAGATGGATGATGGATAGATGGATGGATGGGTGGATGGATGGGTGGGTAGATGGATGATGGGTGGATGGATGGGTGGGTTGATGGATGAGTAAATAGATGGGTGAGTAGATGGATGGGTGGGTGCATAGGTAGGTAGGCGGATGGGTGAGTAGGATGGACAGGGTGGGTGGAAAAGTGGGTGGATGGATGAATGAATGAGTTGGTAGGTGGGTGGAAGGGTGGGTGGATGGGTGGACACAGTAGCATAGAAGGAAAGAAACAGTACAAGCTTCAGATTCGGACTGACCTAGATTTGAGTCCCAGGTTGGTCGCTGGTTAGCTGTGGGAACACAGACAAGTCTCTGAACTCTTGAGGACCTCAGTTTCTTCATCTCTAAGATGACGCTATCCTCATCTAATTTTAGGGTGGTTGTGAGCATTAAGAAACATGAATCGTCTAGCACCTGACTCGGCACATAGTAGGTGTTCAATAAAGGTGAGTCTCCCCCGCCCCAGTGCTGTATCTGGTGGGAGGTCTTGAGCCCCCGGGAGTGGCAGTGGCAGTGGGTGTGGAGGGGAGGGAGCATCTGGCGGTTACCCTGCCATACCGCACGCTGTCCTCTCCTGTTGGCCGTCCTGCCCCCTCAGGGTTATCTGGGGGAACCCACGTCTGGGCCTCTGAGCTGGTGCTGTCCTTCTCAGGGACTATCTTCCTGGACCTGTCATTTAGAGGTCAAATAAGCACAAATCAGTGTCTCCTTCCATGGGGTGTGTGTGCCCAAGCCTCATGGCCACTGGGAGCCACTGAGCTCTGGGGTACATTCTCCACTCATTCATTTGTTCATTCATTCAACTAACATACTGAGCACCCAGTAGGTGCGGGGCCCACCCCCTCCCTCGGTGGCGCCCAGCTAGACGCTGTCTGTTATCTCAGAGTCGAGCACTCCTGTCCTTCCAAAGCCATTTCACGAAATGAGCTGATTCACCCAACTGTGCAACTTGGTTTTCATTTTGGCCTAAGCTTTACTGCCATTAGCCCCTGCTGTTTACCCTCAAGTTTCTTAGTCCAGCTTGGCAGGATGTTAATTTTGCACAGTTCAGACGTTGAAGACTTCTGGAATGTTCCTTTCCTCTGTGGCTGAGTGGGCCGACTTAACCCTAAATGTGAACTGCCATCTGCTAACCGTGCAATCAGGGGCAGCTGACTTACCCTCTCTGTGCCTCAGTTTCCTCAGCTGTAAAATGGGGATAATCTATGTGTGTCTGTCTATCTATCATCTATCCATCCATCAGTTATCAATCTATCACCTATCTATATATTCATTCATCTATCTCTTTTTCGCTATCTCTTTATCAATCAAATCACTTATCTATCCATCCATCAATCTATCATCTATCTACCAACCAATCTGTCATCTATCCTTCCACCAATCATTTATCTATCTATATCTATCTATCTACCAAGCAACCTATCATTTATCCATCCATCATTTATCATCCTGTCATCTATCTGGATCTATCTATCTACATTTATCTATCATCTATCCATATATTCATCTATCTATATCTATTTGTCTCTCTATCATCTATATATCCATCATCTGTCAATCAATCATCTATCAATCTATCCATCCATCATCTTTCTATCTATCTATCCATCCATTTCCATCTATCTCTCTCTCTATCTCCATATCTGTCTATCTGATCTTACTTAGGGTTCTTGTGCGCTGTGAGGACGAGTGGGACAGTGCAGTGGGTGGCCCGGGAGTGCTCTGGGTGGCTAGCTGGGACGGGGAGGGGCTGTGTCCAACCTCATCTTCCCCCCAGGCACCGACACCCCTCGATGTCCCCCTGCTCTCTCCCAACAGCTGGCACTTAGGCTCACGCTGCCTGGTGCCCAGTGGTCTGTTGTTTTCTGTTTTACAAGGTCACGTTCCGAAACAAGGGAGAGCACCGTGTGGCCGGGTCCCTCTACTGCGGACAGCCCCACAGTGAGTCCAGCTGTGGCCTGGCTGGAGGGGGCTAGAGAGAAGGGGACAGGGGGCCTCCTCCGGGCGATGCCCCCCACCACGTGCTCTCAGCAGCCCCAAGTGACGCCATGTGTGTAGACTCAAGCACTGTGCATGGCAATCCTGTCCAAGCGTGAATGACAGGGCCAGGCATGGTCATTAACAACTACAGAAAGGACTTTTCTTGGGACCCAGCCCTGCCCCACTGAGCAATGAGACCATCTGACAAACATTAAGGCACTCATCACATTTGAGGGCAAACTGGTCATTCTGTGAACAGGACATCTGGGGGCTTAACCAATTTGGCCATTTGATTGTCAAATAGTTGCTGGTGAATTTCCCGCAGCTGAGTCCCCTGGTGGGTATCGGGCAGGGACTGAATGCATAACAGTTTCGGCTGCCCCCTGCCTGCCTGAGATGCAGGTGACCAGTAGCCCTGCTGCAGCCTCAGCAAGGGCCCTCCCTGTGCTCAGCACCACGGCGAACTCACCTCTCTGGTCCACCCACAGGCCTCCTGCCTCCAGGGGAGCCTCTGGGATGCTCACCACCGCTCACAGGCTCTGTTTCTGCAAAGTCAAGGGTGTCTCGTCACAACGGGGGTCAGTACCTCAGGGTCGGGTTGCTGGCTTTGCCACCCACCGGCTGGAAGGCCTTAACTCATCTGAGCATCCCCTTCCTCTGATCTGCCTCCCGCAACCTCTCCCAATCCTCCCCGGGTTCTTCCAGGAACATTATTCATTCGTTCATTCACTCACTCATTCATTCATTCAGCAAATATAATCGAGTATCTGCTATGAACTTGGGGCTGGAAAACATCAGTAAACACCGTACAAAATCAAGATGCTCCGGGTTCCCCCGACAGCCTCGCATGAGCAGTTCACTGTACCCAGAATGTTCTTTCTGGCTAACTCCCACCCCACCTCGAATGTCCTCTCCCCGAGGAAGGACCTGCCCCGTGACCACCCCCCAGGCTGGGTGGTTCCATCTCCAAGCTCCAGGGTGGCCCCCCCGCCGCCCCCGTGAATCAACACTTAGGGTTTTCGGCAGGGAGGGCCAGTGCTCGACAGACGTTTTCAGAAGGGACAAGGGGCACCCGGCCGTGAGTCCTTGCTTTGTCACAGAGGGGCCGTGTACAGGCTGGTGATGAAAACCCACGTGCTCTGGGGCCCCGTGGCTGAGGTTCAAACCCCAGCGGTGCCACTCATAAGCCACGTCACCTCGGGCCAGTTCCCTAACTTCTGGGCCTCAGTTCCTTCCTCTGTAAAATGGGGGTAATTACAGTAGTGACCTCAGGAGGTCACTGTGATAATTAAGTGAGTGAATGTACGTGAGGTGCACGGGCTGATCTTTATCATGCATGTGGGCCAGCTGGGATCGGCAACTCCGCTTCCAGGACACTGTCCTTCTTCCAGGGGGCACTGCCTTCTCTGGATGCTCAGCGGCCCTCGCTGGCATGTCGGGGCCTCCTGGCCTCTAGGCACCAAATGGCCATCTCGCTCAGTCTCTTAGCAGTTAGGAGCAGAGACTCTGGAACTGAATGCACCCAAGTTCTAATCTTGTGACCTCGGGCAAATTATTTAACTCTGTTGCCGGAGTTTGCTCATCTGTAAAATGGCAGCAATAATCATATGTGTCTCATGGGGTGTTGTGAAGATCAAAGGAAACAGTGTATGTTCATCAAAGCTCTTAGCACAGCCCCTGGCTTGTGGTCGGTGCCACTGGCTCCTATGAAGGGGATGGTGGCCTCTTGGGAGAGCCGGCCGCCTCCAGGCCTGGGCCTGCAGGGAGTGTAGCCGGAGCGCTCCACTCATGCCACTGGGACCCTCGGAGCCTTCTCTCCGTGGATGGCAGAGGCAGGCACAGAGACCCAGCAAAGCCCAGTCACTACCTCCTTCTCCTCCAGCTCCTGGGTGTCTGGCTCGATCCAGAAGACACACCAGGGCCCCCTTCCTGCGCAGAAGCTCCTGGTAGGAACCCATCTCTGCAATGGCGCCGTCTTCCAGCACCACGATCCAGTCGGCCTCGGGCAGGACGTGGAGCGCGTGGGTCACGAGGATGCGTGTCTGGGCAGGAAGGGGTGGAAGTCACACTCGTGTGCTTGACCGGTCTTCCAGAACTGGGGGAGGGGCGGGCAGGGTCCCTGGGCTCTGAGCAGGGACAGCTCCCCTTCTTGCACTTCCTGAAAACAGCATGTCCCCACAGAGTTATAGAGGGGAGCCTTCAACCTGTGTCTCGAAACCAGAAGACACAGAGGTCACCTGAAACTGGCCGATCACCGGAGGCAGAGCTGGTCATTTAACCACAGATTTGTGAGCAAGAAGTAACTGCTGTTGTGAGCCAGCGAGGTTTGGGGGTCTTTTGTTATGTAGCATTGTCACAGCAAAGCTGACTGTTACAAAGGGGAAAACCGGACTCTCGGAGGGTGGGGTGAGATGGCCTTGGGTTAGGACTGGACCAGAGGACTTTCTTGGTCTCTGCCTTGTGCTCTCTGACACATTTTCCCAAACGCACCGTCCCCTGGAGCAGCCCACTGGGCCCGATGACCTGGTCAAAGACGTGCTGGCCCACGTGGGCATCCAGGGCCGCCAGGGGGTCGTCCAGCAGGTACACAGCGGCCTTCCGGTACACGGCCCGGGCCAGGCTCAGCCGCTGCTTCTGGCCTCCAGAGAGATGCATGCCCTGTGGCCACGAGAGAGGGACAGGGACCCGAGTCTACGGCTGCTGGGTGAAGCCGGTGCGACGGGGGCCACGTCTGCCCCTCAGCGTGAAGTACAGCTCACTGCGCCTGTGCCCCGGGGCCACGTCCCAGCTGTCAACACGTGCTCTCCAGCCAACATCCCCCAGCCTCGCCCTGCTCCCTTCCAGGCAGGCTGCCTGGAGGAGGCGTCTGCATGCCCCACGTCCACTCTCTCTGCCTCCCACTCCCTGGTCCCTCCACCGGAGTTTGGCTTCTGTTCCCATTTCCCCACCAACAGCCTTCCTCAAGGACACCAGTCATTCCTCTGTTAACTGATCCAGTGGGAGGTTTTCAGTCCTTATTTTCATGCATTCATTCATTCACTCATTCCACTCCTATTCACCACATGGCTACTATCTACCAGCAGTGTTCCAGGCTCCGGGGACAGAGCCATGACAAAACTCAGTCCCTGCTCTTGTGGATCTTTCACTTTAACATGGGGAGGGGGTCATCAATAAGCAAACAAGGGAAATACATTGCCCAGTGGAAGGTGCTATGAAGAATAAGGCAGGGGAAGGGTGGAGGGTATGCTGAGGGAGCAGGGTAGCTGTGCTGGCAAAGGCGGGCAAGGAAGGCCACTCCACTAAGGTGACATTTGAGTTGAGACCTGACACAAGTGAGAGGTGCACCTTGTGGACTCCTGAGAAAGAGCCTGACATGCAGAGAGAACAGCAGGTGCAAAGGCCCTGTGGTGGGAGCGTGCTTGGGCGTTCAAGGAACATGGCAGAAATCCACGCGGCTGGAGTGAAGCGGGAAAGGGGGAGCATGATGGGAGATGGGCTCAGAGAGGTAACTGGGGCCTGATCGTGGGGGCCTTGTCAGTGATGGTCAGGGTTTCGGCTTTGACTCTGAGGGAAACGGGAAGACCCTGGAAGATTTGGAGCAGAGGAAGGACGTGGTCAGACCTGTGTTTGAACGGAATCCTTGTAGCTGCTGCGCTGGGATTAGCCTCTCAGGGGTGAGGACGGGAACAAGGAGGGCGGCCAAGGGCTGCTGTGGCCATTTAGGGGGCAGTTGGTGGCTGATGGGACCAGAACATTCTGGTCTGCCTCGAAGGGGGACCTGAGAGGATTTGCTGATAGATTAGATGTGGGTGTAAGAACAGAAGAATCAAGGACCACACCCAGCGTTTGGATCTGAGCTCCGGAAGGATGGAGCATCCATCACGGGGACCGGGCAGGCGGCGGGCGGAGGGGGTTCCAGGGGAGCACATGTTTGGTCTAGGATGTGACACGGCTGGACAGACGGCGAGGGCAGCGGCCGCCCCCTTCCTTGTGAAACACCTTTCCCTCGGCCTCCACGAAGCCACGCCCTCCGCCCTGGAGGCTGGCACAGCCCCTGAGGGCGCACCTCCCTTTCCTGGGCCCTCTCCTCTCCCGAAACCTCCCCCATTTCCTGAACTTTGACCCCTGCATTTCTACTTGATGCCCTAATCCAGGGGTCAGCCACCTTTTTCTGTAAAGGGCCAAAGAGGAACTATCTTAAGCTTTGCAGGGCCCCGCGGTCTCCGTCATAACTGCTCATCTCTGCCCTGGTGCAAAAGCAGCTGTGGGCCACCTGTAAATGACTCGGCACGGCTGTGTCCCAATAAAGCTTTATTTACAAAAACAGAGGGTGGGCCGGGTTTGACCTGCGGGTCGCAGTTTGCCGACCCTGCCTGATCTGTAGCTCCAGACGCATACATCCTGTTTATTGGGCATCTCTGCTCTAACCCTTTGGCGAGGCCCAGAGAGGGGAAGCCATTTGACCAATGTCACCCAGAAAGGCAGGGCAGGGCAGCACAGGATCCCAGGTCCCCTCACCCCGAGTTGTTAGAGAGCCCACCGTTCTCTGCCACGTCTCCGCCTTTGTGTCTATTTTCAACCATTCACTCATTAACAATTATGAGGCACCGACTGTGTGCTTGGCCCTAAGCTGGGCCCTTTTTCTCCCCCATGTCCCTGTCGCCCCGTCTCCCCTTTGTCCCTCCCACACAGGTCAGGGAAGCAAATGGCCCCCCACTGCAATGCCTCCCTGTCCCAAGAAGGCCCCCCAAGGCTCACCTGCTCCCCAATTTGGGTGTGGAGCCCTGCAGGGAAGCTGCCCACGTCCGGCCACAGTGCGCAGGCCTCCAGGACTCTCTCCAGCCACGGCGGGTCCAGCTCCTGCCTGAAGCACACGGTCTCCACCACGGACGTGTTCTGGACCCAGGCCTCCTGGGGCACGTAAGCCACGGGACCCTAAAACATAGGTCGGTCGCTCTGGCCATTGGGAGGCCCACGAGGACGGAGGTGGGAGAGATTCTGGAGGAGGCGGGGGAATTGGGCTTTTGGTGGTGGTGGAAGGAGGGGAGGGTGAAGGGAGAGGAGCTTGGCTGGGACAGTGGGGGGGGGGGCATGGTAGCAGACAGGCAGGGGGTGCGGTCTCACCTTGATGCTCACAGACCCCTCCAGCTTTGACAGTTCCCCGAGGAGGGCAGAGAGCAGGGAGGACTTCCCTGCCCCCACGGGACCCACCACGGCCAGCAGACAGCCCTGGGGCACCGTGAGGTTTATCCTGGCGACACAGCATGGGAATGAGTCCCTGGGTAGAGCCCCGCCCGTGGCTGTGCCCCCTCAGTGTCATTTGACAATGTCTAGAGATATTTTTGGTTGTCACGACTGGGGTGGGTTGCTGCCTGACTCCGGTGGGTAGATACTGAACGTCCTGTTAAATATCCTGCAACGCACAGGACAGCCCCCCAAGGAAGAATTATCCAGCCCAAATGTCGACAGTGTCGAGGCTGAGGAACCTCGAGCTAGGTGTGTTCCTGCCTCAGGACCTTTACACTTGCTGTCCCTACTGCCCAGAAAGCTCTTCTCTCAGACATTTGCAAGGCTCATTCCCTCCCTTCACTATAACCTGTTTAAATGCCAGGCCTTCTCTCACTATACAAGCCAGTCCCTTGACATTGTCCTCTGTCCCCTTACCCTGATTTCTCGTTTGTGCATCCCTCTCACCAGAATGTCAGCCCTAAAGATACAGAGCCCTTGTCTGTTTTCTTCCCTCTATTCCCAGTGCCTCAAGCAGACTCTGGCACATAGCAAGTACTCAATAAATACTACGATGTGGGGGGAATGACAACCAACAGAAACGCCCCAGAGTATTTTCTTTCCCTTCTTAGGGAGTTCTGGGATTGGATGGGGTTTTCAGTCACAAAGGCCCAGCCAAAGAGTGGGGGGCTGGAGATGACAGTGACTTGGGGAGTGAGACAAGAGGGATAGGAGGGGGTGCAGCTGGCAGGGCTGGGCTTCGGGGCTCTTCTTGGCCAGGCCTGCCCTGGCATCAGCTTGGGAGCAAAGGGTGTCCCCTCCCTGATGGGGAAGCTCAGACACCCCGTTCCTCCACCCACAGCAGCTCCTGCCGTCCCAAGGCTCTGTCCGCCAGGGCCAGTCCTGGGGTGTCCCCAGTGGAAACCAGCCCAGGCTAACCCACCCTCCAGCCCCAGGCTGGGAAACCACACTGCAGGAGTTTCTGGCATCTCCCCCCATCAACGGGAAGGCCGTTCTGTACCTGTGCAGGCAGGGCAGGCCTTCCTGGGACCACGCAAAGGTGCCATCGTGCACGCGGATGCAGGTCTCTCCGGACGCTACAGGGCACAAAAGCCAGTTACTCCAGAAGCTGTCGGCCCGCCTCCTCCTCTGACAGACCCCCAGAGGCAGCAGGAAACTCCCCCACATGACATCACGGACCCTATGCTATTAATTGAGCCGCTCCTGAGAGCTGGGGACTCGCTGTCTCCTGGTGGCCCTCAGGACAATCCCGCACAGCCTCACCTGGCAGTGGCAGTGGGGAGTGGATCAGAGACCTGGATGGGAGGAGTAACCGCCTAGGGCCACCCAGCCGGGAGCGGCAGCCCGGGGATTTGAACCTAGCGCCCGGTATGGAACGCCCGGATCACACAGATTCAGTCGAACCAAGCTGTGCCCAGCTGAAAACAGGACAGAGCCTTGAGTAGCCTCAGAGACACCAATTCTGGGTTATTTAAAAGCCTCTGTGCTGACTTCTGTGGGTTTTTTTCTAATAATAGTTATAATAATAACTAAACCTCCTTGAACGCTGACTGTGCTGGGCCCTGCTCTCCGTTCGGTACTTGAACGAACTCATTTCACAACAATCCTGTGCAGAGGTGCTGGAAAGGTCATCACGCCCATTCTCCAGATGGGCACACTGAGGCTCAGGGAGATTAATAGCTTGCCAAGGTCACCAAGCTTGGGGTCGGTGGTGGGGCCAGAATTTGGACCCACGCAGCCCAACATCACAGGCTATGCTTTTAACCGCCATGCCGGTGTTTCCTCTGTAACGGTTCAGTTGATGTCACCAGCCCCGTAGGTGTATGGTTAGAAATAGATGGGCAGAGCGGGGAAGCCCAGAGAATCCGTACTTGACGGGTCTCATCATACGATGGTGCCCGTAATCTCTCCGATTTTACTTTGCCACGCTCATCTCTAGCTGGACTTTCTGCAGGAGGACAACGACCTGGTCTGTTAAAGTGTTCACTGCTGGACACCCCGAGTGGCACACAGTAGGTGCTCAGGGAGTAGTTGCTGCAGGGCGGGCAGAAACAGTAGGCGCTCAATGAGCAGTTGTTCCAGGATGGGCAGAAGGCAGCATCGCGGTGCCAGTTTCCAAGTTATACAGCGAGGGCATGCTCTGCACGTGCCGTCTGGTTGCTGGCAGCCCCCCAGCTGGGATCCTGGCTTTCCAGTGGTGGGCTGGGGGAGCCCCGCTGATCCCCAGATCCCTCCCTGACACACCCCGTCCTGCCGAACTCTGCACTCACAGCATCTGGAGGGACTTGAGTCCACGGCCTCAGCGTCAACTTCTTCCAGGCAGAGGAAGGCCGCCAGACGGTCAAAAGACACCTTCGCCTGGGGAAACCAAAGCCCAGGTTACTCGTGCCCGAAGAGCAAAAAAAGAACTGGGACTTTGCGTGTCAGGTGTCTCAAGATGCTGGGGAAAGCTTCCTGTCTAGCAAGCCCTGCTCATTTACAAGACATTAGCACAAAGCTGTCTAGGTCCCAGAAAAGGACGCACGTGGAGGTGGTGATGATGATGGTGGTGGTGATGATGGTGATGATGATGGTGGTGATAATGGTGGTGGTAAAGATGATGGTGGTGAGGATGATGGTGGTGGTGATGGTGGTGATGATGGTGGTGATGACGGTGGTGGTAAAGATGATGGTGCTGGTGATGATCCTGGTGAGGATGATGGTGGTAGTGATGGTGGTGATGATGGTGGTGGCGATGATGATGGTGATGATGGTGGTGGTGGTGACGATGGTGATGGCAATAATGGTGGTGGTAAAGATGATGGTGGTGGTGAGGATGATGGTGAGGGTGATGGTGGTAGTGATGGTGGTGGTGGTGATGATGATGGTGGTGGTGATAGTGGTGGTGATAATGATGGTGGTATTGATGATGGTGGTGAGGATGATGGTGGTGATGATGGTGGTGATGATAATGATTGTGATGATGGTGGTGAGGATGATGGTGGTAGTGATGGTAGTGGTGATGGTGGTGGCGATGATGATGGTGATGATGGTGGTGGTAATGATGGTGGTGGTGAGGATAATGGGATGATTGTGTTGGTGATGACGGTGGTGATGATGGTGGTGGTAATGATGGTGGTTGTAGTGATGATGGTGGTGAGGATGATGGTGGTAGTGATGGTAGTGGTGAAGACGGTGGTGGTGATGATGGTGGTAATGATGGTGGTGGTGAGGATAATGGGATGATTGTGTTGGTGATGATCGTGGTGGTAATGATGGTGGTGAGGATCGTGGTGAGGATGATGGTGGTGGTGACCTCCCACCTCCTCGCTCCTAATTAGCATAACTGGACCCATCAGGCCACTATCAGGAATGATTCCAAACTTTGTCCACCTGAGGGCACCAGCTCCACTCCCAACCCCAAACCCATCTTTGGTAACGAAAGAGGCGACCATATAAACAGGGATGGTGCAGCTAGGAACAGTGCTCTGAGTTTCATCCCACTGAGGAGGCACAGTATGAACAGAGACAGTAAAGGAAGAGAAACACAATAAAATTGCTTTGAATAAACAGGGAACCGAATGACTTCTGGCACGTGGCATTGCTGGAGCAGTGAGGCTGTGTATTCGAGGATGTTTGCTGGCGTTTTCTAGCTGCCTCCTCTGCCCCACCCGCCTCCTCTGCTGGTGGTGGGTGGACAGAGTCCGGGCACTGCCTGCCCCACTCCTGCAAGGCTCCTCCAAGACGGCTGCCCCTCTCCGCTGCCTCACCTGGACCACGCAGTGGATGGAAAAGGGCAGGAAAGCCTGGGCCTTGTTGAGGATGGTGAGCACTGTGAGGGTCACAAAAGCTTTCTCGGCGTCCATGGCATTCTCCTCGGCCACCAGAGTGTGGACAGCAAACACAACCAGCGCGACCTGAGTGAGACACGTGGGCGGTGACAGTGAGCTGTGAGCGTGGCCGGGGAGGTCCAGGCACAGGGGCCCATGTGGCCAAGGCCGCCATATTGGAATGGGTTCCCCTCCATCCAGATCTCACCCCACATTCTGCTAACCTCTAGTCCTCGTTCCTAGGGCACAAAGCTATGGAAGGCTCTCTTAAAAAACACGAGTGTGTTGACGAGGGGAGTTGTGTGTGTGGCCCTCGTTCTAGGTATCAGAAACTGTTGGTTCTGGCATGCCACACTTTTTCATCTTGGTAGCATTTTTTGTGGTTCTAGACACGGGTGGGACTTGGGGTTGTAGGATCCCGTGGGAGATGACGCTGACGTCACGGGTCTCAGTAGCACGTGAGAGTTCTGGGTATTGGTGGCATCTGTGCTTCTAGATGTCACTAGGGGGTGGTTCAGTTCTAGGTGTCGGTGATGTTCTGGTTCTAGGTGTCGCTTGGTGTCACGGTTACTCCGTGTGATAGTCACTCGGTGTGATGGTGACCCAGTGACCCTATCTGGGGAGCCCTCATGATTCTAAGTGACGGTACTTGTGGTTCTGAGTGTTAATGGAGGTGGTGGCAGCAGACGGCCTCTGGAGTTCTAAATCCTTCTGGAAACAGTGGTTTAATAAGGCCCAGTTGTTGCCAGCCCTGAATGTCTTATGAAGTTTGGATTTTTTTTTTTTTTTTTTTTTTTTTGCTGAGGAAGATTGGCCCTGAGCTAACATCCATGCCCATTTTCCTCTACTTTATATGTGGGATGCCTACCACAGCATGGCATGCCAAGCAGTGCCATGTCCGCACCTGGGATCTGAACCAGCGAACCCCAGGCCACCGAGAAGGGGAACGTGCGCACTTAACCGCTGCGCCCCTGGGCTGACCCCAAGAGTTTGGATTTTAGTCTGAGAGCGGTGGGGGGGTCATTGTAGGTTTGTTTGCAGCCACGTGACCGAAGTCGAAGCTGCACTTTCCCAAGGCGATTCCAGCAGCAATTTATGAAACAGATCCCAGAAGAGTGGGACAGACACTGCATGGGGTGGGGGTCCCGTAGCCATTTGCCAGCCGGGGTCAGGTGGACCTGGGGGTTTACGTCGGCAGCTTCCTGACCCGTCACCTCCTCCCCACGCCCACAGAAGCAGAAGTTCCAGCCGCTCGGAGCTTTCAGAAGGACGACAGACCTTCTCAGCCACTTCGGGGGAGCGGTTTGACGGATGAGCTAACTCAGCAGAAAGCAAGGACCCCCGAGAGAGAGCAGGATCCGGGGAGGGACGTTTCGATGCCCAGGGTGGTCTGCTAAGATCCCGGTCTCCAGGATGTGGGGGGCTCCGCCTGCCTCATTCCCGCCCAGGACTCCCTCCCGCAGTCCATGCTCTGCAGGGAGACCAGAGTGACGTCACCAGAAACGTGGACACTTGGAAGGACACCAGAGACACGGAGAAGAGGAGGCTGGATGTCCTCAAGGCGCCCAGCTCCTGGCCCCGGATGCGCAGGACTCTCTCCAGGAAGGCGCCCTCCCAGCCGTGAGACTTGACCGTCCTCACGTGCCTGAGGATGCAGCTAGTGAGCCGTGCCCGGGAGTCCTTCCGCCTCATCTGCTCTGCCTGGGACAGAGGGGAGAGGAGAGGAGAGGGCGGGGATGAGTCTGGAAATCTCCTTCTGTGCAACCGCCACACCCCACCACCAGCAAATCCTGATGATTCTGTCCCCAAACCAGGTGCCAAGCTGTGCGCCTCTCAGCATCTCTGTCCCCACAGTCCTGGCCCGAGCCACTGCCATCTCGTGCCTGGACCACTGCAGGAGGCTCCTTCCTCCTGTCCTCCTGTTTCCGCCCTCATCGCGGGTGGCGGAGACGCGACATAACGGAGGGAAGCCCCTGAAAGCAAGGGAAGACGAGAGTCCCTGAACCAGCCTGGGCATGGGGCCGTCAGGAAGGCTTCCTGGAGGTGGAGGGGACACCTGAGCTACGTCTTAAATGCTGAGGAGGTGCTGGGCCTGCGCTGAATGGTGGATGGAGGTGGGCGGGGAAGACGGAGGGGCAGCGTGACTCAGAGGAGGGTGTGGGCTGGGGCTAAGAGGGGGAGGGGCGCTGGATCGCGCTGAACGTCAGCAGAGGAGTGTGGGGGCCACCGTGTGTCACCACGAGGGGCATCACTCAAGGGGCCACCGGATGGAGAATGTCTTAGAGGCCAGAGAGGAGGCTGGAGAGACAGGCTCCACGAGAGCCACCTCCCTCCCTCCCTCGCTCCCTCCTTCTTTACTCCTTGGTTCCCAGCATCCTTTGCTCTGGGAACCTTTCCGTCTAATGAGAGAGAACAAACGAAGAGCCAGGTGCACCCTACGACAGGTGACAAGTGACAGCACTCTGGAACGAAAGTGCGCAGGCAGAGGACACGCTAGGGGAGGTGGAGGGAGGGCGTGCTTGCTGTGCCCAGGGCGGCTGGCGAGGGGGCTGCCCAGGCTCAGGGAGGGCAGGGAGGGAGACGGGGGTCTGGGGCAGGGCGTTCCGGGCAAAGGGAACGGCCAGGGCAAAGGCCTCGAGTGAGCAGGGGATGGGGGCAGGAGTCCACCGCAGAGGCTTGGCTCTGACTCAGAGCGACACGCGAGCCACGGCGGTTCTGAGCAGAGAGGGACATGACCTATGTGGTTTCATAGGTGCCCACTGGCTGATGTGTGCAGGGATGGGGCCAGGGCGAGGGCAGAAGCAGGACTCAGTGAAGGGGTCGCTGAAGTGGTCCAGGTGAGAGACAGTGGGGCTCGGGGGGCTCAGGGCGACGTTCTGGATGCGTTTCAAAGGTGATGTCAACCAAATTTGCCGACAGATGGGGTGTGAGAATGAGAGGTGACCGTGCTGACCCACGGTTGGTTTGTGGCCTGGACGCTGGAGAGATGGAGCTGCCATCCACCGAGATGGGGGACGTGGGGGGCACAGGTCTGAGTGATGGGAAAGGCTCCCACCACTGCTGGGCCTGGGCAAAACCAGGCCAGCTACGCTTCTGCCCTCTCATCTCTGCCCACCCCGCCTCTCTCCTCCTATCTCTGCCCTCCCCATCTCTCTCCTCCCCACCTCTCCTCTTCCTACCTCTGCCCCCATCTCTCCCCTTCCCACCTCTCCCCTCCCTATCTCTCCCCTGCCTGCCTCTGCCCTCCCCACCTCTCCCCTCCTCATCCCTCCCCTCCCCACCTCTGCCCTCCCCATCTCTCCCCTCCCCACCTCTCCCCTTTCTACCTCTGCCCCCATCTCTCCCCTTACCCCTTCTCCCCTCCTCATCTCTCCCCTCCCCGCCTCTCCCCTCCCCATCTCTCCCCCCCAACTCTGCCTGCCCCATCTCTCCCTTCCTTTGCAGGCCGCCTTCCCAACCTCCCGCCTGGCGTGTCCCTTCTCCCGAATGTCAAACCTGATGGTGGTTCCTCTTCTTGCTGATGAAGAAGTTCAGAGGGAGGAGGCTCAGGAAGACAGCAATGGCAGTGAGGGCAGAGGGTCCTAGAAGCTGGACACAGAAGGGACAGGATGTCACAAGATGCCTCCGGGAGCCCAGCTGGAGACCCCGAGGGATCTGGTCAGTCTTGGTGAGAGGGGATCAGACTTGGGTCCTAAGCGGGGGTGTCAGAGAGTCTGAGGAAGGCAGCCACCGGGTCACAGAGACCGGGACTCACGGGGGTCCACAGAAGGAGACACCTGCTGAGGACCAAGTCCTTCTGCATCCGGGAGGGGAAGGATGCAGCTCACAGGATGTGGGCGGGGGGTGGGGGGAATATTCAACACAGGTCGTGCTTCTAGATGGCCGGGCAAGGGAGGTGTGCCTGGCCGGAATGGTGGAGCCGGACGTCTGGACTCAGGATCTGGGTTCAAATCCCAGCTCTGACACCCCCTAGTGTGGCCTCAGGCAGTTACTCACCCTCCCTAAGCGGCAGTTTCCTCCTCTGTTAAACGGAAACAGAGCTGTCCCACAGCCTATCGTGAGTGCCCGTGTCATACAATCGACGACCACCCCGGTCCTCATTTCACCCCCACGGGCTGCCAGATTTAGCAAAGAAACCTCTAGGACACCAGCCCAGGTAAATCTGGCTTTCAGATAAGTTTTTAGGGTAAGTATGTCCCATGCAATACTCCATTTATCTGAAATTCATATTTAACTGGAATCTTGTGTTTTGTCTGGCAGCCCAACGACGCCCCAGCTGTGTGACTTTCGGACAGTGTGTTTCCTCTTGGCTGTGGTTTGTCTGGAAAATCTGCAGGTGTGGGAGGGAATAAAGGATTTTTAAGTGCCTGTGACTTTTGGAGACTCCTCCTGAGGTTATTTGGGCCCATTCTCGAGACCAGCCCCACCCCTCTCCCCAGGCTGTGGGCCTCAGTTTCCCCCCTCAGCCCCTAAGAACAGTTTTCTTATCTCCTTGATAACCCAGCGAGCCAGTTTCATTTATGCAGCAAGGGCGTCTCCCAGTGGCTGGATGGAGAAGTGCCCAGAAGGCAAACGCCAGCCCGTCCCAGCCAGAGTGGGGAAAATACTCAAAGAAATGTGAATCGAAGGTTAAACTCTCTGCAAAACTGGTATCCTTTAGCGAAAATTCTACAAATGCTGACTGTAGCAACCCTGAGGCCCCCTCTCCTTAACCAGGAGCTCAGGGTGACCCTCTGAGGTTAGGGACCATCTGCCAAGAGGCAGGGAACTTGATGGGTGTGTCGTCTGCAGATTCGCTCTAGTCCTGAGACTGCGGGCGCGATGCCCTGAATTTTCCAACGAGCCCTCCCTCTCTCCCTAGCAATAACAGCTACGTTTCTGGACCGCAGGTCAGGACCTGTCTGAAGCGCCTTACTGTCCTTTCTGAGTACTTAAGGCATGCCAGGCCCTAGAATACAAGGTCTCGAGTCAGAAAGGGTCCTGGCCCCGTGTCCTACAGGGTGCATGGAGGCAGGAGAGGGGCAACAACGATGATAACACGCACCAGGTGGCATTTTAGAGGCTGCCACACTGGCTCAGAATCCATAAGCCGTGGACACTCCCCCCCAGGGGCCTGCGAACCGTGGCACGTGGCCGGATCCCTCCTCCTTTTCTTGCACAGCCCGCAAGCTGTACCAAAATTACTAATGGCTTTTTGCGTTTTCAAATGGTTGAAGACAATCAAAAGGAGAAGACTATTTCAGGACGTGGGAAAGTTACGTAAAATTCAGTGTCCATAAATAGTTTTCTTGCAACACCGCCATGCCGATGGGATCAGTGTTGTCTGCGGCCGCTTTTGCACCAGAAGAGCACAGCTGAGTAGTTCTGAAAGAGATCGTGTGGTCCCCAATATCTACAACAGTTACGATCTGGTCCTTTACGGAAAAGTTATGGAGCCTGGCACTGACGCCGGGAGCAGAGATGGAATAAGATCTTCAGAGGAACTGTCCCGCCCGGGTATGTAATTAACCACACAGCAAATACTTACAAAGTCCCACTGTGTGCCACACCCATCTAAGTGCTTCACAAGTACCAGCACATTTCACACCTCAAGGCCGGCGGGGGCACCCTTGTTCATTACCATCCTCACCTCACAGATGGGGAAATGAGCCACAGGGAGGCTAAGCTACTTGTGCCAGGTTTTACAACTTGCAAGTGGTGGTAAAAGCAACGTCTGAACCCAGTCCGTCCCACTGCCAAGTCTGTGCTTTTAATTAAAAAAAAAAAAATCCTACATCACAAAGTAGATGTGAGGAAGTCAGGAAAAGCTCTGATTTTTCTTTTTTTTTTTTTTGGCCACATGGCCACTTTATGCCTTTTGAAAAACTAGGTAGCAAATTCTTGCCCCTCCAGTGTTCTCTTTACCTACGTGGTAAAGAGTACCTACGTGGTACCCTGATATCACAGCCGAGAAGTGTCAGTGTCATCATCATCAGCATCATCATTTTATAGATGAGGAAAGCGAGGCCCAGCGAGGGTGAGCATCTTGCCCCAGGTCAAGCGAGGGCCATCCTTGACCAAGACTTTGCCCATCGTATCAGCGGTCAGTGCGAAGATGAAGACCAGATTCAGGAAAGACAGAGGGGGCGGAGGGAGAGAAGACTCAGCTCAAATCCGTCTCCCTCTGCCCCAGCTCACCTGCCACAGGTAGACAAAGCAGACAACGATCCAGACAAGCGGCAGCCACAGCCCGTTCAGGTAGATGACGCTCTCCGTCAGCCGCTGCACGTCCACGGACACCAGGTTCACCACGTCCCCCACCGCGCTGGCCTTTCTGGAGCCGCTGGACAGAGCCAGGACCTGGGCGGGGCAGGAGGAACGAGACCCGAGTTGGAAGGAAGGATGGGGCGTGGGGCAGGCACGGAGGTTCATGGTGTGGACTGAGCAAGAGCACAGCAACCCAGCAGGCCTGGCTCTGAGCTGGGCTGCCCTTGCTGGTATGTCCAGTTCTCTTTATCATTGGAGCCTCAGTTCACGTGTCTGTAAAGTGGGCTCGTCGAATCTCCTGAGCCAGCCTCCCAGGGCCGTTGTGAGAATCCACCGAGATGACAGATCCGTAAATACTCTGAAATCCTACAGCATGGGAGCAATAATCATTAACAACACAAAGCATAAAAACCTTGGATTCCTGACAAGAATGGTGGTCCTCTGCTGAGTGCTAACTGTGTCCCAGCCACTGGGCTAAACCCACAGGCTCATGGCTCTCTGGCATGGAGCAGGCACTGCCGTAGTTCATTCAACCCAAAACGCCGCGGAGAAAATGCTCTCTATTTTTGTATCGCTAAGGAAAAAAATCAACGCCGATTAAGTAAGACCTGCAAGACACATCTTGATTTCAGAAGCGGTGAAAAAGCAAGAAAGAAAAGTGAGACTAGAATCAATGAAATGCACCATTACCAACCCCATTTTACAGCTCAGGAAACTGAGGCACAGAGAAATTGACCAACATGCCCAAAGTCAGAGGGCTTGGAAGTGGGGCCGGCCCCGTGGCAGAGTCGTTACGTTCTTGCATTCCGCTTCGGTGGCCCAGGGTTTCGCTGGTTCGGATCCTGGGCACGGACGTGGCACTGCTCATCAGGCCATGCTGAGGTGGCATCCCACATGCCACAACTAGCAGGACCCACGACTAAAAATATGCAACTATGTACTGGAGGGCTTTGGGGAGAAGAAGAAGAAGAAGAAGAAAAGGAAGATTGGCAACAAATGTTAGCTCAGGGCCAATCTTAAAAAAAAAAAAAAAGAGGGCTTGCAAGTGGCTAGGCCAGGATTGGAATCCAGTATGACTAAGGCATGACTTGGGCCAGATGGGGTGTTAGATTGACCCCTGTGGGCATTAATGTGCCTCTCAGACACCCACCTGGTTCTCTGGCAGACCCAAATCTGCCCTGACTCTGGGGTCACAGTGGACCCCTCCCAGCCCGCGGAGTGCAAAGTTCTACTTGCAACCCTTCATCTACGACATGGACAGGGAAGGAGTATGTCAAGGCCAACAGATCAGGAGACGACTGTCATTGACAAGATAGCTCTTAAACTCACAGATCTAAGAGGAGGGGCCCTCCATGCCACAGGGGGCCACGTGGAGAAGCACCAGGGTCCGTCAGAGGTGGGGGAGGGGGGACCGTGGGCAAGAGCCTGTGCTGCGGTTTTTCACAGGAAGGAAGGGTCCGGCAGGTTCAGGATCGGCCAGTGTCAATCATTTCAGCAGGCTCTGGGGCTGTGCCGGGTGGTCTGGCACCCACCCTGGGGTGATCAGGGCCCGGGACAGCGGCCTGGAGTGTGAGAGCCATAAAGGGGGCGCTTGGGGGTGTGAGCTCCGGAGTGGTGGGTTGGCGTAGGAAGGCTGTGCTCTAGGTGCGTCATCTGCTATCTCTAGGAACCGGCGGTCCCTCCAGTGTCAGCAAGGCCCCAGTTGTCAACGCACCAGATGCGGACAATAAAAAGACACGGTTAATACAGAAGCAGCCCAGAGGGTGGAACGGGGGGGTCTGACCTCATCAGAGGAAGGAGGCGTCCCTAAGGAGGGAGTGGGAAGAGCAGAGGCCTCAGGCCATCTTCCCGTCAGCCTCGACTCAAGATTTGGACTCGCAAGACTGGACAGGCCACACCCAGCTCCAGCGGCCTCCTCTGGGGACAGCAGGCAGGGCAGTGCCAGGGCTGTCCGTGTGGCCACACGCATGAGCTGTTCCCTTTGTCCCCCTCGGGGCTGGAGGGCCCTGGCTCAGATACTCCAGACCCCACAGGAGCCAACCTCTCTTACAGCAGCAGTCTCATGGGGTCACCTCCGGGGTCCCCTGAGGGGACAAGAGTCCCTGTACAGAGGGAAGCCAAAGCTATGACTTCCCACCAGGTGTTCACGGTTCACTAGCCGCCCAGATGCAATTTACCAGCAGGTCAGGGGGCATTTTTCCTGGGAGCCGTGTTGCCTGGTAACACAGCTGACAGTCCACCTTTATCTGATTTCCACACAGCCTGCAGGTTCACCTTTATACTCACGGGGCATGAGTGGAAGGTAACTACATGAAGAGGAGTGGAAAGGATGTCTGGGCAGTGGGAACAGCAAGTGCAAAGGCCCTGAGGTGGGAGGGTGCCTGGTGTGTTTGAGGGTGCCTGGCATGTCTGTGGCTGGAGGGCGGTGAGGAAGAGAGAAGGCATATGACGTGATGAGGTTGGGAAGATCCCAGGGTCAGATCACACAGGGTCTTATGGAAATAACCAAGGAGGTGAGAGTGTAGTGCCCATGCTATAGCAAAGTAATGAATGAGAGTGTTTTCAGGCACAGATGATACTAACAGGTCAGTGAGGTTTTCCTTCCTGGCTGCAACATTTGTATGTAAATCAGGGCAGGATGGAGCGAGGGGAAAGCCCCACGCTTACCCCCTGGGGCTCACCTTTCTGTACACCAGGCCAGTGAGGGCCGTTCGCAGCCTCATCTGCAGTACCTTGAGTCTGTACATGCACTGCTGCTCAAACAGCGTTTGCAGGCAGGCGGAGAGGAACATCAGTGCCGCCAGGAGAAAGCCCTTCCAGGCCGGGGTGTGGGGGTCGCCGATAAATTCCAGAAAAAGGCTTGCGGGAGACAGAGGGAGAAGGGACAGCTGATGAGAGAAGGCACCCAGGGTCTTCCCTTGTCCACGCCTGGCCGGGGCTGGAGGGTCGGACATTGTGGTAGCTTTTGTTTTTGTTTTTTTTTTGCAAAAAATGGCTGTGACGATTTCCCCCGCTGTCCTCGCTCACTTTCGATGTGACTTGTGGCTCCTCCAGCCAAGATGTGGAGTTTTTATCCTCCCCGGTGCCGGGCTGAAGGGCGTCCCCACAAAATTCAAATGTCAAGGTCCTAACCCCAGTGCCTCAGAGTGCCACCGTGTTTGGAGAGGGGGCCTTTGAAGAGGTGATAAGGTTAAAATGGCGCCGTGAAGGTGGGACCCTAGTCCTGTCGGATTGGTGTCCTGTAAGAGGAAATTTGGGCACCCGAGAAGGCACCAGGGGTGCACGGGCACAGAGGAAAGCCCGTGTGGGGACACAAAGAGCTGAGAGAGGGCTCGGAAGAAAGCCACCTTGATCTGGGACTTGCAGCCTCCAGAACCGTGAGAAAGCACCTTTCTGTCGGTTAAGCCGCCCCGAGTCTGCACTACTTTGTTTCAGCGACCCTCGCAAACGAATACACCGCCCCTTGGATCCGGGCTGGCGGTGGAACCAGCTTCGGCCAACACAACGTGGTGGAAGTGACACCGTGCCAGCTCCGAGCCCGGGGCCTCAAGAGAAAACGCAGCTGGTGCTGTTTGTCTCCGACCCCTGTCACGCGGCCACGTGAACAAGCCAGAGCTCGCCTTTTGGAGGATAAGAGACCACGTGGAGTGGAGACAAGCTGTCCCAGCTGAGACTATCTCGGACCGGCCAGGCTCCAGCCATCTCTGCAGCTGACTGCCGATGCACGAGCGAATCCGGCCAAGAAGAGAAGGACCGCCCGGCTGAGCCTGGCCCGAATTGCTGACCCACATTCTCATAAGCAAATACATGACGTTAAGCCCTCTGCTTTCGGGATGTTTTGTTACACAGCAAACGCTAACTGATACGGCCACGTTAGAGTTCACTCATTTTCCCTCCCTGAGGTCGGCTGCTTTCTCATTGATATTTGTCCCTCCTCAGTGTCTCTTTCACCCATCCCCCAGGGCCCGGAGCGCCAGAGACCTAGGCAGAGGCAGAAAGAGGGCTGAAGGCCCCCTGGCCCTGGAAGGGCGCCATGAAGGGCCCACCGGCCTCACTTAGCAAGGCACTCAAGGCCTGAACTCACCTGAGGAGCTTGGGGACAGCGAACCTGAAGACGTCACTGATGATCAGGCTGAGGGTCCCCAGGAGGAAGGTGGGGCGGAACACCCGGCAGATGGCCCTCAGCAGGGGGCCCCTCTGGCTCCCTTCTCGCTGCAGGAAGGGCTCCGTCTCGGGGTCCTCCAGGCCACGGCCTCCTCTCCTTTGAGACTCTCCTGCCTTGGCGTGCCTTGGGGGGGAGGAGAAGCCGGCTCTGGGCCCTTGCAATAGACTAAATGTTCGTGTCCCCCCTTCCCCTGAATTCACCTTGAAACCAACCCCCAACACGACGATATTGGGGCGGGGCCTTTGGGAGGTGACTAGATCATGAGGGTGGGGCCCTCAGGAGCGGGATTAGTGTCCTTATGAAAGGGACCCCAGAGAGCTCCCTCCGCCTTCCACCACGTGGGGACACAGTGAGAAGACGGCCGCCTAAGAGCCAGGGAGCCGGCCCTCCCCAGACACCGAATCTGCTGGCGTCTTGATCTTGGACTGCCAGCCTCCAGCGCTGTGAGCAACACATTTCCGTTGTTCATAAGCGCCCCCCCGGCTGTGCCATTTTGTTATGGCAGCTGAATGGACTCGCACATCCTTTTCAGCATCCGCGGAGGTGGCCTCGGAGCCGCCGGCAGCAGGACCAGGCGTTCCAGGGGTATTTTCCCAGCAAGCGGGGTGGGTGGGCATGCAGCCGGCCTCGCTCCCTCACCTCTTCTTCCCTGTCCTCCAGAAGACCCCCTTATTATGAGACAGCCAGCCAGGGGAGGGATGGGGTGGGGCCCTAAGGCCTCACGGAGGCGATGGGAATGCACACGCATTGAGCACCTTCTGTGTACCAGGTCCCCCTTAGCGCTAAGAGCCCGGCAAGCCTAGGGCTGTTCCCATTTCACAGACGAGGACACTCAGGCTCTGAGGTGGCCGTGTCCAAAGGCACAGAGCTGAGAAGTCAGAGAACTGCCGTCTGATCCCAACTCTCAGCCTGCGGAGCCCAGGCCCTTTTTGATCCGTTCGGACGCTCCCCCTTCCTCGGTTTCCACAACTGGCCAGCCCTTAGGTGGTTCTGAACCGGTTTAGAACTCGTTTAGAATCACAGCTGATGTCTGTGGGCCTGGCACTTCCGGTCTGGATTAAACCACAGGCAGAAGCTCAGGCAGCCTTGATGCCGAAGATCGAAGATCACTGGCCTTGGTCATAACCAGGGGCCGCAGGGAGAGCCAAGATGAGGGAGGGAGAGGAGGTGGGGGAGAGGCAGGGGGCAGGTTGGTCCTCAGCCACAGGGAGACACTGGCAGTGATGCAGCTGCTGACAACTTAGTTGCTGTGTGGCCTCGGGCAGACTGTTGCCCTCTCTGTGCCTCTGTGTCCTTTTGTATGAAAGGATGGGCCTGGTCCCACTCTCCAAGTCCCTTCCAGCTCTGACCACCTATGGGGTTATCAGCAATTTCAACGCCCCATTTACAGAGCTTGGACCCGGGCCGGGCACTGGGACCAGCCCATGACGTGTACGAGCACATCGACTCCTCCTGACCTCACTGCCCGGTGGGTATCATGGGCTCCCCATGTTACCTGGGAGTCGACTGAGGCTCTGAGAGGTGGGGACAGCTGCCCAAGGCCACACAGTGAGGAAAGAGCAGAGATTCGAGCCCAGATTTCAATTCACGGTTCACACGGTGCCTCTCTGTGAGCCCCACCCCCCACCAAAAATTAAAAAAAGAAGGAGCCTTGGTGAGTGTGTGTGGCCCGACCCTCGCTGACAAGGTCACGGCCTTGCCCTTCACCCCTGGCCCGCAGGTGTGCTGTTTGGTTTGGCGTCTCTGGAAGGTTGTGGCTTGGCCTCCCACACGGAGCTGGGCACGGCCCGGCGCTCACAGACATTTTGGTATTTGGGGTCCAAATGCCAAAAGGATGTCACCTCCTTGCAGAGGCCGTCCCCAAGCCCCGTCCGCGTCAGATCCCATGGTCTAATTCACAGCTGGGCTCACCCTCCTCAACTCTCTCCCTCACTTCTCTGCCTCGTTAGAACTCCGGGCACGTAGACCTTTTGCTCGTATTTTCCCCAGCACCTGGTTCAGCTCCTGAGGGCAGCAGGTGCTCAATAAATGCGGATTGTGTGCCGTGTGCAAAGGGCCTAAGAGGAGCGCCTGGTGCATGATGTTATAAAGATTTGAGGAAGGAAGGAAAGAAGGAAGGGTGGAAGCTAGCAGCTTGGTTTGTGGACAGAACTTGGCCTGGGAGCCAGGAGACCGAGGTTCCGATGCCTGGTCTGTCCCCTCCCCTCGGAGCCTCAGTGTTTCCGTCTGTAAAATGGGGTGCGCAGAGGCCACTGGGAGGGCTCTTTCCAGCTGGAAGGTTTTGCCCAGTTCTGTTCCAGCTGCTCACCCAGCCCTCTGAGTCACAGTGCTCAACCGTCAGGCTCCATAGCAAACGTCCCCCTCCCCAGCGGGTCTCAATTTCCATCAAGGAAGGTCTCGAGACCCGTGTCTTGTCTTTGGTCTCTGGACGGAAGGCCATTTAGTGCAGGACTCGCAAACGACCACAGGGTGAGGAGGGGTGTGAGTGAGTGGCCAGGGCTAAGTTGGGGGGGTGCAAAAGGGAGTGGTGGAGACTGGGGCAAGCTGAAGGACACATGGCCGGGGCCTCGGGGCAGCCACGACCCAGACCCCCTCTCCTGTTGCCGGGCGGGGATGCGACCCGGCGCTGCCACTCTGCTTTGAGAGAGACCAGAATGCCAGATTTTTATGTGAGCTCTCTAAGATTTTCAATGTTGGCAACTTATTAAAAAAACAAAACAAAAAAGCCCCAAACCACAAGAACAACAAAACACCAAGTGGGCCAAACATATCTTGTGACTCTGACTCGGTCAGGAGGTGGTTGGCCTGTGACCTCTCGGGATGGTGTCCTCTCCCTTCCCTCCCCTTTCCAAATTGCAAAATATTTCAGAAATGATGCCAAAGCTCTCTGTGTGTGTAATCAGTCAGCTCAGAAAATGACTGAGCCCGGATCTCGGCGTAACATGTGTTTCTCACTTCCTCCTGTCTGTTGTCTACGGGGTCTCAAACTGTTCCGGAGAATATTTCTATCCACTTGCTCCCATACTGGGTGACGATCATTCTCATGCTGGCAGGGGAGGCCAGGGCTGGGAGAGAGTGGACAAGACCGCCAGGCCCTTTTGAATGAACTCTGCCCCTCAAACGTCACCTAAGAGTGGAGGGGCCGTATGGCAAGGTACGCCTGGGGCGAGAGAGAGCGGCTGTCTTGATTCATTCCCGTTACTCACTCCCTTTGGAAAATACACCCTCTTCTTTTGGGGAGCAGCCCCTCTGTGCCCCGTGTGGCTCTGAATCATGGGGCCTGGCCCCTGGCCATGGGATGGGCCCCTGAGAGGCACATGACTCAAGCCAGCCAATCAGAGGCCTTCCTTAGGATTTTCTATATGGATGCTAGGAGAGAGAGGCTTGCTCATTCGGCTGGAGGGGCTGAACTGGTATGGTATGCGACAGGCCAATACACAGCCATCAGCTGGGCTGAGACATGCAGGGAAAGAATTTGGACATCCTTCAAGTTCCTGGATCCAGCCATACCTGAGGCTAGATCGACTTTTTTAGCTACAGGGGCCAGCAGACTCTCTGTCTCTCTCCATTTCTCTCTCTTTCCAGAGATGCCCCAGAAGGCTGAGGGAGAATGGACAGGACTAGAAAGAGCTTGAAATCCCCTGGATAACTGATATCACTTGAGCTTTTACCATTTTCGAGGAATTCCCTAAGTTCTTTCCTATAAATGAATTTTTCCATCCCCCACAAGCTAGGAGCTAGGGGCTGACAGCCTCCCCATTGGAGAGAGAAGGAAAGTGAGGCCCAGGAAACGAACGGCTCAGGTAAAGAAGTAAGTGAGCAGTTGCCTGCGTGTTGAGGATGGCACCCAGCCCTCCACCACCAGGCTGTCTCCCGCCAGCCATTCCACCATCCAGCTTCCTTCTGGGGGCCTCCAGGGGCTCCCTCTTTGTCCTTCTGGGACTCGCAAAGCACTCTGGGAGGGGATGCACCTTGAGCCTGACCGGTTAATGCTCTGAGATCAGCTGGCAGGTGGGGGACAGTGGCGGGGAGCCCAGGGGAGGCTCTGGGCCTGTATTTGGGGCCGAACGGTGCGCTCTGCTGAGGAGCAGCCGGCTGAGCTCTCGCGCTCCGCACACTCACCGCCGGGCCGCGCTGCGGGTCCTCGTCCATTCTCTCTCGAGCTGGGAAACAAGTTGTCCCGAGGAGTTTTCTCTCCCAAGCGTCCAGAGGTCTCTTAGTCCCAGCGGCTTCTTGAAGCCCCTCCAGACCAGCCTGTCAAAGAGCATCATCAGGCCAGCTCCTCCTGCTGTCCACCCCTGCGGGGGGCTGGCTTGGTGGCTGTGTGACCCGGGGCAAGTCCCTTTACCTCTCTGTGCCTCTGCGGGCCCCTTGGGAAAATGAAAGCAACTGATCTAACTGCACCTGACATTTGGGGCATGTCTCAGTTTGCAAAAGATCATCTCATTTAATTCTCACGTGAGCCTGTAGATTACTATTGACCCATTTTACCGATGAGGAAGAAAACTGAGGCTCAGAGAGATGAAGTGACCTAACTCTGCGTGGCAGGGGAGATAAACCTCCCTAGGAGTCAACAGTCCAGAGTTGAAAACACTCACTGTGCAGGAAACCTGAACTCCTCCCTCAGCTTTAAATGTCCCCACTTTCCTCTTCATTCACAGCTCAGCCACCTGGCCTCAGGACCTTTGCACATGCATGTTGCCTTGCTGAAAACTCTTTTCCTGCCACTTATTACTCATTGTTCACTTCTGGGCTTACACGTGATTTCCTTAGAAGCCCACTTTGACGACTCCCCCAATCCAGGTAGATTTCCCCATTATAAGCTCCCATACTTTCCTGAACTTTTTCTTCATAATGCTTTGCAATTAAGATTATTTACTTTTTCAGTGTGATTATTTATTGATTGTCTTTCTCCTCCGTTGAACAGTAAGCAACACAGGGGCAAAGACCTTTATTCTCCTCCTCTGTATCTCTACCTGCTGGCACAGGGCACAAGAAAATTTGTCAAAGGAAGCCACTTATCAGCTCTGTGACCTTGGGCAAGTCGCTTCCCACCAATGGACCTCAATTTTCTCACCTTAAAATGAGAGTGTTGTTTCCATACGTGGGACTGGCCTGTGCGATGACGGTAGTCGGCACATACACAAGAAATTAATTCCTATAGATTTCCATAGCGGGAGCATTCCCATCTTTTCGGGTCTCTGGAATCCCCCTGACGACACCGAGGAGGAGGTCTTGTGTGGAGCTGGTCTTGAGCTCCTCTCTGAGACTTTCAAGGTCCCTCCCTAACGCAGAGCATCAGTTCTCATCTAGAAATTATTAACGGCGCTTGGTTCTCACTGAAATGACTTTGGGAGGTGGACATGGCCCATGACTCTATAGATTTTCCTGATTTGGGCAGCGATAGAAAATCTCCTCTTTTTTTTTTGAGGAAGATTAGCCCTGAGCTAATATCTGCTGCCAATCCTCCTCTTTTTTTTCGCTGAGGAAGACTGGCCCTGAGCTAACATCCGTGCCCATCTTCCTCTGCTTTCTATGTGGGATGCCTACCACAGCATGGCTTGCCAAGCGGGGCCATGTCCGCACCCGGGATCTGAACTGGCGAACCCCGAGCCGCCAAAGCGGAACGTGTGCACTTAACCGCTGAGCCACCGGGCCGGCCCCCAGAAAGTTTCCTTTTAAAAAAAGTCTATTAAAGTAGTGAAAGTGAGTTGATTTAAAGAAAAAGACTTTCAATAAATAGCGTACAAGGATACCCCAACAAGGCAAGAAGCTTGAAGAGTGGTCCACAAATGCCCACGTTTGGGAAACAGAGAGCTGGGTCCTCCTGGAGCTGTTTAGGAAATGTCTACGCTCTCTCCACCCCCCCACAGAGCATCCTGGTCTTCATTTATGTAACAACCAATTTCTACAACACTCATTAGGGGCGAGGCCCTGTGCTAAGTGCCTCACAAGCCTTATCTCATTTAATCCTCACAACCTCATGAGGTGGATGCTATTATCATCCTCATTTTACAGATGCAGAGACTGAGGCACAGAGACCGTAAGGAGCTTGCCCAAGGTCACACAGCCAGGAAGTGGTGGGGCTCGGATTCAAATCCAGGTGCTCCCGAGGTCTGACGGCAGTGTGGTCATCAGGAGAGGGCCTGGTAGGTGGGCACGTTCTCTGTGCCTGGTGTGCTGGCCCTGGAGAGACATCCGTCTTCTCCACCAGCCTGGGAGCCCCCCGGGGAGTAAAGATGTGATCTTTTACCTCCTCACCCGCAGTGCTTAGCACATAGTAGGTGCCTATTAAATGTTGGTGGGTGACTGAAGCCGAGTAATAGATGTGATTTTATTGAGCGCCTGCTGTGTATAAGCACTAAGCACTTTATCGTGAACGAAGGTAGAGTTGTCCCCATTTCACAGAGGAGAAAACCGAGACCCTGAATGTCTGTGATAAGGCCGGCTGAGACAGAGCCAGGATTGAGACCCAGACCTCACTCCAGTGGGTGGATGGAACGGGATGCGGGGGGTGGACACATGGAATCTGAGAGGGCAGCTCTGAGGCAGGGCCTGAGAGAGCCTGGCTGACCTCGGCAGGCTCTTGGGGGAAACTCATGGGGGAAGAGCTGTGGTGACAAATAAGGGCAGCAAATGCAAGTGGGTGGGGGCACCCCCTTGGCCCCTTCTCTGCTACTTTACTTACCCAGAAACCCACCAGAACGTGGCCTTGGAGGGGAAGGAGGCCCCAGCCTCTGGACATGGATTCTGGAAAGACAAACGACGGGGGAGAGGGAAGACTTGGTCTCATGTGGCACGGCCAGGATGTCCTGGTCCAGCTTAGCCATGGTCCAAAAGTGCTCACCGAGGTGCCCTGTCCCTTGTCTACTTGGCAGAGGTGGACACTTATGGGCTTGGGGCTTCCCAGCAGGCAAGGCGAAAAGGGACTTGGCCACAGGACTGACAACACCCACAAGGCGAGAACTAACAGTTTTCCAGAACAACTGTTGTTAACGCTGAGACCAAGAAGCTCTCCCAGCCAGGACCGTGCATGAAACGGAAAACAGCATCCTCAACAACGTCCCCAGTGAACGTAGTGAGGAATGAAGTGGGATCTGTGCTGAGGTTTTGCCAGCTGCTCCAGAAAGACTGCACAGATCTATGCTCTCCACCAGTAGGCACGAGGGTGCCCTTTTCACCACATCTTTGCCATCACGGCTTGTTATCCATTTTTAATTTTTTTCTGCCATTCTCATAGGAAAAAAACCCCCAAACTCTAGTTATAGTTTTACCTTGATTATTCGAGCAGCTAAGCATCTTTTCCGATGACCTCAGCCCAGCTGTCTCTTCTCAGGGAATTCTTTCCTGATTTCCCAGACTATCAGTGGACCCTGCTGTAAACTCTCACGGATAGTGAACTTCTGCAGAATTTACCCCGGTCGCAATTTCCCACGTGTTTCTGTAAATATGTGATTAATGTCTGGTTCCCTGACTTGGCTGTTAGCTGCATGAGGACAGGAACCACATCTGTTCGGTCGCCATAGATCTCAGCACTTAGCTGGGCATACAGCAGGGGCTGGCAAGCGATGGCCCCCAGGGCCGAATCCGGCCCACGGCTTGTCTCTGCAAATAAAGTTTTATTGGAACACAGCCATGCTCTTTGCTGACATGTGGTCTGTGGCTGCTATCATAACACAACCGCTGAGCTGAGTCGTTGCCACAGAGACCATACGGCCCCAGAGCCTAAGATATTTCCCATCTTGCTCTGGAGGGAAAGAGTTGGCCACCCCATGGCACAGAGTAGACAGGCGATAAGTACACTTCTTGCTGAATGACGGGATGAATGAAAAATTAAAGGCTTGTGCTCTAGGTACCCCCTATTTGGACACACACGGGGACAGACCAGAATGGAACAGGGACAAGGGGTTGGAAACACGGTGACTTACAGACTGCTGGGGGTCTTTAGGGAAGAAGGGGGGTCGATCAGCGAGGCAGGCCAGCGCAAACTGTGCCGCCACCAGAGACAAGCACAGATAGGTTGACAGGTGGCGGAAGGGGTCGCTCTGGAAGTCCTAGGGAGAGAAAGAGAAGTCCCGCTGAGTCTGGCAGGCAGACGGGGGGCCACCTGAGGCTGGGGAGGAGCGGAGGCCGGGGAGGGTGTGTAACGGGGGGAAAGGCTGAGGCTGAACAGGGTTTCTGATGGGGGCAGTGCCTAAGCAGGGGCTGGACCTGCAGGGTTTGAAAGACAGAGCCCCCGGGATTCCTGGCACCCCTGATTTACGAGCACCCGACTTACAAGCCTTCTGTCCGTACAAAGGGAGGGCCAGGTACAAACGGAGGGCCAGGGGTTTGCTCTTAGTGGGGTGACAACTGGCCACAGCCACTGGGACATGAGTTGAGGAGACACTTCGCCTTTTTTCCTTGTGCCATGAAGGAAATCCTTTCTTTCTTTCTTTCTTTCTTTCTTTCTTTCTTTTTTTTTTTTTTTGAGGAAGATTAGCCCTGAGCTAACATCCATGCCCATCTTCCTCTACTGTCTATGTGGGATGCCTACCACAGCATGGCTTGCCAAGCGGTGCCGTGTCCGCACCCGGGATCTGAACTGGCGAACCCAGGGCCGCAGAAGCAAACGTGTGCACTTAAGCACTGCACCACCGGGCCGGCCCCAGGAAATCCTTTCTCCGTTCAGCCCCTCCCCCCTAATCTCCCATCCTGCTCCCGTGTGGCTGGTGTTCTCTAGTTTAAGAAGGAAACTGGTCTTATTGAGCATTTACTCTGCCCTGGGCCCATGCAGGAGTCTTTATATGCACTGTCTCATCATGTCCCTCCCCTCTCTGACCCCAGCTGGGGTTTTATTGGCTCTGTTTTGCGTGTGGGGACATCGAGGCTCAGAGAAGTGGCAGCAGCTTGCTCAAGGGCACACAGGTGACCTGACCTGGTGTTATTGAACGCCTGGACCCGCTATGTCCAGGAGTTCCCACCTACGTGAGCTAATAAATCCCCTTGGACTTTTTTTTCCCTTAAGCTAGTGTGAGTTGAGTTTCTGTGGCTTAACACCAGAGCCCTAGTTTCAGATCGCAGTTCCCCTAATGGATTTTTATACTCTTCTGTTTTTCCTTTTTTTTTTTTTTTTGCGGAGAGTGGACAATTTGATCTTCCAACAACTTTATGGCACACCTTCCCCGGACTGCCATTTTTACTACTGTTTCTGTCGGAAAGTTTATTCTGAATCTGGGTGGCATGGACTCGGGTTCTGCGCTCCTGAGCTGCATGACCTCGAGGAGGTCATTCGCTTCTCTTAGCCTTACTTTCCTCGTCTTTAAAACGGGGCTGATGGAATCGACCACGGAGCGTTCTTGAGAGAATCCAAGGAAGACGAGACGTAAAGTGCTGGCCGCGGGGCCCTCGCCCCTGATTGGAGCTCCAGACCATCTGCGGGCCCAATTTATTATTTCTCTGCTGGTTCCAAAGAGCTGAGTGAGAAGCCAACAGTGGGAACCCACCCTTTCATAAATCAGAGGATGGCCTGTGGATTTCCTCGTTAGTTACAAAGGTTACTTTGTAAAAGTCTGGCCTTAAACACAGAACGTGTCTCTCCACCTTCTCCTTCTAGAAGCAGGATGCAGTAACCATTTGGCTCAAGAAATGGTGATCATCAGCTTGCTGCATTTGGCATCCTGACCCGGAAGTTATGGGTGGAGGCACCACACATGCAAGTGGCCTTCCACTGGGGGCTATTTTGCAATGATTGGTAATGTCCACAGACATTTGGGGTTACCATAATGAGGGGTGCTACTGGCATCTAGTGGATAGAGGCCCGGGATGCTGGTCGATATCCTTCAATGCACAGGACAGCCCCCCCCAAAAAGAAAAGTGTGTCACGTACTGAGGTTGAGACAGCTTAGTCTAGGCTGTATATTTTTCTCGTTGCAGATAAAATGATCCATCAGGCCCCCTACCATGGAAATGCCGCTTCTCAGGCTGGGAAACAGAAATGGGGTGAGTGTGCAAAATGCGTGTGTAAATACAGATGTATGGGAGCACGGGTGTGGGTGAGAATGAGCAGAAACATGTATGCACGCAGAGGGAGAGTGTGCACAGGCGTGTGCTGGAGGAGGTCATCGAGAGGACTTGACCCCTGGCTGACTCTAGAGCTGGATGGGGGCAATGGGAGGCTCCTCCCCCGTCCCATCCTCAGAATGTACATTCCGCCCACTGTTCCCACACTAGGAGCCGCTTCGAGGACTCAGCCTTGAGAGGAACGTGTTGTCGAAACCGTCTGGACAGGGAACACGTGACTGAACCCCATTAAGGCATCTCTATCAACTTTTAAGATTCGAGTGGGCGGGTGTGGAGAGCCACGCGTCTTGTGGTACCCAAGACAAGCCTCGTAGGTGAGTTCCCTTCTTGTTACACCTGCCACCTCCCAATCTGGAGTGCCCCCTTCTTTCTTCCGGCTCTCCTGCCGTCCCTGTAGGGGCCGGTTTCAGACTCCACCCGGGAACTCTGAGGCTGTGAACCATCAGTGTGTCTGCACCCAGACAGCTGTGGAGGGATGTGTGAATGGATGTGCCTTGTGGGACTGTGGGCTCTTTGCACTCAAGTCACATGGGAGCTTGAGGGCATGGCCACAACTGGGTGGCAAGGAGCATGAGTGGACGTGTGCAGGTGTGCGTGTGTGTGTGTGATGTTTTGGAGTCTGTGGTTGTGTGATGCGTGAATAGGAGCATACAAGTGTGTGACTGGTGTGCAAGTAACGTGTGTAATGTGAATGTGTAAGACAAGGGGAATTTGAATCCATAAAACGGACAATGGGTACTTCTGTGTGAGGGAGCGCATTTGTGTGTTGCTAGAGTTTAAGCGGCTGTGGCGTGTGTGTCTCTGAGTAGAGAATAAGTCATGTGAGGACAGGGAGGGAGGAAGGATGGGACCCACACTTGAAACTGCCATATTGGTTTCCCCAGGTGGCCCAGGCCCCCCGCTTACCCCTCGCAAGGCCTGCTGGGTGGCGCTGGTAGCTGGCAAGAGAAGGCAGAGCAGCCAGTACCCAAACAGCACCCCGGATGCCTGGACTCCCTTCTTCCTGTCTGTGTGGATCAGGAACACAGCGAGGCTCTGGACAAGAGAGGCAGGATGGGTCCCTTAAGGTGGTAGGGAGGGGAGGGGAGCGGAGGAGCCGGGGAGGGAGGGAGCCCCACTCTGCCCCACACCCTTCGCCAGGGCAGGAAAAGCAGCAGCCAGGAGCAAGCCAGCAAGCTGGGGATGTCATTACCATTGTGGTGAGCCACACGGTGGGGTGGATGAGGAATTCCGGGGCCTGGGGCGTTCCCCGCTGGATTCTCCAGAGAGTCACAGACACGCTGGAGGTGCAGAGGATTATGAGGGCAAAGCCAAGCACCTGGGGAAACAGGCTTAGATAAGGCCGGTGGTGACAAGAAAGATGGTGGCCAACTGGACGGCAGCTCTGGATGGGGCGCTGTAACATACTGACGTTGTAATTTAACAGTGCCAATGTGAAAGATGCTAAAGATAAAGCAGTAAGGGGTGTTGCCGATGCATCCTGACCTGTGGCTGACATATAAACGATGCCCCACCAGGGCCTGAGCCCGCACAGGGTTTGCCACCTGCGGGCGGTGCTCCCACAGCACAGGCGAGATGCTTTAGGTAGAAGGGAACAGCATGAAACGAAATTTACTCGCCGGGTGAAAAAGTTACACCCTCTTCGAGTCTCTTTCAATCCCTACTATTAAATCAAGGAGAAACTCAGTTGGGGCCGGTCTATTTCTAGGCTCTCTCTCTAAGATGTCCTTCTCTCTTTTGAACAAGAGAAAGCAAGAATGTGGGAAAGCGTGCACATGGGGAGAGAAGGCCAGACCCTGGCACGCTGCAGAAACGATCGAGAGGACCTCAGTTTGTCAAGAGCAGGGTCGGGAGACCGCCGCCCGAAGACCGAGTCTGGCCAGCTGCCTGTTTTCATATGACCTGGGAGCTTAGAATGGTTTTGACATTTTTCAACCGTTGAACCAAACTCAAAAAAAAAGTATAATATGTCATGACATGTGGAAATGACATGAAATTCAAATTGCAGGGACTATAATAAGGTTTTATTGAAACATGCTGGCGCCTATTTGTTTACTGTTGCCTGGGGCTGCTTTCCTGCTGCACTGGGCAGAATCGAGTAGTTGGGACCCTCAAACCTCAAAGACGTACCAGCTGGCCCTTTAAGGAAGAGCGTGTTGACCCCTGGATAGAGGGTCGGCAAGAGAACAAAAATTAACCCGGTAGTGTGAGGCTGAAGGAAGCTTGAAGGACGTGCTTGCAGAAGCTGGGAGGAGAAGGGGCTGAGGAGTGGAAAGCTCACACTTGGAATGTCCGTGTTTTTCTAACACGCTCAAATAAATCCACAACAATTTTAAGAACTGTTCTTTAGCATCGAAACAAAAAAAGGAGGGAAACACAAAAATCAATGCATAATTAAGATTTTGAAAGGTTCATCCTAGTGTGGTCCTAAAGGCACCGTGTGTGTCCCAGGGGTGTACACAGCCCACTCTGGGGAATGCCAAGTTACGGCGGCCGTCAGCTTTCCGGGAAGGTGGGAGCATCCCGATGTGTGTGTTGACGGATGCACGGATTGTCATAATTACGAAATCTCTTCGGGAGACTTGGCCCCACTGAGTCTGCGTCCGAGGCCTCTGGAGTATTGCTGCTCCCTTAACAGTTTCCCTGCTTGTCCCCAGCCTGTGTGCTCCCTGATGGGAGGCGTGCCCACTCTGGGGTCTCTGCTGCACTCCAGGCCGCTTCCCCCGCCCCAGGCTCCCAGAGGCGGTGGCTACCATTTTGGCCTTGAAGAGGGGGGACATCCGGAGGTAGCCCTTGCCATGGCGGTGGATGTAGAGGAGGTGGATGGGGCCCAGGACCCAGAGGTACAGGGGGGGCACCCAGACCCCTGCCGTTTTCAGGAAGCACAGGTTCAGCAGGTGGGCAGCCGCAGGCTCGGGCTCCGTCTGGTTCCAGACCTGAGGGAACACCAGGGCGACCCTTAGGATGGTACAATGCAGGGGTCCGAAACTCACCTACTTGGGAGGCCAGGCAACTTTTTGGACCCCTAACATGTACATGAAGATGTGCCATGCATTTGGGGCGCCTCATAATTCTCAGCTACTTAAATCCTAACATCAACCCTACCTGATTTTGCAGCTGAGGCCCAGAGAGGTTGAGTAACTTGGCTGATGTCACTCAGCTGGAAAGTGGTGGTGCTGGGATTTGAGCCAAATCAGTGGGGTCCCGGAGTCTGGGATGCCCGGGATCTGTGATGAGTGCTGGGCATGGACTGTCACTTAATCCTTACAACAATTCTAGGAGGTAGGTGTTACTGTCCCCATTTCACAGACCAGGAAACTGAGGCACCGAGAGGGTAACAGCCTCCTTCAGGCCCCTACAAATAGGAGGTGGCAGAGCTGACTCCCACCACGGCCTGTCTGACCCCAAAGCTTGTTCTATGGGGGGGGTAGGGGGTGGGAGGTCTTGATCTGTGGTTCTTATCTTAGCGCTCTGCTGGCCTTTAACCCGAGAAGAAGTTCAAATGGGATGTTTATAGGACACAGCCTCTTCGCTCTCTCCCTACCATATTAATAGTCCCCATCTCTCTCCCCACTGGTTATCTTTCCTCCTGGCTTCACCATTCACCAGCTATGTGAGCTTCAATCTCCCTGTGCCTCAGTTTCCTTTTCTGCAAAGGGAGGATAATAGGAGAATCCACCTTTAAGGGCTGTCTTAAATGTACTAATGTTGGTAAAGCGCACAGCTGATGAGGGCATAGACTAAGCCCTCAGTTAACCTCAGCTATTGTTTCCTAACCTACCTGGACCCCGAAATCTTGGGAGTTTGCGACCCTCCCCGCACCCGATGAGCTTCACTCCCCAGAGTCTATTGCTGAGATCCTGGAGGAGAGGCCGCCAGGGAGGTGGAGGTTCCGGAGCTTTCTGCAAAGAAGGGTCAGAGTCCCCGTAGCAGGGGGTCAGGAGGCTGCTGGCACGGGGCGGGCTCTCCTGGGGGCCGGCTTGAGTAAAGGGCTTGCGTTTCGCGGGCAGGTCTCCTCCCTTCCCGGGGATTCTGGGGGGCTCTCCCCTCCCCAGTTATAGAGATCCACCCTGAGGAAAAGGGGAGTGTGTGTGTGTGGGGGGGACACTCACCCCGGGGCCTGCGCAGGGCTCCCCAGGAGCGGCCATCGGGCGTCGTCCGTCGGGCCGTCGGTCGGTCGGTCGTTCTGTCGGCCAGTCCCTGGGCAGCTGCCTCCCCCGCTCCCGGCCGGGGAGAGGGGTGGGGCCCCGCAGCCCGGCGGGGATTCGAGCTCGGGGATCGCCAGGTCCCGGGCAAGGTCCAGCGGCGCGGCGGGGGCGGGGCGGGGCGGGAAGGGGTGAACCGAGGTGATGGGGGGGGGCGGGGGGGGGGGGGGCGGCGATCAGCTAGGCCCCAGCGGGCACCCGGAGAGGGAGGGGATCCCAGGGCCCCAGAAAGTCCCCATATAATCTTCCTTCCCCTCGCGACGTGTCATCCCAAACTTCCCGCACACGCTGGACCCAACAATTCCAGGAATTTATGCTGATAAAGGAACCTAACAGGTGTGCACACGCCGAGTGTCCAAACCGGGGTGGGGGATGGGGGAGAGAGGCTCGAACCACAGTCTCCCGGCCGGCGGGGACGGACACTGTCTGCCTCCCGGGTGGTGGGAAGGTTTTAAGAAGATTGCTAATAAAGAGCATAGTGCAGTGCCTGGCACACAGTAAATGTTCAGTAAGAGTTAGCTGTTATTATTAGCACTTTATTCATAGGTTGCTAAGCAGTGGTTCAAAGTGCCATTGCAGAAATATATGAATATGGAAAGACGGTTGTTGAATGCTAAGTGAAAAAAGAGATTATAATACAAAATAGTCTATGATATTTTTGGGGAAAAAAACGTACGCTAGATTGGGGAAAATGGGGAAGAAAGTCAACTCATTTATTTTCCTCTCTTAGGTCTTAAAGCAAAGTGTGTCCCCAGCCATGAGGTTTTTTTGCAAATGACTCTATGTAACCTACCTGCATAGAGAAAAAGAAAAGCAGTGATCTTGGGAATCCTCATTTTCTTTTTCTTTTCTGTTTTCCTTCCTTCTGCAGAGAGCACGTAATCCTTTCAAGATGGGAATGAAAGACAGCTTTTTTCAGACACACAAGCACAAGTGCTCACGTTGGGTGAAGAATTAAAACCCTCCACACTCCCCCCCCCGCCCTATTGTTTCTCCAGGCCTGGTCCTCATCTTTTAGTCCTGCCTCCTGCGGGACCTCCACAGCTGGGTTCCCCAGACCCTTATTTACCCCTGTCTTTCTGAGTTTCCCCAACTTGGTCTGGGGCCAGGCAGTATGCCTTCAGCTGTCCTCCTGCCTCGGTCTTTTGGAAGAGCAGGGACGCAAAGAACCCAAAGGTTTGTCTTGAAGCTGAGAGTGGCAGATCTGCTGTTTACATTTCAATCACGTCTGTTTATTTGAGGCGGTTTCGGTGGAGGCTGATGGAAATTATGGGGCAGCTTGAGCGCCTTCTCCCTGCGACCCCTCCCTCCAATTGGCTTTGCCACAGTCCTAGTGCTTAATTTCTTTGTATATCTGAAGATAAATTTAAGGGGAATGGTGGAAATGGGAGGGGGAATGGTCAGGAAGTCGGGAAGAGCATAGAGAAAATCAGTCGGAGTGAGCCAAGAACAGAACTCTGGCATCACAGAGCCTACTCTCCAGCTCTCTGAGTAGCACGAGGCTGTGAGCAGAGCCCTAGACAAGTCCTTTTTCCTCTCTGGGCCTCAGTTTCCCCTCCTGTAATGTGAGAAGCTTCCATAGGCCAGCATCTCCTAATTGGTGGCTTTTAGCCCCCTGGTGATTTGCTAAGACAAACCGGGGATTCACATAAGGGAGGGTAAGGGGCATCTGTTTCACTGTAGTCACAAGTAAGGAACCTCAGTAAATAAAATAATTCTATAAATAGTTCATCTTTATAATCGAACAGTTGAGAGTCTCATTGTATTTCAGGTGAGAACGCAGAGGAGAAACTGACATCAGATGTGCTCACGAGCGGCATCCTCAGTGGAAGTATCACGCCATCGCAGCCGCTGTGAAGGTTTTGACCACTGTATAGTTTAAAATCATTATGAGTCACAGTTGTCTATTGCTTAAGTCTTAGCCACCATGGCAAATTCCAGTGGGAAATTTTCTCTTCCCTTGTCATTGAAAACAAAATATAAAAACTATCAAAATAAAGCACTTGATTTTTTTTTTTAGGAGCGAAATGGAAAAGTTCCAAATATCAGGTCAGAAAAGCAATTTTTGTCTATTTTGATGTGGTGACTTGCAGTTAAGATCAGCCTGTGTCACAGTATACTCTCAATCCCGCGACAAAATACAGCATATTGATGCTGTATTTGAACTTATTTTCAGACAAATTCGGCTTCATCTCACAGAGCTAATGCAAAGTACATTGAACTGCTTGTATCTCTCGCTTATGGGGAGAAAACCCTCAAAATTTGTACCTATACAAATATCTTTAGAGCTGGGATTAAAAGAAATTTTACATACCTTTTTAAACATTATGCTGAGCCTAAATGACCTATATTTTGCCTAAAAAAAAATCGATCATTTATCATGGGAAAATGCACCCTCTTACGCAAATTCCTAAAGGGGTTTTTGAGATTATACATCACCTGTGAAATATAAGGGTCAAAAAGATTCGGGAAAGTTGTTGGATCCTTCGTGCTTTCTAGTTTCAAGGCTCCTGAATTCCAAAGTAGAATTCAACTGCGCGTTTGCACCTGTCGGCGCCCCTTGCAAATGCACCTGCCAGAGGGTGCGCGGAGTCCTCCCGGCCTCCAGAGGGCACAAATGAGCGCGTTTGATTGTTGAGCATGCGCCGTAGTTCTTTTCTCCCGGGGGGGCATGGCCTGGGCCGGGCGCGCATGCGCCGCGGCGGCGGGAGGGGCGGGGCCTGGCTGTCAGCGCGGCCGAGGAGGAAGCAGCGCGGCGCGCGGCGCGCGAGGCGGGACCGGGGCCTGCGGAGGCTCGGGCGGCGGAGGCCGGGCCATGTGGGGGCCGCGGCCCGTGGCGCTGGGGGCCGCCGTGGTGCTGCTGCTGCTGCTGCTGAGCGGCGTGCGGCCGGCGCGCGGCTCCGAGGACATCGTGGTGGGCTGCGGGGGTTTCGTCAAGTCGGACGTGGAGATCAACTACTCGCTCATCGAGGTGAGCGCCCGGCCGCAGCTCGCTGTGCGACCCCGGGCCGGTCGCTCGACCTCTCCGGGCCGCCGTGGCCTCGCCTCCGGCCCCAGGCGGTTGCCGCCCGCCAACCCCATATGCTAGGGGGCCTTTCCTCTTTAAAGGATCCGCTTCCCGCCGGCCCCCCGCCATCCCCTCCTCGCTCGCGCTGGGGTGGAGGCTCTTATGGCGGGGTCGGCTGCGGCATGAGGCCGGGGGCCTGGAGGTGCGGGCGCAGGGGTGTGAGGGACACTTTTGGTGACGATGATGGCGGCTCATGACTTTTATCCTCGAAACTAGGGATCCCCCGTCTCCAGATCCATCCCCATCCAGACCCAAGATAGTACGGAACACTGACCGTCTGCAGATCTCTTAAAACCCAGTCTCAGCAGGACCCAGACCCCAGATCCCCCCAAACCCAGACCCCCTGAAACTCAGATTTCGCGAAACCCATATTCCAGAACTTAAGAGACCTCAAGTCTTATCCCCTAAACCCCACAACTCAGAGCCACCGAAAGTTCTAATCCGCTGCCCCTCCCACCCCCTGGGATGCTTTTAAAGATGCTGACCCAGTAGATCTCTGTTGGCATCCCTGGGGCTGGGAATCGGTATTTTTGATCTCCCCTCTTTCCCCCATGAGACTCCTTTTCCTCTGAAACTGGAGCGTCGTCAGCTGCCCTGATTGCTTTCCTGGGTAGTTACTGGAATTACACTGGAGATTTGTGCAGAAGTCTTCTTGTTAAGTTGTAAAACCCTCTTCAGTTACACAGCAGCCCAGCGGGATTATGACCCAGAAAGCTTTTGTGAAGACGAAGGGAGATGGAGGGAGGGGGAGAAGGATGGGAAGGGACCTGAGGGAGGGCTGGGCGTCTGTCTTTGGAGGGTACCGAAGATGGAGCAGAAGGGGACTTGAGAGAAAGTAGGATGAGGCTGGGAGGTGCCACAGGAAGGGACGGGGGACGGAGACCCCAAGGGCTGTCTGTCTGAAGGCACGTGGGAGCTGCTCAGGCGCTGGCAGCTGGAGGGCTGCGGTGAAGGGCTGACCCCACATATCCTACAAAGCGCTTGCTGAGGGTTGGGGGTGGGGGGAGGAATTAGATTCCACGCCCCACTAGCTCTCTGACCTGGCCTTGCTCCAGGTCCCAGTTTTTGTTCCCATGAGATAGTGTTGGGAAAGGAGCTCGGAACCCAGCACCATGTTTCCTAAAGAATATGATCATCACCTTCAAGACCCCGCTGTCTGGGGCTTCTCCACCATTCTTTGGTCTTAAGAAGTCAGGTGTTGGGGCTGGCCCCGTGGCCGAGTGGTTAAGTCACGTTCACTTCAGTGGCCCAGGGTTCGCTGGTTTGGATCCTGGACGTGGACCTACACACTGCTCATCAAGCCATGCTGTGGCGGCATCCCACATAGAAGAACCAGAAGGACTTACAACTAGGATGTACAACCATGCACTGGGGCTTTGTGGGGGGAAGGAAAAAGAGGAAGATTGGCGACAGATGTTAGCTCAGGGCCCATCTTCGGAAACAGGCAAACGTAAAAAGAAGTCAGGTGTTTAATGAATGCACCCACTGGCACTGGCAGGGCTCCTAGGGTCTGCCGGGTGCCCGTGCCACCTCCTGCATGGCCCCCCAGCGTGTGGGCACAGGGCCTTTCAGAAGCTGCCCTGAAAAGCTTTTTGCAACTTGTAGTTTCCTGGGGCTCCGGGAAGGAAGTGAAGGCAGTTAGGGGCTCTCCCACCCCAAACACTACTGGTGACTTTGAGAGCAGAGGGCTGGGCTTTGTGACCCAGTGTGATGTGTGTCCCTTGGGCCCGAGGGCTGCCTGTCCAACTGGTCTGAGACACTCACTCCTTCATAATTTCTGATTAGGAAATCAGACATTTCATATATGTAATTTATGTTGCCATCCTCTGTCCTGATCTGTACTCTGAAAGAAATGTAAATAACCGAGATATTTCACAATCCATTCTTAATTGTGTTCTCTGCGTGCTGGTAAAGCTACCTTCACTCTTCTCCAGCCTTCTTCCCTTCTGGGTGTTTTTCCTTCATATTTGTTCAGCCCATCACTATTGAGTGAGCCCCTGCGTGTGCTGAAACCTTGTCCCTGGTGGGGATTTAGCAGGACTGAGCAGAGCAGACAAAATCCCTACAAAAGAAAGATTATATTAGTTGCTAATACTTTAAAAGTCATGGATTTCACATTAAAAACTGCATTCCTGACTTCTCTGGAAAACCAGCTGGTCTTTGGGATGCAAAACTTGGCTTGGGCTGAGTAGCGATCTGTCTCCCTCCCTTTAGATGCATACCTGTTGGGGACAGGTGGGTTTTCAGTCCCTGCATCTGAATTTCCTTATGCCTGTAAACAAGTTGGAGTATTTATGGAGTACCTACAGTTAACGGGATGCTGTCCCAGGCGCTGTGGGGCGTAAGCCGCGATTACCGCCCACGGGAGCTTGTGGTCCACGTGTTATTTCATCCTGTTCCTTTCCTAAGGGTGCGCTTTGCGAGTTTGCTGCTTTATACGTCTTCTCAGCTGGGAGGATGTGACTCTGTGATTTCCGTATCTCGGGCCAGGATCATTAGCCTTTCAGGGGTGAGGCTCTGTGGCATCATCAGTTCGGCCTGCTTCCTTTTACAGAGAACAGGCTCAGAGTGGTTGAGCCACACACATAGGTTTAGGAAGATTTCCTTGAATCCCGTCTCTGCCCTGCTGATGACATCAGATTGCCTTTTTCTTCAGAGAAATGTCCGATAGTAACACAAACTACTCTATTTATTTTTTTTTTAGTGAGGAAGATTGGCCCTGAGCTAACATCTGTTGCCAATCTTCCTCTTTTTGCTTAAGGAAGATTGTCCCTGAGCTGACGTGTGTGCCTGTCTTTCCCCACCCTGTATGTGGGACACACCACAACATGGCCTAAGGAGCGATGTGTAGGTCTGCGCCCGGGATCCAAACCCGTGTACCCAGGCTGCTGAAGCGGGACACGTGAACCCAACCACTACACCACTAGGCTGACTCCACTTTATTTAATTTTTAAAAAATATTTATTTCTGTATTTTTTTTTTGCTGAGGAAGACTGGCCCTGAGCTAACATCTGTGCCCATCTTCCTCTATTTTGTATGTGGGATGCTGCCACAGCGCGGCCACCAACGAGTAATGTAGGTCTACACCCAGGAACTGAACCCAGGCTGCCAAAGTGGAGAGCGGAGAACTTGACTGGCAGGCTGTGGGGCCAGCCCCAAACTACTCTTTTTTTTTGAGTCCATACTCTGTGCCATGTGCTGTGTGTACACAGATGTGAATCAGCACAGCCACCATGAAGGAGAGTGGCTCTCCTTTTACTCATGAAGAAACAATTTCAGGAGGTGAGATGACTTGCCCGAGGTCGCGCAGGACGTGCAAGAGCCAGACGTTGCTGGAGCATCTTGATGGGCTCACAGTTGGTGTCTGGGGGGAGTGCTCAGGATACAGGAGTGTCAGAGAGTCCTTGAGGAGAGGACTTATATTCACTGTCTGCTCATATGTTTTTGTCCCAAGAATGAAACTAAAAGAGAAGATCAGAAGTTTCAAGATGAATGTTTCTCCAAATATTGGGAATCTTTTGGGGTTAATAGTGCAGATCCCAGGCCCTCACTCCACACCTTCCAGTTTAGAAACAGAAGTGGGGCTCAGGAATCGCATTTTAGCAAGCACTTTAAAATAGCAAAATTTAAAAATTTGTCTTAGACCCAGAAACAATATAGAGACAGCTGCTAACAGAAACTGAAAAGCATTGAAAAATACAATTTTGGAGGTGGACTTTAGATAGTTTCTAACCTGAAAAATACCGAGTCACATTATTTTGGGGACATTATGTTGGTCGTATTTCTCTCTGTTCCTGATGCCCAGTGTTGACGGCAGCGTGTGGTGGATCGTCAGCGTGCACATTGACGGCGCAGTCAGGGGAACGCGCACAGCGAGTTCTCAAAGGTGATATTCTCACCTCTCTTTTCTCTCCTTCCTTTCTAGATAAAGTTGTACACCAAGCACGGGACTTTGAAATACCAGACAGACTGTGCCCCCAATAATGGGTACTTTATGATCCCCTTGTATGATAAGGTAAGAGCAGAGATGATAAGGTAGGAGCAGAGAGTGTGTTCGTCTTTTATGATGGGAGGTTGTTCGCGTGGCCCACGGGGCTGTGCTCACAGGAGAACGGCCTTTGCCACGTGAGCAGGTCCTCGTCTGTCGTGTAAGTTGTAGGTGGAATACGGCAGTTCTGGCCACATTCTGAGGGAGACGGCTTGTGAGCTGGTTTGATTGCATCCAGCAGTTCTCGATGTCTCAGGGACATTGGCAGTGTCTGGACACGTCTGTGGTTGCTACAGCTGGGACGGGGGGGCGGGATGGTGCCACAGTTATCTGGCAAGAAGAGGCCAGGAATGAAGCTGGGTGTCCTGTGGTGCTGTACAGGACACATCAGATGCCAGCAGGGCCAAGGAGGAGAAACTCTGATTTAATAGAACTCTTTACTTGCAAGCAGCTTAAAATATTGTTAAAAAAAATTATGCAAGTCATTTGTGAATCCATGAGCTTTGTGGGGAAAAAAAAAATCAAAATCTTTAGAAGTATGTGAAGTAAATTTTATCTTTTATTCCCCAAATTCCCCTTCCTCTGTAGTGACAATTTCTGATAAAAGTTTTGCTGTGTATCCTAACAGACTGCTTTCTCTGTGCTTATGGTTATAGAGATAATCCGTGGGTACACGCATATCCGTCTACGCAGACACAGACAAACACGCATGCACAGATGGTCATCCATGCACACCCACCTCCACGGTCCATCCTCCCCACATTTCAGCTTTTTATTTGGAAATAAAGATTCACAGGAAGTTGCCAAAAGAGTTAATATACATAGTTTTGATTTTTTAAAAAACAAATGGAATCGAACAATAGGAATTATTCTGCAATTTGATTTTTTTCCCCGTGTTAATATCTTGGCACACGTTCAGCATCAGCGTGTATAGACCTGCTGCCTCCTTTTTCATGGCTGCATAGCATGTCAGCGTCAAACCAAAACGCATTTGTTCCACCACTTCTCTATCGATAGACGTAGAGACTTCTCCTGATTGTTAAAGTTATTATTACTGACAGCACAGCCGTAGATGTTCTCGGTTACGTCTCTGTGCACCATACGTAGGATTCATTTCCAGAGGTGGACTAGCTGGGTCTTGAAATCTGTTTTGCTTTTTTTTTTTTTTTAACCTTGAGATTGTTTTTCGCAAGAAACCAGGTTGTGCGAGTCAAATCTGGCTTTAAGAAACGACTTCAGTTCCTGAAGATGCGTGCTGGCCCCAGCAGCCTGAGGCAAACGAGGGGTTAATAGGAGCCTCCGTTAGTAGGACGTTTGCTGTCAGAAGACAGTGAGTGGCTGAGTAGAGTGTGTTTAGAACGCTTTGACGGGTTGAATGGAAGCTTCTGGCGTTCAGCTTCAGCCTCCCGCCGGTGAGGGGAATCAGAGAACTCACTACCACTTACAAGTACAACGTTTATGCCTAGAATTTGATTTCGGGTGTAGAAATTCTAGGTTAAGCGACAGCACGGAACCAACTTAAACCGGTTGCCGGGTCATCAGTTCTCAGTCCTTTACGTTTTTTTTCCCCCTTGTAGGGAGATTTCATTTTGAAGATCGAGCCTCCCTTAGGGTGGAGTTTCGGTAAGTTAACTGATCCCCAGACATGCTCTGTGAAGGATTAGATTGTCTGCTGAGTGTTAATGTGAATTGACAGAGTGCATAGATGGTTCAAGTCTTAAGGACTCATTTCTAGTGTGGAAGAGGGTTTTTATCCCCCCTTGTTACTTTAGAGTAGATTGAACTTACCTTAGACCTGCTTAAGGTTTTCTGTCCTCTTCCTTAAAATAGGCATTTTTCTTATACTTCTCCCAGGGAACTCTGCTTCTGCAGTTTTGGCAGTGGAACGGTATACAGAGGTCAGGAATGGGGACTTTGTTCCTGTCCCAGGACGGCTTCTTTCTTAGCCTCCTCAGTCGGGTTTTTCTTTTCTTTTTTTTTGGTGAGGAAGATTGGCCCTGAGCTAACATAAGTTGACAATCTTCTTCTTTTTGCTTGAGGAAGATTGTCACTGAGCTAACATCCATGCCAGTCTTCCTCTATTTTGTATGTGGGACACCACAGTGTGGTTTGATGAGCAGTGTGTAGGTCCACATCCGAGATCTCAACCTGCGAACCCCAGGCCACTGAAGCTGAGCACACAAACTTAACCACTCGGCCATGGAGCTGGCCCCCAGTGCTTTTTCTTTTGATGAGCTTTTTTACTGAATTATAACATACTTTCAGAAAAGTGTGCTCATCGTGAGGTGTCACCTGATGAATTTTCACGAGGTGAACGCACCTTGTAACTGCCAGACAGATAACGAGAGAGCGCTTCACCAGCACCCCGGAGTGCTCCATCCCAGGCACTTGTTAACAGGTCCACCCCTGCCCACCACCCCCCCACAGGTCACCACCACCCTGACCGAGAATCACAGATTAGTTCAGTCTGATTTGCACTTTATATAATTGGAGTTGTGCAAAGTACATTTTTGTGTCTGGTTTCTTTCTCTCAGCGTGGTTCATGAGATTCATCCGGCCTTACATGTAGTTCTAGTTCATTCGTTCAGTTGCTGTACAGAATCCTGATGTGTGAACATAAAGTGATTCATCCTTCTACCGTCGATGGCCGTTTGGATGGCTCCCCAGTTTCGCCCACTAAGCACAGTGCTCCTGCGAACATTCTTGTCCATCTCTCTTGTTTCACGTGCCTTTGCCTTTCTGTTGAGTAGGTACCAGGGGTGCAGTTGCTGAGCGAGAGAATTTTTACATGTTCAGCTCCCATAGATTCGGCCAAACACCCAGAGTTGACGTAGCAACTTCTGCTCTCCCGGCGGCGTGTCCGCATTCCGGGGGCCCCGCAACCTCACCGGCCCTTGGTGTGGTCCGTCTTTTCATTTTAGCCGTTCTGCTGGGGATGGGGTGGTGTCACATCGTGGTTTTGGCTTGCCCGTCCCTGATGATCCATGAGACTGAGCACTTTTTTATATGTTTATTGGCCATTTGGATATTCTCTTTTGTGAGGTGCCTGTTCAAGTCTTTTGTCCATTTTTTATTGGCGTCTGCCCCGTGTCTCTTTGTGCAATTCTTCGTTTTACCTGAAATTCTCTTATTTCCCATTTTTTTCCTCTACTGATCACTCCACATTCTCCCTAACCTTTTAAAACCTCAACTTTAACCCCTGTTACAATGGATTTTTCAGTTAAAAAAAAATTGGCTTAGTTGTTAATATTGCAACACTAGGAGATGGCATGTAAAATCCAGATTTCCGGTTTTCTTGAGAAGCTGGGAGCTCTGGCAGCACTGGGCCCATGACAGCAGGCGGCAGAAGCTGCGGAGCGGCCTCCCCTTTCTTGGTCTGCCATGGTCCCCGCTTGCCTGTTAGCCACCGGTTCCCCTCGGTGCTGGAGTTTGTGGCCCTGGTTCAGTGTGGCTGAACCTGTGTGCTGGGTCGGGGGGCAGAAGTGGAGCCAACTCTTGGGGTTCTCTGTCACTCACGAGCTCTGTGACTTTGGCAGCTCCTTTAACCTTCCTGTGCCTCAGTTTACCCCTCAGTCAGTTGCAGATATTACTCCCTAGCTCTTAAGATAGTCGTGAGGTTGCAGTGCGCTCAGCTCACTGACAGGTGTGTGGTAAGCGTTCAGGAAACACAACTGTTTGGTGCTCACTGAATTTTCCCTGGGACTCTGAGGAACAGGGTGGCCAAAAGACCATTAGGAAAGTCTATTATGCTCTAAACGCTGGTTCCCTCTGGGGTGGGAAGCCGGTGTCCAGGGGGTAGGGCTGCAAGGGAGACTTTTCCCCACCTGCCTTTTGTTTCTTTGGATTTTGAACCGTGTGAGTTAAGTGCTCAAAAATAAATGAAACAGAGCCAGCCCTGATGGCCTAGTGGTTGAAGTTCGGTGCTCTCACCACTTTGGTGGCCTGGGTTCAGGTCCCGGTCATGGAACCACACCATCCGTCTGTCAGTAGCCATGCTGTGGTGGCGGCTCACATAGAAGAACCAGAAGGACTTACAAGTAGAAATATGCAACCATGCACTGGGGCTATGGGGAGGAAAATAAATTAAAAAAAAAATTTTAAAAAGCTGACCAATCAAATGTGCTTTACCTAGACAGTTTCATCTTATCCCAGAACTAAACCTGCCCTTGTGTCTTGTGCCCTGGTCCTTCCCCGCTTCGTTCCTCAGAGCCAACGACCGTGGAGCTGCACGTGGACGGCGTCAGTGACATCTGCACCAAGGGCGGGGACGTCAACTTCGTGTTCACGGGCTTCTCTGTGAATGGAAAGGTGTGGCTTCGGCACTTGGCTCTTTCTAACGTCTGCTCTGCAGTGTGTGCTGTCTTCTCTTCCCTCGAGGAAAGCATGACTTTAAACCTGGGGGCCTTGATCCTACAGGGCAGCCCCAGAGAAGCTTCTGGAGAGTTTGGGAGCTCACTGAAATTGCATGTGAAACGGATTAGGGGTTTTAGGGCTCAGATGGAGGTTGCTGGTCAGTCCCTGGCAGAAGTGGAGGCTGTTGGCGTTTAAATGCCAGGGGGTGCCTTTTACAGGGCCAGGTCCCTGGGGGAGTTACTTTGCCTCCCTCCAGCGTTGAGATGTGCACGTCTCCTTGCCGTCCTCTTCTGTACGGCGGGTTTCTTTCTCCTCTCCCTTTACACTGAGAGCAGGGACCTTGGGCCCCAGCCGTGTGTGGGCTTCTTGTTGGATGGGGATCATGGGTGTTGATTCCTTCTCAATACTTTGTGAAATAATTGTGCATCTTTAACTGATGGTGCCTTAGATCCGATGACATAAAGTATTCTTTTACTGTTGCTGTTTCCTCTCTCAGCCCCTCAGTCCTCCCCGGAAAGAGTATCCATGATGTCTGTCGTCATTTCAAAGGCATTTTGACCCAGAGAAGGGTGTGGGCCCCACGGGGGGCGCGTGGCAGGATCAAAGTGCTGTTGGGAGCAGTGCTTTGCTGCTGGGTGGGTCCTGACCTCCTTCCCCACGGCAGGTTCTCAGCAAGGGGCAGCCCCTGGGGCCCGCAGGAGTGCAGGTGTCTCTGAGAAGCACGGGCACCGACGCGAAGATCCAGTCCACGGTTACGCAGCCTGGCGGCAAGTGAGTCACCCGGTGTCGCTGCCGTGCAGCTGGAGCGGGGTTGCGATGGGGGCGGGAGCTTTGGTTTTGGGGAGACCTGGGTTCGGATCCTGATTCGGCCTCCTAACTTTGGGCAAGTTATTGGCCCTCGGGGCCTCAAGTTCCTCCTCTGTAGATGGAAGGCACTTGGCCCGTTGCATCTAGCGTTGATGGGATGGTTACATATAGGGTAACGCCCGTAAAGCGCCTACTCAGGGCCCCGCACATAGTGGGCCTTCATTCAATGCTTGAGACTGGCTCTGGAGCCCGACAGCCTGGGTTTGAATCCTGGTTCCCCCATTTGCCAGCAAGTGACTTAACGCCTCTGGGCCTCAGTTTCCTTATTTATAAATGATGATAATCGTGGAACCTACCTCTTAAGGTTCTTGGGAGGATTAAGTTATAATAGGGTTATTTCAAACTCCCTGGCATGGAATATATGCTTCAAAACTGTCAGCTCAATGTAGGTCAGCTCAGTTATGATTTTCAAAAATCATTTTATCACTATTACATCAAAACTGTTTTGTTGTTAGGACTGCTGACTGCTTAATTAACCCTGTGGAGTCAGCTTTAAAGCCTTTATTTACTGTGTTTATATCACTGAGTTGTAAATGGTAACAGATGTGCCACGCTGCTCCCAGGATAGTCCCCTTGATAATTGTGAAGGCATTCAGTTCATTACTAACTCCTTCAGTGTACAGAATGGACCGAACTGAAGACAGAAGTTTGTAATGAGTCTGTCAGTAGGCCAGCTAGCTTTCAAATGATGACCATGGAAATGATTTTCCAGTTTTGAAATAACGTTTACTTCTGTTCGATGGATGCCTCTCAAAGCATGCTCTGTAGAGGGCATGTGGAGTTTCGTTTGCTCTAGGCTGGTAGTTTGCTGTCGACCTCGTCGGGCAGGGTGCCTTGGCCTTTCTGACTCTCGTTCGTCTGCACTAACTTAGACGACGGGGGGACCTTGCGGAACTGGGGCGCTGCAAACACGGAGCGGAGGCTGAACCTTAGCGAGACAAAAAGCCAATAGTCACTTCAGTTTCGTTGTAGCGGACTGCTTTCCAGGCCCTCTCCGGTTGTTAGGGGCAGTACTTGGTGTAATAAAATACCAGCCCGGAAGAAGAAACGGACTGCTTCTGGTAGTTCCTTTCACTAGAATGAGCCCTGCCTCGGTGCGGGGCTTTGCAGAGTTAGCGGGTTGGTGTGTCAGAATGCTGGCGGTAGCCTTTCCAGCCTCGGCTCCTCCCAGTCTGGTCTTGCTCTGGCTGTAGCTACTGGGTCATCTTCATCAGCTACTGGTTTTGTCACAGTTGGTCTGCGCAAGAACCCAGAGTGGCTTGTATTTCTTTCTGAGAACAGATTTAAACTGTTTTGCGTAAGATTCAAAGCTGCTTGTCATTCACGCTGTGTCACCTTGTGTTAGCGTCTGTCTCAGCCTGTCCGATCTGTTCTCCATTCTCTGCACACAACTCCTCCCTTCGCGCTTCTGTTCCTTTGACATTTCCCTGCGCTTCTCCCTGCCTGTCCGTGCCTGTCTCCCTGTCAGAACTCACTTGAATGTTCTCTGACTATCCCTGCTAGTTTCTAGGTTGGAAATCTTTGGGGTTCAGGGAAGCATAAACTCCTTTCCATCAGCGCACGGAACACCTGTTCTCGCACACAGTAAAGTGCTCAGTAAGTGCTGTCCGATGTGGATTTGGACAGTGAAGGGTTAAATTTTGTTTATGCTCAGTGAACTAGCCAATGGCACATTCGTGATAATTCAGACATTATTTTCTTGTGCTTCCAATATTAGTCATAAAATTAGAAATACTCAGGTTGTTGGGAGAAAGCTAAGTGGTATTTTGTATCTCTTAGGTTTGCATTCTTTAAAGTTCTTCCTGGAGATTACGAAATCCTTGCAACTCATCCCACCTGGGCCTTGAAAGAGGTGAGCATGTCGGCGTCTCAGTGCCAGTGCCAGCAGTGTGCTGGTTTGGGGGCAGATGGAGGGGATTTTAATTCAAGGTATGAAATTAATTTATGGCTTTTCTCAAAGTCGAAGAAAAAACAGTGGTGCTCCTGACTAGCTGGGCAGTCTTTATAAGGTGAAACTCCCCCCCGTCGCAGACGTCGCTGCTGGTTTCAGTTTTAGGTGAAATATTGTCTTCTTGCTGTGAAATAGGTCTTTTTAAACTAGTTATTTTAAGCCAGATCAACACCAGAAGGGCCTGATTGAGCTCTTGTTCCTTTTCCATTCTGAAACAGAAACCTTTAAATATACTTAACATTCTAGAAGCAAGGAGAATGTATAAGAGTGTTTATTGTACCTTTGTTTGTGATAGCAGAATATCTTAGACAACCTAAACGTCCATTCAGAGGAGAATGGATTGTGGTTTTATCACCCAATAGAATTCTGTACATCAGCAGTAATGAGTGAATGTATGTCAATATGATATATATATATATATATATCATATTGCTATATAGATCAGTATGACTACATTTAAAAACATAAAGTTGAAAGAAAAAGGCAAGTTGCTGAAGGATAAAGAAATATGATACCATTTCTATAACGAGTAAAAACACTCCTGATATCCCTCTTGTGGATGCATTCGAATGTAGAAACGTTATAAAGACACGCATAGGAATGAAAACAGCATATTCGTTAGGATGCTGACGTCCGTACCAGGAGGACGGGGCTCCTGGGGTACACAGGGTCTTGAGTTGTATTTCTACTGTTTTCTTTTTTAGCTGGTTAGAGCGTTGTATAGGTGTTCTTTAGAGTTTCTTTGTATCTTTTTGTTTGACTGAAATAGTTTATAATAAAAGAGCAAAAAAGGAAGAAACACACTAGGTGAGGTTCTGTAATAACCATGAAAAAACAAATTGAAATAAGACTTAAAGGGCATTTTGATGACTTTTCTATTTTGAGGGTCTGTCTCATTCTTGCTAAAGAAGCATCAGAATCAGGGTTTGACTTTGACTCTCTAGGTTTTATGCATTTATAATTGATGGTTTTTCACTTAAATGTGTCTGTATACTGTTTATGGCTTTTAGTTTTCAGGAATTTTCTCTTCTAGGGCAACATTTAAAAATGTTTTACTTAAAACTCACTAGCTTACACATTATAAATAGAATACATTTTACACTGTTGGTTGTATGCATAAAGAAGTTTGAGTTTAGTAATATAAAATTGTATTTTAAAGTAAAACATGCTGTTAAAAGTCAGGATAATGATTTCCCTTTGGGGGATAGCGACTGGAAATGAGTGTGAGGGGGCCTTCTGGGGTGCTGGTTTTGTTTCTGGGTGCTGGCTACATGGTGTGTTCAGTTGGTGAGAATCACTGTGCCGGACACTCAGAATATGTGCACTTTTCTCTCTGTAACGCGTACTCTAACAAAAAGCTTAAAGATCTATGTGTATAAACCATTAAACATGGAAAGAAAGTAAAGCTTGCTCATTAAAAAAATTGCAACATACAGAAGAGCATAAAGGGAGTGGAAATAGAAAACTTGGAAGGCAGAAAAGTGTAAAAGAAGTGACACGTCCCCATCTAGATGAAATCATTGTTTTCTAGATTTTACCACATTTCCTTTCACTTCATATTGTGCATTAAAAAATTGTGATCGTACTGTGGATGCAATTTTGCATGTTATTTTTGCCCGGTTAATATTTTCGCTTCGGTGCGTCCCCGGGTCGGTAAACACTGTGCGCGTGTTCATTGTTTGGGAAGTTAAAATCTCCTTCTGCTGCAGGCGAGCACCACAGTGCGTGTGACCAACTCCAATGCCAACGCCGCCAGTCCCCTCGTGGTGGCCGGCTACAACGTGTCGGGCTCCGTCCGCAGTGACGGGGAGCCCATGAAAGGCGTGAAGTTCCTTCTCTTTTCTTCTTCAGTAGCCAAAGAGGTAAGCAAAGAAAAGGCGAGAACCAGAGATTGCGGGCGGGGGTGGGGGATGGGGGATTACAGACTGAGAACATTCTGGTTAAGGTGCAGGTCAAGGTTGATTGATAGTCTCAGCGCTTAAGAACGTTGTGCTTCTCGGTTGACTCACAAGAAATTGAGTGTCTACACTGGGAGGCATTGGAGTTCAGTGGAAAGGGCACAGGCTTTGAAATCCATCAGACCCAGGGTTGCGCAGATCCCAGCTCTGCCTCCCACTGGCTGGGTGACCTTGGCCAGTCCTTCCTGAGCCTCTGTTTTCTTACCTGGAGAACAGTGACCCATTGTAGGGAAGGACAGTCATGTCGCTTTTTTCCAAGAAGACTGACATTTTTAGCTTTTCAACTTGAATGTATAGATTTTTGCTCCTTTTGTCTACTGCTACGTCCTGGATTTCAGAAACAAATATTTTGTGACATTAAACTTAGCAGAGTTTTCCTGTAGTGTGGTTGTTTGATGGTAATCAGAACATGGAAATGGAAAGGAGTCATTTTGTTCTTTTTTCTCCTGGCACAGGATGTCCTGGGCTGCAACATCTCCCCGGTGCCCGGGTTCCAGCCCCAGGACGAGAGTCTGGTGTATTTGTGCTACGCGGTCTCCAAGGAGGATGGCTCGTTCTCCTTCTATTCCTTGCCCAGTGGCGGCTACACTGTGGTGAGTGAAGCAGATTCCCTCCGTCAATGTCTGGGACCCTCAGACACAGGTGGAGTCATCGTCGTCTGGGTGTTACAGGAATCAATGCTTGGCCTGCGGTTTCTTGAACGTTCTGTTGAGTGGTTACTTGAGATGAGGCTCCAACGACTCCGTAAGAGCTGCAGAAAGTGCATTCCTTCCTCCTTTACTGTCAGCAACAGGAGGAGTCACGGTTCCTTTTCTCTTGGCCTGCCAGGAACCCCTTGTCATTTCGGGCTGCTGGATCGATTATTAGTATTGGTGGTTAATTATGTTATTGGTTAGTAATTGTCTGGTTTCCTCCCAGGTTCCCTTCTACAGAGGGGAGAGGATTACCTTTGACGTTGCTCCTTCCAGACTTGACTTCACAGTGGAACACGACAGCCTGAAAATTGAGGTGAGGCCTCCTTGTCTCCTGGAGGGACGCACTTTCGATGTCCCATCCCTGGGCCCAGGTGTTGCAAACATGTTTAAAAAAAATCAATATTTTATCTAGAAGGGCTGTTGGAAAAACCAGAATTTTGTACTTTCTTCCAATTTAGCCCGGAATCTACCAGCTGGAATCGACCTCTCCTCTCTTACATATTCTCTTCGTCCTAGAGAATTGGAGCCCCAGCTCTGTCTCCTTCATTCAATGAAATATATTCATTGAGTGCCAATGACAGACGTGTCAGATGCTGTTCTAGGGGCGGGCACACAGCAGTGCCCAAAAAGAGGCAAAAATTCCTATTCTTGTGAAATTCACATTCTGATGGCAGAAAGAGACAATATACATAAGTCAATTAGAAGGATATGAAAAGGTGCTACATGTTCTCTGGTAAAATAAAGCAAGAAAGGTGACCCTGTTTCAAAGTTGAGATGGGTTGCCATCTTACAGGGTGTTCTTGGGAAATTCTCACTGGGAAGGGATGACATTTGAGCAAAAACCTGAAGGGGAAGACGCAGCAAATTGTACTTACGTCTGTGGGAAGAGTGTTTAAGACCGAGGGAACGGCAGGTGCAAAGGTCTTGAGGCAGGAGCGTGCCTAGAAGGTTTGGGGGACCCCAGGGAGGCTGGGGCGGCTGGAGTGGAGGGAGTAAGGAAGGGAGGAAGGGGAGGGAGGGCCAGAGGGAGAATGGGGCAGGTCGTGCAGGGCCCCGGAAGGGTCTGAGCAGAGGAGAGGCCTGATCCCTCTGGCTGCCGTGTCGAGAGGTTTGCAGGGGGCAAGGTGGAAGCACGGGACCGGGGGGGAGCTGTCAGACCTTGGACCATGGTGGGGTGATAGTTTGGGTAGTGGATGGGGTGATAGATGGCCCGACAGACTCTCTAGACCCTAAAATAGATGGTAAATGTGTTTTCCATTACATTTCTATCTTTAATTAAAGAAGTAGAAGATGGTTACTGTAGCAAATTTGCTAGCTAGAGCAAATCCCAAAGGAAAATAACAGTCTTTCATAAATGGACCACCCAGTGTGACAGTTATTGCAAAAATTCGATTTTAATCGTCTTCTTTGAAGTTACATTTGAAAGTACTGTGTTAAAGGAGCTTAAACGGATGGGAGCTGGCTTTTAGGTCCCACGCTCCGTGGGCTCCTGACTCTGCTTTTTAAGATTCAGTAAAGCATTTGACAGTTGTGCTGTGCATGGGGTGGGGGTTAGAAGAGAGAGAGGATGAGGTCCTGGCTGACTTTGAGGGGCTTGTGGAGAAGGATGGGGGCAGGTGAGTGGGGCAGGATGTTCCCAGATGGTGAGCAAATCCGAGTGTTTAAATAGAGAGCTGGATGGAATGTCAGGGAGCAGCCTGAGGCCACGTGAGGTCAGGAACTGTTGAGAGTCCCTATTCTTTCCTGTATTCCTAACGTGATTTAGTGCCTGGTACACAGTAGGTGCCTAATGAAAGTGTTTGTTGAGTGAATATAGGAGTGCGTAAGAGGATAAACCACATCTTTTTAGAAAGATCAAGAAGGAAGGAAGCCATTTTATTTTTTTGAAGCTTTCTCAAATGCTCTTGCATGTACGCTTGCATCCCTCATGCCTTCATTCATCCCTTCAGGAGGCCTTTATTGAGGGCCTCCTATGTACCAGGCAACTGAGGCAGAAAATGTCCCTATCTTGGTGGAGCTTACATTCTAAAGAGGTAGACAGACTGTGAGAAATCAGACGAGGGCCTCTCAGCTCTCGACAGATATTTCGGTGAAGCTAATCGGTTGGTGCGACGGGTGGTGACGGGCGGGGCGGGGGCAGGGGCTCCTGGGACAGGACGGTCAGGGAAAGCTGCTCGGAGGTGGGGACAGTTTGGGCCGAAGCCTGAACGGTGAGAAGGAGCGGCCTCCTTCCAGACCTTCGGTCTGTGGGGGAGGAATGATCCAGGCCGAGGGAGCTGCTGGCCTCCAGGCCCCACGTGAGGGATGCATGTGGAGCATGCACGTGGCATCTTGAGGTCAGCGTGGCTGGAATATAGCGACTCAGGGACAGTAGAGCCACGGTCCTCAGCAGCGGGGCAGTGCGGACACGTAGACCAAGCCTAGGACGCTGTGGCCCGTGCAGCAGCTGGGGTTGAGTGAGCCGGTCCCGGTGGAGTTAGTACAGACTTGAACTCAGGCTGAGGTGGACACAGGTGCTCTGGAGACCCTGCCGAAGTGGACCCCACAGAACTGATCCGTGTTGGAGGTGGGGCGGGGGTGGTCCAAGGTGAGGCCATGCTTTAAGGTTGGGAGCCTGGGGGACGGCGTGGTTCACCAAAATGGAGGCGTTGGAGGGGAGGAGGCAGGACGGGAGCAAGAGTGGGGAAGCTCTCGCACAGAAGTAATGTTTTATTCAGTTATTTGACAAACATCAACGTGTTGGAAATATAAGGAACAAGACAGATACAGGGAGGGGGCTGCCAGGGGGGGAGCAGCGTGTGTGGGTGAGTTGGAAGGGAGCCTGGCTGGCGTGGGAGAAGCCGCGTGGGCTGGTGTGCTGAGTGATGCTGTGAGCGGCATAAGGGGAGCTTTTAGGGGTCAAGCCCGCGGAACCTTCTTCCTGTCCTTCCTCTTTTAGCCCGTGTTCCACGTCATGGGATTCTCCGTCACTGGGAGGGTCTTGAATGGACCCGAAGGAGAAGGTGTTCCGGAGGCGGTGGTCACTCTGAATAACCAAATCAAAGGTGGGCAGGCACGCGACCCCGGGGGCTGTGTGCCACTTTGGGTTTTGATCATGGAGAGAAATGGAAAGGAGACGAAACCTCAGTGAGTTTCTGAACCTCTGCTGGGTTTTTGTCTCACGTCGTCTTGTGTAGATGGAGGGGTGTGTAGTTGTTCGGGCTCATCTTTTGTTGGCGTGTTTCTGTTTTGCAGTCAGAACAAAAGCGGATGGCTCCTTCCGTCTGGAGAACATAACCACCGGGACGTACACCATCCATGCTCAGAAGGAGCACCTCTACTTTGAGACTGTGACGATCAAAATCGCACCCAACACACCCCAGCTGGCCGACATCATTGCAACAGGGTAAGGCTCCTCCCTTGGGGTCTGGAAGTGCCCGTGCCCACGTTGGCAGCCAGCGGAGGACAGAGTGACCTTACGTTTGACTGTGTTTCTGCCAAGGATCTGCATCCAGTCTCAGACACCTGTCGAGAAGTCAGGCTGCCTTCTTTAGAAAGATTAGTGCTAATTCTTATAAACTGAAGGGACTTATACCTTGGATGCTTAAGGAAAATCATCTTGCTTCAAAGTTAAAGTGGGTTTAAATTAGGGCGTGGGTGGGAGCCCAGAGCTTGGTGTTGCTGGAGCAGGAAGTGCTGGGCGGGCAGAGGAGCGTGGTGGGCTGGAGGGCACAGAGCTCAGAGGGCCTCTTTCTACCCCGTTGGAAGGTGGGGCTTTCTCCCCTGGGGCTCAAGGGGCCAGTGAACGGTTCTGAGCATGGAGGTGACGTGGTTAGCCTTTCGTTCAGTGAGGCACGCTGGTGACGTGGAGCACGAAGGCTGGAGGATGGCTGGAGGTGGCATGGTGGAGGAGGCTTTGGAGGGGACAAGACTGGAGTGCAGGGGACTTGAAACAGAGTTGGTGAGGGCTTGCCTTGTAGGGAGATCAGGACATATTGGAAAAACACTTAGGGGTTCCTGGTTTGCGAAGCAGGACAGTTGTGGTGCCACTGGTTGTGGACAGGAAGCAGAGCCCGTTGGTGACGAGGGTTACGTTTTGGCCACAGGGGTCTGTGGGACCACTAGGTGGGGCTCTCCAATAGATGCTTGGGTAGCTTGTAAAGCCTGAAGATTTGGCCATAGGTGGCAGCCAGAGCCTTGACCTTGTAAGAGCAGGTAGATTGGAAGATGGGAGACCAAAACTGGCATGCCACTGTCTGAGGGTGGCGGGAGAACCTGGGTGGCGGGTTTTAGGTGTGAGGTGGTACATGAGGGTCAGGGAGGTCCAGGAGGTGAGCCCTGAAAACACAGTCCATTGGCTTGGTCACTGAGGAGGCCGCGGTGACCATTTTCTGTAGATTGGGGGGGTGGGGGTCAAGTTGGGGGTCCAGGGATGTGTGGAAGACAAGGAAGGGTACACTGGTGGAGCCTGGTCCTGTGTCCCTATTGTGCTGGAGCCTCAGGAAGTGTTCCGGGACCGAGGCCTGGGCTTCCTTCCTTTCATAGCATCGTTGAGCCCCTCCTCTGGGTGAGGCGCTGTGATCAGTGCTCAGTGTAGGACGGTGAACCACACTGACATCGTGAAGACGAGGCTGTCATCTCCCGGGGAGGCCGGCTTCAGACTCATGAATCTGTGATCGTGAATTGGAGGAGGTGTCTGGGGAAGGGACGGGGTGCTCGCAGAGAACCTGACGTAGAGTGGGAGCTCCGGAAGCCTCTCTGGGTCGCTGAGGCCTTCTGGAGGACTGAAGGTTAGCTCAGTGAAGAACTTCCCGGCAGAGGGGACAGCGTGTCCCCAGGCCTGGAGGGAGGGGGAGGAGCTCTCGGGAGACAGCCAGCGTGGCCGGAGGCGGCCGGTGAGGTGAACAGCTCCGCGCCCTTGTGGCCGTGTTGCGGGACGGGCTTTCTTCCCCAAGATGCGGCGGAAAACCAGTGAAGACTTTTCAGCAAGGGAGTGGTAGGGATCACGGCATTGTGGGAAGTGGTGGTGTTTTTACTGGCTGTGGCGTGGAGAACGGAAGGAGGGAAGCCAGAGTGTAAAGGGAGGGACCAGATCCGAGGCTGAGACAGGTGTCCCGAGATCCGGTGGCAGGTGGGCCCAGGGGGGCTGCAGGGGAGGGGGTGGGAAGTAGACGGGTGGATAGATAATACAGGGAGCAAATCAACAGGCCTTGGGCTGTTGGAGTCCCTGGTTTCTTACTTGAGCAACTGGCTGGGTGGCGGAGGTGCTATTCACGGAAATGAGAAATAGGTTTATATTGATAGTTATTTTCTTCCTTAAAGTGGAATATTTTGGTCAAAGAAAGAAAAATAACCTTTGTTGAACATCTATGGAAAAACTTATTGTTTTCCTTTTGCACCAATGTAGCACATTTGCCTTTTAATTCATTGATATTTCTTACTTAAAAAAAAATTTCCCCATTTGTTTGAGAAATAAACTCTGACTTCTGTCGAAACAACTGTGAGAATATAGTTATCTCACAGTGCACGGAAATTACCAGTTTCTGTCTATAAATGTCATGAACCCTGATGAAAGAATGTGTTGACACAGAGCAGGGCTTCCATATAACAAAACACTCTCCCTCCAGCTTTTTAGTTTATTTGTTTTAACAACCAATATCCATTTGAGGTTTAGGGTAACTGAGCTTCTCTTTAATTGAGCATATGAGCTAAACCAGATCTTATGGTTAAAATGTTGAAACCTCAGAGAGGCAAAGAGATTCAACTTGGAACAAATAAGGTGATGTTCCCCCGACACGTTCAGAAATCAAGCGAATATGAAAGGTCCTTGAGAGTTCATCAGCATTCTCTTCCCTCCCTTTTATTCTGCAAGGGCACGGAAGGAGGATGTGAGAACCGAGATGCGTGCTTTTCAGTCTGGATCAGGGGCGTGCACGCTTTTTCTGTAAAGGGCCAGAGAACAAAGATTGTCGGCCTCGTGGGCCGAATGGTCTATGAGGAAACCCACCACAGACAATTCGTAAATGTTTGGGCGTGGCTGGTCCCCCTGAATGCATGGGCACTGCAATTTGAATTTCATATAATTTTTATGTTTCACGAAATACTCTTCTTCTTTTGATTTTTTTCTCCTTTTAACCATTTAAAAGACTGAAAATAGAAGTGTGTAAACCACGGTTTGCACAAACACACGTGGCTGGTGGGCCTGGGTCCCTGCTCCAGACCATGGGCTCCTGTGGCAGGCGGGTCCCTCCAAGCTAAAGAGACGACTGTGCCTCTCATTCCTCCTGGAGTTCACGGACACTGTCCCCCACCTCGTTCCTGCTGCTGTTGGTTTGCGGCCGAGCGCACGTTCCAGCATTTTCTGTACCCTGTAATTATCTAACGTCGAATACAACATTTTTTATCGTCTTTCCATCAAAAGCAACAACTGAATTTTTATCTAAAATGATGCTTTAAGATTAGAAAATAAAACCTGGAGTTAGCTAAAGAAACCCTGGTGGCCTCCAGCTGTGACACATTATTATACGCTTTAACACGTCGACTGACTCAAAGAGGACGCTGTCGCTCTTATCAGAGAGTCGATGTGCCGCTCGTGGTGCCTCTGTGCCAGTGTCTGTGCACAGTGCTCCTTGAGTCTTCAGTCTGAGTCATTACTGTAATAGGACTTTTCAATTAGAAGTTGCTTTTGTGGTTCCCAGCTCCTAAGGAGTTCAGTTTTAGCTTTGCATTTTTTTTTCACTTAATTACCTTTGCTGTTCAAGTCTCTCAGATTGCTTTCATGCAGGCATTATATACAATCACAGGCCGGGCAGGCGTCTTTTATGGCCTGCTTCCTTTTATGGCCCCGGGAATGCCCCAGTTTCTCAGGCAGCCTGCAGCTCTTGCTTTTAAGGCCTGGTCTGCATTCTCAGTCCGGGGCTGCTCCACCCTCGGGGATCCAGTTGCCTGAAACATTTTATCTGCAGATTTTCTGAAAATCGCTTCTGCAGTGGGGGTTACGGATGTCACCCAGAAACGCACAGCCCTGCCTTTCTCCCTTATGCAGAAGGAGGTCCAGTCTTCCTTCCGAAGGTTCCAGTTTTTAAAACCGGAGCCATCTGGGCTGCATGCCTGTGTCTTCCTCAGGACTGGTCTGGTCTCGGGGGTGAGGGCCAGGAGGCGGTCGCGTGGTTTGGGTTGATAAGCGCCTTTCCGGTTGCAGCCGCGTCCTCCTGCTGGACTGAACGGCCCCTTTCACAGGTTCAGCGTCTGTGGCCAGATCGCCATCCTCCGCTTCCCTGACAGCGCCAAGCAGATGAGTAAATACAGAGTCGTCCTGTCGTCGCAAGAGAAGGACAAGGCACTGGTCACTGTGGAGGCGGATGCTCAGGGCTCATTTTGTTTTAAAGCAAAGCCAGGGACCTACAAAGTCCAGGTACGAGGAGTTTTGTTCTGTTTATTTAAAGGGCAGCGATTTTTAAAAAGTGTTATTATTAGCCCCCCGTAGAGAGATGCCTTTATTTGGGAGCTTTTCTTGTCCTGGCCCCAGCTTCTATCTGAAACCTTCACGTCCCAGCATGTGACAGTCAGGAGAGACAGCAGCTGGCTCCGGCCATGCACAGACCTCCCCCTTCTCCAGGCCTGCTGTTCGTCGGGGCTCAGTATCGGGCTGCCGGTCACGCCTCTGCCTTCCCGGGCTTCTGGCTGCTATAGAATGTTCATGAATCCCACAGGAGATCAGAGGGAACTCACTGGCGGCAGCTGGGTAACTTCCACAGCGCCTGGTTTCTGGAACTCGGGGCCAAACTGGAGCGTCCGTCTCCCCGCCTCGCCCTGTCTGATCTTCTGTTCCAGGCGGGCAGGGAGGCTGGGGAGGCCCTGGCCTGTGGTCTCACTGCGAGGGTGAAGGCCTGAGCCTGGGTGGGGTGAGCGGGCAAGAGGCGGGACAGAGCGGAGGTCAGCCCGCTGTGCCTTCCAGCGTGGTGCCCGTGTGGTCTCAGACCGCGTCTCAGTGGGTGTCAGGCTCCCCACCCGTCAGTCAGCTGCTGCTTCTGCCCGAGTACGAGCAGGTGCGGGGAGACGAGACGGCCTGGAAGGTTCCTTCTGGGACTTTGCTGTCCTCCAGGGCTGGTGGGATGCCTACCTCCGTGAAGCGGGTGCGGGGGCCCTGCTCCCTGCTTCCTCTCAGTTGTGACCTGTGGGCCGACATCTCCTTACTAGGCAGCCAGCTCCTTGCGAAGCTGGCCACAGTGATGAGCCTTTGGGACCTGTTTGGAGGCATGAGAGGGACTTTTCCGAGGGAGGGTAGTTCCACCATGTAATCTTTCCTGGGATAGAAAAGGTGACCGCTGCCCCCTTCCCTTGTTAGCCTGAGAAAGGCGCACACAAGAAGAGGAAGAACATGGCCTGATCCCATGACTGGTCCCCCATACGGTGTTGACGAGCTCAGAGCCTGTCAGGAGGGACCCCCGGCCCGGAAAAGGTTCTGGGGTCTGTGTGGTCTCCGCCCACCGTGTGGGCGGTGGGTGGCTGCTGCTGCCCCTGTGGACAGTTAGGCAGATCCACCATGGCCCTGCTGAAGACCCGTTTGCTCTGTCTGGTTAGAGATGTGTTTTCTCCACTCAGGCTGTTGGCACATTGGTTGTGATTGTAAAACCAGGCCCAGAGACGAGCCTTTGTCCTTCAGAGTCTGTTTGGCCTGGGCCCTGGAGGCAGGCCCCGCTGCAGTGCTGACCCTGTCCCGCGTGTGTGTCCACAGGTGGTGGTTCCCGAGGCGGAGACCAGGGCAGGGCTGACGCTGAAGCCCCAGACCTTCCCTCTCGAGGTGACGGACCGGCCTGTGCTCAACGTGGCCTTCGTGCAGTTCTTGGCTTCGGTTTCTGGAAAGGTCTCCTGTTTGGGTAAGAGGGCGATCGAAAGCAGGAGCACATCCTCTCAGAGAAGGAGGTGGGGAGAAGGGGGATTTGGGTGAGCTTTTCCCCTTGGGAAGCATCAGAGATGAAAGCAGAAACCACCCCTGGGAGTGGTCTTGGGGCGTCCGTACTGTGCGCAGTTCTTGCTGAATAATCGCCCCAGTGGCTCTCCAGAAACTTCTCTTGTGAATTTTTCCTGCTTTGCCTCTCAAAAGAACATGTGGGATTTTTTCCCCTCTGACTCTGAAAGGAAGATGGAATTAGGCCCAGGTTTCAGTCCCGGCTCTATCACTGACCAGGTATGAGACTGTAGGCATTTACTTGTTGAGCATCAGTTTTTTTTCTGTAAAATGGGAATACTACCACTTTCAGAGGGTTTTCATGAAGCTTGAGTGTGGTCACGTCAAGATGCAGTGCAGCACAGATGTTAAGAACGTCAACTCTGGAACCAGCCTATGTGGGCTTGGACCCTCGCTGTGTGACCTGGGGCAAGTTACTTAACCTCTCTGTGCTTTGAGTCCCTCATCTGTAATAGGGAGATGACAATGGTACCTGCCTCACAGGGTTGTTGTGACGGTGCATTGGGGTAACTTCTTAGAATCGGGTAGACACACACTTGCTCTGAGGAAGCTCTCCTGGCACTGCCCTTCAGCAGCTGAGTGGGAGCAGGTGGCCCGCAGAGGGTGAAGGTTTGAGTGGGTGCTGTGGTTTGTGCGGGCAGTGACACATGGCCCACCTGTCTTTGCAGACTCCTGCGGCGACCTGCTGGTGACCTTGCAGTCGCTGAGCCGCCAGGGCGAGAAGCGCAGCCTCCAGCTCTCGGGCAAGGTCAACTCGATGACCTTCACATTTGACAACGTGCTCCCCGGGAAATACAAGAGTAAGACCCGAGGCAGCATCTCATGGCCCTCGCACGCTGCCTGCCTGTCTGAACTTTCTCAGACCCGGCTCTCACATTGTGTCCAACTGTCTCCCGTTCCTGTGTTAACTCTGCTTTGCCCCTTGACCTTGAATGTGCTATTTGTTCAGCGTTGGGCAATGATGCAGGAGTCGGGGCTCTGTGACCCACGGCCATCTGCTCAGCACAGCCCACACACTTCTCCTCTTTGGGGAGGGTGCCCTCCTTCATGCCACTTTATTGCCAAATGCCGGACAAGAGAGTGAAATAGTGACACGCATGAGTTCTGCCACCCAGCAGCCGTGTGACCGTGGGTGGTGACCTGATCTCCCCGAGACTCAGTTTCCCCTTCTAAAATGGGAGTAGTGGACCCTTCTGCAGAATGTAGGACTAATGAAAGGCCGTGTGTCAGCCCCTTGCACAGGGCCTGATGAGCAGGAGGTGCTGGTGGACCTGGCTCTCTCCTTCCTGCCTTTCTCGAGAAGCCTGTATTTCTGCTCTTCCAGGAGCTCAGCCTCGAGCTGCTGGCCGTGGATAGCTTATCGAGCAGACGGCTCTTCCTGGGGAATTTTATTTTCTGTTATATCAGGTGTTGGCAAACCGTGGCCTGCTTTTCTGAGTCAAGTTTTATTTGAACCCGGCCACACCTGTTTGTTCCTCTGTTGTCTGTGGCTGCAAAGCCAGCGTGGAACAGTTGAGGCCGTGTGGCCCGCCAAGTTGAAAATACTCTCTGTCTGGCCCGTTCCAGAAAAAGTTTGCTGATCCCTGAATATCTTACTTGTAGCCTCATCTTTAGGCCCAGTTAAATTTCCTTCTTGGTGATTTTAATGGCCACTGGTTTCAGTTTTTCTTTAGCAGTGACTTGTTCCAAGCATTGCTGCCTCTGTGTGTGTGTGTGTGTTTGCACACAGTTTTAGAGATTAACTCATTGTCATTCTTTCCTGGTGTGTGTGTGTGTGTTTGTGTGCGCACACAGTTTTAGAGATTAACTCATTGTCATTCTTTCCTGGTATGTGTGTGTGTGTGCACACAGTTTTAGAGATTAACTCATTGTCATTCTTTCCTGGTGTGTGTGTGTGTGTGTGCGCGCGCGTGTGTGTATACGCACACAGTTTTAGAGATTAACTCGTCGCCATTCTTTCCTGGTGGTGTTCCGGGGGTGTGTGCACTCCACCCACGCGTCTCTGTGCTGTGTGCCGTGTGCCGTGTGCTGTGCAGTCAGCATGATGCACGAAGACTGGTGCTGGAAAAACAAGAGCCTGGAGGTGGAGGTTCTGGAAGACGACGTGTCAGCGGTGGAGTTCAGGCAGACAGGCTACATGCTGAGATGCTCCCTGTCTCATGCCATCACTCTGGTATGCGTGGCTTGTAAGGGTTCTCTTCTTTGGAAGGACGCTCACCTTTTGGAAAGCGAGAGGGACTAGCTTGCCAAGAATATTACAACCAGGGTCAAGTCCGATTCCTTTTCCGCCCCTCGACTCACCCACCTATGATGGAAAGCGTCATGGGCAAGCCTTTAATCCCCCCCGTGGAGAGATGCCTTTATTTGGGAGCTTTTCTTGTCCTGGCCCCACACGGACTTCTAACTTTGGTGGCTTGGGGGAGCCATGGATGGAACGCAAAAGCCTTGGTTTTGTAGCCTCGGGCAAGTTCATTGGTTGTTCCTGAGCCTCTGTTTTCTGCTCGTAATTGGGATCATATTGTCCACTTCTCAGGGTCATAGTGAGGTTTAAGTAAAGCTCGTGCAAATTTAAAATTTCCCTGGCATTTACTGCTGTCATTCGTGAGCAGGTGTGGCTGAGGCAGTGTCTCCCGCATGTTTACTCCGGTGCAGAGAAGGGAGCTGTTAGGGTCTTACTCTCTTGTGGATGAGTCTCTGTCGCCCAATAGACAGTGTCCCAAATGGATTTCAGGAGAGGGAACACCTGTCTAGACCTAGATAGGTCCATCCGTGGATTTTATGTAATTTTTTTACTTCAAGCAAAGGTAAATGTCATTGTCAGGTCCGAGGGGAGGAAGGCAGGCAGATGGCGGCTGAGGGACCACTTGTTTCTGACACTAGAGAGACTGAAACTGGTGTTTCCAGTGCCGGTCAACCGCTAACTACTTGACTACAAATGCTAGACAAACAGCTTTGTTCCAGGAGACGGGTTATTAATATGCAGTTGAGACTAAGTGATAGACATTTGGGAAACCATTCCATTTGGGAAACCCTTCCTTCCTTTGAACCCCCCAGTAGATTTCCATTTCCTTCAGAGTAAGATCCGCATTCCTTAACGATGGCCAACAAGCCCCTTTCTAACTGCCCCTCACCTGCTACCACCCTCCGCCTCGCTCCCTGGGCGTGGCACACAGGCCTGCTCCAGTTCCACACCAAGCTCATTCCCTCCTCTGGGCCTTTGCACATGCTCTTCCCTCTGCCTGGAACGCTGCCTCTTCTCCAGAAGTGTGCACGTTGGTTATTTCTCATCATTCGGGCTCAGCCCCAGCCTTCCGTCCTCAGAGAGGCCCGCCCTGTGACCAGCAAGCCACAGAAGCCTCCTGGGGTCGTTCTCTGTCCTGCTCCCCTGTTTATCTCCCGCACTGGCTGAAATCTCCGAGTTTCTTTGTTGCCCGTGTTGATTTCCTCTGTTGCCGTATTAGAATGTAAGCCCCCTGAGAACAGGAGCGTCTCAGCTCCCCAGGACCAGCCCGGGGTCTGTCACATAGCAGGTGCTTGATAAATACTAGTTGATTGAATGGGAAAGAACACATTTTTGTTGGAAGCATTTGAAGCTTTTTAATTTTCCTGTGGCACCCAGCTGCTCAAATGATTAATGGGCAAAACAGATGACTGCTTCAGAAACAGAAATATTATCCATCATGTCGGTGTCCCCGTCTCCCCTGGTAAGTCACTGTATTGGTTTCGGTCCCCTAGGAATTTTATCAGGATGGAAATGGACCTGAGAACGTGGGGATTTATAACCTCTCCAAAGGCGTCAACCGGTTCTGCCTGTCCAAGCCTGGTGAGTGGGGAAGGGTGGACGTGCCCGAGGGGAGGGACGGACAGCACCGGAGGGGCGTGGCTGGCCTTGGGCCTCCCTCCGTTCTGGTTCTGTTGCATCGAGCTGTCAGTCGTGGTGATGGTTAGCGTACTTGTGTTTTTCTCTCTCTTTCCTCTGGAGGGAGCAGTGTTTTTATCCAAAGAATTAGAGCCGGAGGCTGGGAGGGGTTCCCTGTCTCCTGGGTTTGTGTTGGGGGAAGACCGCTGAGTGCCTTCACCCTGAAAAACGTGACACCATTGGCCAATGATTTCTCCTTAAAGCAAGCTTTTTAAAATAAAAATGGGATCATCTCTCACCTTGCTTACAATACTTCAGTGGCTTCTCTCTTTTAACAACCTTATTGGGATGCAATTTGCAGACCTTAAAATCCACCCATTTCAAATGTACAGTACGACGATTTTTGGCAAATTTACCAAGTTGTACAGCCGTCACTATAATCCAGTTTCGAACATTTTCATCATCCCCGCCTAACCTTCACGCGTGTTTATGGTTAATCTCTCTTCCGGCTCTGGGCAGCTACTTGGTTGTTTTCTGTCACTCTGCAGATTTGCCTTTTTTGGACGTTTCATAGAAATGAAATCATCCAATACTGGCGTTTTGTCTGGCTCCCTTCCTTTAGCATCCTGCTTTTGGAGTTCATGTTTGAAGTCGTGTTGTAGCAGGAATGAGTGGTGTGTTCCTCTTTCCTGTGACGGTATTCCAGCGCATGGATGGGTCACGCTCTGTCTCCACTCGCCGGTTGGTGGCTGTTTGAGTTGGTGGTTATTTCTGGTTTTCGTCTGTTAGGAATAACGCTGCTGTGAACATTCGAGTACAAGTCTTTGTGTCGACATCTGTTGTCGTTTTTCTCAGGTAGATACCTAGGAGTGGAATTGCTGGATCGTATGGTAAATTTATGTTTAATTTTTTAAGTAACCACCAAATGGTTTTCCGCCGAGGCTGTGTGCACCGTTTGATCTTCTCACCAGCAGTGCGAGCGCTCCTGCTTTTCCACGTCTTCACCAACATTTGTTACTGCCTGTCTTTTTGATTTTAGCCATCCTGGTGGGTGTCAGGTGGTATCTGTGGTGGTTTTATTTGTCGTTTTCCTAATGACTTGGTTCTCAAGATAAAATACAGACTCCTTAACCTGACCTTGAGCTCCTGGATGGTCTAGCCCTGTCTGCCACTCTCTCCACTCCAGCCGCTCTGTCCTTCCATGTTTAGTTATGATGGCTTCGACTGCAAGTAACAAAATCCGTCCAGCAGTGCCATCAGCAGGTGGGGTGAATCCGGCTCAGCGATGACGTCTGGCAGCGTGTGGCTAACTGAGTTCAGCAGCCAGTAGATGTGAATCGGGTTTGGGTCTTTGTGATTCCTTTAGCAGTCTCCTGTGTTTTCACCTTGTGTTTCCCAGATGGCTGCTGTTGCCTTAGAAAACTGTTGTGTTTAAGGCAGGAAGACAAGGAGAGAGACTGGCAGACGTTTTCCATGCCCGCCTCCCTCCAGGAAACCTCCTTATGTCTGTTGGCCAGAACCGTGTCACATGGTCATTTCTAGCGGCAAGGGAGGCTGGGCACATGAGTGCCCTGAACATAACCTGGGTCCGGTATCAAGGAAGGACAGACGGACAGCTGGCGGGGAAGCAACGAGCAAGTCTGTGGTTAAGTGCTCTCCCTGAGCTGTGCCTTCCTGCGTGTCGCTTCTTGGTTCCAATGTTGCTTCCCCAGGGGAGGGGGCCCTCCAGTGTCTGTGGGTCTGTCTCCCTGTCGTGTTCCCGCTCAGCACACTCGGGTCTCGCCCTGACTGCACTTGTTGTAGCTGGGCTGCTGTGGACGGGAAGCCCCCGGAGGCAGGAATCGTATGTGCTTTGCTCCTCACTGAGTCCCGGGACCCAGCACAGCGCCTGGCCTGTGGTAGGTGCTGTGCTCTGTCACTCTGCGTCGAATGATCAAAAGGATGCACAGAGTGGATGGAGACACCGAGGCGTTTTCTCCGGTAGCAGCTATGCTGGCGCTCGCTCGGTGTGATGGGGACAGCAGAGGTGATTTGAGCCAGGTTCAGGTTTTCGTGGGAAGTGTGGCCGGAATGTTGGCTGATGATCACTGGGGGAATCCGTTGTTAGGCTTTGCTCCTTCCTGAAGTTGACTGTCTTTTTCTGGCAAATGACGACAATGCCCCAAGTCTGAGTGTCACCCCACATAGGCTCATGGCATGAGAGGGTTTCCTGTGACTGTTTCGTCATCTTCTGGGCCTTCCCCCGCCCCGTCCCTTTTTAGGAATATTTATAGGAAGGAGTTCAGGCCGTGGGTGTCTTCTGGGTCTTTAAGAGAATCTGTTAAGTAGAAAAGTCTCAGTGTGATTTGCAGTAGAGGTGTGTTTCCGGTTCTTTCCTGTGCACGTACCTGTCAGCTTGGCCCATGCAGATGAAGTGACCGTGAGTTGTTAAATTATGGCAAATGAAAATCCTGAATTTGAGAGCGGGCTGGTAAAGGGACTGGGTCCTTGGTAGGAATCCCCTGTGGGCAGCGGGAAAGGCGTTTCCGATCCCATGATTGCACACCTGCTCTGTGTTGTGAGTTTTCGAGTGAGAGTTGCCACCTTTGGATTCCAAACATTGGAATTGCTTAATGTAGCGGATGCCCTTCTCTGAAAATTGCTCTTGATTTCCTGGCTGCAGGCGTGTACAAGGTGACCCCTCGCTCCTGCCACCGGTTTGAGCAAGCGTTCTACACCTATGACACGTAAGCCGGGTGTGCGCCCCGTGGCGTGGGTGTGCCTTCTGTGGGGGAGAGTGAGTGCCCCTTGCTGCTGCAATTATTTCTGAGAACAAAGGGAGTTTTTTGTATTTTTTCTGGAAGAGGTAAGGTTAGACATTAAAGAGAATTTCTAGATGAGGATTTTAAGACACTGGGATAAATTCCTGAAGGACTGGAGGTAGAATGTCTCTCCCGAGAACTCTGCAAACCCAGGGGAGAAGGCTGCGGTTTTGAAGTGGCTTAAATATAATTGCTAAGTCTTCCTGCCCTCCGTGTGGGGAATTTCTCAAGCTCCAGGCTCCCGTTTTTAGATTTTTACAGATGCCTGCGGGTCTCCCTGGGAAGTGGAGGTGTTGAGTTTTGAGTAGAGAATTAGTTTACTCTTGAAAACACTTGTACGTATTTCTGGAGTTATTTTGTCCCAAACTCAGCAATTTCATGTAGTGTGTTTCAGGGTCAAGGGGTCACCCATAAAGGGGGTCGTGTGTGATCCTTTCAGAGCGACCAGGTGATGCTGCTGGTGTTTTCTTTCCACTCTTTCATTTATAGGTCTTCACCCAGTATCTTGACGTTGACAGCCATTCGCCACCATGTCCTCGGAACTATCACCACTGACAAAATGATGGATGTCACCGTGACCATCAAGTAAGGCCCGTGCGGCATGGTGGCCGAGAGTGGGAGGTGTGCACGGGGCCTGGGGACTTCCGTATTAGACGCTCTGAAAATTATTTTTGATTTCTCTCCTGAGTGTGTATACGGGTGGCTTTCCCTCTCATGCTTAGATGACATAGCCGTAAATTCACGACAGCCCTGGTCCTTTCCTTTGATGGTAGAAGAATGAGCTGTGGGTGAGGAAGAGCTTTCCGATAGCTCATTTCCATGTCTTAAATTTCTGTTTGAACTCTTTACACTTCCTGTTTTTGCTAAGAGGAAAAAAGAAAACCTCTCGTGCATTATATTTCAAGTGTTTTAGGAAATTAAAAAAAAATTGTCTATTTTTCTTTAGACCTTTTCTCAAAGGCTTGAGAAATAGAGATGGTACCCCATATAAGAAGGGTCATGAGAGAGGGCACGTGACAGGCAGTCCTTCCCTGTGGGTCAGGTTCCTGTGACTGTCCCCTTTGAGAGGAATTTTGCAGCATTATGAGAATCATTTGACACACTAGCTTTCTTGAGAAACGAGAGCATTTGGGCATCATGACCGTCTTGGTCAAATGGGATGGAAGTCTGCGTATCTTCCTCCCTCCTTACCTTAGCTGCAGTTGCCATTCCAGCTCTGTCTCCATGTTTCTGTCCCCCGCCTGTTCACCCATCCATCCGTGCAGAAAACACTTATCGAGAATCTTCAGTGCTCAGGCCCTGGGCGTAGGCCACGGCCCCTGCCCTCGTGGAGCTCACAGTCTCCCGGGGGAGGCAGACGGTAGTCCAAGGGCCACACTTGGAGCTGTAAAATTAGACCTGTGGCAAGTGCTTTGCATTTGATCTTGTGGGGTTTGGGGGCTAGGCTGACGGGGGCCAGCCCGTGTTAAGGGTCTTAGCTTTGTCCCCTGGACACTGTGACAGGATGACTTGTTTTGTTTCCGGAAGGTCCACTTGGCTGTGAGTGCAGAACAGATAGATGAGCCCGAGAGTGGAAGTCGATGAGGCGGCGGCAGTGCCTTGTGCGGGAGGGCGAGAGAGAGAGATGGAGCGGCAGCCGGACTGACGGCAGTGGGGAAGTGGGGTGGACAGAAGTGGGTGCATCGGAGAGTTGTCGAGGAGCCCGAGTGCATGGGACTTGTCAATAGACCGACCCCATGGGGTCAGGGAGGAGGAGAGCTGTCAGGCAGAGCCCTTGGTTTCTGGCCGGAGAGCCTGGATTGGGGGCGGGGTGCCCCGCTCACCGGGGAGCCAGGTTTCCAGGGGGAGGATCTGTTGAGTGTCTCCTGTTGGCCCGGCTCTGTGATCAGCGCTGAAGCAATGCCTTCTACTGTTTTCCTGCTCGGAAAGTATGATTTACTGGTATGACTAGGAACTCATATTCTCGGCAGTAGTGACTCCATATTACCTTCTTGTCAGTCTTTGTTAGATTCATTTTTGTGGCCTCAGAAAGCTTTTTGCTTTGTTTGCTTGTGCTGGGGATTGTATGAAAAGCATCTTCCAGCTGCACATGGCCGCTCAGATCCCTGATGGGGGTCTCTTACTTACCACATCGAAAACAGACTCCAGTGATCGCCCTCCACCGACCCCTCTGTAGTCTGCCCTGTTTCAGAGGTGGCAGCTCCCTCATTCTAGTTGGTCCTTGACTCTTCTTTCTCTCACTTCCCATACCCAACCCATCCATCCACAAATCCTTGGCTTTACAATTGAAATATATCCGTCGTCTAGTGCCTTCTTAACTCTTCGCCCCCTACTTGGGCCTGACCCACCACTGTCTGTTGCCTGCATTGTTGCTCCAGCTTCCTGTCTGGCTTTCCTCTTTTGGCTGTTGCCTGCTGACTGTGTGTTTTCTTGCAGAAGCCAGGGATCCTTTTAGAGTAGGATGATATCGTTCCATCCCTCTCAGCATGAAATGCAAGGTCTGTGAAGCCCTGGTCTGACACCTGCTCTCCTGAGACCCCTCCGACCGTTCTGACTCTTCCTGGGGTCCCTCTGCCCAGGCTGCCTTGATCTCCTTGCTGTCCCTTGAGCATGCCGAGGACACTCCCTCCGTGGCCCCTGGGACTTTGCACATACCGTCTCTTGCTCGAGACTGTCCTTACCCAGAGAGCCACACGGCTCGCTCTCTCCCTTCCTTTAGGTCTTTGCTCAGGGTCACCTCATCAGAAGGCTTCGGCTGACCTCCTAATAAAAAATAGCACCCCCATGCTCCCAGCACTCTCTCCTTCCATGCTGCTTTATTTTTCTTCATTGTTCTTATCATCTGACATCATTTTTCTCTGAAGTGGATTGCACGGGGTGAGGGCATGTTGTCTGTCCTCTTGTGCATGGGTCTCTAACAGTGTGTTCTCAGTAAAGAGTGGAGAAGGGACAAGGCGGTGGCGTGAGAGAACCCCATGTCCTTGGGAAACCTGACGAGTTTCAAGTGAACCTAAAGCCTGTGGCACTTCATCCCAGCCCAGATCTGCCAGACGGCGCCACCACCGCCGAGAAGTTCAGCTCTTATTTTTTAAAACGATTCATTGATTCAGAGCAGGAGAATGCTGTGCCACCGTGGTGGCCTTAGAAGGTGTCTTATTTTTTACTTATGGGTCACTAGTTGCGGGAGCGTGAGACCCCCAGCGACCTCAGGATGGGTGACCACGCCCTCTGGCTGCTCCCCCCTTCCTTCAGGTCTTCCATCGACAGTGAGCCCGCCCTGGTCCTCGGCCCTCTGAAGTCCGTGCAGGAGCTGCGGAGGGAGCAGCAGCTGGCCGAGATCGAGAGCCGCCGGCAGGAGAGGGAGAAGAGCGGCAAAGAGGAAGCGGGGGCGGAGGGGACGAAAGCCCCCATCCAAGAGATGGTGGACGAGTTGCGGGGGCCCTTCTCCTACGACTTCTCCTACTGGGCACGGTACGCTCTCCTGGGCTCCGCTCCGCCGTGTCCTCTGTTCTTCCTCCCGGAGAGACGGAGCCCGCCGAACTCGAGTGTCCTTCCTGTTTTAGGTCTGGAGAGAAGATCACGGTCACGCCCTCGTCCAAGGAGCTGCTCTTTTACCCTCCCTCCATGGAGGCCACCGTCAGCGGAGGTGGGTCTCCCCTCCGTGGCCCAGGGACACCGCTTCGCTTCACTGTTCCTTTACCTGCGTTTAAACATTTGTTCTGTGTTGTTATCAGAGTGAAACCGTCTGTGTGCGGCACCTGAGATCCTCTTTGGTGCATAGATGTTACTATTTGGTGAAGGAAGGAATGAATGGTCTAAATCAGTGAAAGTAACTTTCGCTCTTGAAATTGGGACCCTCTTTTTAGAAAAGGACTTGGTTTTCCTTGACATCACCGGGTGGACACCAGATGGCAGGCAAACAGCAAAACCATCAGTTGCCAAAATGAAATGTCTTCATGTGTCTGATCTGTCTGTGATGTTTATAATTTTTGGAAGGGGTGACGGGAGGGTGTTTTGGGGACTGGATAATTCAAGTGACTCCTGCTGGAATGTTTGCCTTTAGCTGCCGGGAGTTTTTTCTGGCATTGTGGCAGGTTGGCGTGTGGAGGTAGTGTGTGTGGCAGAGTGGGCAGCCTGTCTGGGGCGGCCTTCCGCAGCGGGTCCTCCGAGTTGAGCAGCACAGCCTCTCGGCTGTCGTGAAGGCTTCTCTCCTCCTCTGTGGCCTTGTGCGAACCGAGGGAGAGGAGTGCAGAAACCCAGCCTTGGGAGGCTGACCTGCTGACGTTGTTGGCAGCTGATCAAGGCCTTTCAGGGGTGGAGAGAGGCCTGGGCCGCTTCTAGTTATCGAGGTTTCTGGCACATTCAACGGCCTCATCTGGAGGTTTGCTCTGGAGATCCCAGCTGTAGCCCCCTTCTTTAACGGGAAGCCCCCGACCAGAAGGCTCCCCTCGCTCTGCCGCCCAGCCCTGTGCTTGTGTTTATCTCTCGCCTTTTTAGAAAGCTGCCCAGGGAAGCTGATCGAGATCCACGGGAAAGCGGGCTTGTTTCTAGAAGGCCAGATCCACCCCGAGCTGGAAGGAGTTGAGATCGTCATCAGTGAGAAGGGGGCGAGTTCACCCCTGATCACAGTATTTACTGATGACAAAGGAGCCTACAGGTAGGCCTGTGGTTAAGAAGCATTTGCTTGGGCCCAACTCGGGGGCCTAGTACAGAAAATGGGGGGCCTGGATTTCCTTGGGGTGGGGGTGCCTCCTCCAGGATCGGCAACAAAGCCGTCCTCAGCAGTGGCTGTCTCTTCTTCAGTGTGGGGCCCCTGCACAGTGACCTGGAGTACACTGTGTCCTCGCAGAAGGAGGGCTACGTCTTGACCGCGGTGGAAGGAACCGTAGGAGACTTTAAGGCTTACGCCTTGGCAGGCGTGAGCTTTGAGGTAACGCTGTATATGTTTATTGAGATGTAACTGACATGCAAGGAACTGCACGTAAGGTGTGTAATTTGATAGGAACACACTGGTGAAAACACCACCACAATCAACATAGTGACACATCCATCACCCCCAGAATTTCCTCTCTCCCTGCCCCCGAGTCTGATCTGCTTCTCTCAGTATAGATTAGTTTGCATTTTCTAGAGTTTTATATAAATGGAGTCATACAGGACTGCTCTTTTTTTTGTCTGGCTTCTTTCACTCGGCGTAATTTGGAGATCTGTTAACTTGAGCTTGTTTGCATACCTTTTGGGAAGTGTTTTAAGCTTTCCTCCTTAACTCTGTTCTGAGTTGAAGGACACAGCACGTTCCTGTGGTGTTTGGTGTCTCTCTCTTCCCTCAGTCCTTTTTGGGAAGAAGTATGCTGTGTGACGTGCAGAGCGAGTCTGGAGATCCTCGAGTAGGAATGTTTTCAACATAGAGGCCAAAGGAAAACCAAGGCAGATGGCATCACATAGAAACTTAAAATTCTATATTGTAGAATACATTTTAAATCAAGGAAGATATTCAAACTGGGAAGAAATATTCATACATAAGTAATATCCCCAGTTTATGAGGAGGAACTCCTAAAATTGATAAGAAAAAGACAACCCAATAGAGAAAAGCTGGAGAGAGGGTAAGAAAAGGTAATTCACGGAAGTGACTCAAGTGACATGGAAGACATGCCCCACCTTGGTAGGGACTGCAGAAAGGCAGAGGAAGTTACCATTGAAACGGCAGGTTTTGGGTTAGATTTGCAATATCCAGTTTTTGGAGAGTGTGTTTTCCCATGCATAGGTGATTTACGGAGCTGTCAATGGTTACAGCCCCTTTCGAGAGCAATTTGGGGGCAGCTTTCTGAAGTTAAAGTGCACATATCCAACAGTTCTACTCCTACAAGTAGATTGTTCAGAAACCAAGAAAAACATAAATGCACAAAATACGTGTTCAGGGACACGTAGATGGTGTCTCCTCCTCCATCACGAAAATAGGTGGCCGGCCCGCGTGCTGTTGGCTGCTGGCCGCTGCTGTAGAATGCTACGCGGCTGTAAAGAAGCTGTGGGCCGAGTCCGGTGGACTGAGAAGAGGGAAGCCGGGATGAGTGGTTGAGGACGAGAGCAAGGTGCAGGGCTGTATGGGGAGCCTGCCGTTTTGGTTTCACATCCTCCACTTACCCCGTAGCAAACTTGCTGTCTGTCAACAGCAGCCGTGATGTTTATAAGCCTTGTGAGGGCATAGAAACAGTTCTAGAAGGTGTGTACACCAAACTGTTAACATTAGTTTCTCCTGGGGGTGAGGAATAGACCTTTATTCTCCCACTAATAGCAGTCACCCCTAAGAATGACCCCTTGACTTGTGAAATACTGTCTTCCTGGTTTGTATGTGGTAACCTGGCTTGGGGTCCCTCTCTTGTCCCCAGATAAAAGCTGAAGATGACCAGCCCCTCCCTGGGGTCCTCTTATCCCTCAGTGGTGGCGTGTTTCGTTCCAACCTCTTGACTCAGGACAATGGCATCCTGACGTTCTCGAACCTGGTAAGGTGTCCCATCATTTCCTGCTGCCTGTGTCCCCACGAGAGAGCAGGGGTCGGGCATACGTGACTCACGTATTGCTTCATGACATGGGAACAGAACACTGGCGTGGAGCGTTTCAAGTTTCTTGGGGACCCAATATAATTAGAGTATTGCTCTTCCTAGAACTTAATGCTGCTGAATCATGTTCCCTTCCGCATGCACTTCTTGTTCCTGGGTGCCCTCACGTCACTAAGACAATGGAATTAATGGCCCTGGGTGCAGCGGCTGCCGTCTTAGCTGTCCCGTCGTTTGACCGCAGGAGCACGGTGTTAATTAGGCCGAGTCTTGTTCGGCGGTTAGCTTGTGTTTCTTCTGCAAAGCATGCTCCGCTTGGTGGGAGGACAGACCAACTTTTCATTTGAGATGCATAGTGGGGGCTCAGGAAGTGCACATTAATTGGCCACCTTGTCCATCCTGGGAATAAAGTGACTGTAAGAGGGACATTGCAAACAGGCAGGAGTATCTGAAAGGTCACACGCCATGCAGTGACACACGCTCAGCTTCGAATCTTCCCTCTGCTGCTGACTTGCTGTGTCATCTCAGACAAGTGACTTCACCTCGCTGAGCCTCAGTTTCCCTTCCTTCGTAAAATTCAAACACGGTTCTTACCTCACAGAGTTGTTGTAGGCATATGATAGTGAAGCTGCCATTAGAATGGTCATTGCTGTTACTTTGCTTATTGTAGAGTTAGGGCGACCGTCCCTGTCTGTCTAGGGGGCCCCGCAGCTCCTGTGGCGTAATTCTGGCCCATCAGGACTCTGTCACCCCCCCAAGCCTCGCCTAGATGTGACAGCGTGTGGTTTTCTCGGCAGAGTCCCGGCCAGTATTACTTCAAACCCATGATGAAGGAGTTCCGGTTCGAGCCGTCCTCGCAGATGATCGAGGTGGAGGAGGGGCAGAACCTGAGGATCGCCATCACCGGGTACCGCACGGCCTACAGGTGAGCAGCCCGGCCTCTCTCTTCTGGGCGTGCGCTGGGGTCACCCTCTCACTTCCGTTAGCGAAACTCTTCCTTCCTTTGGGTTTCACCTGGGAGGCAAAGGACATAAGACAGGAAGTCCAAAGATTTTCGAGTGCTGCCCTTTTCCTCTAACATCTCAGAGCAGTGATTCAGTCGCGAGGTCCTTGGTTTGAAATTGGCCAGAGAGATCCGGTCTAGTTGCTTAAAAATTTTACTTTTCAAAAAGTTTGAAATTGAATTGAATTTTTAAAAGGAGGAAATGCATTCACTTGAGTGAAACTCCGAAATGTTGAGAGGAATACGGAATGTACAGTAGCCCTCCTGTCCTTGTGTCCCAGCCGCTCTGGTTTTCTGGTGTTTCTGGATGGTTCCAGGGATGGTTTATGCAAGTATATACGATATACTCAATTAGCTGTATTATTATTATAGAGCTATATGTACATATTTATACGCATAGACACACGCATACACAAAAGCACTGGAGATGAAGACTGAGTAATAGAAGGAGTGGGTTTAGAAAAATGGACCATTTTCAACTGAATATGTGGAATGAAAAAGAAAGTGACCTGCTTACATTTTATTGCATGCTTGATTATTTAAAATCAAGCTTAAGGGAAATCAAATAAAATGGAATAAAATAAAGCTCAGCCTTTTTTTGTTACACTTTTCTGGAGCGTCCTTCAGGAGAAGGGAGTGGGTGACAGGCTTCTGTCTGGCCTGAGCCTTCTGGCAGGAAGGCTGCATCTGCGAGTGACGCGGCCAGAACGGAATCGCCTGGGTCACTGGGGCGCAGTTCACCGCTGAGCTATTTTGCGCCATAAGTTGTTAGTAAATGCAGACGCTTTACCTGAAATCCGTCGCGTGTGTCAGAAACCCAGGAGAATATCGTGTTCTGTGTCTCCTCGTCCCTCCAGTTGCTACGGTACAGTCTCTTCCTTGAACGGAGAACCAGAGCAGGGAGTTGCCGTGGAGGCAGTGGGACAGAGTGACTGCAGCATTTATGGGGAAGACACCGTGACGGACGAGGAGGGCAAGTTCAGATTACGAGGATTGCTGGTGAGACTTCGGACGTGTTTGACTCGGGGGTTTTTCCGTACTGTTCAGAGGTGGCTTGTGGTGCCCCCAAGACTGCTAGGAGTGGGCTGGAGGGTGAGGGGCTCTGGAATTTTCCTAATCCCTGTCTCAACTGACACAGCTTATCTTTTATCTAGCAGACAGATTGAGATGGGGGTTTCGTGGAAAATAGAGTGGGAAAACCGGGGGTTTGCTGCATCTTTTGCCAGCACTGGATGGTTATGGCCTAGGCCAGGGCTCTCAGACCAAATGCCTGTGGGGCCAGAAGAGGAAGATGAAAGGCTGAAGGAGGCTGGGTGCACGGTAGGGAGTGGTGAGGACTGTGGCAAGCTGGAGAGGACCTGGCCCATGGAAAGGGGGCAGCTACCACTCAGCTCCAGCTCCTTATAGCCACGTGGGAAGACAGACTCAGGGGTGCCAGAATGCTTGGATTTTTAAAAGAGGTCAGCAATTCAGATTTCCACATGAAAACTCCTGATTTTTAGGTGTTAACAATTAATTGAAAAACAAACCCACAACTTCTTCATGTGGACCAAACAGACAAGTTACTTGTCCTTTTGGCTGCTGAATCACAACATTTGGTTTAGGATTTATGGTGCTTTTTCCCTCAATTTTTGTGCATTCATTCATTCGCTCATTCAACAGACACTAACTAGGAGTAGCATCAGCTGGCAGTGTCGCTGAGGGAGTATGGGTTGACAGCACCCGCTGGATTGGGCATCGTGGACCCGAGTTTAGTTGCCAGCCTTTCAGACTCCCAACCTGGATATTCTTAGTGGACTCCAGAGAGAGTCAGACATATCTTGGCAACAGACGGATGTTTGCCCAAATCACAGGAACCGAGATGCACATCGGTTTGCCAGTTTATTCAGATACGTTGGGGGCATGCCATTCTTTCCTGAAGACGAGACTACTCGAACCTGGGGTCCAGGGCATCCAGGCTCAGATGTCGGGGTGCCTGGAAGTCAGGGTGGAAGGTTGCTTGGTGAGCATGGGATGTTCAAGCTAAAGGAGCAGGGTGGTCTCGGGGTGTCTTCCTGGCCGTGCCGAGGGCTGGAATATGGCCCTGCTGATGGTCTGGCTGGAGGCACACTGGCTGGGTGGGTCCCACACCCTGCCCTGCCCGCCACCCCTCTCTCTGGCATGTTCTCATGAGATTCCTCAAGATGACGCTCATCTTGTCATCCACAGGAATCTGGACAAGCCTTACTGTGATGCTCCTGTGTAGCGACCCTCTGCCCTGGGGGGACCCCGCCCCTGTGAAGTGCACTGCCACGGGGACCTGTTCCCGGGGCACAGGACACTGCTCTCTGCTGTCCTCCAGGCCACTTTCCTCGAGTCAGTGCTTCCACAGAGAACGGGGATGTTCTGCCTCCTCACTCCACATGCAGCCAGGGCCAGGGAGAGGGGACCGGTCGTTAGAACCCGGTTCTCAGTCTCAGGCATGGTTGCAAGGGCAGCCTTTGCAGTTTCATCCTTTCTTGCCCGCACGAACACTCTTCTGCTGTGATCTGTCTGGGTTCCAGTCCTGCAAACCGAATGGTTGCCTTCTCCCCCGCAGTAGGTTTCCGTCGTAACTGATGTTCCGCGACACCCTCCTCCTCCTCCTGTTAGGCACTGATGCCTTAGCCCTTTCAGGATTTGAGAGTCACCCCCTGTGGCAGCCCACGCCTTCCGCGTGCCGGGCCGCAGATTCTGGAGGAATTGTCTTCAGACGCTTCTTATTGAGGGTTTGGGATTTGAGTTTGCCAGTCTCCCAGAAGATGGCAGGCTGGAGATCCTTTGTTGAAGATTTCCCAAGGATTTCGACCCCCTTAGAATTCATTTGTTGTGTGGTTTTTCCGGGCAATGTCCTTGCCAAGGCATCTGGGGTGAGAAGCTACCCCACTAGATGTTGCTGCCAAAGGGTGAAGGCGAGTCCCTGAGTGAGTCGGCCCAGAGCGAGGAGTCCGGCCAGTTCGGATCGGAGCGGCTGCCCGCAGGCTCCTCCCAGCCCAGGCCCCGGGCCAGTGGGCAGGGCCCGCTCCTCCCAGCCTCAGCAGTGCGTCTCTCCCTTTCTTCCCGAATAGCTCTGTGTGTCCCTTCCTCTCCGAGGGGCAAATAGTTATTTTGAACCAAAACCAATGCTGCCGGTCCTCACTGGGCCATAAAGTGAATTAATATGTCTGTTGGTGATCATAAATTTGATCGTTCTCGTTTTTTTAGTAATAGCTTTATTGTCTTTGGAAAGGTACCATGTGCTCATTAGAAAGATAGTTCAAGCAACATACTGAAAAGGACAAAATTTTGAAAGGGCACCAACCCCTGGAGCTGTGCCTGGAAGCGCCCCTGGTTAGTGTGCAGCAAATGCCCCTGCCCGTATCTGGAGAGGGTTGGAGTGCGTGTTTTTCTAGGAGACTGGAACCACACCACCCGTGCTGGTGTAGGAATAAAGGATTGCGTGTTAGGGCCGCCCCTCTTAGACGCAGGGGCCACCTTGAAGTCGGCCCAGGGCTCCATGGGATCAGCTGTGCTGTTGGTGATCAGAAATTGGTTGCTTTAAAAGTTTTTTAGAACAGGGACTTATTTGGTGAATGTGATAGATGCCTGTAAGTTTGAGCAATAGAATAAAAAGTATAAAGAAGGAAATTTTTTGAAAAAAGGAAAACTCAGGGCTGGCCCTGTGATGTTGTGGTTAAGTTTGTGTACTCTGCTTCGGTGGCATGGGTTTGCAAGTTCGGATCCCAGGCATGGACCTACACCACTCATCAGCCATGCTATGGCGGCGACCCACATATAAAGTGGAGGAAGATTGGCAACAGATGTTAGCTCAAGGTGAATCTTCCTCAGCAAAAAAAAAAAAAAAAAAAAAGAGAGAAGTCTCAAATCCCACTTCCCAGAAATAATATCCACTGTAAGCATTTGGGAGTGTCATTCCAGATATCATTCGATGCCTGTATAGAGATAGAGGGGAGGGGTGGACGGCAGGGAAAGAATAGCTTTATCAGGAGAAGCACCTTATGTTTGCAATTTTGAAATAGGAGACGAAATTTGATTTTCCTTGGGTAGAAGACACTGCATGGGGATTGAAGGAAGGACAGAACTTGGGGTAAATGTTCCTTCATTGGGGTGCTGTCAGAGGAACTCTCCAGAAGGTTAACAGGCCGCACACTGGGAGCTGCGTTGGGACAGGATTGCCCCGTGGTCCTGGTGAGAGCCTGCGGTGACAGCAGGCTCGGATCAGGTTGCGTGTGACGGGCCGCTTTCTGCAGAAGTGACTCTGAGTTTGTTCGCAGCCGGGATGTGTGTACCACGTGCAGCTCAAGGCGGAAGGCAATGACCACATTGAGCGGGCCCTCCCCCACCACCGTGTGATTGCGGTAAGCCGGAACATTCTTCAGAGCAATCGCGGGGTGACTGCTTCCCTGATCAGAGGTCCTCAGCGCTCCTCTGACTCTCTGCCTTTCATCTGTTTCAGGGGGAAGGAGGGGGGAAGCTTTAAATCCTAATTAAGGGCCCTCTTAGAATAGTGTCATCTTCACAAGCAGCATCTTCTGTGGGATTTAATGAACAGCGTCGCTGTCATGCATCCAGAGAAGTCTGAGCTCTTGTTCCCCCCCTCCCCTGCAAGCTCTGATCGTTATGCTGCAAGTTGAGGATCTCAAGGTGTCAGGAGCGTTTCAGATCTAGGGAGGGTGATGAAGGGAACATTGGCTCAGTGGGTGGCAGGGCCACCCCGTTCTCGTGTTCAGATGGCCTTGCTCTCTCCATCTGGTGGGCAGAGGCTTTTGATAATCAAGGTCATGACGTAGCTCATTAACCCCTAACGAGGCAGGACTCCAGGTCACAGCAAGTGGCCTGGGGACCACTGGAAGTGAAGCTTTTCTGCCACGGAATAACCCTCATTCGCTAGACCAGAGGGTTGGGTGGCACCAGAGGGACTGCTCCTGGTGGCTGTATTTGGTGGCATTAGGCCCGGAGATGGTGAGGGTTAGGAGGGCTGGGCCGTTTAGGGCCATTTGGCCTAAGAAGGAGATCTTGATGTCCTCATGGCACCTGGCAGTTAAAGGCTGCGATGGCCGCGTCTTACAGTTTATGCTTCCCTGCCCTAGTGCCATAGGCCAGGATCACAGGCAGTCATGTGACCAAGGCCTGGCAGATGGGAAAGAGTGACAGACAGGAGGGCACGTGCCCCCCCCCCCCCAACAGAGGGGCAGCTGTGGCAGCTCCTGCTGATTGCTGCCAGGCCAGAACGCCTTTCTCCTTTTTCAACAGAGACTGGAAAATCTGCCTGTTTTGTATATGAAATTTTAACAAATGTTGGCAAGTAATTAAGACTTAGAAAGAAAAAATACTGTGCTTGTCAAGCCAACCGTGTTTGTGGGCCAGGCGTGGCCCGTCTACTGCCCGTTCGTGACCTTGGACTAAGGCTACTTTAATGGCAGACTTTGCTGCCTTATTATAAGAAGTGACATTTGCTGTGGAAGAGCCCCTAGCAGTCAGACAGCTGACATCGAGCTCCTCTGCCGGCACTTCTTGTCTTTCCAGGTCGGGAATAACGACATCGATGACGTGAACATCATAGTCTTCCGGCAGATCAATCAGTTTGATCTAAGTGGCAATGTGATCACTTCCTCCGAGTATCTCCCTACGTTGTGGGTAAGGTCACAGCAGCACTTTCTTTTCGGCGTGTCTGGGCCTGTGGCGCTTGCTTTCTCTGGCTGAAGGTGGAGATGCTGAGGGTGGAGGTGGAGCTGTGAGCAGCGTCCAGCCCCGCGTGTGGGGGGGAGTTATTGCTGGTCGCTGGGGGAAAACGTGCCCCAGGCTCAGATGACTGTTTGGCCAGCAGTGTGTATCTTTGGGAGCGTTGTGATAGAAGCCTAATGGGTGGTCCATACGATCTGGGGTCTGAAGCGGGAGGACTGTTTCAAGGCACAGTGTCTCATGACTTTTAAAATTCTGTCCAGGGTGGAGGTGGTGGCAGGGCGTAGAAGCCACACGTTCTGGGCTGGCTCCTGTCCCCGGGGCTTACTCGCCTTGCCGCCCTGTGAGTCACTGCATTCCCGTGGCCTCGATGTGCTCTGTAAAGCCAGGGGGTTGGACGCGGTGGCCTCTTGAGGTCTCTCCGAGCTCTACCAGAATCTCCACGTCTGCAGTTAATGAAGACGCGCTTACACAGTGCTCTGTGACCCCTGAAGGATGTTAATGAGTTGCCACGGGCTTGTCTTTTTTGGGGGCACTTGTGATTTTCCGTACAGTGAAGTGTCTGCCTCGGGTGAGGACGTGGCTCGCGTTTAGCTCAGCTCAGCTGCCCTTCCATCGAGGGTTGCAGGCCTGGAGCCTGTGGGGCAGAGACTCAGGAGGGCCGAGTGGGGAGCAACCTGGGGAACCCATGCCCCATCCAGGGCAGACGGGAGGGGATGGCGCCACTTCCTGGCTCCCAGTGCGTGGAATTCAGGCCCAAGGTTGGCGTCACTTCCCAATTTTCCAGAGAAGCTGGAAGTTAGAGTTATTTGAAATCACCTGATTTTTAAATATAGGCAATGAATTCAGATCTACTCAGAACTCACAATAAGACAAAAGAACACGTTTGCCATCTTGCATGTGACCCATAGGCCTCCAGTCTGTGACTTTTGTTTCAGGACAACTCCTCTTGACGTGTGTGTTATAGAAAAGTGCCATGTGGGCCCTGGGGAGGGGTGGCTTCTGTGATGGGTGCACAGTGGAGCCCCTGCAGCCCTTAGCACTGGCCAGGACCGTACCTTCCTCTCCTCGTGCCCCGTTGCACAGGGTAGAGAGACCCCCACTATAGAGCTGGGCTGAGAGAAAGAAAGGCCGGAAATAAAGCACTAAACTGCTTCTGGAAGCATCCTGGAGATCCAGGTGCAAAATGGGAGGGCATTTTGAGTGTAACACACACTTGTGGAGTCAAGGTTACGGCACGTGGAGAGGCAGTGCCAGGTGGGCGAGGCCCTCGGGGTTGTGGGTGGAGTCCGGGGCGCCACCACGTGTGATCTGTGACGTTAGGTGGCGCAGGCTCTCGGAGTCTCCCCGGGGATGATACTGCTGGCCGTTCAGTCGCAGGATTGGTGACGATGTACGTAGAGCGCCTATTACTGCTATTTCCAGTGTCCATGCAGGTCGTCAGAAGCTGTTTTAAAATCTCACGTTCTGTGCGTGTCATGTGACTGGAGTCTCAGATGGCTCAGGAATGCCGTGCGTGTGGGCTGTCGGGGAGGACTCTTTCTGTCTCAAATACCTGTGTCTCCAAAGATCCTTTCCCCCCAGAAACAGGCTGTCCCGAGGACGTCTGCAGTGACATTTTATTGTGTTTCCGTTTCAAAAGCACGTCCCGCTTTGTTTCTGCTTCCAGGTAAAGCTTTACAAAAGCGAAAACCTCGACAATCCAATTCAGACGGTGTCTCTCGGCCAGTCCGTCTTCTTCCACTTCCCGCCCCTGCTCAGGGACGGCCAGGTGAGGCCCACCGCTCCGTCCTCCTCCCTCCACTTTTTAGTTCAAGGGGACACGGTTCTCTCGTTTTCTCCCCAATAACACCTTCCAGTAATAGTGCCATGCTCTCTGAATCAAGGGAGCTTGGGCTCTGTTTATTTTGTCATAATCAGCTGTTTTTGTTTACAAAAGTCGTACACATTCATAGCAGGAGATTTGGGGGGAAAAGATCAGGCATAATCCCGTCATCCAGAAATAACCACCGTTAACATGTTGGTAGGTATCCTTTTGGTCTTTTTTCAATGCTTGTGCTTGTGTGTGTATAAATATAAATACAGTCATGTGCTGCATAACAACATTTTAGTCAATGACGGGCTGCGTAGACGACGGTTGCCCCATAAGATTAGTACCACAGAGCCTAGGTGTGCAGTGGGCTCTACCATCTGGTGAGTGTAAGCGCACTCTATGGTGTTTGCACGACGCAATCGCCTAATGATGCATTTCTCAGAACGCATCCCCGTCGTTAAGTGACCATAACTGTATACATGTATGTTTATTTATTTTGATAATTCAAAGTTGGGGCTGTTTTGTACATTGTTTTATAATCTGTGCTTTTCAATGAAGAATATGTCACAAGTCTTTTCCCCATCGTTGCATCTTCTGTAACTGGGTTTTAGCGGTGTGCGGTAGTCTGTAATAGGGGAAACACCGTAATCTCTCTAACCCAGGCCTCACTCTTGGATGTCAGTTAGCATCATAGGATGTTTACTATCGGTTCTAACTGGACGGAGCACACCGTTGTGGTTGGCGAGGTGGGAGCGGACTTTGCACAGAATGTGGCTCTTTTCTGGGGGCCGAGCCTGCGGTGTCAGGAGCGGACCTGTGAGTCATCCTGCTCCCGCTTCTCACCCCCTGCCACGGGGATGCTCACTGTGGCCTCTGTCGGCCTGAAGTGGCTGTAACGTAATGAGGCAGGGTGGGATGGCATTCGGGGCTTCCTCCCGTTTCTCCAGACGCCCTTTCAGATGGCACTTGAGGCCGCACAGGGCCGTGGAAGACACGGCCTGGGATTCGGGGTCACACTCCCTCTGGGTTCACGGTGGCTCGGTGGCCCTGGGCAGGGCACTCGCCTTCTTGAGGCCTCGCTCTCCTGGCCTGTAAAATGGGGGTCGTGACCCCATCTTGTCGGTGGTTGAGAGCAGAGTGGGCGTTTGCCTCACGGGGTGCTCACGGTGCCTGACCCACGGTCGGGGCTCAGCACACGGGCTGCGACCGTCACCGGACCATTCCAGAGATTCTGTGTTCTTAGAACTTGCCGGCTAATGAGCCACTTAAATATCGTCCCTTAAAAGTCAACCTCATTTGGGCTAAAAACAGTCTTCCGCATTTGATCATGAACTTCCCTCGTCAGAACTGGCTCCTAATAACTCCTGGTGTTTCATAAAGTCGGGTCCTCAAAGGGCCATAATTGTCACGGTTGACTGTGTCATTGGAAAGTGCGGCAGGCCCTGAAAGCTCTGTCAGAAGACACAGTCTCGGAGACGCTGGGGACGCCTGCTGTCGCTGCTGGAGTGGCCCTGAGGTTCCCACCCTGCAGTCAGTGACGTGGTGTGGGCGTGTGAACTTGGGGATTTCTTTAAAACATACAGCCTTTTACGTCACAGCCGTATGTTAGTTTTCGTTTGCTTTGCCCGAATTGCCCTTTATCAAAGTCTCTTCTGCTTCCTCGTGCGCAGAATTACGTGGTGCTGCTGGACTCCACGCTCCCCAGGTCGCAGTACGAGTACGTCTTGCCGCAGGTGTCCTTCACGGCGCTGGGCTACCACAAACACATCACCTTGGTCTTTAGTCCCACGGTAAGGAGGGGGGGTTTCCTGGCTCCAGATTTATCTGTTTCCTGTGTGTCCACTTAAGTGGATTTAGTGCTTTTCCGCCCCCATCCTGTATGGGAAGTTGGTAGGCATTATTCCCCCTAACTTAGAGAGGAGAGATTGGGAGCCCAGGGTCACAGCTCATGCCTGGCAGAGCTGGGGCTGAACACAGCTCTCCTGCTGGTTTCTGGGCTTCTCTGAGGAGTGGCTTGTGCTCGGCGGCAGCCTGTGATATTCCCAAGGGCGCCCCGCCAGGAGCCTCCTTTGGATCTGGGGGCACGCCCATGCAGCCGGTGGCAGGAACAGAGAGATGCTCATAGCTGCTGTCAGGAGGGTGTCTGTCACTTCTGAGAAGGTGAAAAATGACGCCCACCAGGCATCGCACGTGAGGGCAGGAGGCCAAGTGACAGTGAAGGGAGTGCCCCCCGCATGCCGGGTGTACCACCACTGACCCTCCCAACAAGGCTTCCGGGGGAGGGCCGTCCCTCCCTGTTACAGAAGCTCAGACAGAGTCAGTCGCTTCCCTAGGGTCTGTCGGCGAGCCAGGACTCACAGTGAGGTGGTTTTTCCTAAACCACGTGGTTTCCACTACCTTCCGGCCTTCCGATGAGCGGCTCCGCGTTGTCCATTTCCAAGGGCCTTCGTAAGCATTGCCCCCATTCCTTTGCTGAATTCAGTGAATACAGTAGCCTGTATTGGTTCTTGACTCACTCACTGTCCTCGTCCTGCTGAGCACTCGATGTCGCTCCTCTCGCTGGACTGTCACAGCGTCCCCTGCAGCAGGTGCTGTTCCCTCTGTCGCCCTTTTCCAGTTGATGAAGTGCGTCTTAAAGCGGTTGCCCGAGGTGGCCTGGTGAGCCCTGGGGCTGGAGCCTGGACCTGCTCTCCTCAAGACTTATTCTCATCAGTGTTCTACTCCTTCCTGCCACATTAAACTTCAATTAGGTGTTTACTTCCGTGGAAAATGGGTCACATCTAAGACATTGAAAAATACAGGAGTGGGCAGTGCAGACGGAAATCTGTTCTGCCCTCCTCTTGCGTTTCTTTAGGACTGTCCCATCTGGCCTCAGCCGTCTTGGGTAAAGCGGCCCCACAGTCATTCTCCAGCTTACATGTTCCCAGATGTTTTGGTCTCAGGACCCCATTACACTGTTAAAAATTGGTGACGATCTCAAAGAGCTTTAGTTATAGGAATATATCTGTCAATATTTATTATGTTAGAAATTAAAACTGAGAAATGTTGAAAACACAAGAATCCACAAGCCACACATTCCATCCGCTGTCAGAGTGACGACATCATCATGTCACGGAGCCTCTGGAAAAGCCCCTCTACACTTGTGAGAACGAAAAAGGCACATATTGTAGCATTCTTGTGAAATCGTTTGGACTTTGCAGATCTTTTGAAAGGGGGTCCCTGGGCCGTGCTTTGAGGCCCAGGTCTCTGGCTCGGTTCCCTGTTTCGGCATCCTCTGAAAGCTCTCATTTAGCCTGTTTGCTTCCTTTGTGGGGCTGGAGTGAGCCAGTTGGGTTTGGGTTCACTTGCTGCCACAGAGATCCAGAATTCCAGGGCCTTTAGCCCAGTGGAAGTTTCTGTTTTATGTCAACATCCAGGAGCGAGCAGTCCAGGGTTCACATGGACGCTCCAAGGTGTCGGCGACCCAGGCTCCTCTCTCTTGTGGCTCTGCCATCCTCTAGCACGTCGCCCTTCTCCAAAATGGCGCACTTGACCACATGCTGCCCGGCCAGCCAGGACGGGGGCACCCCATTTCTCTTTTAGGGTACAACCTGGTATTGCGCCTATCACTTCTGTTCATATACCGTTGGCCAGAATTCAGTTGCATGGCCGCACCGGCCTGCAAGGGAGGCTGGGACGTGTCTATTCTGACTGGCCCCGATGAGAGGTGGGCATTCATTGGTAGAGAGTGCGCGTGGCCCCTGGGCTCCAAGTAGCAGCTGCTTCATTTCCTCACTGGGCATCATCTCTGGGACCAGCTTGCTCGTCACTTTGTGTGCTGAGCCCGAAACAGCGGGTTCTTGTTACTTCCGTGTAGGACAGAGTCCCTGTGTTCAGCCGGGACTCAACAAAGGGGAGCCCTTTACTCTTCAGCCTCAGGGGTTCCCTGCTGCCCACAGCTCTCTGTCTCCTCGGTTTCCATCGTGGAAGTTTGGGGGCGAGGAATCCTTGCTCTCGGAATGTGTGTTCTCCTGAGCTTCCAAGTGCAAGGCACGAGTCTGCAAAGCAGAGGCTCCATCCGAGAATCGGTCCTAGCTGCTTCGCTCCCTTCCTGTGGGTACTGAGAGTGGATCCTGTGGGGCGTCCTTGGGCAGCCGATGCCCAGGGCTGGGTGGGGGACGGCTGTGTGGCCGCGGACAGGAGATGGTGGGAGTGACAGTGCTCTCGGTGTTTGCAGAGGAAACTCCCGGAGCAGGACGTCGCCCAGGGATCCTACATTGCCCTGCCCCTGACGCTGCTTGTGCTGCTGGCCGGCTACAACCACGATAAGGTAGGGCGTCCAGGGACCGCAGCAGAGAGCAGACGTGCAGGGAGGGCGACAGCGGCAGAACGTCCAGTGTTACAGAAGTTATGACGTTTTAGGGTTGGAAGGGCCCTGGTCCCTCCCCAGGCCTCCTTTCAAGGCCATTCACCTCTTGTAACAGCTCTCCTAATTCTTAACCCTGGGAGACTTCGAAGGGCATGTGGCTCACAGAGAGCCCCGGCTGTCTCTGCTGACTTGTCTGGTACCAAGGCCTCACTTACTTTGAGCTGACGTCTGCTCACTAGCCCAGAGTGGGGGGAGAGCTGAAGAAGGAGGTGTGCCCTGCGTGAGGCTCAGATGTCCCCCTGGGCGGAAGTCTTCTCCTGGCTTCCCTCCCTCTTACTCTCTCTCTCCCTCTCTTTCCAGCTCATTCCCTTGCTGCTGCAGCTGACAAGCCGACTGCAGGGAGTCCGAGGTCTTGGCCAGACAGCGTCTGACAGCAGCGGCCCAGAGGATGCCAAGAGGCAGGCCAAGAAACAGAAGACAAGGCGGACGTGAGGAGGAAGGCGGCAGGTGACATCTCCCTCGGGACCGGCCACAGCCGAGGGGCCGCCAGCCGCCCTCAGCATCTGACCACCCTCAGCACGTGCCGTTGGCCCCGGCGCGTCTGTCGGTGTGGCTGCCTGTGCCTGTCCCCCCAACCCCGTGCCCGGCCCCTCGGTGCAATGCGATGAATGGACCCTCCTGTCACTCTGCTGAGCACAATTTATTTTCTGAGTGGAAGATAATTTATTATTATTATTTTTGTCAAAGAAGTATTTAAGCTGGGCTGGTGGTGCGAGAATGTGGTTCTTGATCTCAGTGTTCACTTGCAAGAAGAATTCGGTCCCTGTGGGTTTCGGTCCGCTAGTGAGGTGCCTGTCGGCTTTACCCCTTCCCTCCCTTTCCCTCCGCATCTGAGATCCCTGCTGGAAACTGCACACCTTGTGTCTCCTCCTAGGGTGGGTACGTTAGGAGGTATAAATCAATAAAATTCCCCGTTCATTTGTGTGTAGCCCATCTCAGATGTGTTTCTTGCGTGACGTTGGCATGAAGCTGGGGCCACAGATTGAGATGCGTGGAGGGACACGTCAGTCCTGAGTAGAGGGCTGGGGCAAGAAAATCCTCAGCAAAGGCAAGATGATACACGGCGGTGTCTTTTGTCCTCAGTGGCAGTAAAATAGGGCAGGGTGGGGCTTGTGGCAAAGTGAAGAACATGCAGCCTGTCTAAAGGAGTCAGAGTTTCTCAGCTCTGGCTCGCCAGTGCTCACAGGAATGTGCATTCGTGTTTCTAGAGAAGCCACAAAGACACCGTTTTGTGTGAAATCTCCCCAGTTTTAAGTGTTAGCAACAAAATCAAGCTTTGAAAAAGCCGCATGCCTTTGGCCAAACAAAATGTGTGTGTAGGATGGTGTGCATGCAGAGCCACAGGAATTCTCAGTGTTTGAACTGCATTAATTTAGTTCTTAGCGGAAGTAATTAATTTAATTTAGTTACACTGAAGGAGGGAATAGCCACGTGTCTCAGGTTTATTGATGGGCCGTGGGGATATGAAGGTGGGCAGAGTAGACGACACCATCACTGGAGTTGGACGAGGACGGGGGCCACGTCCGCTTCCCTTGGGGTCTCCCCAGTGCTTGGCGTGTAGTGAGCATTCTGGAAAGAGTGAATGAGCGAAGGAACGCGTGCGTGGGTCTCTGGGCACACAGCACCTGCCTTCGCGGAGCACACAGCCATTGCTGTGTGGAAGGCCAGCCAGTGAGTGGACGAGGGCCGTGCAGTGAGCTGAGGGCCTCCTGGGGGAGGGAGCTCAGGTGGCCCTGGGGGCACAGGGCAGAGGTCCGATCCCACCTGAGGGCTTAGGGAAGCTCCCTGGACGTGAAGGTCTTGTTGGGTGCCACTGCCCCTGCAGACGTCAGCTTGAGGATTCCCGGGCGCGTGGTGGCCTTCAAGAGCTGCTGTGTTTCCAGCTGGCTGCTGCTGGGCTGTCGGCCATTTAATGGGTTTGCTTTTTTACCGTTGGAAGGAGGTAAACTCTCGGAGATCTGGACAGATGAGATACGTAATCCATTTCTTGGAGTGTTTTCTAACTCTTAGTCCAAGTGGACACCTAGAAACATCCCTTTTAAATGTTAATGGGGCTTTTTATTGACACGGGTAAAGGTTAAGCGCTTGTGAAAGATACAACGAAATGTCAGCATGTTCCGCCCAGTTCTGGATGCTGCGATTAAGTGGCAGTCTTGCCCCGTCGCTGGCTACAGGTCCCCTTCGCTGTTGGTGGGACCTCTGAAGGGCTCTGTTCCTGCAAAAAGGCTGATGTATTGCATTCGGAAGTCTGGCCTATTCAGTTTGTAATTTTCTTCATTTTCTGACAATCTCAGGACAGAATTCCTCTGATCCCTCTCTGAGGTGTATTAATTAGAGAATTTTGAAGGGGGTGAAAGTTATATGAGAGATTTTTCTCCTGAGAAATTAAAAAAAAAATGTCTAAAATGGCAGCTTCTTGAAGAACGCTGTCAGTTGCACACTTTTGCTCATGAAAAGGGCCACAACGTCCACGAGGACACCCAGGACTTCAGGGAAGCGACATTTCAGGTGCCGGCTTCACCTCGGTCTTCTTCTCCGGGTTTTCGCATTTTGAATTTTGTCAACCAGCCAGCAAAGATTGTTGGAAGTGGTGGAATGGGAAGGGCCGAGGGTGGGCGTGAGTGCTGGGCCCGTGGGGAGGGGCTGGCGGCAACAAGGGCAGGTCAGAGGGCAGAGGCTCTAACAGTCTAATTGAGAGGAAAGAAGGTTCATGAAATGAGGCGAAAGTGGATGGTTGCCCTCCTGGGTTAAGAGATCATGGTCCATCCGTGTGACTCATATGGAAACCATGTCACCAGTTCACTCTCGTCTCCTATTTAGGATGAACCATGTGAAGCTGCCATGTTTATGGTTCAAAAAATGGAGCTGGGGCTCCTTGGAGAAACGTCTGATTCTGGACTGGGGTAGGAAATATTTAAGACGAGCTGGGAACATTTTGTGGTGTCAGAAAGGAAACGCTGTCTGACTTTCCGTGCTTTCGCACAGAAGGAAGGGCTAAACAAAACGAAACAGGACACCACATGGATGGGCTGGCTCCACGGGACCCAGGAGCCAACGGAAGGAGCTCCCGATCGTCACGGCCGGAACAGCTGGAGCAAGAAGGTGAATAAAGTGTTACTGGATTATAACCCAAAGTATAAAATACTCATGATTCCACACTGAGATAAATAAGTGATTGCGTAGATCAATAAGTGGTGGAGAAGAGACAAATCTCCCATATAGAAAAATGCCAAATAATTGATGTAGCTATGCCACCCTCCAGGAGATGGAGCACACCCCTCACTCCTGAAGTGTTGGCTTTGAATAATAACCTCCTTCCAGAGCGGACAGTGTAAGAAAGGGGGGAAAAAAGAGTAGCTTGACGGTGGAGAAACCTGCCAGACAGGACCTCGCCCAGTGGTCAAGGTCCACACCAATAGCAATGCCATCTGCAGGGCGCGTCCCCTTGATGTAAAGTGATAGAAATGAGGCTTCACCTCTGCGGCCTTCCGGCCCAGGAGCCCCAAGTCCGGTCTAATTAGGAAAAAAATATCAGGCGAATCCCAACTGAGGGACCGTCCACAACACACCCGACCGGTGTTCCCCGCCTGTCAAGGTCGTCACTGTATCCTGGCTGAGACCCTGGCACAGGAAAACAACATTAAGTCAAAACTAAGGAAATCTGAACAAAGTATGGATTTCAGTTAATAATAATGCATTAAATATGTGGGTTAGCCAGCCAGCCTCTGGTGGTCTAGTGGTTAAGATTCAGCGCTCTCTCCTCCATCGCCTGGGTTCATTTCTTGATCAAGGAACCACAGCACCCGTCTGTCACTTGTCACACCATAGCAGCTGCCTGTTGCTGTGATGCTGAAAGCTATGCCACTGGGATTTCAAATACCAGCAGGGTCACCCATGGTGGACAGGTTTCAGCAGAGCTTCCAGAGCAAGACAGACTAGGAAGAAAGACCTTGCTTCCCACTTCCCAAAAAACTGGCCATGAAAACCCTATGAAGAGCAGCAGAGCGTTGTCTGATACAGCACCGGAAGGTGAGAGGATGGTGCGAGAATGTCGGGCGGGGTTCTGCTCTGCTGTACGCAGGGTCGCTAGGGGTCAGAATCCATGGCACTAACACGATGTGGAGCACATGGGAACTCTGTACCATCTTGGCCGTTTTTTCTAAAACTACTCTAAAATAAAAAGTTTAAATCTTTACTTAAAAAAAGGTTGAACACAGCAGCGTCACCTTCTCAACCTACTACACACTTTACCTGGCTTCGTTGTGGGCGTGGTTCTGTGTCGCACCATCTAACCTCTGTTGCCTGACCCTCACCGTAGCCAGTGGTGCCAAGTTAAGAGACAAAAGCCCGAGTTAGGGATGTGCCCTGTGGCCGTAAAGTGGCCCAGCATCCAGACTGCACGCACTGATTACCTGAAAAAGCCGAGGGGGAAGATAGGAGGAGGTCAGCAAGCCATAATCCAGCTGGCTGCCTGTTTCTGTCAGTAGAGTTTTATCGGAATGTGCCAGGCCTATTCATTTGTGTGTTATCCACGGCAGCTTTCGAGGAACAGCTGTAAAGTTGGGTAGTGGCAACAGAGAGCGTATTTCCTATATATCTGGCCCTTTACAGAAAGTTTGCCGACCCCTGGATGGGGGACTCAAGTTCTGTCATCATCCTTAGCAGGAAGGACAAGGAATCCCCATCTTGGGACAGGTCCATCCTACAACAGAGCCCACAGCTGGGCAGAGCCCGGGGCTTGCTGCTTTGGGACCGAAATGGATCATTGACATTGAATGTTTGCACCCCGCTTGCTCCAGATGATTCAATTTAATTTCTCCCGCCTCTCGTAATGGGCTCCCACGTGCGGGAGTTGGGGCTGTGTCTTCATCGGCTTTCTGAGGCTTCAGAATGTATTGATCCTCGAAACGTACATTTCTCTGAAAAGAGCAGCTCCCGACATGACCGGCCATCACACATCGCATGTTTCCCGTCCCTGTCATTCCCCTCTGAACACGATGGAATCACCATCCTGCCGTCACCGGGGGCCCCTTGTGTCTGTTGGAGGCACGGCTTCTTCGACTGGCTTGCTTTTTCAGTCTCTTTCAAGCCGGTGAGGCAGAGTGGAAAGCGTTCACTGGCTTTGGAGCCAGAAAGATCTGAGTGCAAGTCCTGCTCCTGTAACTACTGGGCTGTGTGGCTTCGGGGGAGCTGCTGAACGCCCCTGAGCCTTAGACTGTTTTGCAGTAAAATGGGGATCATGGTGGCCTCACAGGGCAGTTGCGAAGATTCAGTGAAACGATGCTCACAGAGCAGCTGCTGCAGGGCTGGCTTCACGATATAATCCCTTCACGGAGGCAGGGTTGACAGTCAGCTGGTACCCACTGGGGCGGCTGTGCCCGCGTTTTACAGCCAGCCATTGGGGTTGACTGCAGTGTCTTTCTGATTGGTCAGGCTCATGCCAGGACGGATGTTCAATATTTTCAAAATCTTCCCTGGATGGAGACGGATTCTCCCCTTCCTTTCGGAGCTTCGGACAATTCCATCGGTCTACACTGCTGGAGTCCTACCCAGATACCCTTTGCTGGCCTGTGCACCTCTCCCCAGCTGCCGTGACTGCTGGCTGCTAAGAGCTCACAGCTGTCCCCTCCCCGGAGAATTGCGCTCTCCAGATGAGAGACGCCTCGCCCGGGAGGGCCCGCCATGCCCCTGTGCCAGTAGGGATTGCTGGCCCCTGCCTCCCGGGGATGCGGGACGGGGCTCCAGTGCTCCCTGCGGGCTCAGGCCAAGGCCAGAGGGTACAGACCACAGGCTCGCTCGGCTCTCTCCCCTTCTGCCTCCCTGGCCCTCACTTCCCTTCTCCTGAAAGCCGTCCCTCAAAGGACCACGTCTGCCAAGTTCCTGTTGCTGGCCTGGCTTCTGGGAAGCCTGGCCCAAGGCCATCAGTGGCCTACTGTTGCAGATCTAGAACCTTCTGTCGGCACACTGGTCAATCCTTGGGGTCCCGGTGAGGAAGGGTCTGAGGGCCGTGTGCATGGAGCTGGTTTGGTGGGGCCTGCAGGCAGGCAGGAAGGGACCCCGTGGGGCGTGTGACTCAGGGTTTCCTCAAATATCTTTATCCCCCCGGCACGTGCAGAAACACGTGGCATCGGACTCTGGGGTTTCCTCCACACCACACTGGGCCCCTGTGGTCTCTTGTGCTATCGCAGGCGTTGAGTTTGAAAGGAGTGTGTCTGAGTGCGTGATGCATACATGCAACCATCTGTGTGTGCCTGCATTTGGGTATGGGGTCCTGTGTGTGTGTGTGTGTGTGTGTGTGTGAGTTGAGGCTGAACCCCAATTCTGCCCGGGCTTGCCCTGCCCACCTGCTGCTCTGGGCCCCGGGGATGCTGGCCAGCTGGCGAACGAGGAGGGCCCTGGGATGGCTTGTTCACTGGGACTCTGGACCATGTCCACCATATTGGGCCCCTTGGGCATGACTTGGCCTCCGCTGGCTTTGAGGGCCTGCCAGAGATGCCATCTGGTCTGGGTAATGTTCTCAGCCTGGGCACAGCCCTCTGACCAATACCTGCTGCTCTGTGACTTCTCTGTCCAGGAGGATAGTCCAGCCTGACCTGAGTGGGCATCCGGGATGGGGCCACATCTTAGGAAAGGCTGCTTTGGGGTCAGCCTGGTTTCTGGCCCTGGGTTTGCCACTAAGGTGCAGAGGATTTTGGACCAGTTACTGCCCACTGGCTCCATCCTATGTGTGCCTAAGGGGGAGCTAGCTTAGACTGGACCACCTGTGGCTGGGTCACGGGTTGGGAGAAAGACATTGATGTTTGGGACAGAGTTGCATTGGTCAGGATTCTTGTCTGCAAGGGATGCAAACCCAGCTCGAGCTAGCTTAGGCGAATGTCTCCAGAATCCAAGGAAGGGCAGGATGCAGCTGGGCTTCTAGAACACTCGGAACCATTGACCAAGCCCCTTCTTCATCTTAGGCACAGAACTAAGGACTTTATAATATTTTTCTCATTTGATTCTCAAAACCAACTGATGAGGAAAGTGAGGCTCAGAGTGGTGAAATGACCACCCAAGGTCACACAGATCGTCACTGGTGTCCCTGACCCCACAGCCTGAGCTCGTAGCCACCAGGCATTGTATCAAGGTGTTACTTAGGGTCGGCAAAACTGCTGTGATAAATAGACCCAGACTGAATGGCGCATACACAACAGAAGTTTAATTCTGGCTCGTGTCACAGTTCAGAGTGGCCCCAGGTGAATGGGGAGGGTTGGTCTGTGTTATGCACAGTGGTTTGGGGCACAGGCTCATGGAGACTCTGCCATCTCCAGCATATGGCTTCTAAGGTCACCTTGGAGAGACATGGTGGAGCACAAACAGTAGGATTTGATGGCCAGAAGTAGCGCATCGCTTCCGTTCACATTCCATTGGTTTGAACTCAGATGTGGCCCCACCCAGATGCAGGTGCTGCTGGGGAATCTGGTCCAGCCGTGTGTCCTGGGGGGGAAGCGAAGGATCAAATCTGATGGGCAGCCTGCGGTCTCCACCTCACACCCCAAGTACTTCCATTATTTCCTGCTCTCTTCTAGTCCTTGTTCATCAGTAGTTTTCCTACTCGGAGCCATAATGTATGTTCTAGTTTTATTTTATTTCTTTCATTTATCATAATCCTTTTGATGTGTGGCTCCACTGCGTTTCCATAATGATCATGTTATGGGCTGCGTACACCAACTGTTGGACAGTTAACTTGTTCTAGGTTTTTTCAGATAATAAAGCAGTAAATACCTTTATGAAAAAAACCTTGGCTACTGTTGAATTATTTCTTCCAACTCTCAGGAGCGGGAATACCAAATCTAATGAGTGAGCGTTTTTATGGCTTTTGACGCTTATTACCTTACCGCTTTTCCCCAAAGGTTTGGCGCCGTCTACAATGATGCTCGCAGTGTCACCAGCATTGGGTGACATAGTTGGTTTCTAAGTGAGTTGTTGTGAAATGCTCCTCAGTTTACCATGATCGCCTTTTCAGGTCTCAACGCTTTAGGGTGGGAAGTGTTTGTGTGTGTGTATCTGGCCTGAGTTATACCTGCTGTGATTTTAGCCTCTTCTTTTGTCTTTAGGAGGTGACAAAATCATTTACTCACCGTGATGGGCCAGGCAGCGGTCTAGGCCCGGGACATGTTGTGAATCAAAAAAAGACAAAGTCCTCACTTTCACAGAATTTTATATTCTAGTAGGAAGGCAGACACGGGTCAGTAAACACACGAGTATGTGGGATCATTTTAGTTAGTGATCAATGCCTAGAGGGATGGAATTGGGTGATGGGACGGTGACTGGGGGGCTATTCTAGGTTGGGGTGGGGATTTGGGAAGGCCTTTCTGAGAAGGTGGCATTCTATCCTGAGACCCTATGTGATAAGCAGGAGCCAGCCATCTGAAAGAGCGGAGGGAAGAACATTCCAGACTGAGGGAACGGCACCTGCAGGGGCCCCAGGGAAGGAATAAGAATGGGGGGGTGGGCTCAAGAAGTAACAAACAGGACGGTCCGGTGGGAGCACAGTGAGCGAGGGAGAGAGCGGTAAGAGAGAAGACCAGAAATACACAGGGACGAGACCCCACACGACTTTGCCAGACGGGATAAAGAATTGAGATGTTTTCTAATGGGCCCTGGAAGCTGCTGGAGGGCTTCAAGCAGCAGAGGGAAACGATCTGACTGCCATTTCATAAAGACGACTGCGGATGCCGTGGGGAGCACGGACGGCAGGGCAGGGATGGGAAAACTTTCCCACAAAAGGCCACACAGCAGGTATGTTAGGCCTTGCGTATCACCACCGGTTTCTATGGCAACCACTCAGCTCTGCCATGGTGGTGGGGAAATAGCCCCAGACAGTACATATGTGAACGGATGTGGTTTTGTTCCAATAAAACTTTATTGACAAAAGAGAGGTGGCTGGCTGCCTTTGGCCCTCCGGCCACAGTTTGCTGACCTCTGCTGTGGCGGATTAAGAGCCCAGCCAGGGCGACCAGCTGGGAGGTCACTGGATTTATCCAGAGGACACACAATAGCGGCTTGGACCAGGGCGGCAGAAGTGGAAGTGCAGAGAAGCAGATGGAAACGGGATGTGCTTCGGGGGTCCGATCGACATGACCTGCACTGCCCGGGGACCCCTCCTGCCTTCTGAAGATGCCTCTTGGAGAGGTACTGAACGTTTTAACCTTACAGTCATTTGGGGGCTAGGTCTGAGTGGACCCTGCTAGGCAGGTGCTTGGAATGTGGTCTGAGTCACTCAGCTAAGGGGTGGTGAGGCCAGAATTTGATCTGCCTCCCACGATGCTCCACAACCTGCCAGCTCTGGCGAGGACCCTGACTCCCTCAGTCCAGCCGGCCTCTGACGCCGTGTCCTCTCCAGGATGCCTGTGCGGGGAGCCGGGGGTGGGGGGGTGACGCTTTGGCAGGAATGCTCCCAGCACGGGGGGCTCACCACCTCTCCAAGTCCCCTTCTTGAGCCAGCTCTGAATGTTAGACTGTAGATGAACAGTCACGAGTGTGGATTTAGGGGCTAGGCAGCCCTGAGCCCCACCACTTATGGGCGGTGCAACCTCGGGCATGTCACCTTCATCTCGGAGCCTCAGTTTACTCAACTGTAAACCAGGGTCAACAGCCAGCCCCGCCTCTGGGGTTCTTGGGGGGCTGGGTGAGTGACCAGTACTAGGGGTTCCTCACGCGATGGTGGGCGACTCTTGATACTACAAATCCTTCTGTGGATGCTCTCTTCAAAGATGTCACTCCTCCATAGCTCACAGCTCCATCTTGCGCTCTCAGACTTTTAAAGGGCCTTTCTGTGACTTTTGAGCATCTCTGTTCTGATCCAGTAGGTGTTGGTTTTTACTGTTAACTCGGTTCAGCTTTATTTCCCAGTTTTTGGCGGGGGCGGAGGTGTCTTTCTGCCTCATGAGGCTTCAAGCTTCCCCAGAGTAGAGCCTGGCCTTCTCTTCAACACCGCGTGCGTGGCCCCCAGCGCACTGCCAGGCACAAACGGGCTGAATGAATAAAGTGTCAGATCCTCCATTTGCTGTGAACTCCCCAAGGACGGCCCTCGTGGGCTCAGTGACCATTGTATTCCAGCTCTCCTCAGGACCTCGTCTGGTGCCCGGCACACAGGAGGTGCTCAATTGTAGCTGAATTGGTCGAACTACATTCACATTTACACTTAGGAGAAGCTCCTCTGTTTGGGATCTTTCCTTAATCCAATGATGCTTAAGTATGGTTTGGGGACCAGCAACCAGGATCGGCCATATAATTTGCAGGGCTCAGGGCAAAAGGAAAATGCAGGGTGTCTTGCTAAAAAATTCTTACAACCTTGACTATGATGACGGAGAGCATTAAACCAAGCACGGGCCCTTCCAAGCGCGGGGCCCTGTGCAGCTGCACAGGTTGTACACCCGTGAAGCTGGTCCTACATGAGCACCCCCTGGGAGCTTGAGAGAAATGCAGACTCTCAGGCTTCCCACCCCAGACCTACTGAGTGGGCGTCTCTGGGGGTGGGGCCCAGGAAGCTTCCTCATGATTCTCATGCACAGGAAGGTTTGAGCTCGCCCTAATCTCTCAGCCCCAAGGAAGCCAGGGAGCCCTGTCAGACAGAAGCTGCACGCGATGCTTCATTGGTCTGACCCAGGCCAGCATTTATCATGTAATAGTCTCCCTTTTGGTGAGTGGCTTTGACAAAAGGAGCCATTGCTTAAGTTGGTCTGGAACCAGGCACTTCATCTCCCCCATGTGTCCGATCCAGCGCCTTGCTCATCCTTCAAGTGCCTTCCTTGGATGCCGAGTCCATCCATTGCCGAGTACGCAGTGAAATGACTTCTCCTTAACGGGCAGTTGGCTGTTTGAATCCCCTCTGGGTCTGGTGATATGGGACCCTTCGGAGGCTGATCCTCCGGTGGTGAAGTGGTGAGCTCCCCGTCACGGGAGCTGTGCAAGTGGAGGCTGGCTGATCACTGGGCAGGGATGCTATGAAGGTGGGGTCAGACCAGATGATTTGGAAGATCCCTTTCAATATTAATAGCTCGGCCTCTCTTTTTCAGCACCAGCAGCTCCTTTCTGTCTGCCAGTGTCTATTCATCAGCTCAATCTTTGCACTGCCCAGGCGGAGAAGGAATAGAATGAATAACAGCGCCCATGGCGGAATGTAAGGCGCGTGGATTTTCGAGTCATGCTCTAACGTGTTGAACTACCCCAGGCACCCTCGTGACTTTGGCATGCATGGCAGGCCCTCCCATTGCCCTGGCCACATCCTCTGGCTTAGGGGTATGCTGGAGTCGGCTAGTATAAGCTTGAAAGATCCTCTACGTGTCTGTCCATCTGTCACCTCTGCTGGTGTTAGCATCTCTTGGGGTCTTGGCCTTATTTTGTCCTCCCACAGAAGAGCTCCTCTCATGTGGCGGGAAGCTTGGAATGACTGAGAAAAAAACCTTTGCGGCATTAAGCTACTGATATTTGGGGATTTATTCAACCCTGCCGCATAGTCGTCCTATCTGACTAACACAGGCCTCTCCCTGCCATATTTATAATCCTCTTAACTGCCTCACCAGGCAGGTCTTCCTATCTCCACTTATCAGGTGGGAAAACTGAGGCTCAGAGAGGGCCAGCAGCTTTCCCAAGATTACACAGCTGGTAAGTGGCAAATCCTAGATTCAAACCCAGCTCTGCCTGGTTGTAGAGCCTGCTTTCGTGCCCCACCACCCTGGGGGCTTGAGATGTAAATCAGGGTAGGGAGGAGGAAGAAGGCAGCGGAGTCCACAAACAGGATGCTATGGAAGTGAATGTCAGTGAAAGTTGTCAGTTTAGCCCACCTCCTGCCAAAAACGCACCTCTAAAATGGAACAGATTACACAACGAGTCCTGTGCTGAGAATCTTTTCAGACGAGCTGTTCTGGAGCATTTGCTAAATGCTCTGGATGTTTCTTCAAAGACTGCCTTCATATTTCATGCAGGCGGGCAGAGCAGAATGATAATGCACTTCAGGGAGCTGGGGACAACTGTCCTCTTTAGTCCGTCATTAAAGCTGCGTGTGCACTTCTGAAAGAATGATGGCCAGCATCTGGACCAGATGTCAGAAGGGCCACCGCTGGGAGAGCCCTCCATCCTCCGCCAGACGGCTTCTTCCCGGTGAGGCTTCCTGGCAAACTTCCCTTTCTCTCAGGCTGAAATAAATGCTAGTGTCCCCAGCATGCCTCCCTTCCATAAGAATGGCTTTTACCCGATTTCCCATCCTGTCCACTTTGACCCCCTTACTGGCGTCCCGCCTCCGCCTGCCATTGATTGATTTGACACAAAGCCCTGAAACTGTATTACTCTGGGCCACTGTGATTGGCCCAGAGGTTGGCACGTGACCCAAGCTAGGCCAATCAGAGCCCTTCCCTGGGATTCTGAACTTGGAATGAGAGACCGCGTCAGTCCACCCTTCTCTGTGGTGGAGGCTGGAAGAGGTGAGGCTGGGGCTGGGGGAAGCCTCATCTCCTGCCCACAGGAGGGAAGCTTGTCTGCTTGAGAAGGAAAACAACGACAGAGACAGAGCTGGAGAGCGAGTGCTGTTGAAATTCAGGTGCTTGGTTTCAGTTACACGTGCTCGCGTCTGCTCTTCTCATTCCTCTTCTTCTGACGATAGTCTCATGGGGATGGGTGCAGCCCTCGGAGCCAGACCCTCCAGGCTCAAGTCGTGGCTCACAGCCTGGGTGTGGGACCGCGGTTTTTGTCTGCAGCAAGAAGGGATATATGAGAATACCTACCTCCCAGGGTGACTGTGGGGGATAATAGAGATGCAATGAAATACACACAAAGTGCTTGGACTTGCACCTGGGAGCTAGTAAATGCTTCATAAATGTCTCTTCCTTCCTCCTCCCCCCCCTCCTTCTAAGAACAACAACAATAGTGTTATCTCCCCATTTCCCCCACCCCCTAGGCCCTGGTAACCACAATAATATTATGATTATATCTAATCATAATAATAATATGTTATTACATCTAGTAATAATCTAATAATATATTACTACTGATGCCATTATTATATCTAATAATAACAGTAGTAATTAAAGATTCTTCAGCATCCTTCCAGTAAGCTGGGCCTCTATCACTTGCAACAGAAAGTGTTGAAAGACTCTTGGGAGACGAAAGGCTCCATCAGGAGAAGCAGCTGGGGCTGATCCTGGAACCGACTTGATCGCTCATTGGGTGCAGGGCCTGACAGTCAAATACGCTCCACCAATGACCGGAGGGTTGACGGCTTCCGTTTGGACAGGAAATGAGGACTTGGTAGAAGGGCTCTGGAAACAGGAAGAGGCGAGGCTTCGGCCTCAGCAGCGGGAGGGAGGTGAGGTGGCGTCCCGGGGCTGAGGAGGAGGGGCTGGGACCTCCACTCCAGTGGCCTTGCCACCCAGGAGCTTCCCCTGGAAATTCCAAACAAAGAGGGGGACCGCTCCAGATCGGCAGGTGGCAGGTGTAACAGGCAAGGGAACTTACCTGCCAGGCTTGTCTTGGGTGGCCGCAAGGTGAGTGGATCTCTGCATCCGCCCGCCAGCATCTTCAAAGTTGACAGAGAGGCCTTCACCGGCTCCAGTCACCTGTTCGTCCAGAGGGTCGTCTCTCAAGGACACGGCTCCTAGTGCAGGACGAGTGGGAGGACGTCCATCCCAAGGGTGTCCCGTATTTTTGCCCTAGCATCTTCTCCATGGACATCTTTGCTGCCAACATTTTCATGCATAACTAATTGGCCTTAAGGCAATTTTGCGGTAAGAGATAAAAATACTGAAAAATGAAAGAGAGACATTAAAATAGTGGATGATAACAGCTACATCTATCGGCTTGATAGAAGATACAGTGATCAAACTTACTGAAAGTGTGAAGTAAGAGAGTGTAAAGCCGGGTTGCACACTATACTAGAAAATGAGGACCTGTCAATTTGCACATCCTTCGGGGAGCGACATCCCACCTGTCAAAACGAAAAGCTTACCAAGCCGTGCTAAGTATAAAGGACGCAGCTAGTCATTGACCCAAAGCAGTAATTTTTGATTCTTTAGCTAATCAAGAAACAGCAGCTAATTCCATCTTTACCACATTTATCATAGAATATTAGAAGTTGTAGGTAAAAGAAGAATCGAGCTCCTTCTATTTCACCCCCCCCCCCAAAAGAAATGGTTTTGTGATTCATGATAAGTATAAGTTTCCTGAAAATTTTTTCTGTTTGATAGTGGAGAACATGATGTGGACAGAATTTTTGTATTTGGCATGAGTCCATCTTTGATGATTTGGTGAAATGAAGGACCGGGCATATGGTGAAACATTTAAGTGTAGTCCAGATATATACTCCATGTTTCATTATGCCCTTTTTAATGTCCCTCTTTGATTTTGTTTTCGTTATTTGATCTTTTATAGCAAAATTGCCTTGAGAGCCCATTAGTTATGTGGTGAAGATGCCGCAAAAGTGTTTGCGGCAAAGGGGGCTGGCCCTGTGGCCGAGTGGTTAAGTTCGCACGCTCCGCTGCAGGTGGCCCAGTGTTTCGTTAGTTCGAATCCTGGGCGCGGACATGGCACTGCTCATCAGACCACGCTGAGGCAGCGTCCCACATGCCACGACTAGAAGGACCCACAACGAGGAATACACAACTATGTACCGGGGGGCTTTGGGGAGAAAAAGGAAAAAATAAAAAAAAAAAAATCTTTAAAAAAAAAAAAAAGTGTTTGCGGCAAAAATATCTGTGGCAAACATACTTAATGGCAGAAGCCCCTAGAATCATTCCAAGGACAGGGGAGCGGGTCAGGAGCCTCCGATTGCCCGGGTCCAGGCAGTCAACTGATGGTCATGTGCTCTTGGTGACCTCCTACAACAAGCTGGATAAGAAACAGCCTCCCTGCAGGGCCGAGCTGGCCAATGGAGTGAAATGGGGGCCGGGGACTGAAGATTGAACAAAGGCTGTTTTGCTCAGGCTGCTCCAAATAATTGTCTTCCCGTTTGCTTTTTATTCTGGCTGGAGGTTTCTACTCAGCTTTTAACATCCGGAGTCACCAGAAGCCACCACATGGCACCATCACGGAAGAAAGAACTAAGAGATGGAGAGGTTGATCCCATAGTATTGTTTGGGCTCCTGAATCCTACTGTACCTGAACCCGGACTCCCCTGGGCTCTTCAGATGTGTGAAACAATGAATTCACTGTTCCCTCAACTGGTTCCAGTTACTTTTCTGTTGCTTTGCAATGGAAAGAGACTTGGCCAATATGGCTTCCAAAAGAAGAGCCAGTTACCAGCTATATTTAACTGTTTGATACAATTCGAAGCTTGAAAGGAAAAGAAAATCTCAGGGCTGTGGACTCTGCATGCATGCCCTGGAGAATCACTGTGGACCAAGAAAGAGCAGGCACTGTCAAGCTGAGGTCAGCACCCTCGATCCAGAAGCAGGACGGAGCCAGGTGGGGAGGGAGGGACGTGGACCACAGACTGATGGTCGGGATGGCAGCAGCATAAATCGAGGCTCGAGGACCAGTATGTGTGTTTCCTCGGAGGCGGAAGGGCAACGCAGTCCACCGCTAATGGATGAGAAGGGCTCAGCTGTGGTCTCAGGGACCCTGATCGTTCAGGAGTGCTTTAGTTTCTGCGGTGAGGTTCTTGTTGAAAAGATGGTAGAAAAGAGAATTTAAGAAAACTAGGTCTTATTTCCTAGTTGGTTTTTGTACTAGCAACCATTTCATTTGTTGATCCCCTACAGTGTGCTAGACACTCTGCTTGTTTCTTTCGTGTGTGGTATTTACTCCTTCCAACCAGGGCTGCCACATACAGCTGGCCATCCTGGGTACTGCACAACTCTGAGGGGAACCATTTGCCGCCTAGTCTATGTGAACAGCATCCCTTGAAATTGTGCAGGGCATAATCGTTGCAGTAATAGGGGCCAGTTCCATTTCCAACAAACTGTAAGGTAGGTGGTGTTATATCCTTTTAAGTTGTTTTATAAGTGAGGGAATAGACAGGGACAGGTGACGTGCCCAAGGTAACGAAACGTAGCTAGTGGACGGGAGAACTCTAACTCAAACCTGCGTCAAGTCAACTCCCTTTGCATGATGTCACTTAGCTCTCTGTGAGTTAGATTACTCTCTAGGGTAAGCTCAGTTGCCTCTCAGATCTCAGATTTACTCGGAATGTGGACCGGTGGTCCCACGTTTTTCGTCTTGACACCCCCAGCTCTGAAAACAGTACCTGCATCCAGTGGGCATTTGGCAAGTGCTTGTTGAACGGAACTGGCAATGAATGGAGTGGCGGGGCTCCGTGGAGAAAAGCTCCTTTGGGGGGCTGGACAGAGGAAAAGGGGGTTGGAGAGGAATGGGTGTTTGCTGGTTCCCAGGAGAAGTAAATCTAGCTGTACGTTTTGAAGTTGATGATGAATAGGCTGATTTCGCAGACATCGCGAAACCTGGAGAGCTTCCTGGGAGCTGTCCGCGGTCCTGATGGAGGACACAGCCAGGCCCGTCTGGCTATCGGTGGACACTTGTTCACCACACTGGAGGACCCTTCACTGCCCCTAAAATGCAGTAGGGACTCATGAGTGTCTGTGGAATGGGATTCAAAAAGCATCCTTCTTTTGGGAAATGCTGCTTCGAGATGCTCGGCTGGGGGAAGATAGGGTCTGCGGATTGCAATTCAGCCTGAAGATCGAAAAATCCATGTGTAAGACGCTAAAGAGATTTGCGATTTCTTTCTGGATTGGCTTTCAGGTGGGGCTGTGTTTGACCTGTACCTTGTTTTAAGTGAATTTGAATTAAAAGCAAACATTTAAAAGTTAGAAGAATTTACATTAAAGAAATCCTGATTTTGAGCTCCTTTTAAAAATCAGAACCTGGATCCACATTCCTGCAGGGCAGTAACCAGCTGGAGGTGCGGTGCAGCTGCCCCCTTTAGACAGACCATGAGCTCCCCAGTTCACCCAGATTCCCACCAGCCCCAACTGTGTTATGCCCAGACTGTTTCTCTCATTTGTGTTACCGACTGGTCCTTATAGACATTTGAGATTGGGATTTTTATTTTGGAGTCTAGGCTGGAAGATCAGCCATTCTTGGTTTTTATTACAGCTTGATTTTTTATTACCTAAAGAGGGAGTGGCAAAGATTCAATCGTTTCTCATCCCTTTTTGGAGATGAAGGAATTGAGTCTAAGTAGAGGCGAAATCACTAACCTGGAGTCACATGGTGGGACAGTGCTGGTCCTAGAGAACCAAGTGTCTTTCTCCTTGTGGACCATGAGCACAGCTTCTACTGCCCTTTTTGACTTGGCCACCAGGGAACTCAGCCACATTTGCGGATCCAGTTTAGTAACTGAAATTTGGTCTACGTATCCTTATTCTACCTTCCATCCTGCTCTGTTCTTGTCTTCTTATTCTAAATTATTTTTCTCTAGTTGTAATTTTTAATTCATATTTTATAACTTTGTCATACATCTTTCTTGGAGTCTACTGTAAGTTCTGCATGGGGAGTGAATGCATAAATAAAATGTAATGAATTTTAAAAGTCCAAGAAGGACCTGAGGCACACCCAACTTCATACTGGATGAATTGGGACAGACTCTGACTGTGGCTCTGTCTGCACCAGTTACCAGACTTTTTTTTTTTTTTTTTTTTTTTTTTTAGCGTTTGCCAATAATACATTTTGCTTTCCTGGCATCAAAGTGGCCCAGGCTGATGGCTTCAGCCTAGAGTGGTTACGAGGGTCTGTCTGGTGTCGGGAGGAGGTTGGCACACTGTCCTCAGACAGGCCGCAGAGATGAAGATGGGGTGGGGCAGCTTCACTACCTGCCTGGTGTCTGAGTCGTGGCTGGAGAAAGAATTCCAGGTCTGGGGACTTCTGTTCTCCCCCACATTTCCCCAGATGTGGTCCTTCCTGCAGAGATCTGGAGAGAAAATTTCCAGCCAGGAGTCTCTGGCTTGTTTGATTTTGAACATGTCCCCTCCCCTCCACTCCCCTCCCCTCCCCTCCCATGACCCGTTGGTCATTTTTCCGAGAAACAGTTGTGAGGCAAAATCAAATCCAAAAACTCAAAACAGAGGGGCCATTTCCATTTATTTTGGCTGTTTTAGGGTAGAGAAGGAAGCTCACCTTTTTTGAGCTCTTATTCTGCACCGGCCAATGTGCTACATTCTTAGTTGAGTACCTGCTTCTCTTTGACTTCGGAATAACCTAGAAACGGATTATCAGACCCTACATGCTCTGATCCAGGCTGACTTCTCTAACCGCATCTCTGTTTCTTGGTTCCTCCAGCTGAACTGGCCTCCCTTCACCCCCCAGTACCAGCCCAGCTCTCTCCAGCCTTTCCTCCTTGCACGGCTGCTCTCTGTGCCGAGGAGCCTCATTCCTCCTGGTCTTTGCCTGGCTGGCTCCTTCACACCCCAGGTCTCAGCTGAAATAGCCTTCGCGTCTTCTCTGATGCTGATGTAGATAATTCACTTCCTTCTTTACAGCACTCTTCAACACGTACAATACTCAATTTTTTACAAATGTGTGTCTTTCCTTACACCGTAAGTCTGTTTCTTTCATTGTAAGTTTCATGAAGGTGGAATCATGTGTGTCTTGTGTCCTGTTGTATCCCCAAATGCCTAGCACATAGTAGGTGTTCAATAAAAAATTGTTGGCTAAACGGCCACTCAATTTGAGTGTTATCACTGTTGTAATTAGTATTAATGGCTACTACTTATGAGGCGCTATGTGCCAGGCACTGTGAGAGTTTTATAGCATCTCATTTAATTCCACAGCGATCCTGGAGCATGGATTGTATTGTCTCTATTCCTCGGAAGACGAAACTGAGGTGCAGGCCTTTGCTCAAGTTCGTGACAAAGCTGGGATTCGAACTCAGGTTTCCTAACTCCAGAGCTGTGCTCTTTCCACTCCTTCCAGAGGAGGAGTCCTGATCCTGCCGGGATGTTGTCTGACAATCACAGAGCCAGGTGAGTCCTACAGGGAAGAAAGGCAGAAGGGCCAGGCTTGCCAGGCGGGAAGCTGGGAGGGAAGGCTGAGTGGGGGCTGGGCCGGCCGGATGAGCCGGCTGACAGCTGGGCTGTGGCCGGGTTCACGTCAGCTCCCTTCATCTGCTCGGGCTGCGTGACGAAGGAACACAGAGCCGGGGCTCACACAGAGGACAGTTACAGCTCACGGTTCTGGAGGCTGGAAGTCCGAGGTCACGGTGCCAGCTGGTCGGGGTCTGGGGACGGCTCTCTTCCTGGCTTGTAGACGGCTGCCTTCGTGCTGTGTGCCCACATGGCAGAGAGGGCGAGATCTCTTCCTCTTTCTGTAAGGACACAGTCCTATCCTATTCGGGCCCCACCTTTGTGATCATTTAACCTTAATTACCTCCTAAAGGCCCTTCTCTGGATATAGTCACCTTGAGGTCAGGGGGTCAGCATTTGAATTTTGGGAGAACATGATTCAGTCCATGGCAAGTCCCCAGAGGGCTTTGGGGCCAGACAAACACGGCTTCACACCCAGCCTGACCCTTTCACAGCTGTTGGACCCAACTTCTCTGAGTCTCAGTTCCCTTCTCTGTGACAGGGGGAAACACGATCCACCCCGCCCGCTTCCTAGGGCACCAAGGAGCACACGACGGAACAGACGTGAAAATGCAGTGGTTTTTATTCATGTTCCGTGTTGTCATTCCCTCTCTTCTTGAGCAGGTTGACTGCAATTTTTCTCTCTCTTTTCTCCCCACCCTTGAGTTGTTTGGAAGTTATTTTTAAAAGTCTTTGAAATGTCCTTTTCTGTATTTGGCAGAAGCGAAATGGAAATTGATGGCGTTGTCACCGCCAGCGTCCCCCTCCCTCAGACTGCCTGGCTCGGGGGGGACGGCTCTGGGAAAACCTGGAGGTTTCTGTCGAGGGCGGCTGGTTTGTTATTGCGCGAGCTTCTCCTGCGAGACCCTGCCAGCTCTCTTCTAAAGCTATTTCTCCCTTTCTTTCCTGTTCCTCCTCTTTTCTTTTCCTGCCAAGGTCGGGTCGCCTGTGTCACAGCTGGATTGAGAAATCTAGGCAGCAGGACTCGGACCCCAGTCTGTCCACTTCCAGCCGAAAAGCCCTCAATGGCTGCCTTTTGACTTAGAATAACATCGAAATTCTTTATCGTGACCCTAGGCCCTGTGTGGTCCTCCTGTCACTTCCCCTCCTTCTCTCAGCCCCACCCCCATGACTTTCCCCTTCACAAATGCCCTGCATTCTTTCCAGCCCCAGGGCCTTTGCATAGCTCTTCTCTCCGCCTGGAACTTGATTCCCCTTTTGTTCTGGATATCTCCTTTGTGGGCACCTCTGCTCAAGGGCCACCTTCTTAGAGGGCTCTTCCCTGACCCCCTGTTCGAAATAAATCCCCTTTGCTCTTGAGTCACAGTTGGGCATAACGTCAATTAGGCTTATCAGAGAAAAGCAGGGGGCCCAGATAAGTTTGGATTTTAGATAAAGATTGAATGATTTTTCAGTATTGCAGGAGACGTGCTTGTACTAAAAATTATTCATCATGTATCTAAATTTCACATTTAACTGGGTGGCCTGTATTTTGCTCGCTGAGTCTGGCAGCCCTCCCTGCACGAGACACACTTTGAGTGAATGAGTGTGGAGCTCAGCACAGGCACGTCTTGAGTACGGGCGCACCCCAGGCGCTGAGTGAATGTCAGCTGTCACCTTCATCCTCCTCCTCACCTCGTTGCTTCTGGGGACTACAGTCTCCCTGCTCCGTTCTCCCTCTCTGGAGACGGGCAAGAAAATGTTTTCTACCACGGGGCCATCCCCTGGCTCCTTCGAACGGCATGAAATATTTGCCGCCGCAGTTCTGGAACCTGACTGCGGCCGCGTTTGGCAGGAAACACAGTGAGTTATCACGGAGCATTCCCTCCAGCGCTGGGTCATGCAAATATTTATTGCAAGCGTTAAATAATAAATGGAACAGCCTGCCTGATGGTAAATCTGTCATGTTTGGTTTCAGCCAGGAGTCGTGACGGCTCTGGAATTGCTGCCCATTCCGCTGCCTCCGCCTGCCCTCGGGAGGGGCTGGGCAAACGGCGGCTTCTCCAGGGTCGCGTCGGCAGGGTGATTAGACACCTGGAAGCCAGAGGGGCCGGCGGGGGAGGCCCAGCCAGGCGTGGAGACTGGAAGGTAAGACCAGGCTGCAGCCCGGGAACCCATGCCGGAGGGATGCTGGGCAGGCCTGGACCCTGGCAGCCACGCAGCCCCTGCAGCTGTGAGGGGCTCCCTCTCATGGTCCACGTCTTGAGTTATCCTGCAGGATTTCCCCTGATGCTCGTGTCAGCTTCACTCGGAATGACTGGCCGGAGCTGGCCAGCTTTTGAAAGTGGAGTCAACCTTCCACCCCCTGTCTAGGCTAAGTGATGGGTGACGAGAGAGGAATGAGACCGTGTGGCACAATGATGTGTCCGAGCCCCTGATGTGTGTCCGGGCCCTTGCTCACTTCCTGTCCTTGAATGTAGAACTCAGACACGTGGGTTCTGGAGGCAGATGGATGGGAGTTGGAATCCTATGTCTGCACTTACAAGTGGTACGGCCTTGGGCAAACCGCCGAAACCTCCAGGGCCTTGGAATCTTGAGTGTAAGGTGGGGACAAGGGGGTCCCGCCTCCTGGAGTTATTGTGAAGATGAAATGACATCAGCTAGGTGAGGGGCTTCGCTCCATGCCTGGGGCGTGGTGGGGGTTTGCCAGATGCTGGCTCTCAACTCTCATGGCCCGGGATGTGTGGTGTCCTCACAGTGGTGACGGGTGGAGTTGGAACCGAGCGGGGGTGCTGCATGGAGTCTGGATACTACATGGGATGTGTTGGCTAGTAGGATGTGAACCCGACTGGAAGTGGCTTGGACAATTATGGCAGCTGTTGTTTCACAGAAGGTGACCCTGTGGTTAGCTCATTCAATGGCTTGGTTGTGTAATGGCAGATCCAGTCTCTTTCCACCTTTCTGCTCTTTCTGCCCTCTGCAGCAGGGGGCTCTTGTCCTCAGAGGTGCCCCCTCCTGGTCTCAAGATGATACAGAAGTGGGGTGAAGAGAGCCCAGCTTGTCCACCTGCCCCTTTTTATGATCCATTTCCCAGAGGCCCCCAGCTGACTTCCGTTTGAATCTCATTGGTCAGAACAGCATCACATGCCCCCTTTTAAGCCAATCACTGGCCAGGGAAATAGAATTGTCGTGATTGGCTTGGACCAGTGGTTCTCAAAGTGTGGTCCCCAGACCAGCATCATTAGCATCACCTGGGAGCTTGTTAGAAATATAGATTCTCAAGCCCCGTCCCAACCTGCTGAATCAGAAACTCTGGTGCGGGGCCCGCAATCTATGTTTGAATAAGCCCTCCACATGATTCTGATGGACACTAAGTTTGAGAACCTCTAGCCTAGACCAGGGATCTTTTCCTGTAAAGAGTCAGATAGTAACTATTTCAGCCTTGTAACCATACAGTTTCTGTAGCAACTACACAAGTCCGCCGTTGTAGTGTGAAAGCAGCCACGGATAATGTGTAAATGAATGGGCCTCTTTATGAACACTGAGATTTGAATTTCATGTAATTCAAATTATTATTATACTTTTGATCTTTTCCAACCGCTTAAAAATGTAAAAGCCATTTTCAACTCCCGGGCCACATAAAAGCGGGCAGTTGTCTGGGTTTGTGAAGCCCATGGGCCATGGTTTGCTGGGTAAGACGGATCAAAGTTCATCCCCTGAAACTTGGGGAGGGGTGGGCCAGCTTCCCTTGAAACACGGCCCCAATTCCTTAAGAAAATTGGACTCTGGCTCACGAGGCAGAAGGAGCACATGGCTTTTGTACATTCACCCACAGCGTTTGGCCCCCAAATATCGGTCAGCAGAACCATTCCTGCCGACTCACTCAAGGTCTGGCTTTTAAAGTCTCCGCTTAGTTTTGTTTCCTAGGCAGCCTTTTCGTTTTTCCGCTGAAGATTGTCTTCATTGTCCTGTGAAGCCTGGACACGTTGTCCTACATCAAACTCCAGCTCCTAGTCCCAGGGGCGCCAGAGCCCGGGCAGGTAACAGTACGTATGTCCAGGACACTGATTCAAGCCCCCTGCACATTCACTGTGACCCTCGAAGATGGAAATCTCTACCGCCATTTTGTGCCGGGGCAGCTGAGCGCCTGGGTACCAAAAAGATTGGAGGCCCAACGTCTAGAGGAAACATTGCAGCTTCCCGGTTCTGTAACTTTATGCCGGTTCTCTGGGCTACTTCCTGGAGGGTCCAGGACCCCACGGTCTGGCTGCTGGCCTCCCTCTTTCCTTAGTAGAAGATAATGACAAAAATACTGGTCATAACAACCATAATACATAGCTGCCTTGTAGCTGAGCGCACACTGTCTTCCAGACGCCATACCTTACGTGTGTTGCCTCCTTGAACTTACCTCCCTGTATTATAGGTGAAGAAACGGAGACACTGAGAGGTGAAGTAACCCAAGGTCACCACTACGGAGTGGGAACTGACCCAAGTTTTGAACCCAGGCTCTTGGGCCCCGGAGCCCCAGCTTGATGAATTACCAGAAGAAGCCCCAATATTAAAATAGGATCCGAAATGAATATACAGAAAACTTTAACTCTGTCATCTTTTCCTCACTCCCTGCCCAAAATCTTTCCAACATGAACAGAATGGCTTTGTTTTGCTTTTGTTGCTGTCTGCCTGGCTAATTGGAGCCCAATATCCCTGTTAAAGAAGCATGGCTCAAAATTTTAGAACCCTTGATGGTCCTCCATAGACAAGATGATGGATAGGAATGGGGAGCACTTTGTCGTTTTCCTCTCCACCACAGAGAATAGAGAATTGAAGTTTCTGTGGCTTGGCATGAGACAGGGGCTGAATTCATGAGGGTGGGGCCCCCATGATGGGATTGGTGCCCTTATAAGACGAGGAAGAGACGCCAGGGTGCTCTCTCTCCACCTTGTGAGGACACAGCAAGAAGGCGGCCATCTCCAAGCCAGGAAGAGGGCCCTCACCAGACCCCGACCACGTTGGCACCCTGATCTCGGACTCCCAGCCTCCAGAATGGTGAGACCATAAATCCATGTTGGTTAAGCCCCCATTCATGGTATTCGTCATGGCGGTCCAAGATGATTAAGAGCATGGGAGTCTGGTCCTGGCCCGTCGGGAATGTCAGATCTCTCAGGATGAAGGGTGCAAGGTGACAGCCGCAGAGCTTCTCAATTCACTGCCCTCTTCCGCCCGTCACCACGAGTCCCTCCAGTTCAGAATGTAGGTCTGCCTGGTGTGGGGTTGAGAGGGGTTGGAATTCATGGGAGGAGCCTTGGGAAGTTACAGTGAAAATAGCATCATCGGTAATGTCTCTGTCTTTCTAGAACCTGCTGTATTTGAGGTATGAGGCTATAGGTACCAGGAAACCATGGTTTAAGCAAAGAGGGGGTGTTTTTTCCCATAACAAGATGTCTGGAAGTGGGGCCTTGGGGTTGTTTCTGTGGTTCCCGTCAGCATCCCTGAGACTCTCCTGACCTCCTCCTCATGGTCCCAAGATGGCTGCCATGACTTGAACCTCACGAGTTCGTCTGATCAGATCCAAAGGCAGGTTATGGAGGTGATGGAACATGTCGGGGTTCAGATAGTTTCTCCTTGTATTAGTTATCCATTGCTGCATAACAAATTGCTCCAAAATTTATCAGCTTAAAACAATAACATTTATTATCTGTGGCCAGGAATTCAGGAGCGGTTCACCCAGGGGGTTCTAGTTCAGGGCGTCTTGTGAGGTTGCATGTCAGCCAGGGCTGTAGACTTCTGAAAGCTTGACTGGGGTGGAGGATCCACTCCGAGATGGCTCCTGCACATGGCTGGCAAGTCACTGCTGGCTGTCAGCTCGAGACCCCTGCTCCCCCCCACATGGGACTCTCCACGGGGCTGCCTGAGTGTCCTCACAGCATGGCGGCCGGGTCCCCCAGAGCCAGTGATCTGAGCGAGCACAGGAGGAGGTGGCCCTTCCTTCTATGATCCAAACTTGGATGTCACCCGTTGTCACTTCTGTGACATTCCATTCATCAGAAATGAGTCACTAAATTTAGCCCACACTTGAGAGGAGGGGAATTGGACCCCAGCTTCTGAAGGGAGGAATGTCCAAGAATTAGTGCACATATTTTAAAACCACCGCACTCTTTATCAACCTCTTTCTTATCAGAGAGGAAGGTGTCTTTCCCAGAGGGCCTCCTCCCTCAGGTGCCCCGGATATCTCATTGGCTAGTTCTGGGTCACGTGCCCACCCCATACAAGGGACTGAGCCAACTTCCCTGAGCTAAAAACCCCTGAACAGAACTGGGGTTCTGTTAGCAGAAGAATTGGGGTGGGGAGGATGGCTGTTGACAATGTCCACCGTAGTACTTTAGTTCTCCTAAGGACCTTACAAAAGTATGATTATGACCCATAATTTGCAAATAAGGAAACCCCTGGTTCAGAGAAGTCAGCAATTCCCCTAAGGTCACACAGCAAATAAGGTGGGAGAACCCAGGTCCACCCAGCTCCAAAGCTCGTGTCCTTTCCACTACGCTGCCTCTCGCATCATGACAGCGGTTCTCAACTATGGGGAGGCGGGGGGTTTCTGGCCCCCAGGGGACATTTGGCAATGTTTGGAGACATTTTTTGTTGTCACAACTGGGGGTGCTGTTGTCATCCAGTGGAGGTAGGGGAGAGGCGAGGGATGCCAGTAACCATCCTCTGATGCGCAGGACAGCCCCCACAGCAAAGAATCACCCGACCCCAAATGTCACTAGTGCCCGGGCTGAGAACCCCTGTACTGGCACAAATTCTTCAGGCGTGAGGATCACGCTGTGTTGTCACTTCTGAATCCTCTCTGCTCAGCCTGGTCTGGCACGTTGTAAGAGCTCGGTAAATATTGTCTGAGTAAATGAACAAACGGGCTGCACCGAATTCCAGAGTCCCTAAGTCATGGGCGTGGAGAACTCCCCCTCCCCCTGGATCAGCCGAGCCCCAGCTCCCTGCCCCTGCTTGAGGAGGCCTGGTGGAGACGTGGTCCCGCGTTTGAACTTGGTCCGACACGGCTTCTGCCTGCCACGTGCGAGAGGCGGCTGACTGATCGAAGGTGGTCATGCTGGTCACCTGTTCAGCTCTGACATCGTGGGAATGGAAAAACCGAATAAAGAAACACTCGCTGAATCTACCCATTTCTAAATGGACTAACCACCGAGGGGGAGCTCAGTGATTCGTTTCTCATTGCCCTTCGTTCCTCGCTCTGCTCTTCGTAGGCAGTTGCTGGTGCTTCGGGGCAAAGATAATGAAAGTCCTTTCTCGTGTCAGACTCCTTTCCCCAGGAGACAGCGCCTCACATCAGCTGAAGCACAAGGCGTGGGGTCTGGGAGCCCGGCTTGCGGACCTAGGGCGTCCACCCAGGTGCTTCCCTGGGAACGGGCTGGACTTGCAGTGATGAATAATTATCTCGTAATTGACGTTCCAGTACCCGCCGGCTTCTTCATTGGATGCTTCTGTATCGCATCAGGTTAGGAGAAAAAGCAATATTCTGTGGTAGCTACACAAGACCGATTTTCCCCCCTCAGCAGTCCGTCTTTGCAGCAAAGAAGAGCCTCGAATTTTCTCTCAGTGTGTCCCTGGGTTGGTACCACAAGCGGAATCTGCATCATATCTTCACAAGCCCTCTGGGATTATTATTTCTATTCCGCAGCTGAAGAAACTGAGGCTCAGAGAGGTTCCGTGGCTCACCCAAGATCCCAGGGACAGGAAGGGGTAGGGCGGGGACTTGAACGCTGGGCTGTCTGTCCGCCCCCACAACCCTGCCGTCTCCGAGTCTCCAGGACTGTCTGGGTCTAACACGCACATTCTGTTCCCTCTGCCACCTGCACCCTTCTGCAAAGTCTGGAACTGGTTCAAACACCCATGTCAAAGCGGAGAGTTCTGAGAGTGACAGGCTCCTCACTAAAGGTCTGCATCCGACACTGGGTGGGAGAGGACTGGATTCCACCGTCTCCTGAGTTACCTTCATCTTTCGACCTTTGACCCTACCATCTCCAAAGGAGCTTTCACCAGCCAGAAGTTCTGGGCACGGTATTTGCTCAGAAAGAAGAGACACAAGCATGAGGCTGGTCTGGAAGCCACAGCCGCTCTTTAGCACACATCTCGAGAAAAGTCAAACAAATGGTTAAGAGTTCTGTAACGTGGTGCAGGGTTAGCTCACTCTGCTGGCTGTTGTATGACGATATATAAGTGTCTCAGATCAGCACATTTTACACCTTAAACTTATACAATGTTACATGTCAATTATATCGCAATTAAAATTACATTTGACCAGGAAAAAAAAAAGAGTTAAATAAGACGACATTTGACGTTTATGAAGCCAAATCTGGGGTTCCACTAGGAAACTGCGCTGTCTCCCAGAAACAGACACTCCTTTGCCGTGAGAATTTCCATCAACTAAATAAAAATGGTCATTGCTCCGTGGCTGCAAAGCTGACGTTGCTTTTTCTGGGTGAACTACGCTTAAACAGACTCCATGCAATTCCAGAAAGAGCGGGGGCAGGTCGAAGAGTTAATTTTCTTGAAACAAGGCTGCCAACGCACAAAAGAGATGAGTGGGAATAAACAGATACTTTTCACATTGGTCCCCTCGGCCCCGCCTTCTCATTCACGCCTCGGCCTCTTCTCGTGGACCCTGGAAGGCCCTTCGCTGGCTTGTTCCAGGGAGCTGTGGATGGAAGCGAGAGCTGGTCTGTGGCTCTTCCCAGCCCAGTCACACCTTTCTCTCGTGTTCTGGGTCACCTGAACCTCTGGTGGCCGTCACGTGGCCGCCTGGCCGGGAAGCCTGGTTTCTGGCTGGCTGTCCTGAGGGTCTGAGTTGTGGAGCAGGCTGAGATCAGACAGAGCCCGGGCTCGGGGTGGGTGGGGTTCTGGCTCCCTGGGCTGCTGGCAGGTGCCCTCTGGCTGACGTGGAGGGGCTGAAGGAAGTGGTCCGCACCTTGACGGTGTCTGAGGGAAGAGCCCGTGGAGGGCTGGGCAAGGGCGGGGTCAGGAGCAGGGGCAGAGCGTGCCGTACCAGGAGGCATGACCAGCTGCTCCCAGGCTCTGGGGGACTCTGCCAGGACGTGGTGTCTAGACAGCCTCTGTCTGGCTCCTCCTCTCTCGCCCACTCTCTCCCTGCTCCTCTGTACCCTGAGACTCTCCCGTCAGGCTGATGCGGGGACGCTGTGTTGAATAAAGTCTGGTTCGGCTGTGTGTGCGGCATGGGCCTCTGCATCACGGAAGAATGAAAAGCAGCTCGTCACAGTCAGCTTGGGCGGGCATAGCAGAATGTCGCGCACGGGCGACTGAGACGACAGATGTTACTGGTCACAGTTCTGGAGGCTGGAGTCCGAGATCAAGATGCCGGCCGATTCCGTTCCCGGTGAGATCTCTCTTCCTGGCTTGCAGAGGCCACTGTCTGGCTGTGTCCTCACGTGGCCAAGAGAGATCTCTCTCTTCCTCTTCTGATAATGTCATTAAGCCCATCATGAGGCCCTGCCCTCCTGACCTCGTCTAACCCTCATCTCCAGCGGCCTCATCTCCAAATACTATCACATTGGGGGTGGGGCTTCAACGTAAGCATTTGGGGGAGGGGGCACATTTGGTCCACAGCACAGCTCCTTAATCTCAGCCCTGCCCTGTGTGCATGGAGTGGCCAGTCTGGCCAGGAGGCCTAATGCCTGGAGGAACGATGAGGAGAGCTCCCCACAATGTACACCCAGGATTGTGGGCCCTGCAGGGGTCATTTCTTCTGGGTTGAGACCCCAGGCTGCAGAAGCCAGAGGCCAAGGTCCGGGAGGGAGGCAGGAATCCAGGAGGCAGGCAGGGGAGAGGCCGGACCCCACTGGAGCCTTGAGGAATGAGAGGGGTTGGCTGTTTGAGAAGGGACATCGTGGGCTGGAAGGGCCCAGGGGAGGCTGGAGTGGGGTGGTGGGGGTAGGGGTGGGCGGTAGAAGCTGGTTTGGGGGAAGACACCCTGAGTCAAAGAGAGACCCACTGGGCAGGGCCAGGCGCTCGAATGCCTCCTTGCTCTTGGCTTGTCTCCCTGGGCTAGCGCAGCGACGTGCACATACCTCTTCTCCATCCTGCTGGGCCTCGGGTGTGGTCCAGACCAGAGGAATGAAAGTCCGGGGCCAGGGTTCGAGGCCTGGCTCTGTGTCTTTTCCAGCCGCGTGACCCGGGTGAGCCCCTGAGTCAGCAGAGCCTCAGGCTCCGCATTTGCAAGATGGAGGAATGGCCTCCATGCCCACAGTGGCTCTCACGAGGATCTTGGGAGAAAGTGCCCTGTAATCAGTGAAGACGTTCAGGCTCGTCTTCTGAGCATCTGTTACGTGCCTGGCTCCAGGCCCAGTTGCTGGGGGTCCTCAGAAGAGCTTGGAACGGGTGGTGGACAGAACGGGCTGGTGGGCTCGTGGCTGGAGGAGCCCGTCTCCTCTGCCACTCGTCTGCCCTGGGCGGGAGTGAGCAGTGCCCGCCTCACCCCAGGCTTGGTCAGCTCGGTCTGTGGTCCGTTGGCCAGTCCAGGGGCATCTGTGGATCCTCATGTGATCGGAGCTATCGTGTGGGTGCCGTGCCCTCTCTGCTGGGGGCCTGTGGGAGGCCTCGGTGGGCCCTGCCCTCCCTCAGGCTGTTGCACTGGCACGGGCGAGTGCGGGCTGTCACTGCCAGTCCCGCCCGTGTGTCTGGCCTTCCCATCCCTCTGTCCACTCTTAGACTTGCAGAATTTCAGATCTGCAAGTGAGCCCCCTTTTGCAAACGGAGACGGAGCCTGGAAAGGGGGCAGTTTCTCTGCGCAAACGACTGACTGAGCCCTTTCCCTGGGCAGCTCCTGTGCTGGGCATCCAGCGCTGAATCAGATTCGTCTCTGTCTCCGTGGGGATCAGGCCTGAACCTGAGCCGTCACACCCACCCTCGGCAGGACCCGCCCGCATCTCCTCTCGAGGGCAGGTTAACAACCAGAGAGGTTCCCGTCCCACCTTCCACCAAGACAGACTCTGAGATGGAGACGGGCCTGCAGGAAGCGTACGGGAGGGAGGCAGGTTGGGGTAGGGAGCAGTCGGACTGTGCTGAGGGGCAGCGGAGGCCTCAGCAACGTCACTCGGAGCTCTCAGGGTGGGAAAGGCCTTCCGCCCTGTGCCCGAGGACACTGGCCGATCAGGAGGTGGGGGCTGCTCCCTGGGGGCGTGGCATGGCAGAGGCAGCTTCCTTTGGCCAAGAGAGATTTCTGGAGAGGGCTCAGTGGTGAGCCATCAGGAGCCAACATCCCTGGCAGCTGCGCAAGGATCTGTGCAGCACCGTGGGCAACCCCGTGAGCCATTGTCCTTCAAGTCACTGCCCGTGTGCGCCCAGGGCCCCTCCCTTCTCCTACAATGGCGCCACTCTACACCTGGGCAAGGTGGCAACTGCTAGATTCTGCCGTGTAGACCTCTGGCCAAAGCAGGACACCTCACGGAAGCTGGCCCATTATGTCACCTGTCTCTATGGCCACAGGTGATTGGTCCAGTTATAGGCACCTGCCCTAACCTGGTACAGTCAGAATTCTTTCCTGGGGGTATTTTTCTGTGTGGAACAGAGAATGTTAATCAGCACTGCCCCGAGGATGGGAGGCCCACAATGGGAAACTTGGGGACTTTGGTGGTTGGGGTGGAGCCCAGTGTGCAGGGGGAGAGATGGATCTGATGTGCCGAGGGAAACAGAGATGAAAGACAGGGACTTATGAGCCCTGGGGAGCTCTGGGGAGCTGGTTCCAGCTGTTCCTGAAGCCCACCCTCATCCCTTCCTTTCCCATGATTTGGTGTTTAATCCTTTTAACTATCATTTTAATAAATCCTCCTTTTTGTTTAAGTCAGTTTGAGTTGGGTTCCTGTCAATGGCAACCAAGTGACTCCCAATACATGTAAAATTGTAGAGAGTTACTCTTTTGAATGTTGCTTAGTAGATCATAATTGACCCTTTTGTCAACACCGCAAGCCAACTTACAAATCCCTCCAGCTGTGGCTCTAGAGGTCACAAGCTGGGGGCTCAGGGGCTACTCCCAGCCCTCAAATATATTTTGTTTGATCAGCATGTGTTTAAAAAATCCAGTTTCAATTATTTAATAATTGGCAGATTTATATAACATCTGGCCTTTTAGCTTCTCTTGGTGTATTGGAAGTTCTGGCAGCATTGGGCCCATGTTTCCACAGGGAAACTGTTGGTGGGCACAAGATAAGAAGCAGCCACTCCCCCCTTTCTCAATGGGACATGTACTCCAGTTGGCCACAGACCCCACCATTCTCTATTGCTTTCCATCCCTCCCTCTTTCTACACTATGTTAGCTGCCTGTGATCTGCAGGCATTTTAGTTTGTGGTTCCTGTTGTATACAGACCCCTGAATTGTATGGCTTTTTTTGACCCTGTCAAACTTCAGGTTCCCAGAGGGGGCTCAAAACAGACACTGCACATCGTGGGGCGAAAAAACGAAGTAGGCAAGAGCTCTTGGGAACCACAAAGCTCTACAAATGAGAATTATCATCAGCATTATTAATAACAGCCGAAAGGACAGGCGACAGGGAATTCAGCCCCTGCTGCACAGCGCCTTCCCCCGAGCCCAGAAGGGTATTTGCGCCATCACGATGGCATTTATCATTGACGTTGGCAGTTATTATTAAACTATGTCAACTTGCAAATGCAGAATGTTTACCAAATGAACTAAAATGAGCCGGCAGAAATAATATCTCAGCGCTGTCTCCCTTTAACTGCTCTTTCCGTAAATTGTTGTGGCATTTCTCCTGGGCTCAGATCAACGAGGGAGAAAAGAAACGACCTCTGGCCTGTTGAAGGTGTTGCTTGTGATTCCAGCTGATATCCTGTGTGTTCCATCGTCCCCCCTGCCTCCTCTGATGTCGGAGACCTCGGAGACTGGCCAGCTCTGTCCCCCGGACACATTTATTCAAAAGTGGGTGAAGCGTCTCCCCCTCTGCGTCTGTCTCCTCCCCAAATTGAAGTTGACTGACCACCACGCACCATTTTCAAGCTCAAAGTGCAGGCAGACAGGGCATCTTGCTGGGATCCGCAAGCGGGCTGCCCCTTGAAAACATGACGGTTTTGTGTAATTGTGCGTGTCCGTGGCCACCTTACCGCCCCTGACGCCGGTGTCACTGCAGCTTGACTTAATGCACATCCAGGACCCCCTGTAACCTGGCCCCCCCTCTCTGGGTCTCTTCCTACTCTGTGAGCCCCTCCCTGCCGTAGCTCTGGGTGTGCCATGTGGGTTCGTTCCTCCATGCCGTTCTTCTGTCTAGAATGTTCTTTCCTGCTGTGACTTCCTGCAAACATCTCCTCCTCCTTCCCGATGTTCTTTCGTGATTAAAGACCTTGCAGGACCAGAGGCTTATAATTCTGCAAACAGACTCCCCATTCCCAGGACCCCAGGTGGGACAGTGTGGCCTCGGGAGAGGAGAATGGCCTTTGGAGAGAGAATCCCATGGGTTCGAGTCCTGGCTCTGCCGCTTCCCAGCTATGCCATCGGAGACAAGTTACTGACCACTCTGAACCTCGGTTTCCTTATCTGTAAAGTGGAGATGGTGATAGGACCTAAATCTTGTTGTGGGGATTAAACGTGATGCTGTATATAAAGTACACATTATACACATTATTGCAATGCCTGGCGCATAATGAACAATTGACAGGAACAATTCATATCATGTATGAAATGGGTCCAGAGATGGACTGACCTGGAAACCTGTTAAACTTAGATCACATTGCCTCATGTTCTGACTTCTAGGCGCCGTTTCCCTAAAAAGCAAGTGCAGAGAAGGATGTAGCTGACTGAAGTTTTTGGTTAATCAAGGGCTTGCTACCCTACAACGCCTTTGCGTTGATTTTAGGATAAAGACCCACATCCTCAATGTGGTTTTCAAAGTCCCACATGGTGAGGACCCTGCTCTTCTCTCCAGCCTCATATCCCACTTCTCGCTCCCTGGGCTTGGTACACTGCCCCAGGGCCCTTGCACATGCTGCTCCTTCTACGGAACCACCTTAATTCACAGTACCTACCCATGTAACTCTATTCATTCTTCAGAGCCCAGGCACTTCTCTGGAAGCCTTCTAGAACTCTTGGTGTATCACACTGTACCGCTTCCTTACAGAGGACTTCTTCTGGTTTCTTATTATATATCCATTACTGTGCTTATTTGATTAATGTCTGACTCTCCCACTGGACCAGGAGCCCCATGGGGGCAGGGACCAAATCTGTGGGTTACTCACTGTGGCATCGCCAGCACCTAACACAGCACTGGCTCCTAGCAGGTTCCTTAGATCATTTATTGGATGCATCGGTGAATAAATGACTTACTGTTTTACGAATGTGTGTGGTCAAGATGTTTGGTTGGAATGACCAAGTCGTACTCTTGAAGAAAGAAAGGACCAAGAGACAAGTCTTCAGAAGACAGAGAGGAGAATGTCGGAGCTGGGTTGCCTCTGGCGTCTGGGAAATGGACCATCGGGGAGGGTTTGCGAAGGAAGTGGGCGTGCTTAGCCTCAGCTGGTGGACTTCCTTCTCTCCGTGATTGAATTGACTTCTAACTCAGGGACTAAGTTTTATCTGAGAAGAGGGCTGCTGCCGGTGAGCTGATTTCTTCCACCTCGCCCAGCCCTTGTCAACGGACGCTGATGAACCCATCGTAGGGGTCCTTCAGGATTTGGTGGGAGCAGCCTTTGCCTCCCAATTCCTGACTGGCTATCAAAAGCTCTCTTTAAATAAGATAAACATTTATTCTCACCCCAAATGCACACCTGTTCTTGATAAACAAATGTGGAAAATACAAAAAAAAAAAAAATAGAAAAAGAAAGAAAATAAAAATTAACCAGCATTCTAGCACCCAGAGATAACGATATGATCATTTTGGTGCATGTGTTTCTGATTCTTTTTTCAATATTTGTGTTTGTGTTTTATTTACAGTCATGCTCCACATAACGACGTTTCAGTCTACGACGGACCGCATTATGACAGTGCTTCTGTAGGTTCAGTACCACGCAGTTTAGGTGGGTCACAGGCTGTGCCGTCTAGGTGTGTGTGCGTACACTCTGTGATGTTTGCACGACGGTGAGATCACCTAAAGACGCGTTTCTCAGAACGTATCCCTGTCATCACGTGGTGCATGACTGTGTACAGCGTTATAACCTGATTTTTTTCAATTAGCAATGTACCATGAATAGAAAATATCCAAGGGAGAAATGATCTCCCTCCCGCGAGACTTGATGCGATAGTACCAGCCTTGTTCTAAGAGGCTGGAGGTCCCAGAACTGCAGAGAATCGGATAAAGGCAGGAACAGCTGCCTTTGGAAGGAATGACCATGGTGAGGGGAGGAGGAAGGCAGTGGCGCAGACAGATGCACGGACTGATGGGCGGTCAATGGGAGACATCCCCAGACACTCTCCAAGAGATGCAGGGGGACATGTGGAGGGACCTCAGAACCAGGGTCAAGGAGCTGATAATCTGGAAGGGAGGGTCTTGCAGCCACTGAATCTTTCATTTATTCACCCAACAAGTATTTCTCGAGTGGCCAACATGTGCCAGGTACTAAACTAAGTGATGGGGTTTGTAAGGGAGACCAACGTGACCTCATTCCAAGCTTGTCCCATCCCAGTTGCACAGGAGGAGCACTCGGCACAAAGTAGCTGCTGGATCCCGGGCAGCCATAGAGATTAGCATTCATTACTTTTCCAGAATCTCATCTACGGTTGGTGATTATTCCCACGTTGCCAAATTGCCGGAAAGAGCAGAGAGCTAAATTTTGTGATATCTTGTGTCCATACAAATGATTGCCGCCAATAGATGTTGACTCCCTTTAATGTGCACGTAACTCATTGAATGCAAGCGGTTTATGGTTTAGTATCAGTGAACCGAGCTCCACCACCGTGAGCTCCAGCTCTGTTACATTATTGAGAAAGCCAGCCTTGGGGCCTCGGGGTATTGCTCCTTCAATAACATCCTGGTCCCTGGAGGACCAACCTGTAGGCCAACTTTTATTACCCGTTGTTTTTCTAATCATAACGGGGAAGTGATAGCAAGGCACTGGGGAAGGAAACTTTCCATAGAAGATGAAATGAGCCAAGATTGGAAGATGACATTTTTATTTGCCTTACAAATGGAGTGGATACAGTGTGAATGGCATCGTGAGCGAGATGAAGGGCTCTGCAGATCAGCAAACCCAAAGCGTTCACTCTTCGGCACAGGCAGGGAGCCTTCTAAATGGGTCGGGTCCCATTGCACTTAGCTGCTCTCATCTTTCTGTGGCAATGAGTCTGGAGTTGGAAGGTCCCATTTCATGGTCAATCCCAATTAGATTTGATTCCAGGCAAAATGTATTCTTTTTTTTTTTTTTTTTGCTGAGGAAGATTCTCCCTGAGCTAACATCTATGCCAGTCTTCCTCTATTTTGTATGTGGGTCACCGCCACGGCATGGCCACTGATGAGTGGTGTAGGTCTGTGCCTGGGAACTGAACCTGGATCACCAAAGCTGAGTGTGCCTAACTTAACCACTAGGCCACGGGGCTGACCCCCAAAATATATTTTTAATCCATCAGGCACAGAGTCTTTCTGGGATCTATGAGTTTTTCAAGGGTCTGCAAAAGTGTCTGAGACTTGAAAAAAATTATTGGCTCCAAAATGCCAGAAGAAAACAGCAAAGCAGCAATTAATGAATATTTACAAAAATTTCCTACAAACTGTGCTATTCTGTCAATATTGCTAATTGTTAAATTTAGTGTTCATAGAGATTTCATTACATCTGAATATGTTGGTAGATTAGAATTTCCCACTTTGAAGAGCTTCTGAGTATGCAAATTGCCAAGAAATCACATCCAATCAAAAATTAAGTAAGTCCCTTGTTGCCAAATAATTTCAGATGCAAAGTTTAGAAATTTTCTCAAAAATATTTTATAGTAAAAAATCCATTTAATGAAAGCAAATTTGTAATACGTTTGAAGTGCTATCTAGTGAGGCCTACAAAAGTAAGTGTGTCTAGGGTGTACAGAATTCTTAAAAAGGCCTTCTCATTCATCCTCCCTTCTCACACCACCAATAAGGAAGATTAGATAGAAGCAACTCCTGCTGGTGGCTTTTTTTTTTTTTTTTTTTAGGAAGACTGGCCCTAAGCTAACACCCGTGCCCATCTTCCTCTATTTTATATGTGGGACGCCTGCCACAGCATGGCTTAATAAGTGGTGCATAGATCCACACCCGGGATCTGAACCAGCGAACGCTAGGCCACCGAAGTGGAGTGTGCAAAATTAACTGCTATGCCCCCTAATGGTGGCTCTTTTGTGAAGTGTTTGAGCTTTATGGTAGGTTAGATGATTGCTCAGTAAATATTCATTTTCACCCTCTTTACCTCATTGATGTTCGGTGAGGCCACGTGACTTTCTTTGGCCAATGGTCTATGAGAGGACCTCACCCGAGCAGGTGCCTGAGAGGTGCTTGTGTGATGTGGCTTGCCCTCTTGTGCTTCTGCCTTCTGCACGAGAACCACCTCCCTTAGCTAGCCACTGGTCCTGGAAAAATGAGAGACACATGGAGCAGAGAGATCTCAGCTTAACTGCAGACTGCAGCCTCCAGCAGGGCTGCCCCCACCCACCCACAAAAGCAAGAACGAGAAGTAAATGCTTGCTGAGAATTCGTGGTTGGTTGTCTCACAGCATCACTGCAGTCATAGCTGACTGATACAAGCTCCTAATCACAGTGGTGCTTACTGGTGTTTCTGAAGCAGTAACAGTTGCTTCTTTTCAATCACACTGCTGTTTGTTTGTTACTTTCAACCATAATGAAGGGTTCTAACTCTGAAAACCAGTTCAGCTACTTTGTATATGCTGTTGCCTCTGTCTGAAGAGTTTGTCTCCCTACTCTTCACGTAGATGGCTCTTTTTATCTTTGGCTCTGGCTTTCAATATTACTTCCTGGGAACAGACGATGGCATTCTCTAAGGTCACAGGCACCGGAAACAGATTTCAGTATCAATACAGCGGACAGAGGGGTCAAGTCATGATTCTGCTCACGGTGGGAAGGGAGGCTGAAGGCGAGACCCTGAGCATCTTTTTCCTTCTACTACTATTCCTGCTCTGATTCTGTGGTGGAGCCTACTGTCTGCATCTCCAAATGTCCACATTCCCTTTTCTTCTCTGAAATAAGGCATTAAGTTTTCCCTTCTTTTTCTTGAAAAAGATCTCAAACTTAGAGAAAAGTTGCAACTACGGTACAAATAACTCCCTTTTGCCCGACTCATTTGTGAATAGGTTTCTGACATGATGCGCATCATTTTGCAATACTTTAGTGTGTGTTTCTTACAATAAAGAACCTCCTGCTATACAATCATAGTACAACCGTCAAACCCGGGAAATGAACATTGACACATTACCATCATCTCATCTGTAGACCCCGTTCAACTTTCTCTGACTATCCCAATAGTGTCTTCTGTAAAGGGTCCGGTCCGGGATCCTGCATGGCGTTTGGTTGTCGCGTCTTATTCTGAAAGAGTTACTCAGTCTTTTTGTTACTTTGTTGACCTTGATACTTTTGAAGAGTATGGGCCATTTATTTGTAGAAGTTCTCTCATTTTGGGGCTTTATGGTGTTTTTAATGATTACATTCAGGTCATGCACCCATCTCAGGCTCTAGCACCCCAGGCTGGGCCTCTATCCCCCTCTATGAATGCTTACCTTGTTTAGTTCCATGTAATTTATGGTGGAATTTTTGAGGAAGAGAAGAAGCCAAAAGCCTGATTTTAGTTGGGGTCACATGGACTCAGCTAAACTCTACCCGCCACCCCCCCCCCCCCCCGCCCCCCGCGCTTTCCAATCTGTCATGAAACTAGCTGTGGTCACGTGATTTAGTTTTGGCCAATGAAATGCAAAGAGAAGGGTAATATGGAAATTTTCCCTTTCTTTGCCCATTCCTCCTGTTGCTGGCCTGGGATTGAGATGCAAAGGCTGGATCTCCAGATGCCATATTTGACCATGAAGACCAGTCCAAATGAGGAATTATGGTTCTCAAATTAAGCCCATGGTGTAGGAGGTAGATTAAAGAGAACGTGGCAATTGGTCGAATGTGGTGTGTAAGGGAGAAGGACTCAAAGATGATGTTCAGGCTCTTGGCTTGGGTAACTGGGTGAATGGTGATGATATTCACTGATAAAGTGAGCCTAGAAATAGGAGGAAAATTATTTGGGAGGCAAGATAAATTCATTTTTGGACAAGTTAAGTTTGAAGTACCCAACAGACATCCGATGGAGTTCTCTAAGGTCGCAGGCACCGGAAAGAGATTTCAGTATCAATACAGCGGACAGAGGGGTCAGGTCATGATTCTGCTCACGGTGGGAAGGGAGGCTGAAGGCGAGACCCTGAGCATCTTGTTCCTCCTCAATGCCAGCCATGCTTCATGTTTACTGAGCACTGACCATGTGTCAGATACTGTGGAGACTGAGCTCGAGGGGTGACAGTGGCTGGAGGACATTGGAACAAATGACTGGCCTCCTTATTCCAGAAGGGAGCATGGTGGGAAATCCCTTCTCTGGCTCTTTAGCTAGTTGATCCTTCCTGAGGGATGTGGTCCAGATTTTTTTTCAGAGAGCAGTCCTCTGCTCTTCGTTTCTGGTGAACACGCATCGCCTTATCCTATCCACAAGTCAACTCGGTGAGGAAGATGCTGTCATTATACCCATTTTACGAGTGGGGAAACTGAGGCTCAGAGAAGTTAAGTTGCCTGAGGTTTCATTTGAACCCAAGTCGTCTGATTAAGAGCTTCAGCTTTTAACCACCATGCTATCCTGCCTCCTGGGAGCTTGTGCCCAGTGAATTTTTACACCTGGTGGTGTTTCAAAGTGTACAAAGAGCTTTCACATCTTGGTCCCATTTGGTTCTCACCGCAGCTCTGCCGGGCAGGGAGGGCAGACGCTATTATCCCCCACTGGAGATGAAGGTACTAAGGACTAGAAAGATTAAAGGACACGCTCGAGAGGACCCTCCTGTGAACGGCAGAGTCGGATAAGAACTGTGATCTTCTGATGCCTTCCAGAGCACTTTCCCACAGCTCCATCTCACCCCTCCTTAGTAGCATCTTTGAAAGAGAGATGCCCTTGCTTTAGGCACTCTTAGCTGCTCAGAAGCACCTAATACCATAAGCTGGCATTCTGATGCTCATTTCTTTTTAACAATGTATCTAGGAGTTTGGTTTCATTCAGGTTTGGTGAGGCCAACAGATCAGGGGACGATCGCCATTGAAAAGATAGTTTGTTACTTACAGTTCTCAAGAGGAGGGGATGTGCCACCCCACGCAGGGCCACCTGGGGAAGCGCCAGAGTCAGCCAGGAGCAGAAGGAGCAAAGGGGAAGTGTGGGCTGAGCATTTATTGTGGATTTCATGGGCGAGGCAGAGGATTGGCTCGTTTGAATAATCTTGGAAGGCTCTGGGCTATAGGGGTCCCGAGGTGCCTGGTACCTGTTCCTAGTGTCTCAGACTGCAGGAACCTGGCAAAAGGGGGTGGGTGGGGGCGTGTGGACCTGGGATTGGTTGGTTTGCCTATCAAGGGCATGCTCAAGGGCGAGGTGCTTGCTATCTCTAGGAATTAGCTAAGCCTGGGAGGGGCAGTCCCTCCCTGCATCCAGAAGGCCCCAAGATGCCAAAGCATCCTAAAAAATAGAAAACAAACAACATGATTAATACAGTTGCACAGCTGGAAACTGGAGGGTCAACAGATGAGAGCACTGGCCTTGGTTCCCCAGTGTGTCTGCCCTCCCCCTGTCATTGGTGATGCTGATCTGCAACTCAGTGCTGGCAGGGCCTCTGTGCACAGTGCACCACTTCACAGCTGGCTGGTTGAGGGGGGCGTGGGGGTTTAATAATCAAATTTCCCCAAGCAGAGAACAATGCAAACCCAAGCCGGGAATTATCACCAGGAAAGCGAAAAACGGAAGGAATTACAAAGGCGTGGTTCTTACAACAGATGGAGCCAATCTTTATAATTTCAAATTCACGAGGATGTTGCAAAGAATTTCCAATTGTGTTAATTAAAATTGGCCAGCCCTTGGTGACAGGGTCCCTCTGACATCAAGAAAACTGGCTGCTGCCTGTCTTCCCTGGACTGCGCAAGGATTCAGGGTCACCGCAGACAGTCTCAGCCAAGACTCTGAAAAGCAGGAAAACTGCAAACTGATTTTCACTAAGTGGATTGGCAAGTTTGGTGAAAACATGCTTGAGACCGCCTCCAGCTCCTGCTTAGCCACTCGCCGTGACCCTCCTTGTTTTGCAGGTTGCTCTGGGAAGAGGGTGCAAAGAAAGCTTTTCTCACCTGAACAAGCTGCCACTTTAAGGTCTCTGGTGCCCGAAAAGACTCCTGGGGGGGAAGAGGCATCAATTTGCATCAAGAACTCAGATAATTCTCCAGTAGGAAGCAGATCGGGGGGCTGGATAGCATGGTGCTTAAAAGCTCGGGCTCTCTTGTCAGACGGCGTAGTCTCAAATCATGCTTCTGTTACTTCTTTGCGTGCAATCTTAGGCAAGAATTTTAATGTCCCTGTGTCTCAGTGTCCTCATCTGGAAAATGGGATGATGTGGCAATGATTAAAAGAATAGACAGAGAGGCGGACAGATAGATGGCTAGATAGATATAACTATGTATTTATGCTGCTCCACATACAGCTAGGCATGGAGTAAGAGCCTCACAGACGCAGTCATTAAAATCAGTTACTGCTCATTCCCCTCTCAGTCCTTCTTTTTAAGACCTGGAGATCTGTTTGGGTGGATGGGAATATTCCAAGCTGATTCCTAATGGTGGAGAAGGGAAACAAAACCGGAAACAGAATTACCCCAAAGGAGAGGGTGTGGTCCAGCTGTCGACCCAGCTTGACAAGAGCCTAAGAATAGATTGAGATGCTTCTCACTCAGGTCTGCGGGATAGGACCCTGGAGGGGAATGCGATGACAGGTTGGAGTGTTTGCCTGTAAGTTCAAAGAGCTGGCACCTGGGAGCTGAAGAGTGGAGGAGGATCAGTGTGTCCTTTATAGGGACTGGACTCTGGGCGTGGTCACAGCGGCAGGCAGAGGCACCCCAACTGGCTTTCAACAGCGACACCTTGTGGCAGCCTTGGGGATGGGGGAGATGAAAATGGGGCGACCAGTGAGTGATTCGAACTTCTGAGGTTTCTCTCTGCCTGGAGTGTGGAAGCGACCTTCAGATTAACTAAATCTTCAGGATATTTGGACCATGGGAAGGGAAACCTAGAAGGTGATAGAGACTTCTTGCTCCTGTGAGCATAGTGGGAAGGCATGCAATTAATTGGAAAAGTAAGCGATGTGACTGTTTCCTGGGCTGATAAAGTGGGTCATGCCTGTGAGGCACATGGGAGCTCATTTGACCCTCATGACAAGTCTTCAGCCCTGAGGGCTGACCAGGCACTGCGTCCTTATGGTTCCTCCTACAGCTCTGATCTCGTCCCCTGTTCCCTTCTGATGCGTTCGCTCTGATCCAGCCCCGCTGCTTTCCATTCTCTTCTGTGAACGAGCCAAGCTCTTTCCCACCTCAAGGCTTTCGCGAAGGCAGTTCCCTCTGCCCGGAACGCTGTTCCCCAGATCTTCGCGTGACACACTCGTCCTCCCCTATTGGGTCTCACCCTAAATGTTATCCTTGCGGAAGGTTCTCCCGTTCACACCCCCTTCCTCCAGTTAATCTCCATCACGTCGCTTCTCTCTGACATCTCTGAGATGCTCTCTGTTCCTTCACGGTTTGCGTGATCAAAATCCCCAAAATCCTAACCCTGCCTCCTAAGTGTCCACTGGCCCAACCAAATGATTTTGCGTTTCTCTGCCTGAGGACTTTCTCTTTGCCCGCCCATGGGGCAGCGTGGAGGTGCTGGGGGAATCCACAACCCCCCCCCCCCCCCCCGAGGAGCATCCCTCTATGGGGACAGTGGGTGTTGGTGGCCGGCTACTCCAGCCCTGTCACCCGCTGGGTGAGATAACGAGGGGGCGGGAGCTGGTCGTGGGCATCCTTCCCCAGCTCCTTGCTCAGGGACATCATACTGATGGTTTGAAACAAACCACGGTGGGAGTATTTGCACCATGGCAATGGGCAAATGCTACAAATCGGGGCTTTTTTTGTTTTTTTCTGGAGAGTCGGTCCTTAAGCATTTCCCGGCACACGGCTGGATGTGTTCTGCACCATCTCCCAGGGTCTCCCAGCGGAGTTTAGCTCCCGATGTCCAACGTGGTCACTTGCCTGATGATCCATCCTGCTGGCTGCCTTCCCTTGCCTGTCTCACTTCCCCTCCCGCATCTCATTTCCCTCCCAAAGAAACTGCCTGCCTGTGGATTCTTGTCTCAGGCTCTGTTTTTTGGGGAAATCCAAACTAAGGCAGGCAATTAATAAGTGATGGAGCCAGGATTTAAAACTGGGCCTGTCAGACTCCAAAGCTGTGTCTGTGTCACCCACACCCACCGCCTCTCGTGTCTCCTGGTTCTTTGCCTGTCAGGGTGGCAGGCGTCCTCTGCGAGCGGAGGGGGCCTCAAAGGAGGGAGACAGATGCGTCATATCCATGAAACTAGCTGGCAATTAAGAAGTTATTCTTCTTCTGTTAAGGGCTGGATTAATTAGACAAAACTTGAGGAAATCTAATTTACTTTGTAAATTATTCTTTATTGAAAGAAAAAAAGATTTTAAAACACAGTCATGGTTTCCATAAAACACGTTGGTGCCAAGACAGATTCTGTTGCTCTCTTGTGTAATGGTCCGCATCGTGCTTCCATTTCATGCTTGTGATCATTGACTGTTTATGGTTTCTAATTTCTGGTTTGAATATTCAAGCGCCTTGCCAGGTGGTTTAACAGATTTGACACATTGATGGTGTTAGGTGCAGACTGAAGAGACCCTCAGCTGAAAGAGGCTGAAGGGCAGAGAAGAAAACTTTGGCTTTGAGGCTTTGTATTAATCAAGACAATTTTGTTGAAAGGTGAGAGAAATTCATCCCAAACTGGCCCTAACGCTTCAGGAAATTGGAAAGTTCAAATATGTAGCATTAGCTTCAGGCATGGCTGGATCAAGGAGAGAGTCTCTCTCCCTCTCTCTTTCTCTCTCCCCCTCACTAAAATATAAGCTCCATAAAGACAGGAGCCTTCTCGTTGCTGTATCCTCCATCACACAGAAGAGTGTCTGACACACCATAATAATCATAACAAATATTTACCTAGCACTTTGTAAGGAGATGGCAATGCTCCTAAGTGTTCTACACATTTTAACTCATTTAATCCCCTCAACTCAGTGAAGTAGATCACTTTTAATTATGTTCCCCATTTTTCTAGATGGGGAAACTAAGGCACTGAGAAGTCATATAGTTAATAAGCAGGGGAGCTGAGATTTGAGCCGACACCCTCTTGCTTCAGAGCTGTGCTTGTCACCACGACGCCATATTAATTCAGCAAATGGTTGTTGACTGAGTGAGTGAAGAAGTGTATAATGGTCTAACCGGCCAGCTGTAGAGTATTCCATGACTAGCAGTGATGACATTTATTTGGGCGGCCTTCGTCGTCTGGATCCCACCAGCTTTGGGTACCAGGGTCTCCCATCTTCACGATGTAGCATATTTAGCCCTGACCAGGGGAATGTTGGAGGGTTGGGATGGGTCACCCTCAGGGAACCAAGGCTGGAGGTATTTCTAGAATCATTTTCTAGGTTATGGATACATAGGATTTAGCCTGGGTGTTGAGAGGTCTCAACAGAATTTTGCTGGATCGACAGGGTCTGACAAATGGGAAACATTTGGAAGGAAAACACTGCAAGCCCAGGATTGTTTATAAGTCTTTCTGGACAACTGTAGGGGCGTTATGTCTCTCCTCCCCACCTCGGTGATGGGGAGTCAGATACTAAGGCGTCTGATGTTGTCTGGATGGGAATAAAATGTGATAAGGGCATTTAAGCCCCGGGGGAGTCACTGATGCTGTTTGCTAAGTGTTCCCAGTCCTCTGTCTTCTGGGTACATGCAGAATCCGCCCCCCGGCCCCCCAAAGTTAGACGTGACCATGTGACTTGCTTTTGCCGATGATGTAGGCAAAGAAGTGATGGTTGCTGCTTTCTGGCGGAAGCGTTAGGAGCCAGCATGTGAGCTGCCACACTGTCTTTTCTCGGCTGCAGGTACTGGCGACATTCTAGGTAGTGGCCGCTCTGTCCACCTGAGTCCAGGAGTGAGGTCCGTGCTAGGCAGAGCCCCCGCCTGACCTGTAATGTGCATGCAGTGTGAGCGAGAAAGGAGACGCTGTCGTTTGAGGTTACTGTGATCCAGGGCTCGTCACTGATGCACGGCCTCACGCATCCTGATATAAGCCAGCCCGGAGGTAGGAAGTGGACCTTGAGTCCAGAGAGGGGGTGGGAGAGGAAAGAGCACAGGCTTTAGAACCAGAGGGATCAGGTTCTGACTTTCCACTCGCTAGCTGTGTGACCTTGGGTAAACGTTTTAACCTCTCTGAGACTTACTCTACTTTCTCACCGATGGAACTGGAGCCATACTTCTTGGGATTACTTTGAGTATTCAAATAGGAAACCTGCTGCAAAGGTGTAACATAGTCGGGGCAACAAATGTCAGCTGCTGCTTTTGCTACTATGTGGCAAAGTGTAGAGTACTTTGACTATTTTTTAAAAACCTGTTTCTACCAGTTAAGGATAGAGTGGCTTAATTACGTAAACTCTGTAAGCAAACAGTGATGGCTTTTGATTTTCCTCCAGCCTCCACTGATCACTGGAATTTGACAGTCTTCTCAAGGCTCAGGAGCTTGAGGGTCAAGACGTCCACATAGACTGAGAGTGTCATTGTTTTGGGACGTCCCTACTGACCCCTTCTCCCCAAACCCATCTGGCCTGGAGCTTTTATGGCCCCGATGGGGACCCGGCTTCCCCCAGGGTCTTTAAAGTTAGACAGTGCGTAATTCAAAATCGAACCTGTCTTGGTACCAGAAAATCTGAGATGCTCAGAATAACCAGGATTTCTCTCTAGCTGTCCCAAAGAAGACGTTGCTTTGGCAGAACCAGCTCTAGGTTTTGTGGGACCCGACGCTTACACACATTTGGGGATCTCTCTTTAAGAAAAAGAATACAAAATTACGAATATAAAATTGGACACGAAAGGGAAAGTTTGTTTGGAATGAGAAAAGAAATCAAAACAAGCTTCTGGAGCCTTTGGATATTGACGTTCCACTCCTCTGGGATCTCCGTGGGTGATTATAATCAGTCCCGGGGACTGAGAGGAGCTTTATTCTTCCTCCCAGCTCTCCCTTCTGCCCTGGAGCTGTCCGCAGGTCCAGCGTTTACGGGGACCAGGGCAGGGAAAGGCCCCGAAGGCTCGTCGTCGTCGGCTTTGTGGGAAATTCGTCCGTGCTCTCCGGGCAGATGGACAACAGAGGTCTCCTCTGAGTGTGGAGGAGAAGGGTGTGCGTGTGCTCACGTGCGTGAGATCGGAGTCGAGGTCACAGGAAGCTGGCTCAGTTTTCCTTTGAGGTGAGCTGGAAGCTTCGGGTTGCTCCTTCTTGGACAATATAAAACCATTTCCCAAAGTCGTTGTATAATATTCTGTCTTTACCTTTTCCTCCATCATCTTGCCTGACCCCAGGGCTTGTCATCTTGTGCCTCTGACGCACACACACACACACACACATGTCCAGCCATCAGAAGGCAGCCAGCTCCTGAGAAGCGAACTCTTCGCAAATTCTCTTAGTGTTTTAGTTCAGCTCCGTTCGTTATCTGACAGCTTCTCCATTTCTAGGCTGTTTCCTTTTTTTTTTTTCCTTTGTCAAGACTCTAGTTAAAATATGATAGAGAGTTTTTTATTTTCCAAATCAAAATACAGATAGGGTGCCAGGTGGCAAACACCCTGTCTGTTTCTGTTTTGGAAGCTTCTGACCGTCAGAGGTGGATGGTTAAAGCAGCAAGGTGTTTCCCCAGCGGGCGTGATGGGCCTGACGGGACGGAAGCCGGAAACAAACCAGATTCCTCGAGCGAACATCTGTTACTCATGAGCTGCTATCAGCGTGGAAACAGCGTCCACGGCTCCACATTCTGGGAATCTCTGTGTGCCTGTGCGTGTGCACCTACTGTGTGCGTGCACCTACTGTGTGCCAGGGGCTGATGTAATGGTGATGGGTTACCCCAGATATGAGTTTGCTAGGGCCGTCACAACAAACACCACAGACTGGGGGGGCTTGAACAACAGCAATTTATTTTCTCGCAAGTCTGGAGGCTGGAAGTCCAAGATCCAGGGGTCGGCAGGGCTGGTTTCTTCTGAGGCCTCTCTCCTTGGCTTGCGGACAGCCGCCTCCTTGCTGGGTCCTCACCTGGTCTTCCCTTTGTGTGCGTGTACCCCTGGTTTCTGTGTCCTCATCTCTTATAAGGTCACCAGTCAGACTGTCTTAGGGCCCAGCCCAACACCCTCATTTTAGCTCCCCTTTTTAAAGGCCCTGCATCAAATACATCACATTCTGAGATACTGGGGGTTGGGCTCCAGCATATGAATTTGAGGGGGACGTAACTCAGTCCACGGCACCACGGGTGGCTGGAGAGAGAGCGCCATTCCACCCCTGACCATGCTGGGCGCTGGCCGGCCTTGAACAGGCCCACGGCTCCCATACTCTCCCTCGTGGAGGGCCGCCTGCTTATGGCTTGTCCCAGCTTTTTCTCTTCCTCCAACCCCTGAGTCACCGTCTTCCCCAGCACTACGGAAAGAGATAGTAAGTCTGTGTTTTCACGTAGTGGTGAGGAGTGTGGGCTGTGGGTTTAACTCTTGACTCCACCCCTCATTAGCTGAATGATCCTGGCCAAGTCATTTCACTTCCCCAAGCCTCAGTTTCCCCTTTTGTAGGTTGGGGGTTAATACAAGTCCCTCCCGCGTTGTGGAGAGGCACACCGCATTAAGCGCTCACCGAATGCCCACCACTATTAACGGGATTACTTTGATCGCAAGGGACAGAAACTCATTGCAAGCAGTTTAGGCAATAAAAGGGGAATCTCAACCTTCATAATCAAATCTAGGAAGGAGAGGGGCGCAGGTGAGCAGCAGGGGCAACTGAAACCACGCCACAAGCCATTCCCCGTGCCTGTCGTGTCCGTTTCCATCACGGTGCTTATGTCTTTTTTCCAGATTGCTTTTCCATACTTGGCGAGAACCCTGGATCCAACAGCCTCTCCTGTTTCATAATAGAAGAGACCTTCTCGTGTGGTTGATGTGAAAAATCCCAGGGAAGGGCGCTGACTGGCTCAGCTGGGGTCACGTGGCCACCCACGTAGCCAGGTCAGGGGCTAAAGGGCAGGTCCCATCAAAGCTTCTTAGGTGGAGCCCGGGATGCTTGGTCGACAAGAATAGTGGATGCCTTCTTTGTCAGCCAAGTGTTCTCTGCACTGTGTTGGCCTTTGGTAGGAATTCAACAAATTCTCCCTTTTTTATTTCATTCTGACCCTCATGCTCACTTTCTGTTATATAGATGAGTATTCTGGAAAAGAATGTCAGCACCATGGAGGTGCTGAGTAGCTGAGTAGCGAGGAAAATCACCCCTTCCGGGGCGTTGGGTAGGAATGGTGGCTTAGGGCGGATGAGAGGCCACAGGAAGGAAACTCAAGTCGACCAGATCCATCCCTTCCTGAAGACAAGACACATTCCAGGCAACGATTCCCATGTACGTTTGGAGAGCTGATTGGAAATAGGTATTGAGAGTCTCAGCAATTGTTCACGCACGTTGACCCGTTGGGTTTACTTCTGGAGTGTCGAGGGCTGGGGAGAGTCTGAGATATCACCCCAACCCCACGTGCCAGCTAGCAAGTTTTCCTGCCTCAGTCTCACGGGTGTGGGCAGAGGACACGAGACTCCTGGGTCAGAGACAAAGGACTTTGTTGTCCATTGCACAGCAGGAAGCACGTGATCCTGGTCCCCTTCACCCCTGAGTCCCTCACGGGTGACGTGGGGGTGGACTCAGGTGGATGCTCTGTGTGTGGTGGTTTTGTGCTGAGAGCTGCTGAGTTGAGGAATCCCTATCTTTTCATAAAGGGGCTGCCCCACCTTTGCCCCGGAGGGAGGCATCCTCTTTACAATGCTGGTCTGCAAACATACCTGCCTCCTGCTCTGTTATCTCTCTCTTCCCGTGTCAGCTACACAAACATCGCGGTCAAGATAGTCTGAAACAAAAGCTGATACGAGATGTGCAGAAATGTGAGAGAGGCATGGAGAATTGGCTCCCAAGAAAGCGAAGCTTTCCTAAGGAAAATATATCTGAAACATAAGAAAAATTGATTCGTAAACAGCTCACAGGTCCAACCTCAGGTGGGAGGTTAAGCAGACTCCTGTTGAAAATATTCTGCTGTTTTTAAAAACGTTCTGGAGATCTTGGAAAGGCAAGTGGAAATGCTCAACTTAAAATATAAAGTGAAAAGTTCAGGCTACAAAATTGAATATATGTTTTTGTTAACGCTGTAGAACAATCTATTATGGAAAACAATGGGGAAGGGAATTTGCTAAAATCTTGGTAGTCTTACTCTGGGCAGTCAGCCCACAGGCAAATTTTTTTTCCTTTTGCGTTTTTTAATTTTTTCGATTTTCTATAATGAACATGCGTTACTTTTATAATAGGAAAAAAATCCCCAAGATAAAGTATTTCTGAAAGCAGTGCCCAGCATTCACAATTTGGCAAAAACAAGGGAAGAAAAGATGAAATAAGCAGGAAAAAAAAAGGTTCCATTAAATTAGATGTCCAATTAAGTGATTTGCTTGGCTGCAAAGTATCTTTTTAAAAGATGATTAGTTCTGGGCAAGTCAAGTGATTCAGCAGCATGTTCTCACGGGGCAATTAAAGTAATTCACGTTTGACGTGCTGAAGTGTTGTGGTGATGGGGAAACTTTCCCGGACGGCAGGTGAAGCTGGGCTGGTTGTGTTTTATTTTTCTTCCTCGAAGTTGTTCTGATTGGAGAAGTTAAGCCATTTCCTTGACAAGCCATCTAGCTGGGTCTGTTGAAAGGGCTGGTGGATGGGAGCGTAGAATTTTCCTTTGACTATAGGAAGGTGTGTTGGGGAGAGAATGCAAGGATCAACGGTAACAACATTAACAAGGTTTATTATAGTATCAACAATATAAATGGTATCAACAGTGATCGTATGACACGTATTTTGAGTATTTATACTAAGCACTTTGTCTATCTGTTAATTTCTTCAGTGATCCTATGCAATAGATATGATTGAGGTCTCCTTGTTACAGATGAGGAAACTGAGGGCCAGAGAGGTTAGGCGACTTGTCCAAGGTCACACAGCCAGTAAATGATGTTGCTGGAATCTGAATGCAGTCAGTCCGAGCCTAGAGCCCTTTTTCCTATGCTCCTGGACTGAAGTGCTAGAGTAAACAATAATGTTTTATAACTTTCTCAGTACTTTCCTGGATAAGGCAATCTGACTTTCCCCCTGAGGCAAGCAGGGTGTATTGTATTGGCTCCATTTGAGAGAGAAAAAAGTGGAAGCACAAAATGGATTAGGAATTTCCCTAGGCCACATAGTGAAAGAGTAGGAAAATTCCATTTTTAAGATAGCAGGGCTTTCACATCCATGCTGTTTGTAAATTTTAATTGATAATGCCTTTTATATTCCATGAAGTTGGATGAGAGGTGAGGTGGCATGTTAGCCAAACTCTTTCAGTTACATCTTGCTATTGTTCCATGAAACTTCAAAGCCTACAAATAGACCTGGAGTTCAGGCATGGCTAGATCCAGGTGCTTGAATGATGGATGTCCTTTGGAACCTCTCTAATCTCTAGCTCTCCACTCTATTTTCATCCACGTTGGCTTCATTCTCAGGCAGTCTCTTTCCTGTGTCATCAGTAGCTCTTGACTTACCTGTTACCAGCTTCGTAACCCCAGGCGAAAAAGAACTTGTCATTCCCAAGAGACTTGGCAGAAGCCCTGGGGCTGACTCTCACTGGACCATAACAGTCAGGTGTCCATCTCTGAACCAACGTTTGTGACTATGGAAGTAGAAGACGGTGATCGGTCAGTCCTGGTCATGCACTCACCCTTAGTGCCAGCGATGGTGTCAGTCTTACCCAAACTATATGCCCAAACAATGCAAGAAAGACTGTTGCCCAAGAGAAAACAGAAATGCTGTTACCAGCAAAGGAGAGTGGATGCTGATTGGAAAAAGTAACGATTGTGTCTGCAGCCGGTCAAAAGTATTAGAAAGAAACCTACCTAGCGAATCAGAAGAGCTGATGTCTGTTCCTCGCTCTGCCACAAGATGGCTGTGTGACTGTCGTCTGTTACTCACCCTCTCTGGGCTTCTGTTTCCTTATCTGTAAAATAAAAGGGGCTGGCTCAGAGGTCTGGGGTTCAGTCTTCTTTCTGAGGTTTCTGGGCGTCTGGTCCTGTGATTGCAGGCAGCGGGCACTCGACAGACAGGATGGTCTCCCTGCCCCCTTGGAGCTCTGCTCTAGAAGTTTGGCTTGTGTTGCGTGTCAGAGATGATTGCTCTCAGTGTGGGGAGAAGCCCTTTTATTGAACAGGTGTGGAGAGCAGTGGTTGAAATCGGATGCCCGCGAGCTTCTGCCAGGCTCGTGCCTGGGGGTCTGAGATCGGGGCGTGCGGCCTCATCGTGACTCCCGGTCACAATGTCTCAGCTGCTCCAGCACCAAGGAGCAGCGTCCCCAGCAGCACATTCAATCGGCAGATGGTAAGCGGCCGTCGGTCAATTATGCGGAAATTTTTGCTGCTGATCTCAATCTAAAGGGTAATTTATTCAGTTGTGGTTGTTTCAGTCCGAGGCAGAGAGGAAGGAAGGGGAGAAGTTAGGGAGGCGGGACGGCTGGCATTTACGGACCCCTTAATAGCTGGTTTAATCTCCCCTCATTCCCGAGGAGGCAGGTGACGGTGTCTTCATGGTGCAGACGAGCCACCTGAGCGAAGACGTCAAATTCATGCCTGTTCTTGATACGTGTCAGCAGGTGTCTGTTGAGCCCCCTCTCCGTGCCAGGTACTGTTCTAGGCGCTGACGACACAGGGGTGACAAGGCAGACCCATTCCTGCGCTTACAGAGCTCGCGTGATAGCCGGCGAGACAAACGATAAATACGTGAGTACGTAGGAATTTTCAAGAGTAAGAAGTGTTCTGAATAAATCGACCCTGGCAGCACCGAGATGGAGAGTGTCTGAAGTGGGGCGTGCCCTGGACGGGGGAATGGGGGTGGGCATCTGGGAGACTTTGAGCTGAGACTTGAAAGATGGGAAGCAAGCGGCTGGGCAGTGATGTGGGGAAGGATGTCCAGGCAGAGGGCAGAGTAAGTACAAAGGCCCTGAAGCAGGAATAATTATAGGACAGAAAGAAGGGCAGCATGGCTGGAGGACCATGAGTGCAAAACGATACTAAGCAATGATATTTGGAGACCTGGGTAAGTCACATGACTCTGGGAGGCTAAGTTAAGGGGGATTAAGAGGAGGTTATCATTCTTCTTCTTCTCCTTTTTTTTTTTTGGTGAGGAAGATTGGCCCTGAGCTAACATCTGTGCTAATCTTCCTCTATTTTTTACATGGGATGCCACCACAGCGTGGCTTGATGAGTGGTGCTAGGTCCACGCCCAGGAACCGAACCTGCAAACCCCGGGCTGCAGAAGGGGAGTGCATGAACTTAACCACTACGCCAGCCCCTCATTCTTCTTTTTATTATTATTATTTTAACAGTTTTTTTGAGGTATAATGTACACACTGTAACTTTCATCCAGGGTAAGTGTCCAATTCAACGATTGTTCGTTGTTGATGTATTGTTGTGTGCCCATCATTGAAGTCCGGCTTTAGAACGTTCCATCACCCCCAAATTCCCCTGTGTCCACAGCCATCGTGATTCCTTTAATTGTGCTTATGTTTTGCCTTTATGTCCTGGAGCCAATTATTATAACAAAAGAATAAATGCTTTTTTTCAAGCTTTATTGCACTATCATTGATATGTAACGGTGTATAAGTTTCAGGTGTACAGCGTGATGATTTGATATATTTATATATTGCAAAATATGCAAGTCTCCTCAGTAGAGGACATGGAAGATTATCACAGTGGGGCTGGCTAACCCCTCCACCACCTTACAAATGACCATTTCTTCTCTGTGGTGAGAACACTTAAGATCTACTCTCTTAGCAGCTTTCAAGTGTGTCATACAGTATGGTTAATGACAGTCGCCCTGCTGTACGTCGGATCCCCAGATCTTATTCCTCTTGTAGCTGGAAGTCTGGGCTCGGTGACCAACATCTCTCAATTTTCCCCAACACTCAGCCCCTGGCAACCACCCTTCTAATCTCTGTTTCTGTGAATTCAGGAGGAATCCTCTCTGACTGAGACGGGGGTCAGCCCTTTTTTGTTCTATTCAGGCCTTCGACTGATTAGATGAGGCCCACCCACATTTGGGAGGACAATCTGCTCTACTCTGTCTACTGATTCCCATGTGAAGCTCATCCAGAAACAGGCTCACAGACACATCCAGCATAATGCTCACCAAACATCTGGGCCCCCCATGGCCCAGTCAAGTGGACACATAAAATTAACTCTCACTGGGAGAGATGAAGAAGGGAATTTAAACTGATACAGAATGTGGTCATGCGCAAGCTGCTTCTTTGTACACCTGGGGCTCAATCCGTCTGGTGGGCTCTGGTTGATGGTCATCTCAAAGGGTCCCACCCCAGTGGTGAGGAAACTGAGGTATTCGTCTTCTGTCTCCCATCTGACGTTGCCTGAAGGATGCTCCTGGGGACTTTTATTCCTAGCACTTCTTGCTTCCGCCAAGAACAAGCCCTCAGGTGCGGAGTCTTGGGTGCTGGCCCCGGGATGTCTTCTGCTTGCATGGGGATGTCGAGAGCCTGACGGACACAGGTGGGGCATTGCCCGTGTCTGCTATGATGGGCAAATGGTAGGTGCCTGGCCAACCACAGGGCCCCGTCCATCTAGCAATGTTGGCCGGGGGGTGGGGGCGGCACACGGCCTCAGCAGGCTCCATCAGGACCTTCACCTGGGATTAATTTCCTGTGGTTCCTAAACAGGAAGGCTGTGAACATGGAGCCGGCAGCATCCACACGTCCTCCTCTGTGGAGAGAGATGGAGAGTAAGGCTGAGCAGAGAGAGATGGGAAACGGGGGGTGAGAGAGGGCGTCTCGGTGGCGGTGAGTTCTATTTCTGGTCCCTGGAGCTCTGGTTGCTGCTCCCCGCTCTGTAAACCACCGCAGCTGGAGAAACCAATGTATTCCTTTCTGGATCAATTTAGCCGGTGTTGGGTTTCTGGGCACGCAGTCAAGAGCCCTTCCAAACAGGGATGGCGGGCGGAGGCGGGCGATGAGAGGGAGAGTGGATTGACAGCGAGATTGCCCTGGGCCTGCGAGCTTTCTCTGCTTATTAGCTCCCCGTGCCTGAGACTCGAGGAGCTGGAAGGAAGATGAGTTTATGGGGCAAATCTGTAACCGACCATTAACTAGAACAGCGCGTCTAAGTCCGACCAGTCTTGAGGTCTTAAAGAAACAGCGATAAAGAAAGCATTTTTCGTTTCGGCGCTTAATTAGCCATTCTTGTCCCTCCTGACTGTTAGTTTTATGAGTCTGGCTTCTAGGATAAGATTTTATTGTCCTCAAGTACGAATTAAGCCCAAACAAGGACTCTTCCCCGTGTTTCTGCTTCTTCTATTTAAATTTATTCTTTGTAGGGTGACATGAAGGACGGCATTAAATGTCATGTGTAAGGACTGTATGTATTTTAAAAAGAGAGAAGCCAGCATTTATCGTTGTGCTCTCTCTTCTAAACACTATGGGAACTCACGTGAATTAAAAAAATAATGCTGTTGCTTGTTGCCTTAAATAAAAGGTTTATCTGAAGTGCTCTGAGAACAGGTACTCTAAAATAGGCAGTGATGAAAAATAATAGTAGGTGTCTTTTGTTGAAAATCTAATAGTCCCCTGTGAGGTCCTTAACATTCAGCATCTCCAATCACCCCGAGAAGCTTTGAGGATGGTTGGTCCCTAATTTCCATGTGGGGAAATGGTGGCTCAGAGAAGATTTAACCAAAGTCTCAAAGATAGAAAAGAAAGAACTGGGAGCCCATTGGCATGAAGACCCTTTGAACCCCCCAAATCTATGTTCTTCCCACTCGCAAAGGGTGTGCTGTGTGCATGCGGGGATGGCAGAGGTGGTGGTGTCTGTGATGTGTGTTTCAGTGCTAGACATTGTGTCGGGTCCTGCACAGAGAAGGCACCCACCAGCACTTTTGTTCTGTGAATTTAGAATGTGTGGGTACCTGAAACCTCACGAGACTGAGGGGGCATTTCTCTCTCCACTACGTCCGAGCAAAGGGTTTGTTAGGTCAAGTCATTATATTTGTGTCCTCATGGAAATTGTGTTTGTGTCCCTATAGAAAACAAGGATGCTTGTTTATTTCTCTCTTGAAGTTCCAGGCAAAATAAAGAGCCTTGCTGACATCTACCGTAAATCCTCTTTTGTAACAAGGCAGAGTGGAAATAAATCTATAAGAAGAGATGAACACTGTCTTGCATTTGCACAGCACTTTCCAGTTTGGAGAACATTTGCACAGCACTTTCCAGTTTAGAGAGCATTTGCACAGCACTTTCCAGTTTGGAGAACATTCGCACAGCACTTTCTAGTTTAGAGAACATTTGCACAGCACTTTCCAGTTTAGAGAGCATTTTTCACAGCACTTTACAGTTTGGAGAGCATTTGCTAACTGTGTCCCTTTTGCTCCTCCCAACAGGCCTGGGAGGCTGGAAGGAGAGGTCCTGTCTTACCCATTTTATTGGGGGGGAATTGAAAGTTTGGCGAGGTGGGGTGACTTGTCCCGAGGTGACACAACAGTTAGGCACCCAAACCAGAATTGGAGTGGAGCACATCTGACGCACAGTTTGTACTTCCGGAACAAGATTTTGGATCGGGGTAAAGCTGTCTTCGGAAAAACAACTGTTTTCCAGGCATTTATAGCCCACTTTAGCAGCACTCAACTGCCTGCCTCTGTTTGGGATGCTAATTTCGGAGACGCCTTCTCTCTTAAATAATCCAAGGGTACGTGTGTGGATGCTCCTCGCTTTGAAATCCTTCTGTGCTTTGAACTAACAGGGTTGTAAAATGTGCTCCAGAGTTTATGCCTCCCCCGTTCAGCCAGATTTCTCCCGTCATTCCATGTTCTCAGGACCACCTCTCCCCCTGCTTCTTCTCGCCGATGTCCAGCGGGAAGGCGCCAGGGGAGCCACCTATGGTTTCTCTCTTGGGTGTCGGAGCCCACCGTGGGCAGATGGAGAGAGGGAAGATCTGAGCCGGAGAGAGAAATTTTTAATTTCCTCCCGTTCTCTCCAGCTTAGGAAGTTTCACGCTGCCTGGAGGGGGCGTACCCATTGTATTTTATCTTTCTACCAAAACAACAATAAAAAACAAGGTAAGACTCTGTGTTTAACTGGAGTAATTTGCCGTTCTCTGAACGGGGAGCAGCCACACCAGAAATGGGTGGCCAATTCCTGGGGCTCAGGATGAGGAGGCAGAGAGCTGGTGCCAGCTTTACCGCTGATAACAAAGTTATCCACGTTCACGATAGAGAATGTGGAATCTAGGGAAATTTTAAGAAGAAAAATGTGAAGTTTTATCAATGTCTTGTCAGCCGTTGGGCCGGCTGGTCAGAAGTCATTACTATTCTAGACATTCATTGCTTAGTGAGAATTAATTTATCCTAAGCTTTTTCTGTGATGATGACGGCTAATATTTATTGAACGATTTCTCTGTGCTGAGTCCAGGCTGAGAGTTTTACATAATATGATCGCATGTATACTTTTATTTTCGCTATTTTCTAGGTGAAGAAATAGACTCAGAGAGGTTAGGAACTTGCTCAAGGTCACACAGCAAATGGGTAGGGGAGCTAGAGTTTGGGTTCAGACAGTCAGACTTAGAGTCTAGAATCTTCATCACTTTACCATCCATGTGTTGTTCAAAGGATAGCATGATTCCCTTTCACTGGGCGTTCCCCCTTCCAAATACCCACTATTGGAGTATGCGCCTTATTCTCTTTGCTGCTCTCAACACTAGGAACATGGGCGACCACCTTTGCCTGTGGTCTTTAGAATTAAGAGCACGCTGCCTCTCTGAAGGTGGACCGGATGCTTAAGAAACCAGCTGGAAAGTCATCTGTGCCTGAGTCGGGTGAAAATGGTAGATGTTGAAGCTTGTTACTAAAATTTTTATTGAATTGAAATTTCTTATAGTAGTGAGAGTGATTTTCTTGTGTGATTCTGGAGGGCAGTTAGCTCAGAGCTGTAGTTTTCAAACTTTGAGCAAACTTCCCTAGGAGGAAAGGGGGAGGAATTTCAGCTGCAGAGCATGGCCTGAAACAGCCTCTCCCAGGGGGACGGTGTCTTTGAAGGTTTGCGTTTTGTCTTAGGTGTTTGTGAATTCTGCATTCGATGCCCTGCTCCGTCTGTTCTAAATTACTTACGGAGTAAAGTCTGTTGACGCTCCAGGAAGATGGTCACGATTGTGCACGTTTGTACATTAGCTTTGTATGTTCCGGAGACACAGTAGGGTTCCCCGGGTGCCTGCGCCCCAGTTTGAGCACCAGGGTTCTTTTAGAGGGAGTCACAAACTCTGATCTGGGGTGCTGGTGGTCTCTGAGTTCATTCCCTCTCTCTCTCGCTCCATTTATGTGTGTGTGTATCTTTCAAATTCCAACGTTTCGAATAAGAAATATACTTTAAAGTTCAAAAATGAAATAATATAAAGAGAACAGTGAGAATTCTCTCTCCTGTCTCTGTTGCCCGTCTCCCCAGTCCTCCCCTGAGGCAGCCAGCATCCCAGACTGGCCCCCAGTGACCTCTGCCTCCTGGCATCCACACCCTCGTGTCGTCCCCTCCCCGCTGGGACAGGGTCGGTCTCGACGGCCGACCGGACGCTGCAGAAGTGACGGCATGTCACTTCCGAGATTAAGTCATCAATCTTCCGTCTTGGGCTCTCTCTTTCTTGACTGCCCTGTTGTGAGAACCCTCAGGCACCCTAGGGAGGGGCCTATGTGGCAAGGCGTCGAGGGCCCCAGCTCGTAGTCCGTGGGGAACTGCGATCTCCCAACAGCCACAGGAGCGAGGCTGGAAGCTTGCCTCGCAGCCCCAGACACCCCTCAGATGCCTGTGCTCCCGGCTGACGTCTGACCTGCAGCCGCCTGGGAGGCCCTGAGCCCGGACGAGCCAGCTCCGCTGCCTGTGGGTGCCAGATGCACAAATACGGGGAGAATAAATGCTTGTTGCTTTACGCTGCAGCGTTTGGGGTAATTTATTATACAGCAATAGATACCTAATACATCCCGACCTCAAGAGTTTCTTACGTTCTTTCTAGAATTTATGTGTGTGATGCAAGTAAATATAAATACAAATTCTTCCTTTCCCCTTTACTTAAAACACTGTCTGCTGCACATACTGTGCTATATCTGCCTTTCTCAATACGATGTTTTGGGGAGATATTCGTACATAGAAATAGTACAGTCATGCATCGCTTAACGACGGGGACACGTTCTGAGAAATGTGTCGTTAGGCAATCCTGTCGTTGTGCGAACATATAGCGTGTACTGACACACACCTAGATGGAACAGCCCACTACACACCTAGGCTACATGCTACTAATCTTATGGGACCACCATCGTACACACGGCCCGTCGTTGACTGCAATGTCATTAAGTGGGTGACTGTATGGAGAAATCCTCCCTGTCATTTTTTACAGCTGTATAGTATTCCACCGAATGTCTGTATCATAACTTGTTTAGCCAGTCCCTTGTTGACAGCGTTTCCAATGTTCTGATATTACAATGTTTTGTGAGTAATCTTGTACCTGTACGTACAAGCGTGTTGGTTGCATCCATTTCTAGAGGTAAAATTATAGGTCACAGGGTATGTGCATTTGTGATTTTCATATTAAGACCCCCTCCACAGGGAATGTACCAAGTTGCATGCTTTCCACCCATTGTGCCCACCAGTGTCTGGGAGCCCCGTCTCCCCAGACGGGAAGGGATGTCTGGTTGGGCTTGAACTGATGCAAAAATGGAATTCTTCAGTTCTAAGGAGCTGATGAGCTGTACCTACCAGGATTTTCTTTTACTTAGGATGAAGGCAGCCTTCCAAATTAAAGTGTTTTCAAAATCTGGCATTTATAAACGAAACTGGCGAACGCTTTGAGCTTGCTGAGGATGCACCTTCCGTTTCTTTGAAGGCTGGCTGCCACCGAGAGTTTCTCGATGACCGCGCGTGCAGTAAGTGGGAACGAGGAGGGCACACGGCCATTGGAGTCTCCTTCCTTGCGGAAAGGGGCTGCCTGCATGTTAACACTCGAGAAATGTCTCTCTGGAGGACTCCAGAAGTATTTTCAACAACGGCAGTGTCATCGGAATAAGTAGGTACCTTCCCAAGGTGACAGTGCTTTACCGCCTTTCCTTGTTTATAAGAAGGTACCGTTGATTGTAGCTGGATCACTCATTTGATAACAGCTCTTCGGGGAGAAAAGAAACACGACGTTAAACGCTCGCGTTGATCGTAGGACGAATCCGTTTTGGAAATGATGAAATGTGAGAAAATGTGCAGCTTAGATTCACGGAAATGCCGTTGCTCAATTCAACTCTGTTCAGTTCCACCCAGTTGAGTGCAAACCTCTGTCAGGGGCCTCTCCCTTACCTCTCTCTCTCCTTTTGTTTTTAATTTCATACTGGAAGGGAGTAATTAAGTCAGTCCAGATCTGAGGACAATTGTGTGATGGGGCAGAGTGAGTCTGTGCCAGAATCAGATAGTCCTGGGTTTGAATGCTGGCTTTTGCCACTTAATTCCTGGGAGATCCTGGACAGATTACTTAGTTCACTGATTTTTTTTTTTTTTTTGCTGAGGAAGATTTGCTCTGAGTTAACATCTGTGCCAGTATTCCTCTATTTTGTACATGGGTTGCTGCCACAGCCTGGCCACCAGTGAGTGATATAGGTCTGCGCCTGGGAACAGAACCTGGGCTGCTGATGCAGAGTGCACCAAATTTAACCACTAGGTCACGGGGCCAGCTCCAGTTCACTGATTTTTGAGCCTTGATGTTCTCATCTGTAAAGTAGGGATATTAATACCTGTTTCAAAAGGTTTGTATTATTTGGAATGCTTGTGGTTGCAAGTGCCAGAAGTCCAACTTACGGTATCTTAGAGGCAAAGGCGGAATTTGTTGGGAGGGGATTGGAATAGCTCACAGAACAAGAGGCCACAGACAGGCAGGATGGCCACCAGGCCCTGGAAAACTGGTTCCAGGATTGGAGCATCTCTAGGACTGTCTCTGCATCTCTTGTGTAGAACAGCATCCGTCCTCCGTGAGGCAAATCTAATGTTTTGCCTCTTATTGATTCAGTGACGGGAATGAGACGGATCCAGTGTCTTGGTCCCAAGGTCCAAATCCCAAGGGAAGAACCCTTTGGCCCAGCTTGGGTGACGTGTCCATCCCTGGGTCAAGTACCTCATATCAAATGTCCATGATATAGCCAGCCCAAGGTACATGCTCAATAAATGGCCAGTGTTCATCAAAATGATGATAGGAGACACTGATGACTAACATTCATTGAGTGCTTTTCCTGTGTCAGGTACTATATCAGGCACCTTATGTGCATATCTCATCAATAAAGCTTGTGCACGTCTACTTCTCATCACGAGGAAATCCTCTCCCATCCCAGATCCATTTAAAGATCCACAAACCATCGCTGACTTCCTGAGGGCTCAGCGCACACGGAGGAGGGGAGCTCGATTATCAGGTTTCTCGCCCAGAGATGAATGAGTTTCTATTTCCTGTGTGTGAAGGAGGGACTGTGACATGGGACGATGCTAAACGCTTAAAAGCTATCGCCACCCCTTCCCCTTGGAAGTGAAGGGGCCACAGTGAGTTACAAACGTGTTTGCTGCGTTTTGAGTGAAGAGAAGAGAGCCCGCACGTCTCACCCATGTTGTCTGCCTGGGGCCCAGATTTCTGGCGTGGATATGACTTCTTGGCTCTCTTGAGCCCTGAGTCTGCTTCAAAGTCAGGAAGCCTCAAGAATTCCGGGCTCTGTGATTACTCTGGGCTTTGGAGAGTAGTTTCCCGTATGAGCAAATTAACGGGGCAACCTTGTACAGATGCTGGTCGCTGATGCTGGGGGCGGCGTGAAGGTGTTAACTCTCCAAAGAGCTGTGGCCCTTCTGGGGCTGGAGATCCTGGATGAAGGGGATTTTCGGAGTCTGCCTTCTCTCTGGGTATTTCGCTTTTGCCCCTCCAGACCCCACTCTCTACCCCCTCTCTCCTGCTCTGTGCCCCAGGAGGCTGACCTCCCTGGACAGCATCCCCCAGGCTCCCTCCCGCTCTTGTGGCTGGTTGGGTTTGGCCAATGGAGGGTCCTCATGGGATATTAGAGGCTGGAGGAGAGGGAGGCTGGGGTATTTATTCCTCTGGCTCCTCCTGGTTGAGTTGCTGTGGGTTGGCCGCCTCTTTCTACCAAAGGCTGCAGCTTCTGCCAGGCGGCTCTCTCCAACCGCTATAGCTACTCTCCTGGGGTTCCATGACTGTTCCCGCTCCTCTCCCCTCCAGGCCTGGGGGTGGGGATGGCTCCTCACTGTTGCCAGTTCTGGGGTCCCACAACATTCCTTTCTGGGCTCCCCCAATTCTTGCTCACATCTCTGTACACAGCCCTTTATCAACCCCTCTCCATTACCCATCTGAGGATGCCTTGGGTTTCCCGCTATGATCCCGATTGAGACGATAGCCCAGAAAGGGGAGTCAGCTCATTTAACTTCCTCCCTCGTTTATTCATTCATCAAACGTCCCACGAACTCCTACTGTGCGCCAGGACTAGTTCTGGGGCTTTAAAGACTGAGGTATGATTTCTTGTCTGCGTCTCCGAATTCTCAGTTTTTCACCCCAGAAAATGAATCTAAAGGAAAAAGAGAATCTTCTGAGAGAAGTGATGAAAGACGAGCCTCGGAAAAGGGCCCCCAAACGGGGTCGCTCCAGAGGCCGGCGTAGCAGCAGCTCCACCGAGGGCGGGTGTCAGGCACTGGCTGGTCTGCAGGCCACAGCGGTCCCTGCAGAGAATCATGGGAACGCCTCAGGCCCCGCGTTCCTGCATCCTGAGTCAAGTGCCAGGAGAAGTCATCTGATTGGCTGGGCCCGGCCACGTGCTCAGTCACGTGCGCAGTGACCAGCTGTCCTGATTTTCCTGGGACCATAACGGTTTTAGCACTGAAAATCCTGCATTCCACAAAACCCCTCATTCCCCTGGTTGTGGGAAGAGACTCTGTCAATGGAATTTCTGAAGACTGCACACAATGAGGGGTTAGAAGGACCTTTGGGGCAGAATTCGGATATTTTTGGGAAATAAGTTGACCAGAATGATGGGGCATTAATTAACCAAAGAATTAATTCATGTATGCAATAAATATTTACTGAGGCAACTATTATGTGCCTGACTCTCTTGTAGGACTGTATATAGAATGATAAATACCATGTGGTCCCTGCTCTCACAGAGCTTACTGAGTTGGACATTAATCATAGTCAAACAAATGAATGTATAATTACAAATTATGATGAGTGCTATGAAGAACTAACATTGGAGCCATGAGAATGTATAGATCATAGGGCATATCTGCCTTGGGTGGGGGCTGGTCAGGGTGGCCTTGCAGAGGAAGCAACTATTAAGGTGACACCTAAAGTATGAAGGGGAATTAGCCCAATGATGGCTGGCTGGAGGAGGGGTGCAGAAAGCCTGAGGCCTAGTAGCCGGAATCGGAGATAAGGCAGCTCCTTGCAGCTCTGGTCCTGAAGAGTCCCCCTAGACCCTCCCCAGTCCAGCCACCACCTGCCACTGAGGCCAGCAGGGTGAATTGTGTCGGCAGCGTTCCACGCAAGGAGAGAACAACTTGGAATCCACCTGCATTTGTTAGTGAGTAATAGAAAATTCAAATGGCTTAAACCGGCCATTTGGGGAATTATTATCTTTCATAAAAAGGAATTGGAGGGTGACTCTAGAGTTGGTTTATTCAGTAGTTCAGTTACATCATCAGAGGCCTGGGCTCTGCCGTCTTTCTGCTCTGACTTACAGAGTGTGACCTTTGTCCCAATCTTTCCCTCTAATGGTCACAAAGTGGCTGCCACAGCTCCAAACATCACACCCTCACACAACAACATCCAAAAACCAGAGGAGAAATGTGTCTTCCTTGTATCTCTTTCCAACAGCGAGCAGAAACTTCCCCAAAGCTCCCAGCACACTTGCCGTCAGCTCTCATTGGTCAGACTTGGTCACACACTTCTTCCTGAAGCAATCACTAGAAAGGGCATCAGTAAATCGAGATTTACTCCTGGAGGCTCAGGGGCGACATCGCTTCTCTTGAATCATGTGGCTGCAGTACCTGAAACATTGGGGTTCCCTTAGCAAGGAAGAAGGGGCTCTTTCTTAGATAAGCAATAGTAGCGTCTGCTGAAGTGTTGGAAAAGCTTGTGGGGTGTGGTGAGTGATGAGACTGGAGACTGGGAAGGTTCCAGAATATGGCATCCTGATGAAGCCGGCAGGACCCGGGGATCTCACGGGTGACTCTCCTGATGTCATAAAGTCAATCGGCAGCAGAGGAATGGAGGTGCCTCCCTGGAGTCATTTTCTCCAGAAAACGTTTCTGCTGAGACTGGGGACCTCTCGCTGTAGTGACACTTTCATGGACCCGGCGACATCAGCCTCCTCCGTCAGCGACAGATCCTAGAACGGGGCCGTCCTTGGGGTTCACACCTGTGAGGTGCTCAGCAGTGTGCACAGCATTTCCGAGTCCACGGTCTCACGTGCCCTCCGCTTCCTCAGGAGGACACCGCGGTTCAGAAGGGAGAAGGGACGTGCGGAGGTTCCCACCGCCGGAAAGTGGGAGCATCTGGACTCCGGCCCAGATCTCTGAGCCAAAGATTCTAGGATCCTGCTTTCCCACCTTCTGGATAACTCCGTATGGTCTACAGGCTGGGTCCTCATCGTGACGTATGAAAGGGATGAGTGAATGCCCAAAAAAGAAGGTTAAAAAAAGTTGTGCGAAGATAAAAACCCAGTTGGGACTCTCCTCGTGGACCCACGAATAAAGCTAGCTCTCAAACAGAGACGTGTGAGCCGCCAGCAGAGCCCGCTGGGCTTACGGGGCTGCGTCAGGCCCCTCCGACAACACCACGCATTTACCCTGCTGACGGATGACTTCATTCCTCCTCCCTGATGCATCACGGGTGGAGGCTATTTATGCAGATCGGAAGCCATTCCCCTACTTAATTTTGTCCTGGGATGTTTGTAACCATTTTATTTCCTACATTTCGGCTTGACACTGTTCTCTGGGGGGACCGTGGCACGGGACGCATTTCGATAAACAATGCTGAAGTGACAGATTTCGGCTTTAAATGAAATTGTGTTCCATAAAGTGGGAGACAAGGGCTTATAACTCACCGTCGGCTATAGACATTTCGGCGAAAATTATCTTTCATGCTTTGATCGCCACTGTATCATTTTCCTGAGTGGCCTCGCGCGCTCTATCAATCAAACCCACTGAAGAGGCGGGAGGATCACACTTAAAATCAAAAGCAAGTCAGAGATTCATCCGCCCAGGAGGAAGAGAAATGTGCCGCGAATCCTCGTTTCCATCTCCTATGATTACAGCTGAATTAGTTTTCGAAAACTCCAGAGAATGAGGTTTTCCGCTTCCCAACTTTCACGTTATTATTATTATTTTTGAGAGGGGCGATATTCGATCAGTACAGAGGCAGACTAAAATGATTTAGCTGGAAAAGCGCAGCCTGGCCTTCCATCTAAATGCAGGTGTGGGCCTTTTGGTATGCCTGTGATGGGGATTTTTCATGTAGGAAGGGATGTTAAGAAGAAAGATGTTTTCTAACAAGAAAACATTTAGACAAGGAGGATGGGACCTTGCTCGCTCGTTCTCCCTTGCTTTCTCCGCAGACGGGGGAGGGGAGGGAGAGCCAGAAAGGAGAGGTGATCGGCTGGTCTCCTTTCTCTGGTCAAGGCACTTTGCACAGCGGTCTCGTTTGGTAGCCACATGGCGTGGGAAGCGGATAAGCCACAACCCTGGATTTTAGGTGGGGAAACCGAGGTCAAAAACCATGCTCGAGGTCAGCTGAGCTGAGATGGGATCTGAAGTCTACGTGATTTTGGAAAACGTGCTTTTAAGAGTTGGAGGAGGGTCATTGCTTGTTAATTGCCTGCCCCCTATCATCTCGGGGGCCTGGCTCTCCAGATGGAGGCGCTTGAAAGCACTTGCCCAGGGTCTAGGTCAGCATTCAGCAAAAACTCAGAGGGTAAACAATTTTGGCTTCTTGGGCCATAAGGTCTCTGTAGCAACTACTCCACTCTGCTCTTACAGCGTGAAAGCAGGTATAAACAACACGTAAGCAAATGAGGGTGGCGGTATTCTGGTCAAACTTCATGTATGAACTCGGAAATTCGAATTTCATGTAATTTTCGCATCATGAAATCTTCTGATTTTGTCCAGCCATTTGAAATGTAAGAGCTGCTCTCAGCTTGCAGGCCGTGGGGAGACAGCTGGCAGGGATCCCACCTGAGGACCCCCGGTCCAAACAGCAGTTACCTTAGCCATCCCGCTAGTAGGTGCCAAGAACGATGGTGTCTCGAAGGTCTGGCTCGGTGCCTGGCACGCACGTCCTTTCTCCATGCTGGAAGGTTTATTGGGAGACGGTTCATAGCCTTCTCTGCCTTTTAAGGAGAGCCCAGCCCTCGTCCTGGCTGGTTCCTGGGACTTTTGTGACATAAAGTCTGGGGACCAGAGAGGGCGGAGACAGCCGGGAGCTGGAGACAGATGGTCACCTTCGTCTACTTGACGAGGATGGAGAGACACGGTGTTGGGGGAGGGACAAGAAAATGTCAGCTGTCTGGGGTCAGAGAGATCTTTTGGGGTCCGTTCTTGGGAAACTGAGAAATGAGGAGAACTGGGGAGGCAGGATGGCGACTTGAGGAGTATCATCGGGAGTTAGGACTTGTCCTCTTGGTTTAAAAAAAAAATCTGTGGTTTTGGTTGTCCTAATGATGGGACGTGGAGCATCCACTCATGGTGGGAAATAATTTTTGTTAGATATCCTGCCCAAAAACCCCCAAAACACAAAACCCGAATTCTGCTTGTTATTTGAACGGTCTGCCAGGCTCTCACAGGAGTTAGAAACCTATTTATGATTTTCTGAATATAGGACCTTTTGTCTTACATACAAACCCTGAACGAACACTGAAGTTTCCAGAAACAGAGCTGCAGTGTAAGTCGAAAGAAGATGGTGCTTTGATTGGTGCGGAGCGTTTTCATGAAGGAGTTGCCATTTTGGAAAACCGTGACACTGGCAGTAGCACCACGGGGACACACACTTGCTCGTTCCGTGTTCGTGACTTTCCCATTCAGTTATTCTAGACATGGGTCTGGGCATCCGACGACCTCATTCCATCTTTCCTGATAGAAACCCACATTATTTCACTGTAAGTTATTTCATTATCCATTCATTTCATTTCTCCTTTTGATCGTAATCAGGGCACCACAGTGATCGACTGTTAAAATAAGGGCAGGTCGGTTATATTATCAGTGCAGTTTCCTTTTAGGATGTTAAAGAAGGCTTTTCAAAATAGGAGCTAAACCATGCGACGTTGGACCCGGTGGAGCAGAGAACCCCTGCCTGGGGGTATTCTTTGGGTCGACCCGTGGGGGAACAGCTTTCGAATTCCTTTCGAGCTGCTGGAATATGTTTCTTTGAATGCAGAGACCGGGCCCCTGGTTATATTTGGGACACAAAAACATCTGCTGTAGGCACCGGGTGAGGTGAAACAGACAGATGCTTCCTTCGGAGCAGCTGCTTCCTCACTTCCTGTTTTCCTTCTGTCTGCAGGGTGGGGCCAGGCTCCTTGACCTCCTGCGTCAATGCTGCTGGTTCTGGGCTGCATTTTTTTTTTGAGGAAGATCAGCCCTGAGCTAATATCTGCTGTCAATCCTCCTCTTTTTGCTGAGGAAGACTGGCCCTGAGCTAACATCCGTGCCCATCTTCCTCTACTTTATATGCGGGACGCCTACCACAGCATGGCGTGCCAAGTAAGTGATGCCATGTCCGCACCCGGGATCCGAACTGGCGAACCCCGGGCTGCCGAAGTGGAACGTGTGCACTTAACCGCTGAGCCACCGGGCTGGGCTCCCTGGGCTGCATTTTTTAAGTGCTTTGAACTCTCCTTTTGCTCAGTTTGAAAAGAGCCTTTCCTTCCCGATCTAATTACAATCGGAGCTGACCATCAGCTCAGGCCACGCCCAGCCTCTCCCCTCTGAGGGGCCGAGACCCTTTTCCCTCCCTGGGAAGTGACCGTTGTCAATTTTCTCCTTTAGGCAGCCAGAACCATCCTTCCCGTTACACCGTGGGACCTTGATAAAACTAGCATCTCCAGCCCTTCCTTCTTTAGGTTGGGTTTTCTTCTCCAAAGGGCCCAGAGGTAATGTAAATAAAAGGTTGACTGGGCCAGGCTGGCATTTTACTCTGATAGAAAATTTCACTGGTGTTTTCTATTATTACAAAAGGGCCTTGTGGGTGAATCCTCCAGTCACACTACCTGGAATCAAACTCTGCTTCCACCACTTACTAGAAGCTGTGTGACTTTGCATAAGTGACTTAACCTCTCTGAGCATCACTTTCCTATTGTGAAAGGGTAGCGATAATATTATGAGGATTAAATTTTATAATGCATAGAATATGCTTGGCACCCAGGGCCCGGCATAAATTATCCACTCAATGAACATCAGCTTTATAATGGCAATTATTATTTATCAATAAACAAAACGTTTCCTTAAACTTTCTCAATTATTCAATTGAGCAAAGAACTCCTCTCTCATTTTTTTGTGTGCGAACCTAATATTCCCTGGTAAGTTTTTGCAAGTGACCGTGTGTTCTCAGAGATGTGATTCTGTTTGACTTTCTCATCTTCCCAATACCAGTGGTGGGCGCAGTTAGCACAGGAATGCCCATGTCTGTGAGGTGTGTTTCTTTCCCCATCCTGTTGCCTCCCAAGGTGGGCACTGGAAAGGAGAAATGTTGGAGGAAGGAGCAACCATCTATTCCTGTCTTAGTCCGTTTGGGCGGCTATAACGAAATACCATACGCTCGGTGGCCTTAGTAATAGACACGTATTTCTCACAGTTCTGAAGTCTGGGAGTCCAAGATCAAGCTGCCGGCAGATTCGGTGTTTGGGGAGAGCCCTCTTCCTGGGTTGCAGATGACCGTCTTGTCCTTGTGTCCTCACATGGTGGAGAGACAGAGGTCTCTGGTCTCTTCCTCTTCTTCAGAGGGCGCTAACTCATCACGGGGGCTCCAGCCCACGACGCCATCGAGTCGCTCCCTGAAGTCCCACCTCCGAATACCGTCACACTGGGCACTAGGGCTCCAGCGTGTGAACTCTGGGGAGACAGACATTCAGTCCACAGCCCTTCCTTTCCCCCAAATCCCCTAGATCCTCTCTGCCATGCTTGCGATCCTCACTGGGCGGGTCAGGAAATTGACTCGCGCGCCTGGAGCTGTCCACGGTGCACGGCTTACAACCGCCAGCTCCCCAAATAACAGCCTTCAGCCGCGGGCACAGAATTAACGGACATCGTACCCATCCAAGGAGTGTAACACTGTATTAATGATAAGTGGGGAGACCCAGCCTGACCTTAAGATGTGTCTGCGGTTGGGGTTCAGTTTCCTTTGATTCCCAGATCTGCCACTCCAGTGACATCCCCTCTGGGGCTCGGTGTCCACAGTCCCAAACAGGAATAATAATAGTGCCTTTTTACTGTGGAGAGGATTTCATGGCGGGATGCAGGTGAAATGCCTATTGAGAGCCTGATGCAGTTGTGTTGGATGCATGTTGGGCATTGTTAGCTGAGATGCACAGGCAGCAGAGGTTTGGTTTTTGTTGGTGATAATTTTCCTGTCTGTTGTCACCCAGGGAGAATGGTGTCCTAAGAGGAGGAGACACAGGTCAGGGGGGTTCTGGGTTGGGGGATGTTTCCGTCTAACGTCTCAACAGTGGGTAAACCTGGGGGTCCTGTGAAAGCAAAAAGTGGACCTGAAGAAGGAGGAAAAGCTGCTTGGGGAAGCGGTCAAGGAGGAGAGAAGGGAAAAACCATTTCTGGAGGGCTCGGCAGGTGCCAAGCATTTTCCACTTCTTGTATCACTTAATCGCAAAACCATATGGCAAGATGGGTGATATTCTCCCCATTTTACAGACTGGAGAAAAGAGGGCAGCCAAGTTGATGAACTGGTTCAAAAGATCACAGCTCGAGACAGGTGGATCCAAAAGCAGAATCCATGGCTTCTCACGCTCCAAAGTCCACGTCTGTATATTGATGCAAACGTCCCCTCCAGCTAGCCCAGTTGGGTAAACTGAGGCATGCGGTGACAAGGAAGGCTTAAGAAAGACACGTCACGGCTCCTCCTTAAAACATCTCTCCCTTTCCATTACCAGTTGCCACCTATAAACTCTTCCAAAACGTAATAATGGTTTTGAATTTTCCTGTCATCTCGATTTGATATGAGAAATTTGGGATCTCCAAATTGATGGAGAAATCTGATTTTAAAGACGCTGGAAGGCAAACATCTGTGAAACATCACAAGTACAGTGTCAACATCTGTTCCTGTGAAAGGAAATCGCTGAGCTTCTCAATTTACAGCCAATCAATCTTGGAGGCCAGGATGCTTGCAAATTTAAATGCATGTTGAAGCTATAGGAATGGCTAATTAATTTAGCTTGCATGCCTATAAGATTTTTCACTGTTTCCAGTTAAAAAAAATTCTTTTCTTGCATAGGGAATGTGTGCATATGGCAAGAAAATTAAACAGTACCAAAAAAATGTACCGTAGAAAGGAAATCTCATCCTAACCATCAGTTCCCCTTCTCCAATGGTCACAAATGTTGCTGGCTTCTTTGAAAACTTTCCAGAAGATACACTCTTTATATAGAAGAATGTATGTATATACAGTTGCCTTCCAGTTTTAAAAAATATAAATGGTAGCACACTATATAGATTATTCTGCATCTTGACTTTTTTTTCCCTTAACACTGTATCTCTGTTAGGTATCTTTGTTGCATATCAGTACACACAGAGGTGCCTCCTTCTTTTTAATGGCTGTGTAGTATTCCAGTGTAGGGATAAGCACAAATGAGTTAACCACCTCCCTCACGATAAACATTCAGGATGTTTTCTACCATTTTCTACTACAACTTATGCTTGTATATACAGCTTGGTGCACATATATGTGTTCATCTGTAGGAGAAATGGGGAGGTGAAATTGCTGGGCAAAGAGGATGTGCATTTAAAATATTATGCCTTGTAGTTTAAAAGGAAAGTTTTCTTTTTTATCTTGGAGGGAGCGTCTCCTTCTTCAAGGAGATCAGCTTGATGGAGCTTAGTGACCATTCATTGACAGCTGCCTCACTCTGCCCCAGCTTCTTCAGGCCAGACAGATGGAATGATGTCTGTTTGCTGCATCTTTGGGGCTTTTGACTGTACCATTGAGATCCTGTGCTCAAGGATAAATAAACTACCACGTGTCTATAGTTACCCTAGTCCGCAAGGTCTGATGTGTTTCTTTATCCTAAACTTCTTTATCCTACAGTTTCCTTTTTTCTCAGATCTACCCCTTTTACTTCAGTGTCAGAACACTCAATCTTGCCAAGTCAAGTAAACCCAGACTCTTCTGGTTTAAAATCTGGTCTCTTGGGTCAACAGTCGATTCAGGATTCTCAAGTTAACCTGCGTTTTAAATCTTAATCAGTTCAAGGTTTCTCATATGTTTCCCTTCCTGCTTTGGCCCTGGGCTTTGTGCCGAGTCCTGTGACACCTGGTGCTCTGTGTAGGACCACAGAGCCACCCCTTCCCCCAGCTTCCTGGAGGGCCGGCTGCCACCGCTCCAGCACTGAGTTGCGCCCCTGGCTGAAGGAAGCTGCCTAGTTCCGGGAAACCCTCCCTCCTCCCAAAGCCATGCCCATCCAGTGACGGATCCTTGAGGGTTCCCAAGGCCACGTCCCTTGCCCTGATTTGGGACACCTCTGAAGGGATGTCCGGTTTCAAGGCTCCACATGGGGCTGCCTCAGTGTCTCCAGCAACTGCTCCCCAATTCCACTCCTCCCGCTGCCCGGGACCACTTTTCTCGCCTCCTTATGGTAAACCTCCTGCACACAGACCTCCACCCCTGTGTTTGTCTCCCTGAAAACGTGGCCTCTGACAGGCTCATAAACGTCACCGTGGGGTGTAGGTGTGGGGTGGGAGGGCTGGTCCTCTGGCCTGCCCAGGGACACCCTCCCCCAAGGGCCCCTGGGGGGGGCGATGTTCCTGTTCCCACAAGGTCAGTCCTCTGTAGGGTGGAGGTGGGGGTGGCCCCTTGTCCCCGCCCCCCCCCCCCCCCCCCCGCGAATGTGTCTTCTATCAGCCTGGTTCCGTTTGTTCACTCTGCCACCGGAAAGCTAAGAGCATAGCATCTTCGCATCTGTGTCTTGTCCCTGTGTGGTGGAGAGTTGACTCGGCACATCTGCGGGGTTCGAGTCTGGCACATTCCAAAGAAAGGTCTGGCCCTTGACTGGCGGCTGGCAGACGACCTCTAAGTCCTTGGAACGCTCTGCCCGATAAGAGTGTCTCTGTTTACCTGGGACTTTGGACAGGCCGGATAGTCTAGGCTAACAATGTGATTTATGGTGAATGCCTGTTTCTGTGCCTCAGATGTGGGTTCTGTGGTATCAGTTTGACCTCAGAGGGGCCGGAGCCTGAGTAATGAAGCTCAGCCCCAAGGGTGCTCCATGACGATGTGGCCAGTGCTCAGGGAAACTCTGGCCACGAGGCGTGGGGGAGCTCCTCTGTCGTCCATGTGTTGCACGTGTTGTCCCGCATCTGTCCTGGGAGAATTAGGCACTTATTGTAGGAGGACACCGGGCGAGGACACTGGGAGCTCGCGCCTGGTCTCTCCGGACACAGCTCTCTGCACTTAAAACAATTAACACACTTTTTGATTAAACATTTTTTCCAGCTTTACTAAGATATAATTGACATGTAACTTCGTGTAAGTTTAAGGGGTACACTGTGATGATACGATGCGCAAATATTGTGAAATGATTACGGCAATAAGGTTGGTTCCCACCGTCATCACATATGTATTACCTTTTTTCTTGTGATGAGACCATTTAAGATGTGCTCTTAGCAACTTTCAAGTATACCACACAGTATAATATAACACATTGCAGTGTAATATAACACGAATATAATATCACAACCTAAATGCCCATCAAAGAATGAATGGATAAAGAAAATGTGGTCGTATTTGCTTTTTCCATTCATTCTCCAGATGGACACTTAGGTTGTTTCCATGTCTTGGCTTTTGTGAATAACGCTGCCATGAACCCAGGAGTTCATATCTCTTCGAGACCCTGGTTTCGTTTCTTTCAGACGTATACCCAGATGTCCAGAAGTGGGAGAGCTGGATCCTATGGTAGTTCCGCTTTGAATTTTTTGAGGACCCCCCCACACTATTTTCCACAGTGGCTGCACCAGTTTACATTTCCACCAGCAGTGCACCGGGTTCCCTTTTCTCCACACCCTCGCCACACTTGTTGTCTCTTGTCTTTTTGCTAATAGCCATTCTGACAGGTGTGAGGTGACATCTCATGATTTTGATTTGCATTTCCCTGATGATTAGTGGTGATGAGCACTTTTTCATGTACCTGTTGGCCATTTGTATGTCTTCTTTGGCAAAATGCCTATTCAGTTCCTCTTCCCCTTTTTATTATCAATTTTTTTCTTGTGATGAGAACTTTTAAGATTTACTCTCTTAGCACCTTTCAAATATGTAATACAGTGTTATTAACTATAGTCACCGTGCTGTACATTACATCCTCATGACTTTTATATTTCATAGCCAGAAGTTTGTATCTTTCGACCCCCTTCACCCATTTCGCTCACCACCTACCCCCCACCTCTGGCACCCACCAATCTGTTCTCTGTATCTGCAAGCTTGGTTTTTCCCCTTAGATTCCACATATAAGTGAGATCGTACAGTATTAGTCTTTCTCTTAGCGTACTGCCCTCAAGGTCCATCCATGTTGCCGCAAGTGGCAAGATTTCATTCTTTTTTATGGCTGAATAGTATCCCATTATATATACATACCACCTCTTCTTTATCTTTTCATCCATCAGTGGACACTTGGGTTGCTTCCGTATCTTGGCTGTTGTAAATAATGCTGCAATGTCTGTTTCGCTCCTCCACCCATTTTTAAATCAGATTGTTATTTATATTTTTGCTGTTGATTTGTATCCCTTATGTATTTTGGATATTAATCCCTTCTCACATGGATGGTTTGCAAATATTTTCCCCCATTCCATAGGCTGCCTTTTCGTTTTGCTGATTGTTTCTTTTGCTGTGAAAAACCTCATAGGTTTGATGCAGTCCCGCTTGTTGGCTTTGCTTTTGTTGGTGGTGTTTTTGGTGTCAAAGCAAAGCATCTGCAAAGACTTGCTCTCATTACCATTGGGCGTGCACACAGGGCCATGGGTGGAGGTGTGTGAGTGAGGCATATGGAGCATTGGGGTTCCTGTGGTCCAGCTGGGAGGATCTTCAGGTGAGACATGCCCGGCAGCTCATGGGCAGGCCTCCTGATGGAGTCCACAGTGTGGTTAATAGGATCTGTGTCCCTCTGATGCCCTCCAGGAGTCCTGCCTGCTGTTCCCCCAGCCCCTGAGTCACACAGCGCACCTCCGTATTCTGGGTGGGGCAAGAAAGAAGTGGGTCTCTGGCAGCATCCCGCACAGCTGGGACGCCGGGCACTCACTCACGTGCTCTTGCTTTCCCTGTGGGAGAAATCACAGGCCAAGATTTCTCAGCCCTGAGCTGTGCTGGCTTGTTGGAGGGGTGACTTGGACAAAGTGAAATTGTTCCGTTTACGTTCTTCAATGCATCCAATCTCGGAATTTTTTTTGCTCTCGTGTTGTGCTGGGACTTCTCCCCTGGGAGCCTAGAGTCCCACAAAGGCTGTCTCATCCGTGAGTGATTGCCTAAATTGTTGTTCTTTGGGGGGGAAATGGTAGAAAACTGTTGTTTTGCCGTGCTGACCTGCCTTATGCACTTTTTGCCTTTGACGTTTTAATCTGTATCCCTTCACTTGTGATAAACCATAACCGTGAGTGTAATGGCTTTTCTGAATTCTGTGAGCCTTTCTAGCAAATCATCGAGCCTGAAGGGGGTCTTGGGGATGCCTGATAATAGTCACTATGGGCAGAGACCATCTTTTGCTTAGCTTCCCAGGGATGGGTAATGGGTGTGGGGTGAGCAGAACATTCTGGAGTATAGGTGTTAGTGACAGAGCTATGAACCAAAGGTTATTGATTCCATGGAAATTACATTCTAGTGGGAAGACGGACAGAAAATCTAAACACACAGAACCGAAAAACCCAACAACACATATTAGCATCTTGTGAAGTGTTGATGAGTTTCTGTGAACATATAAGATACTTAACCAGGTTTACCCAATCCTGTCCAAGCTACCCCTGCTTCATCTCTCTCACCACATTCTCCCCATCACTTTCAACAACCCATTTGCTCCAACGCATGACACTCCTCACCCCAGGGCCTTTGCACATGTTGCTATCTCTGTATGACTGCTTTCTCTCACTTTATACCTGGATGACGTCTTGGCTTACACGTCACCTCCTCAGGGAAACCCACAAGGATCCTCCCTCCCTGCCTAACCAATGAGATCCACCATTATACACTCACAGCACCCAATACTCTCTCTTCATAACTTTATCCCAACGATAATGTGCTATCTTTCATTTTGATTTCAGTCGTTATTATGAGCAGTTGGGAATTGGGATGTGTTGATTATCAAAATGAATCATTTAGGGGAAGTGTTATGGGCTCCATCAAAATTCAGAATCTGGCACCAGATCCTGTCTCTAATTCTGCCCACTCGCAGTCTTCTCTGTGGTTGTCCAAGTTCTCCACTCTAGCCCTGCTAGCAGGAGCTTCCCAGTGGCCAGCCGGCTCCCCCAGCTCCAGGGTCATTCCTTGGCCGCTCATCTCTTCATCTGCTCTCCTTCCAGGCCAGCTGACAGGAGAGTCGTGAGAACCTGAAATGTTCCCACAGAAGATAAACAAGAGGGGGAGCTCAGCGGGCAGTGAGCTCTGTACCCAACAGTTGGCAGTTGGGGCTTCTAATTTTAGACCAGGAGGAAGCTGATTTTGGTGATGGGGTGGCCACCTGCCTTACCGAGGGTCAATTTAGCAGAAATCTGCAATGTGTCTGAAGCTGCACTAAGTCAGGGTTTCCTTGGCATTTGTGCTGGGGGATAGCTTGTGAGAGTTTGCCATGTGGCTGCACGGCAGTATTAATCCTGGGCGGTAGGATAATTCTCCAAAATGACAGCCACCCCAGATCAAGGCAACTGAGGCTTCCATTCCGGGACTGGTCCTTTCTTTCTCGCTGAAGTTGGGCAACTCGAGGCTGAGGTGTCCTTCTTTGAGGCACCAAGACATGTGAGGGTTTGCACTGGGAGTCCCCAGGCTCTCCAAGCAGACCAGGGGGCCCTGATGGATGTACCAACCACCCTCCCTAAGTGTTCCTTTGGCTTCTGGAGCGTAAGTCCGGCCCCATCCGTTGAAGGTGAAATTTTTGTTATTAACCTGATATCTTTGCAGAAGTTGCCTTCTTCCTTCCTCTGTACGGTATTTGGGAAAAGTCAACTCCATCATTTACCAGGCTTGCAAAATTAGGGAACCCCCTTCATCTTTTTGAACTGTAATTTTGTGTGGATGCTGTTTTTGATTTGTCTGACTTGTTCTACTTTCTTCTTGTGGGAAAGCTTTCTCTTTCCTGTCATCCTCTCTTTCCTTTTACCCTGTGGTTCCATGGGGGAGCTTATATACTCATTCTTTCATTCATCACATATTGCTTGAACGTTTTCCATGTGAAAGGCCCGGTGCTAGAAGCTGCAGATACAGTGATGAACGAGACAGACCCGGCCCCAGGAACTCATAGACACATCAACCAAAACTTGGGGGCAGTGCGTGAAAGGCAGTGTTGGAGATGCAGCAAGAAGACCCAGAAGTGGGAGGGAGCAGACCACTTGGAGCAGGGTGAGGTGAGGAAGTAAAAGCTTACAGACAATGAGATTCTTTGGCTGGGTCTTGAAGAATGAGTAGGAGTTTGCCGCGTGAACAGGGATGGGAGAGGGCAACTGTGCAGCCCTGGGGAGGAGCCGTGTGCTTTTTGCTTCTTCAGAATTCATCTGCTGTTCTTCCAAGAAGAGCAAAGTTTGCTTTTGGCAACACTGCTCCCGGGTTGATACTTAGCACACACAGGTATGACCACACTGGTTGCTTATGGCCGGCATCCGCTCTGACTTGTGGGTCCCTGTGCCACGCTCGTAGTTAACTATCACCCCTCTCTTTCCCATATTTCCAGGCTGTGGGGTTTGTTAGGGACTGTTTCTCACCCACCTTTGTAGGGGTGGGCATGTGACCCAGTTCTGGACCATCGGCTTACCCAGCATCCTGACCACGGTGATTGATCCACAGATGGATCAATTGGTGTGACCCAAGGAAAGCCAATGAGCATCAGCCCTGAGACTTTTGTCGGGACTCTCTCTCAACTGGGGTTGCTAACTTGGTGGACTATAAGCTGAAATTTGTTGGGAAGAGCTGTCTGGGAATGAAGGCATCCCGAAAGAAAAAAAGAGCTCAGAGATAAAGTACAGACTCCTGTTTGCATCATCAGAGTTCCTGGATCCAGCTATGCCTGAATCTACCTCTGTGTATGAGTTAATAAATCTTATTGTTTTGCTTAGCTAAGTTTGATTTAGGTTTCATTTACATCAGATAAAATCCTGACTGTCACAAATCACTATGCAGCCAATTGCATCTATTCCTAAGTCTGAGATGTTCACAGCGAAAATTACAGCAAACCATTTCTGAGACATCTGCTGGAAGCATCTGCCATTTTCCTGCTATTCTCCTGCAACCAATGTTATCTGAGAGACAACTTGGCTCGGTGTAAAAACACAAGGGATTTAGAATCAGATAGATACGCCATTTACCAGTTGAGATCTTGGGAAAATGCCTCCACTTTCTGTGCCTCTGTTTTCTCATCTTTAAAATGGGATAAAACAGAGTCGGCGTGAGGAGCAAATAAGTTAATGTCTCCATCGTAACATACCAGCCCATGGTTAAATTTGATCCTGTCTGTCGCGTGTGGAGAGGGGTGGAGAATGCCTCACCATCGCTTCCTCCTGGTGCTCCTTGCAGGCTCTGCAAAGGAAGACAGCAGCCCAGTCCTGTGCCTCTCAGCCTGGACACAGGAAGTAGTTGACCAGCTCTCTGACTTGGACGACCCATCCCCCTCTGGGGAGATAGTGGAGCGAATTCAGGGTAAGCCGAGGGGAGGTGCTCGCTGAGTTGCTTGGCACCTCCATCCTCTTGGAGCCTTCAGCCCAGCTCTGCCTGTATCTTTGGGCTCCTGATAACAGTTGTTTATGAGATGCCCACTGGGCTCACTGCTCGGGGGGCTGTGGGGCGGGGGGCGATATGGATGCGAGAGTCCTCGTGGGCAGTTGCTAGGGCCCGGAGGACCGATGGGGCTTCATCCATCACGCAGACAGAGTTCAACGCCAGCCTTTCCCCAGAGGATCCTCATCATGCCTTCCACTCCCTCCCTGTCTGCTGTGGCCTCAATGTTTGCGTGCCCCTCGAATTCATATGTTAAGGCATAATCCTCAGCATGATGGCACTGGAAGGTGAGGCCCCTGGGAGGTGATTAGGTCCTGAAGGTGGAGCCCTCAGGAACAGGCTTAATGCCTTTGTAGGAAGAGAGGTGAAAATCCTGTCGCTCTCTCTGGCCTTTGAGGACACAGTGAGAAGACAGATGTCTGCAAGCGGGGGCGGGGGGGATCTCTCACTGGTACCCAACCCTGCTGGCCCCTGGATCCTGGACTCCCAGCCTGTAGAACTGAGAGAAGGACCTGTCTGTTGGTTAAGCCCCCGTCTGTGGCGTTCTGCTGTAACAGCCTGAGCTGGTAAGACAGCGCCCATGACTGCATCTCCGAAACAGTGAGGCTGGACGCCGCACGCTGGAACTTCTGTTCTGGGGATGATGACAATGGGAGGGGGACAGTGGACACATGGATGTAAACTGCGTCCCCCACAACATGTGATAGAGAACTGAACCACGTGTCACAAAACGGTGTTTTTTTGATTCCACTCTGCCATTTCTGTGAGAATTCAGCTGCTTTCACATTCCTTTCAGATGTGCCTAAGAATCCAGGGGGGGTTTCTTTGTGTTCTGGAACATGGCGACCTCTTACCTACTCCCCCAGGGACACCGTTTTGCCTACCCACTATTTCTCAGCCAATCCTTCTTCCTCCACCCCCACTCTGCCTTCAGAAACTTGTCCTACCCAGAGCCCCGGAAGACTCAGGACTCTGTATACATGATTCTTCTGGCTCTGGCCACAGCTCATTGTGCCAAGGGGCAGATGTGGGATCAAAGCCAGGCCATGGGGACTCTCTCCCAGGAATTTGGAATTGAGAGGCTCTGAGCTCATGTCTGGTGGATCCTGGAACTGAGAGGGTATCGAGAATCGACGACATCCGGGCGTGTCTGGCCCATGGGCATCAGTAGCAGAGAAAATGGGTATGAAGTGAGAGAGAGAGAGAAAGACTAAAACACATAAAGAGAGCCGTGGGAAGGACGGATCAGACAACCCTAGAAAGACAGGGACAGGCTGTGTTGGCTCCTGCTGGCTTTCCACCCTCGTGCTCTGATATCCTTCTCTGGGTTTTGTGGGATGCCCTGTGTTGTGGGTTGAATTGTGTCCCCCTAAAAGATATGCGGAAGGCCTAACCCCCAATACTCAGAATGGGACCCTGTTTGGAAATGAGATCGTTGTACTTGTAATTACGATGAGGTCATCCTGGAGCCAGGTGGGCTCTTAGCCCAACATGACTGGTGTTCTCATAAGAAGAGGGTAATTTGGACACAGATGCACACGGAGGAAGATTGGCATGTGAAGACGAGGCGAAGATGGGAGTGGGGCTGCCATGAGCCCCAGGAACGTCTGGGGCTGCCAGAAGCTGGAAGAGACGAGGAAGGACCCTCCCCTAGAGGCTTCTGAGGGAGCGGGGCCCTGCTGGCACCCTGATTTCTCACCTCTGCCCTCCAGAACCGTGAGAGAGTAAATTTTGGTCGTTGTAAGCCACCCAGTTTGTGGGACTTTGTTATTTCAGCCCCAGGAAACCAACACACGCTGTAACCTCCTTGAGCGAGCTCTATACCTTGTGGGAGATGATCTCAGTCTGAGAATCTAGATGGAGCTGCCAACGCGCAGTGACATCACGGGACAGAGGAAGGCATTGAGCGAGCAACCGGCAGGGTCCAGACGGCGTCACTCCAAGCCAGATGTCCTGGTTCTCCCACAGATCGATCGTGGGGTAAACAAAGGGTTGGAAGGGAGACCTGGAGGTACAAAGAAACTTAAAAAGATGCATCGTGAAGAGAAGGGCCCTTCATCTCTATGTCTTCTTTCCCAAAACCCACAACTCCAGGCCAATCAGGAGAATAACATCAGACAAACTCAAATTGAGTGACATTCTACAGAACCCCTGACTGGTACTTCCCCAAACTGCCGAGGTCGTGAAAAACAAGGAAAGACTGAGAAACAGTCAGAGACCAGAGGGTCCCAAAGAGACACGATGGTGAAATGTAATGGAGTTCTGTTATCTGTGCTTTTTGTGTCATAGTCAAGAAAATCATTGCCCAAACAAATGTCAATTCTCATAGCCAAGATATGGAAATAACCTGGGTGTCCACTGGATAAAGAAAATGTGACACACACACACACACACACACAGGAATATTATGCAGCCATAAAAGAAGAAAATTCTGCCATTTGCAACAACGTGGATAAACCTGGAGGATATTACGCTAAGCGACATAAGCCAGACAGAAAAAGATAAATCTACCTGGAGATGGTAGATGATCCCTAAGCCACAGCTTTTTTTTTTTTTGTGAAGAAGATTGGCCCTGAGCTAACATCTGTTGCCAATCATCCTCTTTTTGCTTGAGGAAGATTGTTGCTGAGCTAAGAACTGTGCCAATCTTCCTCTATTTCATGTGGGACACTGCCACAGCATGGCTTGATGACCAGTGCTAGGTCCGAACACAGGATCTGAACCTGTGAAGCCCGGACCACTGAAGCGGAGCATGTGAACTTAACCACTACACCACCAGGCCAGCTCCAAGCCACAGGTCTTTTGTCTCTGGGGAACTGCCCTCTTCAGAGAGAAGGAGATGTGTTGAGGGGAGACGTGAAATGGTTGTTAGTCACTGAGTTTTACCAAATAAAGTAGAATCTAAGAAGAAAAAAACCCCTGACTTGTACACTTTGCTTAAACGTGGAATCTAAAAAAGTCAAACTCACAGAAACAGGGAGTAGAACAGTGGTTGCCAGGGGGAGATGGGGAGATGTTGGTCAGAGGGCACAAACTTCCAGTTATTCGGTGAAGAGGTTCAGATGCACGGCACGGTGACTGTAGTTGACGACTCTGTATCGGATACTTGAAATTGGCTAAGAGTGTGGATCTTAAATGTTCGCATTACACACACAGATGGTAACTATGAGAGGTGATAGATGTGTTAATTAACTTAATTGTGGGAATCATTTCACAGTGTATACATATATTAAATTATCACGTTGTACACCCTAAATATATACAATTTTATTTGTCAGTTATGCCACCGTAAAGCTGGAAAAAGAAAAGAAAAAAATAAGTGTAATGTGGCATCTTGAATGGGATCCTGGAACCGAAAAAAAATTCATGAAAAAAATGGATGAAATCCAAATGTAGCCTAGGGTTTGGTTAAGAGTAACGTTGGTTTCTTGGTTTTGACCAATGTCCCACCATCATGCGAGGTGGTGACATCAGGGGACATTGACACTAGCAGAGGGGGTAAATGGGAGGTCTCTGAACTATCTTGGCAGATCTTCTGTGAATCTAAATTTATTTCAAAATAAAGTTTACGCAAATTAAAAAAAAAGACACATCAAGTTAAAAAATTGGGCCGGACTAAACTATGGTGTCCAAGATGCACACATGAGTCATAAAACTATAGAAACTAGAAAGAAATAGAAGGAAGGGATGGCTGTGAGAATTGGGACAGGCTTAGAGGGGGTGGGGCTGTGATGGGGGTGGGCACTTGGCTGGGCTTCTGGTAGAGGTGGGGCTGGCAGACTTCCATTCTTGACTGATGCCAGGGAGTTGCAAACATTTTGCCTTATAAGAATTCAAGGAGCTACACATTTGTTTTGTGTGGGTTTTAGTATTGTTTTTATTTTTCGTGAAAATGTGTAAGCAGTGGACCCCCCGTGACAGCGTCTGGGTTGCCCGCTGCTCCACCCCTGTTTCCTCTGGCTGAATTGGCGGGATGGCCTCCTAGCTGGTCTCTGGCTTACTCTGGCCCCTTCCATCCCAGTCTTCTCCCTGCAGCCAGAGAAATGTTTTAAAACTGCAAAGCCATCATGTGTTGGGCATCAAGGTGAACCATTAACTGAGCTGATCCAGAAACCATCACGCCTTGGTCCCGGCGGACTCGATCTTGTGTTTATTCAGGCATCAGGTGACCATGTGCGTGGCGAAGGTGGGGCTTGTCCTCAGCCCCAGGGCTGACTCGTGAAGGCCATTCCCGTGTGCCGTGGGTGGTCCGGGGATGGGCATGTGAACCTGTCCTGGCCGACACATGGGAGAGGGAAATCTCTGGCAGCTTTAAAGGACTCCATGAGAGGAAGAGATATGCACAAGGAGAAAGAGCCCCACCCTTTCCTTCCTGCCTTAGACGTGTGGCTGGGGGCTGGAGTTTACAGCCAGGCTGCCATCTTGTGACATTGGGAGGTGACCTCGTCACATGCAGAGGATGGCAGAGCAGCACAGGAAGCCTTTGGGTTCTTGTTGACACTGCGGAGCAACTGGGCCCGTCCTGGAGATAAAGTGAGAGCATAAACTCCAAGCAATTCACACAAACCTGGAGGTGGGCCTCGGACTGCGCTAAAATGCCTCATGGGCTTTGTTATTTAGACCAAAGGGGAAGCTGCAACGGACTCGCGATGTGTTTGCTCACAAATGTGTTTCCCCTTTGCCCTCTGTTGATTATGAGGCTGGAAGCCTAGGGAGAGTGTCTGATTCTCCCGAATTTCCTTTGCCTCTGCACGGTGCCTGCTACAAATTTGGTCCTCAGTAAATGTTGGTCACGTGGATTATACCATTCCCTTAAGTAGGGTTTGAGTGAGGAGAGAGAGACCTAGAGTCTGAAGCCCGAATAGGAAGGCTGGTCTGGAGAAGTGGAGGATACACATTATATAGCAGCATCATCATCATCATCATCATCATCATCACAATGATATTAAGTTCCGTGGGTTTAGTGCTCTGTGCCCGTTTCACAGATGAGAAAACATAGTTTGAGAGCAGGGCAGCAATTCGCACAGTGAACACTGGGCGGGGCCGAGACCAGAACGCTAAGCCACTTGGTTCGCAGGTTGGACCTCTCTCTAACTAACCTGGCGTAGACGGCTTTCCTACTTTTCTGTATTGAAAGTGTGTGGTGGCAAGGTGGAGCTGGGTGACCTCAGACTCAATTACTTGTATTCTAGCTGCAGCTTTCTTATTTATCTCTTGAGTCTTGGTTTCCTCCTCTGAAATATGGGGTATTAGTTTTCTATTGCCGTGTAAAAATCACCGCAAGCTTAGCAGCTTAAAGTAACACCCCCTCCCCCATGTTTATAATCTCAGTTTCTGTGGGTCAGGGGTCTGGGCACAAATTAGCTGGGTCCTCTGCTCAGGGAGTCCCCAGGCTGCAGTCCAAGTGTCAGCTGGGCTGTGGTCTCGTCAGTGGCTAGACTGGGGAAAGGTCTGATTCCAAGATGACTTAGGCTCTCGGCAGAATTCGTTGTCCTGTGGTTGTAGGATGGAGTCCTTGTTTTCTTGCTGACTCTCACTGGGGTCTGTGTCAGCTCCCGGGGGCTGCCTGCAATCTGCCGTGTGCTCCTCTCTCAGCAGCCAGCACGGGAGTCTCCATCTCCAGTCTGCTGAGATGGATCTTCCATCATGAGACAGAATCGGGCACCTTTGCCATATTCTCTTGATTAGAAGCAAGTCACAGGTTCTGCCCACACTCAAGGGGAGGGGATTGTGCAAGAGGGTCATCTTAGGTATATCCACCATAAATGGGTGTCACAATCAGGCAGAGGCCCAGGGACCACGCCTGGCACATACGTCGACTCAAGGTGCTCATGCCAACTGATATGAAGAGGGGGCAGACAGAGGCCAGAGCTGAATTCTGTCCAGGTGTTTGTCAAGGACCAGTCCTACCCACGAGTGCCCCTTTGGGAGATCTCCTGGGACATGGGACTCAGTGTAGCTAGGAGAACCATTTTTGGAACTGGCCAACAAAAACTACAGCCCACGGGATTCTGGGCCAGCTGCTTCTCAGGCTTCAGGCAAATGAATTTGGCCTTTCCTGAAACCGGAATCATTTCAAGGGGATGTTTCCTCGTTCTGGATCCACCAGCGGCAGATGCTCCTGTGGAGTACATGTGTCCACTTGGAGCAAGGGTGAGAGAAGCAAATTAATTTCTTTTATGACCCAAGGCAAGTTTGCAACTGGCTCTTCCAAGATGAAAAAGGAAAGGCAGGGGCAGCTTGCCAGGCTCCCAACTCCCGTGTCCTCTGCCCCCTTCCCGTGAGGCCTTCTGCAGCTTAATTGGGCAGAGGGGGCAGGGGGTTCCTTCCACCAAGCAAGGCAGTCTGCGTCTCTCACTGTAGCCTGGACCACGCCGGAGACAATTTCTTGAAACAGCATCTGTGCGAGGACCTTTGGGCAACCCCACTAGGCTGGTGCAGGTGCCCCGGTGGATTTGAGTGACCTCGTAGGAGTAGACGTCAGGGAGTGTCAGCAGCACCAGGAGCGGCCGAGGGCAGAGGGGTGACAAGTAAGCCTTGCATGGGAGGTGCTCCTCTGTGGTCCTGTGATTGCAAATGTGAGGGTGAGATGTGGCCCCCAGAGATGATGCTTGCACTCCTTATTCGGACTGTGTGTTGGGGTGGGGTGACCCTGTGTCCTGGTTTGCTGGGACAGTCCCCAGTAGGCATGCTTTCCTGGTTTTCCTCTCTCAGCAGCGTTCTGGTTTGGACAATAAACCAGATGATCACCTCAGTTCAGGGCTTCTCCACTCAGCACTGTTGACATTTGGGTTAGGTGATTCTGTGCTCTAAGGAGGCTGTCTTGTGCATTGCAGGACGTTTAGCAGCATCCTTGGCCTCTACCCTCTAGAAGCCAGTATCAGCTCTCCCCCTGGGGCATTGCCACACGTCCCCTGGAGGGAGGGAGCAATCGCCTCTGGTTGAGAACCGTGGCCCTAGCTAGAGGACACTGTTGAATTCTTCCTCCCGATGTCATCTGGGGGTAACCTGAGTACTCACTTCATATTCTGGGGGAAATCCTCTACCTCGTGGTCCCCTGTAGATTTGCCTGCCCATTTCCGTGCCCCTTTTTCTTTGGCCAACATCCCACTTCTCTTTTAGGGAACCATCCCTTCTTCATTCTCGGTCTGTGTGGTTTGGGTGACTCAAAGGAAAGGGGTGTTGCCCAGCTACGTTGGGCAGATCAGAGAATGCCACCCCCCAGCTATAGTGACTGGTTCAGGAACAAGTATCTAAACTGGGCCAGCAACTGCCAGTTGCAGGACTTTTGTTGGACCAACAGGGAAAGACGGGTTCTCTTGTTGCGGGGATTGCGAAGCTGGTGGGATGGGAACGTGGACTGCTGGTGGTCACCGTCCTCCCCTCGAGGGGGGCGTCTGCCTGAGGATGAAGCCGCAGGAGAGCAGAGCCGGGAGAGGAGAAAGCAAGCTGATGGCTCTGTTCAAGAACCTGTATTCTGCTGCACCTGAAGACGGCTCTCTTCTAGAGTGAACTTCTGAATTAAGCCAGTTTGGGTTGAGTTTTTGTCAGTTTGCAATTCAAGGAGGCCATGTGTTTCCATGGGGTATTTCTCCATTCCGTTTCTCAGCCCATAGATTATGTCACTTTAATTCTGGTAAGGATCCGTTTTGTGATGCATCCAGCGGGAGCAACCCAGGACCCTCTCACCGTGCTCCCTCAACCCTCCTGCTGATGTCTTCTGCCTCGTCGTTCTTAATCTCTCTCAAGAACGCATGGGCGTAATAGCACCTCCGGCTCCTCATTCTACTCTATCCCCCTTCCCTCTTTCTAACACTGTACCCCTCTTTTAGTTTTTACCCACATTCACAAGAGGTGCTTGTAACTTACAGCACACCCAGACAGAAATAATCTCTCTAATTATCTAGTTTGCCGAAATCTCCTGCACTAGATTCTACTCGACCTCTCTGATTATAAAGGTGACTATTGAGGAAAAATACATAAAACCATAAGAAACTCCATCCCAAGACCCAGAGTAGATAACTTTTGGATTCTTTCCTTCCTTTTTCCTTTCATATATTTATGTAATTGAGTTCATATGAAATTTTGCATATATATATTTCAAAACTATAACATTTTAACATAGAATATCCCCAATTAAAAGTTGGGAACATTGTTGTTTTTGGTGAGGAAGATTGGCCCTGAGCTAACATCTGTACCAGTCTTCCCCATTTGTATGTGGTTCGCCACCACAGCATGGCTTGATGAGTGGTGTGTAGGTCCACGCCCAAGATCTGAATGCATGAACCCCGGGCTGACGAAGCAGAGTGTGTGAATTTAAGCACTACGCCACCAGGCTGGCCTCTGTGAATACTATTTTTAATAACGGTAGAAGATCCCACTGTATGAACACAGCATAATTTAAAAAAATGTTTTTCTATTGGTAGACACTTTTTTGCTATTGCAATAATGTGATAGCACCCTTGGGCATACATCTTCGCCCCCAAATAGAGATGACTAGTTGAGGGTAATTTCTACCCAAATGGTTAGCTGCAATGTGCACAGCTTGCTAAAGATCTAACATGAGCAAAAGCATTGCTGCATGTTGCAAATGAAAGTCAGGGCTCTGCTATTAATGTTTCCAGTGTCCCCTCCTAAGGAAGCTGTCACCTCCCAGCCAGGTGTGTGGCTGAGGGAAGTGGCCCTCTCCTGAGTCTCTGAATTCCCAAGAATTCCCATTAACTCTATTTCCAAGCAGGTCTGCTTCCCTCCGGGGCGCTCGCCTGAAAAATGCCAGCTGCACGTGTTTCCTGGGAAAAGCCTCTCTCCCAGCTGAGGCGGGGCTTTCTCATGGCGGAGATGGGGCCTTGCCTGATATTTGGCGTTACTTTTTTGGGGCCAGTTACAGTAGTTTCTGGACTGAGCACTTCTTGAAAAGTTATTTACCTGGTTTTTACGGCCTTTTCCTGGCTTGCAGGGTTAGTGCCTGCCTCCCAAAGTGTGTGACTAAACCAGCAGCATCAGCAGCGTCTGGGAGCTTGTTAGAAATACATGTTCTTGCGCTTTATCCTAGACTCACTCAGTCCGAAACTCTGAGGGCAGGGACCAGAAATCCGGGAGTTTAACCCTCTGGGTGATTCTGATGCATGCTAACGTTTGAGATGCTGCTCTAAACCTTACTTTCCTCCTTTGTAAAATAGTAGTAATAGTAAAACCTGCTGTCCGGATTATAGGGAGGTTTACATGAGCTAATTTGTGTCATTGGCACAGTGCGTGGCATACGGGAAGCACTTAAGAAGTGGTAGCTGGGGGCCGGCCCCGTGGCCAAGTGGTTAAGTTCGCGCGCTCCACTGCAGGCGGCCCAGTGTTTCGTTGGTTCGAATCCTGGGCGTGGACATGGCACTGCTCATCAAACCACGCTGAGGCAGCGTCCCACATGCCACAACTAGAAGGACCCACAATGAAGAATATACACAACTATGTACCGGGGGGCTTGGGGGGAAAAAGGAAAAAATAAAAAAAAATCTTTAAAAAAAAAAAAAAGAAGTGGTAGCTGGCATCACGATCTCTGAACTTGCCCAGGTTGCTGTGCTGGACCTGTGTAGTCTGCGTCGGCTCTGCATCCACTCCTTTCAAGAACAGTCCTTCTGCCTGGGGGTCTGGTGGGGCTCCAAGCCTCATTCCCCACTCCCCCCCACTCTGTCATGGTGTAACCAAAGCACGGCCAGCCAAATCCTTGTCTTCTGGGGGTCTGCGTCTTAAGGAGAGCCCCTCAGAGCGTGCATGGTTAGGTCCAGTCATTCCATGACACTTCAGCCCAGTACTTCTTGACTTTTAATCGGCTTATGACTTACCTGGCGATCCTGTCCAAAGCAGATTCTGATTCAGCAGGTCCAGAGGGACTCTGAGTCTGCATTTCCAACCAGCTCCCTGGAGATGGCGCTGCTGGGGCTGCTGGTTTGTGGACCACACCTGGAGTAGCGTCTTGAACAGCGGTTCTCAGTTTTAGCCTCACGTTGGAGTCACTGGGGCGTCTTTGACGTGAGACATTCCCACCCAGACCAATTAAACTCGATTTCTGAGGATGAGGTCCCGGCATCAGTGGTTTTTAAGAGGCTCTCCAGTTGAGTCTTACCTGCAGCCAGGATTGAGAATCACTCCTGTAGAGAGATGGTCCAGGTGTTTCTGGAAGGGAACTCCCTGGAACCTCCTTAGCCCTGGGTGCTCTGTTCTTTCTTTGATGCTGTGGGTTCCCCTTTTGAATTTTTGTTTATGGTTTTACTTCTGTTGCTTGCAACCCAAGAACCTTAACTGATCGAGCCTCAGAAATAAGCAGCAGAATCGAGGCTAGCGTGCGGTTTCTCAGGCCTCTCAATCTGCGGGTCTTTCTGCTACACTGCAGGCTTCTCTGGGGTGGGGTCTTGATTTGGTTGGGATAATGCCATGGGGATATGGAGTATTTCCTCTTTTTATTGCCCACTTCAAGACCCATCTAGGGGGACTGCTTTGGTCTTTTCTCAGTCCCAGGTCTGGATTCTGTGAGTGTCAGCTTCACCGTATTTGACAAGGTGTGCCGGCCGGCAGGAGTGTGAGCCAGCCTGCTCGCCTGTCAGGAGGCGATAATGGAACCGATGGTCTGACCAGGCAGGGCAGTCGGCTGCCAGTATAGGCCCTTCCAGTATCGGCGATGACTTGGACTCCTCTGCCACCTGGGCTTAGCCAGGAGGTGACAGCTCCTTGAAGCTGATTACATCTGCCTGTGCAGCTGATATGTTTCCACTCCAAATGGACCTGCATTGACCTGGACCAGCTGACCATGATCTCCTGGAGACGGTGTTGCCGGGGAGACCCAGACGTAAAACAGGTGTCCGGAATGTAGGTCTGCCAGGAGGTCCAGGTGTCCGGCTCGTGTCCCAGTCTCTCTGCTTGGAAGATGTCCTTCCCTCTGAGGTCGGTGAGCCCCTCACAAGCAGAGCTGATGCTGGCTGACGTTCACCGGGGCCGGAATACTTCTTTGTCGTGCTGAAGAGCTGCTTCTGTTTCTGTCACCCATGCCTCCACCTCCCCATGATCTGGCATCTGAAGAGTTCATGGCTGGCCCAGCAGGGGCGTCTCCAGGGCCTGCCCCTACTCCTTGTGCTGGTCCTCAGCGCCCCCGCCACAGAACTCTTAGACGTGGGCTAGCATCCTGCTGTGAGGAGCTGATCCTTACGGCCAGAAGCACGGGGGACAGAGGAGGTGATGGAGGGTGAGTGCGGCAGGGTCAGCCTGGAGGGATCAGAGGCTACAATGGGCTACAAGTGCTTCCCTTTGGGGAGGGTTTGGATCCGGAGGAGGGTCAGAGCAAGAGAGCTTTGCTTTTCATTTCAGGTCTTTTTTATCATGTGCTTGTAGCGCTTTGATAAAAAGAAATCCAAAAATTCTTGAACAGATCAGAAGTGAAAATAATTCCTCTGCAGCCGTGGATGTAACAATTAACAACGATTAATGCCACATACTAATTTATAGCAAGGTACCAGGTTCTCTTCATGTCACCTAATTCGCTTCTAATTCTCACTACAACCTAAGGTGACCAGTGGGTCTTGGCTTGCCCAGAACTTTCCTGGTTCCAGCATGGAAAGTTCCGTGTCCCTGGAACCTCCTCAGTCCCAGACAAACCAGATGGGGTGGCGGTCACCCCACCACAACCCCAAGAGGGAGCCGTTAGAACCATATGTGTTATACGGGGGAGGAAACTGAAGCTCTGACAGCTTGTGTAACTTGCATAATGGTCACACAGCTAGTTAGTGGTAGACACAGTTAGTTAAGGGGCACACGACTAGTTAGTGGTAGACACAGTTAAGTCATACTACTAGTTAGTAGTAGACATGGTGAAGAGTCATACTGCTAGTTAGTGGTAGACACAGTTGTCATACTACTAGTTAGTAGTAGACATGGTGAAGAGTCGTGCTGTCGGTGGTAGACACAATTAGCTAAGGGGCACACGACTAGTTAGTGGTAGACACAGTTGTCATACTACTAGTTAGTAGTAGACATGGTGAAGAGTCATGCTGTCAGTGGTAGACACAGTTAGTTAAGGGGCACACAGCTAGTTAGTGGTAGACACAGTTAAGTCATACTACTAGTTAGTAGTAGACATAGTGAAGAGTCATACTGTCAGTTAGTGGTAGACACAGCTAAGGGTCACATTGCTAGTTAGTGGTAGACACAGTTAAGGGTCACACTGCTAGTTAGTGGTAGACACAGTTAAGGGTCACACTGCTAGTTAGTGGTAGACACAGTTAGCTAAGGGTCACCCAGCTGGTTTAGTGGTAGAGCTTCAATTTGAACCAGGCACTACCTGATTCTGAATCCCATGCTCTATCTGTTATACTGCATTACAGCTGGAAAGACGTTAGGGTCACATGCCCAGCCCCCTGGTTTGTAGACAGGGAAAGCTGGCCCCAGAGTGGCAAAATGACCTACCCAAGGTCCCCTGATGAGTTAGTTTTGCGCTTCCAGGGGACCATTGAGATGGAAGTCAGGGGAGATTCATGCCCCAGCAGGGACCCATCAGGAGGCCTGCCAGTTGGCTTTGCAAAGAGCACATGGAGCACCTGGCTGGAGGGTTGGCACCGGCAGGGCACCGGCGTCTGCACCCAGGGCTGCGGCCGGGGTGGAGGGTGGGGCTGCCTCTCCTTGTAATTTACATACACAGCAGCAACAGCCTGGGGGAAAACAACCCAAACAAACCCTCAAAGGATGTTTTGGACTTAATCCCGGGATCGGAAACAGCTCGGTAAGATAAATAAGATAAAGTTGGTGTGCCTCTAAGGTTGAGCGATCATATCACTATTGCATTTGAAATATTCATGAGGGGAAGGGAGGTATGAGAAACAGCTACAGAAACAGATTCTGCTTTCAAAAGGCAGAATTCAAAGGCATGAAAAATGAATCAGGGGAAATTAATGTTGGGGCGGGGGGTGGGGTGGCCTGGTGGGGGGAACAGTTATTGCCCAGAAGGCGTGAGGAAGGAGATGCGGAGGAGATGTTTCAGACCGGGCTGTGATCAGAATTCTCTATCCTGCCTGGAATATTTGAAATGTCAGTCGCCTCATATATCACTTGAAGTCAACACTCGGTCACAAAAAGGATGGTTCCAGCAAGAATTAAAAAGCAGGGTGGGGTGGGGGGGTGTGCGACGGGGAAGGCAGCGCTGGGCAGGAGAGATGGAGAAAAATCAGTAACGTGAACTAAGTCCTGTAAATTATGGACGAATTTCTCTCGGAGAGGGCTGTGGAGAGGAAAACGATGCCGAGAGACAGGAATTTCTAAACTGGGCTCTGCCAAAAATTTTGCTATTTCTCGCACATCTCTGAGCCTCAGTTTTTCTCTTTGTAAAGCCGGGAGGTTGGGCTGGATGTCATCATAGGCCACTCCACTCCAGCATTTAGAGGCTCTGATTTCGTGATGTACTTAGAATCAAGGGTAGTTTGAGGCCAAATGGTCGAGTGTATTCACCGATGGTGGGAAAGAACGCTTTTGGTTCATGGCGGCCGATGGCAGAGCCCCCCAAGTCTACACCATGTCAGTGAGTCCAGCGGGGTTTGGTGTCTTTTCAAGGCGAGTCCTTGGGGTGTCGACTGGTGCAGCCATTCTGGAGAGAGAGACCTCGCTCTAAAGCAAATGAGGTCTGCGCATCCTCTGTGGTGCAGGACCAGCAGCATCAGCACCACCGGCGAGCTCCTCAGAAATGTAGACTCTCCAGTCCCATTCCAGAACTCCTGAGTTACAACCTGCCTTTTATCAAGATGCTTAGTGTGTCAGACTCTTAGGAGCAATTCCAAGACACAGCAATTCTACTCCTGGATTTATACCCTAGAGAAAGCTCCACCCAAGGAAGTGGGTTTATGGGAGTGGGGAATTGGAAGCAACCGAGGTGCCCAGCAGTAGGGGAATCGATAAGGAAAACATGGTGGATGCACAGTGTGGAATACCACTGTGCACCAGTTAGAAGAACAGATCTGATGTCTGCACAGCCATACGGTTAGATCTTAAAAGCAGGGAACAGGATCAGTTCTATAGCACGACACAATTTTTCTTGGTTAAAAATGCATTCCACACAAACCAGCACCATATGTTTAAAGTTCCCTGGCAGCAGGGACTTTCGTATTTTTTTTTCGCTATATACGACTGGCACTCGGACAGCATTCTGTAACAGGTACTACTGAGCACTTTGCTTGTGAGGTGTTTGACACATGAGGTGTTACAAAGTATCGCATTGAATCCTCAGGACAATGGGAGTGGGTCGCCCCTTGGGGTGCCGGGCTCGCCCAGGGAGGCAGCTGGGGAGTGACAGAGCCAGGATGCAAACCCAGATTGTCCTGTCCACAGACTATACTTTTACTGCTGTGTCATGTTGTCTTTCACGGCTGTTTCTTAAGAGAGAGAAAAAACATACCAATTAGGGCTGAAAACAGGAGGTGGCCTCCAGGGCAGTACATTGTGTGTTTGTAGGAGGCACGTATGTTTTTCCACCCGCTAAGACCCCCGCAGCCTCACTGGTTCCCCACCACCTGCGTGAAGGGCCCCCTCAGCTGACCTCGCCCTCCAGTTTCTGAACCCCTCACTGGCTGGCGGCCCCCAGGAGCCCGTGTTCGTTTTGATGTATGGCTGGGTTTGAAGGTGGTTCAGACCCCAGGAACCTTCTCTTTCATGGGGAAGCAGAGCTCCAGCCGTCTGGCAGCAGCTGGTCTGTCTGTTCTCAGCCCCACCGCCTGAGTCTGGCTTGAGTCGCAGGGTTTGTGTGTCAGCTTCAGAAGTACCCGGGGGCTGCGTCCACCCAGGGAGGCCCTTGATCTGGAGCTGTGGTCTGCTGAGGCCAGGGACGGGGCTCTGCTGGTGAGCAGAGAGGCTGACTTTCTTTTTGTCTGCAGCTGCGTACCTCATTCTTGCATGCTAATCATTCCAGAATAAAAGTGGCTGCCTTTTATCCAGCACTAATTGTGTGTTAGGCATTGTGCAGAGCACCTCGTGTGGGGTGCTTCCCTCCTCTTCCCTGGCCACTGGTACTCCTTACCCTGTTTTACTTTTTCTTTTTTTTTTTTTTGGTGAGGAAGATTGGCCCTGAGCTATCATCTGTGCTGATCTTCCTCCATTTTGTATGTGGGACGCTGCCACAGCATGGCCTGATGAGCAGTGCATAGGTCCATACCCGGGATCTGAACCCGTGAACCCTGGGCTGCCGAAGCAGAGTGTGCAACTCAACCACTACGCCACCAGGCTGGCCTCATTTTTTTTCTTTTCCCCCGTGGCTAGTAACTATATTCCAAAAACCTAGAAAAGGGCCTGGCAAAGGTAGTTCCTCAATAAATATTTGTGAATGAATAAGAGTGAGGTTGTGTTGGGCTCTACGTTAAGCCTGTTATTTGCATTATTTCACTTAAATCTCACAATAGTCCTAGGAAATAGGCACAATTTTCATCCCCATATTACAAAGGAGAAAATGTACTCAGACAGGTCCAGGAACTTTACCCCAAACACAAAGCCAATAGGTGTCAAAGCAAGAATGCAAAATAGGGGGCCGGCCCCGTGGCTGAGTGGTTAAGTTCACGTGCTCTGCTCAGCAGCCCAGGGTTCGCCAGTTCAGATCTGGCACTGCTCATCAAGCCATGCTGAGGCGGCGCCCCACATAGAAGAACTAGAATGACCTACAACTAGGATATACAATTATGTACTGGGGCTTTGGGGGGGGGGAAGGGGGGAAATTGGCAACAGATGTTAGCTCAGGCCAATCTTCCTCACCACACAAAAAAAGAAAGCAAAACAATTCTTTCTCTAAATCCTACACCGTCGTCCTATACTATCTCCCATTTATGGAGATATGTTTTTGGCATTTATGCATGTACCTCTCCATGTCACACATCCGCAGACAGGCATCCTATATAATAAGTACAAGGATAACACGTACACGTATCCAGTGTACATGCTTCAGTAACAAACAACCACAAAAAACCCAGTGGCTTAAAAAATAAGCTTTTATTTCTTGTGCATAGGTCTGGAGTTTGGCTGGAGAGATGCTTTTCAGGCTGTAGGTCGTGTTCGGGTCTGACCCCTCTGTCTCCTTCTGAGGTTCACACTGGAGAAGCAGTGGTTTTCGGGTGAAAGTTGGCAGCTTCAGAGAGGGGAGCAAAAAGAATGGATGTTTGTTAAGGTCTAAGCTGGAATCTGGTGCCCTGTCACTTCTGCCCACGTTCCATTGGCCACAGCAAACCCGGCATTAGTGGGTCAGAGAATTATGTTCCTGCCACGGTAGAGGGAAGAGGGGAGAGTGAATATTTGCGAATAAGAACACACCCCGGCACGGGCATGCCGTATTCTCATTGTGTATGGATGCATCCGTGCGTTTCGCTCCCGTGAACCCAGCTTCCATGAAGAGCTCTATTATGCTCCTCACTTTTACTGGGCATTCATTTCCTCGTTTGAAAAATGGGATACAAATGACTAGTTTCTGTTCAGAATTAACGTTTGCTATTTATTTGAGTTAAGCGAACACACGCTTGAACTCTGGCTTGGAATAAAGTGACTTGGGCTCTGCAGCTGGATTTCCTGGTTCTCACGATCACCTGGGTGACCTTGGAGAAGCCTCCGTGAGCCTCAGTTTTCTCGTCTGTGAAATGGGGACGAACTGCGTAGAGCACTGTGAGGATGAAGGGAGAGGATGCGTCTGGAAGCTCAGCTCAGTGCCCGGCTCCAGAAGGCACCGAATAAATGCTAGCTATCATTATTAACGTTAATACTATTCTTGCCACCGAAACAGGCAGCACAAATATTCTGCTCCTGCTTGAGGCTATTGTCCTAGCCTGTCCCCTGCTGGTTCTTGTCTGTGTTCCTCTGATCCAGTCTCTTTCCCAATGATGACCACCGTCTTTCCTTCTAGACTTGGCCTTGGGGTGTTGTCTTCCTGCTTTGGCTCAAGATGCCCTCCCTACAGAAATGTTTGGCCCCATCTCGCTAATTTGTGCCTTCTCATCTTCCCCGCCTGGAGAGACCCCTGGAACTCAGGGCTGGCCCCACTCTGGTACTCTCAGTTCACGGAGGCATCACAGGCTCATTGTGAAATTTCAACAAGAGAACGGGTGATGGGAGAGCCTTCGGATACCCCGAGACACCTGCTTGGGTGTTCACGATTTGGGCGTGGTGTTCTTTTCACCTGAAGACCTCCGGGAGCCGTCAAGCTCAGAATCTTTGCAATTTGGGCAGTCTGTTTGTAATGGTCTCAAGAAAATCCATTCTGCCTACAAATGTGGTGACCTTTAATTTTTTTTTTCAGAATTTTCTAAGATGTGCATTGACTCTCCCTGTCAATGTGGAAGGCTCGGGTGCTGCCTGGGGCGTTTAGATTGTTTGCCAATCGCTGACTGCTGTAGCCAATTTGTTCCTGATCTCAAGGTCGATTTTGAATAATTTTAGCTGCCCTACGTCTCTTGCGTTGAATCATTTAGAGACAAACTGTTAAGGCAGAAGCGGGAGCTGGTATGGGGCCGTTTCTCTTTTGTAGACGCTCTTTGATTCTGGTAAACAGAGAAGGCTCCCAGCTCCGCCATTCATGGACTGGGTGGCCTGGAACCAGAGAGAAGGGAGTGGCCACGTGCCACGTAGAGCTGGTATATTCCAGACACAGCGCCGGACGCTTTACACATGCCGGCTCTTTCATCGACCTTGTGAGGTGCCCCTTTACGATCTCCATGAATACAGACGAAAAATCTGAGGCCGTGGAACTCGCAGGGCTGGGACTCTGGATCTGAGCCCAAAGCTTGCGCTCTGCCTTTATTGGAGTCCTTCTGAAACCCCCTATCAGAACACAGCAGGCTGCGCTGGAATTTGCTGCGTCCCCTTCTGTCCTCTTCTCCTTTGGATTTGCCCCTCTAGGTCTGAGACGGTGTCTGGCTCACCCGTGTCTCCCTGGCAGGTGGCTCCGTGCCTGGCACGGGGTTGGCGTCGCAACGGTTCCTTGATCCTGCGGGGCAGACCTAGAAGTGAGCCCGCGGCAGCCTGGTGGTTTCACACGGGGCCTTCGCGGTGGCAACGCCAGTGTCTGAATCCTGGTCAAGTTGTGTGACTGAGGTTGGGCTCCTCTGAAGCCTGAAACCGGCTGGGTGTGGTTTTCTGTGGGACGGTTCTCAGCAGGGAAGCGAGGCAAGAAGGATGGGGAAGGAGAAAGGGCCAGGTGCTGTAGACTGAATGCTTGTGTCCCCCCAAATTCAGACGTTGCATCCTACCCCCCAAAGTGGTATTAGGAGGCAGGGCCTTTGGGAGGTGATTAAGTCATGAGAGTGGAGCCCCTGCACTGGGATTAGTGCCCTTTTAAAAGGGACTCCAGAGAGCTCCTTTGTCCTTTCTGCCATGTGAGGTTACAGCTAGAAGGTGCCCTGTGTGAACCAAGAGGAGGGTCCTCACCGGACACCAAATTTGTGGGCACCCTGATCTCGGACTTCCAGCCTCCAGAACTGTGAGTAATGGATGTCTGCTGTTTTTAAGTTCCTCAGTCTGTGGTATTTTGTTAGATCAGCCCGACCAGGCCAAGACGCTAGATATGGAGACTGAGGCACAGAGAGGGGAAGTAGCTTGACAGAGGTCACACAGCTTGTATGTGGCAGGGCTGGGATTCCAATTCAGGCAGTCCATCCCCAGAGTCCCCAAATGAGAGAGGTCCTTTGGGGCTGACTCTTCTGATCATGGGAAATGTTTTTTTGTCACTCTTGGTTCCTTAAATTTGCCATCTTCTCTCTGGTCTCTGAAACTTTGTAAATTGTATTCTCTGTGCTGGAAACACTTTTTCCCCTTTAGCTTGATCTGCTCTGGTTCATCCTTTGAGTCTACGCTTAGATTTGGCCTCTTCCAGGAAGCCCTCCAGGTTATATCCTCCCACTTGCCCTTTCCCCAGTCAAAGCATCTATAAGGAAATATTGCAATTGCCTGGTCACTTGTCTGCCTCCCCCACTAGTTTATTGGTTCAAAAGAGTAGAGATTTTATCTGTCTCATTTATCATTGTAACCCCAGCCCTTAGCTTTTATCTGGCACATAGTAGGTACTCAATAAATACTTATTTAATGACTGAATGAGCATTCCAGACTCAGAAGTGAACACATTGAAGGCTTACAAAAAAGTTATTGTCCAGTTGAATTAAGACTATCTGGACTAAATTCTTTCTGGAAAGGTTTTACAACCAAGTGCCGAAGCCTGGCTGGCTAGAGTCTCCCAGAGCCTGTGGACAGAGCTCCCCGCTCATAGAAACATTCCCCTACCTGGAAGGCCCCGGGAATTAAAACGAGGTTCTGGTTTAGCAGCAGAAGGGTTCTTCAGAGACTCTTTCAACATTTTTATTTAATCACTGCTCAGTTCATTTATTTAAAGTAATGAATTTATTTCTCTTCGTTGTGAAAGTAAGAGAATCACCTTGCTGAAAATTTGGGAAACACAGAAGAGAAGAGAAATGCACCCACCAGCACTGGGTAGGTACATTTCTTTAGAGTCTTCTCTCCTGTGTGTATCTTTTCTTTTTTTTTCTTTTTTTTATTAAACATACTTGCGACCAAATGACGAATATAGTTTTGTATGCTGCTACTTTGCTTTTTTTACTTAGCAAAATGAGATTTCGCCGAGTTTAATTACATAGCTTTAAAAATAACCATCGCCACTTTTTCTTATTTTTTTCCCCTTTTAAATTTTTTATAAAAGTAATATGTGCACATAGTAAAAAGTAAAAGAAGAGAAGGGAGTCTAATGAAAGCCACAGTTCCTGGCCCTTCTCTCCTCAACCCCTCCCTGAGTCCTGTTTCCTACAGGCAACTGCTGGAAATGTTGTTTCCAGTTTTAGTTATTCTGGTGTTTATCTCTGTGACTCCAAATAAGATGCTTATGCAGCTGTTTCTAGGTTTATCAGTTTAAGACATTTTCTATCGACTCTGTGCCATAGAAGATGAGGATTCAGCCTATTGACATTGTCCTACCCCCGCTCCGTCTCTCTATCCACAATTTTTATTTGAAGAAGGTAATACAGGCACAGGGAAAATCATGGCAACAGGATGAAAGGGTCCGTCCCCACGCAATGCTTCAGTCTTCATGTCACCCCAGTTCCAGGTTTCCTGTGGGTCTCTGTCTGCAGAGTGTAGATGGCCGCACACTTTTTGACCTTCCACCATTGAGAAGCGGGGTCTCTCTCCCCTCCTCTTGCACCGGAGCTGGGCTGTGATGGTTTTGACTAATAGAATACTATAGAAGTGACGCCATGCTGACTCTGACCCTAGCCTTTAAGTAGTTGCACCGTTTCTGCTTCCAGCTTCTTGGAATCTTGGTGGTGAAGCCCTGAGCCATTGTGTAAGAAGTCCAATGACCCTGCTGGACAGACATGTGGGGCAACCCTGGGATGACGTGGAGAGAGGGAGAAGGGTCCCGCTGAGCCCAGCTTCTAGCTGCCCCTACCGAGGCATCCGGCTTGTCACCGAAGCTGGTTGAACCCTTCAGAGCAGCCTGGAAGCCAGCTGGAGAGCACTGAGTGGCTCCAATGGACACCACGTGGAGCAAAAGAATTGTCCAGAATTAAGGGGCCTGCTTAAGTTTCTGACCCTCAAAATCATGGGATATAGTAACCATGGTTGTTGTTTTAAGCCATTAAGTTTCGGGATTAACCACAGCAGTATCCTGCTAGGGATGCGCCATGAGTCACAGATTTTGGGATGGGTTGTCTCCACCTAGCAAGTGAATACACTAATGCTTTATTAGGCTGTGTAATCCCAAGGAAAGAGGAAGGAGGGAAAGAGGGAAAGAGGGAAAGAGGGAAGCGAGGCGGAGAAGAAGAAGATGCAGATGCAGAGTGGCACATATGACTGAGCGGACCACAGCTTTACAGATGCACAACTCATCGCATGGGACACCTCTGGAGTGACTCTATGGAATCCCTGCATCTTAGAAGTGTCCATGATAAGGGAGGAAGGGCGAGTCATCTATCTGCCAGCTCGCTCCTGCCTCCTGGCTTTTATTGGTCAATGTTTGCCCCATCCTACACTTCTGCTTTTTGCCACCCAGCCCTTCCTGGCATCTACTGGGGACTCCAGACCCTCTGGGAGTGGTGGATGTGATGGAGGCCGCCCTCGCCCCCACCCAGGGTAGGCTGCGTAGTTTTTGATGGGATGCCAGATATGGTGAATTTTACCCTGTTGGCAGCCGGGTATTTGTCTTCCTGGAGCTGTCCTAGGTGCTGAGAACCTAGCATTGAACAGAACAAAGATCCCTGCCTTTGTTGAACTTTCACACTAGCGTGGCAAGACAGTCAGGAAATAAGAAGCATAATTCATGTTGGCTGTTATTATCCCATTACATACATGTATTTAGGAATACCTACCCCAAACAGACATCATTTTTAGTGGTGCATAATATTTGATTGAATGGTTATATCACTGTTTAATGATGCATTTCCCTATTGATGGCTAATTAGATTACTTTCTCCAGTTGGAACCATCAAGAAGCTTAGAGGCTTAGGCTCCTAAGTTCAACAAAGAGGGGTTGAGAGTTTATTCTGAAGTCCATCGGGGGAGCAGCCACTCTGACACCTGGGACCAAAGACTGAACATCCTTGCCCTATGAACTGGAATTGCCCTGGATTGGACCATCCTACCAGGCACAGCAAAAGAGATGTTGGAGCATTTCAGGATGGCAGGAAGGACCTTACCCACCCCTCTTCCATGAAGTCTCCAGCTCTTTGATTAAAACCTCTCCCCCAGGATCCAATGAGCCACCCAGACCTAGAGTCAAGGTCTTCAATATCTCTTGAATTGGTACTTTCCTCTCTGTTCCTGTGCCCCTATCTTCATTTGGGCTTCCGCCAATTTTTGCCTATTGGCTTTGAGCTGAACTTCTTGTCTCCTGTTCCATCGATCTCCAGTCTCTGGTAATAACTATGCTGTTTGCGTTGGAAGATGTGGCCGATGCTGTGGTGCCTTGCTCATCTTCACTGGGTCCTTGCATGCCTACTGTAGGCATGTGTCACAATGCCTGTGGCTTTCCCAGGCCAGGTCCTGGTGGGGAAAGCTGGAAGTATAGAAGAATGCACACTCAGGAGAGGATACCCCAACCACTGAGGGTAGTTGTCCTGCCTTCCTCACCTTTCAGATGAGGAATGCTCTGTGCTGGCTCCCAGAAATCCCCAGTGGGGCCAAGCTCCACTTTTCCATATGAACCTGCTCAACACATCCCGGATTGGCTTCTTGCCTTTCCCTGTCTCACTTCTCCAGTATCATACAGTGTGTCCTGGAATCACTTCCCAGATAAACCACTTGCCTTCACCTCTTCTCTTAGGATCTGCTTCTGGGGAAGCCCACCTAAGACCATGAAGAGTATGAGGAGCCACAAGGATGTATATAACACAGGGGGATGCAACCTAGTGCTGACGAGCGTGAGCAAGTGGCTCTTCTAAGCTGAGACCTGAAGGATGAGTAGAATTATCTAAGAAAACCAGGTATGGGAGGATAGTGGGAGAAGAATGTTCCAGGCCTAGGGAACAGCATGTGTGAAGGTCCTGGGGCAGCAATGCTAGCAGGCCAGAGTGCAGAGAGTGAGGCAGCTATGCTGGGAGGATGTACGGCCCGAAGGTGAATTTGTGTCTCTGCCTTTACATCTCTTTCTCCTTCATTTTAGTTCTCTGCCTATACACTTTTTGAACTCCACTATGGTCTGGCTTCATTTAAATGCGTCTGAAATGAAATCTCTAATGTTAACAGTGATGTCGGATGCAAAGCCTCATTTCTCTTTGGTTCTTTTTCACAGAACTCTATCTATGACTATCTGGGGAGGATATGAGGATTTTGATTGTTTTGATTGTTTTTTTTTTTGTATGACCACATTATGTTAATTTCCCCATTGTCTTAGGGTATGAGAACATAAAAGCAATAACTCATTTATATGAAGACTGAATGTGCTGAGAGGTTGTCATGGAAACCAGGGGGAAATATTCTCGTTGGCTTGAGTAAATTGAATAACCCTCGTTAAAAGATTGAACACAGAACTTATTTACCCAATTGTGCGGTGTGCAGAAGAGATGAGAAAAATCAACACGATAAATGAGATTTTTTGGGGTGGGTTGGGGGTGAGGATGAAGACGGTGAACGAATGCCAGGGATGTGTTATTTTTATTTAGTTTTTCCCTTTCTCTTTCCAAGGGCTGTATTTTTGTTGCTAAATGGGAGTAGGGTTGTGGGTGGGGGTGGGGGAAGCATCCCAGGGAAAATGTGTAGTATAATCGCTCCCAGGAAAGATAAACTAAGGATGTTCCTGACTCCGGACGTCAGCGCCCTGAGCGTGTTTCCCTGCTCGGAGCATCCTTTCAACTCTTGGTTGGAGCAGTTGATCAGAAATGAACGTTTTCAGCATTTTTTCCTTTGCTTCTGGCAGAGTTGTTGACTGCGTTTCAAACTGATTTTAAAAATATACGAGTTCTGTTGCTTTTTGTTTTTTAAAGTAAACTGCCTCAGCTCTTCCCGGATACCTGCTTAAAAGAAAGGACATGGAAGGAGAGGAGGGAGCAGAGTTGGGAGCAGATGCCGTACTCGCTCGTGGCTGTCGTGGCAGGCGGGGCTCAGGGAGCCCTCTGAGGCCAGGGCGCAGCCGCCTGAGCGCGGTTATGGACCAAGGGGGCTTTGCCGGCAGCCTCTCTTAGGGTTTTATGGGGCCAGCTTGACAATAAGGTCCTGGGCTCTGAAAGGCACCGATGATGGTTCTTCACGGCCATCTTGATGTTGCATCTGTGTGTCTCACTGTGGGAGATGCTCTCGAGGGGCAGGTTTCCCATCAGAGGCTTCCACCCCGAGCGCCACAGTCCTCGCTCCTCATTATGTCTCTTCCTTCTCCCTGTCTGCTCCTCGGACATTCTGGGAGTAGTTATGCAGAGCCCCGTGGCGAGAGGTTGTTTGCAAAATAGTCCCCAGTGATCCCTCTGCCGGGATCCACACTGTCTTAGTCCGTTCAGGCCAATATAACAAATTACCATAGGCTGGGTGACTTATAAACAACAAAAATTTATTTCTTAACTTTTCTGGAGGCTGGAGGTCCCAGATCAGGGTGCCAGCCTGGTCGGGGGCGCTTCCAGGTTGCAGACTATGCCTTCGTGTGTCCTCATGTGGTGGGAAGAGGGTGAGTGAGCTCTCTGGGGTCCTTTTTTCCATTTGTTTATATATATTTTTAATAAAAATTGTATACATGTAAGATGTGCAACATGATTTGGTGCACGTATACATGGTGGAATGATGATTACAGTCGAGCCAATGAACACATCATCTCCTCGCATACCTGCTGTTTTTTGTGTGTATGATGAGAGCATCTGAAACCTGCTCTCGTAGCACATTTCCAGCGTCCAACAGTGTTTGTAACTATCGTCATCACGCTGTACATTAGATTCCTAGACTTACTCATCCTACATAATTGAAACTTTATACCCGTTGACCAACGTCTCCCCATTTCCCCCTCCCCTCCAGCCCCTGCTAACCAAAATCTTTAGAAAATGATGACACAGATGAAATTTGATATTCACGAAGGACCCTCCTCTGGCATCATCTCCATTCGATGGGTGAGGAAACGGAAGCCCAGGGAGATGAAGTGACTTGCTCAGGGTCGTGCAGCTAGGATATGGCAGAATCAGGGCCAGACCCCGGATCTCCTGGTTCCTTGTGAAGTGCTTTTCCTCTGTCCCAGGCAGCCCCTGAAATCTACCTCCCCTGGGGAGAGGTCCCCAGGACACTGATCTTACCAAGGCTCCCACCCAGAGCATTTATTGCAGCATCATTTAACTAGGAATATCCAACTAAAGGGGAATAGATAATACAATCCTTCCATACAATGGGATGTAATGGATTATAAATATTATGCACGAAGCATCATAACATAACATAAGACGGCACATATATTGTAATATAAGGTGGGGAAAGAAAGCAAAATACAACCATGTTAATTAAATGCATGAAATAAAAAAAGAAGAAAATACATACAAATAACAGTTATTTCTAGATAGTAAGTTTGTCAGTTCAGGTCCTCCCAGAAGCAGGAAGCAACACAGGAATTAATCGTGCAAGAAATTTATTGGCGGAGATGCCTGTGGAGGAGAATGGCGAGGGCGGGGGGCAGGCAGAGAGAGCCTTCCAGCCGTGATGGTGGTCTGACACCCAGGAAAGGAGAGCAAGAAGGAAGGGGAGTACAGCCCCATTCTGAGAAAGTTTCAGCAAGGCTAATGGGGAGTTCTGGAGACAGAGTTGCCTGTTGGACAAATCCCACATCGGGCCAGAATATAGCCCAGTTCTGGTATTCCTGTCATGCCCAGTCATTGGGTGGGAAAAGCCCTGGCAAGTGTGGCCTGGCATGAACACCATGGTGGGTCCAGAGGTGCAACAGCTGGAGACTGTTGGTCCACTCTACTCCCCAGAGTAGGTTCCCTTGAGGGAAGAGCTGAGCAGGGACCCTCTGTAGCTGCCAGCTCCTGCTGCATTAGTACAGCAGAAGCATTTGGTGAATGCAAATTCATGGTGGTCTTGAGAAGGTTAAGTCCAAGAACTGATTCCCACCTCACCCCCCAAATATAGGCTTGCCTCGTTAGCACCCATACTTTTCCTGTTCCTGTGCCCTGAGAAGGTGTACTGGGTCATTTGGACAGCGGGGACTGCCCATCCATCTGCCCACAACAGGAAGTTGTAACAGCTGCCACAAAATGAATGGCAGGACTTTGCCAAGTTCATTTTCCCTGATTGACTGTCTACACAGTATCCGTTTTGGAAGGGGCACTTAGTAATATTGAATGGTCTAATGTTTTTTAGAAAATGATTTTTGATGATCATGTCCGCATGTGAAAGAGAGAGACATTTATTAAGAAGAATTGTATGATTACAATATGTATAAAATATTGTTTCTAGTTTTCTGGAGAACCCTGACTAGTAGAAGGCTCTAGAATATTTGTTTCTCCACAGCCTTCCTCTTGGACCTCATCACCTTGTCATTTCTCTGGAATCTAATATCAATAGTTCTTGATCTCCAGCCCAACTTCTTGGCTATAACTTCTAGAGTTTGATAGTTTTTCATTCATTCCACCTTTGCTGGGCATCAACGTCTCCAGGCATAGTTCCAGGCTCTTTGTGTGCAACCATGAATGAGATGACGTTCGGATCATCTACTGCTACATAAAAAAAGACCTGCTTACATAGCTGCTATAAGCAACTGTTTACATACTGGGTGTTTACATATTGGGTGTCATCGCTCACGACTCTGCCTTGAGCGAGAAGCCAGTGGTTCGCATTTCACATCTCCCATGCAGCTGCACTCAGATAGCGTCTGGGGCTGGAGTCATCTGAAGTCTTGACTGGGCTGGCCCTTCAAGATGACTCACAAGCATGTCTGGCAGTTGACGTTGTCTATTGTCTACAAGCTCAGTTGGCACCGCTGCCCAGGGCACCTTCATGTGGCCCCTCCATGCATTTTGGGTTTCTCATAGAATAATAGCTGGGTTCCAAGCAAGTCAATAGGAAGTAGCAGCTGATCGTCTCTTAAAACCTGGACCAGAAAGTGGATGCTTTATGTAGTGGTTGATTTCCACTATATTCTGTAGGTCCGAGCAATCACAGAATCCCCATGATCAAGGGAGAGGATGTCAATCCCATATTTTAATAAGAAGAGTATCAAAACGTGTAGCCATTTGAAAATGGCTGCAGATGCTCTCTGCTGTTAAGGAGTGTGAAGTTAATGCAGAGATAGTGATGAAACCAGCAGTAGACTGAACAATGGCCGCCCAAAGATATCAAATTGTAATTCCTGGAGAAAGAGTCTTTGCCGACGTGACTAACTTAAGGACCTTAAAATAGAGAGATTACTCCAGGTTATCTGAGGGGGCCTTAAATTCAATCACAAGGGTCTTAGAAGGGCAGAGGGAAATTGCACACACAGAAGAGGAGAAGGCAATATGAAGACAGAGGCAGAGACTGGAGTGATGTGGCCACAAGCAGAGGGATGCTGGCAGCCACCAGATGCTGGAAGAGGCAAGGACTAGATTCTCCCTTAGAGCTTCTGGTGGGAGCCCAGCCCTGCTGGCCTTGATTTTAGCTCAGTGAAACTGATTTCAGCCTTCTGGTCTCCAGAAGTTGGAGAGAAGGAATTTCTGTCATTTAAGCCACTGAGTTTGTGCTAATTTGTTATAGCAGACTTAGGAAAATAATACACAGCCAGAAAAAGACGAGAGAGGGTGAAGAGTGTCGTGGAAGAGAAAAGCACATAGGAGAGACCCAGCCCAGTGGGGGAGGGGAGAGCAGGAAATGCTCCTTTAAGACATGACTCCTCAGATCCCAAGGAAGTGTGGCATGGGGTGGGTGGATGAGTCCTGGGGCGTCTCAACTCTGCCACATGCTCCATGTATTTTTAGGTTGCTGGGAGATTTCAATGAGTAAATTGAAACTTGTATCTGCTTGGCATGTAGCAAGCGCTTAAAGCTAGTTGTTGTTATTATCATTATTTCTTTTGGGATTTGATGAAGAATGTTGTTCTTCTCTGGTGGTCTAGCAGTTAAGATTCAGTGCTCTCATGCCGCAGCCCAGGTTTGTTTCCCAGTCGGGGAACCACACCACCCGTCTGTTGGCTGCCACACTGGTGGCTGCATGTTGCTGCGATGCTGGAAGCTGTGCCACCAGTGTTTCAAATACCAGCAGGGTCCCCCATGGTGGACAGTTTCAGTGGAGCTTCCAGACTAAGACAGATTGGGAAGAAGGCCCTGGCCACTCACTTCCGAAAAAATTGGCCATGAAAACCCTATGAATAGCAGTGGAGCATTGTCTGATGTGGCGCTGGAAGGTGAGAGGATGGTGCAAAAAGACCGGGCAGGGTTCCGCTCTGCTGTCCACAGGGTCACTAGGAGTTGGAATTGACTCAACGTCACTAACGACAAACTCTTCTGGTGTAGAACTTGACTTTTCTTTTAGCCATGACCTGAGTCTGCTCCTGGCTACTTTTTGGCAGTCAAGCCAGATTATTTCACTTTCCAGGTATCTTACACTGCCCAGTTCACTGCCCAGCTGCTCTGTCTCTGAGAGAACCGAACAATTGTCACCCAAGGGACTGAGGCTTGGGACTCACTCCTTATCTATTTTCCTGTTATTCGAGGCTTTATCCCTTTACTGAGTTAAATCCTCAGGAATCCAGGTACCCGGATCTTCAGAAAACCCTCCACACAACACACCTTCTTGATATTCCCTGAGATTTGTGTTTATCTCTTGTGATGAAGTATGACATATGTACAGTAAAATGCAAAAATCCTAAGTGTATGGCTTGATGAATTTTTGCTTATGCCTCAAGCTGTGTAGCCACCAACCAGGTCTAGAACATTTTAAGCACCCCGGAAAGCTCCCTTGGGCCCCTTCTAGTTAATCTCTCTCAAGGGTGTAACTGCTATTCTGACTTCTTTCACTTAATGAATTTGCTCGTCCTTGAACTGCATATAAACAGAATCATACTTGATGCACTTTTTTCTGTGTCTGCCTGGCTTCTTTTGTGCAACATATTTCTGAGACTCACTCATGTTGCGTGGCTATCCTTCAGTTTTTGATTGTGTAGCATTCCACTGTGTAAACAGGCCACGGCTGATGGACGTTTGGGTTGTTTTCAGTTTATGGAAATTATGACTAAAGCTGCTACATTCTTATATTAAACCTTTTGGTGGATGTATGCACTAATTTCTAATATACTAATATACACCCAGAAGTGAAATTGCTGGGTTACAGGATATATGTATGTTCATTTTGGTAGATAAACAGTTTTGCAAGGTGGTTATGCCAATATATGTCACCAATAAAGTATGAAAGTTCCAGTTGCCCTACATTATTGTTGACATTGGGTATTGGTACCCAACTGACCTAGCATCACCTCTTGAAGAGCATCTTTTCTCACTGAAGCACTGTGGTGTCTTTGTCATACATTTTCTGGGCTTCCTCTTGTGTTCCATTGTCTACCCTTGTGCCATTTCCATCCTGTCTTAATTGTTTTAGCTTTACAATAAATGTTGCTATTGGCTAGTATAAGTCTGTAACTTCATTTTCCGTCAAGGTAGCCTTGGTTATTTTTGGTTCTTAGCATTTTCGTGTAAATTTTAGAGTCATTTTGTCAATTTCTCGAAAAAACACCCCTGCCGGGATTTTGAGTGTGATGGCATTGATTCTGTAGATAACTAGGAAGAACTTCCATCTTAACAATATTGAGTTTTCTAATTAATGAACCCTCTGTTCCTTACAGCCACTTATTTCAGTCTTCTTTCGTTTCTCTCCACAGTATGTTGTACTTTACCTGACCTGGCTATTACCTGGGTTTGTGTTTTGGATCAAATGGTAAGATTAATAAATGAAATTGAGCTTTGTGAACTGTAAAATGCTGTGCCCATTATTAACCAAGGAAAGAACCTGTTAGCTTTTGACTTCAGTGAATGCAGCCCCTGTCCCCTTTGGTTTGTGCCGATGGCTCTGAGTTACGTAATGGAGCCAGCGACAGCCTCTTAGATTTCCTGTGAATATCCAAGTTACTCTGGACTTCTTCTGCACCACTCTTGTGTCCAGGATGACTTTTTCTACTTTACCTTTCTTTTAGAAAGTGGCCATCCATTGTTTAAATCCAGTGACCCATGCATTCATTACTGAAACTGCATTACTGTTGTACCTACTGTTTGCCATGTGTTGGCTGCCTCCCCAACAGCCATTCCCCCTTCTTCTTTGCTGAGAGTTTCCTAATTTTGTTCGTGCATCGGTGGCTGGCATGCACAGAGAAGGTGGGCTCCTTCCTTCCCCGTGCCCCAGCGCATGGGTCTCAACCAGCCTAAGCCAGGCATACTCATCCTGTCCCCCTCCAGGAGTGACTGGCGTAGCATTGGGCACATGACTCAGTTCTTTGCAATGAGCAGTAAGGATCAGGGAAAACCCCAATGCCCTGACATTATTGAATTAACCTGCCCCGGCCACCTATTTCCTGGACTTTTTGTGGAAAGTAGAATAAACCTGTGTCATTTAAATCACTTTTAGTTCAACTTTGTGTTACTAGCAGCCAAAAGTCCCCAAATCAACTGTCTAGTTTGGATTCTCACAGAAGCAGACTCTGAGGCAAGGATCTGAGAGCAAATAGTCTATTAGGCTCGGGAAGACTGGGGCAAGGGGACAGCCTGGAAGGGAGGGCAGCTGATAAGGGGTACGTTATCAAGGTAGTTCCCGCACCGTTTAATCTCTCTGTCCACGACTGCTTTTGCACACCAGCAGAGTTGAGTAGCTGTGAGAGACGTATGGCCCACAAAGCCTAAAATATTTCCTACCTGGCTTTCTGCACAAAACGTTTGCTGGTCCCAGTGCAGAACATGAGCTCCGGAGTTCTCGCACCTGAGGAGGGAGGGAGCTGGGGTATTTATACAGCCCTCCAATCAGTCACTGGTTGAGTCCTGCCCCTGGGGTGTGTTAATTCCCCAGTGCTTTTGACCTGCCATGTCGCAGGCAGAGCGGGCCCCGGCCACCGTCAGTGGGCTCTGCTTCAAGCAAAGGATGCAGTTATTGACCGTTGGCGATCGGGCAAGTGTGGACCTTAATGGTAAGGTCCAAGATGGACTGTGTGCTGACAGGGACTGCCACCCCAATGCGTGGGCATCCAGGGATGGCTGAGAAATGCTCCTGACCTCCAGCCCCTCATGGTCCCGAGGCAAGGTTGGAAACTGCCAGTCATTTTATAACAAAGGAGAGTAACCTGGATGTCAGCTGCGATCGCCTTGGTCCTCAAAGATCTAAGGAAATTTATTCTAGCTAATTCCTGCTAATTCAGGGAGGGGGGCTTCTCAGGGTCCCGTCTGCTCTGACACTGGGACTCCCCATGCTGTCTCTGTTTTGCCCTACAGGAGCCCAAACACAGAAGGTGGGCTCTTCCCCAAGGCCTATGGGAAACCCACTCACAGGTTGTGAGTTCACAGGACTGTTGAAGACTGGGGGCTTCAGGACAGGGTGATTTTCTGGCACACACAGGCTGCTAGATCCTTCTTTTCTCTCCCCAACTCTGCCCCTCCCCCCTTTCCTGTAGTGTCCCCAAACCTTTCCCCTTTTATGATGCATGTTCTCTCTCTTGCCAGTTTCTACCTCTAAATTTCCTTTCCGAAACGCTTTTAGGGCCTTAAGCAGAGCCAGAAACTCACCCCTGGTCAAATTAAAAAAAAACAAAAAACAAAAACCAAAGAAACAAACAAAACTTTTTTTTTTTTTTGAGGAAGTTTAGCCCTGAGCTAACATCTGCTGCCAATCCTCCTCTTTTCACTGAGGAAGACTGGCCCTGAGCTAACATCCATGCCCATCTTCCTCTGCTTTATATGTGGGACGCCCACCACAGCATGGCTTGCCAAGTGGTGCCATGTCCACACCCGAGATCCGAACCGGTGAACCCTGGGCCGCTGAAGCGGAACGCGCGCACTTAACCGCTGCGCCACCGGGCCAGCCCCACAAAACTATTTTTTATGTCTTTCCTCTAGACAAAAACATGCATCTCATTTGCAGCATCAGGTGAGGTCCCCTTTGGAAACGTTTTCCTGCATCCTGCGATTCTGCCGAATTCTCTAGGTTTCATCTCCTTTGCCAGGTGGGTTTCAGGACTCACACAGTCGAGTGGTTGGAATTTGTCTTCGGCACGCTCCGCTCCCGTTTGGCTTTCTAGAACAGAGCCGGCACGGTGGTAGATCCGTGACACAGGATATCATCACGTTGGGTCCACTGCTTGGAAGTACTGCCCGTCTTGTTTTCCTGATACCTAATTAAATGCAGCATCTAAACGCAGTCTAGGAATTTCCTCTCCTGCAAAAGTTTCCAAGAGTTTAGGTCTTTGCTTCAAATTTTTATTTTTTGCAGTGGAAGTTGTTGAAATACAAGCAAAAAGTGATCAACGCTAAGAAACCCAAATCAGGTCCAGCAAATTCTGCAGTGTGAATTCTGTGTGGAAAAATCTAACCAGCAAACTCTCCCCACGGGGCTCCTGGCTCTCCCTCTCCCGCATGGAAAATTCCAGGTCAGGTTCATCACCTCTGTGCATGTGGAGGGTTTAAGAATGCGATTTTGGTTTTATGAAATTAGTTCTTTTTCATTCCTCTCAATAATCTTATTTTTTTCTTCTTAGCTCACTTAGAAGAAAAATGAAAAGGTTAGGAAAATTAAATATTTTTGTATTCCTTTCCATGAAGTCACTTACCCCTCCCAGACTGGTGCCAGAGTTTTGTCTTCCAGCCCACCTTGTGTCTCTGCTGTACCTTTTCTGCATTTAAAATGAGAGATTACTTTAAATTGGAATTCCCTAGGTTTTGGAGAGAAATTTCTCTCTCTCTCTCATTTTAAGTCTGAAAATCAAAGAAGTGTCTCTTGCGGGTTTTGAAATCAAGCTGAACTATTGAAAAACAGTGAGGTCCAGGAACCTGAGTTTATTTTATTTTATTCTTTCTAGCTTTATTGAGATATAATTGACATATAACACTGTGCAAGCTTACGGTGTATAATGTGATGATTTGATATGCGTATATATTGTGAAATGATCACCCCAATATGTTAGTTAACATATCCATCATCTCACATAGTTGCCTTTTTTTTGGTAACGAACATTTAAGACCTACTCTCTTAGCAACTTTCAAGTGTGCAACACAGCATTATTACTTATAGTCACCACTCTATGCGTTAGATACCCAGAACTTATTCATCTTATAACTGAAAGATTATACCCTTTGATCGACGTCTCCCCATTTCCCCCACCTCCCAACCCTTGGTAACTCTCATTTTCTACAAACGTGGCTTTTTTAGATTCCACATCTAAGTGAGGTCATACAGTATTTGTCTTTCTCCGTCTGACTTATTTCTCTTAGCATAATGCCCTCAAAGTTCGTCCATGTTGTCACCAAAGGCAGGATTTCCTTCTTTTTTGTGGCTGCAGAGCATTCCATTGTATATATAGATAACACCATGCTTTCTTTATCCGCTCATCCGTTGACGGACACTTAGGCTATTTCTGTATCTTGGCTACAGTGAACATGGGCTGCAGACATCTCTTCAAGATAGTGATTTCATTCAGGAAACGGAGCTTAAAATAAGCCCCCCCAGACAGGACTGGTTACATAATTTATAGGGCCCAGAGAAAAATGAAAATGCGAGGCTCCTTGTTAAAAATCTTATGGGGAATTTCAAGAGGCCAGCAGAAGAAGGGGGCCCTCTGAGCGCGGGGCCATGGGGGACCTCACACCCACGGAGCCGGCCTGAGCTCAGGAAATTGCTTCGTGATCCATATTTTGAAAAACTCTGCCTCAGGTTCTCCGGCTGTGACGTGGACGTGAATGAAGAGGTTATAATTGACCTTGAGTGTGGAATTTGGCTTTCTTGCTTATGTGGCTATGACATGGAAGATTTTCTGAACGGCACTTCTCCAGCTCTCGTGTTTGTATCTTATGTACTTGCGCGTTACTATACGCAACATCCAGCAATATCTGGAGACACTTTTAGCTGTCACAGCTAGGGGTGCAGAGGGGTGGATGCTACTGGCGTCTAGTGACTAGAGCTCAGCGCTGCCACTAAACGTCCTAGATGCACAGGACAGCTCCCCACAATAGGGAATTATCTGGCCCCACAGGCCAGTAACGCTGAGCTTGCAAAACTGTGCTATACATTACATCCTGGGCTTGCACCCATTCTCTGGATGTGAAACCAGAGGCCGACAGAGGCTCAGCACTTCTGCTTATTATTTCTTTGTAGTAAAAAAAAATCCATCTTGTTCCAGGAAGGTACTGTCAGTATAACTTCCAAAGATACACACAGTATAAAATAAAAATAACTAGGAAATCAGCAGAAGTGTGTTTTCAAGGACATTCTATAGACAGAGGGCAAATATTCAGGCTTTGGCTTGTCTGGTGAGGTTAGCCTTGTGCGCTGGGCCAAGCTGACATCCTCTGAGGGCTGTCTCGTCTGCTTCCCGATTTAGCAAAGGCAAACCCACCTGCTGTCATGAAAAATACCTTTTTGAAGCTACCGGGTAATTGGGTGATATTTCTGGATTTGTCTCCCTGTCTAATGTACATCAGTTAAACTTTTGACTCTTCAGTGCTTTCTGGAGAAAGTAATAATCGGAAACGAAATCGACTTGGTTTTTTTCTCCCCCTCTGCCCCGTATTTGTAAAGATTAATCTTCAGTATCTATGAGCGCTTGGTGATTTGCAGAAACTGCAGCCGCTTTATCAATATCAACCCGGCCTCCATTGATCAAACTCTCATTTAGGCGTTCGCCAGCGTCTGCTGGAAGCAGCCCAGGGACAGAGAAGGCGGGGAAGAGGCCACATCAGGCGGCCAGCTGGCCTTGGCGGGTCTGTGGTTTTCTGAGATGAGCTTTGAGCATCATTGGTCGGCGTGTCAGTTAGAGACGAGCCTTGGGGTTGGTGCTGTGGGTGAGTCACTGGGTGAGAATAAATCCTGCCAGCGGGAGATGTGAAGAAGGCAGGGGTTGAACTGCCCGGACTGGACCCTCTTTCTCCTTGTCTCCCCATGCCCTCTTTCCTCTGCCTGTGGCTGTGGTCTCTGGCAGACTTGCCAATAAAAGCGACGCATCTCCATTTTCTTGGAGGAGGTGTGTGTGTGTATTCAGAGGTAAAATTATGCTCATGTGGAAGCGAGATTGTCCTGTAATTGTCTCTCTGCGTCTGGCTTAGATCCCAGAGCATGATGTTCCACGGGTCTATCCGTGCTGTCGCAAATGGCAGGATTTGCTTTCTTTTTAAGGGCTCAATAATATTCCGCTGTATATTTATATATACCACATTTGCTTTATCCATTCATCTATCATGGACATTTAGGTTGTTGGCTGTTGTGAATGATGCTGCGATGAACATGGAGTTGTAGATATCTCTTCGAGATCCTGGTCTCAATTCTTTTGGATAAATACCCAGGAGCAGATCATATGACAGTGCTATGTTTAGTCTTTTGGGGAATCTCCACACCATTTCCCACACTGGCTGTACCAATTTACAATCCCCTCATGAGTGCACAGGGGTCCCCTTTGCTCCACATCCTCGCCAACACTTGTTACCTTTCGTTTTTCAAAAAAATAATAGGCATTCTGACAGGTGTGAGGTGACTTGCATTTCCCTGATGGTTAGTGGCGTCGAGCAGCTTTTCATGTATCTGTTGGCCGTTTGTGTGTCTTCTTTGGAGAAATATCTATTCAGATCCTTTGACCATTTTTAAAATTGGGTTATTTATATTTTTATTGAGTTGTATGAGTTCCTTGTATATTTTGGATGTTAACCCTTCATCGGATAGAGGACTTGCAAATATTTTTCCCTTTCCACAGGTTGTCTTTTCATTTCGTTGACTATTTCCTTTGCTGTGCAGAAGGGGAGGTGATGGTCAAGGGTGCAATGTTTCTGTTCTGCGAGATGTATAAGTTCTGGAGATCTGCACCAGAGCATAGTGCCTACAGCTAACAATACAATATTGTATACTTAAAAATTGCTAAAAGGATGTATCTTACAGTGTGTTCTTGCTACACACAAAAATAATAACTGTAGGCGCCAGCCTCATGGTGCAGCCGTTACGCGCGCACATTCGGCTTCTCGGTGGCCCAGGGTTCACAGGTTCGGATCCCGGGTGTGAAGATGGCACCGCTTGTCAAGCCATGCTGTGGCAGGCGTCCCACATATAAAGTAGAGGAAGATGGGCAAGGATGTTAGCTCAGGGCCAGTCTTCCTCAGCAAAAAAAGAGGAGCATTGGCAGCAGATGTTAGCTCAGGGCTAATCTTCCTCAAAAAAAAAAATAATAATAACTGTAATTATAATAAAAGGAGGGAACTTTGGGAGGAAATGGATATGTCTGTGGCCTTGATGGTGGTGATGGTTTTGCGGGTGTGTACTTATCCCCAAACTCATCGAGTTATATGCATCAAATAGGTATAGCTTTTTACGTGGCAATCAAACCTCAATAAAATGGTTTAACAAGAAGTGATACAATGCTTCTCATCTTTTGGGCAACCGCTATCTATCAGACACTTTACACAGATTAACTCTAATTTTTCTTAGCAGCTTGTGATGGCTCCTCACTGCTTCTCTAATTTGATTTAAAGACTCCTGCTTGATGGAATCCTCATTTGCTTTTGCAAACTCATTACTCACCACCTTCTTTTTATCTACTCCATTCAAGCCACCCAGACCACTTTCTGTTGCTTGAATTGACTTTGCTCACGTACAGCTTTGGGCCTTTGCACATGCTGTGCTCTGGGCTTGGAACATTTCACTTTCATTCCCTCGCCTTCGCCAGTATCTTGCATGGACAACAGGATTACCCAGGGCTGTAAATATTGGAAAACTCTACTATCACGGCTTGAATGGGTGGGGTTTTATTTGTCTTGGACGATAATAAGCTCAGTGGCAGCCAGGCCATGGCTGGTGGAGTGAGTCAGAGATGCCATTAGGGACCCCAGCTTTCTCATCTTCCTGCTCTGCCATGTAGCTTCCATCCTCATGGTTACAAAATGGCTGCTTCACCTCCAGGCATCACGTCAGCAGGCATGGAAGCCAAAGGAAGGACAAAGAGCCAAAGGGCTAAAGGTACCTTCTGCCCTCTTTCACTGGTCAGAACTATGTCAGGTGGCCAGCCCCAGCTGCCAGAGATGCTGCTGAAGGAAGATTTCAATAGGATGCACTGTTACCCTCAGGAAAACAAGGGAAAACAGCAGGAGTCTATTAATAAGGAAGGAGGAGGAAATAGATGTTAAGGAGGTAATTCCTACGTAGCTTCCAGCACTCAGTTTGGATGCCTCTCAGCAGAGAGTTCCTTCCTGAGGCCCCAGGACTGACTTGGGAATGTATAGCTCTTCGGTGATCTCATGGAGTGCATGGAAGTGACATGAAATTGGGGTGATGTTGCCTGTTTGCGCCCCTAACTGGGTCGTCAGCTCCTTGGGAGGAGGCTCTGGTCTCCTTTGTTCACAGCTGCATCCTTGGTACCTAACGAAGTTCCAGATGTGGAGCAGATGACCAGTAATACTTGTTGAATAAATGGAAGTAGCTACGATTTTGCCCACTTTGCAGTCAACACACCGAGTTTAGAGAGATGGAATGACTCGCCCAAAGCAACACTATCTCCTCATTAATTCTTTCATTCGGCAATGTTTGTTGTGCCCCTACTATGTGCCAGATAAATTCCTGCCTTGGGGGTGCATGACCCTAACATTTTATTATGAAAAATCTCAAACATAAAGCAGAGTTGAAACAGTTTCACAGAGAACAGCTGTTCGCTTACCATCTGGATTCTACCACTCCTTGGGGTACTTTTATTCTAGTGGAAGAAGGCAGACAATAAACTATAAACAAAATGAGTAAACTGGATAGCATTGTAGGTGTAACTGCTATGGAAAATACAGAGCAAGGAAAGGAGTTTGGGACACGCAGTTGGGGAGGTGGTGGCCAGGCTTGGCCTCATTGAGATGGTGACATTTGTGCGAAGACTTGAAGAAAGTGAGGGAGCGAGCCATGTGCATATCTAAGGGAAAAGCATTTGCAGGCAGAGGGAATGGCCAGTGCAAAGGTCCTGAGGCAGAGACCTCCTGTGTTTAAGGAAGAACAAGGAGGACCATGTGGCTGGAGGGGAGTGAGTGAGGAGGAGAGTTAAAGTGATGAGGTCAGCATGGGAGGAGCTGTTTGGGGGAAAGATCCGGAGCTCAGTTTTGGACGTGTTATGCTTGAGCTACCCAGGGGCAGAGCTGGTTTGGACCCCAGGCCTCTCAGTCTTTCCCACTTGCCATGTCTGCTGACCAGGTGACAAGAGGGTCGGGGACAAACCTAAAGGGCCCTGGAGAAACTTCAGTCGTACTCGGACAGACTCTCGGGCAACCACTGAGGATGCAAGCGGAAGTGCTGCGGACCGAACAACTTCATCAGTGACAACTGTCTTTGTTCCGAGCTACAGCAGAGGCCTGCACATCAGAACGTCCTTACAAACAAGAGCATGCTTTGGAGTCCAACGGAGAACTTGGTTCAAATCCTGGCTCTGCTACTTATTAGCTGAGTCGCTTCAGGTGACGGACTTAACCTCTCTGAGCCTCATTTTCTTGATCTGTAAAATGGAGGTAATCATAGTGTCCCTCTTTTAGAGGGGTGGAGGATTAAATGACCTAATGCTTGTATGTGGCTTAGCGTGGCGCTGCTCCCTAGGGATAGGCGTAAGTGGAACGGGAAACCCCGGAGGGAGCCACAGAGAAGGAAACGCAGGTCCTCCCCCACCATCACGGGGTGACGGGTGCCTGGAGAAGCGGTCCATCCCTTGCTTATCCCAGAAAGCCCAGCTCTCCCTGGAGAGGCCTCAGCGATGGAAGAGTGAGAGTCCTCACCACCCTAGACTGACTTTCCAGCCTCACCGGACCTGACGTTTTCCAGCCACCAACTTTGCATGCCGCGTCCCTCATCGGAAGTGTCTGTCCTGCTCCTTGAAGCCTGGATATCTATTCCTCTAGGCTCAGCTCAAATTTCTCCTCCTTAGGATGCCTTTTGCTATTGTTCCACTCTATAGGGTGCTCTAATCTCATCCAGAGCCCTCTGCTCTGCTGGCTGGGACTCACAGATACAGGGAGAGGAAAACATCTGGGCAGGGGCCGGGCAGGGGCCTGGACCGCTCAGGGCCGGGTGGCCTGGATCACCACAAGGGGGTGCGACTGGGCCATCACGGTTGGCTGGGCTGGGGGCACCCTAACGCCCACAGGGTTTTTCTCTGTTTTCACTTTCTTTCTTGATGAGAAACTTGTGATTTGCAAACTGTCCTACCACAGTTCACACAGGTGATTTCACATACCTGATAGTCCTGTCACATGGCCCACAGTTAAAAATTCCACCCCCATCCCCGGGGGACTTGAAAGGAGCATGTCACACACTTGCCACCGTCCTCCATCCATGCAAGTGATTTGGCAAATGTTATAGACGCTTGACATCCAAACACCGCCTCCCCCTTTTTTTGGATTATATTCTGTATCTTGGATTAGAGTGTAAATACCCTGAGGGCAGGACACGGGGCGCCGTGCTAACCCAGTAGAAGTGCTGCAAAGTCTTGTTGAATGTTGCCCACCTCTCTGGGGTGTGGAATCTGAACGGCTCCTTGGAAAGAAAGCTAAGAAACCTGGCTTTGAAGCAACCTTGCTCCATTTCCATACCGATGGAAAGGAAAGCAATAAATCCTTGATAGTCAAGAGTCAGTTCTCGTCATTTTGCCCCCAAAACGCTATTGGGGGTGCCTGGGGAAGTCATCTGTCTCCTTCTCTTTCCCTCGGTGGGGTCTGATTGCTCATAGTCCTTCTTTTCGCTCCCCCAGCGATGTAGGGGGCAGTGTCCAGAGGCCCAGCCTGCAGGTGGGGTTTGATGCCTGAGAGGAGAAAGATGGCTTAAATAAAGAAAATTGGGCGGGATCACGTGTCCAGCCCCCAGCCCTGTTGCCCCTCACTCTTACCACGAGTGGTCCTTGAGCCGACTTGTGCGGGAAAGCCTTGAAGTCAAGATGCTCTTTGCAGAACCCCACAACATTGACATATTTGACTTAAAGTAACCAAATTTTGTAATTGATTATGTGCCAAGTTGGATACCACAGTACGTTAGATTCCTATACAGACAGGTAGAAGTTGGTGCCAAGATTTAAAGAAAAATCAATGGGAGAGAAACATAGATTATTTTTAAAGTTATTTATTTATTTAAAATTTTTTGTCTTTAGGATTTATTCATTCTTCCAGCCACCCATTCATGTATATATCTGTTTAAAAAGGTGTTTTAAAATTATTTCCATATTGCTATTTATTTTAATATAGGTATTACACACATGGCTCAAAATTTGGAAGGTACGAAAGATTCTACAGTAAAAGATAGTTCCCACTTCCGTCCTTGTCCCAGCCACTGTGTTCCCTCCCCGGAGGGACAACCACTGTTGATAGTTTCCTATGTTCCATTTTAGACATATTCTATACTTGTAAATGCATTTTCATCTGTCTGTCTGTCCATCCAACCATCCATCCATTTATCCATCCATGCATCCACTTATCCATCCATTCATCTACGTGTCTAGGTTTTTTTTTTTTTTCAGAAATGAGGAGAAGGTAGCTGTTATTTGATTTTAGGTGGCAGACCAACCTTGTTCCACTGACCCATTGGAAAAGAGATCCAGAACGAGTGTCCTTGCTATTTAGGCAGCCACTCCAAGCCTGTAGTGTTGGAATGTCAGACATCTGTCAGGAAAGACTGGACATTTTAAAAACAGCTGGGTGCAGAGCCAGCCCTGATGGCCTAGTGGTTAAAGTTTGGTGCTCTCTGCTTTGATGGCCCAGGTCTGCTCCCCAGTTGCAGAACCACACCATCTGTCTGTCAGTAGCCATGCTGTGGTGGTGGCTCACACAGAAGAACTAGAAGGGCTTAGAACTAGAATATACACCTATACACTGGGGCTTTGGGGAGGGGAAGAAAAAAAAGAGGAAGATTGGCAACAGCTGTCAGCTCAGGGTGAATCTTTCCCTGCAGAAAAACCAAAAACCAAAAAACGGCGAGTTAAAAAAATAAATAAATAAAAAATAAAAACCAGCTCAGTGCAGCTATTCAGATTTTGTTCTGGTCCAGCCACTTGATTCCAAGGGAGAGGGAAACTTGCAATCAATGAACAAAGAGAAATGAAAAGTGAGACAGGTGCCGTGGAAAGGGCGCTGGGAATCAGCATTCTTGCAGCCCAATCCCGTCCCCGCCCTCGGGAGGAGCTGTATGATGAGGTTAATGAACTTCTTGGAGTCTCAGTGTTCCTATCTGTGGAATGGGGATAACTACGTCACTCTTCGCAGGTTAAAGGCTGGCATAACGCCTAGAGATAGTTGGCGCTCACATTATGATACTGCTACTAACATTAAGCACACCTGATTCCTTTGTTTTTTTGCAAGAAACTGAGACCTTCAGGTGGATGTTTTAAGATACAGCATAACAGAATCAGAAGGTGGGCTGCAGAAGGTGCCCCATGCAGGGCAGCGACCTGGAGCCCGGAATGGGGGGTTGGCAGAGGCCATCCTCCAGCTTGAGGGGATGAGCGCAGAGCCACAAAGCTACTCGAGAGACAGCAAGCTTAGTTCTCATGGCGGCAAGGACCCTTGCTCCCTGCAGCATCCCTCCAGCAGCCTGGAGCAGTCTCCCCATCCCACTGCCTCCGGGCAGGGTGCTCACGCACCTGGCCTGGTTCACGGACTCACTGCTTACAGCACCCCCTTCCATCCACCCTCCCGGTCGCATCTGTTGAGTATTTCTAAAATGCTACTGTTGCCATTTCACCCCCTTGCTTAATTACGACTCCCCGTCGCCTTCAGGACACAGTTCAGTTCCTGCGTGGCGCACAAACCCTTGCTGTGGATTGAATGCTTGTGTCCCCCTAAAGTTCCTCTGTTGAACTCTAACCCCCAACGTGATGGCACTTGGAGGTGGGGCCTCTGGGAGGTGATCAGGTCGCGAGGATGGAGCCCCCAAGAATGAGATTAGTGCCCTTATAAGAGGCACTTGCCCCTTGTGCCATGTGAGGACACAATGAGAAGATGGCCACCCGCCATCCAGAAAGCATCCCGCACCAGACACCACATCTGCGGGCACCTTGGTCTTGGCCTTCCCAGCTTGCAGAACCGTGAGAAATCAACATTTGTTCCCCCAATCTGTGGGATTTTGTGATAGCCGCCCGAACGGACTAAGACAGCCTTCACGAGGGAGCCCTTTCTAATTCCTCCCACCTCGACTTTATCTACTTCTCTGCGTGCATCTAAGTCTTGAGGCTTGGGGTCTTGGCACGCACTGTGCTCCTCTTCCTTTTCTTCATCCAGCTCCCTCCTGCTCCTCCTTCAAGACTCAGCGCAGACACCCTTCCACCGAGGTTTCTGCGATTCCCTAAGACCAGCGCCTGGTCTCAGCTGACCTGGCGGGGCGCGAGGACGCCTTCAGACGTCTCTCTGCATGAGAGCTCCCAGAAGAGAGGAGGGGCCAGAGGGTGAGAGTGGGTGCTGGGCTTCTCATAAATCCGTGACGGTGGGAGCGGAAGCAGCCACATTTGCTTTTGTGGCTCTTCTTGTCACAAAGTTATCCTTTGGGGTGGCAAGGCTTTGTCGGGGCGCTGAGCAAACACTGAGACACTCAGTTCCTTTGTCAGGGCTTTTCCTGTCCCAGTTGGTAAAGGGTGACATCCATTGTATTTTAATTTACTTTTTGTAGTTTCTTTATGTCTTTGCTGGGATTTTAAAAGAGACACTCATCATCATCATCATCATCATCATAAAAGTAGTCATAGGGCTGCCTCTCCCCTCCTGTCTGGACTTTATGCTTTGTTTTGTTTTCAGACCACTATGTTAAGTTCATTATAGAATAAACGTAAACTTAATTTATTTTCATCAAACTATATATAACACGCAGTGGCGTTTTTTTTTTATGGTCTATCAAATTCTTAAAATGATTTTTAAATTCTGAAATAATTTTGGATTTCTAGAGAAGTTACAGCGGTAGCACAGAGAGTCCCAGTAAATCCCTGCCCATTTCAGTTCCCCTCATGTTAGCATCTTACGTTGCTGTGGGACATTTGTCATAACTGAGACGTCAACATGGGAACCTAACTATTAGCTGAATTGCAGGTTTTATTTGGATGTCCGCAGTTTTTCTCTTCTAAGGTCCTTTCAGTCTAGGACCCAATCCAGAGTCCACAGTGCATTTGGTCCCACGTCTACTTGGTGTCCTCTGGCCTGTGACAGATTCTCAGTCTCTCCTTGCTTTTCACGATCTCAATCGTCTTGAGGAGTACTAGACAGGTATCGTAGAACTGGACTTGGTGATTCTAAGCAAGGTCCCCATCACGTCAATAAAAGCCTCTCCTGAAATTTACCAAGGGCGTGAAAATCCCTGATGAGCCGCCATCATTGGTGGCCCTGGGACACAGGAAAGACCCATCTTGGGGACAGAGATCTCACAAATTCAGGCGATTCCTCTGCAGGTGATTTTGTCTGCAGCTTTGTCACTAGGTTGGATGAGACCTTGGCGAGGCGGGCAGGAGCTGTGTTAAAAAAATTCCAGATTGACTCCCTCGCCATGGGAGGCTGAGCTCCAAATCCCAGCCCGTGTGCAGCCGGCTTCACCGAATAATGAGGCACTGGGTGCTTTTAAGGCAGCTGACCTTTGGAGCAAATTATCCAAGGAAATCTGATTAGCTAGTTCACTGGGTTCCTGCGGAACGGATCTTTGTGTATTTCTGCTGCAGAAATGTCAGCATAATTGGAGTTCCTGGAGCTCAAAGAGCTTCTTCTCATTGTTTCCATCCTTTGGGGGAAAAAAAATACAAGAAACACCAAACAAACAAAACCCAAACCCCCACAGAATTATTCTCTGACTTATATTCTTTGCTTTCGCACATGGTTAAGAAGCTGCTTCTGGCTGTGTTTACGACTTTATTAATCAGTGGAACAGCTCGAACATCATTTAAACAAATAAGTCGAAAAGAAAAAACCCAAAACAAACCCATCCCGAAATAGATGATGTGAGCTTAATAGAGATGGCCCAGCCAAAGACCTTAAATAAATAAACTGACTTTAATTTGAGAGAAAGAGCACGGGTGGTAATTACTCGAGGCTGTGTGGCATGCGATGTAACCAAATTCGAAACTCGCTAATTTCATTATTTTAATGGAAGTCTGCATCCCATTCATTAGACTGACATATGACTAGCCATTAGTAACAGTTCATTTCCAAAGCTATGGTGGATAAAGGGTGATTGGAAATGAGTGAGGGCCAGGCCTGGTGGAAGCTGACAGCGCCCAGAAGGGAACTTGTGGAAAAGGTGGGGAGCCCAAGGAGGAAAATTACCAGTTTGGATGGAGGCAGAAATCATAGAGTGCAAATACAAGGCTTGGATGGAGAGAGACCTGGGTTCAGATTTTGGTTCTGCCACATACCAGCTGTGTGACCTTGGGCAAGTTACATTCCCCCTCTGAGCTTCAGTTTCCTCATCTATGAAATGGGAGTAACAGTGTTTCCCACCTCAGAGAGTTACTTGAGATGATTCAAGAAAGGTAGTTGTTTACAGGGCTTCGTATAGTAAACATTTAATAAATGGCAGCAACAATGATGATGATGATGTTGCTATTATTACGTAATAGTATTTTAGGGCTTGCAGATTTTGCTGATGAAGAAAGTGAGGCTGATGGGGGTAAAGTCAGTTGTCCAAGTTCACCGTGTTACTCAGATTCCTGATTCCCAATGTGATGCTCTTAAAGCATATTTTTTATTACTTCATTTTTTGAACAGGCAATTCACTCACATGATTCAAAAATTTAACAATAAGCGTGTGTCAGAGTATCCAGTGAAAAGTGTCCCTTCTACATCTGACGCCCCTTTGTCACAGGCAGCCATTGCTAGTAGTTTCATCTTTATCTTTGTAGAATTTCAGGTCTATATAAGAAGTACCAATGTAGATACACTCCTTTGATTTTTTATTACCCAGACTGTTCTGTATGCTGCCCTTTTTTAGTTACAATGTAACTTGCTTCTCTTTCCGTATCAGTTTAGAAAGAGTTCTTTCATTCTGTTTTATAATTCTGTTTTTCCATCATGTGGACACATCATGATTCATTTACCTATTCCCCTCTTGATGGATATTTAGGCTAGTTCCAGTCTTTTGCTGTTACAAGCCACATTGCAATGGATAACATTGCACATATGTCATTCTGCACAGGTGTGTGTATACCTGTGGGATAAATTTCTGCAAGTAGAATTGATGAGCCGAAGGGCGAGTGTGTTTGTAATTCTGACAGTGCTCAGAGGCGCTGGGGGTGGTGATTTAGCAACGACGTGAGCCGCCAGCTCGTTAGGAGAGGTCGTTTCCCCAGTGCTGTCAAGTGAATGTTTGTGTCCCCCCAAACGCCTAAGCTGAAACCTAATCCCCAGGGCGATGGTATTTGGAAGTGGGGCCTCTGGGAGGTGATTAAGTCATGAGAGTGGAATCCTCATGTGAGATTAGTGCCCTAATAAAAGGAGCCTCGGAGAGCTCCCTTCCCCCTTCCACCATGTGAGGACACGGTGAGAAGACGGCCATCTGTGAACCAGGAAATGGGCTCTCAGCAGACCCCAAATCTGCCAGCAGCTTCATCTTGGATTTGCCAGCCTCCAGAACTGTGGGCAATAAATTTCTGTCGCTTATAAGCCACATGGTCTCTCTCTTTCTCTCTCTCTCTCTCTCTCTCTCTCTCTCTCTCTCTCTGTCTCTCTCTCTCTCTCTCTCTATATATATAAAATATTACTCATAAGCTACTCTCTCTCTATATAATATAATTCCTGGTATATAATACAGAATATGCATCTATCTATCTATAATTAGCTACATCTATTTATCTATCTAGCCAGCCCTGGTGGTCTAGTGGTTAAGATTCAGCGCTCTCACTGCCTCAACCTGGGCTTGTTTCTGGGTCAGGGAACCACACCACCTGTCTGTTGGTTGTCACACTGTGGCAGCTGCATGTTGCTGTGATGCTGAAAGCTATGCCACCAGTGTTTCAAATACCAGCAGGGTCACCCATGGTGGACAGGTTTCAGCAGAGCTTCCACACCAGACAGACTAGGAAGAAGGAGCTGGCTATCCACTTCCAAAAAAATTGACCATGAAAATCCTGTGAATAGCGGTGGAGCATTGACTGATGTAGCGCCAGAAGGTGAGAGGATGGTGCAAAACACAAGGCAGGGTTCTCCTCTGCTGTACATGGGGTCCCTAGGAGTCAGAATCAACTCAGTGGTACTAACAGAAAAAAATCTCTGTCTCTCTCTCTCCCTCTCTCTATATATCTGAATGACATGTTGTTTAAAGGACTTGCTAAGATGAAGGCTTGGAGACGACAGTGTCATTGGAAAGAAAGATGGGGCAGCCGGATTGCTTTGGGAGGAGTGTGGAATGCCAAGTAAGATAGGCCTGGGTTTGAATCTTGCCTCTGCTACTCATGGCTGTGTGGGCTCAGACAGGTTGCTTCACTTCTCTGAGCTCAGTATCCTCACTTATAAAATGGAGGTGATGATACTTCCATCCAAGGCTGCTGGGAGGATTAAAGGAGAGCGTGTAGACAGCAGTTAGCATGATGTCTGACACGTAGTGGGTGCTCAGTATGTAACTGGGGCTTCTGGATGCCTAACTAGGATTGTAATGACTCATAACTAACTAGCATTATATTATGCATTATATATGATATATACTGTACTATACTAGTGGGGAATGACTAACATTTATTGAGTGTTTACTATGTGAGAGGCACCGTGCCTCCTCCTTCCATGAAACATTCTGCTTGCATCTCACAACAATTCTGTGAAGCACTCTTGTTATCCTCACTTTACGGACGAGGAAATTGCTGTAGGAGAACTGAGTACGTTGTCCAGCGATACACAGCTAGAAAGTGGCAGAGCTTTTATCTGAGATGAGGCAGCCTGTCTCGGAAGGCCCCTCTGACCCCGCTTCCTGTTCCCTTGATCCTTACTTTATGGGTAAGGAGGTGGCTATCCAGAGAAAAGGGGGCCTCATGGGTGGACCACTTGTTCCCCAGAGCAGTGAGCTCCCTTCTCATTTCACTGTGACCAGGTTCAGCTTCCTCATCTCCTAGGCAGACACCATGCTGATCTGAAAGGTTCCAGGATACTTCCTGGCCAGCTTCTCCTAAAACGGTCCAAGACTTACATTGTGTGGTGAGTAAGTACAAAATCAGATGAAGATGCTTATCCTTCCAGGAAGAAGAGATACACGGCCCAAAGGACTTAAGTCTGATTTACAGATACCCAGGATCCATCTCCTGAAGGTTGTGTGGTCATAACTCCTAAGATCTTGGGGAAATTGAAATAATAATACACTAAAAAGTAGGCTCTGTGAGGGAAGCCATTTTCGTTTTGCCCGCTATGGTAATGCCAGTGATTAGAAAAACGCCTGGCACGTAGGAGGCACTCGTTTTAAATGGAGACATGGATAGATGCTTGAATTCAGGAGAAAGAGACTGTTTGCCACAGATCCTAAGAGATTTTATTGTCCTCCTTGTCATAGAAACCAGGCAACATCCCCACCAAGCATGACATCAGTGACCACCCATATACACATAATGGGGGAAGAGAGGAAGGGACCACTTTGATTTGTGGGACATTTCGAGTGGAGGAGTCTGATTCAGAGAGTGACATGAACTTGTTTTGCTCCATGAGTTCTTGGCATTTGATGATCCTTGGCATTTACTCATAAATGTGGAAGCATCTGAGATTTACTCAGACATCTTGCCATGCAATGCCAAATCTCTAAATTCCTAAATTTATTTACCAGCGAAGGGAATCATATTCCCCCGGCTATAATTTTATTTACAAAGGGCTCTAATCTGGTGTGAAGTCTGAAGGCATGTTTGTTTAGCAAGTTACTCAATTAGCCGGCAAGAAAAGAACAAAGAGAAATCATTATGCAGATGGATGCTCATTCAGAGCCACTCTGCCTTTCCATGCTGTCTTTGTCGTGAACGGAGGGGAGATTCCAAGTCTGAAAGTTTTCTGTTCCTGCTGTGTTTACTGTTAATTCTCTTCTAATATTAGACCGTGAATGATTAATAATATTGTGTTCCCACACTCTCAGATCTGTCAAGTTTTTCAATCTCAAAGCATGTAATTATAGATTATTTTAAAATCTGGGAAAGGAAATCAACTACAAACCACACTCTGGCTCATCCACAACCCCTTTGATATATTTCGTTGAGTATTTTGCTGTGCTTGCTTTTTATTTATTTGTAACTCTAGCACACAGACAACTGTTTGCATGGTCTTTCCCACCAATGGTGTGTTAAAATTATTTTGAGTTTTGCTATGAAACTTCCAAATGTACAGAAAAGAAGAAAAGAAGATAGAATTGTATGATAAACACCCACATATTCATCACTTAGAATTAACACTCATGTTTGTTATCTTTCTTTTGTCCGTGTTTTCTTTTCCCTGACGTGTTTTAAAATAGATCACACACGTCATGATATTTGGCCTTAAATCAGTGGTTCTTAAGTGAAAGTGATTTAGAATCCTCAGCATATTCGGCAATGTCTGGAGACAGTTTTGTTTCCAAAATTGTCACAAGGGGAATGCTCCTCTAGTGGGTGAAGCTCAGGGATACAACTAAACATCCTACAATTCACAGGACAGCTCCCACCCCCACCAACGATAGAGAATTATCTGGTCCCTAATGTCAGTAGCACTGAGGTTGAAAAACTTTGCCCTAAATTATTAAAAATGAATTTTTTTAAATGTAAATTTCCATATAACCACCTATCACCATCACTTCTAACAAAGTTAAACATAATTCCTTTAAATCATCTAATAAGAATTCTGTATTTGTCCAGAATTCCCCTAGAGTGTCTTTTACAGCTGGTTTTAGCAAACGTTTTCTCATTTTATTAGCATTCTTTCTAGAATCTCATTCTAAATGACCACAAAATAGTCTACTTAATGGATGTGCCAGAATTTATTCAAAAGATCCATTATTTGGGGGTATTAGTTTTTCTTATGGATTTTAAAGAAATTATATTTATGTAAATAAGAATAGTTTGCTGCTTCTTTTCAAACTTTATGCCTTTTATCTCTTTTGCCTCTCTTATGTCCTGGCTAGGGAACTTCAGTAAATACTGAACATAGGTGATGAGAGTGGTCATCCTTGCCTTGTCCCTGATTTTAGGAGAAAAAAGGTTAATGTTTTACCATTAATTGTGACACTGACTGTAGGTTTTCCATAGATATACTTTATCATATGGAAGGAGTTCCCATCATATTGGAGTTCCCATTGATTCTTAGCTCACTGAGCGTTTTCATCGTGAAAGACTGGTGATTTTTGTCAAGTGCTTTTTCTGCATATTTTGAGAGGACCAAATGGTTTTTCTCTGTTATTCCGCTAGTGTGATGAATTACATTGATTGATTTTTCATGTTAAACCAACTTTGCTTTCTTGGAATTACCTCCACTTGGTCATGATGTATTATCCTTTTTATGTGTTACTGGATTCCATTTGCTAGTATTTTGTTTAGAATTTCTCTGTCTATGTTTGTGGGAGATATTGGCCTGTTACTTTTTTCCCTTGTATTGTCTTTGTCAGATTTTGGGATCAGGGTTATGATTGGCCTTATAGGTTAAGTTGAGAAGCGGTACCTCCTCCCCTATTTTCTGAGTTTGTGCAGAATTGATGTCATTTCTCCCTTAAATATTTTGTAGAATTCAATAGTGAGCCGTATGCTTTTGAAGTTTTCTTTGTGGGAAGAATTTTATTATAAATTCAATTTCTTTAATAGACACAGGGCTATTTATTTTCTGTCTTCAAGGCCGGTAATTTGTGATTTCATTTAGTTAATATAAATTGTTGACTTATTGTCATAGCATTGTTTTAATATTTCTTTATTATCTTTTTAAATATCTGTAGGATCTTTACTGTTGTTCTAGTTCATTCTTGACCTTGATAATTAATGTTTTCTCTCTTTTTTCTTGATCATTGTTGACTGCATGTTTATACTTTTACTATTTTCTTTCTTGTACTTACTGTAAGTTTTTCTACTCACTTTACTTAAGATGAAATATTAGATAATCAATTTTATACCTTTCTTCTCCAGTCTAAGTATGTAAAGCCGTAAATTTCCCAGTAGGCATTGCTTTTGCCTTATCTCACAAATTTTGATATGTTGTGTTTTTATTATTGTTCAGTTCAAAATGTTTTCTAATTTCCTTTGTGATTTCTTCTTTGACCCATGGGTTATTTAGGAAAGTGTTGTTTTATTTCCCAATACTTTGGGGGTTTTCTAGATATCTCGTTGTTAATGATTTTTGACTTCATACTATTGTGTTCCTCTGTATGATTTCGTTCTTTGATATTCATTAAAACTTGTTACATGGCTCAGAATATGGTCTATTTCGCTGAATTTTCCCAGTGCACTTGAAAAGAATATGTTTTTGGAAGTTGTTTGATGTGGTGTCCTGCAATACTATGTCAAGTTGGTTGATAGGATTGTTCAAATTTTCTTTATCTTTATTGGATATTTTATCTGCTTGTTCTATCAATTACTGAGAGAGGGTATACATTCTCCAACTACGATTGTAGATTTGTTTAATTCTCCTCTCAGTTCTGTCCGTCTTTCCGCCATGAGTTTTGGAACTCTGTTGTTGTTAGGTGCATATATATTTGTCATTGTTTTGTCTTCTTGATGAATTGATCCTTTATTATTTTGAGAAGTCCTTCATAATCTCCAGTAATATTCTTTGTCTTAAAGGACACTTTGATATTAACATAGTCATACCATCTTTCTTAAATTTAGTATTTTCATGGTATTTTTTTCTATCTTTTTACTTAGGACCTGTCTGTATCTGTAAATAAAATTATATTTCTTGAAAACAGCATATCGTTGGGTCTTGCTTTTTATATCCAATTTGACAATCTCTGCCTTTTGATTACAGTGTTTACTCTATTTACATTTAGTGTAATTAGTGATATAGTTAGGTTTATGGTTTCAATCTTCGTATTTGTTTTATATTTATTTTGTTTACTCTTGTTCATTATTATCATTTTTTTTGGAAAATGGTATATTTTTTAATATTACATTTTATCTCTTGTGTGGATTGTTCAATTATACCTCTTTTTGTACCTTTTTAAGTTACTGTAGAGATTACAGTGTACTTCTTCACAGTATACCTTCAAATAACATTTAACTACTTCACAAACAGTGTAACAACCACACTTCAGTATAATTACACTTGTGTCCAATCCTGCTCTTTGTAATCTTGTTAGCTTCTATTTTATAGTGACGTAGCTATAATCCCATAGTGCACTATTATTATTTCTGATCTACACAGTCAACTGTCATTTAAAGAAATCTGAGAAATATAGATGTAAAAATAAAGGTCCAGAAAAGGTCTTTTCCGTTTCCACTTATCTTTTCTGATACTTTTTATTCTTTCTTGCATATCTGGGGTTCCATCTGGTATAATTTTCTTTCAGCTTCAAGAACTTCTTTCAGCAAGTCTCTTAGCTTTTGTCTCTCTGAGAATATCTTTCTTTCATCTTCCGTTCTGAAGGATATTTTTGCTAGACAGAGAATTCTCTGCTTCCATTTTTTTTTCTGTTAGTGCTTTAAAGACATCATCCACTTGTTTTCTGGCTTCTGTATTCCAGCTTCTGATAAGAAGTCAGCCATCATTTATTTTCCTGTCTTTTATATAATGTGTCATTTTGCTCTTGTTGCTTTTTAGATTTGCTCTTTATCATTGGTTTTCATGATCTTGACTATGATTCGTTTAGGTGTGGTTTTCTTTATCTTGCTTGGGCTTCACTGAGCTTCTTGGATCTATAGATTTATGTCTTTCATTCGTTTTGAAATGCTCTCAGCTATTTATTTATCTTTTCATATATATCGTCTGCCCCATTTTTTTCTTCTTCTGGGACTTCACACCACTTCATATCAAGATAGACCCATTGATATTGTCCCATGGATGTTGAACATTATGTTCAGATTTGTCATCATCTCTTCTTTTTGTGATTAAGTTTGGATATTCTATTTATCTTCCCTGTAGTTCACTGATACTTTCCTCCTTTTTTTTTAGTTTGCTGTTAAGCACCTTTAATGAATTATTCATTTCTAATACCGTATGTTTCATTTCTAATTTTTCCATTTGATTTCCTTCTAACAATTCTAACATTTTCTACTGAATATATCTCTGCTGAAATTTGCTCTCTCAATGCATATTGTCTTTCATTTCCATTAGATTTTTAAAAGCACTTTTCTATAGTTATTTTAAGGTCCCTGTCTAATAATTCCAACATCTGGGTCATTTCTGGGTCTATTTCTATTGATTATTTTCTTTCTTAACTATGGGCCACATTTTTTTTTAAAATAATTAATATGTCTTTGGTTGTTTGCTGGGCATTTCGTATAAAACAGCAGTAGAGACTAAAGTAGAAAATATTTGCTTCCAGAAAAGAGCATGCCTTCTCTTACGTCAGGCCATTAGAGTGGGAGCTGAGTCCATCTGGCCTGTAGTCAAGCTCAGTCTGGACTTTGTTGCACCCTTAGTTTTACTCAGTTTCAAATGTTTTGATGGTGAGATCAGAGCTTTCTCTCCAGCAGGTCCTGGCATCTGAGCACTGAGAAAACCGCCTGTGATTCAAAGCTGAGCCACCAGCTTTTGCAACTGTGAGGAACTTCTCGCGCTGTAAAGCTTGCTTACCTGCCTTTAGCTCACTGGGAACCTCTCTTTGTTCTCTAGTCCCGCTGTCTCTACTTTCCCGATGGTGTGAGATCTATTTTAGCCCTGATGCTCTACCTGTGGGAATTCTGAAGGGGACATTGCTACCCCCTGAGAAGTCCAGAATGCCTTGAAGAGGTGTTCTTTTGGTTCTCCTGCCTTTCCTCCAGGCTTTGATGGGGGAAAGCCTGGCGTGCTTTGGGGCGTCTCTCCTGCCCTGCCTGTCCAGGGTGCTTCTGGTGGATCCATCTCAACTCTCTGCCCTGCCTAACTCTCCCCCCATTTCATAAAAATCAGCTGCCTTGCACTTAATGTGGAGACGCCACATGTTTCCTGGGGAACTCTCTCATTTCTCCTTCTCTCATCCCTAGTTTTGGTCTCCTCTCCCTGAGTGTTGGTGAAGACCTCTGAGGAAGTGTTCAAAGATGGGCAGAGACTTCCTTGCATGACTGGGGCTTTTTGGGATTCTAATCTGTCATACTAGGCTACCAATGGCTGTCTCTAATTTGGTAGTTCAGCTGTTTCCTCCTTACCTCGTCTGTTACCGTTCTCCCTCCTATAGTTCTGCCAGGGATAAGATCAGTGGTGAATGTCATCTCTCCTCGAAAATGATGCTCACTTTCTGGAGTTTAGGTCATTTAGGTTTATCTGTATCCTTAGCTCACGAAAGAGTTTCAAAAACTGATTTTGTAGCTTGTCTGGCCTTTTTTGGTTATTTGGGTGCAAAAGGCATTCTATGTTGACTTTCCATTTTGGAGTTGGAAGTAGAATACCAATCAATTAATTATACTTCATTAAAGATCTGTATTCACAAAGGAACTTTAAAAAAATTATTCATGATAATTTTCTTAGCATAAAGTCTAGAAGGTGGATACGGGGTTAAAATCTACATATTTTTATGTTTCTTAATAAAATGTGGTCTATTGTTTTCCAAAAGAAAAAAAAGAAAAGAAAAGGAAGCCACACTAATTTTCAATGCATGAGAATAAACATTTAACTTTCCGAGCTTTAAGTATTATAATTAATTTTATTTTGCTAATTTATTGGGCAAAATATCATCATGGGTTCCACATCTTTAATTTCCAATATTGTACAGGATCAAAATCTTATGTTCATGTTTTAGCAGGACCAAACTTACACAGAGACTGAGTAAGTGAACCCATCAAGCATCAGCATAGTTTGAGCAGATAATAATGGCTATCATTTGCTGTGTGATTATGAGAAAAAGTAGCTATTTTGTCTTCATGGTTCCCTGTGAGGAAGGTATCATTTGATTCTTTCTTATGGGGGATTTACTCCTTACAGAAGAGGAAACAAAGGCTGAGAGATGGTGGGACAGGATTAAATCCAGGCTCGTCTGAGTCTAAGACCTCAGTCAACCACACAACTTTGATGTGATGTTTGTTATATCTGAACCCAGCCAGTATTGTTATCTGTATCAGTCAGCTGCTGCTACCATAATGCTGCATGGTAAGCAGCCCCTAAAGTCAGACATAAATATTCCCATATTCCCAGTGATCTGCCGATCATCTGTGCCTGTTCTACTTCAGAACTCCTCAAAAATCCCCTCTTAATCATTTATTGAAGAAAAAGGTATTGCATACCTCTTATTTCCAAGGCATTCTTCTGGGCTCTGGGGAAACAGCAGTGAATAAAAAGGACAAAAATTCTACCCTCAGGGAACCTATGTGCTAGTGGAGGAAGACAGACAATAAACAAATAAATAAGTTGAATAGATAGTATATAAGATGCTGATAATTTCTTTTTTTTTTTTATTTTGAGGAAGACTAGCTCTGAGCTAACTGCTGCCGATCCTCTTCTTTTTGCTGAGGAAGACTGGCCCTGAGCTAACATCCATGCCCATCTTCCTCTACTTTATATGTGGGACGCCTACCACAGCATGGCGTGCCAAGCAGTGCCATGTCTGCACCTGGGATCCGAACTGGCGACCCCTGGGCCACCAAAGTGGAATGTGCGCACTTAACCACTGCACCACCAGGCCAGCCCTGATGCTGATAATTCCTAACGAGAGCAATAAAGAGGGGAAGAGGATGGGATGGGTGGTCAGGTAGAGACAGGGGCTGCTGTTGCAACGTATTTTCTCCTGTCACCCCGCTTCTCAGTATGCTGCCAAACCCCAGCACTTCTGTTCATTTTTACAGTGTAGAGCTGTTTAGCTGTTTCTTTGTTTCACTCTCTCCTTCTAAACTGTGCCCTGGGGGGGGGGGGGGGCCTCACATTTCATAACCAAAGCTGCCTATCACTGGATTTTGCTAAAGGAAATATATGTAGTCTGGAGAGAAATAATGTCTCTCCCTTAGGGGCAGAAGCAGCTGCAGTCAGTAGTAGTTTTAAGGGGCATTTTTTTCTCTGTCACTCATGATTATGCTCTCTTCTTTATTTAAAGTTGGAGATCCAAGGTGAACATGAGTAGGGAACTAACTAAGGGAAGACAACTGATATTTTGAGGGCAACTACGAGGTGTTAGAGACAGTGCAAGCAGATATCTTCCTAATCATCCTTGAATTACACCTTATTATTCCCATTTTCCTAATGAGAAAACTGAGTCTCCTGCAGGCAAAATAATTCACCGCCTGACGCACAGCCAGCAAGCTGCAGATGCCGGATTTGATTCCTCAGTGCGCCCTCCATCCTCGCTCCCCACAATCGCTCTGCTGTTCCTTTGGACTGTGTGTGAGAGACGTTTATTTTCTAACCATTGTATCTAGACCTGGGATGCTAGCTTGGTGGTCCTGGGTCTCTCTCCCACCTCGTTGTTAGTCTGTGTGGTGTGGACCCATGGCTGCCTCCAGCAATGGGAGGAGGCAGTGAGGGCTGGGGGAAATGAAAGAGTTCCCAGGGCGCCTGGCAAATGAATGAATTCCACTGATCTTGTTTGGTTCCTTATGGGATCATCCATCATGATTTAACAACCTGAAACCCAGGGTGGCCACAGGCAAGCTTCCTGCCCAAAGCCACAGAGACAGTGGGATTGATGGCTGAAGCACTGATTTATTTTTCTGTTAATACTACCTGTATCATGCTCATTATACTGTATTATCATATAATTTAGACTCCCTTCTGCTCTGCTGCCATTTGCTTGTGAGAAGCCTGGTTTTCTTCATCCTTTTGCAACTCACTAAGAAGAACAAAGTCCCTGGGTGTAATGTAAGGAGATACTTGTTGAACGCCCACTGCGGGCACAGCAAAGAGGATACAGAAAAGCCTTGGTTTTGCTCTTGTCCTCAGGAAACTTATCTGTCTGTTGTTTTGCTCATTTAATTTATTTTTACGTATTTTTAATGTAATATTTGAAACATACAAAAGAATATATGAGTAAGGGATGCAAGTTGTAAAACATATTAATAAAATAAGGGCCTGTGAAATCATTGCCCAACTTATTAACTAAAATTACCAATACCACTGGGTCTACCCAGGTGTTAATGACCTCTCTGACCCCCGTTCCATTTTTATACAGAAATCCACTCTCCTGTCTTTGTGTTTATCATTCCCTTCCTTTGTGATAATGCATTTATCACAAATGTGTTATTCACTATATGTATTCCATTTTGCTCCCTTTTGAACTTTGAAAAATGGTATCATACCATAAATAATAGTTTGCCTTTTTCACTCAGTGTGGTTTCTAAGATTTACTCCATATTTTCTACACCTCTTTCCTTTCCTCTCCGTGAATTGAAGTTTTTGTTTATTTGTTTTTGTTGTTTTTTCATATTCTGTTTTTCCCACTACTGGTTCGGAATTTAAAATTCTGAAATTTAAAAATTGCAAAATTAAAATTCCCCAAAGTCTAAAATTCCAAAAAGTGTTAAACTCCCTTTCTCTTACTTTTCCCTTGAAATTTTACTGTTTAGACCTAAGGTCAACAAATATCTTCACTTTTCTTCCAAATAATAGAAGGACTTTACAATGCTTTAATGCCAATGTCTTCCTCCTGACTTAAATGTCAGTGTTATTAATTGTTTCAATTTTATCTGCTTTTTAGACCTCACAAATTGGACTATTACTATTAATATTTTATACAGATACACAGTCAAGTGTCACTTAATGACGGGGACACGTTGTGACAAACGCGTCGTTAGGCAAGTTCATCATTGTGCGAACATCACAGAGTCTAGACGGTATAACCTAGTACACACCTAGGCTATAAGGTACTAATCTTAACTGGACACGGTTGTATATGTGGTCCATCATCGACCAAAATGTCATTATGCGGCACATGACTGTAGATAAATATAGATTTATCTACCAGTTTAAGAGTTTATTTGCTAACTATTCTTTTCTTCTTGTCCCCGAGACCTTCTTTCTGGGTCATTTTCCATTTTCCATTTCATTTAGAATTCCTGTAGTGAATATCTATTAGCATAAAATCTCCCAGCTTTTGTTTATATGGAAATGTCATCATCTCACGCTCTTTCTTAAAAGATAGGTTTGCCTGGTACACAGTTCTAGGATGATGGTTGTTTTAGAATTTTGAAGACATTATTCCAGAGTCTTCTGGCTTCCACTGTTCTGGCTAAAAACTCCATTGATGATCTAAACATTGCTCTTGAAGGCAATCTGCCTTTTTCCTCTGGGAGCTTTTAGGTCTTGTGGGGGATCAGAACTGGGACCCCAAAATGTGTCTCTTTGCCTTGCCTTGATTATTTTTAAGAACAAAAGACTCGGAAAGAAACTTTGACCTCCCTCCCACCCAAATGCCTAAAAGAATTTAAGAGCAAAGGCCTGTCCCCAGGACCAGCCATCACCATAGATAGCTCTGGGTGTCAGTAGACTGCGAGGGTCCTTACTAAGCCCGTTCTTATGCAAGTTCTGTTTACCAAATATTTGCTTTTCCATTTCCATGTGAATTGTCTTCCTCTCCTTGGAAGCCCCAAACCACTACCCTTGACACCCTCCTCTGTCTTTAGCTGAAGATGGTATTTGAGATGAGAGCCTCTGCCATTTTGGAGAGTTGCTCAGTTTTCCTGAGTGTCTCCCATGTATACACGTTATTAAACCTCGTTCAATTTTCTCCCATTATTCTGCCTTGTGTCAATTTTATTCGTAGCCCAGCCAGAAGGAGCAATAGGGTAGAAGATTTGTCTTCCTCCCCTACAATCTTCTTTCTGTCTTTGATGTTCTGTGGTTTCATTGTAGTATGTCTAGCTATGGATTTCTATTAATCTTATTTACATACATTGTGCTTGCAGTATGTGAAGATTTATCTATTTTGCCATTTCTGGAAAATTCCCATCCACTGTCACTCTAAATATTACCTCTCATCTAATTACTCAATTCTTTCCTCTGGGACTCCAATTAGAAGTATATTATATAGTCTGTCTCTTTCTATCCCCTATATAGAAACCTACATAGTGATGAAACCTCTCTTTAATAGAGAGCTTAACTTCTCTATTCAATGGTTAATATGTTAACTTCTCACCTTCTTGTCTATTTGTGTTGCATTCTGGATAATTTCTTCAGATGTATCTTCAAGTTTTGATTCTTTTTTTCTGCTATTTTTTAAAAAAAATCTGAATTGAGTCTTTAACTTGAACAATTATGTGTTCTCTTTCTAAAATTTTTATTTGGTTCTTTTTCAACTATACCTGGTCGTTTTTTATAGTCTTTGATTGCTTTCTCGTTTTTTCAATCTCATATTTTACGTCTTTAAATTAGTATTTAAAGCACAGTTATTTTATATTATGGATCTGGTTGTTTCTAAGTTTCCAGGATCTGAATTAAATGGAGGTGAAAGTGTGTTATTATTTCTGCTGACTCTCACTCATGGTGGCTTATCCTAGTGAGCTTGGTGGCCTTTGACTGTGAGCTCATAGAGGCTGATCTTTATCCTTGGAAATCCCGAGGCCTGGGGAGGAGATTCTCCAGCTTCTGCTGGAGCCGGGAGAGTGCTTTGTCTCTGGCGAAGAGAACTGGCTGGTGTGAGAATCTCAGATTCGTACACCCCGCCTGGCCACAGTCACTGATGGGTTGTTATTTTAATAATAATCACTTATTATTTTTTTCTGCCACACACTGTCCTGGGTGTTCTACAGACGTGATTTGTAACCCACTTCACTGGGGAGCAGATGAGGACTCAGCAAGGTTGGGAGTGCTCCCATGGTGCTGCATGTCCACATGGTCTCTGCTCATCAAAATCTCATCCTTCCCTCAAGACGTAGCTCAAATGCTGCCTCCTCAGTGACACCCTCCTCAGTGACAGCATCCTCAGTGACACCATCCTGGGGCCACAGAGCTGAGCTGAGGTTCCTGCTCCCCTGTGTTCTCATAGCACTTAATTTGGACCAGCTCTTACTCATTCCGTTTCATGGATGAAGCATTTGAGGTTGTTTATAGGCATCTGTGGATGCCACAAGCTTACATGAGTGACAGGGATTTGCTCTTGTCAATCTGTGCCCCAAAGACCCATCAGAAGTCTCTTCTTCCTTGGGCCTGCCCTCGTCCTCCAGTTGCCTTTGGTAAGCCATCAGTTAAGTGAGATTTTGTTCAGAGATTGCGCTTGGAGTGTTTTTAGTGGGTCCCCTTGGCTTGTCATGTGTTTCTCTGCACTTTCATAAGCCAGATCTTTGGCATTTTATTGACCCATGTTGTTTCTTTTCTTTCTTTCTTTTTTCTTATGTCAAGGCTAAGACCATTTCTTCTTTTCTTTTTCTTTGTTTTTTGGTGAGGAAAATTGGCCCTGAGCAAACACCTGTTACCAATCTTCCTCTTTTTTTCCTCCCCAAAGCCCTAGTACGTACTTGTACATCCTAGCTGTAGGTCCTTCTAGTTCTTGCATGTGGGATGCCGCCACAGCACGGATGATGAGTGGTGGTAGGTCTGCACCCAGTATCCAAACTGGTGAACCCCAGGTTGCTAAACAGAGTGTGCAAACTTAACCACTATGCTACCAGGCCAGCCCCGACCCATGTTGTTTCTGCATCACATTTAAAGGATCTTCAGGGAATTTATTTATTTTCACCTCTTTTATTTGTTGATAGAAATAAGCATTTCCACAGACACCTCAGGAACAAGTACCGTCACATTTTTTTTTCTTCCCCAAATTAAATCAAAATTGCTTGCATTTTCACCTTCTGGGTTGGCCAGAAATCCTATATTATCTTATTGGGGCTTTAGTCTATCATGAATCATTCACGAAGCCCAGGGTTCTACAGCAAACCCCCAGCTAAGATCATATCAATGGTGAAAAATTGAAAGCTTCTCCTTTAAGTCCAGGGTTCTTGTATAATTAAGAAAAGAGGTCCTCAAGCTTATATCCCCACATAGGGAAAAGCTCTGGTATTTGTCAGCCTGTCATTGTTCCTCACTGCCACAGACGGCGCTGTTGAGCACGGATCCTGTGAGGGACGGCTACACTGCAGCCTGTTAATCTTGGAGTGACCCTCCCCCTCAGACCTGGGTCTCACTCGCTGGGCTCCCCTGGCCACAGCTCTTGGTACCAAATTCTTTCCTTCATACACAGGGCTTCCTGTTCCAAGGATGCTCCCCTCAAGAGGTCCTATTCTGGATCAGGTTATCCATCACCAGGGTTCCCACAACTCCCGTGCGTTTTCCAGGGACAGGAGGTTAAGGAGATCGACCCAAGTCCAGGTCATTTTAATTTAAGTCTCTGGAAGAAAGCAGGAAATTAATTTGGTTCCCTTTCCTGGATAATAGAGATTTACTACCTCTAAAATGCTTTAACAGTACACAGTGGGGAAGGAAGGGCTAGATCTTAGACCAACAGAAAGGGCAGGCATCCTTCATGGCAGAGAGTCATAATCATACCCTGACGTTTATTTTCTGCTTGTTCCTGTTAGTAACAGAACCTCCCACGTGTTAGCTGAGTACGTGACCATCCAGCTGGAGGCTATGTTTCCCAACTTCTTCTGCAACTACTGCGGGCACATAACTAAGTTACGGCCAATAGAATGTGAGCAGAAGTGACGCATGCAACTTCAAGTCACATCCTTTGAAAGGAAGATGCTTGTGTTCCATCCTCTCTTCCCTCTTCCTACAGGCTGGAATTCAGTGGGATTCTGGTAAGCCTGCTTCATTCAACCACGTGGGTGAGGACCATACTCCAGAAGAAAGAAGAAGAACGAGAAGAAACCTGGGACCATGGTTGACTGCAATGGGGAGAAGAATCATGGCAGCCCCAGGGTATTTACCTCTGGACCAATATGTGAAAGAGAAATAGCTTCCTACCTTGTTTGAGCTGCTGTGTTTTTGGGTCTTTTGTTCCAACAACTCAGCCAGTGTCCCAACTAATGTACATCCTCCCCAGTGGGAGTGGAGAATATATAATCTCTATCTCCCCAGTGAGCCAACGTCTTTGGGGCAAACAAGAGGTACCTGCATGTACCTCTCTTGATAAAGCAGCAACAAGCCTAACACGAGGTAAGTGGGACCCTTGACGGCATGTTACTTTTGGGTTCTGAAGCCTGTCCATCAAATGAAAGGAGGAAGGGGGAGATGGAGTGCCCCGCCATCATAATGACAAATGCACGGAAGGCAAAGTCATTCGGATAGCATGTGTGGTGGGGAGGGCACGGGCTTTGAAGCCAGGTATTTCAGCGTTTGCGTCCTGTCTCTAACACTTAGTTGTACAAGTCACTGCTTCATCTGTAATATGGCAATGACAAAGCATATTTTATGTGCTTATTAAAGGAATTAAATGAGAAAATATTTTTCAAGTCCTGGTACAGGGTGTGTTGAAAATTAGGTGCTGAATGAAGGTAAGTAAGTTCCCTTCCCACGTCTGGCCTTTCGATTATTGCACAGGGCTGCCTCCGCGAGGCGTGCCAATCTCTGGATGATCTGGCTCCTTTTGGCCTCTTCATTCTCATCTTGGGTCCCCTGCCCTTGCCCATGACTCTCTAGGACTATCCCAAGCCCACGACTGGCTTCCCTTCAGTACCGTGACCACTCCAGGTTCTTTCCTGCCTCTGGGTCTTTGCATGTCCTTTTCCTTCTGCTTGCAACCTCTTCTCATTGTCACATCTCAGAGAAGCCCTCCTAAGGCCACTGTATCTAAAATAGCCCCCTACCCATTGGGGCAGGCAGGATAACAACTGGCCAAAGATGTGCACATCTGACTCCCTGAACCAATGACTGTTAGGTTACATGGCAAAGGGGAATTAAGACTGCCGATGGAATCAAGATTATAATCTCCTTAAACTAGGGAGAATATCTGGGTTGGGTGACTGTCATCACAAGAGCCCTTAAACGTGGAAGAGGGAGGCAGAAGAGGAGTCAGAGAAAGAAGTGTGACAATGGAAGTGGGCTCAGAAAGATGCTATGTTGCTGCCTTTGAAGATGGAGGAAGGAGCCATGAGCCAAGGAAGGCAGGTGGCCTCTGGAAGCTGGAGAAGGCAGGGGAATGAATTCTCTCCTAGAGCTCCTGGAAGGAACACAGCCCTGACAACACCTTGATTTTACCCCTGTGTGACCCGTGTCAGGGCTTCCGAGCTACAGAACTGTAAGGGAATCAATGAGTTCTTCGAAGCCACTGTGTGTGTGGTAACTTGTTCCAGCCGCCGTGGAAAATGATGCTGCCATATACCAGCCCAGCCTCTCACCCTCCCTAACACATCACCCGCTGTATTTCTGTCCTGGCTCTCATCACCTTCTCTAATTACCTTGTCTATTTGTCTGTCCATTCAAAGACTCCACTCCAGTGTGTGTTTTACAAAGACAGAAATGTAATTGACCTCCTTCCCCAGCTCCCCTAGCAGATTCCATATTTATTGAATGAATGCATGAATGAAGAAAAGGAAGGGAACCTCTGGAGCTCACGTTCCTCGTCTGTAGGTCTTCTTGATTCAGCAAGGACAGTTAGGATTTCTGAGAATGCACAGGAGCTTGAAAGGTGATGTGGCAGGCGACCACGGGACAGAGCGGTGGGAAAAGCAGACCAGGAATTCTTTTTTTTTTTTCTTTCTCCCCAAAGCCCCAGTACCTAGTTGTATATCCTGGTTGCAAGTCAAGGTTCTTCTACGTGTGATGCTGCCACAGCATGGCCTGATGAGCAGCGTGTGGGTCCGTGCCCAGGATCCAAACCGGCAAACCCCGGGCTGCCAAAGCCGAGCCCTCGGCCTTAACCACTACGCCGCGGGGCCAGCCGCCTAGACCGGGAATTCTGACGGCTGGCCAAACTAAGTCGGAAAATTCCGGTTCTGTTTGGGAGTAAGGCAAGGTGGAGGAGATGAAAACCCAGCCTATTTTGAGAGCGTTCTTTCCAGACTGCTTTTAATTGGGTGTGAATCTTTAGTGACCACCAGGAAGGCAGCCGAATGACCCACATGCTGCCTATTCTCTGGAAGTGTCAGGCTGGGATGCTCCCAGTTTTAACCATCCTCAACAGTTCTGCTCACTCACAGTGAGACCCAGCCCTCTGCCGACGCAGGAGTGTGTGTTTGTTTAATTAGGGTGCCGAGTACAAGCCTCATCCGGTGGCAGATGTTGCCATGTGTAATATAATAAATAAAAGTCTTTATAGGACCCAGCAGGCTGTGGAGGCTTCAGTTAGCAGATGGCGAAATATTAAACTGGCAGAGCAATAACTTCACCGCCGGAATCAGCTGGTCCCTGCCCAGATTTGCTCCGACATGAATCAACTTCCTATAGGATGTGTCACTCAGCCGCAGATTCATACCTCACCTGCCCTCCCTCCCTTCCCCGTCTAGCATCGTTTCTTGGCATCCCGTTATTAAAGTCAGCTTCCTGGGGAGTGGAATCTTGTAACCCCATTAGCTGGTCGAAGAGCGGAGCTGGCTGGGCTGGACCGTAGGGTTCCATTATGGAGGAAGGAAATGCAATAAGCCTGGGGGATGTCCTCCGGCGCCAATTTCTGCTCGGCTCCAAATTAGCCAGACTGTACGTTCCCCGGCCCCTGGGCCCTCGCGGTGCAGGAGGATGGTCCCACTTGGCTCCAGGGGTCCTCCTGCTTGGGATGGGGAAGTGGGAAGAAATGGCTAAATTAGTCCAGGGGGACCCCAGCGAATTGGAGAGATCAGGCCTTTTCAGTCTAAAAAGGGATTGACTGACATCTATACAATTGCTCAGGGTGTGGAGAGAGGGGCGTTGGACGTGTTCAGCAAACGCTGGATTATACTCCACAGGTTTACGGAGGGCTCGCTCCCACCAGCCAGGACTCTAGGTGTGGACTTTGCAGGTGCCATGAGGCAATAATAAACCCTTCTAGAACTTCTCATGTGCCAGGCACTGTTCAATGAGCTTTCTGTACCTTAATCTACTCAACTCTCCCAACAGTAAACCTTAAACCCGTTTCTTGCGTGGGGAAACTGAGGCTCTGAGAGCTGAAATGGTTTGTTCCAGATCCCACAGCTAGGAGATGTCAGAGCTGGGAGGCGACCCGAGTCTGTCTGAATTTGGGGGCGATGTTCTTAGTAGTTGCACTCTCCTTGACCCCAGGAGACTTAAACTTTGACAGAAGATGGTGACTATATGGGAGAAACACTACTCAGAAAACAGGGTGGCGAACTGATACCCGGAAGGAGAACATGGACCTGACGTTTGTTGATGTTTACTGAAACTTGCCTACTTTTTAACAGATTTTGAAATGCGTTCTGTTCTTTAATCCTTGGAGCAACCCCTTGAGACTGCTACTATTATACTCTAATGTTACTGGTGAGAAAATTGGGATCAGAAGGATGATCCGACTTGCCCAAGGTTGCACGACCAGCCGGGAGAGCAGCCTGGATGGAAACAGAGCCTGTCTGATTAAACCTCTTGCTTTAGTCATTCAACAGATTTTCCCAAAGGCTTCTTGGAAGAGGGCTTTGTAGATGGGAAGAATTCTAATAAGTGGGAATGAGGGAAAGGCAGAGGGAACAGCACGAGCAAAGCCCTGGCGGGTATGGACAACAGAGCACACGTGTACGTGTGTAGATTGGAGAAATGAGGCCCATTGCCGGAGGGACTCAGTGAAGCCTTGAATGCCGTGCTAAAAGAATTTTAACTTTCCCTCCCAGGCAACAGCAGGATGTTGACATTTTCTGAGCCAGTCCGTGAGCTGATGCCATTTCAGATCACAACGTTGAGTTTCCACTGCCCTCTTCTCCATTCATTTCTGTGGAGAAAGTGGCTTTCGAGACTGTTCTCGCCATCCAGGTCAGGGCCGCGGGGGTGTCAGGAAGTCCTGAGAGTCAGGCTTCAGAATTTCTTCCAATCCTGCCGGGTAAGGAGTGTTGGAGAGTCTGTGGCCTGGACAAGGGCTCACTGGCTGCTGCTCTTTTTGACCCTTTGAGCTCCCAACGCCTGGAATCTTTCAGTCTAGTTTTCTCTGTGTCTACCTTTGTCAGACCACCCACGTCTGTCCGCCTACCTGTCGACCTCTGAGCTGACGGGACAGACCCTCTGGGTCCCATGGACCCCCAGCCTGGACCTCTCCTCCCCAGCCTGTCCCGTGACCCCCAAACTCTGGCCTGAGCAGGAGGCATAACTCGGGGAGTTTGAGTTGAGCCTGGAGCTTCCATAAATGTCTCCTCATTTATGGGACGACCGAGTCATAGATATCAGAACTGGTTAACCAGCTCATGCTCATTTTCCTTCAAATTCATTGTCCCTGTTTAAAAATCATTACTTTGTATTCTTATTGTGGTAGCAATACGTGTTCATTGTGTAACATGAAGAAGATGCAGAAAAATGTAAACAATGAAATGACAGCCAACCGTAATCCTACAACCCAAAGACAACCATTATTAACATTGGCTCTGTTTCCTTGTAGTCGTCTGTACAGACATACACAAAACACACGCGTGGCTGTGTCTGTGAAATGTTTATGTCATTGAAATCATGTTAGATATATAATTTTGCATTCCAGTTTTTCACCCTCATAAAATCAGTACCAGTTTCTCATGTCATTGAACCTCTCTGTAAGAATTTGTAGATACGGGAAAACACCTCAAAATGATATTAAGGAAGAAAAAGCAGGATTTAAATTCATAAGTTCAATATGCCGTCAGTTGTGTTAGATAAATACGCATTCGTGCATGAATGTGCACACGCTCAAAAAACCCACAAAGATAGGGCTGGCCCAGTGGCATAGTGGTTAATTTTGCACATTTTGCTTTGGCAGCCCACGGTTCGTGGGTTCGGATCCCAGGCATGGACCGAGAACCACTCACCAAGCCATGCTGTGGCAGCATCCCACATAAAATAGAGGAGGATTGGCACAGATGTTAGTTCAGGGCCAATCTTCCTCAAGCAAAAATAGGAATATTGGCAACAGATGTTAGCTCAGGGCCAATCTTCTTCACACACACACACACAAAATCCACACAGTATGAAAGGACATCCTCCAAAATATTAACAGAGGCTGTCTCTGATGAGGTGAGTTTTACTTTCTTCTTGGCATCTTTCTGTATTTTCCACCTTTCAATAATGAATTTTTATAATGCGAAATGTTGCATGGCAACATAATATTCCAAGGTATGAACATACCATCATTTATATAATTGCTGCCCTATTGAGGGCCTTTGGGTAATTTCTATGTTTTTATAATCATAAATAATGTTGCATTAAATGTTCATATATTTGTTCACAAATATTCGAGAGTCTCTGATGCACTGTATTGTTGTGGTGCCTGTATCTGCTCATGTTATTTAATGCCTAGCATTTTACATATGAGGAAACTGAAGAGCAAAGGAATCACTAAGCTACTTGGGGGCAGAGGTGGGTCTGTGCATTCAGGTCTTTCAATTCTGAGACTTTGTCTTTCCCAGACCACCTCCCCCCAATCTCTAGTTCCCTTTTAGCAGAATGGTGGCAAATCAGGGGCTTCACTCTGGGTATTGAGTCACAGATCTTTCTTCCCCCAGCTTTATTAAGATATAATTGACACATAACACTGTGTAAGTTTAAGGTGTACAACGTGATGATTTGATACACCTATATATTGTGAAATCATCACCACAGTAAGTGTAGTTAACACTGCCAGGACCTCACACAGCTACCTTTTTTTGAGCTCTTATTGACTATAGTCTTCGTGCTTTATATTAGATCCCAGAACTTATTCATCTTATATTCGAAACTTTGTACCCTTTCAAAGACCAACATCTCTTCATTTCCCCACCCTCCAGCCCCTGGCAACCACCATTCTACTCTCCATTCCTGTGAGTGCAGCTTTTTTAGATTCTGCAGATAAGTGAGATCATATGGCATTTGTCTTTCTGTGTCTGGCTTATTCCACTTACCGTAATATTCTCCAGATTTATCCATGTTGTCACAAGTGGAAGGGTTTCCTTCCTTTTTATGGCTGTATAGTATTCCATATTCTGTTCATGTGTCTGTCTGTGTGTGTGTATGTATGTATATATCACATTTTCTTTATCCATTCATCCATTGATGGACACTTAGACTGTTTCCATGTCTTGGCTATTGTGAATAATGCTGCCAGGAACATGGGGGTGCAGACATCTCTTTGAGATAATGATTTCATTTCCTTCTGGGTAAAGATACCCAGAAGTGGGATTGCTCTCTTAAGCAAACTATCTATCAAAATAGTTCTATTTTGAGTTTTGTGAGGAACTCCCATGCTTTTTTTCTATAATGGCTGCACCAATTTACATTCCCAGTAACAATACATAAGGATTCCCTTTTCTCCCCATCTTTGTCAGAACTTGTTGTCTCTTGTCTTTTTTAAAAAAATTTATTTTTATTTATTTCTTTTTGAGGAAGATTAGCCCTGGGCTAACATCTGCTGCCAATCTTCCTCTTTTTGCTGAGGAAGCCTGGCCCTGAGTTAATATCCATGACCATCTTCCTCTACTTTATATGTGGGACGCCTACCACAGCATGGCTTGCCAAGTGGTGCATGTCCACACCTGGGATCCAAACCAGCGAACTCTAGGCCACCGAAGCGGAATGTGCGAACTTAACCACTGTGCCACCGGGCTGGCCCCTATCTCTTGTCTTTTTGATGACAGCCCTTCTAACAGATGTGAGGTGATGACGGGTCTCCCCGAATATGGTGCAGTAGAGTGCCTACCTGGTCCTTACCTTCCCGCCCGGTGCCTCCTTCTGGCACATGCACCAGCTAAAGCATGGCGGAGCGTGTACTCTTATGGGCAGACCCACACTTGTCTTCCTGGGTAGCTGTCCTCCTTCTGCTTGACAGCTGCACTTTCTGGTAGGCCCATCACAGGTGTGGTTTGGTGACACTGTCTATCTGCTTGAGATGGTTCTTGCTCTCCAGCTTGGTGCCATTTGAGATGACACATTTGAAGCCCAGCTCAAATGTCACCTCCTCTCTGGAGTTTTCCAGATACCCTCAGACAAAGTTCCCAGCTCTCTGTATCTTTCCCTGGTGCTTCGTTTATGGCCACATTAAAAACCATCCCTCACTGTACCATGGTTCTTTACGTACCTCCTTGCCTCGTCTACTAGTTCCCTAAGGTCTGGGGCCACATGTTATCCACTTTGCTACCTTGTCCATTTGCTCCTGTTTCTCAGTCTAGCCACTTCCCTCCACCTCTACTGCTCCTACCCAAGTCCCTGCCATCTGCCATCTCCCACCTGGACCACTGCACCGGTGTCCTAACGGGACTCCTTGCTGCCACTCTTGTGCCCCTTGCAATCCACTTCCCACATGGTAGGGCAAGGGGTCATTTGAAATCACCAACCAGGTGTGCCCAACAGCCCAACAAGGTCTGGCCCCTGCCTGCCTCGCTGACATCATCCTGGTGAACTCTCCTCCTTACTCACTAGACTCGGCTCCCTCTGATCGTTCACAAATCACTTTTTAATCCCATGATTCCGTGCGATAGTTTGGATGATTGCCCAGCAAATGTTTCCTCCCTTTTCTCTTCAATTATGGTTGGAGTTTGCTTCCTCATCCCATGATTTTAGACTTGGCCAGATGACTCATTTTGGCCAGTAGGATATCAGTGGGCAGGACACGAACCGAGGTTGAAGTAGGATTGACTTGTTGGCTTCCGCTCTTCACTTCTGCCATGGCCACGAGAGCAACAAGCCCTGGGTAACCCGCTGGTCCCAGGAGAACAAGACATGCATGGCGCAGAGCTGAAGTGACCTGGTGGCCTGGAGCCAAGCCCGCCTGGATCAGCACACCCAAGCCGAACCATAGACGCGTGAACCAGATACAAATGCTTGTGGTTGTGAGCCACTGGCCACGTGCTACACAGCACTGTGGTGGCCTAGTTGACCAATACGTCCTCTTCTACTTTCTTTGCAGTCAGTGCATTTGAAATTCCATCTTTTCTCATCGGGCATAGTTTCCCTGAGAAAAGAGACAACGCCCATTTGTTCACTCTCTGATGCCAGCACTTAGCACATAGTAGGTGCCAAATAAATATTGATTGAATGGCTGACGATCCTAAGAATACTTAGCTCAGTCCCTGTACCCAATCAGCATTGGCTGAAGGGAATTGTTGAACCACCCAGATCAGTTTGTGTTGCATCCTGACAAATACATCTTTAAACTCAAGTTGGTGCATGGACCAAAAATGGTTAGCGTGAGCTCTCGTCTCCCCTTTCCTGCTCCCCTGCCACACAGAAGAGCCTCCTTGTGAGGTTACGCACGCCGAAAACAGACGATGTGTCAGCTCAGTAATTTCAACCATGAATCTGTACTTGCTTAAAGATGAACTTGTTTGGAAGAAAAATGAGAAGATGGCTTGTGACCGTCCAACACAGTCCCTGGATGAGTGCATCAATTTTGGTTCTTGGCAGGTCCAGCACACACGAGAAAAGAAAAACGCTGAGGTCAGCAGCAGAGAGAAGCCACACTTCTTATTTTCACAAACACAGTTTTGGGGATGGTAATCGTATCTATTAGCAGAGGTGACACCACCGTGGGCCTGGCAGAAAAATGAGCTCTCCCACATTGCAAAATGAGCAAAGTGGAGATCGATAAATCACAAAATTAGTTGAGACATCATCTATCTTTCGTGGCTTTCCTTTTATTCCCGCCACGGTCCCTCAGGACACTAATTCATTTATTACGTTTTATCGTTGGGAAAACACGTCAAGGTTTAGAGGCTGCTCTCAGTCAGGGGAACAGGGGCAAGAACGTGTGTCATTAATTAGGCAGGATGGGGAGGTTCAATGCAAACGCTGGTGTCCACAGACTTCCGTCAATTGAGTTTTCGCTGCCTCTGTGTCTTGTATGACTTCGTCAAAAAGGAGTGCTATTGAAATACACCCTGAGAGGGAGAGAGAGAGGGATGTGTCCTCTCACTCTGAAGAAGCAATAAATTTAGGGACAAACCAGGTGATAAGCCAGACGTAATTTGAGTTGTCTAAAGATCCTTTCTGTTATCTGCCTGTAATTGAAGTAAATGTGGGAAGCTGGAGGATACAGAGCTTGGGACGGATGTATCTGTTACCTAGCGGCCACCTTCTTGATTCTAAAACACATGTTGGACAGGTTTTTACGGTTTCTAAGTCATGATGCATTTTTCATTTGATGTGTGCATTTAACGTAGGTTTGGTCATACATCTAAAGAATCCTAAAATCAAGGAAACATGGCAGTTTGTTAGATTGTCTCGGTTATCAATTGCTGCATGTGAGATCACACCCTAACTTAGTGGGTTCAGACTAATTTATTATTGCCATGATGCTGGAGGTTGGCTAGGCTCAGCTGGCAAGCCTTCTGCGCCATGTGACATTCACTCGAGCTGTAGTCATTTGGGAGTTTGACTTGGCTGGAGCATCCAACGTGGCTCACTCACATGGCTGGTGAATTGGTGTTGGCTGTTGGCTGGGAACTCAACCGGAGTGCCTCAGTTCTCTTCCATGCATCCTCTCTATGTCGCTTGGGCTTCTCCCAGCATGGCAGCTGGTTTTGAATGGGCAGGAAGTGAAAGTTGCCCGTCCTGTTAAGGCTTGGAAGACCTGGCACGTCACTTCCATCACATCCTATTGCTCATAGCTGCTCATAAGGCCAGCCCAGGCTAAAGGAGAGGGGAAATGGCCCCGTTTCTTCACATGAAGGGTGGCATGCATGTTGGGGGCCATCTTTGGAAGTTAGGAACCAATGGACTCTGGCGCAACATCTAATGTAGACCCAGCTTTATGTTTTATGAATCAGAACACCTCCTTTCCTTTCTTCTCTGTGCAAGGAGTTTGGAAGGAAGCAAGGAAGAAGTTTTCGCTAGAAGGAAAAGGGCTGTGTGCTCTGACGAGGGGAGTGGCCGGTGGTTTCTCAGAGCTGGTGTTAAGCCCCTCTGGTTCTTTGGTGTTCATAGAGCAAAGCATCAACGATTTTTCATTCTCTACCCCCAGCCCCCACCCAAGGCACGTTTCCCTCAGACTTTCCCATCTCGGTAAATGCCACCACCATCCACTCAGTTGCTCAGGTCCTTAAATTTGGAGTCATCCTTGCCTTTTTTCTCTCTCCCACATTCCACATCCAGTTCATCAGCGAATCACCAAGATACACCCACAAGCCTTCTATCTACTTCTATCCATCTTCTGTGCGACCCCCCTTGTCCAAGCCACCATCCCATCTCCCTTGGGCTGTTCCAGTAGCCTTTATAACTGGTCCCCCTGCTTTACCTCTTACCCTGTTCAGTCTATTCTTCATATAGTAGTAAGAATGATCTTTAGACTAAATGTAGTCAGATGATGTCACCCACTCCCCCACAACCCCACTTACAACTCTCCAGAGTCTACCCATTGTACTCAGAATAAAACCCAAAACTCAAACAACTTGCCATGGTTTACAAGGGCCTTCAGGATCTGGCCTATGCCCACCTCTCTTGGCTCATCCCCCAGCACCCTCCCTCTTGCCACACTGGCCTTTTTCTTGTTCTTTTAGTGCACCATATTCATTTGCACCTCAGGACGTTTGCACCTACTTTTTACTCTGAAAAGTGCCAGGCTCTGGGGGTGCATCATGGAGAGACCCTGCTCTCATGGAGCTTTCAGAGAAGGAAGCCAGCAAATGAGTCAACACACGGACAAATGTCAAGAGACAGTGATCAGGATGAGGGGAAATAAAATGAGGTACAAGGTCGGAGAGTGATGGAAGAGGCTGCCTCCATTTTGATAGGTAGTCAAGGAAGGTTCTCTGAGGAGGTGGCTTTGAGCAAAGACCCTAATGAATGGAGGGGGTGAGCCATGCAGATACCTGGGGGCAAATGGGGCAGAGGAAGGAGCTGTCAGAGGCTCCAAGGTGGGCAGCTACCTGCGAGGTTTGGAGCTGGGGGCTGTCACCATCAAACATGCAATGACAGAAGCCTTGTAGTTCAATATGAAAGTCATGCAGTGGAGGCTGTGGCGAGTTCTTGGTGGGGGGTTTCCAGGAGGAGGGGTCTTCCTTTTAGGGAAGCATCCTGGGGTCTGTGTGCTCAAAGGAATGGTTCGTTGACTTGCACAGCAAGGGCCTGTCCTCAGCTCCACTGCTGCTCTGCTCTGCCTGCTGCCTCCTGGTGCTGGGTTCAGAGCTTGGGGCTCCGCCAGCTTCATTTCTGCTCAAGAGCAGATGCCTGACACCACGGCCAAGTGCCAGTCCTGCCGATGATGAAATCTTCGTGTCCCTCTCGACACTTCTCAAAAGGACAGAAGAGTGGCAAGTTCTCATTCTGACCTTTTCTTTGTGTTCTGTCACCCCCAAAGCAGGTGCATCAGAAAGTGCATGGGGTCTGGGCTGAGAGGGGCCCAGAGGTGAATTCCACCATGATTTTACTGCTGTGGGATTTTAGTGACAGTTGTTGTAAACCCGGACTTGATGGGGGTCCTTGGTGATGGTTCTCAGATTTGGATGATGTATACCTGGTTTTGTGGCTCTTTCCTTTCGTTTTCAAATTTTGTTTTGTACACGTAAAACATGTACACCATGCCAAATAAGCAGTATATTAAAAAGGTATCCTCGAAGCACAGGGGTGCAAAGCCGGGGCTGGGGAATGGTGGCCCTGGCGGGAGGAGGGGGCATTCTGTCACTACTCTTGCTCAGCACTTGCCAGCACCCGGTGACAATAAAAAGCACATGACCTTTAGTTGCTTTCTTCCCCCCTCATTTCACAACGTTTATTCCTTCATAGACCATTCAGTGTGTCTCATACATTCTTAAAAATAAATCTTTTATTTTGGAATGATTTTAGATTTACAGAAAAGTTGTAAAGCTGGCACAGAGAATTCCCATACTCACCCTTCATCCAGGTTCCCCACATATTAGTATCTTATACGACCACAGGATATTTGTCAAAACTAAGAAATTAACATCGACATGATATTATTAACTAAACTTCAGACTTTATTCACATTTCACCAGTTTTTCCACTAAGGTCCTTTTTGTGGACCCAGGATCCAATCCAGGACATCACATTGCATTTAGTAATTTGATTATTGCTTCTACGGACAGTGTGCCCGACTGACCACATCCGGTGAGCAGACCACTCCCACACTCTTCCTTTCTGTTCCTATTATCTCTGTCCTTCTCTCCCCACCCAAGGGAACCATTTTCTGCTGATTTATCCTTCTATTGTTTCATTTTGAAAATTTAAACAAATATATATTCTCATCCCTTTCCTATACAAAACTATGTACTCTTTCCTGAGCCTTGCTCACTTCATTTAAAGATATAAATTGGAGACCACTCCATATTGGGGCATAGAGATCTCCCTCATTCTTTTAATGTGACTTCATGGTGCTCTGTTGGGTGGATGTACCACGGTTTATTCAACCATTTTCCCATTGGTGGACATTTGAGCTGTTTCCATTTATTGGCTATTACAATACGGCCATGAATCCACTGTGGTTCTCTTAGAAAAAAGATGAGGCTGGGAGGAAGAAAAACGATATTCATTTGAAAACCCATAGGGCCGGCCCGGTGGTGTGGTGGTTAGAGTTTGTGTGCTCTGCTTTGGCAGCCCGGGGCTCGCAGGTTCAGATCCCAGGAGCAGACCTAGCACAGCTCATCTAGCCATGCTGTGGTGGCGTCTCACATAAAACAGAGGAAGATGGGCACAGATGTTAGCTCAGCAACAATCTTCCTCAAGCAAAAAGAGGAAGATTGGCAGCAGATGTTAGCTCAGGGCCCGTCTTCCTTACAAAAACAAACAAACAGAAACCCATAAAGAATGGAACTGGAGTGCCTTTTCTAAGGAAACCCAGGGACCCCTAAAACTTATCTTTCCTCCCTTAAGAGATTGTCCCTTTGCGGTGGCCTTGACAGGGCGCAGGCTTTGAAGATGCATCCTTGGTGATAAGACAGAGATCCTAGAGACAAGGCGTCAACATTGGCACTTGAACTTGCTTTGCAACAGTTGCTGGGGAAAAAAAAAATTATGCCCTCTCAGGAAGTGGACTCCAGTCAATAAGGCCTTCAGTGCAAACATTCTCTTGGAATAATTTATTAACTCCCTGCAGGCCTTGCGGTCAGGCACAATTAGAATCTCCTTCCACAGAGGCTGCGTGCCACTTAACAGGCTGGGGCCATGGCCCGTAACAGGGAATTGAGGAGGCCCAGGGGACGTCTGTGATCTGAGGCCTGTGAGGATGGAATGGAGGAAACAGCTCGATGTAGAGAAGAGCCAGGGCTGTGCAGGTGCACAGATCTGGGTTCAAATCTTAAGTCTGTTAATTTTTTAGCTGGAGTCCTTTGGCCAAGTTACTTTACGTCTCTGAGCCTCAGTTTCCTCATCTGTCTGATGGGTGTAAAGATCGTGGTGAGGTTTAAGTGAGCTCAAATATGTAAAGGACTCAGCATAAGGTGCATAATAAATGACAGGTCATTAGCCTGGGAAGAAGTTTCAACTCCAGGGCGCACAAACATGGAGGAGTTTTATTTTTTCGATCCTCTTACCCAGCGTGTGTTAAATCTCTCTACCCCACTGGGTGGCAGATCCCTTCGCTTTCTGACTACTTTCAGCTCTTGAAAACCTCAGCCAGCTCCAGTTTAAACGTCCACTTTCAGATCCATGGAAAAGTTCGCTCCCTTCCCAATGGCAGGCACCTGAAGAGAGGTGTGTGTGTGTGTGTGTGTGTGTGTGTGTGTGTGTTTAGCTGAGGTGGGAGAAGGGAGAAGGAAGGGACAGGCGTACCCATCACTTACCTTGGCAAGGCTGCAGCTGTGGAGGGCGTTTCTGACCTCACTCCGGCTGACCCTGGGTCTGTCTGTGGCTCCAGACTTTTGCAAATGCGGTGGCTCTGTCATTGGTGGTGGGCTTGGTTCCAAGCTCACCTGCGTCCCATGTGTCACTGAGACTCCTAAGGGAGAGCCAGCTCTGCCTCCCTCTGGCCCCTTAGAATCATCCAGGGCCCCAAGCTCCTCACTCAGTGGCTCCCCGTACACCGCACAGCTCTCTCTGGCTTCCTCCTGCACTGCAGAGTCAGGGGCATCCCAGAGGAGCTCTGAGGGTTCAGGCATGAGAGGGGGGATGCCCACCTCATCCTTTTCTCCCATGCTCTGCTCAAAATAAACGTTCCCAAGAAACCTCACTTGGCTTTGCTCTGATGACAGCACTGGAGGGGTCTGGCGGTTCAGGGATGGAGACGCTAGCCCATCCTTCTTGTGGTCACTCCCATCCCCGGCTCCAGGGTAGGTGACCATATAATTTATTGTCCAAACTTAGATTCTTCTGAGTATGAAGGGGAGTGGGGAGTTATTAATGTTTCTGCTGAGACTACAGGTATAAATCAGGACCATCCCAGGCAAACGTGGGATGTAGGATTACCCCCTCTAGGAGCAATTTCTCTAGGAGATCTCCTACCCTGAGCGAGGCACCAACTGTCTGCCACAGTCATCAATTCCAGAACAATAGGAAAATTCCCACTCGATGTCCTGTTACAGCAGCAATGATAACAGAGTAGGTGGCAGTGAGGATTAAATGAGAGAGCATATTTAAAACATTTAGCCCAGCTGCCAGCACATAGTGGGTGCTCATAGTAGGTCCTCTTGCCTCTGCTCCCCATTCCACGCCACAGAAACTCTATCTGTCCAGTCCACTCTCTGAATTCAAAGCCAAATGATAATAGCTCACATTCATTAAGAACTGACTAAGTGCCGGGGGCTGTGCTAAGCACTTTATATGCCTTACCTTTTTCAATCCTAACAACAACCCTTAGGTAGGTAGATATTATTATGCCTATTGTACAGTTAAGACAACTGAGGCTCAGAGAAGCTAAGTGCCTTCCCAAGGTCACAGCACATAAGAGGGAGAGCTACGGTAGGAACCCAGGACCGCCTGACTCCATGGTCCATGCCTTTCCCCATTCTGCTACATGAGGAGTTGAGAAAAGAGGAGTCTAGATGGGGCTGAGCCTTTTAATTTCTGAGCAGACAAGCGAGAGATCCGAGACCTGTCATCCAATGGGGGTAAGTACGTGAAGGTTCTCTCTGAGTTGGAGGGGGAGCCATGAGCAAGAGTGAGAGATCAAGAGAGTCCTTGGACCCATTCCTGAGGGGTCTGAGATGGTTGGAAAGAACCCAACCATATGCAGGAGGGTGGATACCACGTGGGAGCAAGGAATGGGAGACCTGACGCTGTGTTATCTGTTTTTGATCCACTGATCTGAGATGATGGAGGGCATTTAGAGCATCTGAATCGATAGAGTGTCCAATTCAATCAATTGATGGTCCAGTTTTGCAAGCATTTTGACTTTGGTTCCCTCCAGCATTTCGTTGAAATGCCTTGGATTGGTTACGTTCCCAGTCAAATCCTGATTGACACATTTGCATCAAGTGTCTTTAAATGCCCAGCTCTGTGGTGGTCAGCTGGGGGGAAATGTGGTCTGTCCTCAAGGAGTTACTATGTAGCCGGGGCGGAAACAGTGTGGAACAATCTGCTCTATCTTCATCTGCCAAAGATTGCTTATTGCTTGTATTTACTTATTTATGTTTGCCATGCTTTGGTATTGTCCTTTAACTTTGCTCTTGGCAGATGTTGTAGTTAGCTGGTGCTGGAAGAATGCCACATGACAAACCTTCCCCATACTCTGTGGCGTGTAACAATGGACATGCATTTAGCTCGTGCATCTGGGGAGATGGCTGGGAGGTTCCGCTGAAGTCAGCTGGGCTTGCTCACGCAACTGTAAGTCATCAGGGAAATTTCTGAGTTAGGCTGGGCTCAGCTGGGCAGTTCTGCTGCAGGTTGCAGGTCTGTGGGTTTGCCTGAGTCAGCTCGACTCCACGTCTCTCTCACCCTGTTTGGACCAGGCAGCTAACCAGGGCGTGTCCTCCTCACGGTGATGGCAGAGATGCAAGAAATCCAGCTGCACAAACTCGTCAAAATCTCCTGCTTGCATCATGTCTGTCTTCATCCCATTGACCAAAGAAAGTCACATGGCCAAGCCCAAACTCAAGGAGTGGGGAGAAACTACCAAGTTACATGGCAAAGAGAATAAGCGCAGGGAGGAGAGGAGAACTCAGAGGAAGCTGTAAGAAATAGTCACGAAGGACTCCTGGTGTGCTGATGCTGTTGAGAGGGTTTTCTACTTTACCCCCAAGTGCCTGTCATGTCTCTGCATCAGAGAAGCTATTCTTCCCGTGAGCCACTGGGGTGCTTTTACTAGATGGATGCCATGAATCTCATATTTCCCTCTTTGCTATGGCCAGCAGGAAGCTCAGAGTCAGATTTCAGCTCATCTCTTCCTTATGGTTATAATCACCATTCCTGATCCTTACCTGATCCCAACCCACCACGGCTTCATCTTATCTTCTCTTTCTAAGACATCCTCACTTATTTATTTTATCTTTGTTGTATTGCATAGGTTAGCAGCTATAGCTCTTTTCTTGAATAAGGTGGGGTATAAAAGAACACACCTAAAGGCCTGATGAGGGATACAGATAATCCATTCCACTGATATTCACTGAACACCCATTGTGTGTCAGGCTCTGTACCCGGTACTGAGGTTATGCGATTGAGTCTTACACATGCCCTGACATCGAGGACCTCATGTGACAGACAGTAGGCTATAGCAGGGTTTCTCAGTGTCAGCACTGTTGACATTTTGGGCTGGATAATCCTTTGTTGTGTGCATGTGGGGGGCTGTCCTGTGTATTGTAGGATATTTAACAGCATCTCTGGGCTCCACCTACTAGATGACAGTAGCCATCTCCCAACCCCAGTTGTGACAATTAAAAATAGCTCCGGATTTCCCGAATGTCCCCTGGGGAGCACCATCACCCCTGGCTGAGCACCACTGGGCTATTCTAAGTGTAACTGTAGGAGGTTGGGAGCCCAAGGACGGCTTGCTAGAGGAGGTGATACCAGAGTGGGAGCCTGGAAGCCACTGGCTGGAGCCAAGTGAAGGAGAAAGGAGAGGTCACTTCTGTTACATGGAGCAGCAGGTGTCGGTGGAGCTGCATGGGGCTGGGCAGGAGCGATGAGAGATGGAGTCAGAGATGCAGGCAGAGCCAGGCCCTAAAGGTGTGGTCCTTTGGCTGCGACACAGACCTTGGATGAATTTGATTCTGTACATTGATGTTTGTCAACCTGCAGGAGGTCTGAGAAGGGACATGTGTTAAACATGCAGATTCCTGGGCCCCAGCCCAGGGATTTTAATCCAGGATGGATATTACGAAAAACACTATTATGAAAATTTGTGTGTAGTTTTTACATGGACGTATGTTTTAAATTCTCCTGGATGTGTACATAGGAGTGGATTGCTGGGTTATATGGCTAACTCTATGCTTAACCTTTGGGAACTGCCAGATTTCCTCTCCAAAGCGACTGCACCGTTTTATATTCCCACCAGTAGTGTATGAGGGTTCCAGTTCCTTCCTATCTTCACCAACACTTATTGATGTCTGTATTTTTAATTATATCCATCCTAGTGGGTGTGAGGTGGTATCTCATGGTGGCTTGGATTTGCATTTCCTTGATGGCTAATGATGTCGAGCATCTTTTCACGTGCTTGGGGTCGAACAGCGTGTTGTAAAGCTCCCCCACCGTATTCTCCAGTGGAGGCAGAGCTGTGAACTACCTGTCTGTGTCAAGGGAAAGCAGAGATGCTTGTGGGGCAGTGTAGTTGGGAAAAGTTTCCTGGAGGAAGGGGAGCAACCTAGAGAGGTTAGACTTGCAGGTGGACCTGCTAAAAGCATGAGATGCTCCCAGGACCCCCTAAGGAGGGATTGGGGGAAGAAGAGCTGACAAGGGGAGAGCCCGGAGAGGAGGCTTCTGCAGGGGTGGAGTGGAGGGGGTCTAACTGGACAGAGAAGAGTGGAAATGGAAAGGGGGGGCTGGCCGGGAGAGACACGGAGAGTTGGAATAGATAGGACCTCAGGCTGATGAAGTACTGGGGGCAGGGGAGAGGCGGGAGGGGAAAGGAAGAGTCAGATTTGCAGTTGCTCTATTTCAGTGGCAGAAATGGGGAATCCATTTTGGGGAAGAAGATGAGAATGGGTCAGATCTGGAATAGGAGCAGAGAGGAGGTGGGGACAGAAACAGAGTAAATCTGGGGCATGTCCTTTTACTCTTCTGGGCCTCCTCTGGCTTGTCTCTAAATTGGGGGGTGACAATCTTTTGTTGGAGGGTGTGCATGGCGATTAAGAGAGGTAACATTATAGCCTGGAAAGCTGCATTGACATACACTTTGTGCATACATCTAGTTTATTACCTTGTATTATCATTTACATTTGGCTCTCTCTCCCTACGAGTCAGTCTCGTCTGTCTTTGTAACTGTCTTGTGTATTTGTACCACCTTAGCGCCTGCAATGGATCAGGGCCTGATTTGGTTTCCTTCCCTTCCCCTTCTAACAGTCCAGCATTCACCCTGTGCCAGGAGTTGTAGGTATCGCTTCTGTTCTGTCCACTGCCAACGACCATGCAAAGTTCCCATCCTTGGTTTACAGACGAGCAAAGCAAGCCCCCCAGAGTTACTGGTCTGTGGGCTGAGTAAATTCGCAGTGCCGTGGGGGAAGGGAGTAAAAGTTTATTGGCTGGCTCTGTGTTCTATGCCAGATCACGTAGTTTCTCTTATTGAATCCTCCGGTCATCCAGTAAGCTGGGCATGATTATCCCCATTTTGCAGATAAGCCAACGAATTGTTCAAGACCTCACAGTTAGTGCATGGCAGGGTCTGACTGCAGAGCCCCTGGCTCCCCACTCTGGCGCACGGCCTCCGCGGAGACCTCCAGGCGATGGGAGAAGGGATTACGGAGCAGGAGGGTCTGCAGAACTGGGAGGAGGCGCTCTGGGATCGGCGCCTGCAGTGCCACCCTCCGCTCCTAGATGGCGCCCAAGGCTCGGCCTCCGGGACGCACCTGGGCTCCCGCGCGCCTCTGATGAAGAGGCTGCTGGTTTTTAGGCAACAATTTATTGCAAGAAAAGCAAGAAATAATAATAAAAAAAGGTCTTTGTTTTGTTTTTGTCTCCCCTTGCAAAACTACTCTATTGCCTCTAAGCCGGCATCTTTGTAGCTACATCAGCCTAAGATGCTGGCAAAACCCGGGGGTGGGGGCAGTGAGGACATTGGCAGGGTGAGACATTTCCAGCAAAAACTAAAGTGAAATGCGCCCCCCCCCGGAAAGCAAGGCTTCTGTCATTTAGAAGAAAGACTGTTGTCAGTCGTGGAGGAAAGAGTTTCTCTTTTGGGGCCTGACCCCGCCATTTGTGCATCTAGAAGATGGATGGCTAAGTCATGGGTCTGAATTCAGGTCTTTCGGTGTAATTTTGCTCCCCTCATTCGCCTTTTTTTCTTTCTTTTAAGTTAAAATATTTGTTACCTAGACTGGGGTTTGTGAACATGATGAGTGAAGCGGGCTCAGGGTAAAGCATAGGGAGTGGTGAGGCCTATGGCAAACTGGAGGTGCCTTTCTCTGTTTAAGGAGGCAACTGGTACTCAGCTCCAGCTACAGGGTGATGCTGTATTGTCTACTTTTTATATTTTTTTGGCCTGATTTTTAAAAAGTGAAAAAATCTTGATTTTTTTTGGGATATTTCCTAATGTTTAGCAGTTACCGACTGTGTAAAAAAGGGGGAGGGGGTGGAAATACTCAATGTGGTCTCTGGTGTTGACAAACTAGAATGGCCTCCTACCACATCCTCCTGAGTGTGTGTGTGTGAGAGAGAGAGAGAGAGTGTGTGTGTGTGTTGAGGAAGATTAAAAGAGTGATATCAGACCACACTTGCTTACCCAGGTGGCGAGGGCAAGAGAGCGGCTGTGTTGACTGGAGAACTCAGGAGATGTCCAGGAGCCTTGGAAGGTTGCGTGGGAGGATCTCGGGTGCTGGGTTTTGTCTGTTTTTTGTCTGGTTTGCCCCCATGGCCAAGGAGGGGACGGGGAGGGGGCAGCGTGAGAGGAGTGGAAGTCGAGGGGCTAAGACAGGGCACAGAGCGTCAAGTTAGCTCAGAAAACTCTTGCCCAGCTGTTTGGAGAGGCAACTTGGCTGGATTTTCAGCTGCTGGGACCCATGATCAAAGGAGAAACAGAACCGTCCTGAGAAATTGTGAGTTGTGTCATCTTTATTTTCTATGTCCCTCATCATGGTTCTTCTTAAAGTCTAAACTGGGGATTCTCTTCATGCACACGGTGGATTTGAATCTTCGCTCTATGCCCTTCTCCCCATTCTTTTTTGCTTTGGCCCCCAGGGAGCTTAGATCCCAGTTGGAGTCCAAATGCCTAAAAATTGTGCGGAACCTCGTGGATTGAATAGATGCGTTTCCCGTTGGTCTTCATTTCCTGTTCTGTATATATTTTCCCTGGCTTTATCTTTTAATTGCATTTTCCAATTGTGTCGTGTTGCGTCGCTCCTCGGAAGCTGCGTCCAGTGTTTCGTGGAATGAATAAAAATGCTAGTGTAGCGGGGCCTTCGGGCTGACTGAGCTGGAGGTCTAGGTGCTTTTACTGTGGACAATGTTTCTCTCTCCTCTGCAGCCCCCCAGGCTGGAGCTGTGGTCATGGGCAGGAGGAAGATGGAGGGGATGGACCAGCATCTGTTTTCCAGTTAGCCTGCTGTGCTGGGTCTGAGGTCCTATGATTAGAGGGACAGAGACTGACAACTGTTTTTCTTGGGAGGCTTAGTGACATCCTAGGCAGGGTGTGGTGGCCAGAAGTTGGCAGAACTCTCAGAGGGACTTTACGAGGCTCTGGAGACCAGTGGAACAGCTTCAGGGCCTGGGCGACAATGGCTGACACAGGGTTGACAATGTGCCATTCTCCTAGGCTCTGTAGGGAAGCTTGCTATTTGCTGTTCTTAGCTCAACAGACTGGAAGCTTTGGGGTCATCTGGAATAATCTGCTGGCTGGAAACAAAGCAATGAGGCTTCCCTCAGCCTCTCTGTGGGCAAACGTGGGCCAGAGCAGATATGGAAGACGTTGGGGGGGCTCTGTGAAATGCAGATGGCATCACGGAGACTCTTCAAGTTGACTAGAGACCACGTTGAGGGGGCCTAATTACCGCAGACCCTCCAGATAAAGGGGGCACACGCTGTCAGTCATTTGTATATAATAGAAAGTACGACTTGTTTGTCAGGATCTCTCAACGTTGGAAATGCACATCCCCATTGATCCAGCAATTCCACTTCTTGGACTTGAGCCTACAGAAACGTTCAGGTGTGTGGAATAACGTCTGTTCAAGATGCTCATTACAGTGTGGGAGATTGAAATTTGCCACCTCTTTGGCTTGATTATATTTAAAAACAAAAGACTCCAGAAAGAAGCTTTGACCTTTCCATAACTGTCTAAAAGAATTTAAGATAGAAGGCCTGTCCTGTGAAGGAGCTGTCACCATAGAGAACTATAGTGTAATATGCACTAGGCGTGGTAGACAGGGAAGAACTTGGCAAGGCCCATTTTTATCAAAGTTAGATGGCCCAGCAAACATTTGTTTACAAAATATTTGCTTTTCCTTCTCTGTCTGAATTGCCTTCCTCCCCTTTGAAGTCCCAAACCACTACCCCCAACCTCCTCCTTTGTCTTCAGCTGAAGATGGTATTTAAGGTGGCGGCTTCCACCATTTTGGTGAGTTACTCAGCTTTCCTGGGTTTCTCCTGTGTACACATGCTATTAAACTTGTTTGATCTCCTCCTGTTACTCTGTCTCATGTCGATTTAATTCTTACACCAGCCAGAAGGACCTAGAGGGTAGGGGAATGTTCCTCATCCTCTACATGCATAACAAATTATGGTACACCCAGCAGGTTCAAACAGCATACATTTATTATCTCAAGGTTTCCATGGGTCAGGAGTCTGGCCATGGCGTAGCTGGCCCTCTGCTCAGGGTCTCACCAGGCTGTGATCAGGGTCTCAGATGGGCTACCTTCTCATCTAGAGGTTTGGCTGGAGAAGAATCCACTTCCGAGTTCATTGGTCTTGTTGGCAGAATTCCTTTCCTTGGGGCCATAGAAGTCATGGTGGCTTGTTTCTTCGAGGACAGCAGGAGAATGAGGATGAGTCTTCTCAGAATCATGAAAGTATCAATACAAATATTTGTAAATACATAGAATGACGTAATCAAGGAAGTGATACCCCATCCATCACCTTTGCCATGTTCTGTTGGCTGGAAGCAAGGCACAGTAGAGAGGAAGGGATCTTCCAGGGCATTCCTACAGGGAGTGGAGAGCTTGGGGTCCTGATCTACCGGCAACCTATGCAGCCCTGTCTCTGGCTGATTCTCAACAAACCCCCTTCACTTGAGATGCAACAGCCTACCTGCCATGGTCCCATCTGCCTCTTCACACCTCTGTGCCTTTGAATAGGCTGTTCCTTGCACTCACCATGCCGCCCCCACTCCTGGCTGCTGAGCTAACACCTAATCATCATCTTTCATCTTCATCTTCCGAGGTCCCCTCCCCAGGCTTGAGGCGACCTTCTTCTGTGCCCCTTCTGACACATTCCTTCTATCCTAAGTACGACACAAGTATTGTAACTTGGCTTTTTCCTTCTTCCTCTATACCCCCACCCCCCAAACCAGATGGCCATCTCTTGGAGAATAGAGATCCTGTCTGATTTATTTCCAATGTCACACATGTTTTAAAGATAAAAATCAAGGGAAAAAAATGAAGTTTTTGCAACTGGGCTGATACCAGGAATTTCTGAAAGCGTGTTTTATGCATACCAGGGGAATAATTGTGATACTAATAACAATATCAACTATTTCTGAGTGCTTCATATGACTATACGCTTTACAGGCATAGCTCATTTAATCCTCTTAAACACTCTATGAAGGAGTACCATTTTTGTTCTTTTCTTTTGGATGAGGCAAATGAGGCACAGAGAGATCTCACACACGCTCGCACTCATACACACATACGCACACCGATCCTAATGCGGTTCTGTCATTTACCATCTATGTGACCTTGAGGCAATTTGCTTAGTCTTTGTTTCCTCATTGCTGGAGTGGGGGAAGATTTGTTGTGATTATTAAAAAATATTATTCATAAAGTTATTGGCACATAGTAGATAATCAATGTTAATGCCTCCTTCCCCAAACAATGACCTCTGACAACTTGTCCAAACATTGATGCTTCAGGAATATTATTAATTCTTAAACATTGGAGAAGTTGACCTCTCATTGGCTGGTTCAGCTCTGGCTTCTCCAAGTGACCAGCCCTGGAATTCTCTCCCTCCGTGCCCCCCAGCCCCTCTGGAGCCTCCCACCAACACTAGCTTCGTGGATAAGGTGGTGGGACTCAGGGCGAGTGACCTGGGATGGGGTCAGCGTGAGCATTACTGTAACAAAAGCCAGAAGCTTAGCAGTTTGGTTTTGAGATCGTGAAGCAAGTGGGAAAGTGTTGTCTATGTATTTCTGCCGACCACATCCACCAGGCTGTATCCAACGCCATGTACCCAGGTGTGGAAGCCCAGAGATGTGAGACAGGTGGGGATTTGCCATGATAGGATTTCAACAGCAACCTGTTCGCCAGGAGATGCTGAGGCTGCCTTCCCGTCAGCTGGGGGGGGTGGGGCCCTCCCCGCCCTCCCCGCCCTCCCCCAGCCCCGCCCCTCCGCCTCACCGAGGAATACATTGACATTTCAAATGTATCGATTACAGGAGCAGACTAGGTTTGGGCAGGGGAAGGGGAAGAAATGAATCGATTTTATTATTTGCAGGAGGATGAAAGAAGAAGAAACAAGGGTGCCTTTGTTTGGAGGACAAAACCAAAATTATCGGTTGAATGGGGCTGAATTAAACACTTAAAGTTCAGTCTTTCCAGAGTGCTGACAGTGCAGGTGGAGATCAATACAGAAACAATTTGCACCAAGGGGAACCCTAGCTCCGGTTATTAACGACTAATTATACCAGGTTTTCTGCAGGATGGGGCTCATTCTCTTAAAGGTTGGGAGACAACAGGACCTGGGGACAGGGGCTCGCTTCTCAGAGCAGCAAGTCCACAGCTCAGGATCAAGGAGCTCCCAGACGCCTCTGATCTGTGGAGCTCACTTCAGTTTGCCAGTGACAAATCAGGGTATAGGAAATCCACCCCATTCTTATCAGAATTTCAAAATATGACCACCAGCAGCAAGGCTGACACTTAACCAGGTACATCAGTATGGCCAGACCACTTGTTAAATTATTGAAATCCTTTCATGCTACTTGGTTGACAACCACCCTTGGGACCTCCAAGACCTTGATCATGTTTCAGAAGATGACTTTGTGCTGCTGGTGGTGTTGCCGAAACCAAAGTGGGTTGCCTCCTGGCGAGTTAAATCAGACTCTTCACCAGAAATAATTGTCTCACAAAGTAAAGTATATTTGCAGCAAATAGGAGCCCACGTGGAATCGTTTCCAGAGGCATGGTGTCCCTGAATGAAGGAAAGCAGGGACATTTATTTTGGAAGGGGAATGAATACTCAAAAGGGAGAGGTGGGTGTTTGCTTGCGCAGGCTCAGTTGGAAAGTGTGCTTCCACAGACACTGCAGGCTAAGGTGATAAGACCTAAGCTCCTCCTGGAGAGATCTTAGCTTTAAAAATAAGGCAAAGGTCACAGGGGTAGCTCTGGTGGTGGGGCTTGGTCTGGTTCAGGGTGGTTGATGTTTGCATCTCCTTAACATAACAAAAAGAAGAAAAAACAGTTTGGGAAAAGAGTTAAACGCTTTCAAACCCACCCTTGAGCTCCAAGGGGCAACTACTAGGCAACAGTGGGGGCTCCACTGGGGAAGACTGGAGGAGGGGAGGCCACAATGGAGGCTGCTGTCGTATCCTAGGGAAGATACTCTGAGCCCTGAACATGAGTCAGAATCAGCTGCAAAGGAAGAAAAATGTGATGGGAGAGCCATTCAGATGTGAAATCCATAAGAATTGGGGATCAATTGCATATAGAGAGGGAAGGTGGGAGAGGAAGTCTCGAATGATCCCAGTTTGGGTGGGTGGTGGGGTCATTGACCAAGCAAGGAGGCAGGAGGAAAAGCATGTTTTAAGAGAAAGATGGAACATCAGGTTTTGGACACTGAGTTTCAATATCTTGGGCATCCAAGAGAAGATGAGCAGGATGCACCATGCCTAGCTCCATATGTAGATCCTTGGTGCTCAGTAGATGATGAATAAGTATTTGTTGACAGAATGAGTAGATGGCTAAAACCATAACGTGAATGATATTTTCTATGAGGAACCCGAGTTGAACAGGGTGCGGAGGAAAGAGTCCTGGGGAACAGAACCCCACAGACCTCTCCCCGCAAATAATGAATTAAGAGAAGCTTGAAATTCGGGAGTCATGAGCATATCAATCAAGAGAAGAAGATTCAGGGTATGGAAAAAAGTCATTTTCAGTACTGATGTTGACCTATGAGATTTATAGACTAGCTAACCTTTTTCTTTCTTAGAAATAATAGCCAACATTTGTCGAGTACTTGCCGTGTGCTGGGTCCTGTGCCAAGAACTTTACCCGTATTTCTTCACTTAACACTGACAACATGATGACAGGAGATGCTATGTTTATTCATTTTCTAGAGATGAAGAAACCGAGGCTCGGAGACAATAAGTAATTGTTCAAGTCTTGCAGCTGGTATGCCATGAACCTGGAATTCAAACCCAGGTCTGGTTGACTCTGAGTCAAGACTCTTCATCACCTTCTTGGCTCCTAAATTTCCACTCATTTGCAAATCGAGGCTGAGCACATCAGGCTGTGCCAAGAGTGCTTTGACTCATAAGACAATCAAGTTGAGAGAATGTTGCTGTTTTGGAGGAATGTGGGAAATAAAATTTGCTACACTGGCCCTGTGTATTTTTGGGTTTTTCCAGCTATTTACCCACCATCTGCCTCTTCTCATCTCTTACAGTATTAACGTGATGGCTTTTAAATAGCTGCCAGCTTTGGGGGAGGAATACATAGTTTCTCCATCGCGGCCTGAAGAACTTCTTTCCATCTCTATGAGCACTGAGGTCAAGGGTGAGCTAGTCCCGAGGTCAACTGGATGAAAAGAGCTTTCCTTTGGTTGGCTCGTGGAGGCCAATTAGTAATTGTGGATGAATAAATTAAACGCCTCGAATCAGCTAGGTCTGCTAGGGGCAGGGATCAATTATCAAATGAGGTGAAGGACCTGTCTGGACAGAACGCATCACCTTGACCTGGCTTCGCTAGCTTTAAAGAAGCTCTTTCAAGGTCACAAAGAAGAAGGTCCCCCAGTGCTCCCATTCATTAATCTTTAGAGCAGCTTGTTTTCCCTAGTTTCCATCTCATTTAGTAGAAAAAGCACAGTCTTTAGAGTCAGGCAGGCATGCCTTTGACTTCCAGTCCTGCTTCTTGCTAAAACGCATGATGTAGGCAATGATCTTAACCTCTTGGAACCTCAGTTTTCTTATCTGAAAAGTGGGGCCAATGGAACTTACCTTGCCATAGCCCTTAGTGTAGATGTGAAATGGGGTAACATATTTAAGGGGCTCATAACAAGGCCTGGTACTGTGAAAGGGCTCAGTATATGGGATTCCCTTCCCCCAAAGGGAGTGGAGGGTGTACCCCTGGATAATTTGTAGCTGGAAGCTTATTCCATTGCCTCTAAGAATTTTGATATCTTCATCCAAATAGTGCCTAATATCAAAATGGCCCACACATTTTTTCACTGTATTGCAAAAGTAATCAGAAAATGTCCAAGGGATTCCAACGTCATCACTACTTGCAAACCATTGCTTCTGAGTACAAGAACTCTTGACAGAGCCCGGTACATGTACTTCCATTCTGTTTATGGTACAGAATTGCATGAACTGGATTCCAGTTTAAATGAAGAACACCCCCTCCTCCTGAATAAAAGCACATAGGTGGTGCAAAATGGATATAGCGAGACCGACATTCAGAGGCAAACACTGACCCATGGTTGGGAAGTGCAATACTTGCTGGAACTTAGGCTGACTATTCTGCAAGTCTCAGACATCTTGGCTGCTGGTCAGCTCCCGCAAGTTGATGCCCAGGCAGCTCCAGAGCTCAAGACATGTGATGTGATGGGCAGTAGCAAGAGTAAAGTAAGGACAGGTCTTCGCAGGACAATGTGGAAGAGTGGGTTGCCCTTTGACAATGAAGTCTCCAGGACGTTGTGTGATGGGAGCTTGGAACGTCAGAGCGAAAGGTGTAGATGGTCCAGGAGGCCCAGGCTTTGAAAAGAAGGCATGCCCCATTGCTAAAATATAAAATTAATTAGTAAAGGATCAGAGAGAAGAAATGCAAAATCACAGTAGGAACAACAAAACAACACACAGTAAGTGCATACTGTGTGCCTGGTGTTGTTCTAGGGGGCTCATCTAAGCTCGGGAAAATATTCTAATGGGGGGGTAATGGACAATTAACAAAATAAACATGTACATTTTTTGTGTCTTAGGAGATGAGAGGTGCCAATGTGAAAAATAAAGTAAGGAAAGAGGATAGAGAGTGCTGGGCGGGGGGGTGGAAGTTGTGAATTCAAGTAGGTAGTTATGGACAGGTTCAACGAGCAAACTACACTGGAGCAGGACATTCCGGGAAGAGCGAACCCCAAAGCGCCCAGGCCCCGAACCATGAGCGTTCCTGGCACATTCAAAGAAAAGCAAAAAGGCCAGTGTTGCTGGAATGGAGCAAAGTCTAGGCAAGAACAGGGTGACGGGAAATGAAGTCAGAGAGCTGACAAGACTGATGGTACCTGGGACACCGTGTCGCTATTTACTCCATTGAAGGGCTTATTGTCCTTATCATCTTTCTTATTCTTATCACTCTTTTCCTTGCTCTAACATTTTCTAGGCCCTTGGACAAGCACCTTACCTGTAGGATCTTCTCCATCCTCATAACAACACTTTGAGGCAGATTGTGTGTCATTCCTATTGTACAGACAAGAAATCCAGGCCCGGGGAGGTTAAGTCACTTTAGAAGGCTGTGCAGCTCCGTGGCTAAGGCTCAGTGCCTTTTTTCTCATGCTATTCTGCATCCACTTCCAAGGCAATGCTTGTTGGTGGCCCGCCTTCCAGCCTTTGCTCATAGCTTTTCAAATAAGAGCATCCAGGAAGCTCTTGGGTAGCTGGTCAGTTGCATTCGATGCCTCATCAGGAATGATTAAAATGGAACGGGCAGACAGAATTTCTCTGGGGCTCCCTGTTACGGACCGCATGTTTGTGTCGCCCCCAAATTCCTACGGGGAGGTCCCACCCTCCAGTGGGATGATACTAAGGGGTGAGGCCTTTGGAAGGGCATTAGGTTTAGATGGGGTCATGAGGGTGGAGCCTCCACGATGGGAATAGTCCCCCTTGTAAGAAGAGAAAGAGTCCAGGGCTTTCTTTTTCCACCTTTGTGAGGACACAGCAAGAAAGCAGCTGTCTGTCAACCAAGAAGAGGGCTTCCGCCAGAACCTGACCAAGCTGGCACCCTGATCTTGGACTTCTAGCTTTAGAACTGTGAGAAGTAGATTCTCGCTCTTTAAGCTGCCCAGTGCATAGAATTTTGTTATAGCGGCCTGAACTGACTAAGGTGCTCCGTTCATTTTGCATGCTATTCCCTTCCTGAGTTGTGGCCAGGGGACCTTCCCCATGTGCCTAGTGATTTCTCGGTTGTGAAATCATCTTCCGTAAGCAAACTCTCTGTCCAGACTGTCCTCTCTCTCTTGAGTTGAGCTTTGTTATCGAGTTTATTCATTTTTGTTTTCGGGCTTTCTCCTCTTTTTTTTGGTGGCAGGCAGAGACGGGATCCATGAAGCATTCATCACCACACGTGGGAGCTTGCTTTCTCGGCTCCACGAGCCCTGAGCCCCGACGCAGAGGACAGTGGCTACCATCTGAGAAAGCTGCCCAGGCTCAAAGAAAGAGCTTTTATTGTGTCGTGGTGCTGCGATTTTGACATGTGTGTTGTGACTGTAGCATTACGTAGCCTACACTGATTGACACCCCTTTTTCTTCAAGTCCAGGTTGCAAGTCAGGCAGCGCCCTGAGTTTTGCTCAGCGGCATAATGAGAGGTTAGAACTTGAAGTCTGCAGGCAGAGAGTCTTATGCTGTATGACCTTGGGCAGGTGACTTCCCCTTTCTGCATTTCCTGGTTTTCTTTTCTGTAAATAGAAGCGACTTACACCCACCTTTTAGGGTTGTTGTGAGAATTAAATGCAGTAACACATGTTAAGTCGGAGGCATACCGTAGGTGTTTAATGAATGCTTGTTTTCTTTCTCCCTTTCCCACACCGTCATTAACTCTAAGATTACGTGCCCTTTTTTTTTTTTCTCCCAAGGATCCCACCGCTTTCTCACCCACCGGTGTTTCCTTGTCAGGGTTTAGTGCCAAGCAACCATTTCCCCTGTCGCTTCCTCTGACTTCTGAAAGATGAACTTGTCAGCAAGTCACGGCGAGGACTGATCAGATGAGACGCCCAGCAGATGTCCAGAGAATTGGAGGCCTCTCTGCTGCTCCGTCTTGCCTCGGCGCCAGCTTTGTCATCTGTATTAGGAAAACACGGTCTGGTTGATTGCTCTGTAATAGACTTCCACAACATTGGCACTTGTTTCCCTTTCTTCTCGTGCTCTGTGATATTTGTTTTCATTTTCAATTTCCATCCAATTCAATTAGATGCTTGTTTGGACGTGGGCACTGGGCTGGGTGTGGGTACAGAGGGGGACTAAGGTATAGCTCCCGCCTCCTTGAAAGTCACTCTGGTGAGGGGCACAGATACGTTAGCAAAACCACCTAAAAGAACAAAAGCCCAAACGCTGTGATGACTACAAAAATGTAAGCAGGTGCATGAGACGGCGAAAGGACTGGGGAGGCGCTGATGACTTCCATTGGGTGTAAGAGTGGGAGAGGGAAGAAAAGGACTTTCTCCAAAAGATGATGTTTCAGAAAGGTTTTGATGGGTGAATAGGAGTTGACCAAGTGGATCGTGGAGGAAGAGCATTTGGGAAAAAGGAACAGCATTTGCAAAGGCACAGTGACATAGACGTGAATATTTCTGGGCAATATATGTGATTTGGTGGCATAAAGCGCAAAGTAGGGAGATGAGTAAGAAGGTTTTGCCAGGCAGGCCAGGGGCAAGAGGACATATTCTTGAGTATACGGGTACTTATTAGTATTGCTTCTCTTTGAGACTTAGCTTTTATTGCTTTGTACTAGCCATGAACCCCAGTTATTGAGATTGTATTTGTTACTTTGCCTGAGAATGTTGGGTGTTTAGCCCTCGTAGGTCTGGATGGAGTAGTGGGGTCTGGGAATATGCTGGAAAGAGCATGGAGTCGGGATAAAGACAGACGTGGGCTCAATCCTGACTGTGCTTTATTAGCCCCATGTTCTTGTGCAAGTACCTGAGGTCTCCATCACGTCCTCTGTAGAGGGGGACCATGCCTGCCTCCCTGAGCATCTGTGAGGATGACAATGAAAGGAGTAGGTAAGATACCCAGCCTGGAACTTGGCGCCCATTGGGTTCTCAATCCATCTTCCACTTGGAGAAATCAGTTATTTGCATTTGGGAATTACATCAAGCTCATAAAGAAATGGCTGAAAATTGTTATGATTGGTTTAAAAAAATACAATTATGCTTTTTTCTGTTTGAGAAAAGTTCTTCATTCTTTTTCATGAGAAACCTTTCAGTGCCCTCAAAGAAGGAAAACAAATTTACAAAGAAAAAAAGGAAAAGAAACTTGAAACAATATGACATTTCTGTCGTTTCAAACCTCAAAGGTCTTATCTTGAGATGATTTGAGTAAATCCATTTACATTTTTACTCTCCCCTCCCCCACAAATGTCATGTGTTAGAACACACTGTTGTTTTGACATCTCCATTGTGATATTTATTTTAAGCCATCAGTAGAGTTTTAAATATCTCAGCCGTGAACTCTGGCCTTTGTGGAAGGCAAACTAATTATTTCCCAGACGGTTCCGTAAAGCAAGCCCCTGGCATTTGTTTCCTGGCAGCTCAGAAAGGAAATGAGAAGCTGGTGGCTCTTGGAGGAAGCGGACGTGCAGTCAGACAAGAGCCCAGAAACGTGGGGTCCAAGGCCGTCTTGTCCACCACGTGTCAACTGGAAGCCCTGATGTTCCCGGAGAAGAGCGGGACCAGAGTTCCACACGATAGGTTTTGCCATTAACTCTGGCAAAACAAAGGCAGTGCTAGGGTGGGATAAAGGTTTGTCGTCGCAGATGTCCAGGGCAGCCTGAGGTCTTCTATAATCATTTGATGGTTCAACAACTCTATGAAGTAGAGAGTTTTAATCCCCTTGTGCAGATGTGGAAACTGAGTCTTGGAGAAATTAAGTCTCTTGTTCAAGGTCACAGAGTGGGGAAGATGAGAGCTGTTTTTTGCCTGATGCCAGAGTATGTGATCTTCACCAGTCGGCTCTGCTGCCTGAAGGTCTTTATGCTGTGTGACCTTGGGTTACTCACCCAACCTTTCTGAGTATCTTAATTTCTTCCATCAAATGGGGATGACAGTATCTACTACCTACCTCATAGTTGTGATGATTGGATATGTTTCCAGAGGTGGAAGCACTTAGAGAAAATAAGTGAAAGTAAGACATTGTAATTAATTGGGTTTTGAGTATATTGACTTCCATGCCTTACCGTTACATCATTCCTGGCTCCATATTGGCCCTTACGTGGCTATCAGATTCCTGTCGTAGATGGTTCCCCCTTGGACCACAATAAACATCCCTCATCCCCTTTATCATTTCCCACATCCCCATCTCAGGCTTCTGTTTCCTTCCCACAGGTTTGCTGACTTCTGAAGTTCTCACCAATCTTCCTTTTCTTAGAGATATTGTAGGTTTGCCGGTGGAGGGAAGCCCTGGGGGGTTCGGGGTACACAGAAGAGGGTTTAGGGGGCCTCCTGGAGGAGCTGACTCTTGGGGGATGAAGAGGATTTGGGGAGGAGGAGAGAGGGGAGGGAAAAGGGCATTGCAGTCTTGTGCAAGGGCATAGCACATTCTGTATCCGTACAGAATCACATGGGTGTGGTGGAACGTAGGTGTTTGCTAAAAACCAGATGCGTATTTTTTCTCCTTGTCTCCTCAGCTAGACTGTTAGTCCCAGGAGAGCAAAGACAGCACCTTAATTCCATACCCCTCACCGTGCCCTACCCGAGGACAGGCACAGCGGAAAGACTCCAGTTATTGAGTTGTTATTACTCTTATGCCAGTAAGTTGAGTTTTACTGGGTGAAATGAGCAGCATAACAATGCGGAAAGGCCGTAGACTTTGGAGTTACACAGACCTTATGCCGGTCACCTATTCTCTCTGAGCCTCAGTTTCTTCATCTGTGAGATGGGAGCAATGTGTACACACCTCATAGGACTGTTGTGAAGGTGAAATGAGACGTGATACTTGCGAAGGGATGGACAGAGCAGACTCACCCTGTGTTAGTTCTTGCGCTTTTTGCTGACTCTCCTATGAATTTATCCTAACTCCTTCACGGAGACTCTAACTCTGCTGATGGCAGCTGGAGATGAATGAGGGATCTCAGCAGAGAATTGCCCAAATTGGCCACAGCTCAAGTGAGCTCACCACTGCTGCCACGCCAGGAGAAGTCGCTTTTCCATCCCACTGTCCTGGAGGTGGGCGTGTGCTTCCGTGGCAGGTAAGATGGAGGAGAACACGTGGATGCAGAAAACATTTTGTAAACATTATTTGCACTCACCTCTGCCAACGTGGATGGTGGTTATTATAGGCTCATGGGACCTAGGGAGTGTTCAGGCTTAATACAATTGCTTTTATCCATAGCCCTTGACCACCCCCTCGAGATTTCACCCTCTTCCTGCTACAGTGCATGCCCCACAAGTGTAGGGATTTTTGTTTTGTTTGTATCCCAAGAGCCTAGGACAGTGCCAGGTGCAGAGTAGGGGCCCCATCAATTTCTTGAAAGAATCGATGCACAAACCCCTCCCTACCTCTGTCCCTCATTCGTCTTCAAGATGGAGTTGGCTGGATCACGTGTTGTGCCATCCCATTACTAATTTCTTCATTTGCGCATGCCTGCTTTTGCTGCAATACCGTTAGCGTGGAGGGTAGCACAGAGCCAGGGCAACCAGGAGTGGAGTTCCGTGACATCCAGGCACAGGGAGGTCTCATCCACTCCCTGCTTCGTTTGGTCAAACTTGAAATGAGTTCTTGGCCCGTGTTGGTTTTGTGGCTGCAAGAACGTGCACGCTGCCAGGTGTTTGGTCAGCTTGTTTCCAAGGGCTGAGCCGTGCAGGTGCCTTTGAGTCAGTGATGTGACATGCTCTCAAGTTACTATCCCAAATGGCTGTATTTCTCTCCCTTTAATAAAGGATCAGTGTAACTTTACAATTGATGTTATTGATGCTCTCAGCAGCAGAATCCCTTCTCGCTCCCCAGCCCTGAGAAACCAGGTCAGGTCACCAGGCACCAAGTACCTGCTGTGTGCATTGGATGAATCACGTTCCCTGTGCATTTCCTGTCTCTCGCCATCTTCATAGGCATAGGTTGTCTTCAGATACACAAGTACGTCTAGGAAATGGATCCATGTGTCTGATTGTGCCTGTGTCTTGAAAGCTCTCCTGGTTGCTGTTTTAAAGGAAAATTGAAAAGATGGTAGCTGTACTCCTCCTGAAACTTCGTTTTCATTTTGATTTTCTTCAACACCATATGACATTTTCTTGAAAGGGATATCCCAGTGTAGGAGCCAAAAGGTGGGTCAGCATCGTCATGATAAGAGTAATAAATGGCAAAAAAAAAAAAAGAATTTCAGATAGAATTAGTGGATGCAGCCCCTCTGCCTGAGTTTTGCTGTTCATTGCTGCTCTGACATCCCTCGCTCTGAAGGACTAATTCATTTCTAGCTGAGCTTCAGTTTACAATATGAGATTGATGCTCAAACACGAGCTTCGCCCAGAGGAAGGACGTTAGGAGAAACGGCTCCGATGGGTGAAGCTGGCTATGATGGAGCAGAATGAAATGGGGGTTTCAGGAATGCAGTAAGGAATTTCCACTGGCTTCTGTTTTCATTTCACAATCAATAAAGCCATGAATGAGAGAGAAATATGTTGGTTACATTACTTTAAAACAGCCTGGCAAAAATATAATTTCTTATCGATTAGTTTCCCATTGAAGGCAAGGTCTGTGGATAAAAGAACATTGACTGCTGAAAATTCTAAAATAAAGAAAGTAAATGAGGGAAGATGTTTAAATTTTTAAAGAGGAGAAGAGGGTGTGATCGATGTACCCAGATCAGCCACTTACAAAAGTATGGCTGGTACTGAGATCTAAATTGTTCTTGATCTGATTGACTTACTTTCATTTACTCTAATAGTTTAAAAATGTGAAATAGACGGACTGGTTTTGGAAAGCAAAGCCCTTAGGAAGATGTTTCAGGGACCATGGAAAGTAAAGAAATGTAGGAGTAAGAATTATTCTTGGAAATTACGTAGGGAGTTCGTTAATGGATTGGTATGTGGTCAGGACTCTTTCTGGTTATAAGTAACAGAAAACTGATTCAGACTGGTTTAAACCAGTGGTCTTCCACTAGAAGCGATTTTGCCCCCCAGGGGACATTTGGCAATAACTGGTGACTTTTTTGGTGGTCACAACTGTGGAGTGAGGATGGCGGTTGACATCTAGTGGACATAAGCCAAGGATACTGCCTAACATCCTACAGTGCGCCGGCCAGCCTGCATCCAGCCCAAAGAAGTCAGCAGTGCTGAGGTTGCGAACTTCTGGTTTAGGAAGAAAGGTAGAATTTATTGACCCATAACTGAAAAATCCAGGATAGCTCTAGTTGGACCCAGATGGTCAAACAGTGTCTTCAGAAGCATCCTTTTCTCTCTGGCCTGCTACTCTCCCTGTAAGCTTCATTCTTGGGGAGGTTTCCCCCCCTCATAGTCGTGAGATAGGAGAAAGCAGCTCAGGGCTGCCACCAGCTCAGGGACTCTAGTGAAACAAGAGCTTGGCTTTCTCATTGGTTACCCCTAAGAATCCTGGGGTGGACTGTCATTTGGCTAACATTTGTCACGTCATCCCTGAACCATTCATTGTGGGGCTAGAATTACGCTGATTGCTTAGACCCGGGACACACACCTACCTCTGACATGGGGAGTGGGGCGTGTTAGATTAGCCCCATCTAAACCACTTGCACCGAGAGAGTGGCAAGGTGTTTCTCCAAAAGAAAAAGTGGGATGTTATTTCGGGATTAAGGGAGAATAGATGCAGAGCAGCCAAATAGCAGATGGCCACTACATTCATTTTCTGAGGAAATTCAGAGACGTGATGGCACGGAGGACACTAGGACCCCTCTCCTTTCTCCTCCTCCTCCATCAGCCAAGATAAGTTATTTTTTAATATTTCTGTGATAGCCTTTATCTCGTCTCTTCTGATACTTGTGTTACATTATAATTACCTTATTCGTGTACATATTCCATAAACTATAAAAACCTAAACACAGAGGTCATCTTTGTGTCTCCAACACCTTGTGCAGGGTAGAGCATCCAGTAGGTTAAAACTTTTTGTTTCCATAAAAGAAAAAGTAAAAGAGAGCTAAAAAGTCAATTTGGTCCTTTCAGACTATCGATCATTCATTAATCAAATGTTTATTGAGCAGCAACTGTGTGCCTGACGCTCGGTCAAGCCCTGGAGACATAGCAGGAAACTGCAGACACATGAGGGGTATAACATCTGGTGGGGTGGCAGCTGCTGGACAAGTGACCAAAGGTGAGTTGCATGCTGCCAAGGGGAAGTTCTGAGAGCTATGAAAACCATGACAAAGCTCCACTATAGAGCGGGGGTCCATGGAAGTCATGCTCAAAGGGGGCAGAATGGAAGGTGAGTGAGAGCTAGTTCTGCAAAAAGTGGGTGGAAGAGCTTTCTATGCTGAGGGAACAGCCTGTGCAAAGCCTTGAGATGGCGGTGGGGCACACGGTGATGGTTGCATTTCAGGTCTGATCTAAGGAAGGGTGGCATCAGCTCTCTACTTCGATGAGTCTCTCAGGCAGTGGTTGTCTAATTTCGAGGAACAGAAACTCATTCCAAGAAATTGAAGTGAATAGGAGGTTTTATTGTCAGGACACGGAAGGTTCTCAGGGAATCCAGTGTAACAGCTGGACCTCATGAGATCCGGAATGTTGTTAACAACCGTTCTCTCCGTCTCGCTCTCTGGAGTTTCTCTCTGCACATCCTCTCCATTCTCCTCTCTGCAGACTGGCGTCTGCCATCGAGACCTCAGGTTTTCCTCTTGATCAGTTTCCACCTCCTTAGGGCTCTGGCTCTTCCTCTTCATGACCTTACTCTTCCAGCTTCTAACACCCTCTGCATTTCCAGTATAAGAATCTGATAGGCCCAGGTGGTGGTAGGTGCCCACTCTGGTCCAATCAGCTGTGGCCAGGTGAGGGGTATCACACAGGTGCCTCTGCTGCGTGTAGGCTAGAGAGGTCTCGGGTCTCTGAGAAGGGATGCAGATGGGGAAGAAGTGACGGACCTCCCTGAGTGATATGGCTGGACACTGAGGATGGTGATGATGATGATGATGATGGTGATGATGCTGGTGCTCAAAATGTGCCCAGCCCTCTTATGATAACTTTATACTTATTTATACTCATTTAAGGCTCCCAACCGCCCAGTGGAGGGTTGTTAATAGTCTCCTTTAGTGAGGAGACATCTATGATGCAGAAAGGCAAACCAACATGGTTTCAAACGTTCTTTTTGTGAAATGTTAATTGGGTAACACATCTGGATGCCAACCTCAGGGGAAATGTCACCCCCAGATAATAGTCTGGAGTACATAGCCATGATAATTCTCGCCCCACTCTCCTTCTCACTCAGAATACTCCAGCCATGCTGGGGTTCTTCTGGTTTTGCAAACATACAGCCTTTGCACACGCTGTTTCCTCTGCCAGAAATGCTCTTCTCTCCCATGCTTTACTTGGCTAACCTTTATTATCCTATAGGTCTTAGTTTAGACATTATTTTCTCAGCAGGATCCTTCCTGATTCCCTGAACAGAATTGGTTTCACCCTATTTCTTCCGGCTCACGGCACCCTGTTCTTTTCTCTTAGCTGTTGTCGGAATTTGTAATTTTATAAGTTGTGTACCATTATTCTGCCTAGACCGTTAACTCTGTGAAGGGAGTAATCACGTTTGCCTGGCATGTAGTCGGTGCCCACGAAATATTGGTTAAATTGAGAAAGGGAATGTAATCGGCCAGAGGGAGGATCCTTTGCAAATTTTGTTTACAAAGAGGAAGATTTTAAGCCACCGTTTAAAATGGTCTCATCTTTCTGCGGAGGTCAGAGAATGCCTTCTAAATAGAGAGAACTCTGATGTGTGATAAGATTGCCACATTGAAGATGCCCAAATACACCTCGTGCATCAGTTAGGAAGAGCCATTCTCTGCTCCCAGGTTTCCTTCTTCTGTTTTTTGTTTTTTAAGGTAAGCTTTTCTTTCCTTTCCTTTCCTTTTTTTTTTTTTTTTTGATGAGGAAGAGTGGCCCTGAGCTAACATGTGTTGCCAGTCTTCCTTTTTTTTTTTCCTTCCTTTTTCTCCTCAAAGCCCCAGTACATAGTTGTGTGTCCTAGTTGTAGGTCTTTCTAGTTTCTCTATGTGGGATGCTACCACAGCATGGCTTGAGGAGCAGTGTGTAGGTCTGTGCCCAGGATCTGAACTGGCAAACCCCAGGCCACCAAAGCAGAGCACACCAACTTACCAACTCAGCCACAGGGCCGGCCCCTCTTTCTTCTGTTATTTTAGGATCATTCACAGGGCCAACATGTACCAAAATGTTGGGAAAGAGAAGGGAAACTAACGTTTATTGAGAATCTGCTAATGGCCAGGCACTGTGTGGGGCACTTTATAAATACCCTCTCATTTAATTCTCTTGACAACTCTGTAACATGTGGGTGATACATGGAGGGGTGGGTGGTCTCCTTTGATGGTCTCCATTCCAGCCTCTGTCGACTGTGCCATCTGTACTGCAGACGTTGGGAAGCTAAAAACTACATTTCCCAGACTCCCTTGCAGCTAGGATCCCACATATGACTCAGGTTCTGCAGATCAGATGCACCCCTGTGAGTCTTGAATTCAGAGCTGAGTTAGAGAGGAGAAAGGTGTAATGCAATCCACCTTGCTGGTGTGGATCATTGCAGAGTTGGGTGGTTCTGCAGCCATTGGCTTCCTGACTTGGTGGATTTTTATAGCAGTTGTGGCAGTTTTCCTCATCATAGAGGTAGGGAGATGTTGGGGCCAGGGAACTGTTCTTGGAAAGTCCAACTCTTTGAGCTGTTGGTTTTCCATTGGTTTCTTTCTTTCTTTCTTTCTTTCTTTCTTCCTTCCTCCCTTCCTTCCTTCCTTCCTTCCTTCCTTCCTTCCTTCCTTCCTTCCTTCCTTTCTTTCTTTCTTCTTTTCTTTCCTTTCTTTCCTCTTTGCCTTGAGGCAATCTGTTGCCAATCTTCCTCTTTTTGCTTGAGGAAGATTGTCGCTGGGCTAACATCTGTGCCAATCTTCCTCTATTTTGTATATAGGATGCCACCACAGGGTGCTTGAGGAGCAGTGTGTAGGTCCGTACGCGGGATCTGAACCGGTGAACCCCAGACCGCCAAAGCAGAGCATGCAAACTTAACCACTACACCACTGGGCTGGCTCCCCCATTGGTTTCTTAAGTCACCTCACACCTAGCAATAAATTCCTTTCTGCTTAAAGTAGCAGGAGTGGTCTCTGTTGTCTGTAACTGAACACTACCTAAGACACGAGATTTCCCGCACCCTCCTCCCTGCCCCCCTTTTACAGATGAGGACCTAAGGTCTGAGGATCAGGTTCAAATGACTTGCCTCAGGTCTTACAGCAGGTAGGTAGTGGCAAACTTGAACCCACACTGACTCTTTCCATTTGTCTGTCTTCAGAGCTGCCACCTGGTTCTCTCTGGGCCCCTTTAGTCTCTTTTCTTCCTCCAGCATCCTTCCCCTACAGCACTTTTTGTTCAAACAGATGCGATCTGACAGTCAAATTCATCCCAAGGCCCTAGGGATGTGATGGAACCCTTCCCAGGCATCTCTGCATCCTTCAGAGGACCATGGGGACCCTACAGCATGACTCACAAATGGAACCCCAGGCACCGCGGCAAATGCTTGAGGAGGAGGTGATGGGGTAGACAAGGAAACTGGGATGGGAGGGGCTGGAAGGAAGGTCAGGAACAGGAACTTGGGTTCTCATCTCCTAATTGTCCTGGCCCGATTTCCTTGAGGCATGTGTTAATCTTTCCAATTTGCTGAAAGGGGCTTGCCCCAGGTGGTCAGCTTCCTAAGGCTTTGGATTCAGGTTTATAAGCCGGTTGGAGCACATCCCTCTTTGGGCCCATTCCCAAGAGCTCTCTCGTCAGATTTTAGACATGCCAGCTAATTCCTTTCTATAGATTTGCCTGCCTTTATTCAGAGTGATGGTATCGAGGGTATTTTTCTTTATAGACATTATAATTAGTAATTGTTTTGAAGGGCAATTGCTGTTAAACTACTTATTTTTTCTTTTCCTGGAGGACAGGACAATTTCCAAGACTGATTATTTCACAATTGAAATTCCATGTCTCCCAGAGGTAGATTTTTATAGTGGTTGGTGGAAGCAAAATCCTCTCTTTTTGTTTTTTCCATTACACATTCAGACAGAGACACACACACAGAAACATTCCTGGGAAGGGAAGCGGAAAGATGAGGCCTCCGCTGAGCGTTCAACAGCTTTTATAGACAGTTGCCTGGCTCTCTGGCTAATGGGATAGATGATAAATGCTCCCGAGATACCATTGCAGTCAATTAATTAGTTAATGTTTAAAGATGGAAAGTGTCATGTAGGTAGAGAACATTATGATTCTCTTAATAAAAAAGACTTAAAGTAAGAAAAAATAAGAATAAGATTGTGCAAGTTTGCCTTTGAACTAGAATTTGAATTAGAATTTTCTTTGAACTAGAATTTCTCTCTGATTCTGGAGCTGGAGGCACCTCTCGTTGTCAGGTTGCCTCCATAATGTTCTTTCTTCTGGGCAGACATTTTCAGTACAGGAAGGACGGTGGGTAACTGGTTATCTTCTTGTAGGTCGAACTTGGGTAGGAATATCTGGAGTTGAGTTTGTTGTTTGGGGCTCTGAAGCTGGGTCGGAGCAACTCCCTAAACCAGCCATGCTCAGGAAGGCCTGGAAGCTGGGCGTGTGGCATGCGGGCCACTTCTTTAGGTAGCCCCAAAGTTCAAGACCCAGAAAGGAAAATCCAGTCCTTTCTTCTGAGATTTTGGAGCTTAGAGCTGGAGACAGGAAGTAAAGCAAAGGGGGAGATGCTTGGGTGAGTGTTAACTGAAATGAAGATGGGAGTATAAGCGATGGTGGTAATAAAAGGAGAGGGGCCCAGGGGCTGGCCCGGTGGCCGAGTGGTTAAGTTCGCACGCTCTGCTTTGGCGGCCCAGGGTTTCACTGGTTTGGATCCTGGGCACGGACATGGCACAGCTCTTCAGGCCACGTTGAGGCGGCGTCCCACATGCCACAACTAGAAGGACTCACATCTAGGGCATACAACTATGTACTGGGGGGCTTTAGGGAGAAGAAGAAGGAAAAAAAAAGATTGGCAACAGATGTTAGCTCAGGTGCCAATCTGAAAAAAACGAAAAAGGAGAGGGGCCTAGAAAAATGGCTACCAATGGGGCTGCAGGGTCCAATTCCCACGATTTTGTTCCACTAGCTTCCCCACTGGGTGGATGGTCACTTTGGTGAGCAGGTTTGGGGTGAGGGCCGACAGCCCACATCAAATACAGGGTTCATCCCATCCCTCCACGCCAACCATCCTGGACAGACAGATGCCCGCATCACCCTTTCTGCTGCCTGGACCTCATCCTTCTGTTCAGGGGACCCCAGAGAAAGCGGGTGCGTCAGAGAAGCTCAGACACGATGGTTTCTTGAAATTCCATTCTATCCATATATTTGACAAGATAGCAGTGTTTGCTTTGGAAGGTACACCCCCGGTATGACATACTCATGATCGTGGGCTGGTAAAAGACTTTTTCTTCCCTTGTCACAGCTGCTCAGACATTTTTCATTAACAGAAGATAGAAAACAATTGATTAAAGCATAATCTCCCATTTTCCCACACAGCATCCAGTAGCGACGGAGAACGCAGGCTTGGGGCTAGAGGATTTTCTGGTCAAAGTCTGGCTGTCATCCACCAGCTGTGCAAACTTACAGTTTCCTCAGCTGCTCAGAACCTTAACTTCCTTATCTGTAAGTGGGGACAATAAAAATATTCATCTGGGGGCTGGCCCGGTGGTGTAGTGGCTAAGTTCGTGTGCTCCACTTCAGTGGTCTGGGGTTCATGGGTTTGGATTCCAGGTGTGAACCTACACACTGCTCATCAAGCCATGCTGTGGTGGCATCTCACATACAAAATAGAGCAGGATTGGCACAGACGTTAGCTCAGGGACAATCTTCCTTACCAAAAAAAAAAAAAAAAAGAACAAAAGAAATTTATCTTTGGAGAACTCAGAGAGAAACTTATTTGTGCATTCATTCCACAAATATTTATTCAGCTTTTATTACATGGCAGGCATGTTTCGGCAAGTTGGTCTCAAAATAGCAAGACAGGAAGATTTCTTGCTTTCATAAGCCTATATTCTTGTGGGGAGGAGACAACAACTGAGGAAGTTAATTAAAAATGGCAATGTGATGGGCTGGCCCCGTAGCATAGTGGTTGGGTTCAGCATACTCTGCTTTGGTGGTCTGGGTTCACGGGTTCGGATCCCAGGTACAGACCTACACCGCTTGTTGGCCATGCTTGGTGGTGGCCCACATACAAAATAGAGGAAGGCTGGCACAGATGTTAGCTTAGGGCTAATCGTCCTCAACCAAAAAAAGAAAGGCAATGTGCTATGAAGAAAATTTAATAGAGGAACATGATAGAGCATAGCTGGGCATGGAAGGTGGGCCACTTACCTAGGGAGGACCTCTCTGAGATGACATTGCATTGAGAAATGAGGAATGACAAGGCATGAGCTGCACGCATATCTAGAGAAGAGCATTCCCAGCAAAGGGAACGGCAAGTGCAAAGATCCTGAGGCAGGAAGAGCTTGGCATGCTCTAGAAAATGGAACTGGCCAGTGTGGCTGTAGCATAGTAAGTGATGTGGGGGGCATGGACAGAAATGTGGTCAAAAAGGTAAGCAGGGGTCAGATCATGGAGGACCTCGCAAGCTATGATCAGGAGTGAAAAATGCATTCTCAGACCAGTGCCTGGCACAGTCAGTGCTCAATAGTCTGTTTCCTTCCTTTACACTTCCTTTCCCTTAAAATAGAGTTGAATTTTGGTCAGGGTATCAAATTACCATTCTGGCTTCTTCTTCGCCCCCTAGAGCTAAAAGGAGCTGTTAGTTTAGTAACAAGGAAGGCGCCCCTTTTCTTACAATGCCGTAGACCCTAGGAAGGTACCGAGTAGGAGTTCCATATGTTTCAGAGGGAGCGGAAGGGGATCCAGGATGCCTAGGAGATTATGAGTACCCACTGAGCGGATAGAATATGAGACTTTAATTTAGTGAGCTTGGATTCAGATATCTGTAAAGGAGTCTCTACCATATTAATTAGATATAATACGACTTATATGAGCTGGACTTCAAGAATCTGGAGCCCTCAAATAACCAGAACACACACTATCCTTTGCGTCTAGGAGACCGGCAAAGACAAGGAATAGGAGTGATAGCAAATAATTTTTTAAGTAAAAATTCCACGTGCCAAAGATCTCTGCTGGTTCAGCCTAATTGCTTTTCTTTTTTTTTTTTTTTTGAGGAAGATTAGCCACAAGCTAACTACTGCCAGTCCTCTGCTTTTTGCTGAGGAAGTCTGGCCCTGAGCTAACATCGTGCCCATCTTCCTCTACTTTATACGTGGGATGCCTACCACAGCATGGCATGCCAAGCGGTGCCATGTCCACACCTGGAATCCAAACCGGCGAACCCTGGGCCGCCAAGAGGCAGAATGTGCGACATTAACCGCTGGGCCACCGGGCCGGCCCCTCAGCCTAATTTCTAACACCATTTTTAGTCCCAGAATACAGGATCCTCAGCTCTTCAAGACGCTCATCTCTCAGAGGGATTCAAATTCTTTGGGGCGATTTATTTGCAGTGGGCAGTAACGTGGGCTAACCTGTTGATTCGTTTTCCAAGTCATGAGGGAGGAAATAGATGGCATTCTCAGTTTTATTCCTGAGCTAACCAGAAAAAAAAAGCACAAAAAAACCCCCAAAACCCATGTGCCCTGCATCCTGGTTAATCAGGTTTTTGTTGTGGTTGGCAGACGAAAGCTGAGCAGATTTCTTCCAAGTGTGGTGCGAAGTAGGGCTGGGTTTCGCTGTAATTTTGTCATCAGGACCAAAAGAAGAAGTCACCTCCATCAGAGGTCATTTCCCTGGGCTTCCCAGAGGGAAATGAAAGGAAGAGTGAGCTCCCTGTTGCTGTGAAGTGTCAGCGAGTGACCGTCCGACAGATGAATCAAACAGATGGGAGGAAGTGTCAATGAGAAATTGACGTGCACCCTGGTGATGGGGAAGAAGAAGCTGCTTAGAAGGTGATACGAGGGATGTAGAGAGCGGCGATCTCGCTGGATGCCGAAGGCATGCTTTATCCTTCGTTTGGCATCTGGAGAATGGGGGCGTGCAGGAAGACTTTTGGCCAGGATCTCATGGTGGAAACAATTAACAAATAAATTAATTGCTTTAATAAACATGCATTAAGCATCTACCGTATACCAGATACTATGCCTAGGTCATAAGGTAAAGAATTATAGCAGGTCTTTTCTCTCTCAAACGTCTGCCCTCAAGGTGGTGAGTGGGGCAGACAAATGGGGACAGGCAAGGGACATGGATGATTAAATTCAGGATGATAAGGACCATGACAGAGGGGACACAAGGGCTCTGGCCTGGGGGGAGTTCAGAAATGGCTTTCTGGGGAAGACATCTAGGATGGACTATTTGCTGATTATTGAAGTATTATATATCTTCTTAAGTTGAGATCCTATATTCATTATCTATGACTGCATAACAAATTATCCCAAAACTCAATGGCTTAAAACAATGCACATTTATTACCTCCGTTTTTGTGGGTCTTGAGTCTGGCTGTGGGTTGGCTGGGTCCTCTGCTTCATGGTTTTGCACAGCCTGCCGTCAAGTGTTGGCCCAAGGTCTGTGGTCCCCTCTGAAGAGTCACCTGGGGGAGGCTCCATTTCCAAGCTCGCTGAGTGGTTGTTGGCAGCACTAAGTTCTTTGTCGGCTATTGGCCAGAGGCCACCCTCTGTTCCTTGCCACATGGGTCTCTCCCACATGGCAGCTTGTATCATCAAAGCATGCAAGATGGGAAGACAATAGGGAGAGTCTGCTAACCAGATAGAAGTCATAAGCCTTCCTAACCTAATCATGGAAGAGACACCCATCACCTTTGGACTTAGAGGCAAGTCATTCTCAAGGTGGGGATTGCACAAGGAGATGGAGATCACGGAGACCATGGGGAAGCTGTCTATCACAGATCCCAGAGGCAGATCCGGGAAGGAGGACTCATTTTAAACACTATTAGGAAGTGTTTCCAGGGAAAACACCAACAAGGATGTGATAACAAGTTTTGCAGAGGAGAACTACGGCTCAATCTTCAGGGCAGATCTGGAGATGGCATATTTTGGAGTTACCCCCAACCGAGGGCAAGGTTGCTGGGGTATTGATACCCCCGCACCCGCCATTCATTGGCTAAGAGCTGCTCTAGAGGGACGTAAATTCCCAGGAAGTTATGGCTCTCCAAGCCCAAAGAGAAAGTGGGTTCCTGGAGCCCAAGGCTGTTAAGAAAGCACGTGGGGAGTTGGCATGCGTGAAAATGTCAACAGGATCCTGGGGGATATGGAAGAGCAGGGGCAGCATCTGCTACCCATGTTCATTATAAAAAATTGTGAAAATGTAGAAAAGGATGAAGAAAGGGAGAATTCGGCAGGAGTAACTGCTGCTGGAAGCGAATCTTAAAGGTTGAGGAGGAATGAGTCCAGGAAAAGGAGATGGGAAGGAGTGAGGTAGGCAGAGGAAGCCTCAGGGGGAGCTTGTGGAGGTGAGCGAGCATAGCGCATTACATAACACTAAGTCGATTGAAAAACAGATTCTAAGTAAAGCATGGCGTAGGGATCCATAGCGTGGGCCACAGATGGGGTTTGTCTGGCCTACACAGTGTTTAAAACTTTTGGAGCCAATATCGAAAAATGGCAGATCCTATAAAAAATTCTGGATTTCCTGATTCTTTTGGAAACTTGGAAGAGCTCGCAATTCTGAGTCTGTGCTGCCGGAAAAAGGGGCCGGACGTGTGAAATTGCTTAGTTTTTGAGTTAGGGTGTGCATCTGTGGTTTTCTCCAGGCCTGGCACCCTACACGGTGTCCCTGTAGGCCTTTGAGATTGGGACCCCTGGTCTGAGTGTGTTTGGAATGGTGGAAGGTGAGGCTGGCAAGAGCTACATCATTCAGGCCCTCAAATGTCAGGCTGAGGACGGAGGAGTGTGTCCTGGGGCACTGGGGAGCCATTGAAGGTTTTAAGTAGCAGGATGACATTGTGAGACTTGTGCTCTAAAAAGCCCTCACCACTTGACCCTGTTGACACCAGATCAGATCTGGGGATCGACTCTTCTCTAGATCACACTTTTTAAACGGATCTCAGTTGTTCAGAATTAGGTTGATTGTAGTTCTTGTTCATGACACACTGTCATCATTTCTCTAAGAATGAATCTCTTTTATTTTACTTTAATTGATGATATATTTAATAATCGAATAGATGCCCTTGTATTTATCATCCAGCCCAGATGCTGTAACATTGACAATAACTTACATTTATTCCTATCTCACCTGTCAGTGGGACTTTCTTGTCTTTGCTCATTCATCAACCATCCTCCCTCCTAGTAACCTGGTGACAGGTTACATGAACTTACAAGTCATCTTGTCCAACTGTTTTTAGAGCGTCTCTCTTATCTAGTCATGGGAAAGTCACTACTTCAGCAAGCAGCCAATTCTAGGTGTTAGAAAGTTGGGCCTGCCTGTAACACCTGTCCACTGATTCGAGCTGTGCTGTCTGTTAACTTCCTTCCATTTACCTGGAATCCTGTCAACATAATCTCCATTCAACATGTACCGAGCAGCTAGCTGCCTTGGACGAGACACTGTGGGGAACACAGAGGTGGTTAAGACAAGGTTTTCTGCCCCAGGGGCGTTTATAGTTTGGCAGAGGAGATAAGACAAATACATGAATAATTCTAATACACCGTGAAGAGTCCTGTGTCCTAGGACGGGAACGAGCAAAGTGTTACTGGAATCCAGGGTGAGAAGCTGAGATTCCTTCCAGGTGGAGGAATTTGGAAAAGCTTCTTGGACGAGGTTGCATTGGGGCCGTGCCTTCACGGGAGGGGGAGATGATGGTTTTGCAAAGTAGGGAGAGAGGATAGGGTAGTGCTCTCCAGGCAGAGGGAACAGCATGGACCAAGGCACGGAGGTCGGAGGGCATCGGGCTCGTGACTCCTGGGGAAACGATTATGGGTATAGATCTCATCAGCCGGGAGTCTAGATGGAGAAGTCACAGTTTGAGGTGACTTCAAGGAGCCTGAGGCCACAGCCTTTCACGGTATAAACTGTTTACCTGCCAATCTTCCCTCTCCTCCCCTTTGGCTTTACTAGTTCTTCCTTGGCCATCTCCTCCTCCAGGAAGCCTTCCATGCTTCCTCAGGTTGGCTTGGTGCCTCCCTGTGGACTCTCCAGCTTCCCTGGGTTTACCTCTGTCATGGGCGTCAATCTGTCCTGTCTTCTTGTGGCTGTATTAAGACTGTGTGCCTAAGTCCTGGTCTCCTCCATCAGACCATGAGCAACTGAGCGCTGGAATCATGACTTCGATCCCACCAGACCGTGAGTACTCAGCACAGTGCTGGCATGCGGTAAGAAGCCAATTTATAGTTGTCAAGTGAGGGAACGCTTCCTATTCTGGTCCTATTGTTCTACTTCTCTCCTTCATTATCCTGCCCATTGGACTTAGAATGTGTGTTTAGTGCCCTCCACTTGGCCCTCAGCTGTCACTCAAGGTCTTAATTTTGACTTATTCTAGAGTATATTTTTATTTTATGCATTACCTTTGACTCAGATTTCAACTCCCACACTGGCCCATCCTGCAAAGAGTCAGTTTGGACAAATCCCATTTATTCAACCAAGCTGCTCTGCTTTGAGCTCCAATATATGATCCCTTGGGCATTTTTCAATTCAACAGTTATTTATTGAGTGTCTACTACATGCCAGGAACACATGATGAGGGCAGCCCAGTGCTGACCTTGGGTTGACCCAAGTTTGGCTGCGTCCCTGAATCTCACTGGAAAGACTAAGAGGCTGGAGAAAACGGTAAGTTTCCGTGGAGGAGAGAGGGCTGATGTGTCAACCAGATTAATTCATCCTTTGCCACAATTAGATGAGTGTCTGGGTCCATCAAGCATATCCCGATGGCAGCCACCTCTCCCACCGGTCATCGGAAATCTATCTGAGCTCTTACGGGGGGAACAGAGATTGTAATTCTGAAGTGGAACAGAAAGAAATGTAATTGGATCAATGAGCTGTTAATGATGCTATTGAACAGCTGACTGCCGGAGCCGTGTTGTGGATGGGGCTGGTCACAGAGAACATGGGCACGCTGCGTGGATGCCTGGCTTGGACACAAAGCCTTCGGCAGACTGTAAAATGTTTTTTGTATGCAGATCTCATACAATTTGTTATAATCCTGCTTGGCCAGAGCTGGAGTTTTAGGATGTCAAGGTAGGCTTGCCAGACATTGGGCTATGTGTCTGGGGATGGGAAGAAAGATCCACGTGGATATTTGTGCTTTGCAGGGTGGTTGCAAGCATCTGACGACCTTGTTTGTTGCTGCGTGGTTTCTGGTGGGGGAGAGAGGGGAAGCAAGTGGGGGGCTCTCCACAGAGGAACGACGAGTAAGTCATGGTGCATCTACCCATGGACTAGTCTGTGCCCATGAAGGAGAGTGAGGTGGAGCTCTATTGCATGCTTGGAGCGTTTTCTGCAAGGAATTAGTGCATACAGCATGAACCCATTTCTACAAAACAGTGACCACCATGCTCATGTATGTCTGTCTATGTGTCTAGAATTAAGTGAGGGTGGGGACTATGTGGAAGATCACAGACTGGGCTGTTTATGTAGCGATTTCAGGCAGGATGTATTTGGTCTTTTTTATGCATTTATGTAAAATTTATATATTCATGGATATATGTGTAACATGAATAATTGAAACAAAAAGATAAGCAAAGGATTCAAGTGACATTATTTTTATTTACTTAGCATGTAATAGTGACAAACTCTGTGCCAGGCACCGTGCTCAGCATGGGTGATACAGTGACAAGACCCGGGACCTATCCTTTAGAAAGTACTTTGTAATCCAGCCAAATGCAATGCCAGCTGGAGTGGTTTTCAATCTCCTGGCTGCAACTTAGAGTCACCTCGGGAGCTTTAAAAAAATTCCTGATGCCCAGGGTCACACTTCAGACCCACGAAATCTGAATCCAGAGTCTGGACACCTGAATTTTTAAAAATCTCCCCTAATACAAGGGTTGAGAACCACTGTCTTAGAACCTGAATTCTAATACCTTAAGGCATATTATCCTAGGCCAAAATATCTATTAATAACTTTAGGCGAGCTTCTTGCAAAGCTTGCATTTATTTAACAAAATGCTAAGCATTTAGCATTTGCTAAAGCAAAAATGGTTAAGTGGTTTTGGCCCAGTGGAGGTGGTCCCTGAACGCCTGGACAGCTCTGTCGTTCCAAGGCTGCTGAGCTAAGGGAGGACCAGGAGGATGCCGAAGGATGGATGGAGTAAGAATTGGGTGGTCTGACCTCATGGCTCCTCCCCGTGGGCTCCCAGTATCCCTGCTATCTGTTGAAGGTCTTTTTTTTTTGGCTGGGTGGCATTCAGATAAAAGCAGCTTCTCCTCCGTCTGCTCTTGCCTGGCTGAAGCACTGAGGTTCCGGAATTAACTGGGGACTCACCCTCGTCTAAGATGTTGGCACTTCCTAATGAATTGTTTCGCCACTTAAAAATACACACTCATGTCGCTTAAGGAAACTCAACAGGTGAAGCCTAGTAATTAAGGGTCTCTGCAGGAAGAGGGGAACTGAAAGCAGCAGCTGCTAATCTTTAACAGAGCCATTCGTCAGCCTCACCTGCACAGCAGAGGCGAGGCTGTCATCCTGACACGTGCCCTCAGGATGTGCACTGTCCCACGTTTCAGGGCTGGAAGGGAAGGCGCAGGGCCAGGCAGGGGTGAGGCAACTGGGTGCAGAGGATGCAAAATGAAAGTTGCACTGGCCCGCAGGGTAGCGTTTCAAGAGGGAGAAGGCAGAAGCTGCAGCACTGTTGAGACTTAGGCTCCAGCTCCTATAACATCCCTTCTTTGAGATTTTATTGGTCAAAGCCAATCACATGGCCAGCTCAGATTCAAGAGGGTGGAGAAATAAGACTCCACACCTCAATGGGAAGAACATGGAAGTCGCATTACAAAGGGATGTGCATATGGGAGTTGAGGGGGATTCGTGGCCCACTTTAGTAATCACTATCATTCTGATTTGACTGTCAAGACTGGTCATCGCCATCTCCTAGTCCAAAAAGCAGTCCTTGGAGCAGACAGGTAGAAGCGTGAAGAATGTCACTGCCAATCTGGGCTTATTTACGTGACTAGTGATGAGTCAGTGGGAGAAGCAACAGACCAGCAGAGTCCCCAGGTTCTCAAGTGCCTATGCTTGCATTTCCATATTTATAGAGAACTTCAATCTTCCCATTGTCCTCGTTTCCCTTTTCTTAAAAAAATTATTTTATTGAGGTCAAATTGGCTTACAACATAGTGTAAATTTCAGGTGTACGTTATTATATTTCAGCTTCTGTATAGACTGCATTGTGTTCACCACCAATAATCCAGTTTTTATCCGTCATGATACTTGTGTACCCCTTTACCCCTTTCACTCTCCCCCTACCCCCTTGCCCTCTGGTAACCACCAATCTGTTCTCCTTATCTGTGTGTTTGTTTATCTTCCCCATATGTCTGAAATCATACAGTATTTGACTTTCTCCATCTGACTTATTTTGCTCGGCATAATACCTCAAGGTCAATCCATGTTGTCACAAATGGCACGATTTTGTCTTTTTTATGGCTGTGTAGTATTCCATTGTGTATATATATATATATATATATATATATATGTATATACCACATCTTCTTTATCCATTCATCTGTTGATGGGCACTTGGGTTACTTTCATGTCTGGCTACTATGAATAATGCTTAATTAGTGGTGGTGTCCTTGTTCCCTCTTTTGATCCAGCTGGTATGTCCCTAGGATGTCTATATCAGCCCTGGTTGGTCCCACACTTCTTCCTATTTCTATGCCCAAATTAGGGATGTCGTCCCATCTCTTTGTGTTACTACATTATTATGATACAAGGACTGGTCAGATCTCCTGGCTATCCTGGGCCTGTGCAGGCCCTTTTTGGTGATAGCATTCTGGTTTTTTCCAGTTGTGCTCAAGCTTCTCCAGTCCAAATCTTGCAAACAGCTAAATATTTATATTTCATGATTTCCTATAGATTCCTGTTGGTGTTAAATTACCTTCTGTGCTTTCCCACTGTACTGATGTTTCTGGTATGAGCCTGTTTTTCTACAGGTAGTTAGGTCTATCTACTTAAAAAGTACTGTTGAACCTGAACACCCTTATCTCCTTTAGATCTTTATTCAAAATCACTTTCCTATTGAGTCCTTCCCAAACCCTACTAGTTAAAACTGAAACTCCTCACAGCCAGTCCCAAGCCCCATCTTTCAGTTTTTTCTCTCCATAGCTCTTAACACCAACTGCCATTCTCTATGTTATACTTATTTGTTTATAGTTTGTCTCTCCTCTTCTAGAATGTAAGCTCCGTGAAGGTAGGGGATGTTTGTCTGTTTGGGTTACTGTTATATCCTCAGCACTTAGAACAGTGTTGGGCTCATAGTAGATACTCAAAAAATACATTGAATGAATGGGTAAGTTACTTCTCTCTATCTCTCTTTAGCTGTTTATCTCTATGTCTATTCTGTCTATATTTGCCTATCTCCATCCATCCATCCATCCATCCGTCCATCCTTCCATCCATCCATCCATTCATCCATCCACCCATCCATCCATCCATCCATTTATCTATCCACCAATGCATCCATATATCCATCCATCCATCCATCCATCCATTTATCCAGCCACCAATGCATCCACGTATCAATCCATCCATCCTTATTCACCCACCCATTCATCCATCCATCCATCCACCCATCCATCCATTTATCTATCCACCAATGCATCCATGTATCAATCCATCCATCCATCCATCCTTATTCACCCACCCATTCATCCATCCATCCATCCACCCATCTAGTGTTAACACACTAGCATGGCTTAAATAATAATCAGAAGAACTGATGACTCAGAGCAGATCAATGAATATCAGAGTTTCTATGGCTTTGAAGGCTCCTTGTTCTTATTGATCATCTATCTTTAAGATGAGGCAAGTCTGTGGTGAACATAAAGACAATTCTTCAGCTAAACAGAGCTCAGGTCCTGCTGTATCTGAGAGTTATCGTCAGGGAGCGAAAACTCTTTCATGCCTGAAGGTTTAAAAAACTGAAACTGCAGACATTGGAGAATTTCTCCTTTTCATCCGAGATGCTTTGGAGCCGAGGGAGCGGGAGGGTCATTGCAGGGGGATGAGACTCGTTCCATCTTTATATTATCCTGGAGGAGATTTGTGAATTGTTCTCTGCCCCTCTGTACTTCTCTGTTTTTAAACATTTGCTGAGGGCCTTTTTTGTGAGTTTTGGTTGTCACACAGAGAGGCAAAGGTGTGAGAAAAATACATTCAGGTCAGTTTGCTGAGGGCAGTGCTGGTTTAATATGAGGAAAGGGGAGGGGCGTCCGCTCTGTCTGTCACTCGTGGCCGTCATCTGCCTCGTGGGGCTGCGGGTGGAGCATTGATGGGGCTGTTTTTTCCTGCGGTTGCAGCCCTGAATGGAGGGTCACAGCAGAATGCCCATGGCTGTATCCTGTCAACCCATTGTTTTGTTTGACTCACACAGTGTTAATTTTATTTCACTTTTTCTTTTCGACTACATGCTCATGACGTATCAACATGGGTCTGTGCAAGACTCCAATGCAATGAAGCGTTAACCTAGCAGGCCTGAGGTCGCCATCGTTAGAAGGGTATCCTTTGGGCTTGACCCCTTGAATGGCATCAGGGAACTGGACTTTTGGATCGTTCCTTAATGCCGATAAGACTGTTTTGCCCACAGGGGCTCTGAAGACCTGCTTCCCTGTCAGCAGTTGTGTCTGGTTGCTGTGCCGGCATGACCAGCCTCCAACAAAACCCCTGACCTTTGAGTTTTGAGTGGGTTTCCCTGGGCAGAAGTACTACACACGTGCTGCTGAATTTTGCCAGAGGAAGAAGAATGTTCAGAGTGACCCATGGGGATGGGGAGACGCAGGGAGAATGTTGGGAGCCTGGCATGGATTCCTCCAGACCCTGCCAGATATGTCCTTTTGCCCTTGCCAATCCCCGTAGTAAACTATATTTTCTTATATAGTTTATTATAGTGAATACAATTGCCTCTCAGTCTTAGTGCTAGTCTCCCAGCGCATCACCGAATGTCTCTTATTTTATTTATTTGTCTGTACACTCATTTCCTTTCATCCTCACACCTCACTCCCATTCATTTACATTCACGACCCTTCAGAGGCCACTATTTTGTGCTGGATGTATATCTTTTTGTTTGTGTATGTTCTTGCAGCATATGCATTTTGTGTGTGTCTATGTATGTGTATATATACTATTGCAATATAATTGACATATAACATTGTGTAAGTTTAAGGAGTACAATGTGTTGATCCGATACACTTATATCTTGCAAAATGATCACCACCATAGTGTTAGCTAACACCCCTGTCGTGTCACATAATTACCATTTGTTTTTTGTGGTGGGAACATTTAAGAACTACTCTTGTAGCACCTCTCAAGTATATAAGACAGCGTTATTAACTATAGTCACCATGCTGTATGTTAGACCCCCAGAACTTACTCATCCTATTTCTAACATAGTTGTCCATTAATTGCGGAATAAGACTCTGAATCAATATCTTGTTTGTTTCATATTTGAAATTATCATGCAGAACCGTGGATTCTTTTTTCCTATTGGTGTATAGCTCTATTAACTTTAACACAAATATAGATTCATGTAGCCACTGCCACCACAATCAGGATGCTGATCACTTTCATCACCCCAAGGACTCCTTCAGGCTGTTTCTGTATAGTGACACCTCCCCCAACCCATAAGCCCTGGCAGCCACTGCTCTGTCTCCCTCAATATCCTTGTGATTATTCCAGAAAGTCATATAAATCTGATCATACAGCATGTAACATTTTGAGATTAGCTTCCTTTACTCAGGGTAACGCTTTGAGAGTCATACAGCTTGTTGCCTGTATCCGTAGTTCATTGCTTTTCCTTGCTGAGTAGTATTCTGCAGTCTGGATGTCTGTTGACCCATTCATTCACTGAAGGACGTTTGGACTGTCTCCAGTTTTTGGTGGTTATGAACGGAGCTGCTATGAACATTCGTGCATCTGTGTACAGGTTTTCGTGTGAACATAAGTGTTCTTTTCTTTAGGGTGTTCAGCAGTGGGATTGCTGGGCTGTATTGTAAGTGTATGCTTAACTTTACAAGAAACTGCCACCCTGGTTTTACAGAGTGGCTGTGCCATTTTGCATTCTGATCAGCAACATACGAGAACTTCTAACTGCTCTGCAGGTTTGCCAGTGCTTAGGATTGTAGGTTGCATCTATATCTTTTGAAAGTGCCCCCTCCAGGTTTTATTTTTAGTTAAGGTATAATTAATACAGAGAGCACGAATCTTACACGTCTAGCTTGATGTTTTGCATATGGATGGAGCTCTGCGTAATCACCACCTAGATTGGGATACAGAACGTTTCCAGCACTGCAGAAATCCCCTTGTGAACCCTGAAAGCCTGTCTTCCCAGAAGGGAACTTCTATAATGACCTCTAATGCTATTGATTAGTTTTGTCTGATTTTGAACTTAATTAAAGGAATTGCACAGTATGAACTCTTTGTGTCTGGCTTCTTTTGTTGAATATTGTGTCTATGAGATTCGTCCATGTCACATATTTTTGTAGCTTGTCCATTTTTGTTGCTGTATACTATTCCATTATATGGAGATGCCTTAATTTACTTATTAACAAATGACTGTTTCCAGTTATGGGTTATTATGAGTTAAACTGCTATGCACACACTTTTTCGTGTCTTTTCAACGACACAAGCACTCATTTCTCTTGCGTATACTTCCAGGAGTGGAATTGCTGGGTCATTCTATTTATATTTGACTTTAGTAAATACTGCCCAACAATTTTCCAAAGTACTTGGCATCACTGTATTCTCTTAATGCGTACACTTAAAGAAAATTAATGTATGTGGAATGGTGCTAATGGCCTCATGCTGTTTTTCACTCTCCTTCACTCTCATTATAGTCGTGAGGGCCATCTCTGTTGCTATTTCTACATCTAAAATGTCACTTCTAATAGTCCATGGTGTTCACTTATCTGCCTTTACTTGCCTACTTCCCCAATGACGGATGTTCTTCGTGGCCTCCAACTTTCTGAAACCACAAAGAACGTTGCAAAGACTATCTTCACATGTGCCCTTTTAAGGAGCTTTGTAAGACTTTCGTATAGAACTGCTGGTCGTTGGGTCTGTGACTCTCACTTTGACTAAAGAGTAGCAGGTTGCTTGGTCCACTGCAGTGTCCTCTCCTACCACTTGTGCCTGAGGCCCTGTATTCCCACATTCTGCCAACTTGTCCTTTTACAACTTGGTCAGTGTGCAAGGTAGGAAATATCTCATTACTATTTTAATTTGCATTTCTCTGCATACAAATACGTTTTAGCATCTCTTTATACATGTTTAATGTTTATGTGGGTGAGCTGGGTTCCTTTAAAACAGGTTTTCTCAACCTTGGCACTGCTGACTTTTTGGGAAGGATAATTCTTGGCCGGGGTGTGGGGGCTGTGGAGTGCACTGTAGGATGTTTAGCACCACCCTGTCTTCTACCTGCTAGATGCCAGTAGCACCCTCTCCCTAGTTGTGACAACCAAAAATGTCTCTAGACATTGCCAAGTGTCCTCTGGGGGACAAAATTGCCCCGAGTTGAGAATCAGTGCTGCAGAAGGGACCAGAGTAAAGCAGACACTAATGAAAGATAAAATATCTAATGGCACGGGCTAGAGAGTTCAGCACTGAGGGATAGCGGAGTTAGAGGAGGATGGAAATTTGAGTTATGGGGCTGTATCACTGTTATATTCTCAGGCCTAACTAGATCCCAGTGGCATGAAGAGCTGGACTTGTAGACCCCACATTTTACTTCTCTCCCTACTACCCATAGATGCTTGTCTTAAGAGATTTTCAGCCCAAGAGCCAGACAAACCTGGTTAACAGTGACACCCAAGAGGACAAGAGGGGAATGAGGAAGCCAGGTTAGTGAGAAATACTCAGGGTGGCCAATCAGAGGGAGATTCCAACTGTGGTTGAGGAGAAGGAGAAAGCTGTGGCTGGAGAGGCAGTGCCCTTCATCCAGTCTGAGATGGATCTTGGAGTTAGAAGCTGGGTTGACCAGGGGCAGATTGGTTGAGGAGCCTGAAACGTGGCACGGAAAGTGGTTCTGGACAGCTTAAAAGTATGAGAGGCTTGCTTTTGAGAATGCCAGATGCACCACTGTCCTGCTTTGCTTTTCCCTGAAAGCTGCAAAGTTGTTCCTGCTCAATGCCTCGGTGTGCATCACTGAGGTTCCTTCCGCCCCAATTGTTCTTCCTTTTGTGCTCGAGGTAGCCAGCTCCTTCTCGTCACTTAGGACTTGGCTCAAATGTCACTTTGGACCACCTGTGGTTTACTGCCATATTCCCAACCTTGAGAACAGTACTGAATGGACTATGAATTTACCGTGTGCATCATTTTACACATGGGAAAAAAAATTCAGAAAGCTTCAGAAACTTTCTTAAGGTCATGAAGCCATTAAATAGAAGGGCTGGGGTTTGAATTCAGAGCTGTCTCCAAGGTCATGGTCCTGTCATTGTACTGTACTTAACCTCCATCTGTGAAATGGGATGACAGCGCTTGTCCAAGTGAGCGGCTGTTCAGCTCAGAGTCTGGCAATGCCCTAGACACTGGGATGCAGGGGGAAGAAGGGCAGGGATCTGGCATTGTGGAACCCACAGTCTAGTCGATTGACTGATGCGCGAGAAGAAGTTACCATAGGACATGTGGGGGCTGTGAGGGGAGACGCTCCTGATGAGCAGGAGGTGGTCAGGCTTGAAGACTGGGGGACGAAGGAGAGAGCTGTTCTAAGAAGACAGACACTGCGTGTGAGAAGAACCTGATGACTTTGAGGAGCTGAAAGAAGTTCTAGGTCCCTGGAGGGTAGAAAACCTGTTGGGGGTGGTGGAGGGTGGCGGTTCGGGAGATAAGAACTGCAGGGGCAGTGGATTTGAACTTTATCCCAAGGGCACCCATCTGCATCGGTGACTCAGGTGGGCTATTGGAGACACACGGGGTTAGGGTGTTTCTAGGTGCATCTTCTTCATCTTGGAAACCCAAGTACTCAGCACAGGCTTTGATGAAGTTTATTAGCCAGGTGGCCACACCGGGCCAGCCGCAGGAGTGGAATTAATTAACTAACCACTTAATTAGTCACTAATCAATCAATCAAATAACTAAGCAATTAATTAATTAAACCATGAGGTATCAAGTGCCTAATATATCCCCAGACACTGTTCCAGGTCATTAGGGAGGCCGCATTGAATGAAAAAGCAAAACCCCTGCCTTTATAGGTCTTGCATAGTCTTCTCTGCAAGGAGGAGAGAGTAAATGATTAAGTAGAATGTGCAATATGTCAGGTGGTATGTGCTGCGGGAAGGGATAAAGCAGAGAAAGGGGGTAGCAAGTGACAGGGAGGAGAGGGGCTCACAGAATTAAACAGGGCGAGAGAGAAGTTCTCACTGAGAAGGTGACATCTGAGCAAAGTCCAAAGGGAAGTTGGGTGGAGAGGAGGTATGAATGACCTTGAAGTGTCCTTGATGTGTTGGAAAAGCACAAGGAGGCCCGTGGAGCTAGAGTATCGTGAGCCCGGGGCTGAGTCTTAGGAGATGAGGTCAGACAGAAGGAAGCCAAGCCCACCATCTCTGCAACTTGAAGGTGAGCATCCCCAAAGGCCCCTGGAATTGTAACAAGGTTGTTCAGGCCGTGGGCTGTCAGCTGGAGCAGGTGGTGTGGACTGGCTGCTGTTAATTACACATCTCCAGCTGAAGTTCCCAGCTGGGGTGGTTTAACTCAGATTAAGTCTTTGATTTAACACAAGGTTTGTCTCCCATGTGCTTAAGGGTATGGTTGATTTAACTGTCGAATCTATAAATTGATCTTCCAGTTGGGGGTTTTCTTTTAATCTTTCAATTCGATCTAAGGATGCTAGCTCTGTTTGCAGAGGGATAGATACCATTGCACTTCAAGGACTCTTGCATCTGTACAGATGGCCCAACGGGGATTCAGTTGACCTGGGCCAGGCTTAGAAGAGCCCTACTGTTCTGGGGACAGCCCTCTCCCTTGCGATGTCCACTATATACCCACAGGGGGACAACAGAACCCCAGAGAAGAACTTTACAGGAGGAAAAGCAGTGACATGGAGCTTCACAGTTCTTGATATGAATATCTTGTTGGTTTTTTTGTCTAAAAAAATAAAAGGAACAGGAGGTTGGGAAGAGATGCATCCAGGTTTGGCCATTTAACCATTCAAAGAATATTTCTCAAACAACTACCACATGCCAGGCACTATTCTGGGTGCTGGGGACACGACAGTGACCAAAGTAGACAAAAATCTTGACCTTACGGGACTTAACATTCATGATGGGAAGGGAGAGACAATGAAAAAAAAAATGTTCTATGTTAGATGGTGGTAAATGTGATGAAGACAAATAAAAGAGGACCAGGGCATGTGGGAGTGGTGGCGTTCCCAGGGGGTGGTCAACTTTTTTGTTATGAAGGAAATTATTGGGAAAATTGGTGAGACATGAATAAAATTTGTGGATTAAATAATAGTACTAAGTCAATGTAAATTTCCTGACTTTGTATAGAAAAGGACTTTGGTCTTAGGAAAGACACACTGATGTGTTTAGGGGTCAAGGAATATCATGACCTCAACTCTCTCAGGTGATGCAGAAAAAAATGCAAATACGTCTACGTAGAGAAAAGACGATACAGGTCGTGTGGTAACATAGTGACCATCTGGGGAACTAGGTGAAAGGGGGATATGAGAGTTCTTCATATGAAGCTTACAACTTTCCTGTTGGTGTGAAATTACTTCAAAGTCTAAAAAAACTACAAAACTAAGCAAGTAAAGTGGTTGGGGCCATCACAGCTTCTCATCTCATCTCCCGTGCCTCTGCTCCCCGCTGTTCAACCATAGCTTTATTGAATTACGGGTAATGCTCTTTTCTTCTTCCTGCTCCCCAAACTCACCAAACATCCCCTTTCCCACAATGTTTTGCCTTTGTTTACTCTTTTTCTTCCCAGAAAACTCCTGTTCATCCTTTAAAACCCTCATTTGTGAAAACTTGTATTTGTCATCTCCTACCCTCTTCCTCTTTATCTTGTTTTTCCTTATATGACTGCATAGAAAACACATTACTAGTTTTATTTTGATGTCAGTCGTTTACCCTTTTGTGATGACTATGAGTGGCATGGATCCCATGAGGCTTGAGTCTCATTCATCTTTCTATCCCCAGCCTAGCCTGGTGCCCAGCCCAGAGTAGAAGCTCAGTAGAACATTGCTGAAATGAATTGAAGCCAGAGCTCTGTGAAGGGGTGGCACAGTGAAAGAAGCCATCCTGATCGGACAACCCCGCAGTGACCTCAGTCAGCAGAGGGACATTTTTATGGAGACAGATAATGATACATCTGCAGTTGAGGCAAAGCTCTCTGGGGAATCTTACAGGACAGGGAGACGTCTGGACAGCAGTTACATCCCAGAGCTGGCTGACAGGAACTGGGGGCAGGGCAGAGGAGGGAGCGGATGGAGTAAGATAATGGATAGAATTATGACTCAGGTTGGTCTAAAAATAAATGGATAGCGGGATATTGACCATATAGCCCTTTTCATTAAATGATCGAGGACCAAGATCCTTGTCAAGTGTTCTCGCCACACTGAACTCTAAAAATCACAGGAACTCAGGGCTGAGCAGGCTCACAGGTCCTTAGTTCAAACCTCATCAGATGCTCACGCCCCTCATTGCTTTCTTGCCCCTGGTTTTCAGCTCAGGAGGAATGTGACCCTGAATCTTAACCTTCCAAGTGGAATGGGGAACACAAGACTGGTAACGGACCTATTGCTGTCTCTCTGGTGCCCTGGGAACAGATATTCTTCATCGTACGTGACACAATTTTCCGTCTTTGTAGCTATTGATATAGTTCAAGCAAGGTCTTTCCCTTGTTTGAGGCTCAGGCACAAATTGATTGGGGCAGCGTAGAGTCGTGTGGGGTCTGTAGGAGTCTGCTGATGAGGGAGCAAAAGAGAATGGCGTAGAATGGACCCGCATGGCGGTTCAAAGAAAAGAAGGGGTCCTGGAGACAGACAGCTCTGGGCTTGAGTGAGCACCCCGTCACTCACCCGCTGTGAGACCTGGGGCAAGTCACTTGTCCTCTCTGAGCCTCAGTGTCTGCATCTGTAAAATGGGGATAGTCATCATCTCCGCCTCAAAGGGTCCTTGTGAGGCTTAAGTGAGTTAATGCACATAAAGCGTTTAGTGTGGTGCCTGACACATGGCGAGTGCTCAGTGAACTTAGTTAATAATAATAATAATATAATAAAAGGAATTAAAAATAATATGTCTCATTTTATGGCGTGTCTTTTCTACTCTTCTGTGAGCACTTCAGAGCAGGGGCTGTGTAGCATTTAAGTGTGACATCCCCCACCCTCCACAAGGGCTGCTGCAGGGCAGGTACTTGGTGAGGGCACTTCTTAAACTGAGTTAGAGCTACCATCCATGCCGCCATGATTTGTCTCCAGGAAGGATGCTGAATCTATCTGGTTGACAGCTGTATTCTGAGCACCTAGCATGGCAGCTGGCACATAGTAGGCGCTTAAACATTTGTTGACTGGTAGAAAAAGGAATGAAAGGAACAGTACTCATGGTTTCTGAGAGGTGTTCACGTTGATGCCACACGCATGCTCCAGAGACTAGGCAAGCTGCTGGCCACTCGGTGTTTCTTTCACGGCTCCGTATAAATATGTAACACTGTATTACACATGATTTACTGTAAACATTGTGGAGGGTTATGTAGCAAACCGGCACAGCCGTTTCCTAGCGGATGGGGGCACTCGCTTTTTATTAGGCGCTTACCTATTGTTCCATAGTTTGGTGATAAGCACATATTCGTTCGGTAATTAACACACCCAATAAGATAAAGAAATAAAATATTGAATTGCACAGGCAGCTGAAAAAGGAGAAGGGGAAGATGAGGGAGAAGAAAGAGGAACAGAAATGAGCGGATTTTCTAGAAAGAGAAATGTGCCATAAAGTCCCAGCCAAGCGTTTGGTCCCTCCCAATCCTCAGACTTCAACCTCCTGCCCTGCAGGGGTGCTGTCTTTTCCTGGTCCACCTTTCAGTGACTAGGGTCTACGCAAGAGGGGTGAACGCGGCACATTTTCACACTTTCAGGGTAGTGTGTTGTTTGGGATAATGCTTACAACTCATCACAGCAGCTGACGCTTATGAACACTCCCCAAATACCAGCTCAGTCTAGAATAGTGTTTATTAGGGAAAATTTTGCAGTTGGACAGATCCGGGTCAGAATGCCAGCTCCATCATTTACTAGTTCGGCAAGTTATTTCGCCTCTTAACCCTCAGCATTCTCATCTATAAAAGGGGATTAGTAAATACCCACTTCCTGCCTTGCTTAGAGAATTTAGTGAGATAGTATTGCAACACAGCCTGGTTCTTGGCACAAAGTAAAAACACTCGAGAGCCGTCCTTATGACGATGACGATGGCATTTAGTTGGTCTAGAGAGCCAGTCAGCTGTTAGGTCACACCCACGTTTCTCCTTCCCATCCGAAGATTTAGCATGGAAATTCTCAAACACTTTTCTGAAACGACATGAGCTGTGTTTAAAGCGGTCTTCTCCAGAGGTCGCAGGCTGCTGATCCTCTGCAGCATGTGGCAAACAAGCTCTGGGTGAGCTGTGGGAGGTTTTATTGATCAGCTATTCTCCAAGCCCTCTTAAATCCGCTCATTTACAAGCTGCTCAACAATTTCTTCAGAAATCAATGGCCCTCTCTGGTTCTTCGATATCAGCTTCCAACTCGTTCCCGTCCCCTTTGTGGCCTCTCTGGTTTTTTGTTTTCTCCCAAAGGTGTCAAAGACCAGGTCTTTGCCCCAGAGACATAACCACAAATTCTGAGATGTTGTTCCTCTGGCTTTTGCACTCATTTAATGCACTGTTCTCTCACTAGCTGCTTATTTATGTCAGAATTCAAGTTCTCCTTAATGGTGTGTGTCTTTTCATTTTTGCTCTTATTTTTTTTTGTATGTGTGTGTGAGAAAGATTAGCCCTGGCTAGCATCCGTGCCCATCTTTCTTTACTTTGTATGTGGGACGCCGCCAGAGCATGGCTTGATGACCGGTGCTATGTCCGCCCCTGGCATGCGAACCTGTGAACCCCAGGCTGCCGAAGCTGAATGTGCTAACTTAACCACTATGCCACGGGGCCGGAACAACTCTTAATTTCTCTTTATTCAAAGAAATGGTCACACACGCATTTGAAATTTTCTCTGTTACCTGAGGGTCACCTGTTGTTTTGCTTTCTAGTTTTCTCTTCTCCTGGTACCTGCTTTTCTTTGGGACGTTGTTGATTCCACTCTGGACCCCAAGGTTTGCCGTGTGTCCCAGCCTGGCCAATTAGAGTGTTGCATTCTCTTGACCCCTGTGGTTGGTCTGGAGATGGGCACGTGACGCAATTGGTGTGAATTAGATGCTGTTGCTTCTGATGGCGGAAGAGGCAGAAGCCTTTTCTTCTAGAACCGCTGTAATAAAAGTACCACTATGTGGGGCCGGATACGGAAGCCCATACAGAGGAGGACTGAGCTAAGAGAGAGAGAGAAAGTCAGGATATAAGTGAGCCCCAGAACTAAGCTATTCCAGAACAAATCCTTTCTCTGGACTTTTCAATTTTGTAAGTCAATAAATCCCCTCTTTTGCTTAATCCAGTTTGAGTTGTGAGTTCCTATCGATTGCAACAAAAAGAATCCTAACCAATATACTGTAAAAAAAAAAAAAAAAAAGCAAACTCTGAATGATGCTTTAAAACTCAATTTTAAGAGACCGTTTGCTTTTCAATTTTTGGCAGATTATTCTAGGATTTACGCTTTTCCGACCATATCCTTGACATTTTCTGCCATTTCTTGGTGTTTGTTTCTTGATCATGATTCCCTTCTTACATGGGTTGTAAGATTTTAAAAATCTAAGCCAATCCCTAGCCTGGACCTCTGATTTCTCTTCTTTAAAAATGTTTTTTGTGTGATAAAAGTATTTCATTTTACCACACATCTAAACTTAGAAACAGAAAAATGAGAGAAAAAAAATCCAGTGGTCTATACCCAAACAAAACTAGTTAATGTTTACCCCAAATTCTTTCCCAACTAGTCTTGTCTTGCATAGATTATTGGATTACCCTCTATTAAGCGTTTGGCCTATTGCTTTAAATCGTTTTTGCAAAGTTAAGACATACATATGACATAAGATTTAAAAGATACCACACACTCTTCTGTCACTGGTGTTTTTCACTTAATGGTTAATCTTGGAAAGAGTTCTATGTCAGGACAAAGAGAGTTGCCTCAGTCTTCCATTATGTGGACGTACCAGAGACAATTTAAGCAAACTCCTACTGTTGGACACATAGTGTGTGTCCGAGTTTCAGGCTATTATAAACCAGCGCTGCACAGCTGTATGCATGAAGCCTGTGTGATAGTTCTAAAGGATGCACTCTCTGAAAAGAAAAAACATGCTCAAAGGGCAGGAATGCTTTTTAAGGCCACTGAAACCATTGTAACGTTACCTTTCCAAAGGACCGTTGTGTATGCTGCTCACTCCAGTAGCAGAGGGAAGGGCTGTGTAGTTTTCTTTTTAAATTTTATGTTTGTTTGGCACTAAGATCAGTGCCTGGCACATGGTGAGCGCTTAGTCCGGTAGATAGTATTACTGTTACTACTATTATTTTTCTCTCTTACTCTCTTCACTCTTTTCTACCTCATTAGTATCATTTGAGAACACACTGTCAGTATTTCAATCGTGCAAACCTCTCTCCCGAGCCTGGGGACTGTGATCTTGGAAACGGCATCTTTTCCCCGCACTTTAATAAACATTCCTCTTCCCTCTCAGGGAAGAATATAGGACATAATTCTGAAAAAGAAGTAGAAACGGTGATGCCTCCCCTGGATAGGTTGAAATCTAAAATGTGATTTTCTCCCAAAAATCTTGTTGTTTCCCATTTTTTAGGGCCCAATCTAAATCCCACTTCCTTAGCACAGAGCCTGGCACATGGTCCATACTTAATGTTTGAATGAATGAATGAATGAACGAATGATTGATTGTTGGGCTCTTTGATTAATTCTCCCGTAGTTAACTGAAAGCTTCAATGAGGAGTGTGATCATCTTTTCTGCTTATTTCTTTCTTCCTCAAAACATGTAATGAATGTTTGTTAAATAAATGAAAGGATAAATGCGGATATCTGGATTGCTACTAAACTAATTATGAAACAGTCCCCATATTGCAACTCAAACAACCCAAAACTTGACTGCCTCTTCAACATCATCACCTGTGTAGGGGAGCAGAATTTGCCACCCCAAGATGTGTCTCTTGGGCTTGATTATTTTGGGCTGATTATTTTTAAGAACAAAAGACTCAGGAAGAAACTTTGACCTTCCCCAACCGCCTCAAAGGATTTAAGACAGAAGGCCTGTTCCAGGAAGCAGCTATCACCATAGAGAACTATGGTGTAATATGAACTAGGTGTGGTAGAGAGAAAGGAACCTAGCAAGGCCCACTTGATCAAAGTCCTCTCCATGTCCCACTGTTTTTGCAAGGCAAGGCAGACATTTGTTTACCAAACATTTGCTTTTCCATCTCCATGTGAATTGCCTTCCTCCCGTTTGAAGTCCCAAACCACTACTCCCAACATCCTCTTTTGTTTTTAGCTGAAGAAGATATTTAAGGTGGTGGCTTCAGTCATTTTGGTGAGTTACTCAGCTTTCCTGGGTTTGTCTCATGTGTACATGTTAATGAACTTGTTTGATTTCCTCCTGTTATTCTCTCTCAGGTCAATTTAATTATTACACCAGCCAGAAGAACCTACAAGGGTAGAGGGAAATTTCTTCCTCCCCTACACCTGCAATTCTTTAAAAAATTGCTAACTCATTCCCAGGGACCATTTACATTCACTGAACCAGAACTCTGGGGATGGGATCTGGATTCTGGACTTGAAAAACCTCCCCTGGTGATCCTGATGTAGCCATCCTTACAGGAGATCGTGGACCAGTGCTTGGGGGACCACTGGTATTTCCTTTCCCATTGGCCCACCACAATCGTTTATTTCTGAAGTGGCCTCCTGGCTGCTCTGTGGAGATATTATCTGTGAGGACACACTATTTCATGCTGATAAGCTGCCCTGACTCTCCAGCCGCTCCCCCTGGCTTTAATCCTATTCCTAAACCTGTCCCCTGGCCTCTGAGGATATGCCCTTTATGTCTTGCCCATTAAGACTGCAGCAAACAGCTTTTCCTAGCATTCCACCACAACTCAGTTTTATTACAGAGTTCTGCTCTCTTTTGGAGAAATAGACTTGATGCTCTTGATTTCAATCACCAGGCTCTTGCTGGCCAAATGGCTCATCCAGTGTTTTTACAGGGCTCTGGTGACTCCACCATATTGTGGAAATAGCAGACCAGGAAAGAATCAACAGTGGGGCATCCCCTTTGATGTGCAGACACTGTGCGGGGCACGTCACAGGCATCTACATCCATAAAGGAGTATTTTTATCCCACTTTCAGTGAGGAAAGCGAAGTCAGAGTGGTGAAGTCAGTGGCTCAAGGACACCGATTAGCAAGATGCTGAATGTCAGGATTTAAACCCAGATCTGTAAGATTCCAGAGTCCCAGCTTGGAGCCAAAAGAGGTGTCAGAACGTGCAGGTCCAAAGGGAAGGAAGGAAGCATTCAAGGCACGTGGGCAGCAGGTCTGCAGGCTGCTCAGGATCATAATCTGTCACTAGCTAAGCTGCCCTTTAACTCGCTCATTCAGCAAACATTTACTGAGCTCCATCCTGTGTGCTGCAAGTGCCGGGTGCTGAGAAGACAAGGCGGAAAAGGTCCCTGCTATTTTGGAGCGTATGTAATACTACATTAATAATCATTATAATTAGCAACCAACAGTCATGGAGTACTTAAGTGCTAGGCACTGTTTTAATTACTTTACATACATTAATACATTCAATCTTAACAGCTACCCTACGAGGCAAGCACTATTATTCTCTCTATTTTACAACTGGCCCGTGAGAGGCTCTGCTGGGACTGGAACCTGTGACTGGTGGCTTCCGTAGCCCGTAATTTGATCCCCTGGACCTGTTACCTCCCATCTGGCCACTGGCCATCTTCCTCAACTTCCTTCAATAGCCTTCGATAACTTCCAGTTTCATTGACTGTGTTTTGTGCTCTTAATTGTTCTCACAGGCATTTCTTAAAGAGTCTGCTTTTAAAATGGAAAGCATTTAATTGGCCTCTGTGGTGAAAAGGCAGGCACCTGCATTTTGTAGAATGTCATCTGTATGCAAATTATCAACCCGCCTCCTAGTCTGTCTGCTGTGGGGAATTCAAGGCTGCCTCAAGACGGCTCCTGGCTTCATTGCTGACCTTCTGCCACCCCCGTGACTTGAGACATTGATTTGGCATCTGTTGAATAGCTCAGTTCAATAGGATGCATTTTTCTTTTCTTTCTTCCTAAATGCCCAGCCCAGTGGGGGTGACCAAAACGTAGGCGGCAGGGGACCTGCCCTGGAGAAGTGGACAGTCTAGCTGTTGAGACAGCACATATCCAGGACAAAATACTGAGATTACCAAGCAATGTATAATTAAATACTAAATTATGCAGTAGGACTCGCTAGATGCTGCCTAGGTTCAGAGAAGGGAAAGGGTAGCACGGATGTCTTGAAGAAGGGAGGTGAGTTAGGTTTTGGAAAGATTTGCATAGGTGGAAGTGGAAAAGGAGGTCATTCCATACAGGAACCCCATAAGGGCAAAGGGATGGTGAGAGAACGACTTTCTTACCCAGCAAGAGCTCGCCCCCTGATGCACACAGAAGCCAACACCATGGCACATGGGATTTTGAGAGAAGAAAGGCTTTACTGTGAGGTCCACCAGCAAGGAGACAGGAGGCCAAGCTCTCAAATCTGTCTTGCCTGCCCAAGGTGTGGGGTAGAGTTTAAGGGATCAGGGAGGGCCGGCTGGTATGCAAGGGCTGGCAGGACGAGTTTTGATTGACAGGTCAAAATTTTCTCTTCTGCGCATGCTCCTGGCTAGTTCTCGCCATCTCTGAAAAATAGCTTTAACATCCTGTTGTTAAGATGTGGTCAGTTGTGGGACCATTACTGGGAAAAACACAGTAAACAAGGGTAAAGTTGTTATGCAGATTTAAGTCATTGCCTTCTTCATTGATAAGAGTTTCTAGAGATTTAGAGGCACCCTCCCCTTCCTGGCACAGAGAGGGAGGCACCCTCACAAATGGAGATTTCTCTTACAAATATAAATTCCCTTACAAAAGGGTAACTTCTACTAGGTTTTCCTGTGTTTCCTGTTTCTAAATAATCATCAGCTCAAAGCAGCCTTTATGCCAAAGAGGCCTTTTTTGGGGCGGCAAATTCTGTTCATGGTCCTGTGGTCACAACTTGACCCCTAAAAATCGTGCAGAAGATTAGATTCAGTGGAGCATAGGGCTGCGGTGGTCTCGTGGAAGGTGAAATGTTTTCCGTACCAACAATACCAATAGCTGATATTTAAATGCTCTCTAAGTGCAGAGCATCATTTAAACTCTCCCTTCTGATCCTTGAAACCCTCGGTAAAGTTATGCATTATCTTCTTCGTGCTTAGTAGAAACTGAGGCTCAGAGAGCTGCTACGACTTTCCTAAAGCAACAGTGTAGGTGACAGAGCTGGGATCTGAGTGCAAGCGGTCCAACCTCAGCCTCCAAGCTCTGGACACCTGTGTTATGTTCCTAATACTGTTAATTATTCTTCCCATTTTCCAGATGAGGAAAAAGGCTCAGAGGGGTTAAGTTACCTTTTCTTGGTTGCAGACGACAGAAGCTTCCAAGCTAGTTTAAGAAGAAAGGAACTTGTTAAAGGCTATGAGGGTGTACATAGATTCTATCAAAGGGTTAACCCCGCCATAGGGCTTGTCTTTAAAGACCACACTCTTGCCGCCTGCCCTGGGGTACGGGCACCAAACTCATGCTGCTGAGTCTGAACATTATCCTGATGCCTCGGGAGCAGGCTGCCGCCACTGCCACCATTGCCAGAAAGATGGATTCTGCCTGGTGTCTGCTTCTTCCTGTTGCTGGTTTCTGCAATGATGTTTCACGTGAGCACGCCTGATTCTCAGAGAACTGGGCAGGCAACTCTTCTGGCTTCCCTCTAGTGGAGGCAGGTCTTACAAGGTGGAAATACCCCTAACATTGGAAAGCTGTTGTCCCATAAGTGCCAAGTGGCCGGGAAACATGACAGTCTTCCACAATGTTAGTAAATGTGGCGCTGACCTCCAGTCCCGGGTCAGCCTGGCTCCTAAGTAGTGGTCCATGGTCTGAGGCTGGGCTGGCTGAAAAGAGGCACCAGGGAAGCTGGTTAAAAACCCAGAGTTTCAGGCCTCCCCTCCAGGGGTTCTGATTCAGTGAGTCAGACCAATACCTGGGAATCTGAATTTCCCAAATCTCTTCAGAAGATTCTAATGTGTAGCCAGGCTCTGAAGTCAGTGCACTGCATAAATTTTTTAAATAAATTACAGGGAGATAATATAATAAGGCTGTAGTTTGCTGCTGGGGGTGATTTTGCCACCAGGGATCATTTGTCCGTGTCTGGAGACATGTTTGGTTGTCACGTCTAGGAGATATTACTGGATATTGCTGGCATCTACTGGGTGGAGACCAGGGATGCAGATGAACATCCCACAGTGCCCAGCATGAGCCCCCTTAACCAAGACTTATCAAGCTCTGAGCATCAACAGAGTCAAGGCTGAGAAACCCCGTATTAAAGGTGCTCATTCTTGTGGAGACCCTACAGCGTCATTCTCTCCAGAGGTGTGATGCTCCTGTGAATGGCATGTCAGAGCTTTGGAGATGCTGGTTTCTCTTTAAATCTTGACCATTTAGAACTTAACCACAATGTTCATGTCATTTCACAGAATGGTACGTTTCTGGAGCAATGTCACTGTGACCACTTGATGGCTTCTGTTCTCTAGCTCTTAAATTTCACCTGCTCTGAATGACTCAGATTTTGATAAAAGCCCAGGAACAGGGTCATGGCTGGGGCAGCTGTCGGCTCCCTTGCCCTGGAGGTTCAAGGAGGTGGCATAGCGAGCGTAGTTGTTTAAACACGGTCTGTAAACAGAGCCCTGTAAACAGAAACCCAGATCCGTCACCTACTCCTCTCAGGCAAGTTACTTAACCACCTTAAAACTCTGTTTCCTCCTCTATGAAATGGGATCAGTGACAAGACTTACCCACCTGGGTTGTGGAGAGGATGAAATGGGGCAGTCATGTGTCTCAGTCAGCTCTTGCTGCCATAACACCATGTAACAAACAGCACCCCCCCGCCCCAGAATTTCAGTGGCATATACTACCATAAGCATCTGTGATGAACAATTTTATGTGTCAACTTGACTGGTCTGTGGGGTGCCCAGACATTGGGTCAAACACTGTTCTGAGTCTGTCTGTGAGGGTGTTTCTGGATGAGATTAGCATTTGAATGGGTGGACTGAGTAAAGCAGATTGCTCTCCCTAAGGTGGGTGGGCCTCATCCAATCAGTTGAAGAGCTGAATAGAACAAGAAGGCTGAGTAAGAGGGAACTTTGCCTGCCTGACTGCCTGAGCTAGGACATCAGTCTTCTCCTGCCCTTGGACTGGAACTTATACTTGTGGCTCTCCTGGTTCTCAGGCCTTCTGACTATATATGTATATGTGTGTGTATATATATATATATATATATATATATATATATATATATATATATCACCTATTGGTTCTATTTCTCCAGAGAACCCTGGTTAGTATAGTACAGCACCAATCTCCTGCCCATGCACCTGCACGTTGGCTCTGCTGGCTGACGTGACTGGGCTTGCCTCCAGTGCTGTGGGTTCATCCAGGTCTACTCCATGTGTCTCTCATCCTCCTTGGACCAGCAGCTACCCAAGCCCTGTTCTTTCCAGGGTGAGAGGCAGGAGCACAAGAGGACAAGCCCAAACACACAGCCACATCGCAAGCTTTCGCTTATGTCAACACTGGCTTCCATCCCACTGGCCAAAGCAAGTCACGTGGCCAAGACTCCAATTGACCGGGCTGGGAAGTACACCCTACCCACAGTAAGAAGGAGAGAGGAGCAGTAATCCAAGCCATCCCTCAGGCATGGCAAGGGCTCCATAAATGAGTTTTGTTGTGCTTAATGTTATAAGTCATTACTCTGTGCTGGCTCAGTTCTTGTCCCTTAGCCTGGTGCTCTGACCTCTGTTGATCCATGTGTGCACTGGCTTAGACCTCTTGCCTATGAACCAGTCTCAGATCTGTTCAGCTGGCCCTCCCAGGGGGCCTCGTTTTCCTCTTCTCTGCCTACTTGTTTGGTTGTGTGAATAAGCAGCTCACCCCCTGTTGCTCTCTGGTGTCACTGCCCAAGAGTGGGAGATGTTAACCTTTACATAGTGCTCTGTGGGTGCTCAGGCAATGTTTGTTGATATAGAGGCTTGTAAAAAGTTGTTTATATTTCTCTTTTGGTGGAGACAGAGGTCCCATGTATCAAGAAGCAACAGTGGTTAAACGCACAGGCTTTTGAGCACTGGTCCCCAGTCTTGGCTGCACATTGTAATCGCTGGGGACATCTAGAAAATACTGTCTCCTGGATCTGGCACCCAGGGATTCAGATCTAATTGGTCTGGGATGTGGCCTGGACATCAGGAATGTTAAAAGCTTCCCAAATGATTCTAACATGCAGTCAAGGTTGGAAAGTACCACTTTAGAGTAGGCCAAGATTTTGTTTTTAGTCCTTGGCTCTTGGCTTTGCACTTGCCAGCTGTAGCCTGGTCAAGTTATTCAGCCCATCAGGGTTTAACGCCTTCACCTGTAAAATGAGGCTAAGAATGCACGCTTTCTCAGGTTGCACAAAACAGAACGAAAGAGCTAGATAACAATTCCTCAGCAAGCTTCATTATATTCTTTTAAAATGGAATTTTGTTTTATTTATAAGAGGTAAGCTCATTAATGAAAATGAAGACTGATGCGGGGTTGGTGAGCCAAGGAGTTGAAAGAAAGATTTCTTGGACTCTCAAGGTCTCGCGGTTGTGCTCTTTTATGGTGTGGAATAGCATGGGGACAGGACCCATGGGCAGTCAGAGCTGCTGCAAACATGGGTTGAGGGTAGGGCTAAATTTGAGGCATAGGTATGTGAGTTCTCTCTTTACAAGACAAAGGAAAGAATATGTGAAAAAGGTTCTTAAAATGGTATCAGTGCCGGTAGGGTCTGGTTATTGAGTGGTCCTATAACTTTAGATAAGAATCAAACCAGATTAAGTAAATGGCTGAAGCCACCACCTTAAATATTATTTTTAGCTAAAGACAAAGTAGGATGTTGGGGGAGGAGGGGGAGTCGATCATGGGAGATTACCACACAAGTACAGTAAACAAGATGCAGATTTAAGACCTTGCCTTTGGCATTGATTAAGAGTTTCTAGAGATAAGGTCATCCCCCCTTCTTCCCAGTACAGAGAAGGAGACACCTTTACAGATGGAGATTTCCTTTACAATGTAAACGTCTCTTAACCTAGGGTAAGTAAATTCTACTCCTCAGAGCCTCCTTCCCGTCTGCAGTTTTTAAAAGTAATCAGCCTAAAATAATCCTCATCAAAGACAATCTAGAAAACGAGGGAGGAAAACCCCGTTTGAGTCCTCCCCCTTCAACTTCTCACGTATTGCCTTTCGTTTTTGTCTTTTTCATGTTGCACGTATTTTTACGTTGCTTCTAACCGGGTTTGAAAGCATCGTGAAATACAATTTACATCCCGCTTTTCACTCGACTCGTAGGATGATGAGGGAATATCCAAAATTTCAAATCTGCCGAGGTTTCAGAATTCTGGGTGTCTCAGCAAGTTGAGGTGCATCTCCCAGATTGAGTGTCACGGAGAATTTTCCGTCTGCCTGCTTGTGATTTCCTTGGTGCCAGTTTGGCCCCTAAGAGGTCCACTTGGCGCGCACCAGAGATCGTCATCCAGGGATCGACCCTGAGGGCACGTGGACCACTCTGAGCTGACTTTTCATCTGGAAGACCCTGCTGGTCTTTATAGTTCAGGGCAGAGCTGGTGCTATCTTCATGAAAGATTAAACTGTATTATTATCAGGAAGAGAGGATCTCCTCTCTTGCGACAGTGCATGGATGTCTGCACTCACCTCATCCTGTCAGCAGCCCAATTACTCTTCCATGCCCCAGCACTCACACTCTTCATTTTCAATCACACAGACACTGTCCTGACTCAGGGCAGAAAGAAGCAGCTCTATTTTGCATCCAGTTGCCCTCACCTACAAGCCCAGCCCTCCTGGAGTTTCTGGGCTGTCGAGGAAGCAGCATGATGTTTGGGGAGAAGCACCGTCTTTGGGATCTAGCAGCCCTGATTCTGAATCCAAGGTCTGCAACTCACTTTATGATCGACCTTCGGTAAGTCACCTAACACTCTCAGCCTCTGTTTCCTCATCTCTGAGAGGGGAACCACGCGATCTGTCTTGTAGGATTGCATGAAGGTTAACGATGAACTCATTTATCCCCTAAAAATTATTTTTCAAGCACCTACGATATGCCGCAGACTGGGTTAGAGGCTCGGAGTATTGGCGAGCAAGCCAGTAAGCTCATGCCTGCAGGAAGTTTGCAGTTTTGTAGCGAAATTCTTCAAATGGAGATTACATTCCTGTGCGGTTCAGATTCGGATGGCACGTATGTGATACTCCCAAAGTGCACTGCGATGGCGCCTGATGTAGATGTTGGGGATTTTAAAAGTAAAGAGAGCGGGTGGTGCTGATGTGGCAGATCCACTCTTATTGCTTCTCTTTAATTCCAGAGAAATTCTGGGTAAAATATAACAAGAAAAAAGAAATGTAGCTGAGCTTGGAAAAAAGAAAGGAGAACTTCAATGTAGAAATAAAGAGGAAGCTAAAAGCTGGAGTGATGAGCGGGAGCTGTAGCTAGCCAGGCCCCAGGTGTCTCCCGTGTGCGTGGAGCTCCTGGCTTCCTGCAGAACTTACCCATCTGTGAAATGGGAACGTGAAACTCTCCACCTGCTGGCTGAGGGGCGCAGCAAACAAGCCAAGCTTCTGTCTGGGGTTGTGGGTGGGAAAAACGTCCCCTGAGGGAAGCTGGAATCCCACGGGGCCCTGTGCATGGGTGCAGGTTCTAATTTTGCACCATCACTCAGGGTGGGAACCCTGAGCAGAGAGGTTAACATAAACACTGGTCCAAAGGGCTCTGATGGGGGTGCACCTAAGACCACCCCATGGGGCACCTCCCCACCCCAGGACCTTTGTACAGGCTTCTCCCCACCAGGGGTACTTGTTCCAACTCCCCCTCACATCGTCCCCTCTCAAACTGCTTCACTGCACACTGTCTTGACCCGAATGTCACAGTCTCAGAGAGGCTGTCCCGGGCCTCCACGATTAGATCAGAGCCCCCGTTACGCTTTCCCAACTCCCTCCTTCTCTCTTTCATATTCCTTACTACAAGCACAGCTTAAGAACTGTGTAATTATGTGTTACACGAATTATGTGTTACACGACGGCCTCCCCTCCTAGATCATTAGATGGTCAAAGTAGGAAACTCACACATCTGTCTTTATAACGATACGCTACGCTTCCCAGCCTAGTGCCTGGCATGTAGTCAGTGCTCAAAAAATGGATAGTGAATGAATGAATGAATGAATGAATTTGTTTGCCCTCCCCAGCTATGTCCATGACTCCCATCTCCTACCAACCCCAGCCAGAAATAAAATAACAACAATGTTACAATTCATTTGTCTGTTTATTGATATCTTCCTGCTTTGTAGCTACTGTGGGGTGAAAATAGATACTCTTCTACAGCAGCGGTGCTCAGACCTCCGGGTCCGCCAGCGACATCTGGAGGGCTTGGTGAAACGCAGATGGCTGGGCTCCAGCCCCAGAGTTTCTGATTCAGTGGATCTGGCCTGGGAGCCCAGGATTTGCATTCCTGATGCGTTCCCAGGTGATGCTGATGCTGCTGGTCGCTGGACCACACCTCGCGAACCACCACTGCCCAGCATCATCAGTTTGGTTTGTTTGATTTTAGAGCCAGAGCTATAAAATATAGCACCACTGACTCGACTGTAGGCATCTCGTGAAAACTCGGTGTAGACGAGTGATTAATGCAGTCGACGCCTGATGGTACCTAAGTGGTCTTCCTGGGGAAGGTGGGCTTCCTGTTTTTCTTGTAAGTGGGGGAGAAAGCGGAATGGTGAAGAGCTGGGATTCTGGAGTCAGGGCTGCTGAGTTCAATCCTGGCCCCAACCCCTGCAAGTGCCGGAACTCAGGACAGTTACGTATGTAACCTCTCTGACTCAGTTTGCTGATCTATAAAATGGGATGAATTGCAAGACCTGCTTCCCAGGGGGTTGAGGACCACAGGAGACAATATTTATCCTGTCCTTTCAACAGTGCCTGGCATTTGGTTATTACTCCCCCAATGTTAGTTATCGTAATGCGAAAGGAAGGAGGGTTTAACAGTATGTGTTAGGCATCATCTTAGGGGTTTTCACAGACGTTGTGTCATTTAAGCTTCTCAGCAATGCTATGAAATAGGTCTTATTAGCTCCATTTTATAGGGGAGGAAACTGAGGCATGGAGAGGTTAAGTAATTTGTCTAAGAGTACGTAGACAGTAGGAATATCTAGGGTTGGCACCCAGTCTGTGTAGTGCCATCCACTGTTATTCTGGCCATGCCAGCCCTCCCAGGAGCTCCAGGAAGCAGACTGGCAGCCCCACCACAGCAGAGGCGGGGTCCTGTCCATCCTGTCTGTCTAGAGGTGCTTCATCTCCTTCTTCAGTTTCCTTTTCTTCCCACGCGTGCCCACGCTGCTCCGACGCCCTCCTCCAGCTGTCCCAAGGCTGCAGCTCTGTCCTTCCTCACTCGCACTGAAGGGTGAGACTGTCACGGAAACATTTCAAAGAAGCCTCAGCCAGGAGGGCTGCGCTGTCCATCACGCTCAGAGGGACAGGCTCCGTGGGCTTCACCTGCCTGAAGGCGACAGTGCTCCCCAGGAGCGCCACGAGGGCAGGGCCAGAAGCTCGTAATGGCATGGATGCCTGGCTTTCGAGCAGGTTCGCAGGAGCTGCCTGACTTGCAAAGGACATGGCCTCTCGCTCCTGTCTGAGGGCAGGACGGACGGATGTGGCTCTGGTCTCCCTTTTCCGAGTAAAGCTGAGCAGAAGTGGCAGTGTCCGCCAGAAATGGCAGCCCCTGACTGTCAGGCGTTGAGCTGGTCCTCTTCTCGACTGGTTTGGACAAAATGCTTTTGAGGGTGTTACTGGAAGAGCATCCAGGCGAGAATGGAGCTGCAAGGTAGGTCACTCCAACCCAAGTCTCGGCTGTGTGGCTTCAGATGAGTCACACGCTTTGCAGTCTCAAGGCCCCCTGGAAGGTGGAACCACCCCTGCCTGGCACCCATTCCTTGACTGGGGGGCTTTGTGCATGAATGACATACGCACCTCCCTCGGGGTGTGAATTGGGCACTATAGAAAGTTGCTGGAGCCTTAGGTCTCATTTGTTTGACTTTTTTTTTCTTTTGGTGAGGAAGATTCACCCTGAGCTAACATCTGTGCCAATCTTTCTCTTTTTTTTTTGTTTGAAGAAAATTAGCTCTGAGCTAGCATCTGTGCCAACCCTCCTCTACCTTATATATGGGACACCGTCACAGCATGGCTGATGAGTGTTGTAGGTCTGTGCCCAGGATCCGAACCTGGGCTGCTGAAGCAGAGTGCGTGGGACTCAACCACTATGCCATGGGGTCAGCCCTGATTTAACTTTTCAAACACATAATGGATTGTGTGATCCTCTTCCTAATAAATCTCATGGCTGTGCATCACCCTCAGGGTCAAGTTCAGAATGTTTTATAAGGCTGTGTAAGCTGGGGTTTGCCATAAGTGGCCCAATGACATAATGGGTGTGAGACTGGCTCATTTATTTGGGAAGAATCTCAGGAAACCCCCACATAGGGGTGTGGAAGCGAAACAGGGAAGGGAAAACTACCGATAAAGTGTTGTCATCAAGCATGTTAACACCGCGGACAGTCGGAGGGTGATCCTGTGGGGAACTCCAGGGACGAGTGTAGAGTATGCACTTCAGAGTCAGCTCCCCTGGGGGAGGGAGCTGGGGTATTTATCCTCCAACTCTTGTCAGTCATTGATTGGGGACCTCTGGGGGAGAGAGCATGAATACACTGGTGCATCTAGGCTGCAAGGATGGGGCCAAAGTGGGACCCAGACCCAGAGGAGGTCCTCAGGCAGGGAGATGCTGATGCTGGCATTCGGAGGCCAGGGGTCTTGCATTGAAGAAGGGACACCAGTGGGCCACCAGCAGCATCTCCCATGCCATCCACAGTCTGGCTCAGCCTACCCCTTTAGCTTTATCCCCCACTCCCCAACAACTCACAACCCACCCTCACAACTCACAGTCCACATGTGCATACAACCCATGACCCCCTCCACACAACCTACTACCTCCCACATAACCCAACACACATACACACACATGACCTACAATACGTGCACACAATCCTCAACACACACATAACCTTCATGCAACACACATAACCGCATGCAACTCACAACCTGCCACAACCCACAATACACACTCGTATACAGCACATACACACAACCCCTACAGCTTACAACCCTATTATGACCCCATTGCACCAATGGGGAAAGTGAGGCTCATGGGGTTTATGAGTTATTCAAGGGTAGATCTTCGCTCTCTGGCCTGTTGGGACCAGACCTGGGATCTCCTCCTTCCTGCTCGGGCGCGTTTTCCGATTCACTCAGTGACAATGGGTGTGGACTTCCTTAAAGTATTCACCTGGGAAGCTTCTCAGTTAGTTCAACAATGCCGTCGTTTCTCCAAATATTTTCATTTTTTCAAAGTGAAGGTATCTTTTTTAAGCAGAAAACCAATATATGCTTTTCTCCTCAAATATTTCTAGAAAAGCCCTTTAAAACAAGTCAAAAATTAGTTTTGTTTTCATTTTTGACCAAAGCAGAATTTTCTGGCCTCAGTTTTCCTTATCTGTAAAATGGGTGTGTCAGGAGAGGTCAGACGTTGTCACTGTGGGTCTGTGACACCCCACTGATGAGCTTCAGGAGATCCGGGAATCTTTGGAAATCGTGAAAATTACCTGTCTGCACATTTTTTTTCTGAGAAGAGGGTCGATAACTTTTTCAGAATATTATAGTTCTGTGACCTCAAAGTATTTCTCCATCATTGTGCCAGATATTCTTTAAGGGTTCTCCCAGAGGAATTGTGTTTAAATCTTTATGAAACGTCGGCAGGTACCATAAACCTGAGGACCAACAATTACTTTTTAAGAGTTGCAGTAGGAGAGTGGGGAAGAGACGATATATCTTGTATATTTTATAGCCAACATTTGATAGTCATATCACTTAACAGGGATTTTAGTTGTTAAAACACAATGCTGGTGCGAGCTTACCATAATGGGGATTTCATCCCCTGCTGGGGGGAGCATCAGTGGGCCCAGTCTTTTGGGGATACAGTTTGACAAAGTGTATGAAGAGCTTTATGAAGATGTTTATATCTTTGATCCAGTAATTCCACTGCTGGCCTGTAACATGGGAAAATAAAGGATTATGGAAATCTATAGCATAGGAAAATGTATCATATATAAGATTATCTTGGTAGATCCCTAAAAATATTTGATAAAATCTATCCATTACTGATAATATGATGATTGGGATCTGAAAATGCATTTTTTTTGATGTAACACCCCCCCCCCCCCCAAATCTATACCAAACCAACAGCCAACTGATATTATGCCTGTTGATGCGTAGATATACTAAGGGCATTTCCACTGAATATGGGAACAAACTACTCTGTCCGTCATTATTTCAACTGCCTTAGGATTGCTCGCCAATGCAATTATAGAAGAAAATGAACTAAGGATAAATATTGGAAAGAACATGGCAAAATAATCATTATATAAAAAGATAGGAATAACTACATAGAAAATCTCACAGAATCAACTAAAAGCTACTAGAAATAATAAGAGAATTAGTAGTTCAGCTAAACTTTATCTTCTCTTTACCAACAATTACCTGGTAAGAAAATATAATAATTTTAAAAGATTTCAGTGAGAGTGGACAACAATAGTATAAATCACTTAGCAATAGTTACTTATATGTAGGATATTTTGGAATGTATTTATAAAACGTACTAAATGTTATAGAAGACCACTAAATGTGATCTAGAATGGGATGCCCAGGGTTTCTAAGCCAATTCCTGCTCATCTATAAATTTAACATTGACTTATAAATTTAACACATTTTTATGTGATAAAAATGATTCTGAATTTCATCTGTGTGAATAAACATGTGAGAACACGAAGTTCCAAGGGTGAATTTTGTGCCTACATTCTAATGCACTTAAAATTTTCTATAATGGGAATTTTTTTTATATGGTGGTACCCAAATAGCATTTATTTTTTCAAAAATCACAGAGCACAGGAAGGGAGTGGACATTATGGGTGGCCACACTGAGGTTCCCGCTGGCTCTGTGCTTTTAGCAGAGTAGGCGGTCCCAGTGTGGCGTATACCACTTCTCATGGATCACTTAGAGAATGTACAGAAATTGCCCATCACTTCCTTCCAGGCTGATCTAGTCTGTGATGCTCCTGAAATGGGCGTCATTTACACAGAAGGGGTCCTCTTAGGCCTAGTCAGTGCCCCACTCCCATTTCCCCCTACAAATTTACCCAAAAGTAGCACACAGGAAAATAGAGTCCATCTCTGGGTCTGGCAACTGGCAACCAGACCTTGGCTCTGGGGACTCTGAGGCTTGCTGGCTTTGTCTTGGTCCTCACGTCTCTTCCTAGGGATGGCGTTGGGTCCCATGATTTAAGGAGGAATATAGAGACACAGTGACCCCAGGTAGTGACACTAGCTTTTAGGACAAGGGGAGACTGCCTGACATGCTACATAATAACTCAACAATTCAGAGTCAAAAAATCACAGAAATCCAAATCTGAAAATGTTCTAAGACGTCTAGATCCTTCTGGTGCGTGTTTCCCCACAGCGTTCATTCACTGCTGTTTGCACACCTAGAAGGGGTTAAGCATGAGTGCTGTGCAATTTTCCAGTTGTGTTTATTGACTTATTTATCGTCATTCTCTCACTAAAATATAGACTCCATGTAGGCAGGGACTTCGTCTTGTTCACTGCTCTGTCTTCAGTGGCTTCCACAGTGCCACGCATGTGGTGGTGCCCCAGTGGATATTTATTGAATGAATAGAGATGAAAAAAAAATGGTTACTACCCCCAGGAGCTCACATTTCAGTGGGAAAAAAAGGGGAATGAAATCATTGCAGTGCAAGGTGATAGTTCTCTAGTGAGAATGTGCACAAGTTGCAAAGAAATATAAGTTCTGCAGGGGCTGTCAGAGGAGGCCTCATCATCTGCTTCTTGAAGAAAGGGTGAACGTTTGCTGGATGAATAAGGTAGGGGAGGATGTTCCTGGGAGAGAGGTGTTATGGGCTGAACTGTATCTCCCCCAAATTCATGTATGGAAATGCTGACCCCCAGGACCTCAGCAGGTGGCTGTACCTGGAGATAGAGTCCTTAGAAAGGTAATTAAGGTTAAATGAGGTCATTAGGGTGGACCCTAATCCAACATGACTGATGTCCTTATAAGAAGAGAAGATCAGAGTGCAGACACACACAGAGGGAGGACCCTGTGAAGACACATGGAGAAAACGGCCATCCACAAGCCAAGGAGAGAGGCCTCAGAAGGAACCAATCTGCTGTCACCATGACCTTGGGCTTCCAGCCTCCAGAACTGTGAGAAAATAAATTCCTATTCTTTAACCCACCCGGTCTGGGGTACTTTGTTATGGAAGCCCTAGCAGACTAATTCAAGAGCATAGCATGTGCAAAAGTATGGAGGTGGGACACAATGTGTCTTCTTTGGGGACGCTGAGTCTTTTGGTACACCTATAGTAAATAGTTCTAGGAAGAGGGCTGGCTGGTAAAGAAAGAAAGAAGGGCAGGGGGTGTCAGACTCATATGCCTACATGCATGAAGCAGGCCTGGTGCAGGACAATAGGGAGTGGTGGGGTCTGTGGTGAACCGGAGAGCACAGGCACCATAGAAAGGGAGCAGGTGTGTGTTGATTCTGGCTGATCGATGCCATGTGGGAATGGGGGCCACGTGTTGCCAGAATTCCCTATTTTTCAAGGTAAGTCAGAAATCTGAGTTTTTATGTATAATCTTCTGACTTTTAAAAGTTGGCACTTTAATATTTTAAACTCTGTGTGGACAAAAAAAGAAATATATGGGCTCGATGAAGCCCGTGGGCTGCTAATTTGTAGTGTCTGAGCTAGCTAAAGACTGATGCGTAAAGGATGTTGCACACATGCCAAGGAATTTCAATTTTTCCTGTTCGGCAGGGGGAACGGTTGGTGCATCTTGAGCGAGGTGAGTGACTTGAACTCACATTGGCGGTGCTTTAGGGGCGGGGCCTGGGATGCCTTTTCCTGAAGGGCCAGATAGTAGCTATGTTTTCCTTTGTGGGTCACACAGTCTCTTGCAACTCCTCAACTCTGCCCTTGTAGCATAGAAACAGCCATAGACAGTATGTAAGCAAATGGCCATGGCTTCGTTCCGATAAAACTTTATTGACAAAGACAGATGAAGGGCCAGATTTGGTCCATGAGCTGTGGTTTGCTGATCTCTGGTTTAGAGGGCTGGAGACTCGAACTAGGCGGATGAGTTGAGAGAACAGCCTGGGTAAGAGATGAGCTGAGGAACTGACGTGCTGATCGATGAGTCAGTGAGGGAGAGAGGAAGAAGAACCATAGATAATGAAAAGGTTTCTGCCTTGACTGAGGGGGTTGGCTGGAACGCCTCCAGTACCCATGACTCCCCAAGCCAGCTATGCCACTTTGGGGTGACCCTGATGCATCTCTTCTTCCTGTGCAACCTGACATCTTAGAAGGAGCTTCCTCTATCACAGGTGTCCCTGGAATCGTCTTGCCCTGCTGCCACAGCTGAAATGGAAAACTTCTTTCCATCCAGAGCAGAGGCAAGGAGAAAGTTTAATATCTGTTGCCTTCAGGTTATTACACAGTCTCTGGCCCCTAGTCTTGGGATATGAAAACGGGTCTCCAAACAATTAGAGTAACGAGGCTCTCTGTGGGGATCAGGGCGTCCTATGGCTTGGGATGTCAATTACTGAATCTCTGCAGGTCCCCGCTTTGCAGAGCAGTGCGGAAAAAATGCCCTAAATTGTACTCTGAGCAGAGGTGGCACGGCCAGGCCTGAAGTGCATCCGCCAGGCTCCAGTCCGTGCCTGCAAAGCCAGGAGCCCACTTTGATGTGCTCCAGGTGGCCCCTGGAGCCACTGCGGGGCACCAGGGGATGCTGGATTCTCTCTCTCCTCTCGACCAGAGCCCCACAGATGCCTCGCGGAAGCGGGAGTGCTGAGGAGGGTGAGGACCAGGGCCTGTTATGGAGCTAATGAATTCTGCTCACAGGTTTACAGTGTCTGCTGCAGCTGCTGCTGAGAGGTGTGTGCAAAATGGTCCCTGGGCAGTTAACAGGGAAGAGATGGGAGGATATAGGGCCTGGAGTATAGGGGGCGGGGCTGCCTCTGACTTTGAAGACAGTGGCAAGACAGGAGTTGAGACAGCAACCTGGAGGATGAGAAGGAATCTTTGTGAGGATCAGACAGTATTTATTCTGAGACCCACCAGGTCTAATTCTGTAGCCAGAGGTGAATGAGACCTTGAAAATCCAAGAGCCTGATAAGGAAGATTCAAAGAGTGCAAGGAAGGAGGCTCATCCTTTGGGCTCTGTGGCAGAAACTGAACTGGGGCTGTTCATGTGTGGTTTATCATTGACTCCTCCTAGCACCCCAAGAACTGGGTATTATCAGGGAGGTGATGTATTAATTTCAACTGTTAGTCATGCTCTTGGCTTCATCTTTTGTTTTTCCTACCTTTTTTTCCTGTTGTACCTAATTTTCTCACTTTTAAAAAATTATATTTGTAGCTGGGGGTCAAAATAAATCTAAGTTGAGGCCTGGGTGTGTGGGTCCGTAACTTCAGCTGTCTTTGTGCAGAGGTTTATTTTGTAGAGGGAAGGGTTCTTCGAAGAGGAGGTTCTGGGTACTGGGGCTGGCACGGGAGATTCCAGGTCTTCCAGAGGGACCCTGGGATGCTGCTTCTCAGCCCCATGCCATAACTAGGTCTGGATTCTCAGGAGGATGAAGGTTCTTTGTATAAACTGAAGGGGGTGTTGTGGGAATCGATTCCAAGCAGAGCTGCTGTGGGGCCAACATGACAAAGTACAGCACCTCTACTGGTGAACCACGGGGTGGGTCCACTCAAGGACCCCGGATGGGGAATCACACCATTCAGCTCCCCAGGGGTTTTAGGTGGGCCAGTTATATCAGAGACAATCAAGATTTCCTCCTCTTCGCAGGAAAGCTGAGCATCCTTGCCACATCCCTTCACAGACAGCCCAATCCACCTCCCGTTGACTGAGCTCCAGGTGTGGGACACTGAAAGAGACACATTCCATGTGGTCTTCGGGGAGGCCGTCATGGGCTGGCCAGAGAGAGAGGAGCTCTGTCTAAAGCCAGAGGATTAGAACAGCTCAAGTGGTCAACTGTGGGGCTGGAGAAGGCTTCCTGGTGGAGGAGGGGTCTACCGCTCTGGGACTTATAGAATAGGCAGAGTGTAGATGGCCCGATGGGGGATCATTCCAGGTGGGGGCACAACTTGGAGGGGAGAACAGTGAGGCAGCTGGCCTGATGGAGGTGAGGTGGGGCAGGTGGATCCATTCATGGTTCCTCCCTCTGCACGTGCTCTGTCCTACATAACTGTGGAACTCCTTGCACCAAAACATGTATATTTCCCTGCCCCATAACTTCCGGTTTGGCCACGTGGACTGCCTTGGCCCATAGAATAAGGTGAGAGTAACAGCATGCCAGTCCTGGATTCTGAGCCTTGAGGGGCCTCACCTGTTTCTGCCTGCTCTCTTGTGTCTCTGCCGTCGCCACGAGAAGCATACACCTGGGCTGATCTCCTGGAGCCACAAGAGGATGACACTCATGGAGCAGAGCCAGCTAGCCCAGCCAAGCCCAGATTAAATCAGCCAGCCCAGCTAGCCTGCATCAGGCGAACTGCAGATGTCCGAGCTATGTAGCTTCTTATTGTTGTACACTACTGAGATTTTGTGCTTGTGACACAGTAATAAGTAGGCTTGTAGCCGTAGTTAGCTCTAACCGTAGTTGGGGGAGTGAAGGAATTCACTGGCATCGCCTACTTCTGAAAGGATGCACTTGCTTCTAAAGTCTGTGTGCACATGTTTGGGGCTACTTATGTCAGCCTCTTTTCCCTTCCAGTTAAAGCTTCCCCAGAGAGAGGAAGTGATTTCCTCAAGGCCACACAGCGGGCAGTAGAGTCAGGGCGAAGGCACAGCGCCCCTTATCTCCAGGCCAGAGTCCGTTGCACCACATGACCCTCCTGTTCTGCATGTCCACCATGCAGAGCGTGGTCTGGAGGTCAGGAAAAGTTCCTTGCAGGTTGGTGAGGTCTCAGGGTCCCGGAGACACCAATGCTCAGCTATTATCCAGATTGATGTGGCCATTTGCCGTAACATTTAGGAACCTCTCCATCAAATAAATGGCTGGAGAGGCTCCTGACACTTCCAGTATAAAAGAAAGAGAAGCCATATTCTGCAGCTTTACGAGGTTGCCCGAACAAGACCCTTTAAAGGGATGGGTGTGAGCTGAGGCTCTGTGGCTGAATTGGTGTGCTTTTCGGCCCAGCACCCCTTCAGAGAGTCCTACGTGTGGTTCCGTAGGATAGGGGCAGGGACAGCTAAGCACATAGCCATCTGTCCCTGTGACTCACCCACTCTGATCCTTAGTTTCCTTCACCTTGCGGATGAGCAGCTGTGTTATCTGCATTACGTCATCCAATGGACTTCCATTATGACGATGGAAGGAAAAGGTGGAAAGAGGATCTGGAGAGAAAATAGGGTTGGTGTAAGGCTGGGGGATTCCCTCACTTCCCTTCTTTCCTTTCACTCCACTATTCTGTCTTCTCTTCCAGAATTCTGTCATTCTGGTGAGTTTCCCTCAAGGATCATGTCAGCTCGTGTTCATTTCACCTCCGAAGCGTAGGCCTAGTGGGGTCACCAAGGGAGCTTTTAATAGAACACCATTTCCTTCTCTTTTCTGCATCTAAGCCTCTTCTTCTCTATGCAACTACCCCTTAAACATTCAAATGCCCTCCAGCCTTGCCCATCCTCCAAACAAAAATAGTTCCTAGCTCCACTTCTTGGTGGTTACTGGTTCTTGGTCCCTATTCACTGTCAAGTTCCTTGCACTAGTTGCCCACACACCCAGCACTCTCTTCTTACTCGATTCCAACCATGGAGATCAGTTCTTTGAACATGCCAGTCACTTTCCCGCCTTTGGGGTCTGGCCAAGCTATTCTTGTTTCTTAGAATATTCTTTCACCCTGGGTCTCACCTGCTTGCCCCTTATCTGTCAGCTCCCAGTTCAAGTTTCATTCTTCAGAGCGCCGCTTCCTTTACTCTCCCCATCAAAATTAGATCCCCACTGTTTCTCTTTCTCGTAGCACGCTGGTCTTTCTTCTTCAAATTTCCATGGCAATTTGAAATGACATATGTTGGAATGTACCGATCTGGAGTTAGATGAATTAAGATAAGGAGAAATTATTAGGTTAAGCAATAAGCGTGGCTATGTATCCTGTAAACAAGAGTGGCATTGTATAGTGGTTTCAGAGTGTAGGATCTTGACAGCCGGAGTTCAAATTCAAACTCTATCGCTTACTGTGTGACATTGGGCGAATCATTTCACCTCTTTGTGACTCAGTTGCTTAATCTGGAGAATAGGGAAGTTAATAACAATACCTACCACTAGAGTTATTTTGAAGTTTAATGAGTTAGTATTTGCAAAGTGCTAAGACCACTGCCTGGCACACATCAAGTGTTTGCTTATAATAATTATCAGTAGGAAGTGAGTTATAACTGGGAGAGACTGTATGTGTTAGGGAATATTTTGTATATTTTATTTTGCTATTATAAACAGCATGTATTGAATCAGTAGAATTAGGCAATCGATGGTCAAGAAGACTCAGTCTTTGCCAGAGAGAGACTTGGAGACCCAAGCATGAGACAGAGGAAGAGATGTTTCAGTTTTGGCATTTTCACAATCACAAGACAGAAAATCACTGGGGGGGTTCTGGGGGAAGTTTTCTTAGAGAACAGTAATGGAGATCATTGGAAAAGTTTGAATCAGGGACCTAAAAGGGATGCGTTGAGTTTTATTTGCAAGAACTTCTTGGTGGTGGTGCCTGCCTATTATTTCTTCTATTAGCGTTGTTGTAACCAGCGTCTATAAGTGGAATGTTTGCGAGTTCACATTGCTTCACTTGTCCTCCCTCTTGGCACTGATCCATGGAGGAAATCCTTGGCCGAGTTATGACGGAGGTCGTTATAGTGGCTTCGGTGAGTTGCCCGGGTTACTAGCCATTGTGACATTCTTTCACCTTGACTGCTTTCTTTTCTTCTTTCTGGATCACCGAAAAGGATTGGCCCACCTGGAGAGATTTAGGATATGAAGTCAACATCTTAGAACAACGAACAGGATCAAAGGATGTGTCCTGACCACAAACCCTTCCTTATGGAGGGAAACTCTGGGCTTGGAGACAGAGGGATCTCCAGGAATTATAGGTAGGAGAAGAGAATCCAGGAAGGGGGAAGAGCATAGTCAAAGGCCCTGTAGTAGGAATGAGCATGACAATCAAGGAGCTGAAAGCCCAGCACAGCTGGGCAAAGAGGGTTGGCGAACACATACGGAGATGGGGCTGGACAGCAAGGTCCTCAGTTGTGACATCCTGGGATAGCAAGAGAGGGCCACCTCATGGAGACTCCTTTAAACACTTCTCCTAGGTTTAAATTTGAGAGTGGGAAAGGAAATATTTTGCAAAAGATTTAACCATGTCCAACCAAATGCCAACAGTCTCACTATCATTACTTAAATCATTACTCACTTATAAATTGGTGGTATGACTGCATTTTGCCTTACGGTGGAATTCTCCTTTGGAGTTAAATATGCCTAATAACAATTTCAGTTTTCCTTTGACATGGGAACGATTTAATATGAAATGTGCATAATAACCATGTGACAGAAAGACAGACAAATTTAAGAGAGATTGAGAGGTCGTGTGTGTATGTGTTTGGTGGTGGGGCCGACACTGGTGGGTGGCAGGGGTGGTTTGGAAAACCTGACTCCACAGAGCTCAAGAGGGTAGAAATAATTCCCAGCCTCAATTCTACAACCTTAGAAGCCTCTTGACTCACAAGTGGCAAAGAGAGAAAAGACGGAGGAGCTGAAGGACTCTCTCACATCCTTGCTATTCTAGCTGTGATCCACACACCAGCAGCAACGGCCTCAGCTGGGGGTTGTCAGGAATGCAGAATCTCAGTTCCCATCTCTGACTGGCTGAATCAGAATCTGCATTTAGCAAGATCTCCAGATGATCCGTATGCCTAGTAAAGTTTGAGAAGCGCTGTCTTACAAGACCACGGTGAAGTGGGGGAGGCGGAAAAGATCTGTTTGATTTAAACGGTGAACGTTATGAGGGCTTGTCAGTACGGTGTAGACTTCCGAGTTAGACAGACTTGGACTTCAATCCTGATGCCCCCATCTGCCTTGGGAGAGTCCCTCAGCCTCTTTGACCTCAGCTTCCGCACACGTTGAACGGGGATAATAGAACTTATTGTACAGCATTACTGTGAAGATACATAAGAAAGTATAAGTAAAACATCTGGCACAAAGCTGGGCATCAATAAACGCTAATTTTGTTGTTCTTTCCCCAAGACCCTGAGGATTGTCCTTTCTGAATAGGTGAGCAATTAGGAGGCAGCTCAATGACAAAAGATAACAGACCTATTGAGGATTTTCTATGTGCCAGGCACCCTACTGACAGTGTTTTCACTAACAGATTTTAGCCTGGAGCCAGGCTGCCTGGTGTGAAGCCTGCTATGAGACAATGGCTAAGTTATATGACCTCTCTATGCCTCAGTTTCCTCATCTGTGACATGGGCATAATAATGCTTCCTATCTTGGAGAGAATGATATGAGTGATACACACATGTTTAGCGCTTAATGAAGAGTCTAATATGTAGTGAGCACTGAATAAACATTGGCTATTACTAACACACTTATTCTATCCTCGTTGCAGCCACTGGAGGAGAGCATCATTACCCCTATTCCATAGCTGATAAACCTTGAGTTAAGGAAGTTGCCTAGGACCTCCCGGCTGGTAAATGATAGAGCCAGGATCTGAACCCACATCTCTTAGCCTCAGAGACCGTGTACCCCGTCAACTCATAGTTCTGTTCTCCCAGATTCAGAGGCCAGGAGAGTAACCCTGCAGCCAGACCAGCTGCCCCAGGAGTTGCTCACTGCTTCCTTCCTTCTTGTAGTAAAGGCAAAACCAAATGGAACTGGAAGAAATCAAAGCACCAGCCCCAGGAAGCGGAAAGGCAGACTCTCAGAGCGCTCCTGGCCGTATTTAATGCATCCCTTTGAGACGCTCCGCTCCTAACCTGTCAAGGGCAATTTGGAAACGTGTGCTCACAGAGGTGAGTGTGGGCTTCTCCCTGACACTGTCTCTTCTGTTATATATAGAGTGACAGCCACACAGACTCAGCCAGGGCATGACTTATTTATGGGGTGGTCCGGCCCCAGCTCAACTAATCTTCAGTGCTTGCGATGGACTTTACTAGAAAAAAGGGAATGTGCGATTTGGGGAGAGAATTATTTTTTCCGTATGTTCATTAAGAAAAGGGAATATACCAGTTACCACTGGAATGAAAGAAATATTTTAAATTAAAATTTCAGATTAAAGTATATAAAGGGAACTTGTAGTAAATTGGAAACTATGAGTCTTTGGTTCCATGTAGCTCAGTGTGCCTCTCAGATTCCCACCCTGTCTCTGCATCTTACAGCTGAGTGACCTTGGCTGAATTGCTTCACCTTTCTGAGCCTCAGTTTCCTGACTAGCAAGGCTGCATCCTGGTGGTTCTGGGAAGATTAGACGAGACAACACGTAGAGAGCTTAGTGCAAAACCTGGTAGAAAGTAGGTGCCTAATGACTATTTGCTATTGTTAGTAACAGTTGCGGTCTTGGCTTTGTGACCTGGGGTAAGTGAATTCCTTTTTCAGTGCCTTTTTAAAAATGAGAAGGTGGGGTAAGATTATTTTTAGGTTCCTTCTAAATCAGCCATATTGCATATTTTTCTTCTTAAGTCCCTGCGTCTTGTGTCCTTTCGTGGATGGAGGAAAGAATCCATCTGAATGGAATCCATCTCTGCTTATCTCTATCATCTATCTCTCTATCATTATCTCTCTCTCTTCCTATCATCCATCTATCTCTCTCTCTCTCTCTCTCTCTATCTATCTATCATCCATCTATGTCAGTTGCCCATTCCATAAGGACAAAGGAATAATAGGAAAAAGTTTCAAAAGCTTCCCATTCCTTGCAAGTAAGCAGATGTAAACTTGCCATTTGGGTGGATACTGAGTTTGTAAGACATTCTCTTCTCCACGTATTACAACCTTTGTAAGCACAGTAGAGATCTTGACCTTGGCTTAATTGTGGGGTATTTCACAGTTGTTTGACTTGCCCTCCCTCTGTCTTTGTTTATGGACAGTTTGAAAGGAGCGGGCTAAATCTAAGGAAACCCACCTTCCTGACAAACTGGCTCATGAAATATCTCAAGTCTAGCTTTTTTTCCCCCTTAGACCAACATCGTGAGATAAAATACTGATTACTAACCCTTTAAAAGTAGGTATATTGCCTAAACTATTTTAATGAATTTCAGTGAAATTTATTCTGTAATAAGAACTAATGGAGAGATGTAATTTCCATGAGTAATAGTTATTACGAATATTATTATGCTCCCTAGGGGAGAGAGAGTGGGGAGGAGAGAAAAGAGAGAGAATGAGAATAACTCAAACCTGAGAGTGTGTTCTTTATAAATGACGGTAATTATTCCTGGCTTTTGAATGCTGCTCTGAGACATCCCAAGCACCCCCACGCAACCTTCCTTATTTCATCCTCACGGCCACATTGTGAAGGTCAAGCGATTTTCCCATTATACAGATTGGGAAGCTGAGGCTCTGAGAGGCTTGCCCAAATACTCATGTCTCTGCTGATTGAAGAACCAGGGTTCCCACTTAGTTTTCTAGACTCCAGTTCAGTGTTCTTTAAACCATAACACAGCCCTCCCAGCATAAACCCAGTGCAATGGTTTACACACTGTTTCCCTCACCCCAGTGCCCTGGAATCGTTGAGAAGTGAATTATTCGGCAGACAAAATATCCACAGTAACCGAGAACTGCCCCAAAGAACATGCTCTTATAGCTAATTTTCAGAAAGTTGGAACACACTCTGTAGGGAAAAAAAAATCTTCTTTTGATTCGGAGAGCACTTAAGATCTTAGAAGGCCTGAGCATCTTGTGGTTGAGAGCATCAACCGTTCTTTTAAAATACCAAGAAAACTTTCTGCTTGTTTTGGGTTCCCCGGTTGCTTGTATTCTGAATAAGCAGATGTTTGCTGAACTTATGCTGCACTCAAAGCAAATTGTCTTGTTTTGCAGAGAAAGCCTCTTCGCTTTCTTCATTTCCCTTGTGCTTTTCCAGTTTCTTGCTGTGTTGGCATATGTATTATTCTAGAGCAGCGAGATTTATTAATTCATTGATTATCTAGTTCAGTCAACTACGTTAAGCAGGAGGATTTATGACTAAATGCTCTGAGAGAATTTCGCGTGGCCTGCCCATCTCTTGGGTGAAAGATCAGAGATGCTGAGAGCAGCTCGCTTAGCTCAGGGAAACCAGCATGGCGGCTTTTGTTCCCAGGCAGCACCTTTGGAATTCTATCCAGGGTTCTCCAGGCCATGAATTCTGGCCACGTGCCCACCCACCTCCTCTAGGAGAGGTAGGAAGGAAGAAAAGAGGGGAAGAGAGAGAGGGAGATGAGAGAGAGAGACGGAGAGAAAGAGAAAAAGGAGAGCGATGAGAAGAAGAAGAAGGTGAAAGAGGAGGAGGAGCAGGAGGAGGGAGAGGGAGTCCGTATGCGGGGCAGGGATGCGTAGCATCTTCTCCTCAGCTTCCTCCAAAGGCCTTTGTCCTTCCAGCTGGGTGTCCTGCTTTGCATTCACAGCAGGTCTGTCTACAGGACTTTGTGTGCAGACAGACGGTGGTTGTTATGCAGCGGTTACATCCTGTGGTGCGAGGGTAGTTCCTAGGTGGATATATGTTGTCTAAATAAATTTGCTCATCACTTCAGCTGCAAGGGAAGAAAGGACTGCATTTCCTGAACGAAACCGCCTCTATTTCCCATTCCTCCCGCCCCGCCCCCGCCCCTTTTTGGTAAGGCCTCTGTTTGTTTGCCCGTTTGTTTGGTCAGTCTGACAGTCTGTTGGTCTAGGATGAGGGAAGTAGGGAGGGTGTAAGAGACTTTGAATTCGGTCCTGAAAAGAGAATAAATGTTAAGCCTAAATAGCATTTTGGGAACTGCAGAGGAGGGCATTCACATATGCAACCCAAGGAGGGGCCACCTGCCTTGCGTCTTAGCTACTCAATTGCCAGTGTTGAGTGGGCCAAGAAAAAAGGAGCTGGGGGCTCGATTAAGCACAAATAAGGAAGAGGAAAGACTGCAAGGAAGATTTCCTAGAGGCTCCTGACTCTGAATTCTAGCAATAAACGTGGAGCGCTCTCTGGGCTCTCTGGACATCACTCTCCATTCGTCCAACCTCACGGAAACAAGAAGGTGGTTGCTTATATTAGAGCCGCGTCTCTGGGAGCACAGGACACTCTTGGGTGGTTCCTGGGCGGAACTTAAACAACTTCCAGGGCTTTATGTTTATTTTAATGACTATTAGGAGAGGAAATAGAGCCAGCACATCGAACCCCTGTTCTCAGCAGTAATATAAAGTTTCCTTTGAAAAGAAATTAAATAAAAATGCAGGATCTGTTTGAAAAGAAATATTAAGCAAATAATAGAGCAGGGAATGGAGCAATATGACAGAAGATTGTGAAGGCAGTATTTCCTCCCGCTGTGTTTAGGGAATCAGCTTGTCTTGGAGATGTGCTGGGCCACCACTTCTGCTGTAGACAATAAAAGATATTTGCTTTCTACCATCCCTGGAGGATGCAGTAGGAGCCCTACACCTATGTTTAGCCAGCAACGTGCTCCTCCCTAGGACCTTGAATCTAGAGCTGCTGACACAAACACGCGGGCTGTGGGGGAGGTAGAGACTCTCTCACTGGACTTTCCTCAGGATAACACTTTAGCTATCATTTTGGCCGTCTAGTTTCTGCTGATTCTTTCCCATTTTCAAAGTCTAATTTTCTATTTCCTCTCTGACTCTGTGAGTTATTGGGCACTCTTCTGATAATCCCTTTTCTATTTAAGTTAACTAGAGTCCATTTCGGTTGTTTGTAACTTGGAACCCAATACCAGGAGTTGGTGTCTACCTAGTGCTTAATGGCACAGATTCTGGAATCAGGCTACTGGGGTTCAAATCCAGGGTCTGCCCCTTACTAGCTGTGGGCCTTTAGACAGATTTCCTTTTTAAGCTTCTGCTTACCTGTCTGTAAAATGGGGATTCTCCCAGTGTCCACTGCATAGAGTTTCAAGTGAATTAAATGAGATAAACGTCTAAAATGGAGTCTGCCACAGGCAAGCATTTAACAAATGGTAGCTATTACATTGACCATATTTGGCATCATGGACAAGAAAGATTTATTTTAGACCCTCTGTGCCCACAGACAATAGAACATTGTCTATTTCCCTTCAGTAGGACTTTCTGCAGGAAGAGAGCTTTGTCTGGTCCACTGATCTATTCCAAATGCCAAGAACGGTGCCTAGCACAGAAGGGGTGCGCCATAAACTAGCGTTAAAGAAGGGACGAAAGAGAAAGGACTAGTCTGATTTCTAAATCTCTCTCTTTAACTCTGCTTTGGGTTTTTGGGCGGGAGAAGCTAATGTCTGGATGAAAAAGAGAATTCAGGCTAGCTAGCTTTAATTAAAATACATACTCTTTGGGGGAAGGGAAGCCCCTCTTTTCTTCCTTCTACTCCTAGTCTTCTTTTTTCTCACCAAACGCGCCTTCTTTACTGTTAGTTCATCTCCCTTTCTCCCTCTGTGTTCCCAGTCACGCAGTAGAATCTTGTACATACTCGGAGGGCTGTCATCAGGGTCTTTAGTTAGCTGAATAATGGGACAAACCAATGTGAAAACCTCATATTTAGGACAGTCTTTTGTCTAAGCCTGCCAAAACTGCCCATTCTATTCGCTGGAAGAGGATTTATGCAAATAAGGCTGTTGTCACAATGATTAGAAACAGGAGTTCTGGCATCAGACAAACCTGGTTTTTAAACCTTTCTATTACCCACTGGTGTGGTGACTGTTGGGAATTCATTTCACCTCTTTTACGCCTTGCTGTTCTCATCTGCAAAACAGGGATCATGGTGGTACCCACCCTCCTAGGGAAGTTATGAGCCTTAACTATGATGGTGTAGCTCCTGTGTATCCTGGGTACTGTGGGTTGATTGGAGCACTCAGAGAGAGGTACTGTTGTTATTAACATCTTCCTCGGTCATCTCCTCCAACCCCTTTCCAAGGATAAAGGGAGAGTGTTTCTATTTCTAATGGCCAAATGCATCTTGGGGAATTCGTTGTTTAGGACAATTTTAAGGGGACAAGAATTTTGATGCCTTCTCCCTTCCACTCCATACGGACACTTTATTTTGTTAGTTTCATTTGTATTGCCTCTTTTCTGTGATCCCCCACCATCCACCCCCCCCCCCATTTTTGACAGAAGGGAGTTTTCTTATCCAATTAAAGCATTTCTGACCAAAGCCTTTGGTGGCAGCAAAATGACATGCTTATCTGTATTATTCAATAGGAATTCTCAACTTCTGGGGAAAATCTGATGATTCTATTAATCATACCCGGGAACGAGAGTAAGCGATGAGTGAAAACCCTTAGGGATCACAGAAAACAGGCTTAGCTCTTTGTGTTGAGGGGCAGAGGATATCCTCCAGGATTCTACTGATGTGGGGCTCCGGCTGTGCTCCTGGCTAGAGTTTCACCTTTCCCTCCATCCTTTTTGCTCTCCTCTCTTTGCTTTTTCCATCCCCTCTTATGTTTTTTTTTCACTTCCTCAATGACATTATTCTTCATGTACAAGACATCTGTCTATTCTCTTCCCTCTGCCTTGAATGATTTGTCCTCGTCTTCTCCCTTCAATTAGTTAACTTTTGTGCATTCTTCAGCCATCATCCGAAAATCATTATTCTCCCAGCTTCCTTCTGGTATCGGGAGAAGGGTATAAATTAGTATCAAACAAATCAAAGAAAAAGGCAAGGAACGATTCCGATGGAGATCAAAATATCACCTTCGTTAAACTGGAAAAGCTGATGTTGGAAAATGTGGTTCGTTTCTGTGGATATGTGAGATTCTTAATACTAAGCCCAGAATTAACTAAACTCACAGGCAGTGCTGGACCCCACAAGATCCCCAGTGGTGGGCCTGCATCTGTAAAACTTAAGCATGATATGAGACCAATAGCACAGGCAACAAAAGAAAAACTAAGTTGGACTACATCAAAATTAAAAACTTCTGGGGCTGGCCCCGTGGCCGAGTGGTTAAGTTCGCGTGCTCCGCTGCAGGTGGCCCAGTGTTTCGTTGGTTTGAATCCTGGGCGCAGACATGGCACTGCTCATCAAACCACGCTGAGGCAGCGTCCCACATGCCACAACTAGAAGGACCCACAGCAAAGAATATACAATTATGTACCGGGGGGCTTTGGGAAGAAAAAGGAAAAAAATAAAATCTTTAAGAAAAAAAATTTAAAAACTTCTGTGCCTCAAAGGACACTATCAACAGAGTGAAAAGGCGACCCACGGAATGGGAGAAAATATTTGCAGATCGTTTCTGATAAGGTGTTAATATCCAGAGTATGTAAAGAATTCCTACAACTCAACAACAAACAAATAACCTGCTTAAAAAATGGGCATAGGATTTTGAATAGACGTTTCTGCAAAGAATATATACGATTGGTCAATAAGCACATGAAAAGATGCTCAACATCACTAATCACTGGGGAAATGCAAATCAAAACCACAATGAGATAACAATGATACCCATTAGGATGGCTATTCCAAAAAGAAAATAAGTGTCGGTGAGGTTGTGGATAAATTAGAACTCTTGTGCATTGCTGATGGGCATGTAAAATGGGATAGCCACTATGGAGAACAATGTGGTAGTTTCTCAAATGATTAAAAATAGAATCGCCACTTGGTCCAGTAATTTCACTTCTGGGTATATACCCAAAAGAATTGAAAGCAGGGTCTTGAAGAGATACCTAAATACCCATGTTCATAGTGGCATTATTCACAATAGCCAAAAGAGGGAAGCCACCCAAATGTTCATGGATGGAAGAACGGATGATGAAAATACGGTATATCCATACAATGGTGTATTACCCAGCCGTAAAAAGGAAGGAAACTCTGACACATGCTACAACAAGGATGAACCTTGAGGACATTTGTGCTAAGTGAATAAGCCCATCCTGAAAAGACAAATACAGTATGATCCCACTTATATGAGGTGTCGAAAGTAGTCAAACTCATAAAGACAGGAAGTAGAATGGTGGTTCCCAGGGACTAGGGGGAGGGGAGAATGGGGAGTTAGGGAATGGGTACAGAGGTTCAGTTTGGGAAGATGAAAAGGGTGGTGATGATGGTGGCACAACAAGATGAATGTACTTAATGCCACCAAATTGTGAGCTTAAAAATGGTCAAAATGGTAAACTTTCTATTACGCATATTTTGCCAAAAATAAAAACTTAAGCATGGATAAGCAAGCAAAGTGGATGTTTCTGCAGTGACTGACTCCGAAGGGAAGGAGAAAGAAGGGGCTCACCAACAGTTCCCTCCCCAACTCACCAGTGGAGGAGGGTGGAGGGAGCTCACGACTGTGTCATTAGTGGGATTCTCTCACATAGAAAGCAACGTGGGGGTGGAGAAGGGCATCTCCTCGACGCCATCCTGAAACCAGGATTGAGTGAGTTTCCCCGTTTTCCTTTTACATAGAACCCCGTATTTTTCCTGCATGGCTCTTCTCTTTGATTATAATTGTCCTTCCATTTGGGTCATCATTTAAAATATATCCCTAGCATTAGGTTGAACGATATGAAACTGCCATTCTTGTAAGTGAAAAATGGCTGAATACTGGCAATCTCATGTAGTTCCGTACTAAGTAGAGAATGAGCACCGGAAGGTCAAGATTGGGTCTGGTTTCCATAACCCATTCTACATGCAGGGCTTGGCACAGAGCCTGGCATAATGTAGAAGCTTAGCAGACATTATTATCCTTATAAACGTAAGTAACTATTCACTGAAGGAATGGAATGGAGGTCCCCGACAAATATCACAAATTAAAAGACGGAAAGCTTTAATCCTTTAAAAAAAGAAATACTGTGAAATGCCTAATGTTGAGTACTAATGTTATACTATTTAATGGCCAAATATTATTTATGACTCTCTCTATCCTGATTTTGTTGTCTTGAAAAGCATAAGGCAATAGAACTAAGATGAATTAAATATCGCTTTCTAGACTATGCAAGAATGAATGTTTTAATGAATGTATAAGAATCCATTTATGATTACCAGCTGGCTTTAAGGAATAAACATTCATTCAATCAAATGAGATTGGGGCAGACCTGCCTGTCCGCCAACATTCAGCTGGATATCAAGTCTCAAGCTAGGATTTGCACCAGTTCTGCAGGAATCCATACCCAAACATTTTACCCAAAGCCGCATCTTTGGCTTCTCTCATTGTGCCTGTTTTAATCGGGATTCAGTGTCACATTGTCCCCCATTCTATTTCAGCTGAGCTGATTTTTTGAAAGCAATATCTAGAGTTTTGAGGTGTTAGCAAGAAAGTCCACCTTGCCAATCCTCACTCGCATTTCACTGGAGTGCAGACTTAAACTTTTCCCTCTATTTTCCCATATTTTCCTATTACCTCATCTTTTCATTTTTTTATCGATGTAACATTGGTTTATAAAATTATATGAATTTCAGGTGTACATCATTATATTTCGATTTCTGTTTAGATTACATCATGTTCACCATCCAAAGACTACCTACCATCCATCACCATGCACGTGTGCCCAGTCACCTCTTTCACCCTCCTGCCTCCTCGATTCCTCTTTGATAACCACCAATCCAATTTCTGTCTCTGTGTGTTTGTTTGTTGTTGTTTTCATCTTCTACTTATGAGTGAAATCATACAGTATTTGACTTTCTCCATCTGACTTATTTCACTTAGCATAATACCCTCAAGGGCCATCCATGTTGTGGCAAATGGCAGGATTTCATCTTTTATATAGCTGAGTAGTATTCCATTGTATATATACCACATCTTCTTTATCCATTCATCCCTTGATGGGCGCTTATGTTGTCCCCAGGTCTTGGCTATTGTGAATAATGCTGCAGCGAACATAGGGGTGTAAATATCTTTAGACTTCCATGTTTTCATGTTCTTTGGGTAAATACCCAGAAGTGGAATAGCTGGATCGTATGGTATTTCTATTCTTAATTTTTTGAGGAATCTCCATACTGTTTTCATAGTGGCTGCACCAGTTTATGTTCCAGTTACCTCATCCTTTCATTTGGAGTCAAAGTTTATTTCTGGAAATGGGATTCCATTTCCATGAAAGTTTTTTCCCACAGTCTATACAGAAAAGCAGAACAGCAGACTGGTTAAAAGTGTAGGCTTTGGAATTAGACTGCTTGGGCATGAATCCCAGCTGCCACTTATGAGCTGTGTGACCTTTGGCAAGTTACTCAGGTTCTCTGTGCTTTAGTTTCCTGATTTCCAAAGTGAGGGTTAAATGGGCTAATAGGTACGAAGATCTTAGAACAGATGCTGGAATATAATTAGAGCTCTAGCAATATTAGTTGTTATTAATATCATTATTATTAATATTATCATGATGACTAATGAGATAATAACAACCACTTGAATCTTTTGGTATGAATGAAATCTTCTGGAAAGGATTCCTGGGATATCAGAGGCAAACATAAATGAATAAATACAAGATAGTCAACTAAAATACCAGAGATTTTTTTTTTTAAGAATTGGTTCTAAGAGAAAGGAGGCAGGGAGCAATTTTGAATCTCAATGACGGGAAAAGGTAGCAGGAAAAGGAAGAGAGAGAGAAAAAGAGAGAGAGGGAAAAGCTTAGTTACATGCACTCCTATGCAATGTGAGAGAAAGGCTGTGAGATGCACTATATCTTTAACGCCCCAAAGCTGTAGATACTGTTTGTAAAAAATGCATTCAATCTTAAATAGAATGGGGGGAAAAAGTGATGCTGAATCCAAATTCAAACAGGTAAAATGAGAGGAAATTCTGGGGCTTTCAGCTGGAGCAAACCTTCTGAGAAAGAAAGCACAACATTTGATATGCTGCAGGCACGCACGGAAAGATTGTGAGATGAATTCATTGAATCAAAGCAAATTAGCATTTGGAATTTGGAGCTCAGAGGTTATGAGCAAGCATTGACACAACCCATCTCTGACGGAAACATTTCCACCTAGAAATGAGGTGGCACAGAGCCATTAGGTCCAGCTCAAAGGTTCCAAGACTTCCAAGGGAAGGTGGGCTCAGTGTGATGCGTGGAAATCCCTGGGGATAAAGAAGAGAAGTTGCTCTCTGCATCGCAATAGCCCAGATCACCTTGAAGAGACTGAATGATACTCTGAGCTGCAGGAAACATGGCTGGAACCTTCCGGATAGTGATAGAAGCAAATGATAGCGATAATGATAATGAGCCTTTCCTCTGTGCCAGGCAGTGTTCTAAGCTTTTTAAATGTAGACATGACCCCATGAGCCAAGTACCACTATAAGCCCTATGTCTCAGATGAAGTCTTTCGTGGCAGCAGAATCCTAAGTTGAGCCCATGATGTCTGCTCCATGGTGTAATGCCCTGGGTGATCCTTCCCATTTACTGCGACTTGCTTCCAGTCAATAGAATATGGCAAAGGTGATGGATGGGGTATCACTTCCTTGATGAATGTTTGTTACACGGCAAGGGTGATGGGCTGTCACTCCCTTCATTATGTCATTCTGTCTATTTATAAATATTTATATTTATACTTCTACAATTCTGAGAAGACTAATCCTCATTCTCCTGCTATCCTCGAAAAAGCCACCAAGACTTCTATGGCCCCAAGAAAAGGAATTCTGCCAACAAGATGAATGAGCTTGGACTCTGATTCTTCTCCAACCAAAGGTCTATATGAGAAGGTAGCCCATCTGATACCCTGATCACAGGCTGGTGAGACCCTGAGCAGAGGGCCAGCTACACCATGTCCAGACTCCTGATCCATGGAAACTGAGATAATAAATGTATGCTGTTTGAAGCTGCTAGGTTTACAGTAATTTGTTACACAGCAATAAAAAAACAAACACATCTTTTGTCAAGGAATTAGAGCGATGGACTAGGTTCTATGATTCAGGTAATCCAATAGTCGCCCAAGAGGACCAAAGCAGAGAAGGATAAGTGAAAACAGAGTTGAGGCCCCTTCCTGGTATGGAACTACCTATGTCCAAAAAGTCTTGACTTTTCCTATGATGCCTTGGAGACATTCTGAGCTCCTTATCCTAGAGTTAGTTGTCCCACAGCACTCTGTGTTTGCCATTATACACTTGCCACGTAGTAGAACACTTGCTTATTTGTCTGTTACTCCCACTGAACTATAAGCTCAGTGAGAGCGGGGCCTGAATCTAGCATCTTCAGCATCTAGTCCACTGCATGGTCCAATAAATATTTGTTAAATGAAAATATGCACATGTGAATGAGCAAATGACTGACTGCACACTGTCAATCAAAGTATCAAAGCCTAGTGATGAAGAATGAGGAAGCTGAGATATGAAGCAACTTGCTCAAGATATCATGACTAGAAAGCGGTACAGATCAGGGGTCTGCAAACTACAGCCTGCCAAAGCGAGTCCATCACTTTTTTTTTTTTGGTGTGGAAGATTTTCCCTGAGCTAACATCTGTGCGTATCTTTCTCTATTTTGTATGTGGCATGCCTCCACAGCATGGCTGATGAGTGGTGTAGGTTTGTGCCCAGGGTCTGAACCCATTAACCCCAGGCTGCCAAGGTGGAGCGCACGGAACTTTAAGAACTCAGCCACAGGGCCAGCCCCATCACCTATTTTTGAATCAACTATATGATAACAATAGTTTTTGCATTTTTAAATGGTTTGAAAAATCAAAAAATAATGTTTTACAATCTGTGAAAATTATAGGAAGTTCAAATTTCAATGCCCATAAATAAAGTTTTATTAGCACACAGCCATGTTCATTTGCATAAGCCACTGGTTGTCTAATGGCTACTTTCATGCCACAGTGGCTGAGGTGAGTAGTTGCAACAAAGACCATGTGACTTGCAAAACCTACAATATTGATTATCTAGCCCTCTGCAGGAAAAGCTGCCTCTGGAGTCAGGCTGTATGGATTCAGATCCCAGCTTATTTCTCTGCTATATGATCTTGACATGCCACTTAAATTCTTTTGTTTTCTCATCTGTAAAATGAGATTAAAAAATTGCTTAACTCTTAACATTGTGGTGAGAATCTCTCACAATGCGCGTAAAATTCTTGAGTGCAGAGGAAGCTCCCAATAAATGTTAGTTATCACAACCAGCATCCTACTATGTCATAGTGTATTCAATTCATGTGATGAAAATTTATTTCATAAGGGAAATATTTGTGTTATTATAGATGGCTATCTGGTATTTCTGGATATTTTCTGATTATTGTAGGTAAGATTCAGGTGACCAGAACGGGTAAACTTTGTAGGCACTAAGCCACGATCTTTTGCAAGTCCCTGCCAAGTAGAACAACACATTTCCTAGCTTATTTGTGTGTGTGTGTATACATAATACATGTTGCATTTGGTGGACTATTCTCTCTTTGGTAAAATATCATGCTTTGAAAGCCTCATGACCAGACAATGTTGAGAATTTGGACTCATTGATGGCACAAGGTTCTAGTCTCCAATACATGGTTATGGGAGTGTTGGGGAGGAAGACATTTCCTCTGCCCACTTGGGTTCTTCTGGCCGGAGAATGAATTAAATTCACGTGAGACAGAATAACAGGAGAAAATTAAACAAGGCTTTATAACATGTATACATGGGAGAGGCTCAGGCAAGCTGAGCAGCTCACCAAAATGGCTAAAGCCCCCACCTTAAATATCATCTTCAGCTAACAAGAAAGGAGGATGTTGGGGGTGGAGGGGGAGTCATCATGGGAGATTACCACACAAGTACAGTAAACAAATGCAGATGTAAGTCCTTGCCTTTGGCATTGATAAAGAGTTTCTAGAGATAAGGTCATCCCCCCCCTTCTTCCTGGTACAGAGAGGGAGACACCTTTACAGATGGAGATTTCCTTTACAATGTAGATATCTCTTAACAAAGGGTAAATTCTACTTTTCAGTTGCTGTCCTGTCTGCAGTTTATTAAAAGTAACCAGCCCCAAATAATCCTCATGCCAAAGAGACATATCTTGAGGTGGCCAATTCCAGTCCCCCACAGGAGTCAATCTTTATATGACTCTATTGGGAGACAATGAGGAAGGGGATAAGGCAGTCTTGCGTATAAATAGTCAGAGTGAAAATATTTTCCACCACCAGCCTTTGTGGTACCTGAAATCCTTCTATTGGATATTCATTACTCAAGTTCTCAAGCTATTTTAGTCTTCAAAAATATTCTAGAACCTAGTCGGGTGCCAAGTATATTGTAGATACTTACTTTGAGTGAAGACCAAGTAGGATTGTATAGCAATATTGTCGTGCTAGTGGGTGGTCCAAGGAAGGGTAAATGTCTGAGAAAAGATGAAAGTTTCTCAGGAATCTCACCTCCCTTTCTCTCCATGAGGCCCCGTTGATGGTTGCATTTTTAGAGGAAAACAATCAAAGGCAAAGAGAATTGCTTCCTGGGGGCATCTGAGAGCTCTGCATGGAGTCGGTTGATTTGTTCTTCCAGGTTGGCTCTTATCCCTCCCAACAAAGCTTGATTAGAGCTTCCTCAGATTTAATGTGTGTAAGAATAAGCTGCAGAGCATGTCAAGAATGAAGATTTCTAGACCCCAACTCCAGAGATTCTGGTTCTGTAGGTCAGGTGTCAGGACTTTTTCTTCGCTTAAAAGCACCCTGGGTGATTCTGATGGAAGTGGTCTTTGGACTGTACTTGGAGAAAGTTTGACCCAGGTTCGGTTGACTTTCAAACTGGCAGGTCAACCGTAAGTAGATAGTGATTGGCTTTTGCTAGTGTTCGTTTGCTGTGATTGCTGCTCCCAAAGGGGACCCAGCCCCACCAGAGGTGAAAATCCAACCTCTGTAATCATAGAACCACTTAGCCCCAGGGTTCTTCCAAACCAGAGCGTTGGAAGTCTAGCCATTGGGTTTTCTGTCAGACCAGTATGCAACCAATGGTTTGTACACTAGGCAACTTTTTCAAGCCATAGGTGCCTCTTTTGGCCTCTGGAAATGACAGCTATTGCTTCCTGGTTGCTCTGCTGTTCTCTAAACATCCTCAGAAGGAAAGTTTGATTGAAGCAATGACCACTGGCTTCCATAAAAGAACCCCATCCAAGGGCCAGACTCTCACATCTGGAGCTCAAACAATACATGGTAGAAGCTCTCAACTTCAAAAGAGAAGATTCCTCGGCCTGAGGCAGGAAGACATTGTAAATCTTGCTGAGAACTGGAGATGCTGGTTAAACTCATTATTTGCTGTTCAAGACTCTCCTCTTGCAGTTTTCATCCTTTGTGAAATTTATAATCCCTAAATCCTTAGCCAAGATCCAAGCCTTTAGGGAAGAAGCAGCCGGAAGATTTAAAACTTATCCTGTCCCCAGAGATGTTAATGGTGAAATAGACTGGTAATACGTTCTTAATTGTCACCATAAATCAACATCGTACAACATGTTAAGTTTGCCCATGAAAATTGCCGATTGGAGTGGCTTTTCCATGCTTTGGAGACAGCTGTTACTTCGATGAGACAAGTGGCCTCTCTCTGGGGATGTGGCCCGATAAACATATTAATTTATTCCCTGAACACCTCCCATATTCTTTATCCTCGGAGAAAGTGCCTTACTGGCTGAGGCAAGAAACTCCCAAGTGTTGAGTGTTGAAGTTTCAACACCCAGAGAGAAGGGCATTCTTGCCCCCAGGCTGCAGTTTTTCGCTGAAATCTTTTGTCCTTCGGGATTGTTCCTTTAAATGTGTCCTCTGGAATATGTCAGCCAGCTTTTGCAGTCTTGGGGAGTTTCTCCAAGGATATCCCAACCACTTTTTCTCTGTATGCATCGCCTGCATTTCCTCTCCAATCCATTCATTCCTTAAACACGTGCTGCATACCTGCGATGGGCACTGTTCTTGGCATGAAGCTATAGCAGAGAGTAAGAGAGAAAAGACCGTATGCTTACGGAGCTTATATTCCAGAGGAGGACAACAGACAACCGATATAAATAAAAATATCAGGTTCTATATGACAATAATAAATGCCCTTTAATTTGAAAGAGGCTCTTTTGGGTTGGACGGTTGAAGAAGTCTTACCTGAAGAGTTCAAATGTGATGTGGGAGCTACATGAAAAGAAGCAGCCAGCCGCAATCCAGGGCAACAGCAGTACAGGCCAAGGAAAATAAGGGCAGGGACCCTAAGGAATGAGACCGGCATATTGGACACACAATACAAAGGCAGAAGTGGCTGAAGGATGAGTAAGAGGGACAGCGCGAAGAGAGGAGACTGGAGAGAGGGGCAGCGATCAAAACTCAGAGGGCCTGGCGGTGGACTGTATTCTCAACAGGAAAGGAAGCACTGTGGGTTTTAACGGCATGATGTCATTTTAATTTAAAAGAACGGTTCATTCTGCAGAGAATGGCCTCCAGCAGGGCAAGCATGGAAGCTGGGGGTTCACTGAGAAGCCTCTAGTGGTTTTCCAGGTGAGAGATGATGACCAGGATGAGAGGGATGAAGTGAGGGTGCAGGGAGGAGGATGGATTTCAGGGGGTGACTGGATTGGCAGTGGGAGGACGAGAGAAGGGAAGGAATCAAGTGGGACCGTAGTCTTTGGCTTCAGCAACTGGGTGCTTCGTGGGGCCATTCACTGAAATGGGAAATGAAAAATTTGTTTTAGCTGGGAGTTTTATCTCGGGAATAGGAACTCAACAGTTCTGTTTTGGCCTTGTTGAGTTTGAGGTGATGAGAAAACATCAAAATCAGGCTGTTGAGGCTGCAGGTCATATATAGGCGTGGAACGCAACGGTCAGGTCAGAGTAAAAAAAATTATGGGTGACTTGAAAGGCTCCCAGCTGGAGGACAGAAAGATGACAGTTTCTGTGAGCACTGACTTTTATTAATATAGATGATCAGCCAAGTCCCCACCTGGCAGGGGCATGGGGCACATAAGCAAATAGAGCATTGAAGGCCAAAAATTCAAGCCATCCGCACTTGTGCCTCCAGCATCTCAATGGCATTCTTTCACAGTGCTTTCTATATGCAAATTGCTAATTCATTTTCATCCAATAAATATTTCTTGAGCATCTACTATGTACCAGAGACTATGCTAAGCTCTTGGGAGAAGAATATGTATGTATGTGTGTGTGTGTCTGCCATCTTGACCTGCTTTGTCAGCTAAGTTGTGATAGTTTTAGGGAATAATTTTTTACCATTCAAGAGACCAAGATTGGGTTTGGGTTCCAACCCTCAAACTTGCTAGTTCTGCATTTTTTAAGGTAATTTTGTTTTGTTGTTGTTTTGTTTAAAGCTTCGATGTGTGGTTGTGTATCCTAGTTGTTAGTTTAGTTCTCTCTGTGAGCTGCCACCACAGAATGACAACTGACAGACAGACGGTGTGGTTCCCTGACCGGGAAATGAACCCAGGCTATGGTGGTGAGAGTGCCAAATGTTAACCAAATCTTAACTAACTTACCCAAATCTTAACTAGACCCCCAGGGTTGGCTCAGTAATTTTGTTTTTAAATTATCACGTAGTAAGAGTGATTTTTTTGTGTCTAGTTCCATGAACTCTATCACAGGTTTATATTCATACAACCACCACCAAAATCAGGCTACAGAGCAGCTCTGTCACCCAAGAAAATTCTCCCGTGCTGTCCTCTGTAATCACGCTCTCCCTCCACTGTAAAGGGCGGTGAGTTGTATTAAGTTATTTCTGAGTTCTCTTCCCTGTTTCCAACCCTCTGATCTACGATCCCTGGTGTACGGTTCATGTAGAAAGGGCCACAAAAGCTACATAGCTTGAATGAGAGGAGAAATATAAGGAGAAGCTGAAGTTAGACAGGGAAATACATTGACTGGGGCACAGCTGGCGGCAGAGACGGCCTCAGAGAGAAAAGGAGGGGAGGATGACGGATTCCAGGCCCCTTGCCTAGACTGGTTGCTTGTTCTCATAGGGAGGGCTGCCTTTTATCCCCGTGCCCTCACCCAGCAGAGCAGGGACTAGAAGCAGGCTGGCAATGCGTGGAGAGGCGAAGCCACACACGCTTAAAGATAATCAGGTCTCGTGGCGAGGGGAGAACCCCGAAGTTACTGAGCCTGATTTTCCTGTGAAATGAGCTCTCGAAACAAAAAGTTAGTTCAGTTTTAGAAAAAGTATTACATTTCTTGTTCATCTCTTTGGACTCTGATTTTTACCCAACACAAACAACTTTAGAGGGAAAAATTAGTTCCTCGTTGTCAGTTATGAATGTGCTGGGGCAGGAAGTGGAAACACATACACGTAGTTGCAAGGTTGGAAAGGAAACTTTTGAGGCTGATGGCTGCAGGAAGTTACTAAAAGGATCTTTCTGCTAATACCTGATGCCGAGAGAAGAGAGAAAGAAAGCAGAACAACGGTGGTCACCTGGGTTGTTCCTGGTGCTGAGTGGGTCACTCCAAGAACTTGGGTTGTAAGTCAGCATCTTGTCTTTCTCCTTCTCAGGTTCCTTCCCTGAATTGGACGGCACATTAAACTCTTAAACAATAATGGCTTTCAGGATCCACAATGCATCATTAAATAAGTTAAGAAGCTAATTAAAGGGGGCCCCCGTCTCCATGCTTTCCTTGCACTAAATCACCTGTGCCCCATTTCAGCAAGTGTTTCCAAGCCAGGAATTTGCCCATAAAATGATCTCACATTAGCCCAGCGTGTTGGATTTCATTTCCTCTCCTGCAATTATCTGTTAGTAATTAGAGAAGGCATTACAGCCGAATAAATAACTGAACATAAATTAGGCGATGTTAGAGTCACGCTTTGGCCGAAGAGAGGTGCACGTGTCACGTATTCAAACTCTAGGAGCGCAGAGTGTCCTCTCCCTACCCATGTCCCTCCTCTTCCAGCGGCATAGAATTCCACTTGTTGTGGATCCTCTTTCATAAAAAGGGGAAATGCAGACCGTGCAAAGGTCAGATCATCTGCTGAAGTGTAAAAGAAGTTGGCAGTAAAGTCAGGATGTCACCAGGAGAGTTTTAACTGTCTGACAAGGGGCTTCACAAGGTGGCCTTTATTTTGGGGATAGATTTATCATGGTCCAGGACTTCCCAGGCTCAGAAGCTTTCTATATCAGTACAGGAGAGCAGAGTACTCTCTCAGGTAATGGGGAAACAGCTAGATTCAATGATGCTTGCAGAAATGGAGAAAACACCCAAATGCCAACATATACATTTAAAATGAGGCAACGTGGCAGCCTGGAGGCAGGGTCTCTGCATTGAGTTGCACAGATAGGGCTCTGCATAACTCCAGGGGGTACCATTCATATTGGGCTTCCTCCCCAGGGCACAATTTTGTCTCCTGGACAGAGCTTTGTACCCTAGAAGGCAAGCGGCCACTTGATTTTACAGATGAAGAAACAAAGGCCAAGACAAATTGGTGACATATGGAAGAAATGTATTTATCTAGTGCAGAACTTGGGCTCAAACCCAGGTGTTCTGGTTTGCAGACCAGTCTTACCTCTCCCTGCACGTTGACTTTTTAGGTTATATACCATATGACTCCGTTTATGTAACATTTTTGAAATGACATAATTTTGGAAAGGGAGGCACCAGGGTTCAGAGATGGGGAGAAGTGAAGATGGGGAGCGACGTGGGTGTAATCATAAGAGGGCAACATGGGGACCCTTGGGGTGATGGAAGCGTTCTGTATCTTGATGTGATAGTAGACACATTTACCTACACGTGGGATAAAGTTGTTTACAACTAAATGCACACTCACACATAAATAAGTATAGATAAAAATGGGGAACCTGAATGAGATCAATAGATTTTATCACTATCAACATCCTACTAAAGATATGATACTACAGTTTTGCAAAATGTTACCATTGGGGAAAACTGGGAAAAGTATATACTCCATACTGGGAAGTTATTGTTTCTTGCAGCTGCATGTGAATCTACAGTTATCTCAAAAATTTCAGTTAAAAAATTAGTGAACTAGGGTTCACTTTAAAAATATAGATAATTTCGATCATGCTGTGTACTTTTTTTTTTAAGATTTTATTTTTTCCTTTTTCTCCCCAAAGCCCCCTGGTACGTAGCTGTATATTCTTCGTTGTGGGTCCTTCTAGTTGTGGCATGTGGGACGCTGCCTCAGCGTGGTTTGATGAGAAGTGGCCACGTCTGTGCCCAGGATTCGAACCAACGAAACACTGGGCCACCTGCAGCGGAGCTCGAGAATTTAACCACTTGGCCACGGGGCCAGCCCCCATGCTGTCTACTTTTTGATGTTTGAAATACTCCCTGAAACATTCCTTAAAAACATGGTGAAACTTTTAGTATGAAACTTTTCAAACATATAGAAAATTAGAAAAGATAGCATAATGCACACCCGTATAGCTATCACCCAGCGTCCATAGCACGTTGCCATATTTTACTCAATCATTTTAAAGTAAATACAGACACATAACACTTCACCCCTAAACATGCAAATCTGCATCTGAAAGAATAAGGTCATTTTCCTACATAACCACAACACCATTATCACACCTAACAAAATTAACAATAATTCCTTACTATCAACTAATAAATTGGTCCATATTCAAATTTCTCCAATTGTCTCAAATTGTATTTTATAACTTAAAAAAAAAAAAAAACAGGATCCAAACAAGAATAATGGGTTGCATTTGGTTTTTGTGTTTCTTACCATCGTTTAAAGCTAGTGTCCATGTTCATACTTTGATTACAATATCCTTATGGCTGGATTTTTGGTAACGGTGCTCCAGAAGACTATCTTGAAAAGTTTCCCTCTCGGAGTTCCTATGAACACCACCTTATCTCTGTAGGATGCCATTTGCCTTCTGAGTGTATCATCTCATTTGATTCTCTCAGCAACACTGGACGTCCCGGTTTTCTCAGTCATAAACATGAGATAATATTAATTTCATTGAAGGTAAGTATTAATGAGATACTTTTTCTTATCCCCACTTCACAGATGGAGGAAACAGTTTTAGAGAGGTTAACTGACTTCCCCAGGGTCCCACTGGCAGCAGAACCAGACCCACTGGCTCAGTCATCTTTCTACTGTGCCGTTTCCAAGGACCACACGAGGAGAGAGAGGGAAGGCATGGTCCTGCGCACTGCCCAGTAGTTTCCGGGAGCCGGACTACCCACCACGCCATATGTGAAAGTGTGGCAGGCTTTCTTCTCTTGCTGCCAAAGGCAGAAACGGGATTAGCCCAACATGGTAGAGGGCTGGAGGGCTGGGCTCCATCCCCATCTCTGCTCTGACCTACTGTTTTTGCAGATGCTGCTGGTGCCCCGCCCACATCTGTTTAGCTGTCACCATTTCCGTGGAAGTTGGCTGAACTCCCAACCGCTGGCGCCTCTGTCTCTTTGCTTGAAGGCTCTCAGTGGTCCCTGGAGCCCACTTTGCCATGCTCATGGGAAGTTCGAAGGACTGGGAACTTAACACACCCCAGAAGTAGCCGCCAACCTACAAAGACTGAAAGTTGGGGAACAATATTCAGCTCTTAGGTTTCTCTGCTGGATGACTCCACATTGCGATTCTACAGTGATCCCAGAGCGCGCTGGTGTGGCTAAGCCCAGTTGCCCACAGTGATAACACACCCTTTATATTGGTTTCTTTCCCTTCCTTGTCTCACTTGTCTTCACCCTACTCATGCATCCCATGGGTCACCTCAGTAAATCACTTGACTTGAATCCTTATTTCAGGGTTTCCTTCTGGAGGGGCTCAAATGAAGACACGTCCCTAAATCTTTAGCTGGGACCACCAAGAGATGTGGTTTTTGTTTTCTTGGGTGCACAATTCATATTGACTTACCAAGAAAACGGTTTGCAATGAAAACAAAGATTGAGAGCTAGGATGAAAGGTTTTATCCCCATGCATGGAAGCTAAATAACCTGGGCTCTAGAGAGTTCTCTGTGGTCATATCTTGCCTGGAAGGGGAATGAGACCCCTAAGGGTTGGACACTCTTAAAAGATATTTCACCATATCCATTAAGAGAGATCGATAAATTCTAGAACTCTTCTTCTGTTTCGGGAACTTCGCAAGGACAGTATTCCTTTTTTTTCGAGGATGAAAAAAAAGCTTGCATAAAACTTGGCTTCTAATTAACAACATGTAGTTAAACTAGCGTTGGTTCATTAGGTAGAGTGAGAACTTCTACTGACGGCAACTTTCAAAGGGAGAAAGGAGCGATCTGATCTATGTTGACTCTAAAGCATCCTTTCTCAAGCAGCTTAGCAGAGGTAAGGCAGGGCAGATTTACTTAGATCGTTAACCTTGGGAAATAAAACCAGAGCCCAGTGCAGGGTTTGTAAAAAGTCAGCGTCACCCACAGTGGGGTGCTTTGTTTCCCAGCAGAAATGAAAAAACGAAAAGGCAGGGCGTTAGATGGTGTATTGCTGCCCGAAGAGCTTTGGCCGGTACAAGCCCCGCTCTGGCTTTATCTTCCCGGACCTAGTTGGGATTTGATGCGTGTTAGAACACATCTCTTCTGCACTCAGATGTACCTCTCTGGTACATCTTGGTTTGGGGCAGTTTATTGGCCAATCTGCACAGAAAGGCCACAATAAGGAATTCTGGCTATAGCAACAGCAGCAATTTATAATCACAAATCCCAGGCAGATCTACGCAAAGGGGAGAGAAAGAGGAGAATGAGATGTGCATATAGACAAGGGGTACCCTGCCTTTCCCCCAAAATGCAGGTGTAGTGGGCAGCAGAAAGGCGGGGATGACCACAGCTCAGGTTTATTACTTTATTGGCTCTTATGTGCTCAGAATGCAAAGTCTGACATTTTTTTAAATTTTGGAATAATTTTGTATTTGCTGAAATTTTGCAAAGTTGGCAAAAATCATTCCTACATACCCCTTATCCAGATCTCTCTATTGTTGACGTCGTACATTCTCATGGTAACTTTGTCAAAACGAAGAAACCAATATGGTGCATCGCTATTAGCCAAACTCCAGACTGCGTTCAGGTGGCACCAGTATTTCCGATTAGTGTCCTTTTTCTGGTCCAGGATCCAGTCCAGGGGACACATGACATTTAGTTGTCTTTAGTCTCCTTAGTCTCCTCTGCTCTGCGACAGCTTCTCAGTCTGTCTGTGTTTTTTATGACCCTGAGAGTTTTGAAGGGTACTGGTCAGGTGTTTTGTAGACTGTCGCTCAATCTGAGCTTCTCTTGGTTAGGCTGGTCTTAAGGGTGAGGGGAAGGATATGACAGAATGAAGTGCCCTTCTCATTGTATCAGGTCTGCGGGTACACGCCAGCCATATGACTTGCCACTGGTGAAGTCAACTTGGCCACCAAAGTCTGAATTTTAACTCTCTGTTTTCCATTTTTGGGGCAGGGGCTTGGCTGGTGGGAATGTCTTTTAGGGGGCAAGAGAGTCTTAGAATTGAGTCAAACAGCACATTCTTGAAGAGGATGGGGACAGCAGAGCTGGGGCAATGAGGCAAATTTGTTGACGAGAGCTAAAGATGATTCCATTCTGCTCCTGGCCATAATGGAGCTGCTATAAGCATTAGACGAGTGGATGAGATATACGAAATAGCTGTTTTCCAACAACAGATGACATCAGTGTGGCACTTTGTTCACAGATACTTTATGTGTAACACTCAAGAGCTGGGAAAACCCAGATGTCTTTCGGTGTGTGAATGGATCAATGAAAAGTGTTGGATTCACACAAGGGAATACTCCTCAGCCTCAAAAACAGTGAACCACCGGTCCATGCATCAGCGTGGATGAATCTCAACCATCATTCTCGAGTGAGAGGAGACGCACGAAAGAGCGTGTGCTGTATGAGTCCGTTCATCTTAAATCCGAGAACAGGAAAACTATAGCAGCAGGAAGAACTGACTATAAGGGGCATGAGGACACTCATTAGGGTTTTATATTTGCTGGAGATGGCAGTCTTAGGGCTGTACCCATTTGTTGAAACTCATCAAGCTGCGTACTTACCTTGGATATATTTTATTGTACATAAATTATACCTCTATGATGCTGATATAAACAGTAAAAAGAAGGATAAAATAAATAAAGACAGAGTCAGGAAAGTCGTTTTAAGCCTAAGGTTTAAAGAGAGAAGAGGAGATGACAATTAGAGAACAGCAATTGAAGTCAGCTCTGGGAGAGTCGTAGGCAGGATGGAAAGAGCAAGAGAAGAGGCATGGGGAGAAGTTCAGATCAGGAACGTGAATGCTCCAAGGATGCCCAGTGCCCACTGTAGGTGGTACTCGAGGACGGGGGACAGTGGCTTAAAGGCACGGCCTCCTTAACACTCCTTCATCATTCTCACCAGCTCTCTCCCCGGTCCTCTCTCGCAGTGCTCAGTCTTACATTATTCTGTATCCCTGAACAAACACTGCCTCTCCTTTTCTCAATGAGATGGTTAAATCCTTTTTTTCCAACTTAGAAATACAAACTGCTAGAGATGCAGATAAGAAAGTCAAATGTCTGCTTACATTTAATTTATTTAGTTCGTATGCCAATTTCAATTTGCATATAAAATGACAGGTTATTTTAGAATGCGGCTTTTTTTCTCCTGCTCCCGTTTCATGAAACGATTTCATTTGGACTCTTTATATGTGTTGTGGCATCTGGGTCTCCATCACGCCTTCAGTCACCCGGAAGAGGCATTCTATTAACGAGCACTGCCTTATGCTTGTCCTAGTGGGGACGCATTTGTCTCAAGGCTGGCCGGCCCTGGACGCAGCTGACATGCAGGGGTGGCAGGAGGGGTATGTTAGCCAGCTGGCTGTATGGCAGAGTTTAGCACCTGGGGCTTAGTGAGTATATCCACTCCAGTAGAGGGGTACCCACTCCTCTGAATGTAGCATATCCTAAAAGGTCCTTCAAGGAGGGCCTCTCTGACCAGTAAACCCGGCCAGATAGGTCATTTTCAGTTTAGGCCACCTCGGGGGAAGTTCACTTATGTGGTCTGTGAAGCCCAGAGCTCTCCTGGCAGCTACTCTGAGAATTAGCTTCTGAGTCTCTGCTAAGAAGCAAGGGCCGTGGGAAGAGCCCAGGGCTCTCTGGTGGCCTGTTATCTTACAATCAACTAACTAAACTTGACTTTCTGGAAGCCAGACTCTGAAGTGGCTGAGGGGAGAATCTTGCACCCTTAGGTCTTACCCTTCCTGAAAAAGTTATTCAAAGACAGACAGCAGCTAACGAAGGATTGAACAATAATAATAAAAAATCTTCAGTATTTGTGCAGTCTTTGTTCAGAAAGCCTGGTTTGGAGCCCTAGTTAACCACGTGATTAATTCCAGAGTTGTAAATATGGAACAAGAAGACTGAAAACGTAACGTAGCTACAAGTATAAAGCAAAGCCACACTATACGTAAACAAACTTTTGGATTTCTCTCATAGTGGCTAAAATCTCTGATGATAACAGCCGTGGCATTCGTTCCTTGCTCCCTCTGTTTACAAGTAAACACTACGTCCTAGACAATTGGTTATGACCTGGGGATATAATAGTTGACATGGCCATCTTATATGCCCTTGATAGGACTTATGAATGGGTTTCAAGATCCCAGAACACCTCAGAGTATTTCATGCTCTTATATCTTTGCTCTTCTAAGGATCAGTTTCCCCTAACGCTTCCTCCTCCATCTGCCTGGCAAGCTCCTATTCACCCTTCAAAAACTGGGTTGAAGCATCACCCTTTGTGCAGTTTTCCTTACAATCTCCTTGTCTCCTCTCCCCAGCTCCTAATAGAATTAATTCCTCCCTGCCCTGTGCCTTGCTGGACCTTGTAAGTGCTTCTGTTTTTTATTATGCTGAATTGCAATTTTTTGGTTTGTGTCTCTTTCTTCCAACAGACTAGGAGCATCTTTGGGAAGACACTGTGTATTTTTCTCCGCTTCTGTATCACAATGCCTGGCAGATGGGAAACACTCAGAAAATGTTGCAGTGTGGTATTCTAAGCTAATTCAACCTCTGGCCACTCATCTTTGAAGCCTGTTTCTAAGAGCCAAAGGGTTGCCTAAGTGACTGGATTTCTACCTGTTATTCAACTTCCTGGACCTACTTGGGGGTCTTTAGAGGTCCCTTAAGCCAATTGTCCTTTGCTACCCATGATTAAGGTGTTGGTCAAACCAACCACCTTTCCACTTCAATTACCTACCTTATGCACATGTCTTGAGAAGCTGCTGCTTTGCCAACTCCTTGTGGCTGCAGAATGGCCTCATTTTATTCCACCAGAAACCCAGTGGGGTAGACAGTGACTGTCATCTCCATCCAGCTCAGAGAAGTTGAGCCATTTGCCCAAATTGTGTACGTAGCAACTAGAAAGTGGGAATTGAAAGTTGGGTTTTCTGATTCAAAAGCTAAATTTTCAGAATGTGAGGGCTCCCTTGTCTATATGCCCAGCACTGAGCTATGTGTTGTAGAGGAAGGTGAGACGGTGAGGTTCATTTCCTAGAGGGAGAAACAGACACATTTACAAAGCAAAGAGACAATATCGAGTCAACATGGAGAACAGGGGAGACGTGAGAAAGAGCAGAGCGCACTTGCCAGTCGGGAGCTGGCCTGGCACTCACAGCTAACCCTTGGGACCCTCCTGTTGAACATCAAAAATTTCACAAGTGACCAACATCAGACAACACCACTCTGTGGCTATAATGGAGCAAGACCACTCCACAATCACACGTGAGCACACACAAGACCATTGTCAAAACCATAAAAATGGCCAAGCATCCTTATTTGCTGGCTTATGAGAGTGACTTCTTCCTCTGTATCAATTATGACTTTAGCTTTACTTCATTCCTCTTGACTTCTAGATAACATTCATTGAGACATCCAATCACAGGATTATCCTCTCTTCTTGACACATCCAATGCAGGACAAAGCCCTGCTTCCTTGAAACCTCCCCAAAGTTACCCAACCCCAGTCCAAATCCTGCAATAAGTTCCTGCTAACAGTCTCTCAGTGAGATGCCTCATGGTTCTCCATGGGGTGCCATCTCCATCATTGCAGTGGGTCAATAAACTCAACTTTATCCGACAAAAGTGTGTTCCTGGTATCTTTGTCTAATGGGCATCAGTAAATGGAAAAAGACTTGGGAGGTTGTGTTCAGGAAGCATCAGACGAGTGGTCCAGATGATAGAGAGCTGAGGGATGCCACAGGAGACCTTTGGACGTCTTTGAATTCCAGTTTCCTCCATTGCTCTTGGTTCTCCTTTTCTGAAAGAAACTGACACCCTCTTAGTTCTCCCTCTTTCTGTTGGTCATGGGGCCACAGTGTAGAGCAGCGGTCCTCAACCTTGGCTGCACATTGGGTAGGTTTTAGAAACACAGATACCTGGGTGCCAGCTCCAGGGATCCTTGTTTAGGTTGGTGTGGGCTGTGGCCTGCGCATCAGAACTTTTTAAAGCTCCCAGGTGAAGCCAACGTGCAGACAAATTTGAGAATCACTGGTAAAGTGTGATTTGTGTGTGTGTGTGTGTGTGTCTAGGACAGTGTTAGAGGATGTGAATGTATTCTTGACAGTGAGTGATGTGTGCTTGTGTGTTTGTGATATCGTATGTGTGATAGAGTAGGGATGGGTTTACACATGTTGTGTAAAATGAGGCTCTTTGTGTGTGTGCCACAGTGGGTCGTGCTTCTGTGTACGAGTGTATACACTTCTGTGCAGCCCAGGGAGAAATAAAGACATCAGATGGCTGTGGGGGCCAATTACACCTATAGTTTATGATGGAGAAGTAAGCCGGAGGGTGTCTATGCCAAGCTCATTGGCAGTTGGGAAGGAGTTGCTAGTTGGGGAAGTGGATGGAGAGAGGAGCCCCAGTTAGCCAGGCAGGGCCTTGAGCGACTGGTGAGAACCTCTGAAAACCCAGCAGTGTGCAGTCAGGTACCAACTTGAGGCAGCTGCTCTTGTGATTGCTGTCCAGGTTTAATGACTAGGCAGGAGGGCATTGGGAAAAGATGGAGAGCAGGATTCCTCTGTCTCTAGAAACTCATCTTTCCAGTTAATTTTGCTTAGAGCATTGGTTCCCAAACTCTTATCTTGCATCAGAGTCACCTGGAGAGCTTGTTCAAAGGCAGCTTGCTGGGCCCCACTCCCAGAGTTTCTGATTCTGTACGTTGAGGAGAACCTGAGAACTTGAACTTCTAACAGGTGTCCAGGGGTTGCCGCTGCTGCTGGTCTGGGGACCACACTTTGAGAACCGCTGGTTTAGAACATGGTTCTTGGTTCCCCACGTGACCACTCATTGAACTCACCTGGGAAGTTTTAAAAATACCTATTCCCAGTCCTTACTTTAGTCAGAATCTGTGTGTGTGTGTGAGTGTGTGTGTTTGCATGGTCTAAGCAATGGCATGTTTCAAAACTCCCCAGGTGATGCTAATACTCAGCCAGGGCTGAAAGCCAGCATGGCAGGTAACCTTCATGAAGGCAGCCATATGTCTATTTCTGTTTTGTTCACTGGTCTGTCTCCCAGTGCCTAAGAATTGCCTGTCACCCAGCAGATGCCCGATAAACATTTATTGAATGAATGCATGAATGTTACTTACCACGTACCAGTTCTCCAAGACTAGGAGTTATCTGTTGATCCAACATTTATCTGAGCATCTGTAGATAAGGAAGTGTGTTTGAGGATAATGTCTTGCAGCTCCACGTTGAGGTTCTTGTACTGGTGGCTTTTCTCTGGTGGGGGAGCTTATAGAGGTTGAATAGCATAGGTTGTCTAGAGGTTCAGAGTTCAAAACACTCATGTCCATGACCCAGATTTAAATTTTTTTGTCCTCCAGCTGTCAGGAAATAAATATCAGTGATGAAAAGAAAATGGACAAGCCACCATCAACTCCTTGGCTCTGTCATCCCAAGCATCCTGGCCCCAGTGACAGGGAGATGCTACTTCCAGTTCGAATTTAGTCCTGAGAAGTTGGATGTGATTTGTGTCATCATGACATCCTTGCTGTCATGCCACACACTTGGGTGCCAGTTAGAGTTCAGAGCTCTTTTATCATTATTTACTCTGTTTATTCCTTACCAGATGTGTTCACGACTAGATCTTGATGGTGCTGGTTGTTAGAAAAAGGGACAAATCTAAGGAAGAGGTGTAGTTTTATTTCCCTTGCTCTACTGAGGTCCTGCTTTTAATGAAGACATCTCTTTATTCATTCAGCAAACATTCATTGATTGCCTGTAATGTGCCAGACTTTAGGACCTAGGGATAGTGTGTAAGCAAAACCTGGAACCATAGCTAGGACAGCGCTGTCCAATAAGGCTGTGATGATGGAAATGTTCGTATCTGTACTCTCCACTGTCCACGGTGATGGCCACCGGTCACATGCAGCCATTGGGCACTTGATGTGGCTCTAGTGATGATGAAATTGATTTTTGTTTTGTTTTATTTGAATTAACTTACACTTAAGTAGCCACATGCTCTTTATAGTGGCTACCATATTCAACAAGGCAAGACTGGTTCGTGAGAATGGCATATCATCTAAATGTCTGATGATGACATCTATTTTGTGCTTTGAAGGAGAAGCATAAAGTGCTTTGAAAGCATATCACAGGGATACGGGACCTCATTTAGGGGAATGGGAAGGCTTCTCTGAAGAAGTGACATTTAAGATCATTCAGTTCTGCCTGGAACTTCTCCGTGGGGGCCTCAACAATATGAATGGGAAGAATCAGATGTTTTTACATTGTTACATCCCTTTAATTGTCTTTGCTTTCTTCTCTCTCAGGGAACTCTCCTGCCACCTCCTTGCTTACTCTTTAACCCCAGAAGAGCATCCCCATACAAATAAACCCATAAGTGGAGTCCTGAGTCCACCGACTCAAGCATTTCATCACCATATCCAAGTAAGCAAAAATTAAAATTTGTGCTATGTAGTAGTTACTGGTTATCATATTATATGTGCCATTTGTTAGTGTAAACATTTTCCCATGTAATTAGAGATTCTTCTTAATCCTAATTTGATGGCTATCATCACTTCCCATCCTGTGGCTGTTCACCACAATATATTCCATCGATTTCCTACCTTTAGCATTTAGGCATTATTTTCTTTTATCGCTATTGTAAATAATGCTGTGATGAACATCCTTGTGCAGAAATCTGTGCTTGCATTTCTGATTATTTTCTTGGGGAAGATTCTTACAGGAGAGGAGGATGCTTACAGAATCAAAAGTCATGAGGTTTTTTATTTTAAAGGCTTTTGATACATCTTGCAAAATGGCTTTCCAGAGTGTTTGTACCAATTCATAATCCCTTCAGCAATGACTGAGACTTCCAGTGTTATTCTGCTCTTCTCTTTTAAAATCATATCAAATATGTGTGCATGTTGCTATAGAGACTTTCTAACCATTATTTGTAGTGGCTGTGTGAAGGTTGATTGCAGTGATGTGCTGTAATCACCCTCTCTCAAAAGAGTTTGCTAATTGATGCTGTTCATGCTGGGCTCTCCCTCGTCCTGCCAAATGGAGCGCTTCCATCAAGTCACAGCTGTCTGGAATCCATCTGGCCCTCCAGGGCTGTTCTGTCAACTTTCCACATCCATAAGCAGCATTTCTTAGGCAAAGACTTTCCTTTAATGAGACTCCAAGAAGCAGGGGTTTCTTGGAGCAAAATCCAGCCCACATTGGGAATGTGGGTCTTTGGCCAGAACAAAAGATATCTCAGCCAGGACATTCACTTCTGCCTGATGCTTGTGGAAATGAAAGAGCACTGGAATGAGAGTCAGAAAGCTTGGGATGAGACCTGATTTTTTTTTTTCTGACTTGCCATGTGCCTTGATTACCAATCAGGGTTTTTTGATTGCAATGGACAGAAACCGAACTCTCACTACTTAAAAAAGATAATTTATTGTTTCATATATATGAAGCCATCAGGGAATATTAGTTTCAGGTATGGCTGGATCCAGGGTTTCTAATAATGCTACATCCTTGATCTTGTTCGCCATTACCTCCATTTTACGTATCTCTATATCGGTTCAATTCTCAGAAGACCGTCCTCTTATAGTAGATCACAAAACATGTTCTCAATACCCTAGTACGAGGGTCAACAACATGACCCATGGACCCAATTTGGCCTGCCGGCTATTTTTCTAAACAAAATTTTATTGGAACACAGCCATGCCTATTCACATATGTGTGGTCTATGGATGCTCTTTTTCTGTTTTCTGTGGAGCCTAAAATATTTACTATCTGGCCCTTTACAGAAAATTTTTGCTGACACCTGCTCTAGTAGAAAGGTACAAATCCTCAGTCTCAAAAATTTCTCCATGCTTGATCAACTCTTATCTCTCCAGCCAGCCCCTCATGCTTGGTTTCATACCAGGGATTGTACTTAACCTCTTGGATCCAGGGAACTGTTCTGTGGAACTTCTTACTGGCTCAGACTATAGTCAATCTGAAACATTTTCCTTAGTCCTGTCTCTCGCAAGACAGGGTAGTGTGGTGCTGTGCCCACTCCTGGTGGTCCTCCCCAGCTACTGCCCATCAGGAGAAGGTCGTGGAGATTGTCCACGTGCCCCAGGGGTCTGCAATCATCCTCTCCCGTGTTGTGGGAAGCTTCAGCTCTGAAAGCAGCGTGTCTGCAGGAGTCTGAATGCTTTTCATTCAGGAGGCTGTCGAGTTCCTGAAAAATGGCCTGTGGTGTCAGTCTTTGAACCTGATAACGGCTTTGGAGGTTCCTCAGATCAGCGATTTTCAAGCCCCGTATATGAATCAGAAAAGAGTAGATTCCTTTTATTATTATTTCATGTGAAGTTCAACAAAAAAAAAAATAGATAAAATAAGTATTTGATGTATGAGTAGTTGGAATCTCAGCTGCCCTCCATGTCATTCCTCTTTCCCCAGAGGTCCCCATCTTCTCCCTAACCTTAACCCTAGTCCTAAGCTTAACTGTTAACTCTAACCTTAAACCTAACCCTAGCCTTAATACTAATCTAACCCTAGCTTTAACTCCAACTCTAACCCCAGCATTACCCTAATCTAGCCTAACATTAACCTTGATCCTAATGCTAAACCTTAACCCTAAACCCTGACTCTAAACTTAAATCTAAATCTCAACCCTAACCTTAATCCCCAAAGAAGTCTAGGACTTTGAGTTTGATAACCATTATCTTGGGATAACATCGTTAGCCATGTGATTCACTAGGGTTTTCTGGGTATTTTACACTGAAAGAAGGTGGGTGAGAAGCTCCACCAAACAGGGGGAATGAGAAGAGTCATACTTACAATTTCCAAAGGAGTTGTTGGTCATTGGAAAAACTTAGGGTGGCCATGGGCACTCTTAGGTAAATAATTATTTTAAGCAAGTAACAAACACCTTCCTTTTATATCAAGTTGAAGATATCGTTTCTGCCTCATTTCAGACCATTTGTGGAGCTCTTACACTGGGGAGAAGTGTCTATTAGGGTTTTGGGCCACGTCAGAATGGGATTTTCTCCCCTTGAATCCCAACTGATGCTGTCAGGACTACCTGGCTTAATTCATGTTTCTCTGACATCCTGGGTCAATAAAATCCATGCAAATGGAAACTGTAGGAAAGAATCTATTTGAGAAGATACAGGAGAGGAAGGAAAGGAGGAGAGGCTGGGAAGAAATACTGGGAAATCATCAAAAAGAGATAATAGGTCCCAGTCACCCATCTCACGCTGTCGTCTGATCAGATCAGTCCTCTACTTTAATTCTTCAACAGCTGCCCGCTGTTTACAAGATAAAGGCCAGGTTCCTCTCTCGCACACACAGCCCACCATCATCTTGTACTGCCCTACTCTGGAATCCCATATTTCAGTGCTACATAATTATATGACGTTTCCCCAATGCACCGTGCTCTGTCCTTCTTCTGTGCTTTGTCCATGCCGTTCTGTCTCTCTGGAATGCTCTTACTCTTTCTATCTGCCTGGATAGATCCTGCCTGTCCATCAGGGCCCTGCCGAGGTATCATGCTCCATCAGTCTTCCTCTGACCCACCTGCCATGGTCCTCCTCCATGCCTCATGCTACCATCAACCACAGTACTCCTTCCTTCATTCAGCGAGCGTTGACTGGGCTTTACTCTGTTCCAGGGCCTATGCTAGATGGTGAAGATTAACAGTCAGTAGACCGTCTCCATCCAGGTTGTTGTGGAAACAGACAAATCACCAGGAAACTACTCAACCATGGTGTGGCATGGGAGATTCAAAAGGCTGTGGGCTCCTGGAGGAAGAAAGCTCCCCCAGCGTAGGGGCTGAGCGTTCCAGGAGGGCCAGCAACAGGATGGAAGAGGGAGCGCAGAGAAGGAGCTAGAACCTTGGAAGGTGTGAACGTAGTGTAGGAAGGTTTAGTCTATGGAGAGAGTTAGTCAGGAGCCAGATAACAAAGGGCTTTGCCAGCCGTGTTAAGCATTTGGACTCCATCTTTAGAACTGTGAGAAAGGAGGTTCATCTAATCATATAACTCAGATAATCATATAATCTCCTCCTTTAAGCAGGAGATTCATATAATCAGATCTGTACTTTGTGTATATTTGTTTTATTTTCTTGTTGTCTCCTACACCAATAGTAATATCAGCTAATGATACTGAAGGATACCACAAGAAAGATACCATGTTGAACTCTATAGAAAATATCCCACTTAAGGTTTGTTACTAGCTTATAAGATAGATACTGCTGTATAAACTTATTATTTCATCATATAGAGATTCAGAGAGATTAATTATCTTGTTAAAGGTCATGCTTTCAACCATTAGAATCCTTCTGCGCTTCATAACTATCGAAAAATTAAGATATTCATAGTAGCTACTGGAGAGAATTCAGAGCACATTTGCTTATATGATCTTATTCATCCATTTGATGTCCGTATAACTCTTGGAAAGGCTTCATTTCCACTTTGTGAATGATGGCATCCAGGAAGTGATTTGGCCAGGTTCTCCTAGACATGATCAGTTCACCTGGAAACTAGGCTCTTGAGGATTGATCCTATATTTTGTTAGTCTTCGCGGCTTGGATCCACTGCACAGAAAGCTTCTGGCTATAGGGGTTATGGTGAGAACACGGTTGCATTATTCACTTCACACAGAGAATCAGAAGCATAAGGCTCCCTTCTCATCCTTGGGACAGGAGCAGGCCAGGTGACAATTGGGGATAGGGGAATCCAAGAGGCTGTGTCTGTGGGTATGCTTAGTACTGCTCCTCTAATCAGGAAGAGCACGTCCGTTCTGGCTGGATGAACAGAGCACTTTACATTTGGGTATGTGAAACCCAGTCATCTATGAGTTGTACGGCTGCTTTAGGGTAATCCCCTTCTTTCTTCTTTTAATTCCTTCTTCTGTTTTCTTTCGTCTTTCCTTTTTGTTTCTTCTTCCTTCATCTTGTCCACCTTCACCAACATCATCACCATCAACAAACACATCAGCATCATGATCCCTGCTCATCATAGTCTTATCATTGCATTGTTGTCATCATTATCATCATCATCATCAACATCATCATCACTGGCAGCAGCAGCATCTTCCACCACATCAACATTAACACATCATTGTCTCATCGTGGTCTTGTCTTTGCATCATTGTTTTTGTCATGGTTATTGTTATTGTCATCATCATCACTGCCACCATCATCTCTCTCTTTAACCAGTGCTTGCTCTGTGCCAGGCACTGTGCTCAGCACTTTACGCTCATTATCTCACATCATCTACAAAACCAACTTTTGTGGTTGATTATCTCCATTTTGCAGATGACAGACCTGAGTCTCAAAGTGGTAAAGTAATTTGCCCAAGGTCGCAAAGTAATCACCACTATCAATACTGTCTCTTCTGTAAAATTAAGATTCATCCATTAGCACCAGGAGTTTCAGCTTAGTTTTAGAAATTAAGGAAATTACAAGGTTGAGCTCCTATGCTCTGTTAACTAGGAGCTGCCATGAATCCAGCAAAGGAGATTTAGGGTTATTATTCTCTGGCGACAGTTGTTCCCTGATTCAGAAGAGCTGTTCTTCTTTTGACTAATCGTTAAATTTATGCTTATGATTATTATTTCTAAAGGGAAATTTAGAGTCGAACTGTTTTAGATAATAAATCAGAGCCATGATTCAAACCAGGATTTGCCTGATTCCAAAGCCTGCATTCCCAGCACCGTGCTGTCTGACTTCCCTTGATGATCATGGCAAATGTAAGTCCTGGGATTCCCAGGACCACAGTTATCTACCTCACCAGCACACCTTGTTTGGCTCCCTAGAACATTAATGTAATCCACGGCAACAGATGCCTCCAGGAAGCCCCAGCTGAACTGGGGGCATCGTCTTCCAGCTCTACCCCTTTCCCTTCCCTGATCATCATCCAGCCCTTTTTAGAAGATAGCGTAATATGGTAGAAAGACAGACAGGAATTCAAATTCAGGCTCTAACACTTACTGGCTGCACAACTTGGGCTAATTTACCTTTGTGGTCCTGAGTTTCTTCATTCTTCACCTATAAAATAGAAATAATACCAACGACCCCATAGAGATGCTGTGAAATTTAAATGAGGATCCATGTAACCTACTTGACACGTATGGGATGTCAATAAACGCTGACATTAACTCATCAAAATGATCTCACTCTTCCTTCCCTTTTCCTTGCTAAATGCCTAGATGAAATCCTTAATGTATAGGAGCGGGAGAGATGAAGCTGACGGATCTGAGAGGGTTCAGTCTGTGGCTAGCAGAGGATCCTTTGGAAAGTCAGCTAGCTTGGCTAGAAATTATTTTTCTCATTCCTTTAACATCCAGATGTCAGCTATTCACTTATCCTGCTCTTTGAGTCTCTATCTTGCAAATAAAATCCACTCAAATGACAGCATTAATGAGTCAAGTAGAATTTACTGAAGATGTTCTGGGGGAGATAGAGCAGTGAGTTTATATCACATTGCCCATAGCAAGGAAATTAAAAAATCCCCAAATGTCTTACTGTTACATTAGCCTTGTGTCTTTCTTCCCCGACATCCAATGCAATTGTGCTGGATGCCCTCCTCTCTATTACCAGAGCAATTCTTCTCTGCCCCACAGTTGCAAATTACACTCACAACAGTGCTTGGCAAAATAAAAGAACCCAAGGTTAACTGTGGCAACCATTTATCCATGGCACTTTGACGTTCTTCTGTTGTGACTTGTGCATGACTTTTGGGGTCTCGTGCTTTATTTCAAACTGTTAATCAAAGCGCCTCCTAAACAAATACAGTGCTTTCTCCGTGAGAAGTTATCATGCCAGTGGGTAAGTGGATAAAACCTTGCTCTACTTCATTACACGACAAAGGAGGATGTCGGTGGAATCCAGACAACTTCATCATTTGTCTGTTTATACTGAGTAAATTACGGGCTTTGGGAACTATTGGGAAAGAGAAATCCCATGGGGGTTTCAATATTTATTTCAGAATCAGACCCTTCCAAGCTAATTTTGTTAGAATTGGAGCTCAGTATCCATTATCTCTATGTCGTGTCCCTGTCTATACTCGTGCCATGTAGATACATACAAGAGAACTTGAGAATTTAGCCCCATTTTATGACCTTATTTCTGCTTTTATCTCTCTGATCTGTTTCATGTGTGCTCATTAATCAGTCAGTTAATTAATTACATGCATATTTACAGGGCACCATCTTTGTGCTAGACACTGTATTAGATACGAGAACTATGGGGCTTTACAGTTTTGTGTGTGTGTGTGTGTGTACTTGAATCAAATAATCACACAAATAACATACGGAAAAACTGTGGTGTGTGTAATGACGAAAAAGCCTGTATGAGGAAAGCTACGCAGTTAGAGAATGTCAGTTAGGAGTTTCCTAAACTTCTTGCCTTCATCCCATTTGGAACCCTGACCTCTCTGTCTGGACTTAAATTTTCTGTCCTTTAGGAGATCACGACAGACTCATTATGTGTTCTGGTGATAGGATGATGAAAGACACATGAAGGGTGGATACAAATAAAGTAAATGGAAAGTTCAAGAGGCCGATACTAAAGAAGGCACTCAACTGGCCTAGAAGTAATCAGGGAAAGCTTCCTAGAAGAGGTGATGCCTGGGCTGAGTTTTGAACCGCCATTGGGAGCTAGACAGGTAAAACAGAGAATGGGAAAAGGGTGTCCAGGCAGAACACATCACATGAGCAAGTGTTCATGGAAGAGAAATGATTGTGGTTTAGGAGTGTGGTGTGTATGAAAACAGGAGGTTTCATGTAGTGGGAGCATACAGTGGTGAGCAATAAGGCTGAGAGGGCAGCATCAGCCAGAACCTTCGATCAGAGCTGAGCTCCAACAGAGAGCATAATCATAGAATTCAACAGAGAAAGCGGAAGTACAGCCTCGGCCACCCCAGATCCTGGGCATCTCTTGAAACTCTTATTTGTTGAGTTCCATTCTCTCACGGCTTTTTGTCCAAACACCTCTGCCTGCTTAGCCAGGTAATCTGTCCCTTCTCTGACAGTAACAAGGATGTGCATCTCGGGAGAGACTGCCCAGAGTGGCCAGAGTTCCTGCAGCGGGGGAGACCACGGCGGAAGCGTAAATCACATGAGAAATATTGAACTTGGGGAACCAGCAAACAATAATACGCCACTTCATTCCACTCCTGCTGGAGGTTTATATATGTTACTGTCACTTTTATACTGTTCTCCACCACTGGTAATTTTCTCCCAATCTAATTTTTATTTCCCAAGGGTCTACCAAGGTTAAAAGTGCTGGAAAACCAATGACTATTCTTTTGCCAAGGGATAGTAAATTAAATTAACCGTTGCTGGGGGCCAGCTCTGGTCAGAACTATTTATATGTAAATCGGCGAAAAACCCTCAAGGCATTGCTGCAATTATTAGTTGTTCGCTCCAGATGTTGACCATAATACGAGAGGTCATGAACAAAACTCTGGGAACAGCGGGAGGAAATTCCACCTGCTCTTCTGTTACACTAGCTGGCTTTCTGTAACTCAGGCACCAGCTAATCCATGGTGAAACGTTTCCTGCCAACTTGATGAGTTGAGAGTCCGAGAGAGAAGGTATTCTTGGTCCCAGACTGACAGTGAAAAGAAGAATGAAAGAGTTAAACCCTAGTGCATGGGCATTGGTTAGCATCTTGCCAGCCTCTGTCCAATCAGGGGAGCCAAAATTTGCATGCTGCTTCCTGGATGGCCAGCATCAATTATATCAATAACAGACTCCTCCCCTCATGATTGGGATGTTCCTAAGGGCTTTTCCGGAGGGAGGACTTCTTTCGAAGAACAGTGACAGGAACAAGGAGCCCTCTCACTGAGTGGCGCCATGTGGAAGATATAATAGCTTGATATGCTGACTTGGTGCCTTTGGTTGGCTTTTCAATATCAGGAGATTATGGAGGATTTCTTCAAAGTAGCAAGTCCCAGAACTTCAGTCTGTTCCCCTGTTCCCTTTTTCTTCTTCTCCAGTGCCCAAGAGATTCAACTCTGGCATTCCTCTTTAAGTTACTACCACTCATGTTATCCTTTGCGTCATGGGACCAATGATTTCTGGGCTGCCTCCATAATTGACAGCAGGTTTCTATGCTTCTGAGCCCACCTGAATGGCTCATTAAATCCAGTCCCTCAAGAGAGAGAATTTAAAGAAGGAAAAGGTGGCTTTTTATTGAAATAAGAGAGAGAAGGTAGAAATTGTCCCAGGATCTCAGCCTGCCCTCCATTCTGCCGCGCTTGCCCCACAGTGGGAGACTCTCACAGAAGCCGCAGGTCTACCCGGGGCTGGATGTTGCGCTCTTAATGGCTTCTCCAGCACCGTGACTTGCCACAGTGGTTTACCAGCTTCTCTGGTCTATCCTGAAGCATCCTGATCTTATTGGGAGAAGGAGGACTTTGGAGAATTGCCTGAAGCACACTCTGTCCACCCAGCATGTGAGAGAGTCTTGAAATAGACCACTGGGGATTTTCGGACCACGTTGTATTGGCCCCAATAGAGCTGTTTTACCTTCAATGTCCCTTAGACACGTGTTCTTGGCTCTCACCAAGAGCCGAAACATTGCTTTAGGGAACCTAATATTATTCCCATTGTTGAGAATTGGGTCCATCCTATCTCTCCATGGTCTCATTTGAAGCCCTACATGAAAAAGTTTTGGAATTAAATCCAGATCCTTGTGCACAGTCCAGCCAAAGGAGGATGTGGAAGCTGATGTCAAGCCAGCGTTTGCTTGCCAGGCTGTTTTCCTTGGCCGTGTCCTTCTGGAGGAAGGGAAGTCTGCTCTGTGCACCGAGGCACAGTCGGCTTGTCTGCACCCACCCACCTGCGCCTACCAGGAGAGGGGTAAATTTACTGCTAAATTTCATAAAGACACTGTGTGCTCAACAAAAACAGCCGGGCCCTGGGAGGGGTGTGTTTGGAGGGGCGGGAGGGGCGTTACTAGGTCTCCCAGAGGCAATTTATACGTTGTTTGGGGCCAGGAGAACATCTGCTTCCCTGAAAACCCATACAAGGCATGAGTTTCCCTTTATATCTCGACTGCCAGGGAGCTCAGAATCAAATGGCTTCATTGGAATAAAAGTGTAGGGTGTTAAGATGTAAGTCTCTGCATTATATTTTACGCAATCTTGTCCTAACTTCGGAGTTTTAATTTTACGTTTCAGTTCTACCAAATCAATGTCATATATACTCTTTGGCAATAAATTAAAAAAAAAAAATGCTGCGGCAAAAGCATGGATCAGGTTCTCTCCAGGACAGGAAATGCCTTCATTCTTCTTCTGGTTCACCTTACCTTTACTGGTAAGTCCCTCCAGGCTGGCTGGACACCTGGAAAGACACGAAGCAGTTCTCATGACGCTGGAGAGCTTGGTCATTGTATGATAGACAGGGCAAAAGATGGCAAGTCTTATAACAAGTTAAAGCGATGAGGATGTCGTTAGACTCATATTAAAACCGAGTTTGGTAGGAGAGAATAGTTTCCTACAGACGTCATGAAATTATTTCAGAAAGAGGATTCTGGCTTGAGAGGAAGCCTGTTTTGTCATTGTCCTGCCCGAGAGAGTGCCCTCCTTTGAGCGAACCACCCCTTTCCTTCACCTAAACAGCAAGAAACTTAAGAGAACATTCCCCAAGGCCAAATTCCCACCCAACTGCTTTAAACACGGGGTCCATATCATTTAGTTGTACATCCTTCTGTAAGATGAAACAAACCAGCCAGACGCATATGCGCGTGGCTTTGTTCAGTAAGTTTCAGAGCGCTTTTCTCTATCCTGGAGAAATGGGTTTAAAAGAACCATGGCCACAACCACCTTTCGATGATGCACCCGTGCCCGGCTGCAGGGTTCATAAATTAGCCTTTTGGAGAGTCCAATTATAATCGAATATGCTTAATATTCACACGTAATTTGAACATCAAAGATCTTGAACAAAGATCACGATCTTGGAAGGTATTAAGTTAAAAAAAATAAAGACTCCCCCAGAATTGCATTTATTAGCTCCTGATTTCTGATTTATGTTTCATTAGCCTGTGGTGATAAGTATGGAACAGTATAAAAGAAAAGCACGAATCCCCATTTTGGACCGTTAAATCTAAATTTTTGACGATAACCTATTTTCGTGCTGCTATTAGGGGAGCGCCAGCTTGTACCCACATCCAGCTATTAATCTGTGAAATGTTTTCTCTCTGGTGTGTTATGTTCTTTCTAAGTCTGCTGCACTTAACCGTCACCGACTAAGTGGGTTATTAAATGGGAGCGAGAAACGAATCAATCACGTCTATTCAAATGCTCGGTCTCTGGCATTGTTCTTTGACTTCATTATTTAGGCATTAAATTCCGTGCAACACCGGACGTAATTGTCAATACAGCGGGGCCTGATTTGTGGGGATGCGTTCTCTGGCAATTACGGTTTTAGGTTTACAAGCACACCAGAAATCCGTGCTACATGATAACACCACTGGCATGGCTTCCGTAATCACATCTTTTAGTGGGATCACAGCCGGCTGTGCTGGGGAGCGGACAGTTTCATTAGAGAATGGAACTGGTCTTTGCAGGATTACACAAAACCATTTGCCCACCCAGCCACTGGTTACCCAGTGCTCTGATGTAGAAAGATTGTCCTTCCCGCCATAAGGCAGCTATTCTTACCCTATTCACCCAGCTCAGTCAGAAGGAAAAACAATCATCATGGATAACGTCAAGAGCCAGATTGCCCGGGTTTGAATCCTGACTCCACCACTTTCCAGCTGTGTGACCTTGGGCAAGGTACTTAACCTCTCTGTGCCTCAATTGTCTCCTCTGAAAGTGGGGTTAATAGTAATCATCATATTGTCTTAGTTTGAATTTCCTCAGAAGCAGATGCTGAGAGAAGGATTTGGCTGCAAGTAATTTATCTGGGAGGTTCAGAGAACATGGGAGGGTGCGGGAGGGAGACAGAAGGGAAGTCAGCTGCTACGGAGGCAACACAGAGGGAATCACTCTGGGCGACTCTGGTGGACATTGCGTAAAGCATAGCTCAGAGTTATCCCTCTGGAGGGGTGAGTGTGCTGGGGTACTAGCCCTCTGTGGAAGGGTGTCCCGGGGAGGGCAGCAGTGCACGCAGGCTCCAGCAGCCCGAGAGAGCCCTGGCAAGGAAAGCCCGTATCCACACACTGCCTGGCACGGATGAGTGTTCAGCAAATGTTTGTTCAGCAAAATACCTACCCTTTATTGATCTCTGACCACGTGCCGTTATTTTATTAGCTTATTTAATCCTCTCTACTAGCCCTTGAAGGTCAGTGTTAGCATCACTCTCTCATGGAGGAGGTCAAAGGAGTCAAGCTAATGGTCAGAGCACAGCCTAGGGGTCAGGGCACCAGAAGCACGAAGGTTGGAATCTGACTTCTGCTTGCTAGCTGTGAGTCCTTGGGCAAGTTGCTGAACTCCTCTGAGCCTTAATTTCCTCCTCTGTGTGATGGATGTAGTCAAAGGACCTTCTCAAAGGATGCAATAAGGTGATGCTTTGGAAGATCTCTGAGGTGTCACGTAAGTACCAGCAGGAGCTGTCATCGTTATTATTATCAGTAGTGGTGGTGATAGGAAGAGGCAGACCCGAGATTTGAACCCAAGTCTGTTTGACCATATCAGACCGCATTGCTCCGGACGAGATGACCTGGTAGAGAAGCTTTAGAAGGTGTGGTGGGCGGCTTCTATAAAGGTTCCCGATGGTCCCCACCTCCTGGTGTTCGTGCCCTGTGTATTCATTCCCCTTGAACGTGGGCTGGACCTAGTGTCCTGCTTCTGATGAAGAGAGCACACCAAAATTAGCTTACAAAAAGGTTAGGCCTCTTCCCTCTGGTTTGCATTCTCTTTCTCACTCTAATGGAAGCCAGTTGCCATGTCACGAATCGTCCAATGGAGCGGCCCACGTGGCGATAGCTCTGGCCGACAGCTAGAGAGGGACTGAAGTCCTCAGTCCAATACCATTGAGGCCCTGATCTTGCCACCATCACGTGGGTGATCCAGGAAGTGGAGCCTTCCCCAGTTGAGCCTGAGGTGACCGCAGCCCTCGCCAACATCTTGGCTTCAGCCTTGTCAGAGACTTTGTCAAAGGACCCCGCGAAGCTGTGTTGGACTCCTGAGGCTCTGAGATGATAGATGTTGTTGCTTTTAGGCACTAGGTTATGGGGTAATTTGTTATGCAGAGATAGATCCCTAATTCAGAAAGTATTAATTTCCTCTGAGCTCTCTTCTACTTTCAAGAATTGCTAACAGTTGATATCCAGGCATGCAGAGTGGTTTGGTCAGTCATATGAGTATAAATGGGAACTATAAGCCTTAGATTTGGTTCCTTCATGTCGTAAGAGGCAATTCCTTTTTGTTCTAAGGGTACCACGAGAGAGGAAGGTTGAAACAATGATGCTAGAGCACAGCTTAAAAATGATGCTTTAGGCTAGTAGTTTTCAACCCTTTTTGATCCATGGAACCCTTTGTTTGAATCAAATACTGCAGAGAGAGGTCCTCTATGGATCCTAGAGAAACACAAGGCTCCCGCAGTGGGAGGAGAGTGGAGTCTTGGGGCCTGGTTGGTCCCAGAGCACAGGTTGAAAGCTGCTGTTGAGGCCTTTTCCTCAAAGGAGGGACCTGGTAGTGAGATGAAGTCAACACACACTTTAATCACCTCCATTTCCCAAGTTGGTACACACACCGACAGGCAGGAAGGATGCTGGATGCCAGGGAATCTGAGAGCCAGGTGGCCCTGCTTTTCGATGCCAGGCCTTCCACTGTCACTGCGTGGATGTGAGGCAGAAGGCAGACCCTGTGGGCTCTGCTTTCTCTGTGTTCTGTTGGAAACCTTCAAGGTTCTGGTGGAGAGAGTGAGAACGGAAGCGTAAGCTGCATTTGGAAGGGTGGAATGGCAATGAGGAGGGAATACACAGTGGCTATGGCCCGCTTCCTGTTTTGAATGAGAGAAACTTCACCTACTGAAGACTACGCTGTGATGGGAAGCAGAACACAAGGACCTCTCAGGTGAGGAGGCAGGAAACAGATGCATGCAGCACGTGTTTCTCAAGCTTGCCGGATGAGCACAGCTACCTGGGTAAACATTCAAGAACGTATTCCCAAGTTCCTTTCAAGACAGACTGAATTAGAATCTCCAGGGAGGGGGCCTGAGAGGCTGTCGGTCGAACACGTGCCCTGGATGGTTGTCAGGCAAGTGGGGACACGGGCATATGGTACAGGGGTACTCATTCCTGGTTGATGACATCCATTCATCCGTCCATTCATTCAGTCATCTGTGTGTGTATTTAATCATTCAACACAGTGTCTGCATGTGTCAGGGGCTATAATGGCTGCCAGGAAGGCAGGGAAAAGTGACGCATGGTCCCTACCCTTTAGGGACCCACAGACGGATCTGGAAATCAGCAGGGAAGATTACCTTACAACGTGGCGTGATGAGATGATCTATGACAGAGGAGCTATAAAAGCAAAGGCAGCTAAGACATACTGACGGCCCCCGGCCCTGCCTAATTTAACCTCTAGCCACCAGTTCTTCCTACGTGGTTGTTTAAAGTGAAAACAACGTAATTTAACTATGTCCTTGCACAGCCCCTCTGAGGGATGGCCCTATTCATCTGATTGTTCCGAGAATTTCAAAGGGGCACACCGCCCCTGTACTCCTGGAATTCTAATTAGCAAACCAAGTGGAATTGACTGGATTTTCATACATCCTTTCCCCAAGAAGGACCTCAGCCACAATCTCCATTATTTTGCCTGCTGTGTTCCCTCCTTAGGGACAAAAGTGCCACCAGCCCCAGGAAATGAGCCCCTTGAAGCCAAATGCTTTCAAAAGGTTTGCAAACAATACAACAACGGGGTGGGTTTCTTTCTTTTCCCTTTTAAAAAATGATGGCATTCCCACTGTCTTCTGAAGATGAGTATTTCTGCCGGGCAGATTTGCTTTGTAAATTACAGACTTGAGTGGCTTTTTTTTTTTTTCCCCTCGCTGTTTCAGTGAACAGGGAATTAAACATATTTACAATCAGAGAAAATGTGAGGGCTCTTGCTGGGTTGGAGTTCTGACAACTCCAGGGCTCCGACGTATAGAATGTGGTAGCATCGTCCCAACGATTCCGCACATGTTTGTGGGGATCTCTTTTTGGGGGGGCCCGGGGTGCTGTGTTACCGATGGAATGATGTAACAGTGAGACAGGACCCTGTCCACAAGGCTGAAAAGCCAAGGGGCAAGATGGATTTTATATACATAACAAGAATAGAATCTATAGGTGCTAAGATGAAGAAAGCACACAGTCAACAAATTCAGTGTCTATCCGATACTCAATAATTCCAGGCCTGTTTCCAGGTGCAACGACCAAAATAGACAAAAACCTCTGTCTTTACAGAACTTTTATTTCTGCGTGTGTGTGTGCACGTGTGGGAGATATGTGCCGTGTTTTTCTTATTTATTTTCATTGTCAGATAGTGAGTGGTGTGAAAACGAAGTCAAGGAAGGGGGATAAGGAGTGTGTGTGTTTTGTGTAAATACAGAATACACGCACACGTGCACATTCGGTGGAGAATATCATTTTAGATTGGATGGCTGTATTAGTTCTCTAGCTGCCGTAATAAGTTACCGTTAATTTAGTGGATTAAAAAACACAAATGTATTATAGTACAACTCTGGAGGGCAAAAGTTCGAAAAGGGTCAGCAGGCCTGCATCTCCTCAGCATCCATTTTCTTGCCTTTTCTAGCTTCTGAAGGCCACCTGCACTCCTTGGCTCATGGCCCCATCTTCCACTTCAAAGCCAGAATCTTAGCATTTTGCAATCAATCAATCAATCAATCAATCAATCAATCTCTCTCTCTCTCTGATTCTGACTCTCCCAGCTTCCTTTTATAAAGACCCTTGTGATTATATTGGGCCCACCTGCATCATCCGGGACACTCTCCCCATCTCGAGATCCTTACCTTAATCACATCTCTGCGAAGTGCCTTTTGCCACATAAGGTAACATACTCACAGGCTCTGTGGATTAGGATATGAGCATCGTTGCGGGGCCATTATTCGGCCTACCTCAATGGCCAAAGCAAACGTGAAGGAGGAGCTATTTGACCAAGTTCCTGAAGGAGGTGGGGGTGGGAGCCTCGCAAAGAGCTGGCGGGGGGGGGGGGGGGCGCGTGTTCTAAGAAGGAGGAAAAGTAGGTGAGTTTGGAGAGTGACTGGGAAGTTTGAGGAACAGCACGGAGGCCGATGTGGCTGGAGCAGAGTTGAGTGGTGCGAATAGGATCAAAGAGATGATGGGGTTGAGTTGTATAGAGTCTCAGCGTGGAAACCTGGCTTTTGAATGAGACCGGGATCCACTGAACCCATTGAGTGCTGGGTTGGAGAGCTGCGGGTGGGAGGGGCATCCAAGTCAGACTTTGAGGATGATGGCGTGGGGGAATCTTCTGAGAGGAAGGGAAGCATGGACTGAGATCTGCAGACTTCCCACTGTTACTGTTACTTGCCACTGAGATTACTGTTAATTAAAGACAACACTTATTGAGTGCTTTTGTGTCATCTAATGCACTGAACAGTTTCTGGACAGACCTCATGTGACACTCGTGGTAATTGTGTACCCCCTAAACAACTCCATAATGCCACAGCTTATGTTGAGGAAGATGGACTTGTTTTATGGAAGGAGAAAAACAGAGACTTACCAGGATTAGTATTAGGGCAAATAGTTAAAAAATATGATGAGGCCAGAATTTGACCTTGGGTCCTTCACCTCCAGGGTCCAGACTCTTCGATCTCCCATTTTATTTGGCTGCCTCTTGGTTTCCAGTTGAAGAGGGGGATGTGGGTCAGCCTAAGGGACCAGTGGTCCTTGGAAAGGTGTGATGCAGGCCAGAGTCAAGAAGGACCTTGCTTTTTCTGTTGACTTTGGAAATTTGACTGCAAGGGGTGACGTAAGGAAGGAGAAGCATCTCAGAAAGGATCGGGAGCCACTAGTTCATGTCCCATTTATCTCTTTGTTAGTTGGGATGCCAGGCAGGGAATGGGCGGAGGCAAGCATTTCTATTGTAGGCAGCCTAGGAGAGTAATGCTGGGGAGAGTGCCAGGTGTATTCATTCACTGAGTCCTGAGGGGGTGCCAGGTACTGGGGGCTCGTGACGGAGCAAGATAGACAGGTTCTCTTGTATCACAATCCTTCCCGTTTGGGTGGAATGCAGACAGTAAGCAAATAAGGATGACGACAGATTCTGATTAAATGTTGTAAATTAGGTTAAATGGGATGATGTGATGGAGCATAATCAGGGGACAATTTAGATGGGTGGTCAAGGAGGGCCTCTCTGAGGAGGTGACCTTTTTTTGAGATCTGAAGGATGAAAAGGCACTACCTATGGGAAAAGTCAAAGAAAAGTTGTTAGAGGCAGAGGTAACAGCCAGCCTGAAAGGTTTGTGTCAGGGATGAGTTTAGAGAGATGGAGAAATGGAAACGGGCCCCTCTGAATGGGGCTGCGTAAGAGGCTGCTCTAAAGATGAGTAAGCAGATGTCAACTTGACTGGGCATGACGGTATGTTTGGATTTTGCTCTGAGTGGGATGGGAAGACCAGTGGAGGTTCAGAGCAGGGAATTACCATAATCTCATTTACATTTTAAAAAGCTGTTGGGTGTGAGGTAGTTTAAGAGGAGGGTAAATAAGAGCTATCCTAGTCGTAAAGGTGGCCTAGAGCGGGGGGACCTCAATGGTCATAGAGAGAAGCGAATGGATTCAAGAAGTTCGGGGTAAGAGAAACGGAGGGATCAAGGGTGATTCTAAATTTTTAGCTTGAACGACTGGGCGCATGGTGATGGTAGTGGTGAGTGCGGTGGACTGGAGGAGAAAGTGGTGTGAAGTTGGGGGAGGCGGGGAGCAATGAAAAGAAGAATTAGGAGTTCCAAATGGAATTAGAAGACAGGATGTGGAAGTCAGGGTAGACGGCGAGGCAACGGCAGAGAAAGTGGAGAAGACGAGCGGGATGAGGAGTGAGCTGAAGGAGACTGAAGAGCCAGTCCAGCAATGTTGGGAGTGCTGACCAATGCTCTTGTCATCGGCATTTGTGGCAACAGGGCTTGTGTTTGCCGGAGTGAAGGACTCCAGCCGGCTGCTTTCACCGTGTCATGGTCTCCGTCTTCAAGGAGCAGACGTGATACTGGAGAAGAACATCTCTTGCCATTTTAAAGCCTTTGGAGAACAGAGAGTAATAAAATCTTGCCTGGAAGATGTTTGTGAACTCCTCCAGAGGTGGGTTGGGGACCATTCCCGCACAGATGTGGAGACTAAAGTAAGCAGATAGTCAGTGAGCTGAGTGCCCATTTTTCTTAAGAGGAGGCTGGAGAAGGGGGAGGTGGTTGTTTACAATGATAAGAACAGCAAAACAGTAAACCTGGGTAGCAATTTGGGCTTTCCAAAGCACTTTCTGTTTTTCACTAAATTTATTTTTCCTTTGTTTAAAAAACTCTTTACTTAAAAAACTCTTTATTGAAGTATAATATATATTCAGAAAGGCAAATTTACATAAGAGAGCGGCTCAATGAATTTTCACAAACTGAATACACTCATGTAGCGATCACCCAGGTCAAGAAATAAGACCGTTTCTGCCAAAACATTTTGAAATTTCAAAACCAGATACCAGAATTAACTATTTCTCTGAGATCTCTCCTGTCAGCGCCCCCCGTCAGGCACCCAACCCCACTTCGGTCAGACAACACCAATGCTGTGTGCACGGAAAGTTGGTTCCCTGTGCCCTTGCGGTCAGCCCCACGATGCTCCTGAATCCCACATCCCTTGTCCGTGTGTGTTCTGTTCACCTGCAGCCCATCTGATATGCCAGCATTCTCAAACAACACTAGCATTTAAGTTTCTCGGGTTCTTTCATTGACTCAGGACATGGCCGCCTTCTCTGAGCCTCCTCCATAATCAACTTTATCCAAAACGTGCAGAAGTCCGTGTCTTACCTTTCCCCAGTTCAAGGAAGCTGGAAGTGTTACAAAGAACCTGGAATTTCCAGTGCAAGCCTTGGATTTACAGATCTGAGAAGATAATCTGGGGGAAGAATGGACTGAATGAAGAATGGGGTCTTTTAACTATTTTTTTTTAACGGGAAGGGAGTCAAAGATTCTTTGGAGTACCCAGAACGATAGAATGGCCCTGGAGTCAGTCAGACCTGGGTTCAAATCCTGCCTCCGACTTTTGCCAGGTGTGTGAACTTGGCTAGTCCCCAACTTCTCTGAGCCTCCATTTTCCCATCTGTAAAATGGAGATCGTAAGAGGTGCCATTCCAAGAGGCGGTTGCGAAGCTTGAAGAAGAGATTACACGTCAAGTGTTTGGCACACTATTTTTGTTACTGCTAGAGTGATTGTTATCATTCTCATCAAAGGAATAATAATTGCCATAAGAACAATCTTAAAATTATTATTATTAGTGTCGTTACTACTCTTGCCATTTGGCAGTTGATGAAACTGAGACCCAGAGTAAGTGACTTGTCCAAGGCCACAGTCCCCTGACTCCTAAGCCAGCACTCACACATTTCCCCCATTAGGCACACCCAGGCCCCTTTCCCAGCCCATCTGGTCACCGATGGCAGCTCTGATGAAGCAACAGGGGCAGCTGCCAGCCTGAGAGGAGCGACTGGGCAGCCCTCCACACCCGGCACCATTTAATCTGATGACCTCCGAAGCTGGCTTTTCCAGCTAACCGTCCGGCCTCCAGAAGAGCAGCATTAAGGAGTTAATGGGGCCTGGCAGAGGCACTGGGCCATCTGTTCTTAATTACCCAAAGTGCACAAGGCTGAGGGCAGGCTGGCGTGGGGCGGCCGGGCACTGCCAGCATGGTCGGGTGGCTGTCCTCCCTCAGCCACCCCGCCACCCCAGATTCCCGAGTCCCTCACTCACCTCTCTCACCTCTCCCACCTCTGAGGCTGAGAAGCAGAAGCTCGTGTCCAGGAACCCCAAGGGAGCAGAGGCAGAGATGGGGAGCAGGGGAAGGGAAGGGTCTTAGGTCTAGTCCTCCAGATGCAGAGCCTGAAGCGAGGGTTCTTGCACAAGTGATTTATTAGGGAGGATCTCTCAGGAGAAAGGGGAGTGAGGGCAGCAGGACAGGGCAGAAGGAGCTGAGCAAAGATGGAGACCATCTTCACATTGGTCCCTGGGGCGCTCTGGAGCTTGAATCGCACCACAGAGTTGGTCCCAGCTCAATGCAAGGGAGTGAAGCCATTCTCTGGAGAGGGGGGCATGCAGCTGTGAGTTGCTATCTGCCAACTCTGGTGGCAGCCAGGGAAGGGATACACCCACCAGAAAGGAAGGAAGTCTGGGTAGGGTACCAAGAGAAGCGCCCAGAAGCTGCAAGGCAGATCCTTGAAAAAAGAATCCTTTGAAAAGAAACCGAGCCTGCTGCCTGCTTTTTTTTTTTTCCGACAGGAAGCTGGATTGAGCCCCTCACTCCTCAAGCCCTGATCCACATAAAGCCCTTTCCACTTTCCTCAGAGGCCGATGCAGCAGCTGGTGAAGAGAATGAACTGGGCACACAGACGTGTGTGTGAACCTTGGCTCTTCCAGAAGCCCACTAGCTGGCTGCCCTTGGGAAGGACACCTGGATTCTGAGCCTCAGTCTCCTTGCCTGTAGAATGGGAATAATAGTGCTCCCCACCTTGAGGGGCTTTCTGTGAAGATGGAACGAGACGGTGCTTGTGAAGGACTCAGAACATGCCTGACACTGACCAAATTCTTAATTAATGGTCGGGGGGGAGGTGCTCATGGTCCTTCTTTCTCCTTTTTCTTCTTCCTCCTTTTCTTCCTCCTCCTCTTCCTCCTTCCTGCTATCATTGCTGTTGTTGGTAGAGGTGATGATGTTGCTATCTCTTGGCAAATTAATGGACTTGATTTGGAGTGAGGCATGTTCAATTTAGGAGAGGAACCCAAATCCATTCCCAAGTGATGCTGTGCTATTTCTGAGACAATCTTAAAAATCTACATTTGTGTGTGTGTGTGTGTGTGTGTGTGTGTGTGTGTGTGTGTGTGGAACCCCTGGCCTTCCCCTGGGAGCCCTCGACAGGTGCCAGGTTGGAGTAGGAAATGCGAAGTCAGCCAGCACAGGATCCACGTGAGAGCCCCGCCTCCTCTAAGCTGGGTGGCCTTCAGCAAGTTCCGCATCCTCTTAGACTCAGATTTCTTATCCATAAAATACCCAATAGAGTGATACTGGGAAGATTAAATGAGGCGATGCCTTGAGTCCAGGTCCTGGTCTCTATGGAAATGCATAGTCTGGGCCTGTCTGGTGTTCTGGCACATTGCAGATGCTTAACAATTAGTTTCTCTTCTCACCTTAAGGGCTGGTAAATTTGGATTTGGATCGAGTTCAGTCACTTCTGTCTTGGACTGTGGACCATTTTGCCCTTAGATTGAAGCTCCACTGCTCCAGACTGCTGTGTGCTCGGGGGTCAGAAAGATGTGGTTCAAAGCCTTGCTATCTGTGCCACTTCGTGAGCTGTTTACGTAATCTTTCTGCTCCTGTGTCTTCCTCTGTAAAACGGAGCCATTAACATGTTCCTTTCAGCATTGTCGTGCCGATTAAATTAGATAATGCGGTTGTGCCTGGGACCTACCCTTAGTGAAGGGAGAACCAATGCCAAATGAGGCCATTAATGATATCCAGGAAGAAGCACATCTCTGTGGCCATTTGATGAAAATGCTCAGAACATTTTAGTGATGCTGAAACGTTAATTCAATAGGCAGAGCTGCCCCATCCGCCTCCATTCTATGGCTCCAGGCTGGATGCATTTGCACGCTTAGATTTTGGCTCGTGAGTCCTGCTGCCTGGTGCACGTTGCGGGGTGTGAATATGAGCCTAATTATGAAGGAGTGAGTGTCGCATGTCCCTGTGATCATGGCAGGGTTTGATGCCTGGGATCCCTGTGGTCTGATGGAGACGGTGTTTGGAGACGAATGTTAGATTTGCAAGGAGAGTGCCAGGGACGTCGGCCAGTGTTACAGCTTGATTGTAAATTCACCGCAGAGCTCCTCGTTGCTGTTCTGAAAATGGCATCGCTCCTCTCTGTCTGGCAGGAGTGGAGGTGTCGTTAGTGTGGTTTACCAAATATTTCCAACTTTCCAGTCCTCTGCTGGGCTTACATTGCCCTGTCTAAGGTTAGATGTGGACGTGTGACCTGTGACGGTCCCATTGAACCCCCGTGGCACAAATGAGGAAGCAGAGTTTGTTATGTCCCTCTGAGATGTTGGGTTTGCTTGTTACTTCAGTGTAACTGACGGACCCTGACCCATGCACTTGAGGGACGTGTGTGAGATCCACAACGGTGGGGACCCTGCCTGATTTTGTTCACGGTCTTATTCCCAGGGCCTAGCACAGTGCCTGACACATATAAGCAGCTGATAAATACTTGTTGAAGAATGAAAGAAAGGTCTCGGATCCACATACCTAAGTTTGCTCCTGGCTTTGCCACTTGTCAGCTCTGTGAACTCTGGAACTCACTTAACTTTTGTAAGCCTTAAATTTCCTCATCCTTGGAATGGGACTGTCATTCCTTGCCATGTTACTATAGGATTTATTCTGATAATGGGAAAGTCTCTGGCACATAGTAGGTACCCAGTGTTACCGAGTCCTAAGGGACCAGTGACCCCCAAGTGGGTCCTTTTGCCTGGAACCGCTCATGCCGATAGAACGAGACCAGGTTCGGAATAGCAGAGCAGAAACTTTATTCATTGATCAATGAATGGAGGAGGCAGAGCTCGTGCGCTAAAACACCTTCTCCCCGAAGGGAAGGTGAGCAGGGTTCTTATGGGAAGTGAAGGGGGTGGGGGCTCCATGTCAGGGCTGGGGATTTGGGGCATGTGCACATCTTCCCTTCTTGCACACAGCATCTTTTGCACACATTTCCTTTTGCATGTGGCACCCCATTGCCATCTTGGACTTCTCTGGTTTGGACTGTTTCTGCAGTTTGGCCATTTGGCAATGTCCTGCCCTGGTTCCTATAAGCAAATACAACTTAAAAGCAACGCCTTAGACATGGAAACTGTTTTAGGGACTTCCCCAGGTGACATCAATACATGACAGCTAACAAAAATCTCTTGCTTTGAACAGAGAAGGAAGGAATGGAGCAGAAGGGACTCAACCTATTTCACTATTTCTTCCTGGAAGAAGGGTTAGGATGCGCAGGAGCTTGTAGCTGGCATTAATAGGGGAAGGGGACCCCAGTGATGAGCGGCCACAAAAGTGAGGAGCAGGGGAAGGGAGGGAGGAATAAAGCAAGGAGGAGGCACATCTCTCTGTCCTCAGAGTCCAAAAGAGCTAATTCAAACGGCACAAAACATCCCCAAATATTTGAGCAGAAGCCATTGCTAGTACGTTTTTAATTACCCTGCCAATAAAGATTCCTGGGCAGAACGGTCTTCCATGCACCGTAATGTTTTGCAATGTTTTTAGTAATTGGGTTAAGATAATTTATTAGAGTACTGACTGGATATGTTTCAATAATTGCTAAGACTAGAATATTGGCCTTTCTTCCTTGAATGCAAATCACTCCCCAATGGGCTAAAGCATTGGAGAATATGGTTCTGAATATGCAAATCGCTTTGAGACAAATTCCGAGAGAGCTGACTGTAGCACCTACGTGAGTATTTATTTTAAATTGCTCTTGCACACTCCCTGAACTGCAGGTCCCGTGTTGGGGACTTGTTTTCTTGGCGAGGTCACAAGCTGTGGTGGGTTGACCTACTACCGTTTCTGTTAAAATTAAAGGAAACCTGGGCACAGATGAGAGGTGAGAAGGGTCGGCAAGGGCCCTGCCAGAGGTCGCTAGCAACATGAGAGACATAGTTAATGGCTAAAACAGATTTTTCCTCATCTCTATTTTCTCTGCTAAGCTTGTTGCGGGGAAAACAATCTAACCCTATTTAAGAAAAATAATCAGCAGAAGTATTAACAGAGGAATTGACAGGATGAGAGATTCTTGAGGGGGGAAGGAAGACATGTTTGCAATCAAGATTTAAAGGTAATAAGCTTCCTGGGGTTAATTTGGTTTATCTGCCGTAAGCACAGCAGCGGGAAAAAGAACTCGCTTAATAGAAGCTTCGTCTTCTCGGGAAATAACAATAGTAGTGGGAGTTGTATGTATGGAATGTTTACAGCGCCAGACAGGGTCCCAAGTACATTATGTGTATCCAATTCATTTAATCCTCACAACAACCTAACGAGGGGAGATCTGATTGTCCCCATGATGAAGCTGAGTCTTGGAGAAATGAAGCCGGTTGGCCAAGGCGTCCCATTTTTATAAGTGGAAGAGCCAGGGTTTGAACTAAGACCTTGGACCCCTGGGCTTCTGCATGAAACCACCAGCTCTACTGAGCCACCATTGACTCAACAGTCACTGTGTTTGGGGCAGCAAGTTAGGTCCATTACATGCACCGGTCCATTGAACTGTTTAAATGCTCCTTAAGATGTGTGTCACTCCAATTCGAAAGAGGAGGAGCAAGCTCTGCGGCTCTCTGATCAGCGGTGAGGAGGTGATGGTGACAGATGGGAGGGTAGAGGCGTATTGGGTGTGAGAGGCGGAGAAAAGTTTTACGAAGTCACAGACCTAGAAAAATCCCCATAGCCCTTAGTTTCCTCATTCATAAAGTGGAGTTGGTAATTGTACTGGCTTCAAAGGTACTTAGTGCCTGCTGGACATGTAATAAGGGCTTAAATATGGGGTATCCATATCTCTTGTGTGTGATAATAATAAGGATTTTCTGAGTACTTAAGAAATGCCGAAGAGCAAGAATTGGTCACCACCATTGGAAAGTAGGTCAACCTATATCTCCAAAAAGTAAAAAAACCTTTATAAATATATTCCTAACACAGGGTAAAAAAATTAAGGCACAATATTCAACTGCGGACCTCAAAGAAAGAAATGAGAGTCACCGTATCCCTGTGTTAATTGCAAAATAACCAGAATCGGACCTTTGTTCTTCCACTTTTAGATCTCTTGGGACCGCCTGGGGGTAGATATGTTCGTGGAAGATAGTGAGAAAGACAAGCAAGAATAGGGCTACTGTGTAGAAACACCCATCCCACCATCACACCGAGTGTTGACAACATCTCCCATGATCCCTGCAACTGTGCAAAATAGCTAAGGAGGTGGGTAGGATAGCCCTAGTACAGGTGAACAACGAGGCTTACAGAGGACAAAGGACTTTCTTCTGACCACAGAGTGGCCAACTTGTAAAGCAGAGGCTCAAACCTAAGTCTTCTGACTTTGCATCCCCTGAACTTTTCCCATTTTCCCCAAGAATCCTGGTGGAGGGGTTGTTGTTGTTAATGGTGTGGATTACGATTCCTAGTGGTCCTAGTGGACAGCAGAGGTGAACCCTGCCTGGAGTACTTGCACCATCCTCTCACCTTCCAGCGCTGTATCAGACAATGCTCCGCTGCTATTCATAGGGTTTTCATGGCCAGTTTGTTCGGAAGTGGGTGGCCAGGTCCTTCTTCCTAGTCTGTCTTACTCTGGAAGCTCCACTGAAACCTGTCCACCATGGGGGACCCTGCTGGTATTTGAAATACCGGTGGCATAGCTTTCAGCATCATGGCAACACGCAGCCATCACAGTATGACAACCGACAGATGGATGATGTGCTTCCCTGATGGGGAGACGAAGCCGGGGTGTGGCCGTGAGAGCGCTGAATCAACCACGAGACCACCAGAGCTGGCTAGTGGGTCCTGAATGGGTAGCTGGGCTTGTTCACATTGTCACCATTCCATCACCAACCACTCTCATCATCACCATCACCGCGTGACTCCTTGCCAAGATAGCCATGGCCACTGTCATGGTCAAGGTAGTTTTACAAAGTGTCTTACTCCAAGTGAGCTTTCACATCAATCGAGAAATTGTTTGTTAATCCCATCAGCCTCCCAAAGTCAAGAAGGATAGTCTATATAATAAGTGGCCGTTACAGCTTGCCCCGAAGTTTCCTAATGGATAATAAATTATGAAGAGAACATTCTTTGCTATGTAATTAATGGAAATTTACCATTTTTAAGCTTCCTCTGGGAAATTTTCCATGTCAAATGGATTTGTCGATGGGACCCGAGAGAGAGGCTATCACAACTGCTCCAGTGTGTACTTCTTCATTAGCTGGCTGCTGGAGGTTAAATTTTCAGTCGTGTCTTCCAATGGCTTTGATCTCCGATGACAGTGTTAACTCTATTTGCTCCTTGGTATCTCTCTGGTATTTTAAAACCGTCTTTCAAGATAGCCTTGCTAATTATTTTGCTGGAAGTTTAATTAAATCTTGTCACAGAGGAATATGCTGTCTTGGGGAATGGTTCCTAAACATAAGTCAAATCGCTAAGAAGAAGGGAGGCAGAGTAGATATTTATGCATGTGAAGAACGGTGCAGAAGATAGATTTCCATTCTAAAGGACACAGGATTTACTGAAGTTCAAATCCCTTTGTTTGAACCATGTTCCACTTTTGGCGAGAATTGCAAGTCTGTTTTAATTTTATGTTGAGAATCAGGTGTATGGGCATTGATCAATTCGTGCTTTTATTTAGTTCTCGTCTGGGACAGTGATGATAAATAGACAAGATCGCTATCTCCAAGGAGCTCATGGTCTTGGAGAAGGAAGAATATGGAGACAGGTGTAGTGTATTATATACAGAAAGTCAGATATCCAAGAATATTCATTGCGGATGCATTTGGTAATAAGAAAATTCCGAAAGCCTTTTTAGAAGAATGAAGTAGATGCAATACACTATATGGAATCATCACCAAGACTTGTTTAAGATGAAAAACCAAAGTCACTGACCGCTGTAGAAACGGAGTTGGCAAGCTTTTCTTAAAAGCCTAGTTACCAACTACTCAGGCTCTGTGGTCTGTATGGTCTCTGCCCTTGTCATGTGAAAGCAGCCACAGGCAATCCATAAAGGACTGGGCGTGTGCTCCAATGACACTTTATTTATGCGTACTGAAATTTGAATTTCAAAAATTTTTCCTATGTCACAAAATATTGTTATTCTTTTGTTTTTTTTCCCCCAACCATTTAACAAGTAAAAGGACATCTTGGCTTCCTGGCAATATGAAAAACAGGAGGCAGGCTGGATTTGGCCTGTGGGCCATAGTTTACAGACCCCTGGTGTAGAACTTGTTGCCACTTGGGTACAAACACATACACACACACCCATACACACCAAATACAATAGCTGTAACGTTTTTGAAACATCCCTTGGTGGTTAATTATTCTCTGAGACGCCAGTTTCTTTCTTCAAGGCACCCCTTTGGTTGTGAAAGCTATGCCACGAGCTGATTGCCCTAGAGGAGTAGAGAGCCACAGGGAGTGGAACGAAAATCTCCATCCAGTCTTGAGTCTCAAAAATGACTGACTTATTTTTCCCCAGTAAACGGCAAGAAAATAATCTTCAGAGCCAAACTTCATTGAGAGAGAAAGACTTTTGTGCATCTGGTTGCTCTTTCTTTCTAAATTCCAAAAGGCCTTTTTAAGTGTAGGCCTGGCCACCTTAGACCATAGAGTTCTGTGACAAGGCGTGTGTCCTGCTTGGTGGAGGAGGCCTGTCTGGTCCTAGGAGGAGCAGGAGAGCGGGTGGGGAGAAGAGAGGTGTGTGTGTCTGGAATGCCCACTCCGTGATGGATACACTGGAAGTGGTGTTACAAACAGGAAGATAAGTCTAGGGGTCTTTCAGAGCACGGAGGGGCACGTTCCTGATTTCCTGCTATGCTGAGTGAGTATTTTCACACCTCTGGCTTTAAAGCCTCGTCTTCAGTTTGGTGGAGCAACAGCAGGGGAGGAATTCGGGGGTGAATTCCGTGCAGCCTGTGTCCGGAGGTCCCATGAGGCTTTGCGGGTTGATGTGGAGATACTGAGAGAAAGTGTGGACCACCTGGGGTTCTCTCAAGAGCAAGGAGGACTCAGAAGACAGGCACTTTGCAACAAGAGGCAAGTAGCCAAAGCGAGAAGTGGGTCCCAGTGTGATACCCCCAACATCAAAAGAGACTTGTCATCCCTTCTGGAGACACCAGGGATGGGCCAGTCCAGCCATATTGTTGCAGGCAGCAGGAAAGTTCCAAGAGGCGCCTGGTGGACCCGAGGCCTCCTCTTTCTACTCCTCTGAGGACACGTACACTTTCTCCTGCACCCGTGTGACGTCTTGTGGAAGAGAGAACCAATCCTGGAACAGAGTTTGAACTTCAGTTTCGACTGAATCTTTATCCTAAAGACTCTGAACCATCTCAAGACTGTTTCAAACTTCCTGACATGAGGATACAAAAAACTGGCATTTTTAGTGTTTTTCCTATTACCGAGTGGAATGGGGCTCCGAGTGAGACGATATCAGAGAATATAAAGTTTGCTGCCTTTTTTAAGGGGCTATGCTTTTGTGGAGCAGTTTTAGCTTCCAGCAAAGTTGAGAGGAAGGTAGAGAGATTTCCCATATATCCCCTGCCCCCCAACAAATGCACAACCTCCCCCATTACCAACATAACTCATCAGAGAGGTGCATTTGTTACCAAGGATGAGCTTACATCGACACGTCATAATCACCCAGAGTCCATCGTTTACCTGAGGGTTCACTCTTGGTGTTGTACATTCTCTGGCTTTGGACAAATGTGTAATGACATGTGTCTACTATTACACTATCATACAGACTATTCTCATTGCCCTAAAAATCCTCTGTTCTCTGCCTAGTCATCCCCCTCAGCGACTGCACCCCTGGCAACCACGGATCTTCTTATCATCTCCATAGTTTTGCCTTTTCCAGAATGTCATATCGTTGGAAATTCACAGTATGTAGCCTTTTCAGATTGGCTTCTCTGACTTAGTACTATGCATTTAAGATCCCTCCATGTCTTTTCATGGCTTCCTAACTCATTTATTTTTAGTGCTGAATAATATTCTGTTGTCTGGATGTACTATAGGTTATTTATTCAATCACCTGCTGAAAGACATCTCGATTGCTTCTAAGTTTTGGCAGTTATGAATAAAGTGGCCATTAACATCCGTGCAGGTTTTTGTGCAGACAAAAGTTTTTAACTCCTGTGGGTAAATACCCAGCAGCGAGATTGCTGGATCACAGGGTAAGACTACGTTTAGTTTTGTAAGAAACCCCCAGACTGTTCTCCAAAGTGGCTGTACCGTTTTGCATTCCCACCAGCAATGAATGAGAGTTCCACATCCTCGCCAACATTGGGTGTTGTCAGGGTTCCAGATTTTGGCCATTCTCATGCGTGCATAATAGTATCGCGTTGTTGCTTTAACTGGCATTTCCCTGATGACGTATGATGTGGAGCATCTTTTCATGTGCTTATTTGCCATCTGATATCTTCTTTGGTGAGGTGTCTGTTAAGCTCTTTGGCCCATTTTTTAAATCAGGTTGTTTGTTTTCTTACTGTCGAGTTTTAGGTGTTCTTTGTATATTTTGGCTTACAGTTTTTCATCACGTGCGTCTTTTGTAATTATTTTCCCCCAGTCTGTGGCTTGTCTTCTCATTCTCTTGTCTTTTGCAGGCCAGAGGTTTGTAATTTTAACGAAGTCCAGCTTATCAATTATTTCTTTCATGGATTGCATCCTTGGTATTGCATCTAAAAAGGCGGCACCACCCCCAAGAGCATCTCAGTTGTCTCCTATGTCATCTTCTAGGAGTGTTATAGTTCTGCATTTTACATTTGGGTCTATGATCCATTCTGAGTTAATTTTTGTGAAGGGTGTAAAGTCTGTGTCTAGATTCATTTTTTTGCCTGTCCCCTTGCTCCAGCAGCATTTGTTGAAGGCACTGTCATTGTGCCACTGTTTTGCCTCTGTTCTTTGTCACAGATCCATTGACTATATTTGCTGCATTTTTTACATGCGAGTTGGAGTGGGTGAAGTTTAATCCTCCTATTTACAATGCTTATATACGCATCTCCCATCTCTGGGAGTATAAACAAGAAATGTGGCTGCCTCTGTAGGGGGAGGGGGGTGAAACCTGAGAGTGGGTCAGGAGGTGAGAGAGGACTTGCTGTTCGCTTCTTTTTCATTCTGCTTTGAAGTGATCACCGTAGTTCAAGCAAAAGGTGGTGATAGTCTTTTATATCCTGGTTTGAAGCTTGGAATTGAATCTGTATGTGAAGGATGTGAGCAGGGCAGTGTCTTGCTTAGTTTTGTGTAGTTAAACAGATCACCTAGCCACTAGTCTAGCGAAGAGGTCAGCATGGGTAAGACTGGAGGCGGGAGGGCCTTTTAGGGGGCCGTTGGCATAATCCAGGAGAGAGAGGTGAGGGTCGGAAGGGGGCAGCAACAGTGGCATTAACAAGGAGGAGGAGAGAGATCGGGGAGATAATTAGGAACAAGCTCAGATCCATGTAAGGCAAAGAAGGGGTGGAAGAGACAGAGACGATATCACAGAAAGTGTAAACAGAGAAACGAATGGCGTGAAAAGAGAGCAATCCTGATGCAACGCCCGTCTCTTTTATCGTCTTGTGTATTGCCCATCTCTTACACTGAAAGTAACTTAGATCTTCACTGCATCTCTTGAAGATGCGAAAAAGGGATTTTGTATGTAACGTACCACAAAAGTATTCAACCTCTCTCTTTTCTTCCCTTTCTCTCCCTCCTTTTCCCCCCTTTCATACAGTTTCTCTCTCCATTTCCCGCTCTCATCAGCCTGCGTGGCAGTGACCCCAGTCCCTCATTTCTTCCTTCCAACTCTCCCCAAGCTTTCCTTTCCCAAACCTAGTCCTTGTCAGCTCTTCTCCTCCTCCACGTCCCCGCCTCACAACCTTCTGGATCTGTGCCCTTTCCCATAGAAGCCGTCCCAGCCTCTCTGCCCCGTTCCCTTCTTCAGCTCTGTCCAGCTGAGTGATTAGGACAGGCTGCCAATTTGCATCCTGGATCCACAACTAACTAGTTAAGCAAGTTGGGCGAGAACTTTCTAAATCGCCAAGTTCTCACAGTGAAAGAGGGAGCGATAATAGTAACTCTCTTTCACTGGCTTGTTGCGAGGGTTAAATGAGATAATAATTACAAAGCTCAGCACAGGGCTTGACATGTTGCAAACTCCGGTTAAATGGTAGCAAGAATTACAATGATCAATGCTGTCCCGATTAACACAAGAAATGCCGGATTCAATCAGCCGCTGCTTGAACGAAAAAGAAGAAAAAAACCAAAAAAAAAAAAAAAAAGAAAAAGAAAAATCCTCAAACAGAAAAAACCAAAAACCTTCTTATAATATAGAGTAAGGAAAGGATTTGAGTACTCAAACATTTATGGGTGTGTGTACTTTTTTCTCATTTTACAATATCATGGTGACTCTCTCCCTGTGTTATCTATGGCTGTGTAACAAATGACCCCCAAATGCAGAAGTTTCAAACAACATGATTTCTGTGGGTGAGGAATCCAGGAAGAGCTCAGCTGCACACTGTGCTTCAGGGTCTCTCGAAGGGTGCAGTCCAGGTGCCGGCTGAGGCCTTCTCATTCCAAGTTCAACTGGGGCAGCACCTGCTCCCGAGTCACTCAATGTTTCTTTGTTGGATTTAGTTCCTCAATGGCTGTCAGGCCAGAGTCTCAGTTCCTTGCTGGCTGTTGGCCAGAGGCCATCCTCACTTCTTTGCAGTCCGGCTCTCTCCATCAGAGCAGGCATGTGAGAACTGCCTGGGAGCAGAATAGCAAGATGGAAATCACAAGCCTTTGCAACCGAACAAAGGTGACAGCCCATCACAGTTGCCACATTCTGTTTATTAGAAGCGAGTCTCCTGGTCTGGCCCACACCGAAGGGGAGGAGATCATGGAGGGGCCGTGTCAGCGGCTGCCCACCACACTCCCTCAATCCTCTCTCTCGTGTCCCATCCCTTAATTCCAGCTTTCTTTTGGGAATACATCCTACTGCCCCCTGGATCCCACTGCACCTGATCACGGATTGAATATTATTGTCTGATGCAGGAGCTTCTCCATCATCATTCTCCCAGGTGCCCAAAGAGAAGCTGCCTCTGTCTGTCTGTTTAAATCAAACCTGCTTGAGATGAGGACAATGTGTGTCTCACTGCAGAGGGCGGCGGGACGCTCTGGTGCTCTTCTCTGATGATTCTCCGCTGGTTGCTCAGTGTTCTGACTTCCTATTCTGAAAGAACGGTGGGAACTGACATCAAGGTGGCCAGGTGAAGGACCGTTGCCTATTTATGGAATATGCTACAGTGGAATTTCCCTCTTCCCCAAAGATCAGAGACGGGAAACATGAAGGATGCTCGTGCTGAGAGGCGTGGATTAAGGCGAATGTGTGTTAACTGCCTATTATCATTATTGGCAATTACCGTTGTTATGAGATTGCTAGTGAGGAGAGAAGAGGAGCTTGTCTTCTCTGAAATCAGACTCATTTATTTCCCACTGGGGCTGCTGCTTTGGGACTTTTCCAGTGAATCGAGCACCAGGAAAGAGAAGTTCCAAGTGGATATTTAAAACTGGAGCTAAAGTTGGGACAAGTCAGACATGAGTCTTAGTCTCCTAGTCAGACAACAAAGAGCTTAGGCATGGTTTGAAAGAGCCAGCTAGAAAGAAAGAACCCAAAGCAGGTGACCCGTAAGCATTCTAATAAGGAAAAAACCTACTATTTTAGCTTAGCTTCTAATAATGTTAATTAGAAACACATTCAGCTACAAATAATAGGAAAATCCAAATGAGACAAACAAGATTTTTTTTTGTACATGTCAGAGAGGCGTGTAACTGCTGATGTTGGTTCAATGGCTCAGCAATAAAAGGCCAGAACTTTTGTGATTTTTCTTTTTCCACATGGCCACAAAATGGCTGCTATGCTCCTTATATCACATCTACATTCAAGTCAGGAAGAAGGAGGCCAGGATGGCCCCAGCTGCAACTATTACTCTTATCAGGAGAGCAAAAACATTTCTCAGAATCTGTCCTCCTCTCTCTTCACGTATTGGCTTACTACCTCATTAGCTAGGGTCACACCTGGCTGCAAGGTGATCCAGGAAAGTATTTAACTTTTCCCTGCTGTGATACTGGAAAGTGGTAAGAGAGAAAGGGGGATTGATATGGCCGTTGGGTCAGTCAAATCGCAATGCCTGCCACAGATGTTATTCCAAACCATATATATCGTAATATCTTCAAGTCCTAAAAGTAATAATAGCTAATGATTCTAGAATAATACTAGTAAGTCAGGATTTGACTCTATGTCTGTCTATTGCCCAGAGCCTGACCTCTTAGTCATGACATAATATTGCTCTATCCTGCAAGCATTTACTGAGTGGCTCTTGCATGTCAGGTCCTGTGTTGGGGGCTGGCGACATAAGAATTCCTGTTCATGAAGTGACATTGTAGCACCAGGCATGAGGGAGGGAGGCCTTGTTGCAAGGGGCTAAGTGAGGTCACGTTTGTCAGTATTTAGCACATGCTTGTCATGTCATCATTTGCCAGATCAATCAATGGCCGTTTCTTTTTAATGTTTTTTAGTGAGGAAGATTGGCCCTGAGCTAACATCTGTGCCCATCTTCCTCTATTTTTTGTGGGACTCCTGCCACAGCACGGCTTGACGAGTGGTGCATAGGTCTGTGCCTTGGATCTGAACCTGCAAACCCAGGGCTGCCAAAGCTGAGTGTGCAAACTTAACCGCTATGCCACCAGCTGGCTTCTATTTCTTTTTTTCTGATTTTTTTTAGATTTTAGATTTTTTTAGAATTTTACATTTTGATTTTTTATAAAAGCTTCTTTAAGAGACATTTTACATATCATAAAATTCGCGTATTTTAAGTGCAGAATTTAATGAACTGTAAGTTTACCGAGTTGCACAGCCATTACCACAACCCAACTTTAGGACATTTTCATCACCTCGTGCTCCTTTGTCGCTGACATTCCCATCCCCAGCCCTAAACAACCATAACCTATGTTCTCTCTAGTAGATTTAGCTTTTCTGATATTTCATATGAAATTGTGCAATATGTGGTCTTTTGCATCCAGCATCTCACTTAGCAGAACGTTTTTGAGGCTCATCTATGTTGTAGCGTATTTCACTGTCTCATCCTTTTCATTGCTGCATGGTGTTCTATTGTATGGATATACCACATTTTATTTATTCACCGGTTCATGAACATTCGGGTGCTTTCCAGTTGTTGGCTATTGTGAATTACGCTGCTATGAGCATTCACCTAAAAGTCTTTTGTGGGCTTATGATTTCATTTCTCTTGGGTAGGTACTTAGAAGTGACATTGCAGGGCCCTTTCTCCATATGGCCAATTTATGTTTGACATTTTAAGAAACTGCTAAACTGTTTTCTGAAGCGACTTTACCGTTATACATTTCACGTATACAATGATGGTGGTTTCCATTTCCGATTGTGTCTTCTTACTAGAGGTGGCTTAGAACGGGAGTTAAAAACCCAGCTCTGGTTTCACGTAGCCCTGATCAGCCTCTGCTCTACCATTTATGACTTGAATGGCCTTCGAATAAGCTATTTCAGCCTCAGTTTTCTGCTCTATAAAATGGAAATAATAATGCTTGCTTTGTACAGCGCTTGAGAGGAGTAAGTCAGATTCCTGGCCCAGCATCTATCTTACAGCAATTTCTCTACTGGTTCTTATCACTATGGGGAAATCTTGTGTACGTTTGCTTGTTGGTTGGTGGGTTGTGAAAAACTATTTCACCTGGGGGAAAGTAGAAAAAACTCCTTAATATTTGGATTCAATACATTAGTACAACTGCCCCATTGGGGGGTGATTTGGTATGAGTTTCCAGTCTCGAGAACATGAAAGGTGGGGAGCTGGTTGCAATCTCTCTGGAAATAAAGTGAATGGCTTCGTGTCTCCTCCGTGCCTCAGTTCCTCCAATTCTCCACCCACGTTCTTGGGCTTTTTTCTACTTTTCTGACTGTAGGGTCAGAGGGCCCCTGGGGGCCGCGTTCTGTTCCCCTGTGGCTGGTTTTCCCAGCCTACTTGTCTGCCCTTTCCCAGGTGGTGCACAGGGTGTTATCTGCTTTTCATGATCCCTGCTCATCTTTGACCTTGGGATGACCCCCCCCCCCCCCACCGATCACTCAGGAAGTGCCGTTGCGCCTGAGCATCAAATCCATTTCTGCACAATACTATAGCTGGAAAGTGATTATACTGTAGTTCCTGAAACAGAAATGTTTCTCTGCCACTGACGAGGAATAGAGATCACGTGGCTCAAGTCATTTGAGTAACTGAACGTGGCATGTCACGGGAGCTCATCGAAGCACACAACTTTCGATTAAAGCAAACAGATGAGAAAAGCCAAGAGAAAAATCGCAGGAAATTGCAATTTGCAAGTTGTTCAATATTTGTTTTGAATGTCGATGTTATTCCGAATGCCATCTTGTAATGAGAGCACAATTTCCTCTCTCTGTCTCCCTCCCGCCCTCTCTCTTCCTCTTTCTGCTGAAGGTGAGAGGGGCTGTCTTGATATCCTCAGGGATGTCCAGCTGATGATGGACCAACCCTACTTTAGCTCAGCTGGAGGTCACCGCTGGTCTCCAGCATGAAGACTGGCCCGCCAAAGCCAAGTAGGGCTGCTGGCTCTCTCCCCCTTTCAAGAGGGTTTCTGCCACTTGCTGTTTCCAGGACCCTCAGAGAATTCCACTTTTGGTGCAAATTCAAGAGCGCCAGAGCTGAGTTCAAGGCCCTGAGACAGCCCTGCTGGGGAGACAGAGCTGGGAATGACGTGGTAACTGGCTGTGCCGCCTTTGTACTGTACTGTCCACAAGTCTGTATGGCAGATGTGTTCATTCATCCCATAGCGTGGGTCCAGTACTTCTCAACTCACCTTTTTGTCATCACAGAGTCTCCATCAGCATTTTTAGTAAGCTTACTGGTGACTCTGATGTAAGGGGGTAGTTGCCCATCCCTGTGAGAGATGCTGGCTTGGAGCCTCACTACTCACTGTGGTCCACAGACTGGCAGCATCAGCATCAGCATCCCTGGGAGCTTGTTAGAAAGGCAGCTGGGACCTCCTGAGGCCAAATCTGCATTTTAACCATAGCTCCAGGTTATTCGTAGACACGTTAAGTTTGGAAAGCACTATCTTGAAGCAGTGGTACTCAGAGTCAAAGCTGCATCTTTGACTTCACTCAGGAACTTATTAGAAATGCAAATTCTCGGACCCCACCCGGACCTATTGGATTAGAAACTCTGAGGTAGGGCCACAATCTAGATTGTTTTGTGTGTGTGTGAGGAAGATTGTCGCTGAGCTAACGTCTGTGCCCATCTCCCTCTATTTTGTATGTGGGATGCCGCCACAGCGTGCCTTGGTGAGCAGTGTGTGAGTCCATGCCCAGAATCCGAACTTGTGAACCCTGGGCCGCCACTGAAGTGGAGTGCATGGACCCAACCACTATGCCACTGGGCCAGCCCCTCAGGAATCTAGATTTTAAGAAGCCCTCCAGGGAATTCTCATGCACACCCAATTTGGAGAACCATTGACTCAGAGAGGTCTTTTTTTAACAAGCTGGGTTTTCTCATCTGTTAAATGTCTGTATCTGACATTTAAACCTGTGAATACACTGGCCTGGCCTTTGAATTACTGTCTCAAAGAAGCTCATTCACTTGCATCTGTCTCTGAAATTGTTGGGACTCCATGAATAGGAGGAGATAAAGAATGGAATGTCATTGACTGGCTTTAGCTCAGCCAACTCAGGCTCAGTTAGTCTGCCTTTCCCATCAAGGATAGTATCCAAACAGCAGTTTTCTCTTCTTTCAGAGTAATCCCCGGGTCCCAGAATGAAAAGAGACAACGTCTGTCGTCGCAAAGTGTTCTCATAGCAAGCCCCTATCTGGTGGAGTTCAGTGCCCTGTGCTGCACAAAGTAAACGGCTCTGACCAGTCCCTTCTCCTGGGACTGGATAATCCACAACAGATGATGCCGCCCTGGAGAGGCAGTGATGCTGGTGGCAGGCAGGAGGCCAATACCATGTGTGACCTTGTGCGATCTGACTCGCCTCTCTGGGCCCGCGTTCAAAGGGCTGATCTCATTAACCGAAAGAGAACGATGCTATTGCCTCTCCTACCCGGCAGATCTCTTGCAAATATCAAAAGGACGTCTAAATGCGTAAGTGCTTTGAAAAGTCAAAGCTGCTCTACAAACACACAGAATCATTCGTGTTATGAATGGAATGTGGGGTAGGATAGGAGAAGGGATTAGAGCTCTACGTTTTGAGGAAAGGGAATTTAAAGAAAAAGTTCTCTCTATAATGCTTCTAACGTTGACATAGCTATGTTATTTCACAAAGTTTATGCCTGAGATGAACTCTATTTATTCATTTATTTAATAGAAATTGTATATACTTAAGGTGTACAACATGATGTTTTGATATACATATGTTACCAAGCCAGGTTCACTTTGTCTGTCGCACGACAGGCCAATAGCGGACGTGATGAGTTTGTAGCTGAGAAAGGGTGTGTTCAAGAGGCAGCCAAGTGAAGAAATGGGAGAACAAACCTCAAATCTACCCCCCAGAAAGTGAAGACTAGGGATATTTATGGGTAGGGGTGGTCTGAAGTGTGGGAATAGATGATTGGCGGTAAGGAGAAGTGAGGTAATGTTTACAAAATGGTGGCATTGGCATGATCTGAGGGTGGAATTTTTGGCTCCCTGACATCAGGAGGTCACCTATGGGTCAACTGCGCAGACCCAATTGATGAGTCAGTGGCCATAACTGACCTGAACTGGACAAGGAGTGGACTTTCCGTTCCTAAAAATCTTAAGCACCCAACTCGTTACCATGGTGACCTAGGCATCAGAGATGTTATCTACAGCATGGGTTTTAGTGATGTGTTATCTAACTACTTTTACAAACAGACAACTAACTGAGTATAGCGAAAGCAAGTTGGCCCCCAGTCTCACATATGCGTAGTGAAATGATTACTTCCGTCAAGCTAATTAATCTCTGTGTCCTCACATAGTTCCCATTTTTTATGTGTGGTAAGCTCCTGAAATCTACGCTCTTAGCACATTTCTGGTATGCAATATGGTATTATTAACTACAGTCACTATGTTGTGCCTTAGATCTCTAGACTTATTCATCCTGCATAACTGCAACTCTGTATCCTTGGACCAACATCTCCTGATTTCTCCCTGCTGGAGGAGGTCATTGAGAGGACATGATTGCTAGCTGACCTGTGAGCTGGACTCGGGCAATTGGAGGCTCCTCTCTCGCTTCCCCCATCCCTGGAATGTACGTTCCGCCCAGTATTCCCATTGACAGAGCCGTTGCAAGGACGTAGCTTTGAGAGAGTAAGGTGGTGTTGAGACCATCTGGGTGGTAGTACCTGTGCCTGAATCCTGTTAAGACCTCCCTATAAACTTTTCAGATTCTGGTGGGTGGGTGCAGAGATCCACTCGTCTTGTGGGACCCAAGACAAGCCAGCCTCATATGTGAGTTCCCTTGCTTGTTACACCTGCCACTTACCGACCTGGAGCGCTCTGCCCCTTTCTTTGGTCTCTCCTTGCCCTCTGTGTACGGGGCCAGTTGAGAAACCAACACTCCCATCCCTCAACCCCTGTTGACCACCATTTTACTTTGCTTATATGGGTTAGACATTTTTAGATTCCACATATAAGTGAGATCATGCAGGATTTGTCTTTCTGTGTCTGATTTATTTCTCTTAACATAATATCCTGCAGGTTCATCCATGGTTGCAAATGACAGAATTTCCTTCCCTTTTCAGGGTCAAATAATATTCCTTTGTATATATATTTACCAGTTTTTCTCTATCCATTCACCCATCGATGGAGCCTTAGGTTGCTTCCATATTTGGCTATTGTCAATAATACTGCAACGGACATGGGGTGCAGATATCTCTTGGAGGCACTGATTTAATTTTCTTTGGATATATACACAAAAGAGGGATTGTTGCATCATCTGGTAGTTCTATTTTTAATTTTGTCTTAATGTGGGTTTCCCCAGAAGCAGAAGCCAAGACAAGAATTGCAGGACAGAGAGCATAGTTGAGCGATGATCCCTGGACACGCTTTAGGGGAGGAGAGTTGGAACATAAGACGGGCAAGAGGAGATGGCCAGTGAAAGGTGTGTCACCAAGCAAGGTGATGCTGTGGAACCCCCCAGGGGGGGACTCTGGGTGCATCTCATGTGTGTGTGTGTGTGGGGCTTCACTGGCTGGTTGCCGCTTCTGGGACACAAAGTTTCATTGGCTCTCCTGTTCTGCCTTATGTGTGGGTAAAGCAGTCCTGTGTTTTTCGAAAGCCCTTCTGCAGAAAGGTGCAAATGCTGGCAGTTGGAAGTCAGACCTACTTGCATTGAAGTTGCAAGGCAAGAGGCATGTGGGCAAGGCACACATCTCTGAGTCATCTCTGTTAGGGGTTTCCTGGGCCACTAAACATCCGAGGTCACTAAGATTGGAAGGGAACAAGTTTCTTCCTAGATCTTTACCGTATAGACTTTGATGTGCACCAGGATCACCTACGGGCATTTCTACAGCTCGATGCTCAGGCTCTATCACAAACTTACTGCATCACAATGTCTGATGTGGGACCTGGGAACCTATACTTTAAATGAGCACTCTAGATCATTCTGATGCACTTCAGTGTTGGAGAACCACTGCTTTAGGCTCTGGGTGGCAGAGATGACAAGCGTGTGATGTATCTATGTGATATCACTAATCAATCACAGTTCTCTTTCCATCTTGGCCCAAACATGGCCTCAGGATCCTTCTCGATGCTAGGCAGCCACTTCCAATCAATCAGGGTGGAAAGCCAAGAGCCTCAAGTAGGGAAACTCTGAGAAATCCATTTCTTAAAATGGGTTAGTTTCATCTCAGCCTTGGATAAAGGAGACAGAAAATGGCTTTAGTTATGAATCAAGGAAAAATAGAACAGACCCAAGTCAGTGTAAAGTCCAGGGACATCTTCATGGCTGGGGGATGGCCAGAGGGGCCAGCAGAGCCTTGCTGGGGGCCGTGGGGGCATCTGCTGAGCTGGAGAGAGGAGGGATTGGGATAGACAAACCACCTTCTGCTTCCATACTGAGACTCTGGATGTCTTGCAAAAAGCTTTGGTATCTGTTATGGACTGAATGTTTGTGTTCTCCGCATACTCATATGTCAAAGGCCTAACTCCCAGGGGGATGGGGGAGTGAGGCCCTTAGGAGGTAATTAGAGTTAGATGAGGTCACAAGGGTGGAGCCGCACGATGGGATTAGTGCCCTTATAAGAGAAGGAAGAGACACCGGGTCTTCCTCTCTGTCCACCACGTGAGGACACATGAAAAGGTGGAGGTCAGCAAGCCCGGAATAGGACCTCACCAAGAACCAAACCTGCAGGCACCTGGATCTTGGACTTCCTAGGCTCCAGAACTGGGAGATACAATGTCTGTTGTTAAGTCACCCGGTCTGTGGCATTTTGATGGCAGCCGGAATTGACTAATACAGTCCCATGGATAGAGGTGAAGACTGCAGGCTCAGATTTGTGGCTTCGTGACCTCCGAGCCTTGTCACCAGAGAGCAGGGGTGGAACAATTCTTGATAGCACAGTCCATGTTACCCCCATTTTACAGTAGAAGAAACTCCTTTCCCGAGAGACGATGTGACTTCTGCAAGGTCACAAAGCACGTCTGTGACAGAGCCAGGATGCATCTGCATTTTCAACATCCAGCTCGGTGCCCATCCCACTCCTTTCTCTGGTGCCCAGATTGTTTCCGGAACCTTTCAGCTGCATTTTCGATCTCCAACACAGCTTGCACAATATTTCCCCAAATAGCATTGAGGTCAGCGTCTGCTAATCACAGTCTCCTGGAAACATTTACAGTGAGATTAGAAAAGGAATTGAACGAGGCTAGATGGTCTCCATTGGGACTGAAAACGTAACATGCAGAGTGGGAAATTAAAACAGGGTCTTTGGGGAAAGAAAAGAGGGAGAGAAGAGCTGGGCTTCTCTTATCTTCCTGCCACATGTGAACTCTGTCATCAGAGCTTCAGTTTTTGATAAGCTCAGCATGTCTTATCACAGCCTTTGACACATGCATTGATCACTCCTTAAATTGTGCCCAGGGAGGCATCTCCTGTCTGTCTTTGGCCTGCCCTCCCATCTCCGTTTCTTCCCTCCATGTTTATTTGTTGACGTTGATGTTACATGCAGAGAAGGCAGCTTTCAAAAATACATCTTTTTAACAACGTGGCTTCTGGGGGAGGAGGAGACGGGTGCACCTCTCTGCTTGGGTGGGTTGCTGAGAAAAATCCCGCACTGGATGTCTACCATCTCCTCCCAGCCCAGGGAGCTTTTGACAAAGAAAAATGGGCCTTGCATTAGGTACTTGCATCCGGCCCCATCGCCGAGGCTGGATTGCAGATTACAGCCGGGGAGAGGCAGGGTTAAGGCAGCCGCTTTCCCATTGGGGCTGGATTCCGCAGACGTCTTTAAAGCAACCACAATGAGCCTCGAAAAAGCCTGTGTCATCATTTGTTTGTTTTTTGTTATTTTCTCAGGAAATGAAAAATTCTAGTCAAACATCTTATCACTGGTCAGGGTGGCAACATAAAAACATTTGATTATTCCCCAGCTCGTGTGACCAATTCTGAAAGCAGCACATTACCATTCTACAACAGGAGAGCACACGTAAAATTTAATTTTATGCACTTTAGGGATGGGAGTGCTTAGTGCTTAGTCTAATTGATCAGGTGGGATGGAAAAGTTCTGAGAGCTAATTACCTTCCACAGTGGAAACTCTTTATTGCCTGGATGACCTCTTTGGAAAACCGGGGACAACTAATGGCCCTTCTCAGATGTTCGCTGGAAGCATACTGCAGCCAGAAACAGCAGGAACAGGGAAAAATGGCTTTGGACGGAGACACACGCGTTATCGGTTGTTGTTTCTGTCTTTCTATGAGGTTACTGCTTAATATCCACAGATCATTTTGTGTTTATCAAGTCACTCTGCATTTTTGAGATTTTGGTAGTGCCGGTGTCGAGACCTCCAATTTACAGATGAAAACCTCAGGGAGGCCAGGTGACTTGCCCAAGCTCGCACAGGTGACAATTGGCTGAGTTGTCAGTTCAGCTTATGTCCTCTGAACTCTTTTGTTGAAAATAGCAACATTTTTTTTCCTCTGGGGTGAAGGTCAATTTAACTTTTTTCAGATGACCTTTGTTCATGAGAAAGTCACTGGAATGGGCTCATTATTTGAAGAGATAGAAAGGAAATGGCCAGTATTCCTCAAGAAAACCAAGTAAAGTCGTGGACGGCTGTGCAGGTTGCTGACTGCACTATGGTCATGTTGAAGCCCAGCCCACAATCTGTTTGCTCAGCCTTGCCCCCTATGGCGAAGTGTGTCCACCACGAGGAGGGGGCCACTTTGCTCTAACTCACAAAGGCACTGCTCACTGGTCAGACAGTGCACCTGCTGGCAGGAGGTGGCTGTTTTCTAATTGGCACAAAGATGCCACATGAGACCTTAGTCACCTTGGTCAATATTAGCTTAAATGCAGAAGCTACGGCCAGAAATGCTCAGACTTTTACTTAGTGATGGAAATTGAGATTATGTGCAGTAGAGCTGTAGCTTTGCAGAGTGAGAGGAGACTTGTTCCTCTCTAGAAGCGGATTTAGGCTGAATGATCCTTGAAACGTATTACTCACTGGTGGGAAATGTGTGTGCCTGTCCCTAGGAGTTTGTTGATGGGGACCAGGGGTGCAGAATCCTGCTGGGAGGGCAATATAGTCAGGCCTACTCTCTTTACCTTAGGCTGGAGAAAAGACCTTGAACATGAGCTCAAGTATCTTTGGTATAGTCCTTCCAGAGTAGAGAATAACCCAGACTTTTAGAACTATGCTGTAAACATGTTGAATACTTTGCCTGGACCTTGGAGGATGGAGCTCCCTGTGTGGTTGGAGTGGGGGTTTCTTCTGAAGGAAAAGTCTAGTCTGTGGTCAACATCCTGGGATGGGAAATGAGAAAGCCTTGGGGGCCCCCCCTTAGGGACCTAAATTTGTAGGGTTTCCACTAGAGAGCCGGTAATTCTAGTGGTAGCAATGAGTTTCTCTCTGTGAAGAATTTTGCAGTCCCCAACTCTTTGGTAAAGATCTGCTAAATTTTATGGCCTGGTCTTGGTCCTGCTTACAGGGGTGGCTGATAAAGGGGCTTCTCTCCAAGGTTGGAGGATAGAGTTGGCACCAAGACTACTGAATAAATGCTATCAAATGCGTCACTCTAAAATCTGTCCCCAAATCTGTTTGACCCTTTACAAAGGGAATGTCTGAGGGAGCTTTTTGCCAAAAGGTTCACTTCAATGTTGACGTTCTAGGGAGGCACCATGCTATCATGTTCGAGACAAGTTAGCCTGGTTTCAAACACCAGTTCTGTAACTTACGAGCAAGTTATTAACTTTCTGAGCTTCAGTTTCCTCCTCTGAAATGTGACGATGTTAATCCCCACCTCAGAAGATTTGGGGTGAGGCTGATCTCTGAGAAAGGGACCTAGTGCCAGGCACGAACAGGTGCTCAAAAAAAATGTTAGCTCGCTTCTTGGCAGAAAAAGGAGGTCTTTTAAGATAAAGAGGAAGAGTTCCCAATTTTCCTTCAATTACACCCAAAAAGGAATAATGCTCACTCCATCTTGGTAGGGATTGGCAAACTTGGTCTGTACAGAGTGAGAGAGTAAATATTTTCTGCTTCGCTCGTTGCACCCACTCAGCTCTGCTACGGTGGCATGAAAACAATCAAAGACAATGCATAGACAAATGGACAAGGCTGTGTCTCAACAAAACTTTATTTACAAAACGAAGTGCTGGGCTGGATTTGGCCAAGGGGTTAGAGTTTGCAGACCCTTGATCTGGGTGGCGTTCTTCTCAAAACCTCTGTGTCGATTCCTAAGCTCTGTTCACCTTCTCATTCCACTCTTGGTGCATCATTTTTGTTGTCTCTTCTTTTTCTTTCTGTGGGCAACGCACACAGTCACTTCTCAATAAATGAGGATGCCAAGAAGATGCCTAATTTTCAAATAAAATGACCCAGAGAACAGAAAGGGAATATGGCTAAGCACAAACCCACAGCAAAGTGGATGCAGAGCTGGCATAGGATACGCTCCCCAGCCCTTCCTTTCCAGCTTCTATCTCTTTATTTAACTCACTGACCCATTCCGCCCGCTCGGAAATCAACTGGATTTGAAGTGGCACCTTTAGCATATTTTTAAATCTTTTGCCCTACTTTTCCGCATTCATTCGTGGATGGTAGAAAGTTTTCAAATGAAGTGTCACTGCTCAAAGTCAAAAATTAATTAATTAGTCAGTGGCCAGACATGTGCAGTGCCCGGAATGCTTATCAGTCAGCCTCAAAAGCTTTGCTAATTAGAAAGAAGTCAGGGTGGAACCAGGCAGATCAAAGAGTCCAATCCTTCTGCCTTAGAACTTCTAGCACATTGGTCCTGGAATTCTAATCAATTCCACCATTTTAATAAATTCTATGGGCTGAGTCTTGTTTTGTTGAGTGCACAGTTTACAAGCAGGGGTTCATCACAAGTGTTTCCAGTTAGCAGGTACGTCTGCACATCCTTCAATTAAAAGGGCCCCAATGCATCCTGCCAAACACAACCCAAAAGTAGGTACTATTTGCAAGTTGATCAGCCCTTCCAAGTGCGAGGAAAAACTTTGCACCTGGAACTTTACTCCTCTTTACTCTAAAAACTTTTGTTCAACACCTTCATTTGAGTAAGCAGAGGGCTGTGCATATAGCCCGAGGGGCATTTTTTTAGGTTAATAAAATTTTATTTCATTCATCAGTGACAGCACTTTTTAAAAACAACTTTATTGAGGCATAATTTATATAGCATAAAATTCACCTATTTAAGTGTAAAATTTAATGATTTTTTTTAGTAACTTTACTGAGTTGCGCAACCAATGCTGCCATCCAGTTCTAGAACCTTTTCATCACTTCAGTGAAATCCCTTATGTCCATTTACAGTTAATCCTTAGTCCCATCCCCAACCCCTGGCAACCACAAATCTACTCTGCCTCTGTATGTTTACCTTTTTTGGGCATTTCATATAAATGGAATCATACAATGTGTGATCTCTTGTGTCTGGCTTCTTTCATGAGCATAACGTATTTGAGATTCATCAGTGTTGTGACATATATCAGTATTTAATATCTTTTTATTGCTGGATAGTAATTGATTGTATGGCTATACCACGTTTTATCTATCCATTCACCAGTTGATAAATGTTTGGGTTGTTCCCAGGTTTTGGCTATTATGGATAAGGCTGCTATGAACATTCACGTGTGGGCGTATATTCTTTCCAAGAGCAAAATTGTTGGGTCATATAGTAAATTTGACATTTTAAAGACACTGCTAAACTTTTTTCCCAAGGCAGCTGGACCGTTTCACATTCTCATCCGGAAAGAACGAGGGTTCCCACTGCTCCAGGTTCTCGCCAACACTTGTTATTGTCTGTTTTTTGATCGTAGTCCTCCGACTGGTTGTGAAGTGGTATCTTATTGTGGTTTTAGTTTGCGTTTCCTAATGACTTGATAGCTACTTAATAGCATACAATGATTTATACCAATATCTCCTGTTCTAATATTTGGAAGAATAGTGGGGCTAGGAGATGCCTCCCAAGTAAAGGGGTTCTCTGGGCCATAAGTTTGGGAAATACTACAAATTATTTTTACCTCTATTCATAGAGGTATTGTATTGAGAGCTCTGGCAAGCTCTGCAATAAAGAAACCTGTCTGAATTTATTTAACTTGGCACTTTCTAGCTTTATTTGAAAATAGAAATTTTGATACTGTGATGGAAATAGGTTTTTGGAAGTGCTACTGTCTTCCCCTTTCTCAGACCCTGTTTCATTGGAGAGAGGGGCCAGTGGACTGGCCAGTGTCTCCCATGCAGTGATCCTTGTCTTGCAGGAAGCTGACTGACTCAGGGAGGAGACCAGGAACCCATTTATCTTTCTGGAGTTCCATTTCACTTCTCCAACTCACTCCCACAACCTCCTCCAGCTGGGGTGGATTTCTTCAAAACATGGACTTTGAAGAAGGGAGCAGGGAGATCTGGCTTGTGTAATGAAGTGGAAGCTTTTCTCCAGGTCTTGGCATCGTTTTGGTAAAAGAGTGAGGTGAGCTGGATGATGAAGGGAAGGTATGTCACAGCTTTCATGGGACTCATTAGTATCAAGGAATGGCTTAAATTGGTGGTCCCCCAAAAGATAGGTCCACCTGGAACTGGTGAATCTGAACTTATTTGGGGAAAGGGTCTTTGCCAAGGTAATCAAGATAAGGATCTTGAGATGGGATCATCCTGAATTAGGACAGGCTCTAAATCCAATGGCGTGTGTCTTTTTAAGAGATAGAGGAGGAAAGGACACAGAGAGAAGCGAAGATAGAGGCAAAGACTGAGGCAGTTATGCTGCTATAAGCCAAGGAATGCCGAGACCATTAGATGCTGGAGGAGGCAAGGAAGGATTTCTTCCTTAGAAGCTTTGGAAGGAGGGTAGCCCTGCGGACACCTTGATTTTGAACTTCTGGCAGCCAGATCTGTGAGAGAATACATTTCTGTTGTTTTCAGCCTCCAAATTTGTAGTCATTTGTTATGGCAGCCCTAGGTAAGAAATACAGACCTGATGCGCGAGGAGCGTTATGCTGAGAAGATATTTGATGGGATGGGAGAGTTCAAAGTCCTTCCTTCCAGCCCAAGCTTGATATTGAACCGGGATGGAGAAGCGGATAACATGGGACAGATCTGAGAGTTCATAGGTCAAAATGCAACCTAATTTTCCTGGGGAAAAGCCTGAAGAAGGGGCATACTGGGAAGGGGCAGGGACAGAAAGAGGAAAGGGGAAGAAAGAAGAGAAAGAGATGCAGGAAAATCAGTCAACCTATCCTTAGGACCCAAGACGAAGGGTAACAGAATTTGGAAGTTCTTAGTCATATGGACCAAGGAGCAGAGGGTCCCAGAGCTGATGCCCAATGGAGAAGGTGGCACAACTGAGGACAAGCCCAGGACACACACAGCCTGGGGCTTCCTTGGGCGAACTCTGCAGACTCACAAAAGCTGTCTTCCAGTTGCCTATTTTTCAAAACCTGGTTGACAGCTTCTCTCTGCAGAGGAGTAGAAGGTTTTGGTGACATTGTGGGTGAGAGATGGGGTAAGGGAGTGTATATGGTGTGGGATGAAGGGTGGCCATTTTGTCCCAGTAGTAAAGCTATCATGTTCTGTTCTCAATGATGACTCTAATAACTGCTCAGGAAGCAGCCTTCAGATGGCTAACTATGACAACATCTAACGTTTATTCATCACAGCTCCAGCCACAGGGTTATGAACTTTTTTCCCCACCATAACCCTATGAGGTGGGTATTATTAGTGTCCCCCTTTCTTTTGTGAGGAAACTGAGGCTCAGAGAGATTAAATCACTTGCCCAATGTCCCACAGCTAATAAATGAGGGAGGCAGGATTCCAGTCTCAGTTAGTCAGACCCCCGTGTCAAGATGTTCATCCACTAGAGGCTATCAGACCAAGATCTCCTGGGTCCTGTGGGAAGAAAAGCACTGGGTCCACTCTTGCTCCAGAATTTCTCATTCCAGAACAGAAGAAAGTCCATGACAGCACGAATTTTCACAGTTGTCTTACTGAGTAATCTTGGTGCTTTGACGTATATATGGACATAGATGCTGCCTGCAAGGAGAGGCTTCTTGGTATAATGATTGAGAAGCAACAGGTTGGGTAGAAAGTACAGACAGTTCTGAAATCCAGTCTTGGCTCCTATAATGATTGTGCAGCCATTGGAAAATCAATGAAGCTCTTTGAGGCTTGGTTTCTTGTTTGTAAAAAGGAAATAATTCTCTGATATCTAACTTGTGGAGATGTCATGAGTTAAACAACTATCTTTATCTATCTGTCTATCTATCTACCTACCTATCCATCTATCTATCTATCATCTGTCTATCTACCTATCTATCTGTCTGTCTACCTATCTGTCTGTTTATCTATCTATCTATTTATCTGCATAGCAAAGAGCTGAACACCATGGGTCTGCTTGGCACACAGTTGACACTGAAGAGATGGTAGATCTTAATATTACCTTTATTATCATTTTTATTATAACTTAAGCAGACTTATGGGATGAATATTTGTCCCTCAAAAGTTTCTTTAACTGAAATTACTGACCCAAACGAATGCCCCATGTTATTTAGAGGAGAAATTAGTGTTTCTGAGACTTGCTGGTTTAAAACACTAGTATTGGTTTCTTAATCTGGCTGAGCAAATTGAAAATGGACTAAACATTTGCAGCCACATGCATTTTCAATAAACAAGTCTGCATCCCTCAAAATAGGTGAATTTTATTGATGACTTTTAAGCTTGACTTGGCGCAAAAATTACCTGTTATGATGACTTCCCTATCTTAGGTTAGAGACCACCCTGGCTTGAGGAGGCACCACTGCCCTCTGGTCACCAGCTCTCATTTCAGGGCTGGAGAGACGATGAAGGGAGGGAGAGATGGGAGTAGGTCAAACACTCTGGCAGGTGTGGCAGGAATCAAGTTGTGAATAACTCAGTAAATGTTAGAGAATGGGACAGGTGGCATTTGAAATAATAAGCGAGCCCTCTCTGAGCGTCACTCCTCCTAACCTTTCAGAAAATTACACTGACCTGCATCTTAGCAAAGGGTATTTATCAAAAGGAGAGCTGGCTGTACTCACAGAATCCATGTAAGAAGGGATTTGCAGTGAGAGGCTTGATATGTGGAAGGGCTGGATGACCTCGGAGGGAGCCTAGAGGTCTTGGAATTGCTTCCTGCTCAGACTTATATTTTGGGAAAGGCATAGAGTGGAGGGAGCAAACTCAGACATCTTTTTTCACATTAATGGAATTGTCATAAACAAAAATGACCTTGGTCAACTGGAAGGGAAATGCTCCATCTAACTTGGTGGGTGCTATGCAGCTCCAACCAGTTGTAGCTAAGGGGGAATATAGACCTCATGTTGCATTTATTTCCTCCCCCCACCCCACCCTCCAAGAAAGACTGCAGTCCTAGAATGTACATGTCTTCATTTAAAACTTTTGGAAGTGAGGTTGGCTGGTTGGTTGGTTTTTAAACATTATGCTAGCCAACCACGCGGGGTTCAAACTAAACGTGTTCCTTGCTGTCTGGGAGGAACTGGTTTGATATAGTGAACTCAAGAAAATCCAAGCTGGAAAGTGCTTTGTGAGCATGTCAGAGTGATGTTTTTCAAGCTTCAATCCGGGACCCACTAGGACATCATGACATTAATTTAGTGAGGCATGGTTGCCATTTTGAAATTTTAAATAAAATAGAAAATGTCAGAATGGATCACAAGTTATGTGATGGTTAGTTTCATGTGCCAACATGAGTGGGCTGAGGGATGCCCAGATGCTGCTAAAACATGATTTCTGGGTGTGTCTGTGAGGGTGTCTCCAGAAGAGATTAGCATCTGAATCAGCAGACCTAGTAACGATCTCCCTCACCAAGGTGGGTGGGCATCATCCAATCCATTGGGGGCTGAATAGAATGAAAAGGCAGAGGAAGGGCAAATTCACTCTCACTTGAGTTAAGGCATCCGTCTTCTCCTGCCCTCACACATCGGTGCTTCTAGTTCTCAGGCTTTCAGACTCTGATGAGGATTTACACCATGGGCTCCCCTGATTCTCGAGCCTTTGGACTTGGACTGAAATACACCACCAGCTTTCTTGGGTCTCCAGCTTGCAGTCGGCAAATTGTAGGACTTCTTGGTCTTCATAACCACTTGAGCCAAATCCTATAATAAATCTCCTCTTATATCTATCTATCAATCATCTATCTATCTATCTATCTATCTATCTATCCATCCCCCATTGGTTCTCTTTCTCTGGTGAACCCTGACTAATACATGCAAAACCCCAATATTTAAAGCACTTCAGAGTACAGCTGCAGAGCTGGAAGCCAGTAGGAGGACCATCCCATTTAACCCCTCCCCCCTTCTCTCCAGATGACCTCTTTAGATCCTCAGAGAAAAATGTGAAAACCATGGATCTAGGGAATTTTAAGGGCTATTTCCATCTACCATATCATAGTTGGAACTCACAGATGCTACTGAGCTTCGTCATGGAGGAATGATGTCGCCTTGTAACGGGCATGGAAAACTGCCTTGTTTAGGTCAGATGTTTGGTGAGAGCAAAGAAAGCATGATATTTCAGCCACATGGGAGCAGAATTTGAATGCTGAGCCCATCCCGGTGAGCAGACCTGAGAAATGGCTCATGACATCCAAAGACACAGGGGACCAGTTGTGCACATTTAAACACCATTTTATCCATGAGAAACAGGAGACTCACCTGACATAGAGACTTACCTATTCATGCTGCTCATCAGGGCAACGCTTTCTGCGCATCACCCGTGGTCAAGAATCAGAAGAAGGCTGTTTGATGGAACTCAAGAACAAAACGAACTGGATTCTCTCAACAGGCATTGCTCTCTGGTGCTGGGGCTGTAAGTGTGTTACAGGGGGAGGGTCAACTGTCCCCATTGTTTGGATGTTGTCCGGTTGGAGCCCCTTCTTCCTTAAACAGCAATGGGATGGTAGAAACTTTTAGGATGTAATTTCCTTCCCCTTATTTTACAAAAGAGGAAATGAAAGCTCAGAGAGGTTAAGTGTCTGGAAACAGAGACTTGAACGATGTCAGAAGTAATTTCTCTCCATCTCTCATCTTTGGCTCTTGGCTGCACATTAGCATAAAGCTTTATGCAGCTCTCTTAGTGCAGACAAGACTTCTCCCTGGAGTTGAAAATGTGGATGCCAACGGATTCCATTTTTTTTTCATCATACAATTTTAACTACCAAGAGAGATTGTTTTGATTTTCTTCCTCCTGATTCCAAAATTCCTGAGGACAGGGACTGATTGGCCCAGCTCGTTTTAGGAGCTCACTCCTGGCCAGTCAACTAAGGCCAGGGGGCTGCAAGGCAAGACCACGGCAGCTTCAGTGGGAGCTGTACCGGTGGAGTTGGGGGAAGGGGCGATTTCGCAAATAAGGATGGGGCTCGGAGGATGGTGCTGCAATAAAAAAAACGCAAATATTCACTCTAAGAGCCTCTTAGCATTCATAATTTCATATCTTTCTCAGAATCTCACCATAAGACCACATTCATTCATGAATTACTTTATTCATTCATTCAACCATTATTTAATGACCACCTAAAAGGGAACTGATATGTCATAACATGATTCTTGATTCCAAACCATTGAGTCAAGTTAGAATAAGGACAGAGAATAAGAAGGGATGCAATGGTGCTAACCAGAGAAAACAGTGCATTTTGCTCTAAGTGTCTCATACGCTGTGTTGTCTCTGTTTATCTACCTCCCTTTACCGGGCTGGATATTCCATCAGGGAAGAAATTTCACCGTATTGATTCTCATAAAATGCTTGCAGAGTCCCTAATCCACAGTAAATTGTGAATGGTGGAGGGGTTAAGAGCATCAATTCTGATGTCAGACATGGTGAGTTCAAATCTCGGCTTTGCGACTTCCTAGATATCTGACCTTGGGACAGTTACTTAACTTCTCTGTGCTTAAGTTCCTCATCTATGAAATGGGGACATTATTGATCATTTCCGCCTCATAGGGTAGGTAATACCTCACAGGTATTAAATGAGTTAATAATGTCAAATGCTTAGAACAGCTCCGCGATACTTAGCAGTGCTCGATAAATATTGAGTTCTTATGACCTGTGATTCTTTTGAAGGAGGAATAGGATAATCCTGACTGGGGGAAATGTTTGGCTTTGGGGCTGATGCAGAGCACCTCTTGTCCCTTCCCAGTGAGACAGGACACAGTCTGAGCAACATTCAGAATGCCATCCAAGCTCATAGCATCACGCAGAATGCATTTTTCTTGGCTGCCCCTTCACCTGGAGGGCAAAAGGCAATGAAGCAATCAAATTCCAAATCAAGGTTGCAATAGAATTTTCTTTTCCTCTTCAAAGAATTTTTCAGCTGTGGCATTCTGTGCGGTTTCTGCATAGGGGGTATTGATGATGTGCCATATTTCATTATATTCAGCGCTCTCCTTTGCGAACAAAGAGAGAGAAGGCTCTGCTAATGTGCCTGGGGGACGCGCTCTCTGTTATCCAAATGGAGAGTATCCAGGTGGAAATGCTACCTGTGGCTAGAGCCAGGTTATAGCCACCAGGGAGACTTCAGCTGGGCCCATCTTAAAGAGACCTTAGATTCTGTGCTAGTCAGTTGGAACGCAGGACTGCCATTGGAAATTAACCCACCATCAAAAGTAGACTCTAAGAGGGTGTTTTTCAAGCTTTAACATGCCTACAAATCAGCTAGCGATCTTGACAAAATGCAGAGTCTAATTCAGTAGATCTAGGTTAGAGGCTGGAATTCTGTCTTTCTAACAGGTGCCCAGGTGAGGGTGAGGCTGGTCCATGGACCACACTTGGAGTAACAAGGATGTAACATGTCCCTCAGTCTTCCTGGCTCATTTATATCCTGTTTACTTATTCTGATATTGCTCCCTCAAGTTAACCACATTGTACAGCTTGATTATTCCTTTGCTTTTCTATTCGTATATTCAACAAATATATATTGAGCATCAACTCTGCTCCTGAATTGTTATAAGACACGTGAATTCATTTGATAGCCGTGTTTCTCAGTCTTGGCGTGATTGACATTTTGGGCTTGACAGTTCTTTGTTTAGGGGACTGTCTTGTGCATTGTAGGATATGTAGCATCCCTGGTCTCCACCCACTAAATGTCAGTAGCATTCTCTCCCCCAAGTTATGGCAACCAAAATGTCTCCAGCCATTGCCCAGCGTCCCATGGGAAACAAAATTGCCCCGGGTGGAGAACCATTGGGTCAACTCAAAGTTGGTGACTTGTGACAATGGAAACTACCAGCACATCAAGTATATGCTTGTTCAGACAGTGTTGCATGTATAAAATGCTCTCATGGGTGTGATCTCGTCTGAGTCTTGCCAGGATACTGAGTTTCCTAGATAAAGGGGCCGGGTAGAACTGAGACTTGAACCCAAGTCTTCTGGGACCAAGCTCTAAGCTCTGCCCACTACATAACACTGCTTTCTCTGTGCTTTCCTGCCTATTTTTGGCTTAGCGAAGCTGCTGGGCATACTTAATTTAGTGTTTTTCTGTTTCAGATAACAATAAAATAATAATAATTGTAACATTTCTTCATGCATTTGAACAGGTAGATTAGTGCAGTGATGAAGAGTTCTCTAGAACTAGCCTGGTGCCACTACTAGTTATTTTGACTCTCTGTGTCTTCATCCATTCAGACTTCTATAACAAAATGCCACTGACTGGGCAGCTTGTGAACAATATAAATTTATTTCTCATGCTTCCGGAGGCTGGGAAGTCCAAGATCAGGGGGCTGGCAGATTTGGTGTCTGATGAGAGCCCGCTTTCTGATTTACAGATGCCCTCTTCCTCCTGTGTCCTCATGTGGTGGAAGGGGCAAGGGAGCTGTGTGGGACCTCTTTTGTAAGAGCACTGATTGCATTCATGGGGGCTCCACCCTTTGACCTAATCACCTCCCAAGGCCCCATCTCCTAACACCATGACATAGGGGGTTAGGTTTCAGCATAAGAATCATGGGGGCGGACACATTCAGGCCATAGCATTCTGTGTCTTCACTTAACCATTTATAACATGGGGATAAGAGTAAGTCCCTTGTAGTGGTGGTGGTGGTGTCGGTAGGAGATAGAAGAGCGTCTAAGGCCAACATATAGACACAGACTCGTTTGCTACTTCCATTGGTTTTTCTCATTATTTAAGACTTCCTGGTGGTCATATTGTACCAGTCTCTTCCCTTCCCTTCCAGGATTCGGACTGGTGGTCTCCCGTACAAAGCACATGGTTCCATTTTGTTGATAGCTGCCCAACTCCCACAACACATGGGAAACGGAGTCTCTGGTCAAACCTCGAATGAGAACATGGCCTGAGGCTGCTTGGAGCCTCCTACTCTTTCTCCTTGGGATTGAAGACAGGTGGTAACTGGAGTTGCCCACCCAGCTGCAGGGATGAGGTCCCTAGGCATGTGGGACACCGGAGAGAGAAGGAGAGCCATGTCTGGGGTGTGTTCAAAGAGAAAGGGGTGAACAGTGGGTCCTGCCTCTGAGGCGCCCTATCCCTGCCCTTTAGTAAATCATGATCCAGTGGGTGTGGCACTCTGACCAATTGTATCAGTCCTTTCCTCCTTTCTTCGGGAAGACTGAAGAGTGGAGAGAAAATTGGCAACTTCCTTCCCACAAGATAGAAATGTTGTCCTCTCCTCTATGAGCCAGGGAGGAGATTTGGGATAAGAAGAAGGATCTGCCCTTAATATTCACCTTGGTTTTCAGGAGTGAGGAAATTGACCTCGTTTTCCCTTTACCCAAGTCAATTTTCATCCCCTTGGCATCTTGTTACTATTCACTCACTCCATCATTTAATTGCTTCATCCAGGTGGCTGGTGGGGATCACAACTGCTCCTCATTGGACCCCTTCTGCTTCCAGTGATTATCCCTGTCTCCCCCTCAGAGCAGCGCCATATGCCAGAGCGAAGCTGGTGGAACCCGGGACAGCCTTTAGGAGAAGGTTTAATTTAGTGTCATCATCGAGAGCAATGCCCTTGTGTAAAAAGCTCATGCAGAATACACGCACATACAAAAGGAGGTTTTATTGTCCTTGTTTTTAATACCATCCCGTGTCTGTTACACATTTCTCTGCATCTTGCTATTTTCACTTAGCAGTACCCGTGTAAGCCTGGTAAAGAATTTTAATGGTATTCTCAGTACGACAGGAAGCTACTGGAAGTTTTTGAACATGAGGCTGCATTTCGTTCTTTGCAAGATTATTCCAGATCAAGTCCAACAGCATCTGTGATGAAACATCCCTGGACCCCAGGCTCCCAATCCCTACTGGGACCTCCAGTTCCCAGTTTCTTAAACCAACACCCTAGGTTTTCCAGACCCCAGGCTGACCCTCCCCAAACATACTCACATCCAGACAGTCCGCCACCCCCTCCCCAAAGTTCCATCACTCACTGCTCTCTTTGTTCTCACTTGCGATTCCTATATCTGAAGAACTGGTTTCCTTTCAACTCTGCTTCTTTGAAGTCCTCGTCCTTTGAATTATTTTCGCTTCTTTTATTCTTGGGGAAAATTCCTAACGGTTGTTTTCATGAGCATCAGTAACAGGGAGTTTGTGACTAGCAATACACCCTGCCAGAGTCGTTTCAGTGAATGAGTGAATTTAGAGTTTAAAAGAATCTTAGGGGTCATATAAGATAATTGCCCAACCAGCACAAGAATCCATTTTTAGGACTGCTTAATGGTCGCCGAATTAATACTTCCAGGAACTGGGAACTCACTCTTTGAGGCCAGTTTAGTCTATCACTGGACAAACTTGACTGTTAGACTTTTTTTTCTAAAATTTTGCCTTTCTTCTACAGGGTCACTATTCTCAATTTCTAACTTACACTTCTAAAATCAGAATATTACCATTTTACTTCTTAATATCTAATTGTAGTTTCCCCAAATCACAGTGACTGTTTTCTCATAAGGCATATGCTCAGTTTTTAATTTTTTTATAGCTTTATTGAGGTATAATTGACATACAGTAAGCTGCACGCATTCAAAGTGTAGGATTTGGTGACTCTTTGACCTATCTAAGCACCTATGAAACCATCAGCACAATAAAAACCATGAATGTATCCATCACCCTCCAAAATTTCCTCATGCTCCTTTATCGTCTTTCTTTCCTACCCCTCCCCTTCCCATCCCCCAGGAACCTCTGATCTACTTTCCGTCACTATAGATTACTTTGCATTTTCCAGAATTTGATGTAGAGGAATCATACAGTACATACTCTACTAGCCTGGTTCCTTTCACTTAGCATCATTACTTTGCGATTCATCCATGTTGCTGTGAGTATCAATAGTTCATTGCTTTTTATTACTGAGAGTATCCTGTTGTATGGTTTTGGGCTGTCATAAATATGTTCTAGTTCCAGTGTTATAAATATGTTCATAATTTTATTTCTCTGTTACATAAATGCTCCAGTTTGGGGCTGTTATAAATAATGCTTTGGTGAACACGTGTAAAAAGTCAAAATGGAATATGCTCTCGTTTCTCTTGGGTAAATATTTAGGACCAAGTGGCTGGATCATATAGTAGATATATGTTTAACTTTTTAAGAAGCTGCCAGGTTGTTTCCCATGTGGTTGTACCATTTTACATTCCCATGAGCAACGTATGAGAGTTCCACTTCCTCCTCATCCTCACCATTCTTCCTTGACACAGTTAGTCTTTTGATTTTTAAGCTCTGCTCATTTTCGATCCTGTGATCTCAGGATACATTGGACATATCGTTCTTTCCCCCAAAGATCTGTGACAGTCTGGCCACCATTTTTGATTACTTGAAAGCACCTGATTAAAACTGAATCATCTAGTCAACAAAAATTATTGTGACTAATATGTACCAAACCTTGTGTTACTCAGGCTACTTGGATGAAGGCAAGTAGCTCATTTTCTAGCAAACAATTCCAAGACTTAAGTCATATGTTGCCATGGAGCGCCCATGAAATGGAGTGGAAATGGGGTTGGGGGGAGGGCAGTATGAAACAACATGGTGTGTTCTGATACCATGATTTGTTCAAGATTGCTTGGATGCAGCGTGCAGGCAGCGGGAAACAAGGGGAGGCAAATCCCTTGTGTGCCATACTAAAGGGCCAGTGATGGAGGAGTTTTGAAGAATGACATGACATGATTGGATCTACACTCTATAGAGCTCACTCTGACAGTGTAAATGAAAAGGATTGTGTTTCTCTTGAGATACAGGCTGTGCGATATCTCTCTCTCTGTTGATTTATCTTCTTTAGATTCCCTCGGTTGGGTTTGGAGCCTTCCTCTCTTAAATCTCACACACCTTTGGCCTTAAAAATCAAAATGGTGCTAACTGGGCTTGGGCCCCAATTGCTGTGTTCTTTAGGTAGGACTGTGGTTTTCAAGGTGTCAGTGCTGACATAGAAAGTGTGTCCTTGTAGAAATGGTCTTTGGCTTGGGCTGCCATCTTACCTGCCAGAGCCCTGCAGGGATGCAATTTCCTGGGGTGTCCATTTGGCAAGATGCTGAGAGAAGCCACCTGGATGAATAGAGGTGAAATGAGAGGCCAGACCTTGGTCCTTAATCTGTGTGTCTGTGCAGTGCCGACATGTAACAGGACACACTGGTATGGTTGCAACATTGTTACAATGTTAACAGACTTCCATATTGGCTGGTAAATAGCAGCTTCTCCGTGTTCTCCAGTTACTGGTACTACACAAAAGGGGTCCTAGGACTCTGCTGTAATGCAACAGCTCACATCCTTCCCAATTGGTGAGTGCCTATACCTTCATCGTTATTGTGGCCATTAAGTATTTTAAATTGATATCATCTTCAAAAGCCACAAATATGCAACCTAATGAAAGATTATGCCAGTCTGATCTAGCATATATATCAGGCTGTGCTGGATGTGGCACTTATGTGTTTAGAAACCAAAACACACTAGTCTCTCTCTAAATCAGCATAAATATTTCACCGATAAACCCGTGGTGTCTGAAGGAAACCATATCACGGAGAATCACTCAAGCAAATCTAAATGAGCACTTCAGCTGTGGTTTATATTTTGTAGAGATTTAAGAGGCTCAGTGTCAACTTCCAAGTCAGTGGCTGATTTTTCAGAGCGAGGGCTGTTTCCTTTCATCCTGACTAGCAGTTGTTTTAGAGTCACGATTAAAGTAAATTTTTTTTTTGGTTAACTTCAATATAATTTTCATCACACTTGATTTTTAGACACTGAAGTTGCCTGTAATTGTGTCTGTCCTATCTCTATGGTAATATGGGCAATTATAATGCATTATCCTTTTGTTTTCCTGGTCATTTGTTGATGCCTTTTTTTTGTTGTTGTAAGGATGTGAAAACATAAGGCAATTTCACCAATTACTGGTAATGTTATTCAGATATTTAATTTATTTTCTGCATGCATAATCAGCCATAAATACATTTTAGCTAATGGAGATGACAAGAGTGTAATATAATTTGAGCCCAAACAAATCCAAAATAACATTAGAAGGAAATACGAGACCATGGGATGGAAAGAAACAGGGAACCCAATCTGTCTTTAGTTTCCCTTAAGCCAAATCTTCTAATGTGGCCCAGGTCTTTGGGTTTAATATAAAATGTTGAAAGAGACCAGTAAAACGCATGTTGCATAGTAGGTGCTTAATCAATAATTGTTTCCTTTCTTTCTAAAAACCTGGTTGACTACGTATGTGGTGTTTGCTATGGATTGAACATTTGTGTTTCCCCAAGTTTCATCTGTTGAAACCCAACCCCTGATGTGATGTTATCAGCAGGTTAGGCCTTTGGGAGGTGATTAGGTTAGGAGGGTGGAGCCCTCATGAATGGGATTAGTGCCCTTTTAAGAAGAGACGGGAGAGGGATGACTTCTATCTCTCAGCCATCTGAGGATACAAGGAGAAGATGCCATCTCCAAGGACGCCGGATCTGCTGACGCCTCCATCTTACATTTCCCAGCTTTCAGAACTGCAAGTAAATAAATGTGTGATGGTTAAGCCACCCGGTCTATGATGTTTCTGTTAGAGCAGCCTGAACTCACTAAGACAGCGTTGTTTCATCCTAGGCTGTTCAAACTCTTCCCTCTGCCCTCCAGCCCGATGGCCAAACCTCAGGGCGCAGAGAGAAAGGACAGTACTGACCACAGGAATATTGGAACAAGAGTCAGAACCTGAGTCAAGAGAAAAGGGAAAATACGAGAATGGAACGCCCTCCCTTCCATCCCCAGGAAGTGCCCCCCAAAACAAAACAGAACCTGCTGTGACCCCCTCCTATCTCAGTTGCAAGTTCTATGTGACACCCTACCTGTTGTGCATTTCAGTTATGGGTGACCTCTGCTCTCTGGCTTCTCGAGTTTGCACAGGCCTGGAAAATGCGGGCGAATTTCTTCTGGTGCTAGTAGACTTCCAGCTGCTGCCCAACTTCTCCCTAAAACCCTTCCTTTTTTCAAATACTGATTACACCAGTGAGAAACTCATTTAGTTGCTAATCTGTCTTTAACACCTGCTAATCTCCATTTCTGTCAAAGAGACTGTAACCCAGTTCCTGGCTGCCTTCCAGCTGGGGTGGCACCGGGAACAGGAGGCAACCTATCCAAAAAACTGGCTGCACTCCTATTTCTATAACTCCAGGAAGGCCCACGTCGGATGAGTTTCAGTTGTTGCCTTGCGCAGAGCAAAGTGTGGGAAGGAATTATGAGCATGTGGCTCCACCTGAAGAAACTTATGGCCATCCTGCCACTGCCCTGCTTTCCTCCTAGTTCAGCAACCCCCCTGGGGCCCCAATAGCACAGGGACTAAATCTTTCATTGCCTTATAATAAGAGACGAGGGTCACATTTATGTCCATGGATGAGGACAGTGACAGGCATCTGGGGCTTGGGCGAGGGAGCCTGGGGTAGCTTGGCAGTTACAACGAGGATATAGAAAGTTTTCAAATGTCAAGGGAGCATTTTCCTTGCTTTCGCTCTAAAACAAATGTATCTGTGGCTGACCATGGGCTCTCTCTCCGTGGCTGGTTTCTTTCGCATTTTCTTTCACACACTCAGGCAGGAAGACCTTGATGTCCGTCTCCATCTGTGGAAATAGATTCGAGTGTTTTAAGCCTGTCTAACACTTGCATGCCTGAGGGGCATTGAATGAGAATCTGGGGCTGCAGAGCGGCGTCCTCGATCACGTGTAACCCCAAAATAACTAAATGTCTATTCGCCCCTTGACAGTCCTGTCTCACATTCTGGCTGCCCTTTCCAATATCCATACCACTTGGCATGGCATCTTTTATTTATTTGCTATTTCCCAAAGAGGGGAAGAGGCGAGCTGAGGGGGTGTGGGGCTGAATAAAGTATCCATTTATAATTTTGGTGTGTTCTATGCCACTGGAATTAATGCTAACTCTTTGTGACCCTTAGGGATAGACCTAAAATGAGGAGGTCCTGAGTAGGGCCATTTAATAGATTAAAATTAGAAGAAATATCCACCCGTTTACCACCAAACTTAATGACCCACAGAATTAATAAAAGGAGAGTATGAAGCTACAGTAAGACGTTTTCTCAGGCAGAATTCAAACCTGGGTCTGCCTGACTTCAAAGCTGGTGCTATCAAGCTCAGTGGTGTGGTTGTGACTGTATCGTTGCCAAAGCATGGACGGGGTGGTGCTGGCAGTTGGATCCAACCCATGCCCTCCTGGAGGTCTGGCCAATTACACGTGAATTGGGATGGCTCTCTCTTGCTGCTTTATTTGGTTGGGTAGCAAGCACTTTGAAGCATTGAGTTGAAAATGTGCATATTTATATAATATATTTTAAATTTTTAATTTTTCAAACATCGTGCTCTTCTAGAATGAGGAAATCTAAGCAGTCAACATTTCATTAACCTGAAATAGGTCCTGAACTAGACATTTAGAGGAAGGGACCTTCTTTTATTCGTTGAGATATAATGAACACACAAGAAAATGCACTGATCTGAAGTGTTGAGTTCAATGAATTGTGACAATTGGATACACGAGTATAACTACCACTCGTAACAGCATAGATCTCCATCGTCCCAGAAACACTTTGACTCCTTCTCAGTCAATTCCTTCCTCACCTCCTACTGCCTGCAATGACTACCTGATTTCTGTCACCTTGGATTAGCTTTGTCTAAATACAGATTCCATATATATGGTTATTCTGATGGTTTGCTTCTTCTGTTTCTGGCTTCTATTGCTTAATGTACGGTTTTTGAGATCCACGTATGTTGTTTTGCGTGTTAGTAGTTCATTCTTTGTATTGCTGTGTAGTAACAAATCCATTATAAAGATTCAACATTTTCCTGTTGATAGACATTTACGTTGTTTCCACTTTTTGGCAATTATCAATATGGCTAAAAACATTTTTGTATGAGGCTTTGGGTAAACATGTCATTTCTTTCTTTCTTTCTTTCTTTTTTGAGGAAGATTAGATCCAAGCTAACTGCTGCTAATCCTCCTTCTTTTTTTTTGCTGAGGAAGACTGGCCCTGAGCTAACATCCATGCCCATCTTCCTCTGCTTTATATGTGGGACGCCTACCACAACATGGCTTGCCAAGCAGTGCCATGTCTGCACCCAGGATCTGAACCAGTGAACCCCAGGCCACCAAAGTGGAACTGGTGCACTTAACCGCTGTGCCACCAGGCCGGCCCCCATGTTTTCATTTCTTTTGGGTAAATATCTAAGAGAAGAATAGGTGGATCAGAGAGTACTACATGTTTAACTTTTATAGGAAACTGCCACATAGTCCTAAAAGTGGTTGTTAACATTTGTATACTCACACCAGCAATGTATGAAAGTTCTAGTTTTTCCACATCCTTGCCAACATTTGGTGTTACTTTTTTTTTTTTTTTTTTGCTAAGGAAGATTCGCCCTGAGCTAACGTCTGTGCCTATCTCCCTCTGTTTTGTATGTAGGTCACCACCACAGCATGGCTGCCAGCAAGTGGTGTATGTCCACACCTGGGAACCAAACCTAGGACACCAAAGTGGAGCCCCCCAAGGTCACTAGGCCAAGGGGCCGGCCCCTGTCAGTCTTTCATTTTAGCCATTCTAGCGGGTGTCAAGTGCTATCTGATTATGGTCTTCAATTTACATTCCCTGAGGACTAACGATATTGAACCCTTTTTGAAATCCTCGTTGGCTATCTGTATATCTTCTCTTGTGAAGCATCTGTTCAAGTATTTTTTGAATTTTTAAAAATTTGGTTGCTCATTTTTAAAATTGTTAAGTTATAGTTTTCTGTATATTCTGGATAAAAATCCATTGTCACATACAAATTTTGTAAATATATTTCTCAATCTGTGCCTTGACTGTTCATTGTCTTAATGGTGTCTTTTTATGAGCAGAGGCATTTTAATTTTGATGAAGTCTGATTTTTTAAAATTTACCTTTTAGGTTTTGTGTGGTTTTTTTGTGTCCTGTTCACAAAAACCTTTGTCCAAGCAAGGTTATGAGAATATTCTCTGGGTTCTTTTTTTTGGAAGTGTTAAGTTTCTGAGTTTTATGTCAAAGTACATGAATCATCTTGAATTAATTTTTGTTTATATGGAGAAAAGGGGTCTAGTTTCATTTTTTTTTCCTGCACATAATTCAGTGGTTTTAGCAACATTTGGTAAAAGGATGTTCTTTACCCCATAGAACTAACTTGGCGTCTTCATGAAAAATCAACTGATGGTACAAATGTGGGTCTATTTCTACATACTCTATTCTCTTCCATTGGTCTAGTTTTCTATCCTACTATCCAACTGTCTTGATTATTATTTTCTTTTTTTGAAGAAGATTAGCCCTGAGCTAACATTTGCTGCCAATCCTCCTCTTTTGCTGAGGAAGACTGGCCCTGAGCTAACATCCGTGCCCATCTTCCTCTACTTTATATGTGGGATGCTGCCACAGCATGGCTTGCCAAGTGGTGCCATGTCTGCACCCAGGATCCGAACCAGCGAACCATGGACCACCGAAGTGGAACATGTGAACTTTACCACTGTACCACCAGGCCAGCCCCCCAACTGTCTTGATTATTGTAGCTTTAGTTCAAGACTTAAGATCAGATTGTGTTACTTCTCCAGCTTCGTTCATCTTTTTCAATACTGTTTTGGCTCTTCTAGATCTGTAGTGTTGCCGTATAAATTTTAGAATTATCTTGTGTATTTTTAATAAGTAGCCTGCTGGAATTTTGATTGGAATCATCTTGCTTTTATACACCCGTTTAGGGACAGTGAATATTTTAATAATATTGAGTCTTCTGATCTATGAACATTGTATAACTCTCCATTTATTCAGGTCTTAAATTTTTCTCAGCAATATTTTTTGGTTTTCAGTAGGTGTGTCTTACTAATATCCTACATGCTATATCTTATATCGAATCCTACATAGTCGATACTTTTGATGTTATTGAAAATCATATTGTTTCTTTTTATTTTGAAACATGGTCAAACTTTCCAAAAAGTTATAAGTACAGAACAAAGAAACTTTTTCTGGAAGCAGTTGCCAACATGATATCCTATCAACCCTTAATACTTTAGCATGTATGTCCTGAAAACAAGGATGTTCCCCTAAATAGCCACAATACAACCATCAAAATCAAGAAATGAACATGGATACATTATTAACATATAATGTTCAGACTCCATTCAAGTTTTGTCAATTATCCTCCACATGTGCTCTATAGGAAAAAGATCTGATCCAGAATCGTGTGTTGTATTTAGTTGCACTAGTCTGAAAGAGTTCTTCAGTATTTCTTTAATTTTCATGGCCTTGACAAATTTTAAGATTATTCTGTAAAGTTTGGATTGGTCTGATGTTCCTTTTGATTAGACTCAGGTTATTCATCTTTGGCAGAAATGTCACAGAAAGAAGGCTGTATTCTGCTTATTGCACCCTATCAAGTGGCACAACGTTTTGATTTGTTTCATTACTGATGTTTACTTTGATCCATTGATTGAGATGGTGTCTATTACTATTTATCCCTTTGTAAGAAGTATTGTGTGTGGTGCTATCGAGACTGTCTTATTCTTCATCAAACTTTGTATTTACCCATTTCTATCAGTATGGGCACATGCATTCCCATTTTATTTAATAGGCTTTAATCCATTAATATCAATCTTTATTTTGATGTTTGGATTGTCCCAGATTTGGCTGATAGAGCACCTTCAAGCCGGCTCCCATGTCTTTTTGACACACCCACGTTGTTCTTCCCTTCCTTACTTTCTAACAAAAAAGTGTTCCGGGCTCATCTTTCACTTTTCTTGCTTTAGACCTGGAATCAGCCGTTTATCCAAGAAGCACTCACTCCTTTTATTTCAATGGTGTTCAGAAACCAACATCTGGCCTTAGGGATGCTCATTGCTGTATATGTTGTTTATATGGATATCTATTTATATTTATTGAAAACCACTGGTTTACACCAATACATTCTATTCCATCCAACACCACAGGGTTCATTCTAATTTTCTCTCTTTCTGTATTTGTAAATCCCTTTACTGACAGTGAGAAACTGAACTGCCATTACCCTCAATATGTTTAGTTATTTGATCAATTCCCCTATAGATATCAATCTCCCATCATTGCTGCTACCTCTGCTCACCCTACTCAGAGTCCAACCCCTTGTGCTGGGCTTCCCTCCCTCATAGATGCCCTATTCACCTGCACTTGGCCACCCTCCCCTGTGCAGACAACCCTTGCACTCTGCTCAGACTCTGACATCTCGCAATGGACCAGCCTCTCTTGTAAATGTCCTCTTCGCTATGCTTGGGATTCAGCACCATGTACTGTCCCACAGCAACTTCCCTGCAGGGGTGCCTAATCGTCTTCAGTCCCACCTAATGGCTTTTGGACTGAATTATTCAGGAAGGAAAAGGAAAGAGCTAGCCTGTTTTTCAATTTCAGTGTATTGCTTATATGTGGTTATACAATCAATTTTTTATATCAGCCTTGTGTCCTAAGGCTTTGTCAAATTTACTATCTAGTTTGAGCAGTTTGGTAGATTCCTTTGGACATTCTACATACACAATTAGGTGGTCTGCAAATAATTATAATTTTATCTCTTTTCCAGTCTTTATTCATTTTATTTCTGTTTCTTTTCTTTTTGAGGAAGATCAGTCCTGAGCTAACAACTGCCGCCAATCCTCCTCTTTTTGCTGAGGAAGCCTGGCCCTGAGCTAACATCCATGCCCATCTTCCTCCACTTTATACATGGGACGCCTACCACAGCATGGCTTGCCAAGCAGTGCCATGTCCGCACCCGGGATCTGAGCCGGGAAACCCTCAGCTGCCGAATCAGAACATGTGCACTTAACCACTGCACTACCAGGCTGGCCCCTTTCTTTTCTTTTTTATTGCACTGCGTATGAGTTCCAGGATAATGTTGAATACAAGTGGTGAGAACAAACATCATTTCCTTGTTTTTAATCTGGGGGAAAAGGATTAACATTAAGTATGGTAAGAGATACGGTGGTAGCTGTAGGTTTTTCGTAGATTTACTGTTAAGCTTGAGAAAGTTTTTTTTTTCTTATTCCTAGTTTGCTGAGTTTTTTTTTTTTAATCATAAAAGGTATTGAATTTCTGCATCTTGGGATGATTATATGATTTTTCTCTTTCCTTTCACTAATGTGATATATTACATTAATTGATTTTTTGAATGTTAAATCAATCTTATATTCCTAGGATAAATCCTACCTGGTCAAGATGTATTAACTTTTAAAAATATATTACTGAATTCTTCTTGCTAAGATTTTCGTAAGGGTTTTTGCATCCCTTTATAAGGCATTTTGGCCTGTGATTTTCTTTTCTGTAATCATCTTTGTCAAATGTCAATATCAGGGTTATGTGGGCCTCCTAAAAGGAGTTGAAGAGTGTTTCATCCTCTATTTTCTGAAAGAGTTGTGTAGAATTGATATAATTTCTTCTTTAAAAGTTTTCTAAAATTCCCTGGTGACGCCATCAAGGCCTGGAGTTTTCTCTGTGGAAAAGCTTTTTATTAAATTATGGACTCAATTTCTTTAACGCATACGATGATATTTAGATTTTTTTTCTTCATGTCGGTTTTGATAATCTATTTTTTCAAGGAATCTATTTTATTTCATTCTTAAAGTTGTTCAAAATACTCCCTGACTGTCCTTTTAATGTCTGTGTGGTCTGTAATGATGTTCCTCTTTTCATTCCTGTTGTAGATAGTTCATATTTTCTCCATTTTTTTTTTTTTTTGGTCTTGTAGGGGTTTATCAATTTTATTAGGCTTTTTAAAGAACCAGCTTGTGAGTTTATTTTCTCTACTGTTTTTCACTTTGTTAATTTTTGCTGTTTATGATTTCCTTCCTTCTTAATTTTTTCTTCTTTTTCTAGTTTGTCAAGGTAAAACCTAACATAAGGGGTTGAAAAATAAAGGACTAGATTGTAAATAAAGGCTTTGTGAGCCATGCAGTCTCTGTTACAACTACCCCACTTTTCCATTGTGGTATGAAGGCGACTTAGACAAAATATGAATGACTGAGTGTGCCCGTGTTCCGATAAAACTTTATTTATAAAAACAGGCAGCAAACTGGACTTAGCCCATGACCATAGTTTACTGGCTCCTGCTTTCGATTATTGATTTAAAACTGTATCCTTTTCAAATAATAAGCATTTGATGCAATAAATTTTCCTGAAAGTTTATAATTTTCCTCATCATCTCTTCTTTGATCTATCAGTTAGTTATAAATGTGTCGTTTAATTCACAAATTGGGGGGTTTCTAGATACTTTACTTTTTGTTGAATTATAATTTAATGCTGTTGTGGTTAGAGAGTATCTTCTGTATGATTTTAAAATTTTTATATTTATTAAATTCTTGGAGAATGTTCTGTGTCGATTTACTTTGTTTTAAAGTATGCTTTTCCTTTTACAATTTTACTTTATTTGAAGTCAATTTACTTTGTTTGAAGCTCTGTTGTTAGGCCATTACATTTAGAATTTTTGTATCTATTTGATGAATTGATACTTTCATCATTATGAAATACTGCTTCTCACCTATAGTAGTACAATTTTCTTTAATTAGAATTTTTTGGTATCAGTTTTGCCATGCCAGCTTTCTTATACTCAGTATTTCTATGTTATACATTGTCAAGCAATCTATATTTTTCTTTATAATTAAAGTGCATGCGTGTTTTTTTTTGTAACCTGCATATAGTTAGTTGTTATATCCCCCCAACCAGTCTGACAGTCTCTGCCTTTTAATTGGATGGTTTTCTTCATTTATATTTAATATAATTGAGTTTTAGTCTCCCACTTTGAATTTTTATTTCTATCCCTCTTGTTCTTTGTTCTATTTTGTTCCTTTTTCTGCTTTCTTCTGGGTAAATTTTGTCTTTTAATAGTCTATTGTTTTCTGTAATTAAGTTTTAGGTATGCATTTTTACGTTATTATCAAGCAGTTGCTGTGGAGATTACAATACATTATTTTAAATGATCACAGGCTACTTCAAGTAATATTCCACTACTTCATAGAAAGTTCAAGAACCTTATATTAGTTACATTCCAATTATTTCCTCCTTTCTGCTGTCATCTTCTGTTTTACTGCTACGTATGTTATAAGCCCCACAATTCATTGCTGTCGTATTGGCTTTAAATAGTTAATAGCCTTTTAATGAAATTTAAGAAAATGTATTTAAATAAAATAAAGGCATTTTACATTGAATCAGGTATTCACCCTTTCTAGTACTCTTCATTTCTACTGATTTCAAAGTTCCCTCTGGTATTATTTCCCTTCTGCCTGAATTACTTTTTTCATCATTTCTTACAGTGCAGGTATACTGGACATGAATTCTCTCAGCTTTTGTCTATCTGAGAATTTCTATGTTTCTCCTTGAATTTGAAGGATATTTTTTTCTGATATAGAGTTCTAGGTTGACTTTTTTTTCTTTCAATGTTTTATAGTTGCCAGTGCATTTTTTTTCTGGTCTTTATTGTTTCTACTGAGAAGGCAGCCATCATTCATATAATTTTTTTCCAATGTATGTACTGTGTCTTTTATCCCTGGTTACTTTTAAGATTTTCTCTGCATTTTTGGTTTTCTGCAGTCTGACCGCAATATGCCTAGGTGAGCTTCTCTTTGTATTTATCCCTCTTGGGGTTCACTAAACTTCCTGGATATGTCGGTTAATATCTTTAATCCTTCTTGGGCCATTCTCAGTCATTTTCACTTCACACATGTCTTCTCTATTCTCTTTCTAAGTTTCCAATTACACATATGTTGGACCATTTGATACTGTGCCACGGATCTCAAATGCCCAATTTTTTTTCTTACTCTTTTTCTATTTGTGTTTTAGTTTGGATGCTTTCTACTGAACCAGCCACTAATTCACTTATTATTTCCTCCTTTATGTTCAGTCTGCTCTTCAGTCAATCTAGTAAATTCTTTTTTTCTGATATTTTATTTTTCATGTCTTGCATTTCCAGTTGATTCTTTGTATAGTTCATATGTCTCTGCTAAATTCCCTATCTTGCCATGCATTTTATCCATCTTTTCTGCTAGATCCTTTAACATTTTTATCATAGTTATTTTGCAGTCCCTGTTTGGTAATTCCAATTTTCTGTTTTATCTCTGTATCATGATTACATTTTTTTGTTGTGGTTTGATATATCTTGTGATTTTTTTTGATTGTATGCTGGACATACAGAAATAGTAAAGACTGTGGTCAATAATGTTTACCTCCAGAAAGGGATACACCCTTTCTTATGTTAGGCTACCAGGGTGGAGGCTGATTCATTCTGATATGTAGTTGTACCCAGTCTGGGGTTTATTGAGTCTTTTTTTCTTTTTTTTTTGAGGAAGATCAGCCCTGACCTAACATCTGCTGCCAATCCTCCTCTTTTTGCTGAGGAAGACTGGCCCTGAGCTAACATCCGTGCCCATCTTCTTCTACTTTATATGTGGGACACCTGCCACAGCATGGCTTGCCAAGCAGTGCCATGTCCGCACCCAGGACCCGAACCAGCAAACCCCAGGACCGCTGAAGTGGAACATGTGAACTTAACCACTGCGCCACTGGGCTGGCCCTTGAGTCTTTTGTTTGATTCAATTTCCCCCTGGCTTCCAGTGATTTGAGTGTAGCATCAGGGATCTGGGTGCTAGTGAGATTATAGCAATCTTTCTGTGCTGCACAAAAAAGTTGCCAGCTTTCAGAAATGTAGGGGATCTTTCCTGATCTACCACCAACCTGCCAGCTTATTGGGTTTCTGGGGAGTTCTCTTTGCTTTCCAGTCCTGCTCTCTGCTTTTAGCCTAGGAGATTTTTCAGCCCTGCTTTCCTGTGTCTGGGTCTTCTGAGAGTTGTAGCTAGAGTCACCATAAGGACTAGAATGCCCTCAAAGGAGACTTGTATTGCATCTATTCTCCTTTCCCCCACTCTTTGACGGTTGAAAGCCTGAAACGTCTTGTGCCTTCTCTCGGTTCTGCCAGCCTGCCTTGGTCTTTCTTAAGCGAAAGTCCAAGTGCATGGGAGAGAGATTTCCCTCATCTCTCCCACCGGCCCCTTCATTCTTTTTGCACAGCAACATTGTCACACCTGAGGAGGGATGATGCCTTCCACGGGGGAATCTTTCTCACCTCTTTCTCTACTCCTCCTTTTGATGCACAATTCCCACCAGATAAAGACCTGTGAGAAAGTATTAGTGGATGAGTGGAAACTGGCTTTGTGGCTGGTTCTCCTTGAAATTCTAATTTCTCATGCCAGCCTCCACATAGCTATGAAAAGATTTTTAGAAATTTGATGCTTTTTCCCCTTCTCTACAGTTTCACTAGAGATGAGGGCAGTGGTGAGTTTCCCATTTGCATAAAGGGGCTCTCACTTTCTGGAGGTTAATTCTTTTGGGGTGTGTGTGTGTGTGTCTTGAGCTCTTTGGTACAGCTTAAGTGACTTGTTTTGGTTTTTTGGGTAAGAGCCACCTTCTCTCATGATTTTCTATTTCTGAAATGGAAGGAAACCCACTGACTTTCTTGTAACTACTAAAATTTCCAGATAAATTGGAGATACAATGCAAAAAAGGTTGATAATGCTGTTCAACCAATGTGGTACATTGATTACAATAATACCTTTGATTATCCATCCATCCCTATATCCAGAACCTTTACAATATGACTTTGTAGCTTCTTTCATAACTAGGTGGAACTTATTTCCCTTCCCCTTAAATCTGGGCTTACCTTGAAAATTACTGTGACTAGCAGAATGTGGTGGAAGTGACAGCATGTCAGTACTGAGACTAGACCTCAACAGAACTTGTATCTTCTGCTTTTTCTCTTGGAACTCTGCCTAGGTGCCATGAGCTAGCCTGATGGACGTAGAGATATGCAGGGCTCAGTTACTCCCTCTACTCCAACCGACAGCCAACCAACCATGAGACATGTAATGCTATCTTTGACCATCTAGCTCCCAATGACTTTGCCAGCTGACTGCAGGCACAAGATGAAATCACCTGAGCATTGTTCAGATCAATAGAACATCCCTGCTCACCAACAGACACCTCAGCAATAACAAATGCTTATTGCTTTAAACCATTGCGTATTGGGGAATTTTGTTACTCAGGAATAGGTAATTGGTACAAGTGATACAACCAAAGTTTCCTTCCTGCGAATGAAGATTGGAATTATCCTCTGCAATAAGGAGGCAGTGACTTTCATCAGCAAAGTCCTTCTGAAGCATCCAGTCATCTGCTGAGATTGGAAGAATACAGAATTACTTTTTTCAGTAGCCTGCATTACAGTCCCACTTGGGGAGAAACTGTTTGTGTTTTGGAAAAATACGGCAGAAACCTTGTTATCTGATATAATTAGACCTGATAGTTGGCTGGTTAATCTAGCAGAAAAATCAGAGTTGCCTGTTAGCCATGAGCTTTCAACATTCTGTGGAGAGCAGGCAGTACATTTTGCAGAGGAGATGGAGAGCGTGGGTCATTTTGATAAGGTGGATTTAGTGGGGGTTGGTTAGGAACATTGCTTCTGTAGCTTATGGCTCCCCTGTTTAAGGAAAGATGTGGAATTGATGTAAATTGATCCAAATCCAAATTGATGTCATTGATCCAAATCACAGATGTGGAAATGATGCCCCTCATTTGCTCGTTAATACAGAAGACTTTACTGTATTTTTCCAAACAAATAAGGATTTATTGAGACCCCTTTGGGAGCTTGATGAAATGAGGAACTGTGTTGTGTTCACCCACTACATCCCAAGTACGAGGGTGCCTGGCACAGATTAGGTACCATCTACTGGTTGAATTTAGAAGTAGAAGGAACTTATATCATTTTATTGAAGCAAGGCACGAATTAATAATTTAAAATCCCGCAACCAGGTTTCTTTTAAGGGGAGACCTACTGCTATTTAGGAAAATGATTTTATATAGACCACTCAGGTTTGGAAGGTGGTGAGCTGGTAAGTCATAGTTAGGAAGGAGATAGTGAAACTAAGAGACTGAAAACTGGCCTGCGTAAGAGATTAACAGTAACTTGGAGTTCTGGTTTGCGTGGAGCAAAGGAAAGCCTAGGATGAGGAAGGAGATAGAAGTTGGGGCTGAGCTAGTGGTCCATGAGAATCCTGTTGGCAGGCAGAGAGATTGAAAGAATTTTAAGACAGCGAGGGGCTTTATTGCTACGTTTTTGGCTGTGCCGTGGTATAAAATCATCTTCATTGCTCCAAATTTTCAGTAAAAGTCTGGTACACTTACAGCCTGGGTTAAGGGAGATCAGTATCCAGTAACAGTGCAGAAATGGACAGAGAGTGAGTTTATCCACAAACTGAATGGTCTCACCTGAATTGTGGGACTCTGAGCTAGAAACGACTAAGTGATTGTGACAACCTTGTCCCAATGTCTCAAGAATCTCCACAGAGATGGCGCTCAATGCTGAGCATATGGTATGTGGCTTAAGCTAATTTCATTTGAATTTCAAAGGAGTGGGTGACTCAGGGAAGCTGGTAAGAGATGGCGTGGTTCTCATTTTAGATATCAAGAAAACAGACCTTTCAGGAGCCTGGCAAACTGATGGGCACGAGATTCGAGGAGTGAGCAAATCTTCTGGAAAAGGGTGCTCCACAGGAAATTTTTACCTTCACGCCTAGTTCTCACAAACGTAACAGGGGGAGTAAGACATATGGAAACACCCTGCAGCTTTTTCTGCTTTAACTTACACTCAAAATATGTTCCGTGGTTTTAAGTATGTGTTTAAAAAAACTGCATATATTTGTTTCTTCCCTGGTTGGAGGTAATGATTGTAGCCCTCTTAATTGATAAAATCTGTGCAAACATCATTTTCTTTTCTCTCTCTCATACTGAAATTTGGATAATAGGAATTTCTAAAGAATATTCCTCAGACTGTCTTTAGCAACATCCCATGATTTTAATATTTTTGTGGTTAGAAAACTTCTTCCTTGCCCGCTTGAGTATCACCCAAGCTTCTCATAACATACGTGTGGAGCAACAGGATGATGCTGGCTACTCGGTCACTCTGGAGAGAGATGGGGGAAAGGTGAGCCTACTTAGGCATCTTCCAAAGAGGTTTAGTCATTGAAGGACCTGGTTATAAAGGTTTGCAGCGTGGGCGTCAGATCAGAGCTGGAGCCCCGGGGTAGAAATATGTCTCACTCCCCGAGCCCCACCTTTGGGATCTGTTTCTTGGAGTAGGTGACTACCTGCCTCCAGGTATCTCGTGATGGAGGAAGCAAGGAGACCCTGGTACATGCCACACCTCCACTTCTGCCCCCCGAATTGAATTGTAGGGGTTGTACCGTTCAGATGGAGACCTTGGCGCTTGGAAGGGAATCCTAAATTCTTGGTCATTGAAAGGTGGTACAGCACTCTAATTCTAGGGTTCAATGCACTTGGGTTCAAATTATGACATCCTTAGTGATTATGTTTCCCCCACTGAGTAGTTATTACTTAACTTTTCCAAGCTTTAACTTCCACATCTGTAAAAAGAGGATAATTAAACATACATTTATCAAGGAATTGTTTTTCTTTAGAAAATTCTATTGATTGCATTCCATTCCATGCTAGAGATTCTGACTTAATTGGTTTGGGCTGCAGCCTGGACTTTGGGGTTTTAAAATATCCCCAAGTGATTATAACATGCAGGAGAGGGAGAGGAGGAGTCGGAGGAGGGTGGGGAGAGAGCATGCCACCTATTGACTGTGTGTCTTTTAGAGCAAGTTACTTAACTTCCCTCCTTTTCAATCTCTTCATCAGAAAAATGGAGATAATAATAGTAGCTACTTAATGGGGTTCTTACAAATACTAAGTTAACATATTTCCAGCACTCAGAAGGGTGTGCACCATACAGACAGGGCTAGTGAAGTGTTTGCTATTATTATCAATGGTTAAAATGATTATAAACAGATCATATATCCTTCTTCACTAGCTTTGGTGTACAAAACGGGATCACTTTTCTTTTGTTTTAAAAGCATTTTATTATAAGTAAAACATATATTCGTAAAAGTGTGGAAGTCACAAGTGGCTGCTTGGTGAACGTTCAGAGGTGGACCCACTACCCAGTTGCACACGTATAACATGACCTAGAAGCCGGGAAGTTTCCTCTGTTCCTCCCCAATCATTCTGTCCTTCAAAGGTCACCATGATTCTGACGTCTACCACATACATTAGTTTTTCCTATCTTGGATTTTTGATAAATGGAGTCATTCTGCACGTGCCCTTTTGGTTCTGATTTCTTACGTTCTACATTTTATCTACAAAATGCATCTATAATTTTGTGTCTCACAGAAGTTTGCTCATTCCAACTGCTGTGTAATATACCATTGTCTGACTCCATCACAATCTGTTTATTTATTTATTATACCACTGAATAATTGGGTGGGTTCCAGTTTGGGGCCATTGTGAATAAGGCCTCTATAAATTTTTTTTTTTTTTTGAGGAAGATCAGCCCTGAGCTAACATCTGCCACCAATCTTCCTCTTTTTGCTGAGGAAGACTGACCCTGAGCTAACATCCGTGCCCATCTTCCTCTACTTTATATGAGGGACGCCTGCCACAGCATGGCTTGATAAGCAGTGCATAGGTCTACACCCAGGCTCTGAACCTGCGAACCCCGGGCTGCCTAAGCAGCGCACATGAACTTAACCACTATGCCACTGTGCCGGCCCCTATACAGATCTTTTGATGGATGTATATGCTCATTTATGTTAAGAATGTTCCTAGGAGTGAAATTCAGGGGTGGAAAAGTCGGTGTATGTTAGGCTTAGTAGATCTTGACTGACAGTTCTCCAAAGTGCTGTGTCCGTGTACACTACCATGAGCAGCGTATGCAAGTGCTTTTTTGCTGATCCTTGTTATTGTGACTTGAATATTAATTGTTCTGGTGGATAACTCACTGTTGCTTTAAGTTGCCCTTCCCTGATAAATGATAATGTGGATCACTTTTCATAAGCTTATTGGATATCCTTTACAGGGCCTGTTCAATTCATCTGCCCATTTAAAAAAATTGAGTTGTCTGTCTCTTATTTATATTGATTTATAGTTCTTTATATATCTAATTATGAGTCCTTTGTTACACATTTGTATCTTCTCCCACTACACAATGTGGCTTACTTTTTAAAATAATGTTCTTTGAGCTGAATTTCTTAATTTTAACAAAATTTATCTATCCCTTCCTTCTTCCTTTATGGTTAGGGCTTTTGTCCTGGTGTTCTGTTTAAGAAATCTTTGCCTCTCTCGGCATCATAAAAATATTCTTGGGGCTGGCCTGGTGGCGTAGTGGTTAAGTTCATGCGCTCCACTTCGGCAGCCCAGGGTTCTCTGGTTCACATCCTGGGCGGGTACCTACGGACCACTCATCAAGCCATGCTGTGGTGGTGTCCCACATAGAAGAACTAGAAGGACTTACAACTAGGATGTACAACTGTGTCTGGGACTTTGGGGAGGAAAAAAAAAGAGGAAGATTGGCAACAGATGTTAGCTCAGGGCCAATCTTCCTCACCAACAAAAAACACACCTTAAAAAATTTTTTTAATTTCCTAATTTTTTGTTACTAGTGAATAGAAATACAATTGTGTTTTATTTATTGACTTTGTATCCAGCATTTTTACTAAAATTACTTATTCTAATATTTATTTGAAGATTCTTTTGCATTTTCTTTCTTTTCTTTTTTTTTTTAAGATTGGCACCTGAGCTAACAACTGTTGCCAATCTTTTTAGTTGTGGGTCCTTCTAGTTGTGGCGCATGGGACGCCACCTCAATGTGACCTGATGAGCAGTGCTATGTCCGCACCCAGGATCCAAACCCTGGGCTGCTGCAGCGGAGTGCGTGAACCTAACCACTCGGCCACGGGGCTGGCCCCTGCATTTTCTATGCATACAACCATGCTGTCTGGGAATAGTGATAGCTTTGTTTCTTCCTTTCCTAATCTATACTTTGTTTTTGCCTTATTGCACTGAAGAAGACCTCTCATGCAATGTTACATAGCAGTAATGACAGCAGACTTCTTTGTCTCCTTCCCAACCTCAGAGAGAAAGCTTTTAATATTTTGCCAATAAATGTTTCCATTATGGTGTTTGTAAATATGTTTTATCCATTTAAAAAAGTTTCCTTCAATTCTTAATTTGCTAAAAAATTTTTTAAAATTATGAATGACTCTTCAATTGTGTCAAATGCATTTTCTGTATTTATTGAGATATTGATTTTTTTCTTTAACATATTATTGTGCTTAATTACATTGATATAGTTTTGCATTATAAGCAAACATTGCTTTCCCAGAATAAATTCAGCTCATGTGTGTGTGTATTTTGCTGAATTTGATTAGCTCATATCGGATTCAGTATTTTTGCACCTATGCTCATGAGAGAGATTGGTCTGAAATTTTTCTTTATTGTAATGTCCTTTATCAGGTTTTTATATTATGAATATTCTGTCAACATAACATGAGTTGGTAAGTGCATTCTCTTTCTCTGTTCTCTGAAAGATTTTGTATAAGATTGATGTTATTTCTTCCTTAAATATTTGGAAGAATTAACCAGTGTGGCTATTTGGGTCTGGAGGGTGTGTGTGTGTGTGCACACTTGTGTGTAAAAGCTTTTAAATTATGGATTCAAGGTTTTAAGAGGTACAAGATTATTCATGTATGCTAATCGTTATGTAGGTTTGGTAAATCGAGTTTTTCATAGAATTCCTTCATTTCACAACAATTTTCACATTTACTGGCTTAAAGTTTTTCAATATGTCCTCTTAGGATCCTTTAATGTTTGTAGAATCATGAGTGATTTTCTCTCTTTTATTCCTAATATTGGTAATTTAGTTTTCTCTCCTTTTTTCTTTGATCAGTCATGCTTGGCATTTATTTATTTATTTTATTTTATTTTTTAAATTTTTTCATTTTTTTAATTGCAGTAACATTAGATTATAACAATACATAGCCTTCAGATGTACATCATAATATATTTCGAATTCTGTGTAGATTACATCATGTTCACCACCCAAAAACTACTTATAGTGCATCCCCTCACATGTGAGCCTAATCACCCCTTTTGCCCTCCCCCTACCCCTATGGTAACCACCAATCCAATCTCCATTGCTATGTGTTTATTTGTCGTTGTTTTTATCTTCTACTTATTTCATTTGTCCTTTTAAAGAATCAATTTTTGGCTTTGCTGATTTTTCTTAGGCACGTTTGTTTTCTATTTCATTACTTTCTTCTATTGTTGTTGTTGTTGTTCTCATCATTATTTTGGGGGGAATTTCATTTCCTGTCTTTTTTCTAGCCTCTTGAGATCGATGCCTATGTACTTGATTTTCACCCTTTCTCCCTTTTAGCCTAGGCATTTAAAGCTGTAAATGTCTCTCTAGGTAGTGCTTTAGTTCCATTATGTCTCTTTCTGGGACATCCGTGAAGGGCAGTGGTGAAAGGAAACCCTCCCAGTGGGCAGAGCTCAGAGCAGTGCACCTGGTTGTTCACTCAGCTTGGAAGGAGAAATGGCCAGACGTGATTATTTACTGATTCACGGGAAATGGCCAATGGTTTGGCTGGATGGTCAGGGACTCAGAAAGAAGAGGATTGGAAATTTGGTGACAAGGAAATTTGGGAAAGAGGTATGTGGATAGACCTCTCTGAATGGGTAAAAAAAGTGAAGATGTTTGTGTCCTATGTGAATGCTAACCAAAGGGCGACCTCAGCCGAGGAGGGTTTTAATACTCAAGTGATGGGTTGACCTGTGCTGTGGATACCAGTCAGACACATTTCCCCAGCCAATGGGCTCGTGACAAAGTGGCTGTGGTGGCAGGGATGGAGGTTATGCATGGATTCAGCAACATGGACTTCTGTTCACCAAGGTGGACCTGGCTATGGCCATTGCTAGGTACCCAATATGCTAGCAGCAGAGACCAACACTGAGCCCTCAACATGGCACCATTTCCTGGGATGATCAGCTAGCTACCTAGTGGCAGTTTGATTGCACTGGACCCCTTCCATCGTGGAAGGGGCAGCATTCTGTTCTTACTGGAGTAGACGTTTACTCTAGATATGGACTTGCCTTCCCGGCACACAATGCTTCTGCCAGGAGTTCCATCCATGAACTTACAGAATGTCTTATTCACCATCATGGTATTGCACACAGTATTGCACTGATTAAGGAACTGACTTCATTATAAATGAAGGACAGCAATGGGCCCATGCTCATGGAATTCACTGGTCTTACCATGTTCCCCACCATCCTGAAGCAGCTGGCTTGAAAAAATAGTAGAATGGCCTTTGAAGACTCAGTTACAGTGCCATCTAGGTGGCAATACCCTGCACGGCTGGGGCAGGGTTCTCCAGAAACCTGTATGTGGTCTGAGTCGGCATCCAATATATGGTACTGCTCCTCCCATAGCTAGGACTCGTGGTTCCAGGAATCAAGGGGTGGCAAGAAGAATGACCCTGGAGGGACTCAGAGATCATCAGGGCCACCACTCCCTGACAGCCCCAGTGGATGCACGTACTTGTCTGGGTTCACAGTCTCACCGCTGGAGAAGAAGTTTGCCTCAGGATGAATCAGGCTTCAAGTCTCCCCTATATTTGATGTAGATGCTATTTAGAGGAGACTTTGGGCCTTAGGCCATAGAGTTGATGTGGGAATGAGTTAAGTCCTTTGGGACTGTTAGGATGGAATGAATGTAGTTTCACACAAGAAGGACATGAATTTGGGAGGTCAGGGGCAGAATATTATGATCTAAATTGTGTCGCCCCAAAACTCATATGATGAAGCCCTGCCCCCCCAATGTGAGTATATTTGGAGATGGGGCCTTTATGGTGGTAAAGTTAAATGACGTCATAAGGGGGGGGCCCCTGATCTCATAGAACCAGGGTCCTTAGAAGAAGAAGGGACAGCAAAGCTCTCTTTCTGCTCACACACAAGGACAGATCTCGTGAGGATGCAGTGAGAAGGCAGCAGTCTGCAAGCCAGGAAGGGAGTCCCCACCAGAAACTGAATCAGCCTGAACCTTGATCTTGGACTTGTAGCCTACAGGGCTGTAAGAAGATAAATTGCTGTTGTGTAAGCCACGCAGTCTGGTGTTCTGTTACAGAAACCTGAGCGTATAAGACAAGCTCTATTCCAAAGTGTAGGCAGGTCATATTTTGATTAACATCTACTTAAATATATTTTCTCATTTTCCTTATGGTTTTTTCTTTGATGTGTTATTTAGTAAGTAAATTGCTTAATTTCCAAACATTTGAGGATTTTCTAATTATCTTTCTGTTATAGATTTCTAGTTTAACTTTACTGTTGACAGAGAACATATTCTGTATGATTTTTGTTGAGACTTGATTTTTTATCTATTTTTTTTTTGTCTTTCTCTCCCCAAAGCCCCCCAGTACGTAGTTGTATATTCTAGTTGTAGGTCCTTATGGCTGTGCTTATGTGGGACACCACCTCAGCATGGCTTGATGAGTGGTGCCGTGTCCGCTCCCAGGATCCCAATTGACAAAACCCTGGGCCACCAAGGCGGAGACTGCAAACTTAATCACTTGGCCATGGGGCTGGCCCTTGATCTATTTTTATAAACTGCCCATGTGTACTTGAAAAATATATGTATTCTGAGGTTATTTGGTGTAGTGATTTATAAATGCCAATAATGTCAAATTGCTTGACGGTGTTTTTCAAAATATCTATAGCTATACCGTTTTTCTGTCTGCTTTTTCTATCTGTTTACTAAAAGGGGTGTACTTTGTATAGCTCTTTTTTTTTTATGTCAACTTTTGCTTCATATATTTTGAGACTAGGTTATTAGGCACACGCAAATTTAGCTTTCTTGCGGATTAACCCTTTCATCATTATGAAGTGTTCTTTAATATGTTTCTTGCTGTAAAGTCCGCTTTGTCTGATATTATTATAGCTACACTGGCTTCAGGGTATCTCTGGTATATTTTTTCTATCCTTTTACTTTCATCATTTATACATCTTCACATCATAGATCTGTCTCTTATAAGCAGCATATAGTTAGTTCTTTTTATTCAAGTTGACAATCTCTTTTTGAATTGGTGTATTTGGTCCATTTAAATTTAATACTAACGACTGAAATATTTACATTTAAGTACGCCATCATATTTTTGTTCCGCTGATTTACGTTTTCTTTTAGATTCATTAATGATTTGTTATTCATCCCTTTTGCCCATTTTTTTTTTAGCTTATTAGCATGCATTCTCTTATTTTTCTTTTAGGAGTTTCAGTAGAAATTACAATCTGTCTCGTTGACTTATTAAGGTCTACTTTATGCTACCATTTTTTCCTCTCTACCAGAAAAGCTAGATTTACATCAGTTTACTTCTATTTAACCTCTCCTACCTCTTGTGTAATGTTATCATATATTTTAATTCTAAGAATGTGTTATACTACGTGACATACTATCAATGTTTTAGCAATCAATATTCATTTAGATTTACTCACATAAATCCTTTCCAGTAATCTTTATTCCTTCCTCTATTGCCATAATCTTCTCTAGGATCAGTCTTTCTACGTGAAGAGCTCCCTTTAGCACTTCCTCTAATACTAGTCTGCTGTAATTTGCTCTCTTAGTTTTTATATGTAGAAAATTTTTTTATTCTGCATTCGCTTTAGAGGGATATTTGTGTTGGGTATAGATCTCTAGGTTGACAGTTATTTTCTGTCTACATTTTAAAGATAAAACTTCATTGTCTTTTATTTTCTATCATTTCAGTTGAGAAATCTGCTGTATATTCTTTGGAAACTATAATACCTTTTCTGTCCCCTGGCTGCTTTTTCCAGGCTTTTCTTCATCTTTGGTTTGCAACAATGTGCCTAGATATTTTTTTGTATATATATTCATTTTCTCTCAGTGTTTGTAGAACTTCTTGAATCTATGGAATGATCCTCTATCAGTTTTGGAAAATTTCAAATCTTATCCTTTCAAATATTTATGTCCTATCTTTTCTATTCTCTCCTTCTGAGACTCTAATTACACATGTTACACTATTTCCTCATGTCCTATGGGTTGTTTCCCATATTTTCCTCTTCTGTGCCTCAATTTGGATGCATTTTACTTATTTACCTTCCATTTCACTAATCTTCCTTGCTCTGTTTTATCTTCTGCTAAAACTGCTACTGAATTATAAATGAGTTACTGCATTTTTTAATTTTAGAATTTCCATTTGTTCTTTTTTTATAGATTCTAATTCTAATATAAATTCTCCATATTTCTCTGTTTTTGGACCTAATCATATATATGATAACTCAATATCTGGATCATTTCTGAAATAGTTTCTGTTGTCTGATAATTTTTTGTTGAATGCTGGGTATTTTGTATGGAATTCGTATAGAAGCTCTGTATAATATTATCTTCTGCTACAGGCATTTAATATTCTTCTCACAGCCAGGAGGAGCACAAGCAGGTCACCTTGATTTAGTGGAGGCTGGGTTTCAGGTCTTATGAGTCCTGGCTCTGTTCCCAGCTTGACCATACTCCTAAGGTGTGATGCTTAGAGCAAGGGCATTGCCCATTGGAGGTTTCAACTCAAATCTACTTTTTTTTCCACCTCTAGCCATCACCTACTCTCTTTGGCATCCTTAGACCTCCAAATTTTGTCTCTGCAACCCTAACGTTTTAGCTTCTTAGCACATGCGTTGTTCTTAGATTCTCAACGTCTTGTTCAACGTGTGTGCATCTTGGAAGCTTGCAAATGGCTTTGATGGAATATTGTATGTAGAATTTTTGGCTCACTTCTCACAAATTCCTTGTTCCTCTGGGATATTTGATCCTAGAAAGTCCTCAAAGGTTTGGAATTAAGCAATATACTTATTAAATAACACATGCATTGGTTGTCCTGAACTTCAATTTTGGTTCCCAGCTTTGTAGGATAGCTGCAAGTCCTAGGTTGCTGCTTTCTATTTGACCTCTGTGCCTGGTACTCTGACATTCCTCAAGGGGAAAAAATCACTGGCCAGTATGGGGATCACCCCAATATTGTCCTCATCTCTCCATGATCTTTCCCCATCAATTCCTGGCTGCCTTGATTGCCTTTCAATGCTTTCAAACAATCTTCTTTGGGGGGTGCAAGTATTTGAACCAGTTTTTACAGTTATTATTGGCAGAAGATTTAGTGTGATATATGCCACTGTCATAGCCAAAAGTAGAAGCTGGGTCACATTTCTTTTATTATTTAAATTTCATGTCTCTGAAATATTGTGAAAATGTCTTTTTTCCTTACCAGAGTCCTTTCTCCTAAGGTAATTCTAGTAATGTTAGAATGCTTACACTCTTCAAGGAGGCAAATTTGCTTACCATTCCTGTGGAAAGAAAAAGAAAAACAAAATTCCTGCTCAGTTGGCCGAGGAATTGTGTTGTTTCTGGTTTGGGTAGTTGTCATCTTTATATGGTCACTCTTGAAACACCAGGTTTTCTGGCTATGCTGGTGTAATCCTTAAATTCTAGCATAAAACCAGCAATGACCTGGGATTACACTGCTGCCAAAAAACCAATGACTCAGTTTATCTTCCTACTGACTAAAATCACTTGAGTAACATATTGTTCCAATTGATGTCCTCTCTGGGTGCAGGTAAGGAAGAGGAATTATATATTTTCAATGACAAATTCCGGTACAGCCCCTCTGTGCCCCCATGTTCCTAGGCTCCTAAAGCTCTTTAATATACAGATCTTATAGTTTAGATGTCTACATGCACGCAATACACACACACACCTCTCTCACTGCCTCTCTCTCTTGCAATCATTTTCCCAGGCAAACCACACTCTCAGGAAAGCTGGATCTAGGAGAATTTCCATCCTTAGCCACACATGATGCCTATAATCAGCTCTCCTTATCAGCCTCAATGTCCTGGCCTTAAGAACAGAGAAACTCTACACTCTTTCAGTCTCCAGGCCCACTGCTTTTACCCGTCTTAGGATGAATGACATCTCACGAGATGTCCAATTTATATACCTGTGTAGGTTTACTCCTTTTCCCCTTTTATTTTAAGCAAACAGCTAATGTTTTACAATTTATTTCCTCTACCTTCCCTCACACTTTAACACTCTATCTTTTACTATATGGGAATAAATAGATCTATCTCATTCTTGCACAAATTTTCACAGTATTAATTGATTGACCTTGGCTTTCATCATCTCCCTAGCCACTAGGAAAAGCAAGTGCGTTTCTCTCTTAGCTCTACCAATTTTATGACCATAAAGAACATGTATCTCGACTACCCAACCCTGGTTGGGAATTTGAAATTCTGGGGTTAAGAAAAAAGTAACCTAAAAGGCAGTTCCATATAACGGGAGAGAGTTCTGGTTTTGAAGTCGACAGTTATTTCAGTTGATTCTCCGGATTTATACCCTTACTAGTTGACATACCCAAAGGGTGACCTTGACCTTGAGTTACTGAAGACCTCGTTTCATAGTCTGTATAGTGAGGTTAGTGTGCTTACCTTGCCGCACTTCTGTGAGCAATAAATGTCTGGGTCTGGAACATATGTGTTAGTAGTGGAATATGAGAAGCAGGGAAAATATCCACACCAGGCTTGGCTTCATCTGAAGAGCTATTTCTTTGGTAGGCATCAAGGTGATTATTGTGAGAAAAGTTAATTCTTGGGGCCAGAAGACCGCCATCCTAAGTGTTATACTAAGCATCTAGATGACATTGGATTCTCACTGAGCTTTAATTTCCTCATCTGTAAAATTCCGACAATAATACCTGCCTCAAAGGGCTGTCAGAAAGATCAAAACGAAATAGAATCCAAGGGAGTATTTTGTAAACCCTAAATTACAATGCAGATGTAAGATGTCATCTACAACTCCCCACTCTAGTCATACCACAGAAAGAATAGGAACAGCCTTGGCAAATGGTCTTGAATATCTTTTTGGCACCATGTGGTATGCTTTCTCAGGAAATCTTACCAAAATAGACAGAAATATAATAAAACTCCTGATTTTCATAATTTTGCATTATATTAGAGTCATTATTTCAAGAGACTCTTTCACATTTTGGGAGAGGTCTTGAGGTTCTTATAATGGATGAGATATTTTCCCCATACTTTGTTCCCTCACTTTGCAAAATGTTGACAATTATAGCTATTTCATGCTTTAAAGTGAGATTGAGAATTTAGATGGCTTCTGATAAAGCTGTGTTAGTATTAAGAAGGAGAAAGAGGAGAAGAACAGCAACAACAGTATTTGGGTTGTTATTCCGTGTCAGGCATTGCTCTAACAACTTTACACAGACTCATTTAATCCTCACAGCTCTTTGGAAGGTACCATTCTCCTTCTTTTAAAGATGAGGAAACTGAGGCACTGAGAGGTTTCGTTGCCTAAATTCTCATGGGTTGAAGGTGGAAGAGCTAGTATTTAATGGCACATAGATTTATTTAGAGTCTATGATCTTGGAAACAGGATTACTTGAGCTTGATTAAATAAAAACATAAGGATATATTATAAAATCATAGAATAGCTCATTGAAATCAAGAGTAAGAAAGTAGATGAACCTTAAGAAGAGGAACTAGAAGAGGAGCCATTAAGTCAATCCATCAACATGTCTGATTCTCTTTCTTTTCCTTCATCTCCACTTCTTTTGGTGGATTTGCATCCTTCTCTCTCTCACCTTGCAAACCAGCTTTCTCAACTTCTGCATCTATTTAGTAGACTACGGCTGGCTCATAACCATAGGTTGTGTTATTTCCATTCCAGCCACTTGGAGATTGACTTGTGGCTACAATCCCAGCTTCAATTGTCTGAGAGAGACTTGATTGGTCCAGGCTACTCATTGTCAATTGCCCTGAAGTGTGGAACGGGGACGGAATATCACAATACAAGTAGCATTCCTGGAAATCTAACCCTTTATGGAGGCAAGGGTAGGTCCAAGAGAAGAGAGGATTATTAGTTCACTGGCTGGCCCCACTAGATATCCATTCAGTAGGCACTTAGTGGCAAATATTTTATTTTTAAAATAATTGACATTGTGCACTTTCTATGAATTTTAATAGATGTATAGATTTTTGTAGCCACCATCATAATCAAGATAGAAGATAGTCCCCAAAACTCTCATGCCATCCCTTTGTTATCATACCCCGACCTTTAATCCCCAGCAAAGAGTGATTTGTTCTTCATCATTATAATTACAACAAAGGCTTTCTTGAGTGATTCCTGGATCCCCAACAATGTGTCCAGGTAGGGGTCCTCGTCCAAGATGAGGCTGAAATTTTTCTCATAGTTGTGGCATTGGTGTATATCAGTACACTCAAACATGTGCTCCCCAGATATTAGTTCATGACATGTAATCATGATTTAACAATCTCCACTCCCAACACGATTTAAATATAGGGCCAACAGTATTACTGGTTATCTCAGTGTTTAGGAATTAAATTATTCAATCAATATTGATTCCATGCCTATCAGGTGCTTGATAATATTCAAGGGAAAAATTAGCGTAAGTAACAGACAAAAATCCCTGTCCTCATGTAGCTTACATTATAGAGGAGTCACAGTCTAATATGGAAATAATATATAACAAACACGAAGTCATTTATGTCACACAGAAGCTAGTTTCCATGTTGCTGCCCTATTACTTATGGGTCTTGTCTTGAGTCCTCTTCCCCAGGGGCTCAGGTCTAGACATGTTCAGTCCTTCCAAAACTCAAGGTAGGTCCTCAATACCGCACTTAGTTCCTTGGCTCATGAGAAAGAAAAATTGTCCCAAACCTGGTTTGAGACAGAAGTTTGTTCATGATGTAATTCACAACCTCTCCCTAGGAAGGAAATTAAGATTTGTGATGAAATGCTCAAGCCGTTTTACATTAAACTTTAATGAGATTAAGACTTCTTCTGGGAAACTACCTACCCCTCTACTTAGTGGACTGTCAGTCAAGGGTTTAATGATCTTCTTAACCAGACGTTCTTTTTACAAGTATCGAGTTGAACAATGATTATCTTTCTTTCCTCTTCCTATAAAACCTCTCTTCCAAGGTCAAACAAAGGCTCTTTTTTTTGCCACAAGTTTGTAATAAAATGTTGATCTATGCTCATAATTAAATTTTAAACCTTGTTTTTAATCCACTGCTCATTCTCAGAGCCCTCTGCCAAAAATAAAAGAGACGTGGCCTGTACTGTAGTTATGAAAGGTGTTACCATTGGGGAAAACTGGGTGAGGGGCATACAAGATTTCTCTATATTGTTTCTTACAAATGCATGTGACTCTACAATGATCTCAAAATAAAAACTTAAAAAAAGAGAAGAGGGGCCATCTTTGCTTTCTCTGCTCTTCCTCATCCATTTCCTCTGTGCTTCCATGGCATTTTCCTTAGCTGTCTAGAGAGTCGCTTCTGCTTTCCAATAGGGCCTCTCTTCCTGTGGGTCCTCCTACTCCTCCCCATCTCTATGGTATTTCTTACATATTATAGCTATGTTATATACCCATCTCTATGCTTGTATTATCCCGTGATTAAGTTTTACAGCCATAAAAGATAAAAGTTGTGCTTTGTGCCTGTCTTTTCCACATAGCAGGTGCTCATAAAATGTTTGTTGAGTTAAATTAAATTTTTAAGCACCTGACACTCTTGATATCTGTTTAGAGAACTTTAGCTCTAAGCTAACACCTAGGGTCGGAGAATGAGGTGGACCTGCAGGGTCCCTTGGTTGCTTTTAGGTAAGGAGAGTCGACTGTGCTTCTCAAGCTTGACTATATATTGGAATTGCCTGCCTGGCTCTCAAGACATCCCCACGCCCGGAACTCACCCCCAGCAACGATCATTTAATGGGTCTAAAGTGGACACAGCATCAGTATTTTACAAAGCTCCCTGGTCTAGTCTAACGTGCAGCCAGGTTTGAGGACCACTGGTCTAGAGCAATAACTTCCAAAGTCTTCTTTTTCCGCGCCTAATAAACTCGAGGGAGAAAACACATTTCCTACCACTAAAAGTGACTGACCACAGCAAGGATTTTCATCTGGAAACGGGGATGGGAAGTGACTAAAAAAGGGATGGGTAGTTCCAAAAAAGTTCCCTGGGGATTCCAAGGTGCCCTCTTAAGAAGACCCTCCTTTACTCCCTGCCCACATCCCTCACTACTGTCAGAGTTTCTGGAACACATTTATTCCACAAGGACTGACTAATCTCCACTCTTTACAAGAGGCATCATAGTGTTGTGGTTAAGAACACAGATCCTGAAGTCAGGGCTTGGATTCAAGCCACTTAATAACCAAGCCAGTCTATTACTGCAGTTCCCTGTGCCTCAGTTTCCTCGTTTGTAAAATATGATAGTGATAAAACCCATCTCACAGGATTGTTGTCAGGATTAGATGACAATTCATGGAAAGTACTTTGACTATGACGTGCCTATGGTAAGTAGGCAATACGTGTAAATGTTATCTTCTTTTTCCCCTTCTCCTCCTTCTTCTCATTATTCTTATTATTTTTCCAGGTGTCATGATAAGTGCTGTGAGGTAGCGGTGAATCAGATTGACTCGACTCTTGCCCTCATGGAGTTCACTAGGGGAAGCAGGAGTTAAATAACAGCATACAGCATGATTGCACATCAATGTTCAATGGCCCTTGTACCGAAAGATGGAATGAAGAGTTTAGTTCTCAGAATGCCACCTTGTACAACCCTGTTGTTATCCTGGTCATGGTGGTTGTGATTAAAGCATCCTGCATTCGATAGTTGGTTTCCACAGAATTCTAAAGCTCTCAGGTTTGCAACCTTTCTTTGCTTCTCATCAGGGAAGAGCAGAAGAGGGGGTTGATTGGGACATTCAGCCTTTCCCAGTGTGGGTTCGGCTGGCACGCCGGGAGCCCCAACCGAGTCCCCTCTGTTAAGTCCAAGCTGGGGGCCTCGCTGCTGTGTCTACTTTCTGTCATTAACTCAGCACGACACACTGTGCCATTAAACCACTATACTTCATCCCCAGCAAAGCACCTTGGAATCCCAGGGCGTGATTAGTTGGCATATAAATTGAAGTTGTTGCTCCTTCGTCGTAAGACGAGGGCGTGGAAGAACGTTTGGAATGCCGTGAAATAGACACCCAGTGGGTCTCATTCTTCACAAGCGTGGCACAGTGTTAAATTTTTCAGAGCGCTGTGCCTCTCTGTGCAGTCAACTTGGGTTTTTCTCTCCGAATTTATTGAGAGTATAGAATCACAGAGGGTGATTAACATAAATTTCAACCTCTGTTTCTGCCTGTTGTTGCCTCATAAGTTGTATGAAAACTTTTTTTTTTAATACCCACTCAAACTAGTTGGTTTTGAATTTTGACTATGCTACTTACTTGGGTCGCCCTGAGTCTATGTCCTCAGTTTTCCTACTTATCCAATGAGGATGACGATAGCACCTATTTCAGAGGGTTGTTTTAGGACTAAAAGAATTAATAAATATAAATACAAGGGCTCTGAATAGTTGTTGGCACATTGTAAGCCCTCAATAACTGCTATCTATTGCTCTTATTTTAATACAAATGTGATCATTAGCTAGATCTTTATAATTACTTTTAGAGAAACGTGTTGGGAACTAATATTTATTGAGCGAAACACCGTGATACCTTTATGTAAAATGCCCCTTTCAGTTCAATTGTACAGAGAAGGAAAGTGAGTCTTGGAAGTGTAAAGTGACTACTTCAATGTCAGAACCACCCAGAATAAAGGACAGCTGAGACTTTGAACTCACACATACCCGACTTCCCAAGTCCACAACTTTGTCCGTTTGTGATGCTCACCATGAAAACACGATTCTAGGCCCTCTCAGTGCTGTTGCGTCCAAGACCCGTGGGTTCACCATGGGGAGAAGCCACACTCCATCCTTCTGGCAGTTGAAACCTTGAAAAAAGTTGATACATGGTGCATGTTCACATTTATCTTCCCAGCGTTACTTCAACCATGTCTAATAATGATATCACATTAAGTGTTTATTACCCTAATTTTACCGGTCTCCCTAAATGAAGCTCACAGAGGGCTCTTGTGGAACAGTTACTGGAAATTTCCCCAACATCAAAGTTTCTTTCCAAAATGAAATTTTTTTTAGTAATGTATCATAGAGGTTCATCTGTCAGCTCTATAGCCAGTCAATTTCCAAGTATTATTGGTCTTTCTTCCCAAGTACTCCTTGAGTTTACGTTCCTTCTTGCTCCAGCCAAGTCATTCTTCATGTTGAAGCAAGAGTGATTTTTCGAAAATGCTAAACTACTGTCATGAGCCCTGCCTGGATCCTTCAATGGCTCCCCATTGCTCTTAGAGTAGAGCCCATCCTAATCTGGTCCTGCCTGCACGTTCCAGCATTCCGGTGTGTTCCAGGTAAGCAGTGCAGCATAGGCAAAGGGCTCTGGCAGCGTTTCCAGAACCTTCACATGCCTCTCCTCTGCTACTCTCCTAGGTCCAGTCACACCAGCTTCCATCATCGCTCCAGCCTTGGAGCCTTGGCTTATACCATTTTCTTTGCCTGGAACACATTTCCACTTCCCACTTCTTAACTGGTTCTTGTCCATTAGTGTTCAGCTCAAACGCTATTTCCTCAAGAAAACTTTCTCTGATCACCCAGGTTAGGGAGAGTTCCCCCATATTTCTATGCAAAGTGCTCTGTAGCTTTTCTTTGAAGCACTTGTCATGAGAGTAATTGAATATCTAAGTGTATAAGACCTTGTTTGATCTCTCCCACCAGCACAGAAACCCTGCACAGACGGACATTATGGCTTTCTTCTTCTCTCCTGCCTATATTCCCATCCCCTTGTAGAGTCGGTCTTGGATAAATAATTTGTTGACTGAATAAATAAACCCGACGGGCAGACTGATTTTTTTCTCCCCTAAAAGAGGCTGTGATCTGATTGATAAGCTTTCCTCCCTTAAGTCAAAGCAGGATTCCAGAAGTGTCTACTTTTTAAGCAGGCTTGATCTCATTGCAACATATATTTGGTGGTGGTGGTGGGGAATCCCATGAAAGCATGCTGTGCAGCTCGGTCACTAAGTATGGCTATCATCACCCAGGACTAGAGTTATGTGCGGTGACCTTTCCGGCTGAATCTCTGCTTCAGGCCAGCTTCTCCAATATGATTATCTTGCTTTAATATGTGCGTGATCTGCCTCTAACAAATTGCCTTAATAATGGCTGTCTCCAGCTGAACAAACCCATAAAGGAGGCATTTTTCCTTGGCTAGTGTAACGGAATAGACCAACGCCATGATTGGAAGAGCCAGAAGCAGAGTGACATTGACTGTTCTTTCTTCCCAGAGTTTGCCTTTCTTGAATTCTTTCCTCTTTTTAGGTGATTAAGCTCGTTTTTCTTGCATCCCATTTCTTGAACCATCTGACAGTAGTCTTGGCCTCTAAAATACGTAGGGACAATGAGCTCATTCATCCCCCGCTTACAACCCTTCCCTTCACCATTGCTGCAGTCACACTTGGGTGCTCCAGCCACTAAGAGCAGATTCATCAATGACTATAAGTACAGGCGCTAATGTCCACATCATTCATCCACTGTGATGGTTGAAAAATGCCTTTAGCTTGAAAGCCATCATCCTGGGTGGATGCCCAGTGGAATTAACTTATGATTCCTTGTCATTTCTGGCCTAATGTCAGAAGAGTAGCTTTAAGAAGACCTGGTGGGATTAAAAACAAAGACAGATCTGGAAGCTTTAATGGCAGTATCTCCTGACACTTGTAAAACTCAGGAATAAGGAAAAGGAGGCAGAAGGAAAAAATAGCAACTAGAATTTAAAAAAAAAAAAATCTAGGTGCAGAAACCAATACTTGCTTACAGAACTGAAATTCCTGATATTTAGAGAGTTGTGATAATATGATGTTCTGACATACCCATTTCTTCACAGAGCATCAAGAGCAGTTAAGACCAGCTTTCTGCTTGGGTCAAATCTGGCAAAGTTGCTCATCTTGGCCCCCTGGGTTTTGAGAATGGATTGTGAAGTTCCTTCCTAGAGGGAGGCAGCTATGTCTGCTATTCACCATTCCCACTGAGGTTAAGAAGTCACGATAATATCATAATAATACTTATTGAGCACTTATTAGGTGCCGGGAACTCAATGCATTTTGCGTCATCCCATTCAGTTCTCAAAAAACCCTGTGAAGTAGGTTTAATTATTAACCCCATTTTACCGAAGAGGAGTCTGAAGTTCAGAGCGGTTCCGTAACTTCCCCGTGGGCACATTCTAGTGAATGGTAGAGGCAAAGTTTTGATCCATGTTTGACAAATTCCACATCCAAGCTTTTAAGCACTTCCTGTATGCCTTTACTTAGGAAAGAATTATAAAGGTGGCAAATAATAAATCAACCCCATTTAGTCAGAGTAGGACTCCATTCTGACCTCCCTAATCCTCTCTTTCTAAATAAATCTATGGCTGGGAGATAAAAGAACCTCCTTCCCTGGGGTAATTTCTTGTTCCCTATCAGCTAAAAGAATGAATCAGAGGGATAGTGTTTAGTGTCCAGCGCTGAAATCCTCTACAGTTCCTGGTGAGTGTTAGATCATAAGCTGGGGATAGTTTTCTCTCTCTGGAATTCAAGGTTGGAGTTCATGAGCTGTACAAAGGAGTAAAAGTATGACAGCCTCCCTTGTGGAACTGGTTATTTAAAGGATTTTCTTTCTTTCTTAACACTGTTGGATATTATGCAAAACTCCTTCTAAAAGAGTTTCCCAATAAAATAAGCTGCCTGTGTCCATCTAATGAGATTAGTTAAAAAAAATACTATGGCAATGAGTCTGCGTGGCCTCAGACCCTCTGAGAACAAACTCACCATTAGCAAAAACTGCTAGGAGAGAAGGAAGCCTGGGCTGTGATATATTAAATTAACCACTAGAGGGGCTGCCTGGGGAGTTCAAGCAAAGCGCATTGCTAAACGTAAAGCTAAATAATTTAAACGTGTGTGCCCCTAATGAAAATCAGGTTTCTTGACTTGAGCCTCCTTCCAAGAATGGAAAGGTAAAAATGTGATAATAATTTTTAAACATGTTCACTCTACCTTTATCACTAAAGCATTCATTTAAAATAAAATTCTTAGGAGTTGCAACGAATGAATACTGTAGTCGTTTATGGGTGGCAATGCTGCACACGTGGTCTGAGGTAGCACCAGTGCAGGTGATAGACAACCCTCTCTGAACTGGCCAATCCATAGGACAATTTATTGGATCACACACCTCAATAGTTAAGGGCTTGTTCAGGCTTCCAGTATAATATGATCCTGGGTTGAAGTGATATAATAAGAACCAATCACTTTCCATCTCTCTTCTTTGTATTGACCCCAAGTCCAACAGAAAAGTAAAATGTGTGACCTTGTGGTGGACTTCTCAAAGTCCTAAGATTGCAACTCATTGGTTCTGACTGTGCCACATGCCCAGCCTGAAGCAATTATGATGGCCAGGTGGATGTGATGGTCATGCTTCTATCACATTGTCACACTTGAAGCTGGACATCCCCAAAAGCTGTGGACTAAGAATGGGAGAGGGAAAATAATCAGAGTACTATTTCCAGAAGAGGCAGGAATGGATACTAGGGGGCGAAAATGAACAAAACAACAACAAAAACAAAAAAGTCCATTAGAACCAACAGGGTAAGAGAGGGTTATGCTTATAAATAATATGATGTTTAGATCTGAAGAGACCACCCAGAGGTTGAGGCATTCACGCAGGAGTGTTTGGAGGATGTAGGTAGAAAATCCTAAAGAATTCACATGCAAAGATGTATTAGAACTAATAACTGAGTCGGGCAAGGTTACAAGATATAAGAACAATATACAAAAATCAATTGTTTTTATATACACTAGCAGTGAAGAACCCAAAAAGAAATTAAGAAACCAATCCCACTTACTAAAGCATAAAAAAGAATAAAATACTTAGAAGTACATTTAACAAAGGAATGATAAGACTTATGCACTGAAAACTAAAAAACGTCCTTGAAAGAAATTGAAGAAGATCTAAATAAGCGGAAATACATCTTACGTTCATGAATTGGAAGACTTACTATTATGAAGATGTCAATATTCCCCAAATTGATCTGGAGATTCAGTGCAATCTGTATCAGAATCCCGGCTGCCTTTTCTGTATAATTTGACAAGCTGCTCTGAAAATTCATATGGAAATGCCAGGGACCCAGAATAGCCCAAAATGTTCTTTAAAAAAAAAAAAAAAAGAACAAAGTTGGAGGACTGAGGATTTCCTATTTCAAACCTTTGTACAGAGCTATAGTAATCAAGACAGTGTGGTACTGGCATAAGGATAGACGTATAAATCAGTGGAAGATCATTGAGAGTCCAGAAACAAAGCCTTACATTTTCGACAATGTTACCAAGACAGTTCAATGGGGGAAAGAATGGTCTTTTCAACAAATCTTGCTGGGATAGCTGGATCTCCACATACAAAAGAAGGAAGTTGGATCCCCACCTCACATCATACACAAAAAGTGACTGAAAATAGATCATAGATCTAAATCTAAGAGCTAAAACTATAAAACTCTTAGAACAAAATATAGGAATAAGTCTTTACTACCTAGTATTAGGCAACAGTTTCTTGGATATGACACCAAAAGCGTAAGCAGCAAAAGATAAAATAGATTAGACTGCATCAAAATTTTAAACTTTTGTGTTTCAAAGAACACTATCAAGAAAGTGAAAAGACAACTCACAGAATGGGAGAATATATTTGCAAACAATATATCTGATAAGAGACTTGTATCCAGAATATATAAAGCACTCTTAGAACTCAATGATAAAAAGACAAATAACCTAATTTAAAAATGAGAAAAGAATTTGAATAGATACTTTTCCAAAGAAGATACACAAATGGCCAATAGGCATGTGAAAAGATGCTCAATATCATTAGTTGTTAGGGAAATACAAATCAAACCCACAATGAGATACCATTTCACACTACTAGGATGACTATAATGAAAAAAGACAGACAATAATAAGTGTTGTCTAGGATATGGGGAAAGTGGAAGCCCCATACATTGTTGGTGGGAATATAAAATGGTGCAGTCATTGTGGACAACAGTTTGGCAGTTCCTCAAAAGTTAAACATAGATTTATCACATGACTCAGAAACTCCATGTTAGGTATTTACCCACAAAAGCTGAAAACATATGTCCACATAAAACTTGCATGTGAATGGTTGTGGTATGTTATTCGTGACAGCAAAAAAGTGGAAACAACCTAAACGTCCATCCATTGATGAATGAATAAACAAAAGGTGGTATATCCATACAGTGGAATATTATTCAGCCATAAAAACGAACGAAGCACTGATTTGTACTACAACATAGATGAACGTTGAAAACATTATGGAAAGCGAAAGAAGTCAGACACAAAAGGCCACATATCGTATGATTCTCTTTATGTATAATATCCAGAATAGGAAAATTGGTAGAGACGGAAAATAGATTCGTTGCCAGGGGTTGAGGTAGGGGGAATGAGAAGTGACTGCTAATGTAAATAGGGTTTCTTTTGGGGGTGAGGAAAATATTCTGGAACTGGATATTGGGGATGGTTGCACAATTCTGTGAATACGCTAAAAACTATTGACTTGTACACTTTAAATGAGTGAATTGTGTGATATGTGAATTATATGTCCATAAAGCTGTTACGAAAAAAGAAAACATGTTTGGAGGAGAGTCTGATTAGCTCAATCCAGTGCTGATGAGTTCAAATGAGTTTGGCAGACAGTTTCGAGTCAAACCCTGTCTCTACTTCTGAAGCTCAGTTATATTGTCTATAAAATGGAGAGCAGGAGAAATAACATCAATATTGATAGAGTATTGTGCAGATTAAATGAGGTAGTGTATATATAGTTCCTGGAACACTACAAGTGGCCCAAAATGGAATCCAATAATAGAGCAAAGCAGGATTCTGAATGTAGTCAAATAAAGGATGGCTTACCATTTTTAGAAATGAGATTTGGAGAAAAGCTAAGCATTTTCGGTGATACATGGCTCCTGGCCTCGAGTATGTCACAGGCGACAGAGCCAAGGGAGCGATGGCCTTCTCCAGCTGATCCCCAGCTCCCGTTTCTCTGTACTCATCTGCAGTCAAGGCCATAATAGGCTTGACAGGGAGACAGGACAAATTTCCCCAGCATTGTGGGGCATCTAGTCACTGGCTCAAGGGCTGAGCCAAGACGTGAACCACAGCCATAGGTCTGCCTTCCTGTCCTTTCCTCCAGTGGTCCCTTTCATGTCACAGCAAAGACTGCTTCCTTGCATTGCTCATGGGGGAGAAACGAAAGACTTGATGGGCCCTGGTCCCTATGCCCCACTCACCTCAGTACAGCTCAGACCTGGAACTGTGGACTCCGCAGAGATGAGAAAGTGCAGGTGAACAGCAGGGTCAAGAAAGGACAGGAAGGAAGGCTAGCTGGGTCTGGATGGTTCCCTCGAGGCCATATCTTTAAACCAAAATTTATTTGACATTTCCTACAGCATCTTATTGATTCTAAAATTTACCGTTAATTTAATGACAACTTTTGAGGTGAGGGTATGGGGTGGAAGGAGAAATACTGTTAAATTGTAGACAATTTTATTGCACTCATCCAAAATAGCTTAAATTTGTCTTTAAAATTTGATTCCGCTTTCTCTCAAAATCACATCTAATTTTGAGTCAAGCCTTTTCACATTCTGAATCCTAAAACTCTCCTGAATGCCTTTGGACTGCAGGCGTTCCCACAGAGTCATCCTGATGTGCTGCTCTTTATCGCGACCCATGTTGCCTGCCCTCTTTCGTGTTCTTAGGATTGATAATACAATTTTGAGTCAAACCAAAGAATACTGGGTTCTCATCTACAGCTTCTGTTCGGTCAGACTTGTAATCCTTTAATTTAATTAGATGCTGAAGAAGTTAAAGGGTTTCTCTGAAAAGTCATTGGAAGCTTTGTGACAAATAGACATACTGCCCCTGCCTAGTCCTTCACGGCCCATGAATCAATTAAGACCAACCTCTCCTGGCTTTGGAAATTCCGTGATTTATTATGCCAAGATATTTGGCTAAGTTAGCACATGCCCAGCAATGACAAGGTAAAGCTTACTCATCTTCTTAGCAAGTCTCTTTTGGCTTCTCTCATGGTTTTTTGACCTTTTGCCCACGCAGGATGTAAACAGTCTTCTTATTTTCAGGAGAATCTTCCTTTGAGCATCCAGTGGGAAATACTTTGTTGAATGACGGAAGACAAAGGGATCTTCTTTGGGAAAAGGGAAGACAAAAAGATATTCTTTTTCCCCACCTCCTGGCACCTCGAGTATAGTTAAATCACACAGCCTTGGTCAATCAGAAGTTCAAACCTATGACCTTGACTCTTGAGGGTCTAGTAATAAAAACATCAAGAAGCTAGTGTCAGTGGTGGCATTAAGGGTCCAGTGGTCACTGCACTGAGCGTCCAGTGGTGGCTGCATCAGTGGTAGCATCCTTAAAAGAATGCTCCTGTGGAGTGACCTCAGCTGGCCTTTGGGCTGCTAAACCTCTCCAGGTTTTGCTTACCTTCTGAGTCTGGTTGCCTGCTCTACCCTTAACATCTGTGAACTTCCGGTGCCTTTTTCTACTTAAGTAGGTCAGGGTTGGTTTCTATCTATGTTTTAAGGGTATCTGGGATTTGTTTTAATTCGGTATGGTGAGACATGAAGATGTGGAAATGACTGTCATGGAGGAAGAAGATCCCTAGAAACAGGAGGCACAGTGTGCCATGTAGGCCCACATGGGGAAGCACCAGGGTTGGGCAAGAGACAGAGGGAATGAGGGGAAGATGGGCGAGAGCCTTTATTGTGGTTTCTCTGGGAAGGAACCAGTAAAGAAGGGCAAGCAGGCTTAGCTAGTTGAATAATTTCTGCAGGCTCTAGGGTATAGGGGCTGTCCCTAGTTGTCTGGTACCCAGCCCTGGGGTGATTAGAGCAAGTGAGGTGACCCAGAGTGGAGAGAGCCCCATAAAGGAGGCAGTTAAGGATATGGGCTCTGGATTGGTTGGTTTACATCTAAAGGCATGCTGTCTGGTGAGTAATTTACTACCTCTGGGAACTGACCAGCCCTGGGAGGGGCAGTCTCTCCAGGGTCAGCAAGCCTCCAAAATGTCAAAGCATCAACTGCGGAAACTTAGAAGATGTGATTATTACACTATTGTTTACATCTGAGAACCTTGACTCTACAACTTAGACTTTAAAAAAGAGCTTTGATTTCTGAACGTTAGATGTGGGAAATGAAGAAAAGCATGCATCTTACACCCAAGATGGAATAGAGAGTGCCAGGTACGGTTGTAAGCACTTTGCTCACTTCTCCTAGGGAACCCTTGCAGGAACCCTAGTGAAGCGCCATTATTTTGATTCCACATTTATTCACGAGGCAATTGAGTTTCAGAGGTTAATAAGCCACTATTTCAAAGTCAGACATAGAGAAGAGAAGCCAGGACTTGAACTCTTATCTTTGTGACCCCAGAGGCATGCTCACAGTCTCTGCATTGTGCAAGGTCAGTGGGCAGGGGGACAGAAGCGGGACTAAGTGGAGAGTCCAGATGGCAGAATAGAGTAGAAGTTGGGGGAACGGATGTGACTGTCAGTTCTGGGGACCTGATTATGCAGAGGAGATAGCCCCTTGTTTTATTTTCCATGAAAAATTTCTAACAAATCAAAAGTAAAGAGAATGCTAAAATGAAGCCCACGTCCCCATCACTATCATCGTGGGGTCAGTCTCATTTCCCCTTTTCTCTCACTCGCTCTCAGGGTGGTCAACCATTCCAGTTTGTCCAGGACTTGCCCAGTTTTAGCACTGATGTCCACTGTCCTGGGAATCCCCTTCATTCCCAGCAAACCAAGATGGTTGACCATCCTCTGGAACTCCTTCCCTTGGATTATGTTGAAGCAATTGCAAGATGATGTGTCCTTTTATCCATAAATATTGAAGAATGTACCTCTAAAATGTAAAGACTTTCCAAAACATAGCTGAAGTACCAGCATCAACACCTGAAAAAAAATCCTTAATATCATGAAATATCCAGTTACTGTCCCAATTTCCTCAACTATTGTGTGTGTGTGTGTGTGCTTGCACGCTCAATACCATTGATTTTACTGAATTAGGGTCTATATGAGGTCCACATACTGCATTAGGTTCCTATATCTCTTAAGTATTTTTTAATAAAAAGTTCCTTTTCCCATTTTTTTCCCCATTTATCTATTTAAAATTTCTGGTTTGTTTATCTAGAGTTTTTGACATTCTGGATTTCGCCGATTCATACCTGCATTATCGTGTAACACATTCCTCAAACCACCATATCATAAATTGATAGTTAGATCCAGGTTTAAATTTTGGAAATATCAATTTTTGATATTTCATATGTGGTGTTGGGTACTTCTCAATGCATTACATCAAGATGCACATCAATTCCGATGAACGCTTTTTAAGATTTATCAGGGGGTACAGGTGGTACCCGCCTGATCCATCCATTACAAAGTTCTTTAGCTTCTCACTCAGTTATTTTAGCCATCGTGGATATTGATACCGACCCTGATATCAGTTTCCCCACATTAAACCCAGCATCTATGGGGTTAGAACCAAAACACTCATTCCCTGCTTACTCTCTGGCTTCCTGGCTCCAGAATCGACTATCCTCCATGGAGACAGACACCGTCAAGGACAAGCACCTGGATTATCTCCTCCCCACAAAGAGATACAGGCTGGTGGGAAAGCTGCTGACCAGCAAGGTCATGGGCTCCCTCCTCTCTGCAAGTGTCTCAAGGCCAAAGACAGGCTGGTGGGAAAGCTCCGACCAGCAAGGCCATATGCTCCCCATCCCCTACCTAAAACCCCAAATAAAAACCCTTCCTTTTGGCTTTTCGGGGAGTTTTGGGTTTCAGCATTAGCTACCCTCTCTCCTTGCTCAGTGCTGTGCAAAAATAAAATTCCTATTTGCTTCCACCACACCCGGTGTCAGAGATTGGCTTGCTGTGCAACGGGTGAGCAAACTCACTTCAGGTTCGGTGTCAATATCATTGGCCAGATTCATTATTTTCTTAGGGATATAAAGTGGTGATATTCTAAGTCTATCATTCCTTCATTATCAGCTGAGATTTTTTTTTTTTTTTTTTTTTGAGGAAGACTAGCCCGGAGCTAACATCCGTGCCCATCTTCCTCTACTTTATATGTGGGACACCTGCCACAGCATGGCATGCCAAGCGGTGCCATGTCCACACCCGGGATCTGAATCGGTGAACCCTGGGCCACTGAAGTGGAATGTGTGCACTTAACTGTTGTGCCACTGGGCCGGCCCCAGCTGAGATTTTTTTGAAAGAACAACTTTCCATCACCAACTCTTTGATCACTCCAAGGTGGAGTTTATACAGGAAAATCAGGTTAAACTTTTAATGTTTTCCCTTTATTAATCAGTTTTCAGAAAAATAAGTTGGTTTGCTAACATCTTCAGAGGTGACCCTTGAGTTTTCTTTTCTGTTCTTTTTTTTTTTGAGGAAGATTAGCCCTGAGCTAACATCTGCTGCCAATCCTCCTCTTTTTGCTGAGGAAGACTGGCCCTGAGCTAACGTCCATGCCCATCTTCCTCTGCTTTATATGTGGGACGCCTACCACAGCATGGCGTGCCAAGCAGTGCCATGTCCGCATCCAGGATCCGAACCAGTGAACCCTGGGCCACCGAAGCAGAACGTGTGCACTTAACTGCTGCGCCACTGGGCCAGCCCCGAGTTTTCTTATTTTAAGGTATCATTTTGAAATGATATTTGTAAAATAGGTTTTACAAAATATATTGTAAAAAGTGCTATTTTTAACATATTTAATTGTCTTAGTTCATTTCGTATAGTCTTCCTTTTGAAGTTAAAATTGAACTACCTTTGGCCAGTAGGAATCTCTTCCTGGGACCCGTCTTGAATCCTTTTGACCTGACCCCAGTGGCCTTTGATGACTCCCCTGCCTTCTGGTACAACACGATGTTCTGGGCTCACTTTTTATATTTTCTGACCCAGACAAGGAATTGACCACTAACCGGGAGAGTCTAGCTCCTTTTAGCAGGAGATGGTATTTAGAAACCACAGTCTGGGCTGTGTCGTTGTTTCCAGGCCTTCTGTGTAGACGGCGCTAGGAAGCGAAGATTTTTACAAGAGAAAATACATCCTGTGTTCCTATTGACATCACGTTTAAAGTCAGAGGGTTTATACCCAAGTTTTCTGATCCTGTACATGGGTATTGCTTCCCCATGACAAAATCCTCAGCCTCAGTTACAGCAACGTAATTACTCACTTGCTTTATCCGACAACATTCTTACAATAGTTCAAGAATAACAAGATCAATATTACAACTAAAAATATGATTTTGGAAAACAGCTTGCAGCTTCTTTGTACTTGTTTTTAACCCTAGGCTATATCCTAGTAGGGACATGCAGGCAAATTACTGGATTTTAAAATGGTTTGACATAATTCCTCACTGTTAAGCCACCAACTTGATACACAATTTAGTTTACTTGTATCATTTTGCTTTAGATCTTAAGGGATTGCTTTTTAAAAATTTAATTTTTTTTTTTTTTTTTTGTGAAGAAGACTAGCCCTGAGCTAACATCCATGCCCATCTTCCTCTACTTTCTACGTGGGATGCCTACCACAGCATCGCTTGTCAAGCGGTGCCATGTCCAGACCCGGGATCTGAACCAGTGAACTCTGCGCCACCGAAATGGAACGTGCGAACTTAACCTCTGTGCCACTGGGCCAGCCCACTTTTTAAAAATTTTGATTTAATTTTATTTTATAATTTTGTAAAATATTTGCATGCTTAAAAGGTAAAATATCTGGAACCGATTGCTTTCAGAGAAGTCTAGTTTCCATCCCTTTCTCCTCAATATCAGGCTTCTTACCGCCTCCATTAGGTAACTTTTTTTTTTAGTTTTTGTTTATTCTCTCATCGTTTTTCTTATATAGAAGCAAATAAATATCTGTTCCTATATGCTCCCTTTCTTGGGTTAAAAAGTAGCATTCTATAACCATTTTTCTGCACCTTGCTTTTTTACTTAGGAATGTATCTTATCACTAAAAAGAGAGATGTGAATTTCTCATTATTTGTTGCAGTTGTGTTCTATAAAGTTGTCACAAACATGGAATTAGCAAATCCTGGATCCTTGCTCCTAGGGGAAATACGTGGTTACACTCCTATGAGCCTCTAGTCACGAAATTTCTGTCAACCAATCAATGTATCACTTTGTTTTATTTGTGTTTCTGGTTAAAGATACTTTATTTAATACGTCTTGTTCATTTGTTAATGCTGAACCCAGGCACTGTGTAACTCATGCCTGAACAAAGCTTCTCTAACACAACACACATATTTTCTCTGTCAGGCATGTCACGGCTTTCCTCTCCTAGGACCTCTCGGGAGCACGTCAGCGTTATGCTTGGGGCCATTTTAAACACTGAAATCACCATCAAGAAGCACAAAAACGCAAAAGACATGGCACTAAATACTGTGTGAAGGACATGTACGTTTACATTATGAGAAGTGGAACAAGAAGGCAGAGAGTTGTCTTGTTTGACGTCAGCTGGGAACATGCACAGCAGAACGACTCAAATCTTTTGCTGCTCTGTGCATGTGCATGTCTGGGAGTGACCACAAAAGGGCCATCAACATGGACTTTGGGGTTACAAATACATTTTAGCTGGTAGGTTAACTTGCAACCACAGAATTGCAAATAGTGAGGAGTGATTGTAGTCCTCATTCCTTTTTTTACAGTTGCATAGTACTCCATTGTGTGGATATGCCATAGTTCTTTGACTGGTCCACTGTTGATGGACATTTGCATACTTTCCAGTCTTTTCTATTACAAATAATGCCATGATGAATAGGCTTGTGCATTGAAATTTTTGACGACTTCTCCTTAAAATGGAGTCCTTGAAGTGGGCTTGCTAGTCACAGGACAAATGCTTTTCTGTAAGCACTGACAATTTCCTCTCCTTGAGAGTTACACAATTCTGCATTCCCACCAGAAGAGGTGAAAGGATCTATTTCCCTACGGCCTTACCCACAGAGCATGTTGTCCATCTTTTGGATATTTGCCAATCTATAAATATATATAAATGATTATTTATATATAAATCATATAAATGATATAAATGATTATTTCAATGCAGTCTTAATTTGTATCTGTTATTCTCCATGATGTCGAACATCCTTGCATATTGCTATGGGACGCTTGTATCTCTTTTTCTGTAACTTTTGGCTCGCCTGTCTTGTGGGAGGAAATTCTTATCAACAGGGAAAGTAAGAAGTAAACTGAAATACAGTCAGAGTGGGTTTTCCCAATAAGGAGGCAGAGGGATGAAGAACACCGACAGGGGGCAGGATGCCTGGGGCCAAGCAGGTGGCAGTCTTCAAGTAGAAAACACAAGCTTGGTGTGAAAGAAGGCATCTGGCTCACAGCCAGTGGTCTGGAGCTTAAAGTCATAGCTTGGGGCTGGCCTGGTGGTGCAGCGGTTAAGTGCGAACGTTCCGTTTTGGCGGCCCGGGGTTCACCAGTTCGGATCCCGGGTGCAGACGTGGCACCGCTTGGAACTCCATGCTGTGGTAGGCATCCCACATATAAAGTAGAGGAAAGTGGGCATGAATATTAGCTCAGGGCCAGTCTTCCCCAGCAAAAAGAAGAGTATTGGCAGCAGATGTTAGGTCCTTCCTCAAAAAAAAAAAAACTATTAAAAAAAAGTCATAGCTTATATTTACAGTCATGAGGCAGAAAATGTGGCACTGGAGGCTAGACAGGGAAACCATCAGACCAGAGAGAAAGGGAGCAAGCAGAAGCCTTGCCATGTGCAATTGGTTCAATACGGTGGAGAAAGGAGATAAGGGAGTCATTGTACAGTTAAAAGCACTGCCTGTGAAATCATGTGACAAGGAGATCCTTTGTCTTCCTCTTGGTCATTGTATGATCTTGTCTGAGTTTCGTTATCTTTCTCAACCTCATTTGATAAACGATAGATGTGACCTCTTAGAGTTTCTGTGAAGGTTCAAGGAGATTTTTGTATGAGGGATTTTTGCACCGTGCCTGGTATATACTAACAGGACAATCAGGGATGAGTGATAGATATCGGGACGATAGAGAGGAAGCTCCCTGCCTTCATCAGCACGTGCCTGAGGACAGAGGTCGGGCAGGAGATGTGGATGGATCCTGCCACGAAGAGCAGGGGTTGCAAGGTGAGGTGGGAGATGACCCCCACCCCACGGATCGTGCTTCAAGAAACAAAAGGGACCTCATGACACTCTGTAGAGAAGGAACTTTAAGCGGCTTCTTTAAAAGGCACAACGAACATTTTCTTTAACATCTGTGTTGGGTTTGAGGTCTTTGCCATCAGATCTGGGCATCTTTGTAAGTACACCTTGATTTAGCTCTGGATCCATCGGTCCTCCCTCATTTCAATTCATGTTTTTGGACAGTGATGATACACTCCCCACCCCCTACTTCCCTAGCTACAAGGGAAGAGATGCGAACCAGATCTAAGTTACTTCATGCTTAGATCTACTCATTTGCCACAGTGGCTAGTTCAGGGATGGGTATGTGACCTAAACAGAGCCAGGGAAGCATAATGACCTTTTTGCTTTTTCCTCTTCCAGGAAAGGAGATTCTCACTCTTTTCACAAGGAATTTGGAGCTGAAGGGATGTAAGTTCTGAAAACGTTACTGCTATTGTTGACCATGATAGAAGAACTTCTCAAAAGAAAAAAGGAAGCCACCATGAGGTGAGTCAACTTGCAATTGAAAGAGAGAGGAATTAGATCTTGTTAACATCATTTTAGCCCCTGGTCAAGCCATGCCTGCAGCTGGCACAGCCCCTGAAATGTTCAATTATGTGAGTGGATAAACTCCCTTTGTGCTTCAGACAGTGTGGAAAGGGGTTGTGTCACACCAAATGAACATGAACTGACAGAGTGGCCAACAGTTGTTGATCCACTCAGTTTGTTTGTCTTTTAAACACAGCACTTCCCATGTGCCAGGCCACTGCTTATCTCACTGGAAATTCAAAGCAACTTCCAGACTCCAGGGAAATAGGTCCTTAGTCTCCAGATGCTGAAAGGCTGGGAAACAAGCGCAGGGTGACTCTTGCGTACTAAATTTTTATCCAATCAATTCCACTTTGAGGGGCAGCAGGTGGAGTGTTTCATTATGGACGCTCCAAACTCGGAGATCCTGTTCCTGTCTGCGATCTGGCTCCTGCCTGCCGGCACTTGAATGGCCTGTTGAGAGACTATTATGAAGATAGAATTTGTATAGATTATTTTCAAGCCAACAAAAGAATTTCCCTGTTATTTATTCACAGGGTCTAGCGTGTGATATAAATTTAGCCAATTTGAAGAGCCTGGCTCGCTGATCTTGTTAAAAAGAGCCAAAGGCTATTGTCTGCTGTTCACACCGAGACAGAGCTCCTGCTGGAAATCTCATTTCTAATTGCAGGAGGGTCAGCTTAGAATGCAGAGATGCCCGCTTCCCGAGCTTACAGAGCATGAGGAAGCAACACGCTCTGAATACCGGGGAGCTGATAGCTTCCAGGAGGCAATGAAACTGAGCCCTCACTTGTTCCACACCCTAGAGAACCACTCTGGAAACCCTCGCCTAATGCATCGGGCAGAAAGAAAATTGGGAACTGGCCAGGAGAGACCCCAGAATTGGCTTAAGTTTATGCACTAAAAACATGCATGAGGCCAAGGGTTCTTTCAGCTCAGGATTTTGGCTCAAGCTAACGTCTCAAAAAGTGCCACTTGGAAATGTGGTTGTGGGCATGACAGCCTCAGAAAGGCAGGACTATTTTTTGAATCATTCCAGAACTCCCAATGTTACCAGCCTATTTTTAAAATTATGTCTACGCTTATAATAATTGGTTGGTATTTATAATCTTAAATGTTTATTTAAAAATACTAGTAAGTATTAGAAGGTATAAAGAAGAAATAAGCATGCAGCTGAGAGAGAGTCATTGTTTGGTTTGATGATATGTTCTTGAAGAGTGCTTGGTACGTGGGAAACCCTATTTTGGTGTTAGTTGTTATTGTTGTTGCTTACAGAAACCGATGGAAACCGTTTGCGTTGTTTCATATGGGCTTTATTCCTCTTAATGCTGAAAGCATTTCTGTGGCATGAAGAAGACTTCCATTGTGTTATTTTCAGTGGCAATGTAATGACTTTTCATTATGTTACTATACCATAATTTATTCACCTAAATCTCCTATTGGTGGATGTTTAGGATCTCTCTCTCTCCCTCTCTCTCTCTCTTTGTCTATTTCACTGTCTCTATTTTGTTTTTGGAAGTGTGCTTTTATAAAGAGTACTAAACATTGTTATAGAAAAAAAAATGTTTGCCCATGTCTATTGCGGTTCCCAAGGATAAATGTCTAGAAGTTACATCTCTGGGTCAAGGAGCATGAGCATTATAAGACATCTAATATGTATTACCAAATTGCCCTCCGGAAAGCTTTCAGTATTTTACACTCCCACAAACAGTAAATAAATAACAAGTTCTGTTTTAAACAGTCTTACCAAAACTTTATACATTTTAAATTTGCTATTTCTAAGTTGCCCTTGAGTGTCTTGTTTTCAGATGCGATCATTCCTAGGTACCAAAGATTCATGCCATTTCTACCCTTGGTGGAAAAGACTATGTCATTGTAAGCACTCTAACAGAAAGAGAACTGGCTTTGAAATCATGGGCCCTGGGGTCATATCTTCCAAGAGAGGTAGTGTTTTGGTTGTCTCTTGCTTTGTAACAAAACACCCCAAAACGATGACCGTTTATTATATCTTGTGGTTCTGTGGGTTGGCTGAGCTCAGTTGGGTGGCCATTCTGCTCCACATAGTGTTGATCGAGACTGAAACAATCTGGGGCCTTGGCTGGGCTGGAGCAACCAAGATGGCTTACTCGTATGGCTGGCGGTTGGTGGTGACTACCAGCTGAGAGCGAGTATCTCAGTTCTGGTCCACGTGATCTCTCCATGTGACTTGAGTTTCTTACAACGTGGTGTCTGAGTTTCATGAAACAGGAAATAGAAATTGCCAGTTATTTTAAGACTTGAGTTTGGAAGCCCAGAATGTCACTTCTGCCACATTATTCTTGGCTAAAGTCGCAAAGCCAGCCAAGATTCAAGGATTGGGGAAATAGGCTCTACCTCTCCACATGACAGGTGATGTGTCCTCTCAGGGTGGGGATGGATAGTTGGGGGTTATCTTTGGAGACTAGTTAACAAGGGCAGCAGGGAGGAATACTAACTTTGGAGTCAGATGGCTCTGGATTTCAATCTTGGCTTGGCCACTGCTGTGTTACTTTGGGCACCTTACTTAACTTCTTTGAGTATTCGTTTCCAAATCTGAGAAACATGGATAATAATATCTGTTTGCAACCAAGAGAGAGAAAAATTATATATATGTATACACCTGTATGTACATGTATGAATACATACACACATAAATCCATATATGTATGCATACACATCTATCTATATCTCTCTTTATCTATCTATGAATCTATCTAAATTCTATGTATAGCAAGCACAGTAGCATCAATACAAGTTATTACTATAATTCCTGCCTTTGCCAATATGTAGCTAGGTGGCCCAGGAAAGACATTTAGTCTCTGTTGCCTTGTCAGTAAAACAGGAAGAAATAATATCTCACAAGGTTGTTAAGAGGATTAAATGAAATAATGTACGTAGACATCCTTTGTTGCCTCTTGATCTTGTTCTACATATCTTATTTCTTTCTTGGGAAACCAAATGCACATAGTATAGGATGTCTTGTTAAATATTATTTATGAGAATTCTTGTCTGATAATAGCAGACCTCACTCCTCCTTGGTGGAAAACTATGACTTCCTTATCTCTTCTATCAGGATACATTGAAGATCCATATAATTTGAATTTTTGTGTTCATTTTAGAGATAAACTTGCATGTAGACATCACGGTATAGCAGAGTGAGGGAAAGGAAAATCTTACCATCTGATATCAGACGTCATTCTAGAGAAGGGTGATTACTTTCCAATCTATGGTGAAAGTCTGAAACATATGCAGATGTTTTCAGAAGAGCGTTTCCTTTGTATATGGGGTGAAGGGAGATGGCGGACTCAAATTACAAAAAAGTCCTGTGTCTCTGATTTGAGTGATGCTGGGGCTGATTAAAAAAACAAAAAAAAACAAAGTCAGTCCATCTGAGCAGAGAAAAGGTGTCTAGGAAACATATAAGCTTTGGGGAATGGTGGGAATCTTAGGAAGGACAGGACGTGAGGTTGGAGTTCAAGGTAATTTCATTCAGATCTTTAGGGAGGTTGGTGTGGCCCTATACTCTAGAAAATGAGGCTATTGTGAATTAGCAACTTAGAGACTTTAGCAGGGAAGCACATTCTCTGTATTTTTCCTTTGTTACCCACACGCAGAATCTTTCACTGAAAGAAACCCCCCGCAGACTTCCAGTCAAACACTGCAGACTGAACACATCCATTTATCTCCATTCGTCCCTGGAGACTCCCACTTCAATGGCACTGAAGGGATAAAATGGTATAAATAGAGTGAGAAGCTTGAATGACATAGGGAATCTAGGACAAGAGAGGAGACAACAATAGATGAGATGTGCCAAACAAGTTTTGAGCAAAGGAATGTAGATCAATGAATGGTAACCGAAGTAACAGAGTGAAGAAACCTAAAATCTAAGGACTTGTCAAGGGAGGATATAAGCAAAAATCAAGGAGATTTGGGTCATAGAAGCTCAGAAAGCTTCAGTAATTGGAGGTACCAGTTCCCTCAGAGAGCATGAACAAAGGGTGTACTGACAAAAGGAGGGTCAGCTGATTGACTCCCAGACACCAGGGAACGGAGGTGAAGATCCAGGAAAATTGAATCCAGATGGTTCTTTATTTGGAAATACCAAGCAAAGAGAATGATGGGCATGTGAGGCATGAAAAGAGAAGGATTAAATGAAAGTCAGTATACTGAAAGGTAAGAATGCCCACCCTGCTTCCTCTGGGCTCCTCAGATGCTGGGAGCCAGGGTCACACCTCCAGATGGAAGAAGACTAGGAGAATCTTCCAGAAAGAAACAGAAAGGACCAAGAAAAAAATAACTACAGATACTAACCTTTGGGATTATCCCAGTAGAATGGCTTGGTCCATGAAAGTGAAATTCATTCATGAATTTCAACTGATGAACCCCATCTGCACATCCTCCAGTTAGAGAGAGAGAGAGAGTGTGTGTGTGTGTGTGTGTGTGCCTCGTTCAAATCTTAATGCATAATTAAGGGAAGTCAGCCACTTGAGAAAAGTCTCCAACATGGGGAAAAAAACTAAAACATGCAGACAGTAAAATGGAATTTGAGAAAAACAGAGGCAATGCAGGAAGCAGAAGAAAACTTCAAATAAATGATAATTCAGATCCTCGCAGAAATTAGAGAAAATATTTCATTGATGCAACAAGAGAGGGATGGTATAAAAAATGAACTGTAAGAGATGAGAAACAACTCTTAGCAATTAAAAATGTCAGAGATAAGACGAAAGCCTAGTCGAAAGAGGAAAGTTGAAGTGGAAAAGAGCTGAAAGAGAATGTTCAGGAAATGTCCAAGAAGCTAGAAACAAAAGTCAAAGAGATGCAAATTAAAGACCATTTAAGAAAAGTAGAGGAATAAATTGCAGAGAGAAGGAACAGAAAATGGCAGGGAGGAGATTATCAAAGGATAAGTGCCACAAAATCACCCAGAAGTGAAATCTATGTCTCCAGGCTATCAAGAGTTACTGAGTACCCAGTAAAATCAATGTTAAAACTCATTACAAGGCACATCATTCTTAAATCACAGAATGCTGAGGATGCAGAGATAATCCTAAGATCTTCAAGGGAATAATAACAGGTCACATGAAAAGGATTAAGAACAGGGAATTGACACTGGACTTCTCAACAGAACTACTAGAAGCTAGAAGACAATATTATAAATTGTCTCAATTGCTCTCAAAATTATAACCTAGAATTTGATACCTACTCAAACCATTACTCAAGAGTGAGCATATAATGAACACACTATCTACAGACATTAAGGGACTCAAAAATTTACCCGAGAAAGCTTTGGAGCTTGGAGGATGTGTCTTTCTAAAAAAAACAAAGAAAGAAAGAAAATGAAGAAAAAGGAAAATATGGAAACATGGAAAAAGGATTCAATACAACAGAGAGGTTGAAGAAAGTCCCAGGAGGCTGGGAGCGTGAAGAAGGTTGGAAGGATGTAGGTGATATAGGATGACAGTTTTGCAGCAATATGGAGCAGCTAGTCCATATCGGAGAAGAGGACACAGGTGTCCTGGAGGAGCACCTCTCAGATAAAGGACTGATAGCTTACCAATGATTTTTGTCACATTAAAATTTATTTGGAGTTCTGGTGGAGATTTCTGGGAAGAATTCACGTCAGGTGCATAGAAAATCAGTCACAGAGGAAAAAAGGCAATAATTTTGGGAGAAACTAAACCTATTTGGGGAAGAAATGGAGTCCTTGTACTGTACTTGGCCCAACAGCCACAGTGACGCATTTGCTGATGATTATGGATTTAACCAAAAAATGCAGTGTTACAGAAATGGCGGAATGTGAGTGTGTACGTGCATGTGTGTGTGTGTGTGTGTGCACGCAGAGGGGGAGAAAACTACATCTTCCAATCCATTAACAGGAAGTGGGTTCTTTGGTGCGAAAGATTGATAAATTGATAAATTAAAATTAAAAATTTTAAATTAAAATTGATAAATTTTAAAAATTTGAATTAAATTAAAACTGATAAATTAAAACAACAGTAGAAGCATGATGTTTAGAATTGTGGAGGGAAGCTACCAGGAATGGCTAGAAGTTAAAAGTTACTTTCTGTGAGGAGGAGTAAATAATGGCAGAAAGGGTGAGAGAGGAGACTGCTGTTTCTCACTTACACCTTTTAAAACTCTGACTTTTTGAACTACAAACACATGATACTTTGAAAACAGTAAACATTAAATTTTAAAAAGAAGGGGCTGGCCTGGTTGCATAGTGGTTAGGTTCATGTGCTCTGCTCCAGCAGCCTGGGGTTTGCAGGTTTGGATCCCAGGTGTGGACCTACATGCTGCTCATTAAGCCATGCTGTGGCGGCGTCCTACATACAAAATGGAGGAAAATTGGCACAGATGTTAGCGCAGGGCCAATTTTCTCACCAAAAAAACCAAAAACTCAATTTTTAAAAAGACCTCTTAGAAGAGGAACTGGCCACTGGTGTTTGAAGGTGAAAACTGCATGAGACACATCACCTGTCAACTTTCACATTCAACAATGGTTGAACGCTAATTTTGTGCCGGACTCTCCATTGCGTATGAGGTCTCATGTAATCTCCTGTCGACCCTTCCAGGTAGGCACTTTGATCCTCACTTTGCAGAATCTCTGACTCAGGGAAGTGAAGTAATCCTGGGAGTGAATCCCAGAGCAAGGATTCAAGCACGTGTGAGTCTGACCCCAAAGTCATGCTTCAGCCCAGGCTGCCTTTCTGTCGTTGGTGTCTATTCATTCTCTAAACTCACCATAGAATAAGAGGCTTTTAAATCCAGAAGGAGTCTTACAAATCATCCCGTTCAAAACACTTCATTTTGTCGGTGGGTAAACTGAGTTTCTGTCACTTGACTGAAGAGACGTGGTTATTAACAGCCTCCTTTCATCTACAAGATAGTCAACATTGTGAGAAAAAGTCAGGGAATGAGGACTCCTCCAGTGAACAGAAATCACAGCTATTTATTCATCCCTGAGAATAACCACACCAGGTTATTTCAAGAGCAGAGAAGAGCGATATTCCAACAATGGGAAACATCCAGGATCCAGCAGCGGCAGTCGTGGTCTTGCTTTCTCTGAACTGCATTGAGTCCTGCCCGTGACATCCTGGAGAAGTCCTGGCACTCTTCATGAAGTGACATATGATGACAGCTCCCTGTGGATGAGGGTCTCTAGGGAATGCCACCTGCTCTTTATACAGGGGTTTCCTGCACAGGTTAAAACATGGACCCCATCACAGCATCCTGGAGCAGAAGAGGCCCAAAGTGAAGCAACTAAAAAAAAAAAATCTAATATTTATTGAACACCTACTATGTTCCAGGAACTGTGCTAGGAACTTTATATTCACTATCTCATTTTACGTTTGGAGCAACTCCAGAAGAACTGTTATTAATTTGAAAGATGAGAAAACTGAAGATCAGAGAAGTTAACAGACCTTTAAGAGGGGTGGGGGCCTGGACAAAGCGCCAGTTGCCTGGCTCCAGGCCTCATCCTCTTCATTGTTATGCTACAGAGTCGATTCCTTTTTCTGTTTGTCACTCAAGGCACCTCTGAAACAAAGCAGACCAATTGGAAGCAAACATTGAAGTCAATGGACTAGACAACTGGATCCCACTCCGCTTATGCTGAGCCTTTTCCCTGGAGCATCTTTGGTCCCTGGATGACCCAGCATCCAGCACATTGCCTTGCTCATTTGCCTGATCGTTTCCCATCAATCTTTAAGACTAGCTTTGGACACTCTCTTCTATGGGGGTCTTCCTCACACCCAGTAGGCTGGGTTTGTCTGAGATAGGCTGACTAATGTCCCCTCTCCCCAAAGAAGTCCATGTCTCAGTCTCTACAACCTGTGAACATGTTACTTCACATGGCAAAAGCGATTTTGTAGATCTTGAGATGGGCAGAGTCTCCTGGATTATCCAGGTGGGCCCAATATAATCACAGCGTCCTTATAAGAGGAAGGCAGGAGGGTCAGAGTCAGAAAAAGGAGATGTGACAATGGAAGCAGAGGTTGGAGTCATGCACTTCGAAGACGGAGGAAGATCCCATGAGCCAAAGAATGCAGACGGCCTCTAGAAGCTGGAAAAGGCAAGGAGACGGATTCTGCCCTAGAGCCTGCAGAAGGAATGCAGCCCTGCTGACACCTTGACTAGGACTTCCCACCTCCAGAAATCTAAGATAAACTTGTGCTGTTTGAAGCCACTGACTTTGTGGTAATTTGCTAGAGCAGCTGTAGGGAAACTAACACACAGCTCTAGGACTTAGACAGTGCATGACACACAGTAGGAACTTAATAAATATTTCTTCAATGAGTGAAGGAGTTATTGTAATGCACCATATGTGTCTTTATCCCACATGCATCCCTCCCTAGGTAAAGGTTTATGAGTAAGCAGTAAACAAATGGTGGAAAGGACACTGCTCTGAAAATCTGTAGCAGAGACTTTATTATTGTAGCCAGCCAGCACTGGTTGGAGCAGCTTCGCTGTGAGTAAATCCAATAGATTTACTCTATCACTCAGGAAACCTTGTTTAATCTCTTTGGGCCTCTGTTTTCTCATCTGTAAGAAAGCAAAATTTAGTCTAGTCTTCTTCTTGACAATGGAGAAGATGACGTTATTCAGCCAGAGTTCTCTTCAGAAGACAAGATACTATATAAATACCAGGTAGCATTATTGTGCCCTTAATAATAAATATTTAAGAAAGAAATGCATGTTTTCAAAAACAAATAGTGCCAGACAGCCAGAGCCACCTGTCACTTAGGGAAGGTTGTGCTCTCTTCCTGAACTAAAACACTTAGGGCTTTTAATAGCTTCACTTTTTAATATTCTGTAACTTAAGCAAAGGAGCACACAGCTTTAGGATTAAATATTAAAATGTTAAATATTAAATGGGACTGAAGAAATCCATCACGTACTCTAACCTTCCTGGTTTAGTCAGGATCTCCTAGGTGCTCTAAGAAATCTAAGCACTGTTCATATTCACTGAGGTCATTTCTTTCCCTCTTTTTTTTTTTTTTGCCAGACACACAGGCACCGTATACATCTTTGTATTGATCAATCTCGAAGAGTCGAATGAAATAGACCAAATATTAGCATCTGTACTTGAAACAGCCTATCTAGCATGAGGAATCTAGAGGTTACACTTAATAGACACAGCCAATTATTCTGAGCGAGGGAGTGGGACATGCTTTATCTCCCTGGTCCATGGTTGTTTCTTCTTGATTCCTCATGACAGCAGCTTTCCGAAGCCTGAGTTGCAACCCTGAGCCTGATCCTTGTGTACATTTTGACTGCAACCATGGTCGAACAACCCCCCGGGTGTCATCATCGTCCAAGCTCAAGTACTTAAGTTAAGACCCCGAGAAGCTGTTTACTTGATTGATGAAGTCTGAGGTTTCTCTACCCCAGGAAAACCACTTTGAAGTTTATCCTCACTCCATCTGCTTCCCCTGTCTGAGTGTCCAACCCTTGTTCAGAGACTCAAAACTATCTGCCATTTAAAATCTGTTCCTGGGAAATGAGCTGATGCCAGTCATTTATAATTCATTCTTTAGGTAAACTGTGTGGCTTAGTGAAAAGACAGAGATCGAACCCTACCATTTAGTGGGGTGAACTTGAGCAAGTCATTTTACCTTTGAAACTGTTTTCTCGTCTGTTAAAAAGGATGGGAGAATTAAACGTGATAATGTTTACATTGGTGGTACGTTACCATTCACAAGTTTGGAGGCAGAAATTGTCATATTTCCTTTGGTGATCACATTAACATAACCCTGAACCCCAAAGCTGACCTGCTAATAACTCCTCTCAGCGTGCGTTGGAGGTTGTATGTAGTGTGAGGGGGAAGAAGGAACGTGTCTCTCCCTATTGTGACACTCAACCACAGTTGGCCCATACTATTCTAGGGCTGGATTCTCAATTACAGATCTTCAGTTTACACACAAATGCACAATGAATAGTCCAAAATACAACTATGCTGCTCAGAAGGCTGGGACACCTGGAGTTTCCAGACTCAGCCACAATCTGTGTGCAGTCAGCTCCTGCGACTGTTGAGATCTTGGCATTGAAGCAAGGTAACTGATCAAATTTTCCTTTTATTTCATGGTGAGTCAATGGGGACCTTTCATATCTTTTCGTGTTCACTGGTCATTCAGGGCCATCTTTGCCATCAGAGATAGTCTACTGTCATTGAAACTAAAAATGATAAGGGGTCAGTTCTCCCTATGGGAATTTCCCTTTATCCATCTCCAATAACCATTGAATTCCATGTCCCAAGGAGTCATAGAATGAAGTGGTCTTGGTCAAATCATAACCTGGTCCTGATAACATAGGTACAACAAAGGCACAGTGGCAGGTGCATGGCTTCCTTCTTACTGCCCTTGGAACACATTTATAATTACCTTCTTCAATGTCTCCATTTCTCCAAAATTTCCCCATCCTTCCAGGCTCAGACCAATGCCACCTCCTCTGTGACACTTTTCCCAGCTACTCCAGATCACAGTTGCCTATTTTTCCTTTGAATTCTTTAGTTAGTTAATTCATCCATTTCAATCTACTCGTGCATATGATATCTTTATATCTCTCATATTGTCTCAGAGTGCTCGAGTTACGCAACAATAACAACAGAAACAACATTAAATAAACACAGAGTTGTTGTTACACATTAGACTTTAGACCAGGTCCTTTACAGACGTTACTCATTAACAGATATTTATTGAGCAAATACCCAAGCATTTGGTGCTGTCCTAGGTGCTGAATATGCAGTACTGAAATGTGCAGGGTTCCTGCATTCTTGGACCGTATGGTCTTGATCAGCAATGGAAAATTACAGCTGGTGGCCTGCTTCTGTATAGCCCATGAGCTAAGAATGTTTATTGTATTTTACATTTTCAAAGGGTTGTAAAAAAGAGATGGAATATGCAACCGAGACTTCATGTGGCCCACAAAGCCTAAAATACTTATTAACTGGCCCTTTACGGAAAAAGTCTACAGACCTTGGCGACCTCATTTTATCTTGCCAATCTATCCTGCAAGACAGATTTTTCGTTATATGCATTTTACTTATGAGCAAACTGAGGCTCGAAGAGCTGAACTATCTTTTCCAAGATGATTCAACTAACACTTTTTTGAGCTGGTGCTTCAGATCAGAATATGTTTGATTTGTCTAGGGACAATACCTGTGTGTTTGCTGTAGACTTGGAGGGAAAGACTAATGTTCAAATCCTAGTTCTACCCAATTCAACTATGGAATTCCCCATCCTCCTGCCACCATGTTCTTTCTGAAACACTATTAGTCTGCCAAAGGAGAGCGAGGAAATAGTTCTTAAAAAAATTCAACCCTTGATGGGGTCAAGGAAAAAGACTTTCTGGATAAGGTAGAAAGAATGGTGGTCTTAGAATTAGGAACTTTAGTTTTGGTCCTTTCTGGGCCTCAGAATCCCCATACAAATGTAGTCGTTGGGTTGTTTGACTTCTACAGTACCTCCCAACCTGAAGATTCTTTCCAGGGATGTGCATCCTTTACTTTAATAGGATGGTACACATTTCTCTTTATCTCTACAGTGGCCATATCATAACTGTTGATCAACTGAATCATGATTGAATATTTAATTTAAATTTTTTATGTTGGGAGGGTATCAAGTCTTATCTATACCTCTAAAAAGGCTTGCTTATTTTGTTGAAAGGGTTGTTGGTGTTATTTCATGCTGTTCTAGATTGTACTTTGTAATAAGGAGGACAAAGAGTCTAAGACAACTAGGATGAAGGGTGACTGATTCCTAATGGTGACCAATGAGCCATCCACTCCCCTCCGGGTTATCCAGAACTGCCAGAAACTCAGCCTGCAGTCTTTGTTCTGACCCCCCAACCAAATTAACGTTGGCTGATCAAAAGCGTGTTTTGAGAATTTGCAATGAAGGCTGTGCTCGCTGAGGCATCTGACTTGTGCAGGTATGACCCAAATTGCTTACAAGGAGGTACTTACCCGTCTATATATTACAGCCTCTTCCACAAGGCTGGTCCTCATTATCCTGCCTTGGTCCTACCTGTCTGGATCAAGTGGTTGGAGACACATTTGGGAAGTGAGAGGTTTGCTGCTTAATGGGAACAGGTGCTTTGCGTTCCCAGATATCTTTGAGGACAGCAGCTCTCTGTCTGGGCTATGCGTTGGAATCACCTGAGGAGCTGTAGAAATTGCCGAGGCCCGGGTTTCACACCCAGAGATCCTCATTTAATTGATCTGGGCGAGCAAACATTTGAAAAGCTCCACTGGGTATTCTGTATGCGAATACGCATATGGGTTTGAGAACCACCATTCTAGGCAAAGGTACACGTAGATCAAGTGGCATAGTAAGTAAGGAATCTAATTCTGGATACCTGATTTATGATGGAATCGCACTCCAATGCATTTACGTAAAAATAATATACATGTCATGTTTTAAATATTTGATCTTACAAGGTATAAAGGGTAAGGTTTTGTGGATTCTCCAAAGAGAACCACAGGGTAAAACACGCTTACTATTTTTTATGAGCTCATTTCGAAGTTCCCAGGCGAAATGGAGGGTGGGTGGACACGGGTGAGCACCTTTCAGGATCATTTGTAGTGATCACAGAGCTAACTCTGTTCTAGTCATGTTCAAGCCTTTTAAAACCGTACTTTTGGATAAAGATTTTTTATTATGGTTTTAAAAGATGGATTTTGTTACTTACTAACCCTATCAATTTTGCTTCCTGATCCAAAATTTCATTTTATTAAATCCCATTCAGGGGCCGCCTCGTGGCTGAGTGGTTAAGTTCATGTGCTCCTCTTCGGCGGCCCAGGGTTTTGCCGGTTCGGATCCTGGGCACAGACCTAGCACCGCTCATCAGGCCATGCTGAGGCAGCGTCCCACATAGCACAACCAGAAGGACCTACAACTAGAATATACAACTATGTACTGGGGGGCTTTGAGGAGAAGAGGATTTTTTTAAAAAGATTGGCAACAGGTGTTAGCTCAGGGCCAATCTTTTTTTTTAAAAAATCCCATACAGCAGCATTTTGAACTACACAGCCTGGAAGAGAAAAATAATCCCTCGCTTTTGCTGTAAAATAACGTTTTGTAATGGCAGAAAAGGCAGCTTTGGCAGGCTTCACTATATGTCTTACAGAACTTGTTCCCAGCTTCGCATAAAGGATTCCGAAGGCTGGGGCTGGGCAAGATTGATGTTGTGGACACATGAGGGAGGTAGCTACCAAAACTACCTGTAATGCCATTGTAGCATCATCTCCAATTGTATTGTCCTTGTAATCAGAAGAAAACAAAAGAAAGAAATGGCCAGCACATCTAATTGTGTGATCACATTAGTCTGAAGAGGTAGGTCAAGGGTCTATTCAGTATGGAAAAATGGCTCTAGTAGCAACCTTCAGTATTGTGCATGCAGGCCTGCACACACATTTGCCTTCAAAAGCCCCTGCAGAGGGTACTCTGGTTCTGCAGAGGCAATTATATAATTAAGGAAATGGGCCTATTCTTGGAAAAAGAGTCTCCAAAGTGGCTTGTGATTGGTGCACGTTATAAAGGCATGGCTGTAGGCTGATTGTACAAGCCTGGCCTCCTGTGGGAACAATAAGGGCTTAGAACAAATCGATATGTACATGATTTTATTCTGCAGATGACATTGTTCTTAATTCGATTCAACAAACATTTATTGGGCATTTACTATGTCCCTAGTGTGGAGTTAGGTAGTAGGGATAAGAGACGAACTCATAGACCTTGACTTCGGGCTGCTCACAGCCTGGTAAGGAAGAACTCTGTAAATGATGAATTGCAATTCAACGTGTTAAGAGAAGCCTGTGTGCAAGGTGCATGGGGAGCTCACAGAGAAGGCATGGTTGTCTCTGCCTGGTGAAAAGGGTGGCTTGTCAGGGATGGTTTGGTTTATGGCCCAGAGACACACTCAGAGGAGGAGAAATGGAAAGAAGAGCTGTTATAAAGATGCAAAGAGAATCTCATCCAAACAAATGCAAGAGGCATTATGGAAAGTAGAAAATTGTCAGGATCCCTCTGACTCTGACTACATGGTCTCTTCTCTCTCCAGTCTAGTTTCTCTCTTCATTTATCTGCTCATCTCTAGGTCTACAGAATCTTTCAGTTCTTCCTCTAATTGCATCTGCCAGCCTCAGTTCCCGATAGCCAGGAGAAAGAGCTCAGCTAGGGTCACGTGCCTGCTCTGGTCCAGTTGGCTGAGGCCTGCTGGCAGGGTCATCAGGTAGCACTATGGACTTTTGGCAAGCTAGACTTTTTAAGAGCCCCTCTAAAGAAGGAGGAAGTGGTGGAGCTGTCACCACCTGGGGTCCCAGTGCCACTGGCTTTTGGCATTAGACTAGCTTGTAAACCATAAAGTGACAGGGTAAGAATTTGTTTACACAGTCTGCCGTGACTCCACCCTGGCAAGCCCAGGGCTGAGGAAACTCTTTTTTGCCATTTGGTCATGATGGGGCTCAGCAGTGGCTCCTCCTGCAACAGAAAAAATGGGATAGATCCCAAGTAGTCGGGAAAAGATTAGAAATTCTTATTTTGTTCATAGCACATCATAACATAGATCACACTATGCCATTGTTGTTAGTTGTTCACTGAGCCTCCATTATGTTCAAAACACTGTGTGGACTATGGGACAAAGAATATGGAGACCATCATATTCTCTGAGAAGCTGTTATGAAATCTCCGTTTGGGCAGAGTACAGTAATTGTTTAGAAGAAAAGCTTTGACCCAAGGTTTGGGCAATAGTAGATGCTCCAAGACATAAGGAAGAGGAGACGTCAATGAAGTTGGGGGCTCTGTAGGAAATTAGGGAGAGAGAAATTGTCTCCAGACAGTAGGGGAGAGTGGACCTTGCTTGAAGGAAACCTCAAAGAGAGACTTTCGGTTGTTAAATTTGGTGTGCAATGAGAAAATCCCATTTACCCCATGGAATCTTCAGTAAATTTTGCATTATTCACTAATGCATTTATGAGAATAAATTATTTTTAGGGTCCTTTAAGAGGGCATGACATGAAAGCTCGTATCTAGACTTCTCAAGTATGGAAAAATGCATGGACCTGGTTCTAAAGTTGCTGACAAGGATAAATATCATCAGCCTGGGAGAGTAACTTTGGATTTTCTGGTTATCTGTCTGTCAATCTTATAAGTTAACCAAAGTATCAAAAGAACACAACACTTGGGTGTGGGACCATTGTAGCATCATCAGAACACAAAAGCATTGACTAAATACCTGTTTTGAACTATATACCATTTTAGTGTCGGGAGCACGAAGTGGAAAGATAGAGAGCCTATGTTCCCTGGGGACTCACTGTCTGTTGGTGAAAACAAACACATAAACATGGAAAAATATAAGACATAAGATGAATCGATATGATGCCATAATTGAACTTCTGCAAAGAGAGACTCTTCAATAAACATTGACATATTCCAAGGGCAGCAGAAGTTCTGAACCAAGAGCATTGAACTCAGAAAGCACCCTGATGTGTGATGATTAGTGGACATTTCTGACAGCATCACTATTAGCTGTATTGATAATACTTGGGAAAGGTCAAGTTTTGCAAAGACTTTCTGCCCACCAAGAATAGCAAGGAATCGATCGATTCTGAGCATAAGAACAACGTCAGGACCCAGATGGGAGTGCAGTTGCTATCCACTGGGAAGCTCTCTTTCCCTCAAATAAAGCCTCTGGGAAATCCAAGTCCAACCTCCTCTCGTTAGACCATCGGACTCATTGAATACCTTGGATGCCCAGCTTTTCAATGGCTGGTCTTCTGCACCTTCAGTCTGGACTCAAATGTCCATCATCACGGAAGCCTTTCTTGACCGCTTAATAAGGTAACACCCTTCCCCCATCACTGCATTAACACCACACCATTCATTTCCTTCTTGGCACTTGGCATAATCTGAAGTCATCTCCAATATTACTAGGTTGCCTGTTTACCTCGTGGAATCCTCAGTAAATTTTACATGATTCACTAATGCATTTATGAGACTAAATTCTTTTCTGGGTCCTTTAAGAGGCTATGATAAGGCAGCTCATGTCTAGACTACCCAAGTATGGAAAACGCATGGACCTGGCTCCCGAGTTGCTCACAATGACTATCTTCTGGCCTCCTCCTCTTCCTCTTCTAGGATAAGAGCAAGCACTATGATTATCTTGTACACAGACGATAGGCTGGTGTAGACTGCACCTTTGTGTGAATTAGAGAAAATTACCCTCTCTAAACAGACGGGTGAGAATGTCACAGCTTCTTGGCAGGGGTTCACAGCTTGGTGAGTGAATTTCAACCCCACCCTTTCTTCCTGCATGCAGTCCAAGCACTTCAGAAACATAGGTGGCAGTCCTACTTGTCCACTGCTGTCTGGGATTGCCATGGCACATAGCAGGTATTCACTAAAATCTGGGGAATGAAGGAGACACCCCAAATCTACCAAACATATAGAGCAATATCCTCATAGGAGTGTGCAAGGAAGCCCTTGGAAAGGCACTAGAGACCCAGCTGGATTCCCTTCCAATAAGAAGGTAGGGCCAATCAGAGGCTCACAGTCAGAACACAACAGCACTTCAATAGCACAGTAACCAATTGAGATGACCTCTGTGACCTTCTGATAGTTCCTAAATGCACCAACCCCAGGAGCTCTTATCTAAGTACTACTGTCAGCTGTGTTCTTGTTCGTTGACTTTACAGTGCCCTGTATGCATCCAGGCTGGTGGGATTGAAGCCTGCCACCGGAGCACCTCTTACCAGAGGTCCTGTAAGCACTGAAAAGCCAGTCCCCTGCCTTTTCAGAAGAGCAGAATAAAGTCTCGCCGGCGACTTTGGCCCAGGCACGGAGCCACGTCAACAGAGCTGCCTCAGATGGAGATGTGAGGGAACACTACAAAGTAAGGAAAAACCCACGTTGCTTCCTTACACCAAAACTTCAAATGAGAACACGACTTTGGCACTTCATTCCTTGCAGAATTAACCTCTGCTCTCTGCAGGCTGCTTCTGAGAATACACATGGCACCTACAAGGAAAGGAGGGAGAGCATACAGAATGGCTAGTGTGTTTACGGCAAAGGAGAAAAAGCAGAAATGAAAGTGAAGTTGAAAAGGAGGCTTATTTCTAACTAAGCTAGCCTCTAGACAGGAGTCCTAAGATGCAAAAGCAATTATCATCGACAAGAATATGAGTCCCCACTCACAGATGTGCCAACACCACTCCTTCATCTGCTGTTTCCATAACTTACTCTCAAGGGATAACAAAATTCTGGGAGCTGGAAGGCAATCACCGAACCTATAATATAATTTCTTCTTTTCTTTAGAAGTTAATTTGAGACCTCCTTCTGGAAGCCTTCCTAGATTTGATGAGTGCTCTTCCTCTGCGTCCGCTCGAAACCCTACCAGTTTCTTTATTATTGAATTTGTCACATTGTATTATAGTTGTCTGTCTATGTGTCCAGCACAGGGGTATTTTATTTGACTTTAAAGATTTTTCTTTAAAGTCAAATACTTAGGACATTGTCTGGAATAAAATGACATCTCAGTAAGCTCTTAATGAAATAGTCAATGGACCGTTCTATTAACAGTTGTCTATTGAACTCACGCTACTTGTTGTTCCTTTGCCACATACTAGGACAGTACACAAGAAATAAAATACACAGTAATCACAGTGGTAGCTATCCTTTTGAGTGTCTGTTACCAGTCAGGCACTCTGCTAATTGCTTTACGAATAGTTTTCTCCTTAGCACCTTAAGGCTACATTATGACCTTCATTTCATGAGTCAGACTGAGACCCGGAGATATGAACTGGCTTTGGCCCAAAGCCACACGACAGGCAAGAGGCAGAACGAGATTTGAACCAATCTCCAAGTCTCCTGATCTTTACTTTATGGTGGGCGACTTCTCTGACCTTAAGATGCACATGAAATGATGGGGAGGAGGGGGTCAGAGTACAATGCACATGAAGCATTAGGAAACCATTAAGTGCCACCCTGTAGAAATGGGAATCAATGCTTCGAGGGTTCTCTGTGGACTGTATTAATCACGGAAAGACTTATGGAGGCTCTAGGACTCAGACTTGAGCTCAAAATGGATTTAAATATATGGAGGAGAGAAGGTAGAGTGGGGAAACTTGTTCACTGAGTACAGCAGGGCAGTATTGGTTGAGATTGGGCTTCAGAACTGGACAAAACCTGGGACTGGATTCTGATGTTGCAACTTAAAAGCTATGAGAACTTGTGGAATTTGCCCAACTTTTTGAGCCTCCCCATCCTATATATAAAATAATACCCATGGTATCAGTAAAGAATGCTTTCACATGCAGGTAACAGAATTATTAATGAAAAATGGCAATCACAGAGCTCCATCCAATGAGAAACTGTATAAAATAGAAGGATGCATATGTGTCTCCAGGTTTGTTTGCAACTCAGTGGTACTATCAAGGACCAAGGCTCTTTTTGTATATCTACTCTACCATTTTCAGCTGTAAGCTTCTCATCCTCATGTGTGAAAGATGGCTGCCACAGCCCTAGTCATCACGTCCACATTCAAGGCAGAAAGAAGGGGGAAGGGAAGTGCCAACAAGACTTGTCCCTTTGATCAGGAAAGGAAAGCCTTCCCAGTCACTACTATTTAGGAATTCCCCTTGTTACATTTCAGTGACCAGAACTGAATCACGTGTCCACTCTTAGTTGCCGGGAGATTGAGAAAGCAGCTCTCTGGTTTATTTTCATCCTCTTTAAAGTGGGAGGTTAGCAGAGGGTTGGGAGTGGCTTTTGGGATAGCCAAACAAGAGAGTCAGCTACACCTACCTCAACAGCAGTTTAAGTAAGAAGGGAAAGAACACAAGTATGAGGGCAGTAGAACTCTCATGGGAAGCTGCCAGTACATACTGATATGCAAAAATGTGGGACAAAACATGAGTAACTTCTGCATATTTTACTTCGCTCAAAGATGAAAAGTCCGGTAGATGGATTTGGACTTGCTGTGCCATCTATTACGACAACAATAGTACTTAACTGAGTGCCAAGCACTGTGCCAAGAACCTTCTACCTACTGTATCATTGAACGCTTCTAGGTACCATGATTCCCATTTCCATTTTTGGATGAGGAAATGAGAGATGAGTAACTTGACTGAGGTCCACATTTGGAAAATAACAGAGCCAGAAGCTGAGTGCAGGCGGTTGGACCTCAGATACCACAGTGGGTCCCAATCCTTGAGTGATGGAGTGGGACCATGGGATAGGCTGACCCAGCGGGAGTAGACAAGTGTGACGTGGAAGTGCCGAAGTGAGGAAGGGGGGAGCTATAGAATTCCATTCCCCATCTCGTCACACCTGACTGCCCATTTTGAGTCATCGCTATGTGTCCTGACGGCAGAAAGGCATCCTGCTTTTCCTTAGTTATGAAATGAAAGCCAACGAAAGTGACTTGATCAAATCAGGGAAGAACAGAAAAGACAATTGAAGGCCCTAACTGGGGCCCCCTCGCTGCAGGAGGACAAGTCAGCTTGATGAGATCTAAGGGTGGGATCCTCCCGTCTTGTCCTCTCTTCCTCCCTCTTTCATCCCCTCCCCTCCCCTCCTCTTCCCTCCCCATCTCTTGGGTTGATGTTACTCAGCGTGTTCCTCAGATTCCACAGGGAAACAGAGCCATGGTGAATATTCTAGAAGCAAGGATTTCTTACAGGAATTAGACCTCACCCACCTGTGTGAGGAGCTGGGGAACAGAGGCCTGGAAAGGGGAGCCAGAGCATCAGAGGAAGTCACTAACTAGTTTGTCTGAAGCACCCGTCTGGGTGTCAACTTCCAGACTCTAGGCACATCCAGCTGAAGAAGCGGGACAAGAAAGGGGCTCCAGGTGGGCACAGTTGGCTGTGTGTGGCTGCACCTCTGTGAGTCAGCAGCCAGGCACCTGGTAATGGCCTGGGGCCGCCATTGTCAGCAGGGCCAGTGGTGGAAGGCAAGGTCAATGCAGCACAGAGAGTGAGGACAAGCTGGGGCCACCCAAGGTCATCTGTGACTATCCCTCACCATGTTGGACCCAATGACCTTCTGAGGGTAATGGCTGCAGCTTAATCTCTACCTTCAAACTCCCCCACAGGTTCATTTTCTGGACAATTTTAAACCAGAACCCTACGGGACAGGGATTCTGAGAAACACAGTTGTCAGCTTAAAGAAGGAGACAACAACACAGACACGACAGTCACAGACATATGTAGGGACTGAGGCCCAGGAGAAATATTAATTAGCCAGACTGTTTCCATCCTTTAGGTCCATCTAGAACCCTGTTTTGGCTCTGTCTGCTTTTCAAAAAGCTGGAGGAGAGGCAAGGAATGGGTTTTTTTTAGCTCATGATGTTCCAGTCGAATCTCTCCCTCTCTTTTTACTGTCTACAGCCACACTGTGCTTTTAGTTCCTCAAGCAGGCTGAGTTCTTTCTTACCATAGGACCTTTGCACATGCTGCTCACATTCTCTAGAATGCTTTCCTCTCAGATATACGATGCCTCTCTTGCCTTCCAGCATCTTCTTTGTTATTTGTCCTGGTTATGTGCCCCCATAGAATCTTACATTTCTCCTTTAGAATCCTCTATTTCTCCTTTATAATTCTTAAGAGTCACCACCAAAGAGTCACCACCAAAAATAGCTTCTAGTGCCTTTCTTTTCAACTAAAATGTAAATCACATGGAGGCAAGACTGTGCGTGTCTCTTTCAGCCCTGTAGCGCAAGGTCTAGGACACTAGAATTTCAATAAATATTTGTGGAATGCTTAAATCACTAAATAGATAGAAGAATGAGAGAAGCAATAAATGAAAAAATGGGAAAAATATTTAAGGGGGTCAGGATGACAATTTTCCTCAAATATCTGGTGGGATGGGTGGCACATAAACAGGGAAGCCACTGTATCTATGTTGCCCTGGAGATCTGAACTCGTGTCTTAGGGCAGCAGTGGCTGGGATTCGTGCTTAGCATCAGGAAGAACTTTCTAACTAGGAAGCTTCCCTCATTAGAGCAGTGAGCTCCCTTAAGGTGTTCAAGCCAAGCCTGGGGACCTTCTTGCTCAGGGATATTGTAGAGGAATTCCTGCCTCAAGGGTGGATTGGATAAAAGACCGTGGGTGAGTCTATGTCTTTATGTGGGTACCCTCGCAAATGACCCTTAGGGTTAACAGCCAGGCTTTGCAACCATGAAAAGAAGGGTGCAAATCTCAAGGATGCCTCTTACCAGCTGGGGGGACCCCAGGTCAGTGATTTCATCTCTGGGAACCTCAGGGTCTTCACCTGCAGAACTGAGATAAGGATGTTCATCTCACGGGGTCTGTGTGAGGATTAACTTGATACCATGAGGACTGGAAAGAGTCAACCAGCTGCTTGGAGATCATTCACACTCTTGGACAAAGGTCACCATGGTGAGCTTTCATGATTGGGGCGATCACCCAACTTGCCACCACCAGGGTCACCACCCATAATAACGATGATAAAATTAATGGGGAGATGCTGATCAAGAGACACGAGCTGTAAATTACAAGGTGAAAAAGTTCTATGGATCTGATGTACAGCATCGTCACTATAGATAATAATACTCTGTGGTGGACTTGAAATCTAGGAGGGTAGAGTTGAGTATTCTCGCCACACACACAACAATGGTAGCTGTGTAGGGGGATGGATGTGTTCACCTGAATGTGGTCATCCTTTCACAAAGTATACATATTTCAAATCATCGCATTATATGCTTTAAATAGATACAATTTTATTTATCAGTGGTGCCTCAATAAAACTTGAAAAAATAAAAAATAAAATTAATAGCACGTACTTAATAACAGTTATGGAGTACCAACTCAGTACTGAGGATTTTACAAGTATCGTATAGTGCTGAGCAGTGTATTCACATTTAATGCCCCCAAAGCCCAGGGGTGTTGCAGCTTCTCCAGCTTCTGAGCTTCTCTGTGCTTCAGTTTCCTCACCTGTGACATGGACTAGAAGTACTGACCTTGTCAGGCTCTGTGAGGAATGGGCGAGCTAGTGGGAGCGTCTTGCCTGTGATGAACACTGCATGGGCGGAAGCAATGTCAATGCCCCGCTTTCCACACAGGTAAACAGAGGCTTGAGGTTTCCTGTCACAAATCTGGCGACAGCGAGACTGGGCTTGACGCCCAGCCCATCGTGATCACAGCTGTGCGCCGTCTCCTGAGTTGTGTCACCTTTGACAGGCCATGCAAGTCGGTTCCCTGTGCCCAGTGACACTTGCTCTGCTCTGGGCTCAAACTGCCACTCACCCAGGCCAGGCTGTCAGCCTGGCGACAGAGAAGACAGAAATCCAGAGACCTTAACTGGGCACAAACCCAGCCAGAGCCCCTGTGAAGCCAGGCACAGAAGTCTTTACCGGGATTAGCCGTACCTCAGACGCCCTTAAAACCTTCAGGTGGGTCGAGCAGGGGAGAGCAAAGCATCAATCATGCCAAATTAGCACAATTGTGTACCCTGCATGGGACCGCCTCGAGCCCTGGGCACAGTACCCCCAGCAAAGTGGCCCCTAGCTCTCTAACAGGACTTGCCTTCCGTTCCTATCAGTAACCTGTTAACAATTCCTTAACAACAGTGATTAGAACGAAACGCCGGGGCAAGAGAGACGACTGGTGTTTCAACATGTATTTTAATAAATAAACTAACGTTATCTGGCTCCTAGCACAGCAGAGTCTAAACAGTGTTTGGGAAACCTATCAATCAGCTTTTGGGAGCGTGAGATCCGTGCAGTCCTCCCTCCGACAGGCCCTCGGTTGCTATAGCAACCCCAAACCAGGAGTGGTGGCTGTAAACTTAAAAAATACAACTTTCCCTCACCCGCCATGCTTCTCTATCAATATCAAAACCTTTGCCCGAATTCCAAGCGAGTGGGGGATTTTTTTTTCTCTCTCCAGTCGTAAGTCTGAGTTGGAATCTATAGCAACCAAAATTAGACTATAAATCATCTTAATGGTGCTTTTCAGAGAATTCTTTACTGGATCAATTCAGATCATACAAGGTGGCAAGCTCCTGAGCCCAGTGGCTAATAATGGTTGTGTCAGAGATGTATGGCAGGAAAGATGAGGATTGCAGTGGATGCTGTTGGAGTTCATCTCTTTGATGATTGGCCGCCAAACTTCAGCTATGTGTTCCTTGCCTCCACTCCATTGGCTTTTCAGGTGCTCTCTCGAGTCGTCTCTCTACAAGCTGCCTCAGACTCCCAGAAAGAGCGGAACCTCACAATCTCTGCGATTCGCCAGCATGCCACACGGTGGTGGGGTCCTGAGCATTCGGGATCCTGCCTGCCCCAGCTCTCGGTTGGGTCTAACACTTAGTAGCTGTTTGAATTTGGAAAGTGATGTAGGTTTTTTTTTTTTTAATTCCCTGTTCCCAGCCGATTCCTTTTTTCTTTTTTGAAGATTGCCTCTGAGCCAACATCTGTTGCCAATCTCCCTTTTAAAATGTTTTCTCCCCCAAAGCCCCGGCGCATAGTGGTTTATTCCAGTTGTGAGTCATTCTAGCTCTTCTATGTGGGACGCCGCCTCAGCATGGCTTGATGAACGGTGCCATGTTCGCACCCAGAATCCGAACCAGCAAACCCTGGGCTGCCGAAGTGGAGCACGCGAACCTACCCACTTGGGCACAGGGCCAACCCCCTGATGTAACTTCTTGAAGCCTCAGTTTCCTCATCAGAGAAATGGGAAGAACGATAGTGCCTGTTGTCTATGCTATTTGTCAGGATGAAAGAACTAATGATATTAACAGTTGCTGAAGCTAAGTGGTGTTCATTGTATGAACGCTTTTAACTTTTCTTTATGTTTAGGAAAATTTTATAACCAAAGTTGGATGGAAAGAACTATAGAGTCAAAATGACACTAGAGTATATTTTCGGTTCCTCAAATATGGTACTGACCATGTACCAGGCACTGTGCTCGATGCTGAGATCACAGAAGTGACCAAGGTGGGTGAGGGCACTGTCCCCATGGAGCCAGCATTCTAGTTGGGGTGGGGGGGGGAGAGGAGTAAACCTAAGGACCTACTACACTATGGGAGAATGATTCCCCGAGTGGTAAGAAAGGGACTGTAGGGGCACAGCTGAGGGGCAGTGAACTCAGGCTTGGAGCGTCTATCTAAGCGTCTATCTAAGACTCGAAGGATGAGAGACAAGGCGGGTTAGCTAGGCAAACAGGTGTGGGGGAGGCAGACTAATGCTGGTGGCAGATGCAACCATGTGTATAAAAGCCCTTGGTATCTTTGAGGACCCAGAGAACGCCACCCTTCCCCTCCCAACCCTGCCAAATCTGACTGATCTGTCAAGGTTCAATTTTATTCTATTGTATTCAGTAAACCTTTACTCTCCGTCTGCTCTCTTGCAGGCTCTGTGCTACGCACAGGAAATTGAGTTGAATGGATAGCGGGTCATATTTGGCCCGTGGGCTTATACGGTACTGCTAAAGCGTCCCTCTGTGAGGCAAGAGGGTGGGTCTTTTGTACCCCTATATCCATCAGCCATGGGCTGTCGGATGCTTCTGGGTAGAAGACGGAGTGTAATCGCTAATGCAGGGTCCTTCTATCAGCTGTGGGCAATTTGCTGCATAAGTGGAGCAGCTGCAAGCCATTAGCACCCAACATTCACGACAGCTGGAGCATGGGCACAGAGGTGCCATAAAGGGGGTCTGGGTGGGCGTTGTAGGCATCTACCTACAATGTTCCAGGCACGGGGTGCATTGATGAGAAAGACAGACAAGCTCCTTGACCTCATGCCCGCACCCATTCATTTACGTATGGTGCATGGCTGCCTCCCGCCACAATGGCAGCATTGAGTAGTGACAGAGATCACACAGCCTGCAAAGCCTCAAATATTTACTGTCTAGCCCTTTACAGAGAAAGTCTGCTAACCACTGCTCAAGAGTCCTACCCCATGCATCAGGCCAAGACTAGACTTGACCTGAGACAACATCCTTGCTTTGCTCTTCCTCCTTCCCTATTTTGTTTCACTTCCTTAGAGAATTTTCTCGAAGAGTTCTCCCTCAATAAATCACATCCTCCCCACATCCCTGTCTCAGCCTCCACTTCGAGGGCGCCCACCTATAATAAACATTTGTTGAATGAATAAATGCTTCCCGAAGTTGCATGGAGAAGATGACAGCAGACAGATCAAAACTTGAGGAAACATGGCCGGAAAAGGCTGGAGAAGTGTCAAAGAGCAGAGGGGAAGGAAGCTGGGATGGTTTCTCGCGCATCCATACCTGGCCTTGGTTCACACACATACCTGATCCTAGGACAAGAGCTGACTCACACATGTAGCCGATACACACATGGATATTTTGTGCTACGTGGGATAAAAGAAGAAATGAAGGAAGGAAGGAACATTTTCCAAGGTCTGCACTGCATCTACAGGAGCTCACGTCCTCTGCACCCATTCCCAATATCTGGCACCAGAGGCGGGAGGAACAATTTTATTTTATATCCCTGGAAAGGATCACTTATCAGTAGACCTCCTTGTTAGTGGCGAGGGAGCTCTCAGCAGCCTGGGTCTCCTTGTGCCTGGAGACTCACTCCATCCCCATCCTAGCTCCCATCTCTCAGGGAGGAGGAGAGGCTGATGTGACTGACCAGAGTGTAAAACCCTAACTGGGTCACATTTACTGGAGGTCCAAAGCCACCATGTTTGAAAGACATGTACCAAGCTAAGCTCCTTCTCGTCTGTTCTTTCCATGCATCTGGGTGGATGAGTTGCGCTAAAGGCCCAGACCAGCCACATCCTCTCACTCCACACTCATCCCCCTGCCTCCATTCTCACTGGGGTGGGTGGCCTATCGGGGAGGGACGTCAGCTGGATGCCCCATGTCCTGAGATCTTCCCTGTGTCCAGTCAAGATTCCGATTTGGGTTAAGGAGAAGGTGAATTCGCCTTTTCTAAAAAGCCCCGCATCGTAGTCTTGGGCATTGGCCCCGCTGATAACAAAGTGGTCTTTGCTTCCATTGGCTAAAGCTCTTTGCTTCTTTCTCCTGCAGGAACTCCACCAAGAGGAAGAATAAAAGATGAGATGGGGCGGGGGATTTAATTGGCCCCCTGCCACCAAAATATCAACAAAATGCACCTTAAATCCTAATAATCTATTCTGTTCCTGAGAACCCAGTCGGGGGTGAAAAAATGTTCCGAGAGCGACATCCTGCTGAACGTGCCACTCGGGCAGCTCCCCTTTCTGAGAAGCTTTTCAGCCCTTCTTTGTTTCCTCCGTCCCTGTGACTGCGTGAGGCGATTAACCGTGCTGTCCAGAGAATGCTGGTGATTTCCCATGGAGGCTGTGGGCACCTCGAAAAACGGGCTTAAATTAGCAGCCCTTCCTCAGCAGAGTGTCTGCGTGCGGCCGGCCACAGGGGCTTTGCTTCCGTTTTTGGATCTGCCAGCACGCAGACACAGCACACAGACGGTTCCCTGGAGGCAAACTCATTTTCCTTCGGAAGTATTTAGAAGCAAGCTGTCAGGGGGACCACCCACGTCCCACCCCTGCCCGCTGAGATAGTGGTTTCTCTCCGTGTGCAGTTGGTTGACCTCGTAAAGACTTCGTTTTCATGGCCTCCCTCCTTGGAGTCCAGATGGGGTCAAGACATCCAGGCAGGGGGAAAATTCCAACAGTTTCTTCTTTCGCTAATGATGACAACGGTGATCTTAGTGAACAGTAATAGCCGGTCTATAGATGAAGGAGCAAATGTTCACAGCACAGATTTAAAGATGCATTGGGACAAACTCGCTGTCTGCTTGTGGCTTTGCTTATCATGGATGGACTTTGTTCCAGGGACCCAGCCACGGAGCCCTCTCTTGGCCCTAACTTTCCACCTTGTGTGAGAAACAAGAATGAGCACTTTTCGAGAACCAGTTTTGTGCCAAACAGAGTGCTAAGAACTTTGCATATTATGTCATCTGCATTATGGGGAAGTACGAGACCCATATTACAGATGAGAAAGCAGAGTCCCTAAAGAGGGAGAGTGGCTGGCTTCAGGCCGCGTAGCTAGTAAGGGGAAGAGGTGAGATTGGAGCCCAACTTTTATCCGTCTACGCAGACGATTTTACTTTACAAACCATGCTAGTTCAGTGGTTCTCAATTGGGGGTTACTTAAATCTAGTATGTAGAGGTCAGAGATGCTGCTAAATACAGTACAATGCACAGGACAGCCCCCGACAGGGAATTGTCTGGCCCCAAATGTCAGTAGTCCCGAGGGCGAGACACTCCGTGTTAGCTGAGACATTCTCAGTGAATGCTTTTTGACTGTCTGTTTAGCGTTGAGTTAAATAAAGGAGTCTTCAGGCGTCACTAAGGAGACCTGCCGGGGGCAAGTGGACCCCACTGCCGCGTGCAGGAAAGGTGCCCTTCCTCAGGTTGGTTTCCCCAGTCCCACTTTATAGGATGGAGACTGGGGAAGACTGTCCCCGCCAGGGTGGGTCAAGTAGACATGTTCTTATGTTTCTGTACCCACGTGTCAACCAAACAGGGTGAGCAGAGGAAGGCTGGGCCACATCCCCAAAGTGACCCATCGCATGTGAGGGAACCCAGATCCACACCCCAATCTCCTGATGCCCCATTCAGAGGGTCACCCCGCCTGCCATGCTCACCCAGGGATTTTGAGACCCCATTCCAGGGCATATGACATGGCCTCTGTCTTCTTCTCTCATTGCTCCCTCAGGCATGATAGTACCCGGACAGCCTCAGCTCTATATCCACATCCCCATGGAAGGAGGGACTGGTGTCATCCCCATCCTACAGATGGAGATGCTGAGGCACAGTGAGGCGAAGGATTGAAATCCAGGACCGTCTGACTGTGCCGCTGCGGCACCTTCAGGGTTTCTCAAGCTTGGCACTGCAGACACTTGGGGCAGGATAACTCTGTGTTGTGGCGATGTTCTGTGTGTTGCAGGATGTTTAGCAGCATCCCTGGCTTTACCCACTGACGTCAGTGGCACCCTCCCTCCCACTTGTGACAATCAGCAATGTCTCCAGATGCTGCCTAACGGCCCCTGTGGGGGCAGAATTGCCCCTTGTCGAGAACCACTGGTCCAGACTATGAGGCCTAATGTAGCATCCTTGCCCCATCTCATCTCTCGTGACCAGGATTCTTGTGTCCTGGGATTTAGCACCCCTTACCCCCTGCCCTTGTGATACACCTGCCTGCGTTTGCTCTCCCATGTCCTGCTCTTGCAGGCAGGGCATCCTCCCACCCCACACAATATCCTCTTTTGTCAGATGCATTAATGTTGATGATTTCACGAAACTCAGGAAGCTACTCCCACGGTTGTCTCCTCCCTCTCACCATCAATGTCTTTAAATAGCTCGCCTTTCTCGAGGATTTCCCTACCTTCAAGTCCTTGGTGGATCACCTCTCTCTTGCCCCCAAGCCCTCCCACAGTGACCGCACCTCTCTCCCTCTCATCTCTCACGGAGTCCAGCACACAGCTGAATTATTGACCTAACCGCAGGGGCCTTTAAAATGTTTAAATCAGACCGTGTTGCCCCTCGGCTTAAAACCCTCCAGTAGCCTTCCTTGCATTCAGAATAAAATTCAGACTCCTTCCTGCAGCCAGCAAACTCCTGTCTGGGCAAGAACTTCTTGCCTCCCTGGCCGACGTCACCTCCTGCCTGCTCCACCTCACTCATTGCATCATCGTCCGTGGACCTTCTTCGTGTTCAATGGACACGTCCACCCTAGTCTTCCTTCCAGATCTTTGCATTGGGGGACATCTCCTTGAAGCGTTTTTTCTCTAGATTCTGTCTGATTGGCTCTTCCCTGTCACTCACCTTAAATGTCACCGCCTCAGAGAAGTCTCACTCAGTCCCCAATATAAAGTAGCCCCTTGGGTGGTATCTACTGAGCCACCTGCTTAATTTTCTTTCGGGCGCTTCTCAGGGACCATTGTCCACCTGCTTGCTTGTTTATTGCCTGCCCAACCACCCCACTCACAACCAGATTTTAACCTTCATAGGAGCAGAGGTCTCATCTGTCTTGATCACCTTTGCATCCTCAGGATCTAAAACAGCACTGGCCCGGGGTTGGAATTCAAAAAAATACGTGTTGAATGAGCCTGTCACATCAGTTTCGCATGCAGATTTCATGAAACAGAGGTACCTTAGGAATTCAAATCGTTATAATGGGTAAATAAAGCACATGAGTACATATTTGGCTCTCTCTGTCCGGTTTCTTTCCAACTCTTAAGAAGCAGCGTGAATAATATATTCTGATTGTTTTGATTGAACTGTCAGTTTGATTTATTTCATAGCATCTTCTTCCCTCTCCCCTTTGTAAATAATGGTGCGTCTGCAGAGCTTTTTGCTAACATTTATCTTGCTAATTTGCCTAGGGGGTGGGAGGAGGGTGGCATTTTTTTTTTTTACCCCCTTAGAATGGGTTCAGAGAAGAATATTTTCACCCTGGCGTTGGAACTCTAAAAACATCAAGGTTATACGGTGCGTTGACTCTGTGCTGTTTTACAAACCGGCTCAGACTCATTTCACAACTTGAGAATAATTCAAATTGGAAATCACCTCCTTTAAAACTATCAAATTAATGGTATTCCCATTACACTCCCTACCCAACCATGTGAACAACGGGGCCCGAGCTGCAGCTGCTAGAATTCTGCGTCAAAGTAAATAATGTGCTAACAAGACAGCAATTTCTTCCCTCCTGTGGAATTCCCCAGGCGTTTCTCCTTCAAGAGGCCAGGATGGGTTTGGTGGAAATCCCTCTGGATCGTGCAGGGTGACTGGAATGAATGCGGACCCCTGAGTATTGAAGACCGTGTTTGTAGGATGCGGTATGCTTTCTTGAATTACAGTAACCTTTTTGGATTCTCACGGATAACCACCAAGGGGATGGAAAACATCCCTAATTGCTGATGGGCATGTTGGAATCAGTTTCCGGCAATATTATCTGATATATATGTACATATATCACACATATATCATATATATATCACATATGTGTCTATATGCGTAATATATACATGAAGATAAAACCATTGAGTCCCTCAATTCACTAGCCCTCCTCCCTTTTCTCCCTCAGCTCCCACATCTCATCAATCAAAATTGTCAATTTCGGCTCCTAAAATACCATTGTTTTAAATCTGGTCCTTTCTCTCCATCCAGACTCGACTTCCCTAGTGTGAGCCCCCAGCTGCTACTCCTGCCTGTCAATCAGTAGCCTGAATCCTGGCCGAACGCTGGAATTGCCTGATGAGCTTTTCAAATACACCGGCTCCCAGACCGCACCTCCGGAGCGTCTGATTTAATTGGTCTGGGGTGGGAACCCAGCGTCGGATTCTTTAAAACGTTCGCCCGTAGCCAGGGTTCCGAAGCCCTGCTTTAGATCCACCTGGCTTCACACAGCAAGCGGAGGGACTCGGCTCTGTCATCCCCTGCTCAGAACCCCAGGCTGCTTCCCCAGGCCTTTTCGGAGTCCAGGGCGAGGTCCCTCCGAGTGCCCGGATGCTAGCCTGCTCTGGAGTCTTGTTTTTTCCCTTCTCCTCCGACAGGGAGCGGCCGCCAGCAGGATTGGCGGCTTGTCTTTCCTGAGAACAGCGCGCCTGTTCACACCTCCATAACTTTGCACACTCTGATCTTGCATCTGGAATGCCCTTTCTCCCCAAGTCTGCATGCAGGTATTTATTGATCTTGCAAAACTTGCTTTAGGTTCTCCTTCCTCTAAGAGGTCTCTCTGGAGTTACCCTCTCTCCTCCATGTTCTCATATTTGGTTGTGTTGTTGAGGCTGTTGTAATTGACTCACACTTCCATCAGTCTGTCCTGTTGGACCCTGATGGCCTTGAAGACCATGGCCCTATCATCCATCAATATGATCCCAGTATTACACACTGTACTGGGCACCCAGTAAATGCTCAATAAGTGCATATGACTGAACATGTTCCAAATGACAGGCCCAGCGAAGACGTCCATTCCTCTGCTCTCAAGCAGGATTCCCTTTAGATTTCCCAAAATACACATCCACAAAGACACTTGAAGACAGAAAATCCATGAAGGATGACATTGATTTAGCACATTGTTGTGAAGTGAAAAAAAACATGCAGGTCACTTTGCATTGAAATCCTGGCTTAACTACTCACCAGCTGTGTGGCCTTGGACAACTCACTTAACCTCTCTGAGCCTCAGTTTCTCTTGTCTGTGCAATAGGGATACTCATATCTCATTGCTCAGGACTTTATGCTTATGATGCTTTCGAATTCCCAGGGCATCCCCATAAGGCTGGCACGGCTTTTATTCCCATTTTATGACTAGAAATCTGAGGCTTTGAAAAACTCACAGAGGTGAAAAGGGGAAGATGAGAATCCAAACGTCCGTTGTCAGCCACCTTCCTTCTGGGCTCTGTTGGATTTTGTGTGGCTGACCAAGAATAATAGCAGATGGGCCACTTGACTGGTTGTCAATATGAAATGAATCGATTGCTCATTGTTAATGTCCTCCTCCTCCTACCAGGCCTTGAGAACCAGTCTGGGAGAATTTCGCACGTCCTGGCAGGCAGGACATGAATCGACAATACTTGTTGGTGATCAAGGCATGGGAATGTGTTCTGTTGGCAATTAGTGCATTAACGTGTCCTGGATTGCATCGCTCACAGTGATTGAAAAATATGGCAAGCTCGGAACATTGTTAGCACCTGAGGGTTGCAAGCTTTAGGGCGAAGGTGGAGTGTTGATAGTAGGAGGGCAATTGGGAAGTCAGGGGACCTGGTGTCTTGGCCTGCCTATGCCACTTGGCGTGCTGTGTGGCTTTGGACAAGTTGTTTTGCCTCTCTGGACTTCAGGTTCTTTGGAAGTAAAATTAGGAGATGTGAAGGAGAGGGAGGAAGGAAAGGAGAGATGCTAACACAGAGGGCTCTGGGTAAAAGAGATGGATGAGGTTGATTCATCCCCGCTTCTACCCCTGGGAATGCAGGAACCCCCAGTGAGGGATGGATTTCGTCAGGATGGGCTAGGCTCTGCCCTAATAACAGACCAACCCAGAAATTTAGTGGTTTGGCACAACAGTGGTTTGTGTGTCACTCATGCAAATTCCGAGGCAGGTTAGGCAACTCCCCAGGGCTGCCCTTCTGGTGCTGACTCAGAAATAACAGGCTGCCTTGATCTCGTGGCTTCTAGGTTGCTGCCACAAGGGAACAGACTGCTAGAGCATCTTGCTCTGGCTCCTAAATGCTTCAGCCAGGAAGTGACCCAGGTGATGTCCACTCACATGTCACTGGATGGTACTCATCATGTGGCCCTGCCTAACATCCAGGGGCTGGGAGACGTGGGGAAGTTCATGCTATGAAGAAAGCCGTAAGTAGTGTTTCTGATATAGGGAATACGGCAGCTTCGGAACTCTTCGAATCTACAGGGTAAGGAGAGGAAACAAGCACTCAGTAAGCACTTCCTACACGCTGAGACCTTGTACATACATTATTCGGTTCGCTCTTCATACCCCTTCTACTATCACACTCAGTTTTCACATAAGGTCTTTGAGTCTCAGAGAGTTAAGTGTGAGTACAGAAATTTACACTACTAGTAACTGGCTGAACTGGAGTTTTATTCCAAGTGTCTAATATCAAAACCCAAGCTCTTTGCACCTCACCACAATGTTCCAATGTCATTGCGGGCATCTCCTAATCTACCTGATCACTGGGTCCCCCCTCAACTCTGGACCTCTCATGTCCTTAAATGAAATCCCTTGCCGTAATGAAAAAAAAAAACTAAATTAATTTCCATGGTTAGGTTAAATCTCGCTGCCACGGATGGCAACTCTCAGAATTCAACACGGTACACTCTCTATGGAGCTTTTGTTTATTCACATATTTTCCAGTTGACTTGATGTACTTACTGCGCTATCAAAATTCTTGGCGATGTCTTATAAGACTAGGAGAGGAAAAGAGCGAGAAAGTCACAGCGAGGACTCCTTAATCTCATAGCAGCACACAATGGGTTAAAACTCGGGGCAGTGGGAACGTAGATGATTTTCCCAGTCGTGGAGAGATCAGAAATAAAATGTGGTCCTCTGGATCCCTTGACCTTTAGTCTGCTCTTCAGAGCAGGCAGTGGGGTCTAAGGTGGTCAGAGGCATTTCAAGGAGAAGAAGATGCTGCACAGAATCAAATGCCATGGACAGCTCCACAGATGACAGGAAGCCACTGGACATGGCAATACAGTGGTCCTTGGTGACGTTTTGCAGAGCGGACTTCAGTGAACTTGTGGGAACAAAGACTTGATTTCAGGATGGGTGAATAGGAGATAAGGAAGGCGAGATGGTGGTATAGGATATGCTTTCAAGAAATATGGCAGTGATCGGGTGCAGAGGAAGACGGCGGGAGCTTGAAGACCAAGTGTATGCTAATTAAATTTGTTGATTGAGTGCTTTTTTTGGCTTTAGCCAGCTTAGTTCTTAGTTACTTCCCGTCTGTTAGTTTGATTGCCGCTTAGGGAACAGGAATCAGTTTCGTCATTGGCTATTTTAAGCGGCAATTTACAAAGGTCAATCTACTGAAAAAACCCATATGTATCACTCAGTCCACTGGGGATTATTTCCCTGTTACTCGCTGTTTTGGATGATACAGACCACTGCTTTAAACCATTAATAAAGATAATTAAATGCTGGCTATAACAGATCCGCATTCCATTCTTTTGTTATTCATTGTAGCATTGTGGTTGAGAGCACGGGCTATGGAACGCAGTGGTGCCACGTAGTAGCCATGTAACCCTGCACATGTGATCTGGCCTCTCTGTGCCTTGGTTTCCTCATCTGTCACAATGGGGAAAATAATGGAAACTGCGCATAGGGATACTGGGAGAATAGGGTAGGTTCAGACATATGAAAGGATTAGAAGGAAACCTGGCACATAGTAGGTACTCAATGAAATGTTAGCTATTTTGTAAATGTTTATTGAATGCCTACTGTGGACCAACATTGTTGGTGGCACTGGGGATATAAGTGTGGACAAGATAAGTGTGACCCTTGACTTCACAGAGCTTACAGACTGGTGATGTTTCAGAGAAATAAACAGGAAATTCCAATACACTGTGACATGTGCTAAGATGGGGAAAGTGCAGAGTGTTATAGGGCACACGAGGGGCACCTAAGACAGGTGTGCAGGTCCAGAGTAGACCTCATGAAGGAGGCAGTATCCCAGATGTGTGTGATGAATCGAGAGATGCTACTCTGTGCCAGGGAAAAAAGAAAGAGCTCGCATCTACTCTCGTCCTTCCCCAGCTTATTTCCCACACTAGTCAGAGGGTGTGTTTAAAAACATAACTTGAGCCCACGTGTAGTACTTCAATGACTTCCCATTGCTCTGGGATACATGCAAACATCTTTAGCATGGCCCTTGGGTTCCAGAGTCAGGCTTCCGCCTTCTTCTCTGGTCTCTTCTCTCACTAGCTCCTCTATACTTTGGGAGATTCTAGCCATTTTTATTCCTCCAAGGTGCCATGTTTCCTCTAGTCACGTGACTCCTCCCTCCCCGCCCTCTTGGTTAAATTACTCTCTACTCATCCTTCATTTTTCAGATGATGGGCACTTCCTGAGTGGCCTCTAGACCAGAGACAAATGCCCCTGTCATAACCTCCATGTCCTTCTCCATCACGGCATGTGGCCGTTTAGACGCTGCTGTGTGTGATTCTAGCCATTCGTGTCTGTCTCCCCCATGGGATGTGGGCTCCGGACAGACGTGGATCTCCTATGTTTGCACCCCCCTGAAACTCCAGCACTTAGCTCTATGCTGGGCATAGCGGATAGTCAAGTATTTGCAGAAAGAATGCAGAAGCCTCCTTGAAGGCAAGCACATTCTAGACCTGCAAATCCAACAAACCCAAGGCCCATCAGAGCTCATGGAGGTCTGATTCTGCGGTCGGTACCAGTGTCTGCCTCTGGGGTGGTGGGTGTGGGTGGCCAAGACAGCCAAGGGCACAGCTGTCCACTCTGGCCTTGCCAGGGGTTCCAAGAGACTCCAGAAGGCCAAGTCCCAGGGCTTCAGGGAAGGAATCTGAATGGATCTGGAGAGCAGGATGGGTGACGGAAAGGTATCCTGGTTATTAAATGTCCCATTTTAAAGACATAGACCCTCATTGTAGTAATCACTCGGGAACACCTGCAATGGGAAATTGAAATGTTAGAAGTTTGCTGTCTGTGTCGAGAGAGCTTTGGCTATGGAATTCACTGGAATAATCCAGATGGCCAGGCGAGTCCTAGTAGAAAGAGGGAACGCAGTGTAGTCACACAGCTGGGTTTTATTCCCTCTTTCTGGCTGTAGGACCTGGGCAAATTCCTTAGCTTTCTCTATGTGCCTCTATTTCCACCTGTGAAGTATGCAGATAATGGCATTTACTCACAAGGCTGTTGCAAGGGTTAGAAATAATATACATGAAGTGGCTAGCACGGGACAGGCACCCAGTAGGTGCTCAATAAATGGTGGTTGGTGACTGTTATCCCCCTCTTCTCCCTCGTTATTTACCTGGCTTTGGGAATTTACCAACATAAAAAAAAAAAAATGTGTTGTGTGCAAAGAAATTATGGTTGCAAAAAACCCACCCAGTTGATAAAAATTACTACATGTCTCTTTGTGTGGTCGGCTCTGTTCTGAGCTTGGATTCACAATCGTGGAAGAGAAAGAGGGACTCTGCCCTCGTCGAACTTAGACTCAGTGATGTTCTATTTATTTCTAAAGGACCTTTTCCAATTGAAAAAGCAACTGGGGAAATAAATCTATGAAAACGTGAAAAAGTAGAGAAGAGGAATTATCAGTCGACCCTCTACTTCAAGACAACCATCGTAAACATTTTGGTGGGTTTTTTTCAGTCCCTTTGTCTACGCTAATTATTTTTACTTAAATCTATGACAGAAATATATTTCTGGGTTGCTGATAATGCTTTGTGCAAGTAATTTTTAATGACTGAATAATGTTCTATGTAATGAGTGGATTTACTGAACCAATCACCTATCATTCTATATTTGTGCATAAAGATTTTTTCCCCCTGTGCTTTGGAATATTTCCTTGAGATAAAGTCTCAGAACCAACTATCTGGGTAAAAAGCTAGGGAGATTTTTAAGGCTCTTGAAACATTCTGCTCCCCTCTGTTGAGGAGTGTATAGGCAAGTTTCACCTTTGTTTTAGAAAATATTTCTTCTAATGTCCCTTTAAAAGGAGAGGAGATTGAAAATTCTGCAGAGGAGATAGAAAGTTAAAGCCAAATTAATCATCCCAGCTTAGCTTGGAATGCTAAATATTAATGTTCCTCTTTAGCATGTGTGGCATATTATGTACAATTCATCTGAATATAAATAGTCCAGATTGTGACATTACATTATTCATAATGAATCCACTGTCCACCTTCTGTGTGGCACATCACTCAGATAAGCAGCCCTCTCGCTAATGAATCAGCAGGTGGAAAATGGATTGTGTTCGTCAGGAAGGGGGAGCGAAAGGGTCTGATGTTTATTGAGCATTTATTACGTGCTGGGTGCTCTATAGAAATCATCTTACTTAATGAACAGCCCTTGAGGTTGGCAATTGATGAGCCACAGACTTACCTTCCACTCTCTCTTTCTTCAGGCTGCAAGACCCCCGCCCTCCTCCACCCCATGTCTTCACCAGTAACTTCTACTCTTCAGCACCCAGGTCGTCAGAAGGCTGGACTGCAGCTCCGCTGGAAGTGCCTTATTTGTCCTTGTGTAGTTACAAACGTGAGTTGGAGACAACAAGAAAATGAAGAGCTTGGGAAGAAGGAAGCAGGTCATGTGATAGTGGCCAAGGCAGAAATTCCAGTGGTCAGTTTCAATAAACTTGTATTTTTTCTCGTTTATGGCAGCTTAAATGGTTTTCCCTGTGCCACTTAGCACCAAAGACCCCTCTGCTGCACGCGAGAAGGGGCCTAAGGGATTCTGCATGGCCCAATTACTCTTTCAAAAACGTTGAATTAGAGTCTTTGGAGAACTTTAGAAATGTGGTGGTCTTAGTTCCCAAATACCAGTGTCTATAATCCGTAATGACTCATTTGGTGGCTTGTAGGTAACTAGCCTTCAGTCATGGGTGAAAACATCGAAGTCTGTGGAATTGTGTGCCATTCAACAAAGAAGGGTTGTTGATTTATTTATTTTTATTATATGCAAGGTCATTGTATTTTTGATTAGTTAGTAGCCAGTGGAGAGACCCCTAAGCAGCTTGTGCTGGATGTGAGAGTTATAAGGAGCCAGTTCTCATTTGCTTTTGGGTGAGAACAGGTCTACAGCTCATGAACCCTAACATCGGGTATACACGTTTTACCTTATTCTGACAACCCTCCAAACTTCTTTCAGTGGTGAGGCGTAGGAAGAGGGGAAATCAAGGATGGACGTCCCCAACCCATTTGGGAACCTCATCTGCACATCTTGAATTGAGAGGGTTGGAGCAGATGTCAGACAACTGGTGAGTCTAAATACACCTGATCTCAGGGCTTGGCCAAGAACCACGGGGTCAGGTTCTCCTCCGAGAGTCTCCCATTGCAACCAGCCTCTGGAAGGTTTTAGGAAATCTGAGCATTTAATTGATCCAGGCAGAGGCCTCTCTGTTGCATTGTGTGCTGCCATGATGGCAGTGGGGTAGTGAGGAACTGTCAAAATGGCAGCAGACTTGGGACAGGCTCTGGTTTCCTGCATCCTCCAGGAGAGGGAGCTGCCGAGCTTGGGAAGGCGTCTATCCTCCTGGTGGGTGCAGCATCAGTGACCTGTGGATGCAAAGCATCTTGCTAAAGGCTGTGATATTATCATTACTGTTGCTATTGCTATTGCTACTGCTATTGCTACTATTGCAATTACGATAATAATTACCACTATTCAGAACAATACGGCAAGGTCAAATTCCGGCTGCGCCAACTCTCACATTTGTAATTTTTGTCAAATCTCTTCCCTTTGGTTTTCTCATCTGTAAAGTGAAATAATAGTGCCTGTTGTGTCTGTTGTACAAAGATGAGGAGAGTTTGGAGAGAGAGAAAGATTGAGAGAAAGAGATTGATTGAGAGGGAGGTTGAAAGCCTTTGAAAACCACATGGTGCTATATAATATAAGGGGATGTTTTTACAGTTTAATTGATTATCTAGGTAAGAAACACTTGCAATGTTTAATGGCAAAATGAGAAATGTGTGCGTTATAACCCCAAACTCCAAATTTCTGCCCCATGATTTTCTGTTAGAGGAAACCAGTCATGAATCAATTGCAGCCCGATATCAACCGAAAGACCAGTTAACTTAGCCATTTATCTGGAGTCTCCAAGTCCTAAATCAATGTTTTATGAGATTCTTATGAAGCTAAGCGTGTGCACCTAATTCTCAGCCTCATGGCCAAGGCTTCACGGAGTTCCTATCTAAGGTTATGTGCCACTTCAAGGGGCGTTCCCAAAGGTTCGTCCATTTGAACAATGCTTTCTTTTCTTTCTGTTAAAAAACAATCAAAGATACTGTTCACTGTCAACATACCTTAACTAAGGGTATGGTAGATTCCTGCAAAGTTGTCCTGGAAAAAGAAATGTTCACCCTGCAGACATATTTGTATGCTGTCTTCTCTCTGAAAGCAAGTGCTGTGGAGGACACGATGTTTCCGCCTTCACTGTGGCTTCCAGGAAACCGTAAATTCAACCCTCAGCAGCAGCAATCCGTCGATCTCAGGTTCCCAGTGACAACTGCTGTGCTCTTTTCCAGATTTATCCCTGATTGTCTTTTTTTGGCATCATGTTATGCTTAAAAACACCAGATGTGTTTGGGAATAGGGACCCAACCAGCCTGTGGGAGTTGCTGGAGGTCATGTTTTAAACAGGTTGGGATATTTCAGTTATTTATTCAAAATTTCAATAAGACCCTTCAACTTAACAACTGTGTTCAACAATGTCTAGCACAGTCCTTTATTACCCTGCAGAATCAGAGATTCTAGAACAGAAAAGAACCTTCAAGATCATCTTTTATAGCATGTAAAAGGCATCAGCCTCACAATCAGACACGCCGGGTTTCGAATGCTGGCTTTGCCATATCATAGCCAGGTAACCTTAAGAAAAATTCTAAAATGGCTTGAACCTTAGTTTCCTCATCTGTGAAACAGTCACAGTGACATCTAAGTCACAGGGTTGTTTACAATAGTGATAATTTGTGAAAGCACTGAGCGTGGTAGCTGGTGCACAGAAGCTGCACGAAATGTGGTAGTTACTGTATTTAACTATGAGGGAATAGAAGAGGCAATGGGGGAATTTGAAAAGAATATTAAATAAATTATTGGATTAAAATGTAAATACCCCATTGTGAGGGACACACACATCTACCTATTTTAAAGCCTTAACAAATTCACGTGTTGATTTTTTAGTTTATTTAACGGGACAGAACGCAAGGAAGGACCTTGAGTTTTCAGAAGGCATAACATGGGGATTATGGGTTCTTTAAATGCGAGACAAGGTGGGAAACAAAGTTTGAAAAGAGCCTAAATGGAAGACAGAAGGATGCTGGGGATACATTTCATCCACCATAGTTACTTGATTCAAAGATTTATTTTCCTAATGCTTTCTTCTGGTAATTCCACCATCCAGAAAGGTTGAATTTTATAGTGAACACTCATATACCAACTACTTAGTTCAGAATTATATTTTATTCTGCTTGCTTTATCACATATCCATCCATCTATCATCTCTTTATGCATCCTTCCTTTCTTCCTTCCATCCACCCATCCATCCATCCATCCATCCATCCAGCGTATATTCTTGATACATTTCAAAATCAGTTGCAGACATCAGCATGCCTATCATTAGAGTTCAATATTTGTTTACAGTTCTCTTTTTCATGTAAAATTTACATACAATGAAATGCACAATTCTTAAGTGAGCATTGCATGAGTTCTTGCAAATAAATACATTTGCGTGACCCAAGCACCTATCAAGACATAGGACATTACTGTCACCCCAGAAAGTTGCCTGGAATCTGTTCCCTGTCAATGTCCACTCCCTTCTCCTCCAGAGGCAATAACTTCTCTGATTTTTTCCACCGTAGCTTAATTTTTCCTATTCTTGTTTCATATAAATGGAATTATATCCTACCTACTCTTTTGTGTTTGACTTATTTCGCTTAGCATGATGTCTGTGAGCTTCATCTTTATTGTTGCGTGTCTCCGTTTCTGTTGCTTATTGACTGGCACTCCATTGAATAAAGATACTACAGTTGGTCCATTGATTGCCCAGTTGATGAACAACTGGTCCAGTCTTTGCAATGATACACAGAGTTGCTACTGACATCACTGTACACGTCTTTTATGGACATCTGCTTTCATTTCTCCTAGATAACTACCTGGGAGTAGAACTTCCGGGTCATAGTATTAGTTTAGTTGTGTGTTTAGTTTTATAAAAAACTTCCAGAACTTTTTACAAACTGCTTGACCTATCTTACCTTTCCAGTAACAATGTGTGAGAGTTATGGTTGCTGTACATCCTTGCCAACATATGGTGTCAGTCATTTTAACTTTAGCCATTCTTTTTGGCGTTTGGTGGCAATTTATTATGGTTCAAAGATATACTTTTATTTTTCTCCACATTTAATGTTATTTGGGATGCATCTTCCCATCTTTGTCAGTATTTAAGTTGGTTTGCTGCTTTTTTTCCTTCTGCTTCCACCCGAAACGAAACTTCCCATTAAATCTGTTGTACCTGTTACAATCAAGAGCATCTTTTGTTGAAAATACCTCATACTGAAATATTACTGCTATGAGCTCAAGTATGGGGAACCATTTCTGTGGTGTTCAATACAGTCTGCGCAGGGCCTGGGACAGTGCCTGGCACACAGTCTCTGATGAGTGAGTGAATGAATGACCAGTCCTTGAATGAGGCCACATTGGAAGCTGTGGTCTTCTAAGCCCGAAAATCTGAGCACGGATGCACAGTCTCTGTTGTATTCTCCAGAAGTCCTCTTTCCTAATTATTCTGTGCAACCTAGACACCCCAAGGAATCTCTGGGTCAGGTCTGTTGGAAGGTCAAAAGGCCCTGACTTGATGGAGAATCAAGCAAACTTCATGTAGACATTGAAAAACCCGTGGCCAAGTTTCTGGGAGCCAGTCACTTGGTACTCAGAAACGCTCAAGAGCAGGACACCAATCACTTGGTTTTGATCCATTAGCTCAGCTGTAATGTAGCAGAGCTAATGTGGTCAAAGGCAGCAGGCAGCTTCTCCGGCAGAAGAAAAAAGAGAGAGAGAGCTCCTTTCACGTTTGCAATGAAAATTAAATGTGGAAATAATTCCCTGCTCCTTTTTGGAATATTACTGTGCTATTAACTAGGCTAAGATCATTAAAAAGTAATGACATGAAGTTGCATGCATCATTATTTTAAGAGAGATTGAAGGAAAATAGACTGTCGATCTTTTCTGCTTCTTGGCTCATCCCTGGCTTAACGGGCATTGGTAAGGGACCATCGTGAACATATTTTCATATTAAAGTGATGGCTTGGGCCTTGAAGAAGGGAATCTGGGTCATTAGAAAATGGACGGACAGCCCTCATGACATATCTTCCTGATTTTTTTTTATCCAGTTTTCATTAATAGAAAATTAAGAGTGGCTCTCAAAAATCGAGCTGCTCAGAAAATGGTTTAAAGTTCACCATAGACTTGAAAGAAGTAACTATGCTATTTTCAGAAAAAAAAATGTCAGTGGAAAATTACATGGACTTTATTACAATCATCAGGACCTATTTATTTTTCATTGAAGTTATGGATTCCAGGGCCCCAGGGAAATGTAAATTGTCAGACACTCTGCCCCACAGACACTTGGGAAGTTTTACTGGCCGCATGGTATATCCCAAAGCCAGAATGTCTAGAGGGGAGAAAGGAGACAGGGTTTTGATTTGGAAGGAAAGGGTTTCATAAAGATATTATGAGTTCAGGGGCAAGCCTAGTAGTGCAGCGGTTAAGTGCGCACGTTCCGCTTTTGTGATCCGGGGTTCACCGGTTTGGATCCTGGGTGCGGACATGGCACTGCTTGGCAAGCCATGCTGTGGTAGGCGTCCCACATATAAAGCAGAGGAAGATGGGCACGGATGTTAGCTCAGGGCCAGTCTTCCTCAGCAAAAAGAGGAGGATTGGCAGCAGATGTTAGCTCAGGGCTAATCTTCCTCAAAAAGAAAAAAGATATTATGAGTTCAAACTATAACAGCTTCCCAGATTTCCTCTTTCCTCTTCCTTCCAACATGCCACAGTGGCTACCCCTGTAACAAATAGTGTAGTGGTAGCAGGAACATAATCAGGAATTATTACAGTATTAGCCTTTCTCCAGAGAGATGTCAACTGTGCCCAGCCTAAATAGATGTATTAAACACAGAGAAAGTAGACGCTCTTCCTCTCTCCTCTCCTGGGGATGGAAGGAGGGCTGTAAGTGGCTCCGAGGCTTTCAGGTATATTTGTTTAGCACAGATATTCTTTTTTTTTCTCGCTTTTTCTCCCCAAATGCCCCCAATACATAGTTGTATCTTTTAGTTGTGAGTCCTTCTAGTTGTGGCATGTGGGATGCTGCCTCAACGTGACCTGATGAGTGGTCCCATGTCCACGCCCAGGATCCAAACCAGCGAAACCCTGGGCCACCGAAGCAGAGTACGTGAACTTAACCACTCAGCCCCGAGGCTGGCCCCTAGCACAGGTACTCTAACTCTGTTATCTCTGAAGGAAAGGAACAAAGAGAGAACATGCAAACAAAATACTCTCTAATGGTGAATGGACACAGGAGCCAAATCTGAAAGTTTTTCTTCTCCTTCCAAGTTCACTATCAAATCTATAATATTAGATCTCCATGTAAATTTTAATATTATAACCCAATAGATTGTAGTTACTTTCATGTTTATTTCCTTTGTGTGACAAAGGCAAATGTTTTCGTTGAGGAGAATTTGGAAAATTCAACAAAGCATAAAAAAAAGAAAATTAAAAGTTTCCATCATGCCATCCAGCACACCATTGTTGGCATTTTGGTGCATTTATCTTCAGGTTCTCCACCCCACGCACCTTTTAGATAATTTACCTAATTATGACCATACACTATGTACAGTTTCACACCTGATCTTTTTTTCCTTAGCGTGTCTGCATAAGAATGGTCCCATGTCATTAACAATTCTCGTGAAATCTAAATGGTCTTTTGGACTTTATACTCTAATTAGGTAGTTTGAATAATTTTATTTGCACACCGAACTAAACATCATGTCATTTGTTTAGGGTTTCAGTTATACCCTTATGGGGAATCCTTAACACTCAGCACAAAAACCACACTGGTGACTTTTAGCATTCATTAGAGGGCTTGTGCCTTAGCATGTCCCAAAAGATAATCAGAGTAGATTATCTCTGATTATAAAAGACAATCAGAATCTCTCACAGACTCTTCTTCAATAGAGTTCTTGACCCAAACTGGATTTCCAAGTCCAGTGGAATTTTTTGCACTGCAAATGAAGTGGCTATTCTGGAGCCCTCGGCCCAGCGGGGTCCTAAGGCAGAGAGCTGGAGCCCAGGCCTGGGCATTTTGAGTCTTCAGTCTGGCACGGGCAGGAATGAGATAGCTTAGGAAGGGCAGTGCCAGACAGTCAGATGCTCTCTGGGCAATCAGCAAGAAAATCAACGTAAGTCTTTGTGACTGTTGCCTTGATGTCAAGGTGTAAAGTCTCCTGCTTTGAAGTTGGAAAGATGTGAGTTCTGTTTCTCATTCCACACTTAGAAGCTGTGTGTGTCTGGGCAAGTTGCTTAACCTCTCTCTCTGAGCCTCTCTTTTCTCATCAATAGACTAGGGAAGATAACTATACCTCCTTTATTTGGTTGGTGGGAGCACTAACGAGATAATGGGTGCAAAGCTCTTAGTAGGCCATCAAAAAATGGTACTTGTTGATGGTGGTTAGGATTATCACCATCTTTCGCAAGTTCACCCAACGTTGGGAACATTCGAGTAGTGTTATATAAAGTGGTTAGATACACAAGCTTTGGACTCAGTCTTTAGTTTGAACCCAGTTCCAGCGCATCCCAGCATGTGCCCTTGAAGGCTGATTTCTTCTATCAAACGTGCATATAATGAAGAGTAGCTTGCGGTGAGCTTGTGAGGGTGGACTGATATTATATTCTATAGGTAAAAGGAGGAGAGAGATTTCATTTACTTTCGTACGTTGAGGCAGCGGGAGTGTTTCTGTGCCTGCTAATGATATCGCCGTCAGAATGGCAAGCGTTTCTGCCCTCCTGAATATCGTCGCATTTGCAGGTCTGAGTCATGTGTGTTTACATTTCTGCCTATTTGTTAAAACGTTCGGTTCTGATGAGCTGTGCAGCTTCTAGAAATCTGTGCTTGGCCTTCCATTCAGAAGATAGGCACAAGGACTGGCCCCGTGGCTGAGTGGTTGGGTTCACACGCTCTGCTTCGGCGGCCCGGGGTTTCCCCAATTCGGATCCTGGGCGCGGACCTAGCCCTGCTCCTCAGACCATGCTGAGGTGGGTCCCACATAGCACAACCAGAGGGACCAACAACTAGAATATACAACTATGTACTGGGGGACTTTGGGGAGAAAGAAAAAAGAGGAGGAAGATTGGCAATAGATGTTAGCTCAGGTGCCAATCTTACAAAAAATAATAAAGAACAGGTTCATTAATGTATTAAAAAAAGAATAGAGCCACATTTGGAGGGAGACTTATTCACAGGCAATTATGACGTCTTAGTAGGGGCTCTGATGGGGGCAGGACAGGGCATCATGGGAGCCTTAGGAAGACTTGGACCCAGGAATTAGATTATTGGAAAGACCTTCTGGAGGAAGTGATATCAACAGAGAAAACACCTCATATCCTTTTCCCATAGAGCTGATCAAAGCCTTCAGCGGTCGCGGGGCCTCCATCACGAAGTTGGATTTCCTTGGCGCTGAGTCAATTTTAGCTTGTTTTCCAGGATACTCTTTTTCAGACTCACACATCATTTCTGCATAAGTGTCATTCTCTCAAGAACAAGATCTGGAAAGAGAAAAGACCCGTCTAAAACGGCGGCTTAGCCGAGAAGGAATGGCGGAATAAAAGGACGGAGTAAATATTCCAAATGAAATATTCATGGCTGCAGGAAATAGGATCCTCGCTTAATAAAATGATCCGGCTGGGTTCCAGCCCCACTGCGCCTCTCTGCAAATTATGCCCCATCGCCTCTCCCATGTGAGCATTAAAATATATAATTAATGTTCATTGTTAATAATACATTTCTAATTTCCAGTTGCAAAAATATAGCTTTTCCCTCTCTTGGAGGATCACCTATATTTTGTCATTAAGATTTTGTCATAAGAGGCAAGAATGATTTAAATGGATAATAAATCGACAGGCAAGCTGCTGCTTTGGGCTAGGGCCAAACTCTTTGGGGAAGAGTTTCATTTATCACCCAGGACTTAGCATGGTTCTTGTGCTGATTTATGTGGAAGAGAAGGAGAGAGGATCCTGTGGAGGGGTCTCGGGGCCCTGGAGGATTAGTAATAATAAATAGAGTACCAGGATGGCCAGCTGTCAGAGTCAGAGCACCTCCAGCGGGCAGAGGGATGGATGTCTGATTATTGGTCCAGTTTCTGAGAGCATCTGGCTCAACAGTTCTGTGTATCCAATAGCCTACTACACATCTCCGTCTAGATAGCTCGCGTGCACAGGACACTCGATGCGACCCACACCAAATGCTTTCTCCTCAACGGTGCCTTCCTTCCTTTGCATCCTGTCTCGTCTACCTGGTTTCTCAAGACAGAGCCTGGGAGTCATCCGATGACCTTCTGGATCCTCCTACATCCAAAGCTCACAATTCCTTTCAAAGCACGTCCTCCTCCCTTAGCTTATTAGGTCCCCATGGAAGTCTTGAGATGCGAGTGGAGCAGGATCTTTATCTCCTTTTTTGGAATGTAAGAAACTAGGAAATTCACCCATAACTGCACTGGTAACTAATGACTGTCAGGATTTAGGAGTCAAGTGTGTCCCATCGATGGTCCAGTGCCCTTTCCAGGATGCCATCTGGCATCAGGAAACTGTCTCCATCTTTATCCCTCTCTTCTCTTCTTCTGTGCCTTACAGGGCCTCCTGGGTCCTCCTGGCTGCTCAGCCTTCCCCGCTGTAAGGAATTCTATCTTCTCTCAGGAAGAAACACACTAAGACAATGTTCTTTTACCTCGTCTCTGCCAAAGCTTATCTACCCGGTGTCCCATTCTCTTGGAGATACTTTTGAATCAGTTAATGTGGTAATTTAATGAAGATAAGCTGACAGTGATTCGGTGAATTAATCTTCCCCCGTAACACTTTCATAATGACATCTGCCCATGTTTCAAACCTCCTGACTGCAGATGTTGAGGTTTCAGTCCTGCCTAGGGAGAAAGATGCTCTTGAGGGTAGGGCCAGGGCAGATCTGTGCTGCGGAATTAGATTAAGACTTATCTCAGGCACATCAAGGGTCTGAGCATCTTTCACTTTGACATTTAGAAGGAAAGCACAAAATGTTGACATTACAGGAATGGCTTTATGAAAAGCCTTTATGAAAATGCAATCCACCCGGCCCTGTGGAGGGATGGTGATGGAAGAATGACCTCAGGGCCTTCCATTTCTGGATTACTTTGTCGTGCGATACACATTCTTGCATAAAATTTCATTCAGGCTGCACAAAAACCTCTCTTGTGGGACTTTTATTGCGATGCAGAAGACTGATTCAGAGCAGTTAAGTAACTTTCTCAAGATCACACAGCAGTCCCATGGCAGGACATGGGGCAGAAATTTGACGTAAGGATAGAAATTGTCATCCATTATAAACATGTAGCCCTTACATGCCAAATTAGTGAATGAGTTCACTGGCTTGAGAGTCAAGAAATTGGAGTTTAAGTTCTGGGTTGTGCCTCAGTTTCACCAATTTTGGAAATTTGAAGATAAGGATGCCGGAGACCATCTCAAGGGCTGTGTGGGGTTCTAATCCTCTGTGAATGTTAAAACTCTGAAAACTGTAATTTATGGCATTTCCATTGCAGCAATTCGTCTTTAACATTTAACTTTCCTTTTTATGACCTTTACTATTTGACATCCGGAGTGCTGTAGAACATTCCAATACAGTCTTTGCCCCTTTCTGCCTCAAGAGCAAATTTCTCTGGACACCTTTAATTGCCTGTTTCTATTCGGAGCAAAATAAAATAAAATTTAGACTGAAAATCTCTGACCTGAAGTCCCCAAAGAGACTGAATGACCTGATACTTTTCTCCATAATGAATGTCAGTAAGTCACATCACGCCTGCTGGATGCCAACTGAGGATTTTGTCTGAAGACTTGTTTGAACGCATGGCTGGCTTGAGCCGGGTCCATATCAGGACCTGACCTGTGGGGACTGGTCATGCAGGTGCATCAGCTGCTCCATTTGGAGTCCTCAGAGGACATCCGTGGCTATTTAGGAAAAACTGTTGACTATCTGGGTGCCCTCAGATCACTGACCTAGCTTGTGGGATGGTCCCTGCCTCGGAGTCACATTGCCCTCATTTGGAACCTATGTATCGAGCGCTGGCTGTGCAGAGAGGAGAGAAGAGTACGAACTTTAGAGCCAGTAGACCTGGATTCATGTCTTGCCTCTGCTATTTATAATTTATCTTGATGATGTGAACATATCCTTGCAAGCTTTAGTGGCCGGGGAAAGAGGGTTCTGGGGCCCTGGAATCAGGCGGATATTTCTTTTCAGGGAGACCAAAGAATTGACTCTGCTTTTTTCCCCCATTACCTCTGATGAGGACATGGCCTTGCTAATCCTGAATTTCAGAGACCCTGGGGGCCAAGGGCAGCTAAACTGAGCCATGGGGCAGTGGCCCCTGTTCTGTGTGGCCACCTTGATTCCAATGGGTTTCTGTGTCCTTAGCTAAAGAGATTAGTTACATCAGGGAGGAAGGAGGGAGAAAAAGAGAGAAAGAAGGAAAGAGAGATAAATAGAGAGACACAGAGAGAAAGAGAGAGAGAGAGATTCTCTCAAACCTATAACCCACCCCAGATGCTTGACTTACACATCGGACTATGAACACACACACTGTCACCCACATCCTAGGGCCCTGTGTGGGCCTGTCTTCCGTGTCTCATTTTTATCAAAAAATATAATTGAAAACAAGTCAAAGCTTCATGCAAACTCTTGAGAAAACGGCAAAGAAGGGAATAAATTCCAATTTCCTTCCTATTTCTTAAAACTTCTTGCTCTATTTCTCTGTCTCAGTCTCTCTCATATTTTGGAAAAAAATCCCTACAAAACTGCCTTTCCCATTTCTCTGTGCTGCCCCAAATGCTTCTTGATGTATAACCTGGGAAATCCCTTCTGTTTTCCCCCTTCTCTTCCTGCTTTGGTCTTTTAAAAATTATTTATTTACATCTATATCTACATATCAAATAATCCTTTCTTATTTCTTTAGTTTTCCTCCCCATTTTAGCATCATTTGGATTCTGCCTGTATTGGTCAATGTTCTCCAGAGAAACAATAGGATATGCGTATATTATTGGTTCTGTTTATTTGGGAGAATCCAAATATATATGTCTATATATAGAGAAAGAGAGAAACTTATGATAAAGAATAGGCTCACACAATTATGGAGGCTGAGAAGTCCCAGGATCTGCAATGAGCAAGCTGGAACCCCGGGAGAGCCGATGGTGTGAGCTTCAGCCCCAAAACTGGCAGGCTCAAGACGCAAGAAGAGCTGGTTTCAGTTTGAGTCCCAAGGCCAGAAAAGACCAATGTCCCAGCACAAAACAGTCAGGTAGGAGGAGCTCCCTTTTCTTCGAGGGAGGGTGTGCCTTTTTGTTCTATTCAGGCCTTCAACTGATTGGCTGAGGCCCACCCACTTAGGGGAGGGCCATCTGCTTTAGTCAGTCTACTGATGCAGATGTTAATCTCATCCGAAAACACCATGTCAGACGCACCCAGGATCATGTCTGAGCAGATGTCTGGGCACCCGTGGCCCAGCCAAGCTGACACACAAAATTAACGATCACATTGCCCAATGAACAAAATCTCGGCAAGATTTTCCCCCCTTCACAGGCAGGGAGGTGGGAAGAGACTGACTACAAACATCGTTTAACATATCTTCCCCTCCTTCCAGCCTCAGTGACCTCGCAAGAGCACTGTGAGAATTAGAGATGATACATTCAAAATAGCTAGTGTTCAAAAGAAGGAAGCTGCATCGTTCAAGGACTCTGGGTTTCTCTTAGATTTGTACAGATGTTCTTCTGCTGGATGTGAAACGCGACACCAAAGAAAAGCAAAAGAACAGCCAGCGAGTCTGCTCTGCAAGACCTGCCCCCTCCAGGCAGATGTGTGGATGAGCGAGTGTTAATGCAGCCTGATGCGTTCAATTGGCAGAGAATGGATTATCCGACATGTGGCGAGACAGCCCTAGACCCCGTGGATACACACAGAAGTAAGACAGAGCCTTTTCCCTGGAGGAACTCGCTTTCTAATAAAAAAGGTAGTCTGGGAAACAGATTTAAAAAACAATGTGAAAAGTGCTCATCAGAGAGAGATACAAAGATTTCCCAGGGCACAGAAGCTAGTGAGAAAATCCACCTGTGACAAAAGGAGGAGACCGATCCGGGTTTTCAAGGATGAGTATGTGTTCTCCATATGAAGCAGAGAGAAGAAGAAGATTTTTTTTGCTTCTTATGTATTAGGTACTTTCATGTCTTTCAAATTTTCATGCATAAAAATGTTCATTTAATTTATTCCATGAAACCTCGAAGGAAATAGATGTTAATACTCCCATTTTACAGATGAAGACACAAGCTCAGAGAGGTTAAGTGACTCCCCCAATTTGACACAGCAGGGAAGAGTGAAGCCTAGATTTGAACCGAGGTTTTTCTGATTCAGTGCCTCTGGAGGGGAAGAGCTGCAAAGACCTAGAGATGTGAAACAGTCTGGGCACATTTTGAACAAATTTTAGGAGCACGTGACCAAGGGTCACATTGCAGGAAAGTCGCTGTCTTTTGGGATATGGCCATTGGTGAATGGAGAGAGAAACGAATGAGGGAGAAGATGCACAATGAGCGGCGGATAGGGGTGGAACACGGATGGGGATGGGGTTGGTAATAGGTGTAGAGAGTATTGAGGGTCGTCTGTCTCTCCATCCATCAAGGTATGGGTGGAGGTCAAGTTTATAATGATGTGTCATTAAGAATGTGGCTCACATGGAACTTATTTTGAACCCCAGCTCGGGCAGTTACCAAGTGGGTAACTTAGGCAAGTGACTCAGCCTCTCTAAGCCTCAGTTTCCCCAACTGTAAAGTTTGGATAATTACAGTATCCAACTCAAAGGACTGTTGGCAGGGAAAATGAGACAATGCACGTTGCTTTGCAACATGCCTGACACATATTAATTGCTCAATAAATGTAACTGCTATCATTACCATCATTCATTTTCTAGTGTATCTAATTTAGGGAACTTTAAGGATAGCCATTATGCATTCTTGATAGGTTCTCTGTGTGGATCTGTGTCGTCAGATGCTTTAGATACAGCTGTGCCTTCCAAGGGCCCCTAGTAATTTATGCCAGGCTGCTGGTCTCACAGGCGATTTTTGTTTTTTCTGCTGTCATATAAGGCCTGCCTTTGCTACACGATCATTTCTGCAGCTCCTCTGCAAGATGGATTAAAGCAAACCCATGTTCATCCATGTCTGTGAGGCAGGGGGAGCTGCGCACCGTCACCGTCGTGATCATGTGAGACTCTTCACCCCTGCATGAGGCTGAAGTTGCTTTGGGGACCCCAGTGATAACCCAGCACCAGTTCCCTGGGGTGCAGTTGACTAGACTGCATTTGCCGTGTGCTTAACATCGCACCCACTGCTGCCGTCCCATGCACCTGCTGGCAACTCTTGATATGGCCATTCATTGTGTGCTCTTCGGTGGGTGGTATCCTTAAATTCTCTGAACTGCCTCCCCACCTATAAAACAGGGCTAACATTCTGTATCTTGTAGGGAAGTGGTGAGTATTCAAATCAGATAATGTGACTAAAGGGTCCAGCATCTAGAAGATTCTCAATAAATGGAAACACTTAAAGTTACTCTGCACATTCAGCCACTAGACTTTAAATCCCAAAGGAAAGGAACTAGGTCTTGTTGATATTTATATCCCCAGTGTCTATCACATAGTAGGCACACAGGTGTGTTTGTTCAGTGAATAATCAACAAAGTAAGATGGGCATTATTTTCCCCCATTTTACAGATAAGAAGACTGAAACTCAAAGAGGCTTAGTACACTATCCAAGGTTACACAGTTACCAAGTGGAGGAGAAGGGATTTGAACTGGATTTCTAGAGGACTCGAGTCCAAAGACCATGTTCTTGTCTCTGACACTTGAGTCTTGGTTCTGCTAGATTTTGATGAAACTGAGAGTTTAGCATCTTAGTCTCCTTCAGTTCTGCTTTCTTAAAGGCATGCTAAGAAGAGTAACATTTCCTGAGCCTCTATCATGTGCCGGGGACCATGCCAAATATTTTACAAATGAGACCTTATTTAACTTGCAAAGTCACTCTTTGCAAAGTCACAAAATCACATATTGATGTCCCTGGTGGCCATGCGAGGAAACTGAGGCCGAAATAAGTTGCTTAACGTCACAACGCAACTAAGCAACAGGATTCCAACCCCAGCTCGTTGAGCACCACGCTGATTTTTAAATTCTCCTCCACATCCTCACGTGTCTTAGCCAGACTTCTGGGCTTGGTGTGGGTAGAATCTTTGAGATGAAGGACTCCGAGCAGACCTGTTCTAAGAGCTCAGGCAGACAAACCCTGGACAGGCAGACAATGAATCAGAATCAGCATCCACGTGAGGGTCCCTGGCGAGGTGGTGGTTCCTCCCACTCCGATCCCACAAGGATGCGGCTGGACTCCATTTACATGCTGGGTGATGGGTATGTCCTAAGGCAGAATTATTTATTTAAACCATCAGGTACACAAATCAGATTTCAGTGGCCAACAAAAGTTCACTGTGTATCTATTTCTGTAGAAAAATCAGAGAGTAAAAACCTTGATGAAGAATTCATGCCTATCTCAGCCATCCTCCACCATTGTTGTTATTCCAACATTCCTGAGGAGGATGTGGGGGTTTTCCCTGGTGGGAAGAAATCCTTGCAGAGCACCGAGGGGCCTGGAGATGCTGTCATTCACGGTACCCACACTGCCCTGCACTGAGAATTCAGAAAAATAATTACCTGATGCCGCATTACTCTTCTTCCTTATTAACAGAACTCCAATTTTGTTCAGGGTGGAAATGAGCCCAACCAAAACTCGTGATTTACCACATCCCTTGAAGCTAACTGTGACCATATGACACAGACACAGCCAAGGAGACAAAAACAGTTTTCTGGGCAGAGCTTCCAGAAGAGTTTCTGCTTTCTTGATAAAAGGAGACAGATGTCCATTAACCCATCACTGTTATTACTACTACACACACATACACATGCATGTGCACACACATGCACATTTCCTGCGTTAAGTGTGACCTATATTGTGGACTGCATGCCTGGAAGTTGAGCAGGCCACGAGGCCAAAGCTAAGAGGATTGCAGAGACGCTGGTCCCAGACCATTTGACCACCGACCCAATGTCAGCACCTTCTTGTGGTGTGAAGGGAGGGACCTGTTTGTTAACCGGCCATTCTATTACTTGCAGCTGAGAACATTCCCAAATGAAGTATATGGATTTGCTGAGGCTTGTCGAATAAGGCCTTTCACCTACAAGAAACTGCTGCCTGATTTTCAAAGCACATCACCAGTGTGTGTCCTCTAGTGGGGACGAGGCTGGGCGAGGTAGCCTGGTCCTCATCTGCCGAGCTGGTCCGAGAGTTGTTATTTTGGTCTTTTCGTGAATCTTAATTTAAGGAGAGAGCCAGTTTCCCCTCGTTCCTGTGTTATACATCAGGGAGCTATGGGGTCAGTGGGGCATCAGCGGGCCGTGAAGGAGAACTCTGACAGTGTCCCATATGGATGGAAAACTTAGAGATGTTTACCACCCTTTCAAGAGATGTGAATTTCTCAGCAGAAGGCAAGTGTCTTTTTATTTGAGCTACGAGGATGATGGATCCAGAAGCCAAACAGCAAGGTGGAATGCTGGCGTAAATTAAGCAGATCACCTCTGAGATGGATTCATCAAAAAATCCATGAAGACAGCTTGTTTTTTGTGGAAATTACCTCTTGTTCTCATCACAATCCTTTCTTAGTGTTGGGGGTTGGGGTCGTAATGCTGCCTAAGCCAGTGAAAACCAATATGGTAATTGGAGGGAAATTGCTTTAAAGGAATGGCGAATGATGAAATGTGCCTGTTCCATCATTGACTCTTAAATAGATCTGGTGCATCTGTGCAAATAGCTTTGGAAGCCCCGGCAGGGCCACCAAATACAGTTGTCTGGGCTGCTCACTGTACAAATCTTGGAGCCATCAATTGCATAAAATGACCATATGTGACAGCCTCAGGAGAAGTGCCTGGTGATTTTAACTGTCTCTGATGCTCATCCCAGCTTCTCTGGCACATATCCTTATTGACTTTGCTTTTTCGTTCCAGCCTTTTTATCAATTCATTCATCTTCCAATGCAGAAGGTATTCTTTGAGCCTTTACTCTGTTCCAGACACCTTGCTAGGGAGTGAGAAAACAATGGTGAAAAACAAGCAGACCTGGCTTGTTCTTATAAAGCTTATGCCTAGTGGGGAAGCTAAATATTAATTAAACATAGAAACAAATGTAAATTTGCAAATGTGATTAAGAGAGAAAGGAGAGATGTTTGGTACCAGGAAAACTTAAAATGTGGGGGTTTGCCTGAACTCAAACGCTTGAACTGAAGTCCGAAGGGCAAATAGAAGTTACTGGGGAAAAGAGGAAAAACATGGCTGGCTGGGGGAACAGCGTGTGCAAAGTCCTGTGGTGGGAGGAACTATGTGCATATGAGGGACCAAGAGAAAGCCGATGTGGTTATTTGGAGTTGGGGGTGGCAGGGGTACTGTTCAAGCTCTAAACTAATTAAGCTGTCTGGTTTTGAAAACCTGTTGGGAGCCATTTATTCTCCCTCTCTCCTGTTTAGGTCTCAATTTTGCCTCTCATACCTCTTCCTCATGCAAGCCCCCGTCACTTGGCTAGACCAAGCCACACAAGAGGACGGACCCTCACCTCTCACCGGTCCTTGAGATGCCTAGACAAGAAGCTTGGCTGCAGCCACAGCATTGTTCTCCTCCCAGCCTCCAAAGAACCCAGGGCTCTCAAAGCAAAGTGTTCTTCCTCCCGATGGGACCAGATGGGCTGTCCAGATAGTTTCCATTTGCCATCTCAAGTAAAACACCAAGATGCTACAAAAAGAAGCCTGGCTTTTCCATCTCGCTCCTCAACTTAGCATGTGGACCTCAAATTATTCCCAGTGCCAATCCTTTGAGAAAACGAACCGTTGAAAGAGCCAGGGGGGAAGGGAGAAGGAAAAAAAGAACACGTGAGCTCTTTCTAAAGAAATCTGAAGGGCAGTAGGTGGAGGAAACGACCATGTTTGCTCCATCCTCTTGGTGTGATGGTCAAGGGCACGGGTTTTGCTGAAGCCAGGTGCCCATCCCAGCTGTCCCTCTTTTATCCATGTGACTCTGGGCAGAGCATTCCACTGCTCTGAGTCTGTTTCCTCGACTCCTAAAAAAAGGATAATTATGCTTACATTCAAGACTTGCTTTGAAGATGAAGTGACATAATACATGAAGCATTTGGGACTCATAATCAGTTATCAGTAGACTTTAGCTGTTATTATTTTATTATTATCAACAACTATAAAGGGGAGAAAGGCAGACTCTTGCTTAGCAGAGCAGGAAACTTTTTAAAAAATTGCTAGAGCTCGTCAAAGAGGGCAGAACAATCTTTTGAGATTATCAGCATTCCAGACTTCAGACCTTGAAATATCAACAGGATGACCATCTCTCAGGGATGTTGTAGAGGAGATTCCCACTTTGTGGGTCCTTCTGTGAGGGATGCCAGAGGAAGGGCAGTGTATTAAATCATCAGAGATGCCCCTTAGCCACCAGATACTCTGAAACTGTGCTACTATTCTAAGAGCTTACCCACATTCTGATCTTTGGAGATAGTTTGGTGTCATTCCTTCCTTCCTTTCATCTATCCATCGATCCATCGATCCATCGATCCATCCATCCATCTACCCATCTACCCACCTCTCTATCTACCTACCTACCTACCTGGCTATCATCTTAGGAGTTAAACCTGAAAGTTCCGGATGATAGCATTTCTTGGGCTGGTGGAAGATCCTCTGAGTCTTTATCTGATGGAATTTTGAATCTTTGTTGATGCTGATAATGCCCAATTAAGAAGTCAGCTCTTCCTATCCCTTCAATCCATTCCCATTAGCATCTTATTGTCATGGGAGAACCTGAGCTCTTTGGGCATATAGATCTGGGTTTGAATCCCTCTTAGCTGGCTGAGTGACCTTCAGTAGGTTATTTACCTTCTCTGAGCCCTGTTTCCTTATTTATCAGGAAATGATATCCATATATGAGTGGTGTGGTTTGGGGGAGGTTTAGCGATAATGTCTGCATAGTACCTAGCACAATATCTGACAGAGCTGGGATACAGGACCTGGAAATTACAACAATAAACACTATAATAGTAAAAATACTTATTTGTATTGTTAGTACTATTTATTCCTTTTTTAAAAACTATAAAAAGAGCTATTTCATTTGAAACAGTCAGCCACAGAGAAAGACTATCCTGCAGTGAGTAGGGGAGAAAAACACCACAGTGGGATGAGAAAGATTTGATCTGTAGAAGTTTGGGGCTGTGTGTGTGATTTTTATAAGATTGGCAGCCGTAAAAAGAACTTACAAGAGTAGCTATCAGGGGAGAAACTGATCACAAAGCTTAGCGTAAGCAAGAATTATGCTTTTCTTCTGTGCTCCAGGAACGCTGCACCCTCTGGGGGCTGGTTTTCATTCACAATCTTAGTAACTCCGGAGCTGCAGACAGCCAACCTTGCATTGATGGGAGCCCTGCAGGGGAGCGAGGCCACCCGGATAACCAGGGACCACAGTTACGCCTATTGTTACTACTCTCCACGGAGTGCGTGTGTTTGTGTGTGTGTGTCATCGTGCTAGGATGATTCCAGCCCTTTGCGGGACACGGTGGCGAGATGCAGAATTCTCAGCACATAACCACTCTGTTCAAACATGGCTTCTAGCAGCAGAAGACCACGTCCCTAGGATGCCCCCAGATCCCATTAAAAGGCCTGCCTGAGAAAGCTCAGTACTGCCAGGAAAGTTACTGTGTGTTCCAGCCAACACCTGACACAGGCCCCTGACCTCCCTTTCTTAGACCATTTACTAAAAAGGTCTTATGATGGTGAACATGTATCTCTTACAGCTCACGTGTTTTTCTCAAGGACCTGAGAGCCTTTCGTTTCCAAAGGGATAGGCCTCCCAGTCTCTGTGGGAGGATGGAATTCTAAATTTGATAACTCCCAGCTAGCAGACACAGCTGACCTAACTGCATTCACGCTGACCAATCCTTTGCAAGCTTTCTCTTCTCTGACTCAGCTGAGCCCCTGCTCTCCCCCTCCCTCATTCTCCCTTTAAAATGCCCAGATCCCCTCTGCACAAATTGGAATGGAGCTCAGCTTTTCCCCCTGCTGTCAGCAGTTACTGAATAAAATCTGTTTTCATTGCATTAATTAATGTCTGGCCATGTTTGTCTTTGACAGAGGAAAGGCTTTCCCAGGGCAAGGTGGATGTATTTGTCTGGTCACTGGCAGAGGGTCAAGGGATGTTTCTCTCCTTCCTCCCAAACAAGAGACTGCGCCAGGTCATTGTTATAGCGCCTAGATATTGAGACCACGGGCATAAAATGGGAATAATAATAATAATAATACCTGCCTAATGAAGTTGTCTTGAGGATTAATTAAGTTAATGGAGTTAATTGACTTGGAGAAACAGAGCATTCCAGACCCCCCACCCTTCCCTGGCATGCATCGTGAATTCCAAGAAAGACCTAAAAATCTGACAACTGTCAGGCCATGGACCTTTTCCTTTGTGGATGTCAGGGAATGTCCGAGGCAAAGCTGGAAGGCGTGGTGCAGCTACTGAGTATTTAAATATATGCCAGGTGTTGAGCACGGGACTTCACATCCTTTATCTCAGGTAGATCTTCCAACAGAACTTCTGTTTATAGTGTAAGGGTGGAGGGGAAGCAGATTGGGAGGTTGGTCGCATGAGTTTCTCTCTTTTTCCGTCCTTAAACTCCTTTGGAGAGGGAACAAAAAGGAAGAAGGGAAGGAAGGAAGAAGGGAGGGAGGGAGGAAGGAAGGAAAGAAGGGCAAAAGGGAGGGAAGGAGAGGGGAGGAAAATATTATCTTATAAAGACAAAGAGCACAAGAGAGGAGAGAGTAGACCAGGAGAGATTTAGGTGGATTGTGGAAGGCGACAAGCAGGTGAAGAGGTGATAAGTGACATCGCAGAGTAGACACAGCTGCAATCCAGGCATTTAAAGCTCAGAGTGCTGTGGAAGGTGGGGGTGAGTTGATACTTAGAAACTGTATATGGGGCTTTTGACTCTTGGGGTCCCCTGCTCCTCCCCTGACATAGTCAGACCACTACTTCTCTTCCTTTCCCTCACCCCAACACTCAAAAGTGGGATTTTTGTAGTAAGAAACAAAAAAGGCTCAGGAGTCAAGGGGTCATCAGAGACAGCAGAGAGATGGGAAGAGAAGTAGGTAAACACTGGGGCTTCTCAGCTCCTTTCTCCCCCTCACCAACACGATTGGAGGATTTTTATCTGGAGAAACCGACAGATCTGTAAGAAAAGACATCACGACACTGAAATATTGTGGCTCCCAAATGAATAGGCTGACTCACTGCCTCATTACCCTCCGAGGGAGTCCATCAGTCAACACCCTGCCCCCATATGCATGGAATGCAGAGGGCTTTCCTGCTCTTCCTTTGACCACCACACGGTGTGGGAAGTCTCCAGTCTGAGAGAGAAAGACCCAAACAAGCGAGAAACAAGGAGACAACAGGAGAAAGCTGCAGAATTCAAATACGTGGAGGCAAATATTAGAAGAATCAGCTGAAGGAGGGTGGACACTGCCGATTTTCATTATAAGATGTCCAGCACTCTTTGATTTTTAAAAATATGTGTGTATTACTTTGGCAAATATAAAATTGAGTTTTAAGATAATATTCTTGCAAAGAAGAAGTGCTTCCCATTGAACAGATGAGTAAACTGAGGCTCAGAAAGGTTAGGTGACTTGCCCAATATCACATAGCAAGTAAATCCTAGAGCCAGATTGGAACCCACAAGTGTTTGTCTTAAAATCTCAGGATGTTTCCATTCTCCATGAGCGATTCTTTGCTTGCTGTGTAAAATCAGTGAAAGAAAACCAGCCCCTGACAGATAACATTCTCCTTATGAGCCTCCTATGGGGTCAGTTAGAGCGAGTTGGGTGTGCAGTAAACTCTTCAAGTCCCTCATTAAGGGAATGAGACGGGGGGCCCTGTGTGCATCTGGCTGCTCACCGCATGATTCCAGGCACCATCTCCATTGTGGTCAAGATTGTTATTGTTGAAACTCAATATGGCGGCCCCCGAGGACTACCAGAAAACGGCGAGGAATGAAAAAAACACAGCCTTAAAATATATTATTGATGTCTGACTGCAATGGGAACTGGGGAGTTTTGAGCCATTCTTTTTAAAGATTTGAAAAAAAATCTCCTTCCCTTTAAAAACATAAATAAATAAAATGGGCTCTATGCCAGAAATCCAAGTCTTTGTAAAGGTCGTTGTTTCAAGTTTTCGCAGGATTTTTCCTAGTTTGAGCAGCCCCAAGACATGCCAACCTCTTGTTTTCTGTCCTGCCATGAAAGGCTGCAGCACAGAGATGCTAGAAGTTTAATTTGTGTGCTTGTAAATAGACTCATAAATTAGGAGGGAGAAAGAGGTTGAGGAGGACATACCATGTCCTACTTTTTTGGGTCTGGCAACTCAAACGCCGTTGGGGCTGAGATTGGGAAATCCAAAGATGGGAGGCTGCTGTTGCCTCTTTTTGGTGGAAGGAGCCCTTATCCAGGCCCATTTGGAGTACTAGTTGTGTTCACTGAAGGCCATTTCCTCTTGGAGGCCTCCTCCGACTGCCCACCTCCCCCACTATGGGATGGGTTAGGTGTTCAGCTTCTGGCTCCTTTGGAAGCCCCGTCCACGTTCCCTGTGTTAGCACTAACCATGCTTAAATGGAATCATTGGCTTATGTTTCTACCTTCCCTATCTGATTGTAAGCTTTGCAAGGTTAAGGACTGCCCCTGTCTTGTGCGGTACAATATATCATCACTTGGCAGATTACCTGACACAGAGCAACCTTAATACATATTTCCTGATAGACCAAAAGAATGGAATGTCATAACTCAATAGGACATTCTCCCAAGAAGACGTTTCTTTATTTTTCTGAGTGGTATGGTCCGCCTTCCCATCCTTACTTAGAAGAGCTGAAATGTGATATTCAGGCTTACCACAAAATTTTTTTGTTAAAAAATAATCCTAGGCAATGTATGGATCATGCATAAAGTGGGAAGACTACACGCATGTCTGAATAACCGAGGCCATCTCAACCTGGAGAGCAATCATTACTCCCTTGACCACGGCCATGGAACTCTTTCTCTGAGTTGACTTCATGTGTGTACACCAGATACTCAATCTTTCAGTTTTCTAGATCTTGGAAACAATGCGTTCAGGAGCCCCAAGCCTCTCTATCAGATCCCAATAAGGTGACCAGTGACCAATGACCATTGACCAGTCAGACATAGTGCATTGCTGCAGAGAGCAGAGGAGCCAGAAATACACGAAGATCCAAAGGCCTCTTCTTCCCCTCTCCCTAATGCCCAGCGTCTATCTTGGGAATGATTAGGAGGAAAGGAAGGAAGTTGGAAAGTCCACATTATCCCAAAGAGCATTAATTTCCTATGGAAATTCCTTACATTGTTGAACAGGACTAAGCTTACTGGATTTGGACGCACCCTCTCACCCAAGGCAATGAAGGTATATTCCTGAAGAATGACAGACTAGTCATAAAAGATAATTGCACATCTCAGTGTAGTGTGAGCATATGTGCAACCCAGTCACAAATGTTCAGGGCTTTTGCTGAGTGAGGCTTATTGGTGGGCCGTGGAGACCCCATGGGTGTCCAGAAAATGAATAAAGAAAAAGGGTCATTGATTCAATCTTTTTGTGAACGATCCATTCTATCCCCGTCGTGAGTGGTGGGCATCATGCACACTCAATGATGTCTTCCCGTCCTAGCTCCTGGAGGCTTTCGTTGAAGGACAACTCCACATTCCCCTACTATCATCATGTCACCTTCACTCTTCACAGACATGACAGGTAGGGCCATAGCATTGTTCTCCAGTTGGAGGGGACTTTAAAGATGATCTAATCTGATCCCTTCATCACACAGGTGGGAAAAACAAGGCTTTTTGAGGCAAGGTGTTTTGCCCACGGCCACAAAGAAAGTGGAAGAGGCAAAGCCACAACTCGTGCTTCCTAGTCCCAGGTATTCTCTGCTGGTCTGCACCGCATTCTCAAGCTTTCCTGTACATGAAAGATCGTACCCAAAGTGAAAACCATCTGGTCTACGCGATTGCAGTGTTTGCCACCGGCACACGGGAGGCTGAACCCTGATGGTTTCTGGGAACTCTGGCAACTCTCTGAGGCCTGAGACTCAGTTCCACACACTTTTTTCCCTTGAGCTTTGGCATATCCAAACTATGCTACCCCTAGAAGCAGCAGCAGAGTCACTGGGACTTGTAAAATGCCAAGAAAACACTGGCATGTGGATGGCAGGTTGCACAGTGTTCTCTGTCTTCTGTAATGGAATCCACAGGATGCCAAGAAGACAAATGCATTTTTCTCCTCCAAATTATTCCTCCCACGAATGCTAAGTGTCTCCATCTGGGAGACATTTAACATCTCAAGCAGCTATTGCTGATCTGTAGGAGGACTCGCCAAGTATCAACTGTCTCCTCAAAATAACTCTCCTCATCGCTGCCGGAGCACCGAGATGCAGCCCAGGCAGGAGGAGAGGAACAGCCTGTCTGCGGAGGCCCCAAGGTTAGAGGTGAGCAGGGACACCAGCCCCTCACCTGGGTCCACTCACTCTCCTCCCTTCAGAGGTGTGTTTCATGGGACAACGTGTCAAAGTCATTGCGTCCCTCCCCTGGAAGGCTGGATTTTCAGAAAGAATTCCATCAATGACTTTCCCCCAGAGGACGGTCTCATGTTTCTTCTGACACTTGAAGTTGGATCAGATACTTACAGGAAATCACACACACTTCCTGCTAGGCCGAGTTAGAAGCTATCTCATAAAAAACGGCAGAGATGGGAATACCCAAGCTCTGAATAAGATCCAAGAACTTTCTTTGCTGCTTCCCCTTCTGATCCAATTTGCCAAATCCAACCATGGGGGAACGGACACGGGGCTAACACCTTCAAGCCACTAATCTTGAGTCGGTCCGTTTCCCCACCCTCTATTTATTTATTATGCACAGTACGGTGGTTGCTGGGAGGGGGCCCAGGATAGAGGAGACACACAGGCTCCGTCATCATAGTGTACCTATTAGTGGGGAGACGTATATAAATATGTCCACAAACATTATTAAACCCAGATAGAATGGTGTGGGAAATCCTGATAAAAGACTATAAGAATTGGAAGAATGAGAAGTCACTGTGAGCTGAGAGGCCAGGAACGTCTCCACGGGGTAGATGGCATTTGTCCTAGATCTTTAAGGAGGGGGATTAGAATGCGAACATACGGGAATTAATTGAAGGAAGGGCTTCTCAGGTGCATGGGGCCGCTTGAGCAAAGGCAATTCAAGGCTGTAAAGGTGTCCAGAGCTGAATTTCATTTATCCATCCTTTCCTTCATGCATTGAAAACAACATACATCTACCGAGCACAGAGTATGTTCAGGGGCACAGACCCAGGAGCTGGGCACGTTCAGATGCATAGACCATGACCTCCAAGAGCTTTCGTCTACTGGGGGAATCACAGAGGCTGTGGAGAAAGTACAATATAGGGTGACAAGGAAGGACCTCGGGAGACTATAGGACAACAGAGGATGAGCACTTCACTCAAGTCTGGGAAGCCGGGCAAGATTCCTCGCAGGAGGAGAGCGCAGAATCAAAGGCCAGAGATGCAAGGGGAAGGGCGTGTCCAGGGGTGCTCCGCGCGTGCGCAGTCTCTGCGGCGAGAGACTGGAGGAAAGTGTGCCAGGCGGGAGGGCGGCAAGACAGCGGAACTCGATGGAGGTGTTTGAGTGTACTTTCTGAGCATGGGGAGTGTCTTTAGCCATTCGCTATTTAAGCTACTGCAATGGGGAGAGCGAGCGAGTTGACTGACACCACCACCGGGAGTGCTGCTGGCAGCCCGTGATGGGTGGGAAGGTCCAGCTCTGAAAATGTGCAAAGCTGCCATCTACCACTCGTTTTTGTCAGTATTCTCATCCTATTTTGTGCGGTTGGTTCTCTTTTCTCACTGTGTTGGTCTCGGTCGCCAACGACTTCATCGGGGATGGGAGTCAGCCCTGAGAGCAGCGAGCACAAAGCTGAGCAACACAGTACACTCTCCGCGTGTGCGTGGTTGTGTCTGTGTCTGTGTGTGTAACGAAGGGGTGCTAAGTGTGTGATCTCTGGGTGCTGAAATATGGGCTGGCTCTTATATCTGAGAGACTAAAATATTTCTTCAGCTTTTATCATCATTGTTGATTCTTTCCTTCTGTACTCAATCCTTTGTTCTCCTCCGTATGAATGATAATTTATTGGCTAGGAAGATCATCTTTTGTAAGAAGACATTCTTAGATCAAATATATGTTTATCCATGGTCAGCATAAATGACTGGCCATGTGAACACCTCACCTGATGGTTAAAAAAAGAAAAGTATCTATTCCAAGTTTCTGGAAATTTAGATATTGGATGAATCTTTGTGTATCATCTAAAGGAGATAAAGTATTCCTTTATGCCAAACGTTTAAAAGTGTTGTTGAATATTAAACAGAAATAAAAGTTAAAAAATAAAAAATCTAGTATTGCTGTTCATATGTTAGTATGTTATTGCATATTTTTTTATTCCTTTATGTAGGCATATATCAATGTGTACTTTTAAAAGGTAGGATGGTATGGTTATATACAGATTTAGAGGATGCATTTAAAAATAATAAAACTAACGTGTAGACCTTAAATCTTTTTATGTAAAATTTTTTATATTTATTATTTATATAATTTTTCATAGCTGCGTAGTCTGAGAACCTAAGCCTTGGGGCAGAATACGGGTCCATCCAATAAATAAGGAATTTCTGCTCTGATAAGCCTGCAGAGGAGATGCTCCAGATAAAAAGAACACGGCGGAGGATTTGACCCGGAGGTCAGGAAGGGCTCCTACAAGAAGGTGATGACTGATTTGAAATCTAAACGGTAATTCCAAGCTGTCGCTGGGTGGGGATGGGGCAGTGATGAGATGAGCAGGGACGCTCAGCAAAGACCACAGGACGTGCAGACACCTGCAATGGGGAGCAGGCGGCTGTTTGGGAATTTCTATTTTCTAGCTAATTTTCACTGCTATTTGCATGTCTTTATGCTGCCTCTGGCCAGCTTATTGAACTCTTTTGTACTTCTAATTATTTTTCAGTTGACTTGACTGGGTTTTCCAGGTCTACACTCCTATTGTTTGCAACTAATCATAAGCGCAGGCATGGAGTCAGCCTTCGCTGTGTGTCTGGCAGCGCACGAACGTCTGTCTGTGTCTGCTTGTGTCATCCTCGCTGTCCTTTATGGGGCGGGTCCTCCTTTCCTAGCACAGAGGGAACCGACACTTGCACCAGCTCAGTAATTTACCAAATTAGTAATGGCTGATACAGGTGGGCTTCAAACCCAGGTCTGACGCCAACATGTGTGTCCAACCTGACATTAAACTAATCATCTTTCTTTTTAACATTTAAAACTCTTATATTTGACTCTGAGCCCTTGTACTGAAAGTCAAAGCATCAAAGAATTTCTATTTTATTTTATTAAATAGGGAAATAATTTTTTATTGTGTAAGGAGCACTTAACGTGAAATCTACCCTCTGAAATTTTTGTGTCCGATGGGCATTGTTACCTATAGGCACAATGTCGTACAGCAGATCTCTAAAACTTGTTCATCTTGCAAAACTGAAACTTCCTATGAGTTGAAAAGCAACTCCCTGTCTCCTCCTCCCTCTGGCTTCTGGCAACTACCATTCTACTCTCTGCTTCTGTGCGTTTGACTATTTTAGATGCCTCCTAGTAGAGGAGCCATGCATATTCGTCCTTTGGCGACTGGCCTATTGCATTTTGTATGATGTCCTCCAGGTTCCTCCATGCTGTTGCATCTAGCAGGATTTGCTCCTCTCTTTAAGGGCAAATAGTATTCTGTTGTCTGCGTGCATCCCATGTTCTTTATCCGTTCATCTATTGATGGACACTTGGGTTCCATATGTTGGCTATTGTGAATAACGCTGCAATGAACATGGGAGTGCAGACATCTCTCCGACATCCTGATTTCAATTCTTTTGGATAAATACCCAGAAGTAGAATTGCTGGATCATATAGTAATTCTCTTTTTAGTTTTTGGAGGCAGCTCCATACTGTTTTCCACAGTGGTTGTACCTTTTTACATTCCCACCACCAGGGGATGAGAGTTCCAATTTCTCCACATCCTGGCCGGCGCTTGTTATCTTTTGTCTTCTTGATAATAGCCATCCTAACATTGTGATTTGGATTTGTAAACTGACATTTTGTTTTTCTATTTGTATCTCAACTGTTGAAAAGCAGGGATCCTTGTTTCCTCCAGGAATTTATTGGGGGTGTTCTGCTGTTTTTTAGTTCAGTAAAGTGTCGGCTGCTTTTATGTGAGTGCTATTCACTAGGTTAGCAAGGTATTTCTCTTCTCCAAGATTTCTGCTTTTCTTAAGTCAGAGATGAATATTGAATTTTGTCAAAAAACTTTTGATATTTGATTATGGTCTTTCTCCTTTGTCCCACTGATATGTTAATTACTAAATTATGGTAATAGGGGCCAGCCCTGTGGTGTAGTGGTTAAGTTTGCGAGCTCCACTTCAGTGGTGGCCCAGGGTTTGCAGGTTCAGATCACAGGTGCAGAGCTAAACACCCCTCATCAAGCTATGCTGAGGTGGCGTCCCACATACAAAATAGAGGAAGATTGGCATGGATGTTAGCTTAGAGCCAATCTTCCTCACCAAAAAAAAAAAAAGTATATGTTAATAGATTACTGAATATTAAATTATTCCTAATATTTAATCATCTTTGGTTTCCTAGAATAAAATCTACTTGGTCCTGGTGAATTATTCTTCCAAAGCATAGCTGAATTAAGTTTGCTGGTATTTTACATAGCTCATTCATATCTGTATCAATAAGTAAGATTGGATTGGAATTTTCTCCTTCTTTGGCTGTTGTTATGAGGTCTTAGCAGCAGATTCATGCCAACCTCACTAAAGAAATCATGATACATTTCTCTTTTTATTTCTTCCTGAATAGTCAAATAACACGGGAGTTATTTATTCTTCAAAATTTTGAAACAATTAACATTTAGAAGAATTTAGGCCTAGTTCCTTCTTCAGAGATGACTTTTATATGACTCATTCAGTTTTTCCCAAAGTTAGTGATATACTCAGATGCTCACTGGTCAATGTTTTGATTCATATTTTCCCAGAAAACCAGCAATATCAAGATTTTCAAATTTATTTGGTATATGATTATACATTTATTAAACATTGCATTCTCTCATGAATTATTAATTTGTGGTTCCTTATTTCTCTTTTGCATTGAGAAGCTGTATAAGGCACAGTTGATCCTGGAGCAGGGTGGAAGTATTTTCATCCCACCTCTGTCTGCTACTTGCCACTGAATGATCTTGGGCTCGTTAGTTCTCCGTCTTTCTCAAGTCCTTCCTTTGTAAAAGAAGGGCAATAAAAATAGTACCTTCCTTATAGCATTGTTACTAATGTGCTTACCACTGCCAGGTACATACTAAGTGCTCAATAAATATCACTATGATTCAATTTGCTAGGTTTTTAATGTTTGTATTTATAAAGAAAATAGCATTCAGATTTATATATTATCTCTACAGGCTCTTTATTTGCTTTCCTAAATTATTTGCTTTTTTAAAAGCTACTCTTCATTTCTCCCTTAAAGTTTTCTTCGTTTTCACCTGCTGCCTTTGAAGGAAATCTCATTAATGTGTTCTCGTTACTTAATTTCTTTTCATTCTCTCTTGTGGAGTAATGAAATCTTAGGCTGACATCCTGTACCGTCACATTTTTGTATATTGTGTTTTCTCAGGTCATTAATTTCTAAATAACCTATAACCAATATTTTAATTTTCTCTTTGAGCAGCATGTTATTTAGGAGAGAAAATTTCAATTTGTAAAGGCTTGGGTTTTTCTTGTTTGTCTTTAGTTTGTTTTTCATTTAGATTTTAAATAGTATTTTCTATTATACATGCCCAGATTATATTATTTTCTACACACTCTTCTGAATTAGTGTTTTCTATTGTTGCCCAGAGAATGTGACATGAACTACCATTTTTTGGACTTTGTTGTTTTGAACGTGTGTGACCCAATATTATATACATTTTGGAGATTGTATTAATTGACCTCTTGAAAGAAGTTACATTATCTTCTTGATATAACGTTGAAAAATCTATTCAATCAGTATTAATTACATAGTGCAAATCCCTTATGTCCTCATTTATTTCTGTCTTCTGTCAAAAACTCTGAGCGTTAAAACCTCACAGCACCAATGTTTGTCATCTGTCCTTTGTATTGTAGTAATTTTAGCTCTACATATTTAATGATTTTAGCAAGTAAACATTTGTGACTGTTGAGCTGCCTTGTGAATTGCATATTTATAAGTATAAAATAATTCTGTTGTTCTATTTTAAGATATTTTACTGGAATTCTGTAGTGCCTGACATTCATTTTGCAGCCCCTGGTTTCACTTGTGTTTGCAATGGACTGGCACTTCTTTGTTCCTTCTTTTCCATTTAACCCAAATAGGTGATTTTGTTTCAGTTCTGGTCAGTGTAAGTAGCATAAGGTTGGATTTAAATTTTGCACCCCATCTCGGAGTCTCTGACTTCCAATTGGAAAGCTTAAAAGATTTACACTTATGGCCATAACACATTTGTTTGTGTTTACTTCTATCATTTTGTTTTCTAGTTTCCTCAATTTTGTTAACTGCCCCCCCTTTTTTTTTTTACTATAGCTGGCATAATAATTAAGTAGCTAAAAATGAACCTGATCAACTTCCAGCTCTCTAACTAGCTTTGGGCATTGTGTCCAATAACCAGGAGTACATTTTGAGGTGTAGGAATTACCTGGAACACCTCCAGAGAAGTGTGACCCCGGTAAAAGTTGCAGCACATACTTGAGCATTAGATGAAGAAATTAGACCAGGGGGAAAAGTTGAAGAGCTGCTTGCCATGTAAAAGAAAAAAAGAGGGGAGGAGATTAGACTGATTTTGTAGAACTTCCCAATCAGAATTCTAAACACTATGTAAGTCTCAGGAAATCAGGGCTATGAACAAAATCCCAAAGTTGGACTCTGTTCCTCCATAAGCCCAGGGTTCATAATCATTAGAGATGTGAAAGAACAAACTGGACAGCATCAGAATGCACTTTCGCTGATTCATATTTAGAGCAGAGGCTGTAGCTCACTGATATCCCAAATCCTTCAAAACTCAGAAGGTCTCTATTTCCTTGAGAAATAGTGACATTGACAAGATCCTACTCTCTTCTAAATTCATAGTTTTTTAAGCTTCTTAGATGGGAATTCTGGTTTTGAGTCTATAAAATAGCTTTCAAAAGGAAGTCCTGAGCCTAAGCATCCTGTCTGGATGTGTGGTTTGTATGAAAGTCTAGATCTATACAAATCTATGTAGATGGCACTCTTAACCCCGGTTGAAGATTAGAATTGGCTGGAGTGCTTTCAAAAAATACCAACATCTAATTCCCACACAGGGTGTTTGGTTTAACCTTTCTGGAGCTGGAACCCAGACATTCCTTTGTTAAATAATCTTCTGTTAAAAAAGAAACAACAGGTCCCAAATGGAGTCGCTTACGCTAAGCCTCAAGTCAGCAAACTGAGACTGAATACCTAACCGAATTCCAGTTTCAGCCTCTCCCAGGAATGGAATCCGAAACCAGCCAATGTGGAATCACCTGATCAGCACTAGTGAGGTCCCCCAAAGGAAAGTGACCTTGCCACAAACAATCCACTCTTTGCTAGTAACTTCCTTGCCCCACCCGCTTCTGCCTATAAAAGTCTTTCCTTCTGTACAGTTCTTCAGAGCTCCTTTCTACTTGCTGGATGTGGTGCTGCCCAATTCATGAATCCTTGAATAAAGCCAATAATATCTTTAAAATTTACTCGTTTGAATTTTGTTTTCTAAACTCCCCCGGTGATTATAATCTGCAACTGAGGTTGGCATAGAGGATGTTACCATTGATTGTCAGTTGAGCCAATATGGCAAACATTTGTGCTTTGCCTCTGGCCCATCCATTTCTCCATCTGCTGGACACAGCCCCCTATTTTGTTTGGGAATTCATCTCTTCAGTCTTTCTATCCTTGCAGTTTTGGAGGCATCGACTCCACGATTCTGGGGGGACCAGGACTCTCAGACTTCAATCAGCACCCACATTCTCCAGGCCAATCAGAAAGTATCAGGATTTTTTGGGAGGCTTCTTCATTTCACCTAGATTTTAACGTGGTAGAAGGCTGGAGAAGCTGTGCACCGCCCTGGATCCTAAGAATGAAGCTTGCACACGAAAAGGCAGGGTGGAAAGATGGGGAGAAACTGAATCCTGATGACATCATTTGAGCTGTGAATTTAGTCATAATTATAGTTATCATTACCTCTGTTTTACAGATGAGGAAACTGAGGCCAGGTGAGGTTAGATTAGTTGTCCAAAACTCCACAGCCCATCAGTAGAAGAGATAGGATTTGACTCCATGGAGTTAGGGAATTTCTGCTACTATATTGTCACAACCAGTAAACTCACCATTGGTCTCCTCTACCTCTGTTAAACTGAATAATTATGAAGTTTAAAACTGGCAGGTCTGAGTTGAAGTCTGTTGAGAAGATTTACGGTCTTTGGGCAAGGCTTGTGTTCTATGCGACCAACAGTTCCGTCTCCTAGGATAATTCAAGGTTTTGTTTGCCCTTTTATTTATTGCTCACTTTCAACAGAAAGAATCCTAACTATTATAGAAATGTTAATGCATGTCTCTAAAATTTCCGTTTCTGAACCCAAACATAATACTAAAGCAAGCCAGCAAACTACAAGGGAAGAGAGCAAGAGAAGAAGAAAGGAAGATCAATAAGGAAGCATTGGCCTTAAATGACAGATTGGACCAGGTGAACTTAGTACATATATATAAAACATTCCATCCCCAAACCACAGAATACACATTCTTTTCAAATGCACATGCAACATTCTCCAGGATAGATCATATATTAGGACACAAAACAAGTCTCAATAAATTTACTAAGACTGAAATAATACCAAGCATCTTTTCTGACCACAACAGTATGAAACAAGAAGTCAACTACCAGAAGAAAATCAGAAAAGCCACAAATATGTAGAGATTAAACAAAATGCTACTGAACAATGATTGGGTCAGTGAAGAAATCAAAGGAGAAATCAAGAAATACCAAGAGAAATGAAAATGAAAATATGACATGCCAAAATTTATGGGATACAGCAAAAACAGTTCTAAGAGGGAAGTTTCTAGCAATACAAGCCTACCTTAACAAACAAGAAAAATCTCAAATAAGCAATCTAACAGTGCACCTAAAGGAATTGGGAAAAGAAGAAAAAACAAAGCCCAAAATCAATAGAAGTAAGGAAATACTAAAAATCAGAGCAGAAATAAATGAAATAGAGACTAAAAAGAAAAAGAAAAAGAAAAAATCAATGAAACTAAGAGCTGTTTCTTTGAAAAGCTAAAAAAAATTACCAAATCTTTAGCTAGACTCACCAAGAAAAGAAGAAATAAAGCTCAAATAAATGAAATAAGAAATGAAAAAGGGGAAATTACAATGGATACCTCAGAAATACAAAAGATTATAAGAGAATGCTATGAAAAGCTATACACCAACAAATTGGATAATCTAGAAGAAATGGATAAATTCTTAGAACCATACAACCCTCCAAAACTGGACCAAGAAGAAGTAGAGAATTTGACTAGACCAATCACCAGTAAGGAGATTGAAATAGTAATCAAAAACCTTTCAAAAAATAGAAGTCCAGGACCAGACGGCTTCCCTGATGAATTCTACAAAACGTCAAAGAAGACTTAATTCCTTTCCTTCTGAAACTCTTCCTAAAAACCGAAGAGGAGGGAAGTTTCCTAACTCATTCTACAAGGCCAACATTACCCTGATACCAAAACCAGACAAGGACAACACACAAAAAAGAAAATTAAAGGCCAATATCACTGATGAACATTGATGAAAAATCCTCAACAAAATACTAGCAAATCAAATACAACAATACATTAGAAAGATCATACACCATGAGCAAGTAGGATTTATTCCAGGGATGCAGGGGTAGTTCAACATCTGCAAATCAATCAATGTGATACACTACATGAATAAAATGATGAATAAAAATCACATGATCCTATCAATAGATGCAGAGAAAGCATTTGACAAGATACAGCATCCATTTTTGATAAGAACTCTGAATAAAATGTGTATAGAAGGAAAGTATCTCAACATAATAAAGACCATATATGACAAACCCACAGTTAATATTGTTCTCAATGGAGAAAAACTGAAAGCCATCCCTCTAAGAACAGGAACCGGACAAGGATGACCACTTTCACCGCTCTTATTTAGCATAGTATTGGAAGTCCTAGCCAGAGCAATCAAGCAAGAAAAAGAAATAAAAGGGATCCACATTGGAAAAGAAGAAGTGAAACTGTCACTTTTTTCAGATGATATAATTTTAGAAAACCCTAAAGAATCCACCAAAAAACTTTTAGAAATAATAAATGAATATGGTCAGTTGCAGGTTACAAAATCAACATGCAAAAATTAGTTGCATTTCTATACACTAACAATGAAGTGGCAGAAAGAGAAATTAAGAATACAATCTTATTTACAACTGAAACAAAAAGAATAAAATATCTAGGAATAAACTTAACCCAAGAGGTGAAAGAGCTGTACACTGAAAACTATAAAACATTGTTGAAAGAAATCGAAGAAGACACAAAGAAATGGAAAGATATTCCATGGTCTTGGTTTGGAAGAATTAACATCGTTAAAATCTCCATACTTCCTAAAGCAATCTACAGATTCAATGCAATCCCTATCAAAGTTCCAATGACATTTTTTACAAAATAGAACAAAGAATCATAAAATTTATATGGAACAACAAAAGACCCTGAATAGCCAAAGGAATCCTGAGAAAAAAGAACAAAGCTGAAGGTATCACACTCCCTGATTCAAAATATACTACAAAGCCATAGTAACCAGAACAGCATGGTACTGGCACAAAACCAGACAAACAGACCAATGGAGCAAATTCGAGAGCCCAGAAAAAACTCACACATCTGTGGACAACTAATTTTCAACAAGGGAGCCAAGAGCATACAGTGGAGAAAGCAGAGTCTCTTAAATAAATGGTGTTGGGAGAACTGAACAGTCACATGCAGAAGAATGAAAGTAGACCATTCCCTTATACCATGCACAAAAATCAACTCAAAATGGATGAAAGACTTGAATGTAAAACCTGAAACCATGAAACTTCTAGAAGAAAACATAGTCAGTACACTCTTTGACATCGGTCTTAACAGTATATTTTCAAGTACCATGTCTGACCAGGCAAGGAAAACAATAGAAAAAATAAACAAATGGGACTACATCAAACTAACAATCTTCTGCACAGCAAAGGAAGCCATCGACAAGACAAAAAGACAACCTAAAAATTGGGAGAAGATATTTGCAAACCATTATCTGATAAGGGGTTAATATCCAAAACGTATAAAGGACTCATACTTCTCAACAACAAGAAAACTAACAACCCAATTAAAAAATGGGCAAAAGATCTGTACAGACATTTCTCCAAAGAAGATCTATGGATGGCCAACAGGCACATGAAAATATGTTTAACATCATTAACTATCAGGGAAATGCAAATCAAAACTACAATGAGATAGGGGCCAGCCCTGTGGTACAGTGGTTAAGTTCGTGCATGCTTCTTCAGTGGCCTGGGGTTCGCAGGTTCAGATCCCTGGTACAAACCTAGCACCATTCGTCAAGTCATGCTGTGGTGGCATCCCACAGAAATACAGAGGAAGATTGGCATAGATGTTAGCTCAGCAACATCTTCCTCACAAAAAAACGACAAAAACCAAAAACCTGCAGTGAGATGTCACCTTATGCCCATCAGAATGGCTATAATGAAGAAGACAGGAAGTAACAAGTGTTAAAGAGGACGTGGAGAAAAGGGAACTCTCATACACTGCTGGTGGGAGTGCAAACTGGTACAGCCACTATGGAAAACAGTATGGCGATGCCTCAAAAAATTAAGAATAGATCTACCATATGATCCAGCTATTTCACTGCTGGGTGTTTATCCAAAGAACTTGGAAACACAAATGCCTAAGGATACGTGCACCCCTATGTTCATTGCAGCATTATTCACAACAGCCAAGACCTGGAAGCAACGTAGGTGCCCATCAAGGGACGAACCTATAAAGAAGATGTGGTATATATACACAACGGAATACTACTCAGCCATAAGAAATGATGAAATCTGGCCATTTGTGACAACATGGATGGACCTTGAGGGTACTGTGCTACGTGAGATGAGTCAGAGGGGAAAAGTCAAATACCATAAGATGTCACTCATAAGTAGAAGATAAAAACATCAACAAACAATCACATAGAGACAGAGATCGGATTGGTGGTTACCAGAGGGGAGGGAGGGAGGGTGAAGACCAAAAGGGGTGATTAGGCACATGTGTGTGGTGATGGATTGTAATTAGCCTTTGGTGGTGGTGAACATGATGTAATCTACACAGAAGCCAAAATATAATGATGTACACCTGAAATTATATAGTGTTATAAACAAATATTACTGCAATAATAAATAAATAAATAAATAAATAAATAAATAAATAAATAAATAAATAAAATTGTCCTTTCTTGGAGTTTTTCTTTGGATACTTTCTTGCTAGTTCCCCAAATGTAAGTGCATTGTGGAGAGTAGGGAAGGTACAGAATGCTTTGGAAAGATGGGGAAGAAAGAGCCAGGAAACATTCAGATGTGGACCGCAGTATTTTAGGACTGTGTGTGTTATACTCTTTAGGGGAGCTTCCCTAAGACATCCCAATAGAGACTCAAAATAGCCCTGGCAGATACAGGCGGGACGGCAAAGCTAGGACATAATGGCAACACATATTGAATGCTTACTGTGTAAGCAAGTGACAGGAATGGGAGTTGATTTCCAAACACAGGTGCTTCCTGTTACACCCACGGCTGCAAAGCTCTTGTCACTCTATCACTCTTCTCCTTTGCTGATAAGCAGGCCATTATGAATTTTAAGATCATCAGAGTTATCTTGAAGGTTATCAAGTAGATTTTCTGTTCTTTGGGTGATGTTTATCAGGCTAACCTTGAAACTATTCAGAGATGGCAGACAGAGTTGTTCTCTAAGACGGGGAGCTATGAGTCAGGCCTGAGTATTTCTTTAAAAAGAAAGAAAACAATTTGTAAAAAAATTAGGTTCCAAGAGTGCCCCAACTTTCAGACTCATGGTGTTTACTTCCAATGAAGAATCAGGGGAGAAGGGATATATACATATTCTGCCCCAACAAGCGCTTTGGCGGGCTCATCTGGTATTCCATAGTGAGAGCATCCTACTGTGATGATTCTAAGCATGGCCTTCTTCAGAGCATTTGTGATTAAAAGTCCAAGAGGCAAGTAAATTACAAACCAATTTAATTAACCTGACTAGTCATGAGAAACCCCACTCAACTAGCTGGCCAGCAGGATATCGTGGTTAACCAAGGAAGAAGTCAAATTCTACTCAGACCCTGGAGGCTGCCTCAGCTGCTCACCTTTTCACGTCTAATTGCAGCCATCAGTTTAATCCTTAAAGAATTATGTCCAATTGGTTTCCGTCTGTCTGCATTTGTAAATGTCATTCTGCCCAGCGTGTGTTGTAAAGATTAGCTGTGCTTCATTGTTTTGCTAGCATGAATCAATAATGTGGGATTCTTGGCTAGCTGAATTTTTAAAGTCATCTGTGAATCGATGTAAGCTATCTGTACAGCACTCGTTATAACATGCTAATTTGATATCATTGGATAAAATGCCTAGTTTGGGAAGACAGTCATCGACAATTTTAAGATTAGCTTAAAGGTTAGCTTAAGCTATAGAGGAGACAGGCCATGTTATGTTATTTTGCTGATACACGTGTGTGAATTCCATTCCGGGGGGAGGGGTACAATTAAATTATCAAAATTAACAGTAGGTTCTGAATAGAAGCAGCGTCCAACAAAATGCAAAACGAAGGCCCCACATGGACCCTTCATAAGGGACCCTTCAAAACATCCATCAATGATTCAAAAATGCCTCACTCTTGGAAAACATAACAATGATGCTGGAAATTACATTCTATGTGGAAAACAAGGAGAGTGTAATGCATTTCCTGGAAATTGCACTATAAAGGAGATTCATCTTTCCCCCAAAGTAGGTGAAAAGCAAGCAGTGCTTATGGAGTAATCCCACAGGGTTGTTTAATATTTTTTTCCATTGCAGAAAATTCACAGCCGGATTACGTGATAGTCTGAGCTTTAATATAGCCAGACTCGTCCTAAGCCTGTAGAAATGGGCATTGATATAAGGCTGTTATTAATCAGGAAAAGATGCCCTATAAAAATAATCACCTTCATTAGTTATAAAGGACAACAATTTAATTTATCAAATTGGTAAATACTGAAAAAATATTAAAGCTGCTGAGGGTGGGGTGATTTACTGCTAGGAGGCGTGTAAATTATTACAACCTTTCTGACAAGCTGTTTCACAAAAGTATTTGATGGCTTAAAATGAGCTTACTCTTTTAACCTAGTAAATCCAGTTTAGTGAACATCCAAATTTATGGGCAAATATTTATGCTTAAATGTGTTGATCACTGTGTTAGTTCAAACACCAAGAAGATATGGAAACAACCTAACATCTAACAAAATGAATGAATGAAATGATTATAATCTCCCCCTATGACAAACTATCCCAAATTCATAAAAAGGGGGTTTGAGGGGCCAGCCCGGTGGCGTAGTGGTTAAGTTCGCACTCTCCATTTGGCCTGCCCGGGGTTCACAAGTTTGGATCCTGGGCATGGACCTAGCACTGCTTGTCAAGCCACGCTGTGGTGGCATCCCACACAAAGTAGAGGAAGATTGGCACAGATGTCAGCTAGTGACAATCTTCCTCAAGCAAAAAGAAGAGGTTTGGCAACAGATGTTAGCTCAGGGACACTCTTTCTTACCAAAAAAAGGGGGGTGTTTGAAAGAAATTTTTAATTTCCTGAAGAAATATTTAAATGTAAAGTTACATGACAAAACCAAGATACTAAGTTACATGCATACTATCATCTCACCTATCTAAAATACACATTTTGGGAAAGATGCTGAAAATTAATACACTGGGATGTTAGCAGTCATTCAGTCAATAAACAATTGTTATCAGGCACTACATTTTCAGGCACTGTTCTAGAACCAGAGGTTACAATGATGATCCAGATAAGTCCTTGCCCTCACGAAGCTTACATTTTAGAAGAAGATATATGCAAAAAAAAAAAATCAAGGCACCATCTGATAGTGATTAGAGTTATAAAGAATACAAAATATGACAATATACTAGATTGGGGTCAACATTGAGAGGCACAGTGGAGGGCTTCAGATCAAAGGTCATGGAAGCTTCTCTGAGGAGGTGATATTTGAGCTGATCTGAAGATAGAGAGAAATGTGATGATCTCTTCAAAGAATGTGCCAACTAGAGGGATGAGCAAGTGCAAAAGCGAGGGCAGTTGGGTGTGTTCTAGAAACTTAGAGAAGAACTGCTGGAGCCTACTGAGTGGTTACAGAGTAGGCACAGTCCAAAGCAAGCAGATCTTGGAGGCCAGAATGAGCATTTGAATCTCATATATATGCAGTGGGAAGCCTAGGAGGGCTTTGAGCTAGAGAATGACCTAATAGGATTTACATTTTTAAAACCCCCCTGTAGATGCCTTTGGAAATATAATGTAGGTCAAGAGAAAAAAACAGAGAAATCAGCTAAGTGGCTTCTGCGTGTTCCTTTTGATTCAGCAAACCTACTTCTGGTAATGTGTCATATAGATATAATTGCATGTATGAAAACAGTATATACAAGTTTTTTGCAGTATCGTTTGAGATAGCAAAAGACTGGAAACAACCCAGTTGTCCAAGGATATGTCACTGGTTAAATAAATTCTCTTATAGTTATATAAAGGAAAACTGAACAATGAAATAAAGAATGAGGAAGCTCTCTCCAAGATCCATATAGAAAGATCTCCAATGAATAGTAAAGTGAGAGGATCATAACAGGATGCATCATGTCCTAACATACAAAAACAAAAGGGGATATATATTTTATATTTGGATAAAGACCCTGTAAGGACACCCCAAAAGACTAAAATTTGGTTACTTGTGAAAGGTAAGGGTGGGAATGGGCCAGCGAAGGACAAGGGTGTACATATTTTGATATGGTTTGATTTTTGAACAAGTGTACTGTCTAGTCAAAGAAAATCAAAATAGAAGATGGGTCTTTTCAGCCATCCACGAAAGAGGAAATGGAGATGCTAGAGTAGAGGCATTGTAGATGGAGAGAAGTTGATAGAACTGGAATGTGTTTTGCAGGTTAAGTCTATGGTTGATTTGGGGGTTTGGTTGCAGCAGTGAGGGGAAATCAAAGATAATTCCTAGGATTTTGGCTTGAGAAACTGAGAGTTGTGATAATTCCTGAATTGGGGAGGCCTGGAGGAGAACATGCTTTGGGAAGGAAAATCAGAAGTCCTTTTAAATCCTGTTAAGTTTGAGATGATACAGACATTAAGTAGAGATCAGGGAGGCAATTGAATGTAGGAATCTGGAGATCGAGGTGGACATAGGATCCAGAGATATAAACTTAGGAGGCATTGACATAGAGATGGTTTTTAAAGCCATGGGATTGGATGAGGTTACTCATTAACTGAGGAGTACACTTGGAGAAGTGAAGCCTCCTCAGGACTAAGCCCTGTGGTGCTTAATATTTTAAGTTGAGCCAAAGAGGAAGATCCAGGAAAAGAGACTGAGAATCTTGGCTGTGGAGTTAGGGGGAAAACTAGGATCTTGTGGTGACACGGTAGTCAACAGAAAAAATTAAATATTTTGAGAAGGGAGTGGTTATCTATGTCAAATGTTGCTGGGAGGTAAACAAGAGCTTGGAGAAGCAGCCATAGGATTTGTCAGTATGATGACCACTGTTAGGGCCAAGAACGGTCTGAAGAAAGGAAGTAAAGTGGGAGGTGAACAAACCAGGAATAGTGACTAAAAAAAAATCACTCTTTCAAGGAGTTCCTCCTTGAAAAGGAGGAAAGGAATGAGGAAATGTTTAGACAGATGTGATGGTCAAGGGCTTATGTTTCTTTTCTATAAGATGAAAAATACTGGGCATGTTTGTATGCCAATGGGAATGCTGAAGTAGAAAGATAGAAACTGATGGTGCGGTAGAGGGAATGATAATTCCAGGATCAAAGATGCCCTAAGTCTTTAAGGAGATGAGAGGAGTGGAGGGATTGACCTTTGAAGGAGCCCAGCTCTTCTTCCATTGTCACTGCGATTGTCACTAGAAGGCTAATAAGATTGTTATTGCCTCAATTATCGTTATCTGAAAAATGGTGAGTAAATGGTATATATCTCATGAGATAAAGTAAATAACATTGCCTGGAAAGTAGCATATTCTCAGTAAATAGTCAGTTTTGTTATAATTTTCATTCTATGCGTTTTCCAAATATTCCATATTAAACATTTGCTAAAATATATATATTAGTGTGTCATCACATTCCCTGTTCAGTGTGAACAATGGAAATACAAAAGTGACTGGAAACCCTGAGCACTTTGAGACTATTCAGCACCAAGGACAGCAAACTTCATCATAATCAGCACGCGCAAGATTTCAGCGTAGGATTGCCCAGGGGCCAGTCGCTCTCATAGATACATAAAGGGGAAAAGGGATGAATATAGCAAGCCTTAGACTGAGCCCTGTGGGAAATTCCACTTCCCACTTGCAAAGAACAAGGCTGGGCTCTTTCTTTGCAGTGTCTCTGCCACTTGCACATGGTGCTGGCATTGTATGAAGCACGCTCCCTATCTCCCGGGAACCCAGTGTGTTTGCGTGGGCTTAGAGAAAAGCGAGGGAGAGAGGGGGAAATCAGAATCCGTGTTTCAAAGACAGGCTTACAGGACACCTGCAATTCTGGGAGAATGGCAGATTACATTGGGATATGATGTGGGCATGAGTTCTGAATATGTTAACTTTATCTTTTAATAATGCATTTCGTTATGAAGAAGGGCTATTGATGTACCCAGAAAATAAAATGTATTCTTCACAGGCAGCCTCGCTCTGCAGTAGTTTCTTAAGCAGAGGGAAAGGAAGCAGTGCTTGATGGCTGTTTCTCTGATTAAAAATTGCCCATCTGTGGCTCTGGAAAAGGGAATCAGAAACGAGGAATGGGGAAGGGAAGGTAACCAAGTCTCACCAGGCTCCTCTTTTGAGCCAAGCACTTCACAGAGCTTAGCTCATTTCATCCTCTCAACTCCTTTTCAGGGAGGTATCAGCACTATTTGTACAAGAGAGAAAGCTCTGAGAAGTTTTGTAACGTATCCAAAGTCACACAGCTAATGAGTAGGCAGTTGGCATTTGAGCGCATGGTTTTCTTCCTGTGTTTAGCACCCGTTCCTCTGCACTGGGGTTTCTCAACCTTGGAACTATTGGGCTCTATTCACACTTTGTGTTTAATGATTCTTGTGTGTGTGTGTTGGGGAGAGGGGGCTATCCTGTGCATTGTAGCATATTTAGCATCATCCCAGTCTCAGTAGCACCCACTTCCCCAGTTGTAATAACCAAAAATATCTCTGGATATTGCCAAATGCCCCCTGGGAGGCAAAAGTTTCCCAGACTGAGAACCATTGATCTGTGTCATGCTGCCTAAAGAATGCTTCTGCAGCTCACAGCCCAGGAGAAGATTTCTAGATTGTGGTCATAGGTGATATTTGTGTGTGCTATGTACATTTGTTCTTTCATTCACTCACTCCTTCAACTGTCCATCAATAGTTGCTGTCTACCCTGCTAGGTACTGGGGTAAGGAGATGAACGAATCGGAGTCCCTGCCCTTGGGGCACGCAGTCTGATGTGGAGACAGACACACAGCAGATCTCGATGAGTACAATGCCAGTGGTAGGTCAGAGAAGAGATATGTATCCTAGTCTAGGAATTGGGACTTTGAGAAAGAAGAATCTACTAGGTATTCATGGCCCACAGGTTGACTTAAATGAAAAACTTATCTTATGGGCTTTTGCTTAGGGATTGTTCTGGGTTTCTAGTGAATGAATCCTTAGTGATCCAGCTGACAGAAGTTGTTTTAAAATATTTTATTGTGATATACGTACAGCAAAGGGCACATTCCTTATGTGTAAAGCTTGATGAATTCTTCCATATGTTCACACTCATGCAAACACCATTCAAGGTCAAAAAACAGAACATTTCCATCATCCCAGAAGTTTCTCTTATGCCTCATAGTTTGTAGAAACCCCTGCAATGATAAACACTTTACAACTTCTATCACCATACATTAGTTTTACACCCTTGAACTTCATATAAATGGAATCATTACAACATGTTTTCTTTGGTGTCTATCTTATTTATCTCATCATTACATTTGTGAGATTTATCCATACTGTTGCATGTAATAGTATTTCATTCTTCTTTATTGCTGTACAAAATTCCATCGAGTGGATATTGCCATAATTTATTTATCCATTTTCCTATTGATGAACATTTACGTTGTTTGCAGTTTTGCATGTTATTAACAAAGCTGTCATAAACATTTTTATCTATGTCTCTTCTTGGACATAAACACTCCTTTCTCTTGGACCTACACCTAGGAGTGGAATTGCTGGGTCATAGAGTAGGTGAATGTTTAGCCTTAGGAGATACGGCCTGGCTTTTTTCCAAAGAAGCTGTACCAGTTTGTACCCCCACCAGCAGCTCTTGAGAGTTCTGGTTGCTGTCAGGTTTCTTAAGGTGTCACAGGCTAACATCATGCATAAATAAGACAGGTGTTTTAACCTAAGGTTGCAGGCAGCAGAGGATGGGCTGGGAAGAAGGATGACATCACTTTTGTCCTACTGGCCTAGGCTCTTTCGCAATCCCTACACCTGGCCACCTAGGCTCCGGAAGAGAGACTCAGTGAGTCAGTCCCACTAGTGAAGAGCTGGATGAAGCTGCTTCCCCAACCATGAGATGCTGGTGAATAATAGCTGACACTATGGGGTTTAAGAGAGAAATCAGGGTGAGAACACCCTCCAGCCCAATTTCCTTTCTGCCTATAAAAGATACAGATCTGAGGTTGGTTATCTAATGCAACAGAGACACAAAGCTCTTTGAGGCACCACGGTGTCATGCAAAGAGCTTTGGAGATCCCCTCTCAGCTCTACGATGGGACCAAGGAGAACCAATGTAAACTCTCCAAGGCCATTTCCCTCACTCACAGTACCTGCCTTCCTGCCCTCCAGGGTTGCTGAGAGATGAAGAGTAGTGTGCACATGAAGAGATGACTGTTTTTCCGAGCTTGTATTGTGGCCACTCTGCTAGTGGTCCCAGAGGTTGGGAGTCAGGGAAAAGCTGCATGCAATGATGGAAAGGATATGGGACTAATGGTAGTACCCTCAATCACTTACCATTGGAGGGTCTGGGTTACTCGCTTCACCTTTCTGGTCCTTGGTGTCCCCATCTGTAAAATCATGTCTTGGACCAGATCGTCTCTGATGGCATTCCACTGGAGGAGTTGGGTGAGTCAGAGTGTAAATGACGTCGAATCAGTCCCCGTTATTTGCTCAGACCCCATTGGAGATAATTTTGTTGACTTCTATTGACTGCCAGGAACTGTCCTAAGCACTTTATGTGCATCATTTTGTTTATTCCTCACAACCAACCTTATCTGGAAGACACCATTATTATTCTCATTTTACTGATGAGGAAACTGAGGCACAGAGAAGTTAAATAAAACTGACCTGAAATCCCATAGCTAATAAGTGGAGGCCTTACCTCAGCCCACGCAGACTGATTCCTGAGCCAAGTTATTAGGGATATGACAGGACGCTTGAATGGATGGCTCTGTCATATGGGAAAGAAGGGAATTTACTGAAACAGCTTGGGAATCAGACATAGTCCTTGCCATTTACTAGCTGTGTGCCCTCAAGCAAGGGCCTTACACCTGCTGTGTCTCAGTTTCTCCGACATTAAAATGGGGATAATATTTTCTATCTCAAAAGGATAATATGTAGGAGTAACATGGTGCCCAAGACAATACTCACTAACTGTTAGTTCCCCTCTTTCTATCACCACGTAAGTCAAGGCAGAAATGAAGAGTGGTAATTGAAAATGACCTTACCGCCCATCTCCTTGCCACAAGAGAATGTTCTTGGAATAAGGCCAAACTAAAAGCTGAAGTGCAATGTAATACGACTGAGTGGGAAAACAATATGAGTCAAACTGGACTTTCACTTTTTATTAAATTCCTCCACTCTTCCCACTCTATCATAAAAGTAATCACTGCTTATTTGAGGAAATCGGAAAATATAGGAAAAAAAATAGGAAAAACAAGTATCCATAATCTTGGTACCCAGACACAGGCACTGTTGGTAATCTGTTGTATTTCCTCCAAATATGATTACTTTTTTTAAAAAAAAAGATGATATCATATTGGGTATAAAGTTTTATAATTTGCCTTTCTGACGAAATAACATAAGCATTTCCCCCATGATAATGGCAATCTTTTTGTAATCATCATTAAATGCTGTGTAATGTTTCTCTCTATCTATCATGTCTGACTTATTCCCATACTGTTTCTAAATTTTCCGCTATTATAAAAATGCTAAGATGACCACGATTTCTTACACAAAATTTATCCAAGTTTCTACTCATTTCCCTAAGGCACAGACATTTTTAAAGGTTCATGAGATACATTGCAAAATGGCTTTCCAGAAATGTCTAAGCAAGTTATACTCCCACCAAGAGAATGATATTTTTTACTTCACCCAGGCTAGCAGTGAGAATTATAAGGTTTTTTAAAAAATCATTTGTAATTTGATCTTACCTCATTATTTAAATTTACTATTCTTTGACCCAAAATGTTGGTGAATATTTGTTTATATATCATTTCATTTTTTAAATATTTCTATATGTCTGCATTTTTTATTTTTCATTTTTTGTTGTGACATATCAAAAGTATATACATATGTATAATTTAAATCATCATCACCATAATACAATAAACCCTGATTAATCCATCACCCAGTTTATGAAATAGAACATTTCTGTACCTTAGAAGTCTCCTGGTGTCTCTCATAAGTGTATTTTCCTCCTCTTTCTGAGGTAACCATGATGCTGACATCTGTGGTAATGATTTCCTTGATTTTCCCTATGGTTTTACCACACATTCATACATCCCTAAAAACAAAGTATGTTTTATCTGTTTTTAAACTTTATAAAAATTGAGTAGCGATGTAGATTCTTCTGTGGCTTATTGCACCCCAGATTGATATCCAACTATGTTAATATGTATACTACAATTCATTGCTTTTCCCTACTGAGTAATATTCCACTGTGTGCTCGTGTTTCTCTGGCAGAATTGTTGAGTCATTGGGTACATACTACTTCTCCTTTACTTGGCAATCTGTTAGGTTTTAAGCTCATTTCAATAAATATTTTAAATAGATCTTCCAGATTGTTTGGTTCTTAATTTTATGTAGCATCTCTCTGACAATTAGAAATTATTTTTATTCCAATATATGATTTTTTGTGACTCTTTTATTGCTTCAAGATCTAGGAAGTTCTTTGTCACCCTTAAATGGATTTTTTTTCATTCTGTTCTTCCATTTTGTTCTTTCTTTTTTCTGTCTCTGAGTATTTATGTGTGTGTTGAACACTTTACACCATTTGAATTTATTTTGTTATACAGCATGAAGTGAAAATATTTGGTTGTGCTCGGTTGCCAATCAATTGCTTTTTAAAGCATTATCAAATAACCGCTCTGTGGCAGGTATTGTCTGTTGACTCTCCGCCCCACGGCTGTCCTTATGTGTGTTCTACTCTACTACCACAGCTAAGAGCTTGAAAACTACATTTCCCAGAGTTCCTTGCCCGCTGGTGTTACTTTCTGCCAATGGGAGGCAGTCACATGGGATTAACAGGTGGGAAAAATGTAAAAGCTATTTTTCTGCTGGCAACAGTATCAGCAGGAATGCAGACTCCCAGGCTCTTGATAACTTTACTTTCCCTGTTTTAATTCTCCAGCTGTAGAAGAGATACTGTTCACCTAGGGGCAACATGACTTACTCTATTTTGTTCTTCTGGCTTCTGTATACATTTATAATCAATTCCCTGTATTAAATCCTTCTCTGTTTGAAATACCTAGATTGCTTTCTGTTTCCCTGTGTGTACACTGATTGATAAATCTTCCTCTCCCTACTGTTTTGCAAATGCAAGGTTTATTCTGTGTGTGTGTGTGTATAGAAGGAACAAGGGAGAGGGAGAGAACAAGGGAGGATGTGTGCTATTTTTTTTGGAGCTATATATTTTGATTCATTGATCCTTTTGCCAATTCTTGCACACACTTTTTATCCTTATATTTGTTATAGCTTTAGTATGCATTTCAATATCTGATGGTACAAATCTTACCTCATTCTTCTTTTCTCATGTGATCCTCACTATTCTCATCTACTTATTAAACTGGGCTTTTAAGAAAAAAAAATATTTAAAAGGACAATCAATCGCGCTCTTCCTACTAAAATCTTTTTTCCTGCGTGTTGGTGAAGCTGAGGGTATTGCTTAAGAGAAGCTGACATTGCTTCAGTGTAGAGGGTCACGGAAACAGTCCCCCACCCCCTGTGGACAGTTGTGTGTGGGTGCACAGGCTATCAATTATCGTCCAGTCAGAATAGTTCTTCCCTGCCACCTTGGGGTCACCCTGCTTCAAGAAGAGGCTGCAGAACTGTCATCTTTAACAATGAAAGGGGATCCTATTTTCTCTGAGTCAGCCTGACTAACAATGCCCAAGGTCAGGGAGAGATATTTCCTGCAAGACCTTGCAATTTCTCAATGATCCTATTTGGGCTCATTGGATGAAATGGCTGTGGGAAAATGATCTGATCATTATTTTAAACACTGGGGCAATCATAGCAGGAGACACTTCTGAAACACACTATCTCTGCTTTGGTAACTACCAAAAGGAAGAGAATTGGAGCGGGTGCCTCTTAGTGCTTCTTTCTTTATTTTTCTTTAAGAGGAGACTTTCATAATATTCTGAAAACACCCCCAAGATCTTGCCACCAGGCTCTCCTCATGTTCTTCTGTTGAGCCTGGTTTGGATGGAGACAAAGGCTGCCCCCATTTTGGAAGTCCAGCCCTAGGGAAGCCTCTGGCACGCTCCCCCACACAGTTGGCTTTGTGTCTAAGACTGCTTTGGAACACTGAGGCACTCTCTGAGACCCTCATGGCTGGCTGCCCCGGGGAGTCGGTCACATGGAGTGTGAGGAGCAGTAAAACTATTTTAGAGGGAGCGTGGGGATTGTGCCAAGACTTGCCTGGCAGAGAAACCTGGGTGAAGGGCAGCGTGACTTTGCAGTGACTCGGGGCAGAGCAGGAACGCCCCCAGACCGACACCATGAGCTTTAGAGTCAGACTGTCTGGCTTTGAATTCTGGTTGCTTTGCCTTTCTGTGCCTCGGTTTCCTCCTCTGTGCAATGTTAAAAATAATGATGACTGTGTCAAAGCCTAGATAGGATTAAATGAGGGAATCCATACAAGGGCTTAAAATAATGCCTGGATATAATAAACAATATATTAGCCCATCTCCCCATCCCCATTCCCCAACTCCCTCCCCTCCAACCTTAACTCCTAGGTGGTTGATTTTCTCAGCTTGGAAGCCAGATTGCCAGGTTCATATCCTGATTCTGCTAATTCCCAGCTGTTTGACTTTCAGTGAGCTACCTAACTTCTTTGAGCCTTACTTTGCTCGTGTGTAATACAGATTTAATAGTGGTACCTCCTCATGGTGTTGCTGTGAGGATTGAGCTAATTAATTCACGGTAAACACTTTGACCAATGGTTCTCAACTGGGGGCACATTCACCTCCCAGGGGATATTTTGTAATGTCTGCAGACGTTCTGGTTATCACAGCTGAGATGTGTGCTATTGGTCTATGGGTAGAAGCCAGGGATGCTGCTAAACATTCTACAATGCACAGGACAGCCCCCCACTCCCCTCCCCACCGCCAACAGAGAATAATCCTGCCCAAATGTCAGGAGTGCCAAGGTTGAGAACCCCTCAGAGACTAATAGGCTGATTCATGGCTGGGAGTGAACACTCGGTAAATGTTGGTTCTTATCATTCGAGCAACGGTTTTGTGCACTTGCACTTACACTGTGCCAGGAACCACACTATATTCTGGGAAGATGAAGATGAATTACATGCGGGCCCTGCCCTGGAGGGGTCCAGTCTGAAGGGGAAGACAAGACGAGGCTTTTGGACTGGAGGGTGGGGCAGGGAGCTTGGCTTCTGAAACCATGCAGAGCAGCTGGCCAAAGGGGGCCCCCTTTTGCTTTCATTGGCCCTCTAATTGTAGAACCAGCCTTGCTGCTGGTGGGACACCAGGCAAGCAGATCATTGTGATGTAATTTGGTGGTTGCTGTGCAGGCAGAAGTGCAAGACTCTATGGACCCCCATGGCTGGGCCTCGGGGGAGGTGAGGACAGGCTTCCAAAAGGAGAGGATGCTTATTGCTGCCTCATGAAGGATGGGTAAGAGTTAGGGAGGCAAAAGTCGGGAGGGACTAGCAGAGGAAAGCTCATGTGTAAAAGGACAGAGGTACCATTTATTCAGTAAGTATTTACTGAACACCTAATGTGGATCAGGCACAGTTCTAGGCACAGGGAATACAGCAATGAACCAAAGCCGAAAATCGGTGCCCTCATGGAGCTTACAGTGTAGTGGTGGGGGCTGGGCACAGACCACAAGCAAACACATCGGTAATGTGTCAGATGGTAACAAGTACTATAAGCAGAGAGGAGAGATAGAGAGTACTTGGGGGGGGGGGGCATTGCAATATTAAATATGAGGATCAAGAAAGGCCTCAATGAGGATATGACCTTCCTCAAGCAATGACCTGAAGAATGTGGAGGAAGGAGCCATGTGGGTATCTGTGTTCCAAGCAAAGGCAGTGGCTCATGCAAAGGCCCTGAGGCAGGAGCCTCTCTGGCATGTTTAAGTTCAGCAGGAAGATCAGCGGAGTGGAGGGGAAGAATTGGACTGAAGTGGGAGCAGGAGCCAGACCAAGAAAAGTCTCGGATGCCATCGAGAGGAGGATGGATTTTCTTCTGAAGGTGACAGGTTATTCTATCAGCCACCAGGAAAAACCCAGAGATCTTCTGTAAGACGTTGCCCCCACCTGAAGCGTGTGCTATGTGCGCAGAATGAACAGGTTGTTTCTGGGTGGCTGTGTCCAGTGCGTGCTGCTCCCATTAATCAGTACAAATACTGGTCCTTTTTCGCCTGCAAGATGTGTGCTTTGGAGATGAGCTAACAAAGGCACAGAAGGGCTGAGCGACGCACTGAAAGTTGCACAGCTTGTATGGGACAGTCAGGCCCAGCTCTGTCTGTCTGCAAAGCCCATACTCTGCAGGCTGCTTTAGACTGAGGCTCCCATAACACTCCCAGAAAGGAGAATTCGAGCATCCCGCTTCTCCTGTCTCCGCCCTCACACCTGCTCTGCCGAGGTACCTGAGGGGCTCAGAAGACCTGCACAGGGTCCCTGGGGTCTTATCAGCAAAGGCGCAGCCAGAGTGATGTGTCCTGGAATAAGGGCTGGCGTTTCATCGAGAACTTGCCCAAGAGACACTTTTGGGTGGTTAGGTGAGAGACTTATTTATGGGGCTGCCCGGGGCATCCCAGACCTCTATCCAGGGTGGAGGAAAGCCAGGCGTCAGCCTCAGACAGCAGGAGACTCAAGACACACGATGGAAACCGCGCTGACACCTTCGCCTTCCCGCGCGCTTGGTTGCCTAGCAACCGAAAGTGACGAGCTGCCAACTCACTGATGCGATCGCAGTGGGGAGATCAGAGTAAGCCAATTAGAACTTGTATTTATTTATTTCTTTGCATTTTCCTTTTTGGCTCCCATAATCTCATTTAGTCCCGACTGCCCCTAAACATGGATTAAGAAGCCTGCTGGAGGAAAGTGGACCTGGTGTATGACACAGCCCCTTGCCCTCCCAAGTAGTCAGAACATATGCCGGTCACGTGCCAGCCGTGGAGCGCAGGGTGATTTTCTTTAAAATGTAGGTTTGTGTACCTGTCTTTGGTACTCGGCTCTGCTGTGAAATTTGAAATTTGAAATTTGAAATTTGGCTGGCATTAGGGCCAAATCTGATTTTTATTGCTGTGTGTCACTGCTTCCCCAATGCCACCTCCAATGCCTGGGAAAATGCCTGCCACATAGTAGGTGCACAATGCACAATTGACTGAGTGAGTGAGCGAATGAAACAGACCCTGGGGATAATTGTGAAGTTAACTGACAGCCACATAGGTGAATCGAATGTCACTGAAATATCAGGTGATAAATCTTAGCATCATTCACTAGCTTTGGGTCTTTTTCTTTTTTCATTTTGTCTGTCTTATCTCCTCAGCTTTCCAGACAGATTCTAAGTAGCAATAGAAAGAGTCCCACTTCAGACACGAAGAACGGGGGGTAGTCAGAAGGAATGCGTTTCCCGCACGGTCTTTATTCTCCCCCCTTCTCTGGGGTCTGTATTCCTCCTGTTCCCAACACACTTTTGCCCTCATGTTACAGCCTCTCTGGATGTCCTCTGTTTCCTCCTGTCCCTTGTCACATCACTCAGACGGTAAGACAACTTGATTCTTCCTAAGGATCCCAAAGGTGCATAATTTTACCACATGGGTCATTTATTTTGTTTCCAAAGTGTCATATCAGTGGAGAATGTGGGGTAAGGAGATGTGGAGACTTGTTCTCTGCTCACGGATCTATTTAGTTTTGCGTGAAAAAAAGTGGAACACGCATTGGTCTAGCATCCAACAATTGTGATCTATGCCAGGCTCTTTCACTAACCCGGCTGTGAGACCGTTGGGCAGATCTGAACATCCGGGTCCTTGAGGTGCCCGTTGGAAGACAGCAGCTGGAGGAAGTGCTCCCTTCCAGCTTTAGGCATCTATGGGTTCAGAAAGGTGCTTCTCAATGTTTTTAAAAATTATTATTGCTTCCACCGCACCCCCCCCCCAAGCCCTTGTAGCATTTTTTCCCTAATTGCTCCCCTGTGAAATTTTGACACCATTGCTATCCTGTTTATCTGCTTATGGACTGTGTGTATATCTGTGCCTTTACATAAAAAGAGTAAGATTATTTTGCATCTCCCCCTAAAGAACCAATTTTCACCCCCTCAGGGATGATGCAGGCTCCTTTAAGAAAGCATGTTGTAGCATAAGGGCTTATCTTTTCCTTTAGCTTCTGGAACTCAATAAAATAAAAAGCCAGTCTGTGCTTTAAAAGAAAAGACTCATTGGAAAAGAATAAATAAAAAGCAACTAACTTCTTTTTGGAACGAGGCCGTTGTAGACTTTCCACGGCAGGACTCTAGAACTCAGCATCTTCCCTGGCCAGCATCACCTTCTTCGTTCTTGGGCCAGCTTCATCTATGCATTCACACACCGTGTGCCAAACCTGGGGCTGGAGTATGGAGACCAGGGGAGAGTAATGGTTAATTTAATGTGCCAACTTGACTGAGCCATGGGGTGCCCAGATGTTTGCTTAAATGCTGTTCTGCGTATGTCTAGAATGATGTTTCTGGATGATATTCTTATTTGAATCAGTAAACTGAGTAAAGCAGATTGCCCTCCCCAATGTGGGTGGGCCTCACCCAATCAGTTGGAGGCCTGGATAGAAGAAACAGGAGGAATAAGGGAGAATTTGCTCTCTCTGCCTGACAGTTTTGGGGCTGGGATATTGGTCTTCTCTTGCTCTTGGACTAGAACTTACACCATCCGGTCCCCTGGCTGTCCAGTTTTCAGACTGGGACTAGGGCTGTACCACCAGCTCTCCTGGTCTCCAGCTTGTAGATGGCAGATCCTGGGATTTCTCAGTCTCTGCAACTGCATGAACCAGTTCCTTAGAATGAATCTCCTTCTGTTGGTTGTGTTTCTCTGGAGAAACCCGACTCATCCAGGGAGCTTGGGGAGAGATGAGGATGGAGAGGTTGGTAGGGGCTAGATCATGCTGGCTTTGCGGGTCACTGTTGTAGCAGATGTGTATTTTGCCCCCCACACATCCCCTTTACTCGGGCTGGCTCTGTGTGCTTTTCTGCCAATGGCTGGCATTTGAGGCCTTCATCAGAGGATGACTCAGGCTATTGGAGCCACCTTGCTATATTGTGAACTGAGCTTACATCTCCTAGGTTGGTCCACAGCCAGTGATTGACTGGTGGGGAGCACAGACCGCTAGTCGCCTTGTCTTGAGACAGAACAAACTCTGAGGTGCAACTTCCCCTCCACAGCTCCCCACAGGGTCAGGCTGGGGTTGGGGCATGACCTGAAATTTCACCCTTCTTTATTTCCTTCTCCTCTCTAGCCAGTTTCTCCAGCCTCTCGAAAGCATTTCCTTAGTAAATCACATGTACTAGAATCCTGGGCTCAAGATCTGCTTCTAGAAGGAGCTAACCAAAGGTAGTCATAGTAAGCAGTAGGATTTTCTCATAAGAAAAGTGGGAAAGCACTGAGGGTTTTTAATCCGAGAGTGAACTTCTAAGATTTGAAAGCTCTGCCTCCTAATCCTACTCTGGCTTCATCACATTTGTTCTTGGTTAAAGTAGGCTTTTCGTTCTCCTCCTCTGGAGTGAGTGGATAGACCCCTCGAAGTTTCCCATTTCCCAGAAGCCAGTTGAGTTCTTTCACACCTAGATTTGTGTGTGTGTTTCTGAACTTGGGTGGGCTACTCCCAGATCTCTGTCAATTCTCCTCTGTTCTTCCAACCAATATTTATTGACTACCTACTATATATATATGCTCCCTATGCATCCAGTCTTTTGACTTCTTGGACCCCCCACACTACTTACATTCAAGCAGCCCTCTTAGTATCTGGGCCCTATATGGTTCTTTGTATCTCTTGTTTGACTCTGATCTTCAGAAAGTTCTAAGTATACTAATAACATGTAAAACTGAGTTTTGACAAAGAGCTTCCATAACACCCGTACTGACCCTCGTAGGTGCCTCCAATAGACCCCACATCACTTCTACACCTCGTAACTGGTTGTCCTATAGGAAGACATCAATGTCATATAATCAAATACCAGAAGAGACTTTTTTCTGGGTATCCCTGAAGGACCATCTAAGAATAGGCTATGCAAATATACCATCAGGATGCTCCGTTTATATTTGCTTTGCGCTATCAAATAAACACACCTCTCTAAAAATAGTTTTGCAGACTCAGTGGTGGATTGTTGTTGGTCTTCTTCTCACTGGTCTTCAAAGGCATCGTGTGAAGTAAGATAGTTTATAACCATCCCAAGACTTAAAATTCTTTGGCTATGGTCCTTGCACGAATTATAAGTATTTCTTAAATTCCATTTTCTGTAAGGTGAATTCACTTATCACCCCTCTGCATCCCCACCTCAGTATCCTGAATGATACAACGGTGGCCCAGAATAAGTGTTTCCTCACCAACCAGCGGATCGTTCCCATTGAGCCCTGATTTATCCTGCCGCACCTCCCTCCTGAGTAACGATTTAGGAATGCAGAGATTCCATCTAGTCATTGCCTTTGTGCTGTAGAGCTAGAAGCTTCTCGTTTTCCATGGGAAAGCAAGGCATTACAATGACAAGCCGTTCTGACAAGAGCCTGACAAATGTCAGTCAAGACCATGGGGAGAGTGAGATCTTTCTGACAACTCTATTATTTTTCTTTATCTCCAAGTCCTTGGGGGGTAATCTTTTCTTGAGAGGAATTAAGCTCTCCCTCTTTCTCTTGTTCTACATGAGAGAATGGGGAAAAAAAAACTGGATGATTTGTAAACATCTTTCCAGGTATAACTTTTACAAGTCTGTCAGATACACCATCTATGAGAGAAAGAGCCTGACGTACAGCTTTTCTAACTATGAAAAACTGTATATGTGGACGAACAAGGTGGCCCCCGCATACAGCGATCCCATTTTTCCCACGAGGAGATTCTCAGCTCTCCAATATGTTTAGCCAAATTACATTTACAATTTACAGTTACAGGATATAGATAAAATCCTCTTGTATCTAACTAGCATAATGAGTTTATTGTTTAGTTACACGTATTTTTTAAATTACATATAGAATTATAATTTCGAAATAAGGCTTCTTTTTACTTGCATCTCAGGAAACAGTTTTGTTCAAATTTTTCACATGCGTGAGCTACGTGATTTTCTCTGGCATGACTGGAGTCAACTTGGAGTGATTTCACAGGTTTTCTGAACATGTCACTTTCACTTTCTTCCAAAGTATTTGAGAAACAGTCGTTTTTGAGTTCACATAGGAGCTGCAACTAGAAATTTATTCCAAGCCACCAGTCCTAATTTGCAAAAATTTAGGACACTTCTTCTTTTATAGTGAAACTTAAAATACAGAGATATGCATAAAACATGTGGATGGTTCAATGGATAATTAGAAAGCTTTTGTCACAGCCACCCAGACAAAGAAATAGAATATTTCCAGGTACTCAAAAGATCAAAACTCATTTCTGCTCGCTGGAGGTATAAACTATCTTAACTTTTGTGATAAGAAAAGCATGAACAGTTTTTTAAAAAAATATTTGTTCTTGGAGCTGGCCCCGGTGGCATAGTGGTTAAGTTCACATGTTCTGCTTCAGCAGCCTGGGGTTCATGGGTTCAGATCCCGGGTGTGGACATACACAGTGCTCATCAAGCCATGCTGTGGCAGCGTCCCACATACAAAATAGAAGAAGATTGGCACAGGTGTTAGCTCAATTGTCAGCAACAATCTTCCTCAAGCAAAAAGAGGAAGATTGGCAACAGATGTTAGCTCAGGGCCAATCTTCCTCACCAAAAAAAAAACAAAAAAAAAGTTTGTTCTGTGTATGTCTATTGATTGCATGATCCCAACTCTTTGTTTCATTGTAAAGTCATTTTGCAGGTTTTATTTATAATGAAAACCAACACTTGCAATAGTAAAGCTGTACTCCCAGGAATAATTACTAAATGTGTGTTAAATTTACCTGCTTCCTTGTTTACGGATGCTGTCTTGAGACCTCTGTAAGCATCCAAAGCTAGCACTGATTGAGGTCGTTTCGGAATAGTGTTTTCTCCAAGAAGTACCTTGTTCTTCCAAGTAAAGCAGTGGCAAATGTGTCCCATAATTTGAGAAACAATCAGAGGACTTGTGTATAAGATGACTCACACTTTTCTGAGGTGTGATTTTGAGCCAATCTCTTCCATGGTTTGCAGGCCTATGTGGCATTATTTCAATTCAAATTTTCTTTAATAATAAAGTATTTCAAATACAGACAAACTTAAAGAGTTATGCAGTGAAGAACCATATACCCTCTACCCAGGTAACATTTTGTTATACATTTTGTTATATTTGCTTTATCATGCCATCCATCCATCCATTCATTCAGCCAGCCAGCCAGCTATCCATCCATCTTATTTTTTTTTTTTGATGCTTTGCAAAGGAAGTTGCTGTGTTTCACTATTCAAAATAATGTTAGAGATGGAGAACAAAGTAGTGGTTCCCAGAGGTTAAGGGATGGGTGGAAGGAGTAACATGAGGGTGAGTGTAGAGGGCATCACAAGGGAAATCTTCCTGGCGATGGAATAGTTCTCTATCTCGACTGTGGTGGTGGTTTCACATATCCACACATATGATCAAATGACATAGAATTATACACATCTACGTTGTACCAATGTCAACCTCTGGCTTTTGATCTTGTATCAAAGTTGTGTAAGATGTAACCCTCAGGAGAAACTGGGTGATGGACACAGGACCACTTTGTACTATCTTTGCAACTTTGTAAGCATCTGTAATTACTTCAAAATAAAAAATTGAAACAAAAAACCCCAACAGGAATAAAGAGTAAATTTGAAGCCCCCAGACATTATTGTGAAGGCAGAGATGTTGTGATCAAGAAGTGAATAATTATAAGAAGAGGAGTTAGGAAGCCAATGGTGGCAAAGCAGAGAGACGGAAAGAATATGGGTTCTTAAGGTCATTGTCGAATCACAAAATTAAGTAACTCTCCTAGACATCTTCTTATGGGAGGTAATACATTTTTCTCTGTTTAAGCCACTTTACTGACGACAGTATTCTTATTGATTTAAGCAGTAAGGAAGCTAACCCTGCTAGCTTCATAGAATAAAACTTTTTAAAGCAAAAATGTTGTGATGAGCAACGTTATATATGTCTCTGTGTATAGGTGTGAGTTTCTCTAGAGATATGTCTAGGAACCAAATTGCTGGATCAACGAGCGTGAGCATCTTCAACTTTACTACCTGTTTTATTAAAACTAGAGGCCATCTGATGTTAGTTGCACCAAAAATGCAATAATTTAAAATCTTAAGACACCAGCAATTGTAAGATGGATCTAGATTTCAGAAATGTTAAAATGCAGGGGGATGGGAGGTGGAGGTTGAGGTGAAGCATCCTAGAATTAATGCAATGCTGCAGATCCCTCCAAATTCCTTTGCAAATGATTGTAAAAATTTTCACTCTCATTAGAAGTATAAAACTGAGCATTCTTCACACTCCCACAAAAACTTTGATAATTGGATGACACGGTTGTTTTTTTTTTAATTGCAGTTCTCTAAGCACCTTTTCAAAATGTTTACTGTTCATTTGTGTTCCCTCTAGTGTGAACTGCTGTTGCCATTTTTTCTACTCTACTCTCAAAACTTTCTACAACGTTTTATCTTTTTCTTATTGACTTTAGGAGCTCTTTATAGGTTCTAGTTTTAGTCATTGTAAATATTTTCTCTTATATTCTGAATTCCTTTTGTAGCTCTTTTTTACATTTTTCTAATTATCTCTCTCTTCACCAAATCCACACTCTTTTATTTAAGTTTTATAACCAGTCTTCACGTCTTACGAGTGTTTCATCCTTCTTCTTCTTATTCAAATTGTCTCGCCCGTTCTTGGCTTTAACATTTCTTTGTAAATTTTAGGGTCTGCTTGTCAAGTTTTGTGAACGAAAATCTTTGAAATTGCATTGATGGTATAGATTAATATGGAACATTCCATCTCTATTTTAGTGTGTTTTCCTATCCATGAATCTGGTATACCTCTCTGAATGGTTTTCTTTTCTATCCTTCAATAAAGGGTTATATTTGTCCCCATAATGGATATGCAGATCTTTTGTTAGATTTATTCCATGGAATCTTATTTATTTATTTGTTTTTGCTACTATGAATAAGACATTAAAAATTACATTTCCTAATTTAGTGTTGGTGGTGTTCAAATACACTAATTTTATTTGAGTTTGTACCCATATTTTTTTTAAAAAAATCAAATAGTTTGTCTGGATAGTCTCTTGATTTTCTTATGTAAATAATCATACCAAATGCAAATATTTCTTCAAATATTAAGGATTTTTCCTACTATTCCTAGTTTGCTAGCTTTATTTTTTAATACATGAATGAATGTGGAATTTTATTGAATGCTTCTTCTGCCTCCATGAAGATAGTTATCATTTCTCTCCTTTAATCTGTTATGTAGTAACTTATATTGATAGATTGTCTAATGTTTCCTCATCCTTACCTTCCTGGAATAAACTCTAATTGGTTATGGCTGTTCATTTATTTTTAAGCTGCCAGGTTTTGTTTACTAATTTTTTGTTTAGGATTTTTACACCTAAATCTATAAATGAGATTGACATCATTTTCCTTGCCTGGTTTTTGATATCAAGGGTATTAACCTTATAAAATTAACTGTACCATCCTCCTCTTTGTCCATTCTTTTAAAAATGTTTTATGTGCAAAGGATTATATATTCCTCAGAAATGTGTAGATCTTGCCTAAAATAAACCACATGAGCCAGATAATTGTTTTATTCTTTTCTTCTCATTCCTTTTTTGTTTGTTTCATTATGTTCTGCTCATTTTAAAAACCGTTTTTTCCTGCTTTCTTTGAATTCACTGTTTATTTTCTAATATTCAAGCTAAGCGTTTAGCTCATGCTGTATCTTTCTTCTTTTATAATATATGTACTTAAGGCTATTCACTTCCCTTAAAGTACTTCATGAATAAAATCTCATATGTGTTGATATTCGTTCACTCCTTCATTTGTTCATTCATTCGACATGCCCCTACTATGACTCAAAATTCTGTGTGTGTGCTAGGGGTGGTGTAGTAACCATAGCTGTTGGGCCCCATAGAACTTGCATTCGCATGAGGAAAAGAGAAAATATACACAGAAATAAATCATGTCAAGTGACATTTGAATTATTGAGAAGCACGTTTTTAAATCTGCAAATATATGGTGAGTTTTTCATGTGGCTATCAAATCATCTGGAGGTTTGACTTTTGTTTTCCTTTGTGATTTCGGAATGTGGTCTAAATGCTACTGATCCTTGCTTTATGACCAAAATACGGTCAGTTTTTGTAAATATTGCCATATGGGCTGGAAGAAGTCATTCTTTAAATCTGGGGCATAAGAATGTTTACATTTTGCCGTATTCAACTTATTTCTGCTTCTCCTCTAACAGATATGAGATCAATTCAGGCTCTGACTCTGTGGGATGCTTTCAAAGGCTTTACTGCTTTATTACCTTCCCAAGACAGAGTAAATGGCATATTGAACTAAGCCAGGAGAGCAAAATATAGGATACATATGGCACCATGTCCACTCCTTCATCTGTGGCGGACATTACTAATCAATCATGGAGCTTAACCCAACTGTCCTGGCAATCATTAATTAATCAGAGCTGGCACGAGTAATAAAACTTTTTGACAGAAGTGACAGCTTTGGGGGACGATCACTTGATATTTTGCCCTGGAAATTTTGACCTTTTCTTGAAATTTCTTTGTAAATGTATCTGGTGGGTATATCAGAAAGACTGTGGACTGTCTGATGCCAGAGTTAGCATTTTAAAAAATGAATGAATGCTCTACCATATCTGCATATCAAGCCCATGGGAGACATGACTGATCCGTCCCACCATATTTTCTCATCCAGTCTGAACTGAGCCTCAGAATCTTCCTCACCACAACATGCCAGACAACAACTTGATATGTAAGGTAAAACCTTTGATCATCCTTGAAATACTGGGCTTTAACTTGAATAACATGCTCCTCCTTCATCTGTGCAACTTTCATCCTTAAAATCCAGAGTGACCCATTTCCTCTGAAGTAAAAATGAGGACATATTCTTATAGGTATGTGAAGAATTGACTCCTTTTCTCCTTAAGTAATATTCTGGAAAGGGATATTAAGTAACTGTGCTGGAAAGAAAATCTTCCTCCTGTACTAGAAACAACCAAAGACAGCAAAATCTAATTTCCAAGCATGAAATTCAAAAAAAAGAACAAAATGCAATTCAGCAGAGAAAAAAAAAAATGCATGCTGTCACTTCTCAGTGGTGAGGACGATAATCTGAAACAGATATTAAAAGGGCATAAGACATCTGAACATGAGAATTGCTGAAACCGAGTGAGAAGCATGCTGACTTGCTGGGGCTGAGTGAAAGTCCTTCTCCAGAGGAAGAAAATAAAGGACAAAGATGGACACGAAGAAGATCAGATCATAGTTCAAGAATGGGAAGACTGTGGCAAGGCTGGCTGAGCACTAGCCGAGGTGACCTTTCCATTTTAGGTGATTTTCATATAAGAACATCCTGGACTGGCTTCCAGAACTTTATTAGGTAATAAAGGACAGGGGGAAGAAAGAAGGATACATTGGACAAATTTGGGAATAGGAAATGAAAGTATGCAACATCTGTTATCTCCTTGACGAAGTACTTAAGAAGGACCACGTCATAAGACATGGTACATGGTACAGTTATAGTTCATCAAGCAAGAGTGAAGATTAAAGATTGCTGGGAAGACATCCTACTTGCAAAATAGGAGCTGAATTGGAGGAAAAACATCCATGTCCACGCCAACCTAGGGCCATCAAGGGAGGCGGGAGGCAACGAACACAGCCTCTTTCCTTAGGACCTTCAGAACAGACGTTACTCAACAGTCCAGTCTCAGAATTAGATTTATGCGTGGGCCCCTTCTTCTGTTTCTAGTTTCTCCATATTTCATGATGTATTTTGGGAGAAAAAAATACTTTTCATGATGCCAACTTGCCTCCTTTCAGCACATTAAAAAAAAGGGAACGATTGGCTGAGGCTGTCATGATGATGGGAATAATTTTGTCGCTGTGCAATTTGGCTCTTGCTGTAAAGTGAAGCGCACATTTTCCTCCAGTGTATTTTAAGCGAGAGACTTCTAAGTAAATGGGAGGTGGCTGATTTTATTTCTGTATGCAGCCAGCCTTCACTGGCACGAGCTCTGATTTGGCCCAATCAATTTTGTATTCATGCTGAGAAGCGAGTTGATCAAGATCAAGCAACATCTGTATGCATTTATCTGGATTGGGAGCAAACATCGGAGCCGCTCCTCTGAAAGGTTCTCAGCCCTCCAGGGTCTGGTGCAAGACTCCTGGACAATGACCTTTCCAACTCCTGCAATTTCGTTCCATCCTTAAATAACTACAGTGACTCTTTACCACATCACTTCTTTGTAATTTATAGGGTTGTTTTTAGAAGTCTAGCTCTGGCAAATTTGAGAGTTTATTTAGTAAATCTTCTTGAGATGGTTAAATGGTCTTCAAAAAGTTACCCAACTGAGGATGCCAGGGTTGGGACGTCAATCCATATATTAACACGACATTTCTGTAGCTACATCTGTCTTGGTCTTCACCTTCTTTTTATTTCCCCTTTCCTCGCTGTCATCAATTTCGTGTGCCAGCAGCTCTATGGCTTGAGGAGGGTTGTAAACATCTTCTTGTTCAATTACATCAGGATTTTTTTTTCCTTTATGTCAGCAATTAAATTTATGAGGGGAAAAAAAAAGTTCACCATCTAAACCTAAACAGACACGGTCGAGCTCAGAGTAAATAAAAGCAGAATGCAATCAACTCACGGCTGTAAAGTAGAAATGTGGCAGTGGAATCCGAAAGACCTGGCTCCAAATCCCAGATTTGAATTTGGCCGGAAGTTATCTTTCGTCCTCAAACTGTTGTTTCCTACTTTCCAAAATGGGGTGAAAGATTGCAATTTCATAGAACTTTTGGGAGAATTACATGAGATTAAGTACGTATACAGCGGCTACTCCAAAAATGGTCAGTCCCATTTTCTTTCCTTCTCTATTTGCGTAGAGGGGCAAGCTGGTTGCGTACAGGACCCACAGTGTAGGTATCTTTGTTTTCCCAGGACCTGGACTACAGTAAGTGCTTAGAGAATATTCAGCAGAAGGAGTAAGTAAGGCCATCAATGAGAGATATTGGGTTTCATTCTTACTTTTGGTTTAGGCCATTTAGGTCTTAGGATGGGGGTGAGCTCAGTGGATTAAGGCCTTACTACTCCATGGGTGGTCTCTGGCACAGAAGCATGAGCATCACCCACGGGGAGATGGTTAGAAATACAAAATCTCAGGCCGCCCCATGGTCCTACTGAGTCAGAATCTGCCTTTTAAAAATGTTTTTATTTTTAAATTATTAATTTACTTAAAACATTCAGATGTAATTGACATAGAACATTATGTTAGTTTCAGGTGTACACCATAATGATTCGATATTTATATATGTTGGGAAATGATCTCCACGATAAGTCTGGTTAACATCCATCACCATAAATACACATTTTTTTTCCTGTGATGCCTTTTAACAAGATCTGGGGTGATTTGTGTGCACGTTAAAGTTTGAGAAGCGAGAGATCAGAGCCCTTGATTATAAAGCCAAGAGTGTTGAGTTGGTTTCCCATGCCACCTCTGCTGACAACAGAGCAACTTGACCTTGCATTTGGTCTTGAGGGGATCCCAGTGTGGGATCAGAGCAAATGAATCTTTCCCACTATGGGATAGGGGAAACAACCCTGTTCATGACAGGTCAAGAGTGTCATATTTCCCCCTTCATCTTGTAGAGTATTATCCTCTTAAATAGTATACCTACATCCAGATCCAAGAAAAAGCGTGCCAGCAACAGACCCAGCAGCCACTCTGTACGGTCCTTGCAACGACCCACTTGGCAGCCGAGGCTCCAGGAGGTCCAGTAGGTTGCCTGAGGTCACATGAGTAGAAACTGAGAGCTGAGAGTCAAGCTCGGAGCTGTCTGATTCTAAAGGCTTCTCTCTGAACAGATCTGCTACCCTCCTTCCCAGCCAGCCCTCCCCACTGATGCCAGGCACCTTTTTAAAGTACAGCTGGGAGACCTGATGCAACCTGATGCTTTTTTCTGTGTGTATCAGCATTGCAGAAGGCAGACGCCCAACCCCAGAAATGCCTTAGTTGGAATATAAGAGCCTCTCTCGTTTTGCCCAATCTACCCTCCTTGCTTGTCTCTTCTGCCCTCCTTTGCATGTTGCATGCCTCAGCGCTTTCCTGCTCAGCCTAGGCTGCCTCTCGCCTCTGTGCCTTTGCTCAAGCTGGTCCCTCCACCTAGGGGGCCCCTTCCTGCACTTGCCCACGTGGCTAACAAATGCGTGATGGCATTTAAGGATCTCTTTCTCAGTGATGCTCTCCCCGATGTCCCCAAGCAGAACTGAATTCTTTCTCCTTGGATGTCTCCATCAAAATAGGTATCACATTATTAAAATGACTGTTTTGTGTCTAAGTTCCTCTTCCCTACCAACCTGTGAGCTTGAGGACCAAGACCCCGTGAGAGGCAGTGCAATAAAGAGCACAGTGTTGGAGCCAGACCTGCCGCACTTCAAATCTCAAAGGCTGCATGACTTCGGGCAAGGTAATTAAACTTCTCTGTGCCTCAGTTTCCTCTTCTGCGAAATGGAGATAATAAGAGTATCTACCTCTCTGGGTTTTTGTGAGCCTTAAATGAGTTAATACGGGTAAAATGCTTAGAGCAGTGCCTGGCACATAGTAGGTTTTATTTAAGTGTCTGTTACATAAAATTTTGTTTCTCTCTTCACATCCCAGTTGCACACAGTGAGCACTGAGAAAGTGATTTTCAAATGAATGAACGAATGAATGCCTTGGGGGCTGCCTTTATTGGCTTTCTCTCTGTGGCCAGGAAACTCCCCCACAACTTTTAAAACTTCAAGAATGGAAAAGCATTTGCAAAAAAAAAGAAACCACTTTCCAGCTTCTCGATATTTCTAATCTCTTCCCACAGATCTTCTCCTAATACAAGAACCTACATTTTCATCCCTTCCTTTTCTCTCCCTGGTTGTTGATTAATGATGGTATCAGTCCGTTCTTACCGTAATCCCTCACATTTTCCTAAGTCTGCATAAAAACATGCAATTTGTAGAGATTCTCCCTTATTTGGGGAAGGCGCAGCCCGAGCGGATGCACGCACAGTGGGATGAGGCATGAGCAGAACCGCCGACGCCAGGGGCTCCTGGAATAACAGCCCGGCCCCTGCTGGCGTGCGCGCAGGTATCTTGCTCCACCAAACAGCTGGCCTCTATTTCCATCTGTGCTGCCTCATTTTGATTTTGAAAGGAAGACAACCTGTCAAAGCAAACCCAAGAGCTTGGCTGGCTGCAAGGACTTGAAAGGGCAGAGTTTTTATTTTTTCTGGGCTTTCTTGTGGTTCTCTGGAGAAACACAGAACTATCTTAGCATTTGAAAAGGGAGAAGATAGCGTGGTGGTGAAGTCGTTTGGAGGCAGACACACTTCGATCTGAAACCCAAATCTCCTACTTATTAGCTATGCAATGTTGTGTAAGTTCCAGAACCTCTCTGAGCCCCAAGGTTTTTTCCCTAAACTGTAATATGGTTCTAATTTAAAGAAAAGCAAACTGCATAAGCTAATTCATGCAAATCACACTATGCCTCACTCATAGTCAGTACTCAATCTGGTTATTTTGTAGACATGTATATATAGACACATACACATGTACACAAGACATCACACGTCCTATTTGACACCACTTTTTTCAATCACTTCTATTTCTCCTTGATTTAAATACTTTTTGCACAGTAAGTACACAATATATGTTTGAACAGATGGATGGGTAGATGAGTAAACTCCTGAAAGAAATCCTTTTATGTGTATACCCATATCCTATACATCAGTTAGGATAAGCCAAGTTACACCGTGGTAACAAACAGCCCCCCGTTGCCACAGCTTGAACAAAAGTCAACTACAGGTCACCTCGGGGTTCTCCTCCTCTCTCCAGGACCCAGTTAGATGGAGCAGCCACTCTGGGGTGTTGCGGGCACCATGATAGAGGAAAAAGTCCATGGAAAACCACGCTGGCTCTTAAAGTTTCCACTCAGAAGTGATATGTTTTATTCCTGCTCACCTTTCATTTGACAAGTCACCTGCCCACATCTAACCTCAATGGGGTGAGGCAGTGCAATTCTCCACATGCCCCAGGGAAGAACTGGTGGCATTTGGTGGAAAGTGCATTGTGACAAACCTGTTACCCTCGTGTACTCATGACATTCTCGTTGTCATGTCTAGACAGTAGGCGGGCAGTAACTGCATCGTAAGTCCCCCATTTCTAAGGCCACAGAACACTGCAGAGGGAGTGAGTACAATGCCCATCACATGCTCTTTCTGCACCTGGGGGAACACGCAACGGCATTGGTCAGAAAGTACCACGGCTACATTTCCCCATGGCACGCGGAGTCTGTTTACAGCTCAGAATTGAACGAAGAATAAGTAATTCTTCTCACCCAAACAGATAACTAGACCTCACGGAGTCCCCCAAAAGAATATTAATTCAGAAAAGAGGACAGAAGTACCGCAACGGGCCACTTGGGTGAGGAAGGAGAGAGAGAGAGGATGAGATGTCATGTGGCAACAGAGTGAGTGCTTAGGGCGTTAGGATAAAAGCAAGACATGACCATTGCAACATAGAATAAAGCAATGTGGGACCCCCAAAGACCCTTCAAACCAGACAAGGATCATCCTCTTAGCCACACTGATCACGAGGCCATGTCACTTCCTTAGCAAAGAACAACCGGAGGCTGAGATCAAGTTGACGTGCTGGTTAACCCATGTCTCCTTTGGAAGTGTCCACCTGTCCCAGGTCCTGTCCAACAGACAGCACTGTTTGTACCGCATGATCCACCCTTGTGGCCACAGCTGATTGCACCAGGGTGAGTCCATTTGATCCAAGAGGAATCAGTGCCTAGTTTGGGCTGAGCCACTCAGATTTGTTTTTCAAGATTCTAAAGAAAAAGAGATAGAGAAATATAGATCACTTAGTCTGCAATTTATGTAGCATTCATTCATTCATTGATTCATTCAACTGATTTTTATTAAATGCCCACTTGGGGATCCAGAACCCCCAAATCCTGACGTCACAGTTTCCATCCCCATTCAGCCCGACAGTCCTTCCTTCTGTATCCCTGGTTGGGGATGACATTGATAGGAGAATACTTCAGTCAATGTGATGCTTCTCGTTGCACGGTTGTGCTCCAGAATGCTGAATTATTTTGCCACTTTAATAAAATTAAATTTTAAAATTAAAAAAAAAATTATCCAGGTAGGTACCCTTCTATAAAGACACCTGACTTGAGAATCAGTCTTCCGATTATTCCAGTGGAGGGATGCAGAGGAGGAAATATCAGGAGACCCCACTCCATCTCCCAACTTCTTTACAGAACTCTGCCTTCATTGTTTGTGCCCAGAAGTTCTGCATTCCACACACGTGGAAGAGGTCTCGGGTTCACATCCCCCTTCCCCGTCTATCAGAAAGCACAGGCGAACGCCACTGCTGGCAGATGCTGTGGACGTGGGAGAAATGCACCGAGACAGATGACGCTAAAAATTGCTCGTGCAAAATACACCAGAGTGAACCCCTGTGGCGATTGTCATCCGCTTACACCCCAGATCGGCTGGGGGAGATCCAACTTAAAACAGCCTGTCTTGCTGTCTCCACAGGCACTTATTTTTGGCAGATTGTGTATTATCCCAACTTTTGCTTTAGGAAACATTGTCACTTTCCATATACTGTCCACTCAAATGTCCTCTGCCTGGAAAAGGGCCCAGTCCAGCTGGAGTAGGTCCCCTTCATAGTGAGAGAACTTCCGTCTCCTGAAATTGCATGAGAATAAGATAAATAACTGAAAGAAAGAATGAGTACGGGAAAGAGGGGAAGGACAAGGCTAGGACATCCCTCTCATTTTAATTTCAATCCAATTTAATCCAAATTCCTAGAAATAGTTACTCTACAGTGGTTTCCTAAAGATCCTGGAGTTGCCACCTGATTAAAACCTTCTGTTTCCAGCCAGGGCTGTCAGTGGAAAGACCTTCAGTGAACAGTGTTCACAGCGGCTGGAACCACTAAGTACAGTGTGTCCTTAGATCTCCTCAGTGCTTGGCTCATGAGAGATGCTGGTGAAACGGCTGATGAGTCAGATGCCAACGTGTAAACCCAATCTTTGAGTTGATGAGGCAAACTCCACAGACAGACTCTGCTCTATCTTCTAGCTTTCTCCGTTCAAGTGTGGCCATCCTTGATTCTTGCTCCTTTCTATCCTGGGTTCTTGACTAGGTTTGTTTTTAGATCTCTATGAGCTTATTGGTCAATGAACCCCATGTTGGTACCCATGGCTGTTTGGAGTCCTGGGAGTGATGGAAAGAAGACAAAGTCCGTTGTGGCTGGAGAGGGAGATTTCATTTCATGCCTAGAGGACTCCCCGGGCAGACAGTCTGTGGTCTCCATCGCTGTGTTGATAAGCACTTCTGATCAAGGCATTTATAGATGTCACAGCAAGCCTCAGCATAGCATATCCGGTCTTCTCCCAGGGGTCGCCCTTCCTAGAATTGCAGCCCTCCCTTCACCCAGTGATCATCACAGAAAATGTGGTGGGGAAAATATTATTAAGGTGGATAAGTAGAGTCAGGAATGTTTAAGCTCCATTTCCATCGTCCCTGGAGATGCTTAATGCTCTCCAGTTGGGTCATCGGCCCTGAAGGACCCAGGTGTGTGAGGACATCATAGCACAAGCATCCAGAGAATACTAAAATTATTTCCATTTTCAACTTAAAATCATTCCAAACAATGGGAGTAGGGGTTCTCCCCAGGCAACTTTATTATGGTACTGCCCAAACCTTGGTCACTCCCATGCCACGGTCATCAATTTTCTACATATCTGCATTCCTCAGTGGTTAGAATTTAATCACTTTTTAAAATCAGCTCATTTGATTTTTTAAAATACATTTATTTTAAGGGGAAATTTTGCATTGCTTCTATGTTGTACTCCAATAAAAATTTGCTTACTTTTTAAAAAAGGAAATGTTATTTCAAGACTCCAAGAGTCAAATCAGTATCATCTGTCATTAAGAGAAGGAAAGAGTAAAAATAAACACAATGATATTTTTACTTATGTCTATCCTAATTAAATAGAATAATATCTTTAAAAAATTTTTTTCTCTCTGCCTCTGTATGCCCAGGGGTCTTTTCCACGTCCTCCTTCCATCTGCATGAACTGTAAGGCATTGTATATTTAGCAGACATCTGTATAGCTATGTGCCAAGTAATGCCTGAACAGCTTTCCAAATGTGAACATAGTTAATCCTTTTAATAATATTACAATGTCAGACATATAGTTACTATTTCCATTCTACAGATGAGAGAAAACTGAGACACAGAACATTGAGGTGACTCGCCAGAGGCCACACAGCTCATAGGTGCCCGAGCTAGGATGTAAGCCCAAGCTTTCTGACAGCAGAATCTATGCTCCTCACACCTGGAGCCCAGATCTTGGTTTGAAGACACCTCTCCCCACTGAGAAGAGCCACGTTTCTTGGAGAAATGGCTGATTCCAGGTCTGGGGCTAGGAAAGACAGGTGAGCCAGGGTCGTCTAGTTCCAGAAAGCAAGCAGGTGTCCAAAATGATGGGCATGTGTCAAGAGCCCCAAATTCAGCTTTATGGGACTTGTAATGGCCAAGTTTGGGACAAGTTTTGCATGAAAAACGACAGAAGTTGATTGTTACACATTAAGGACTAAAATTCCACAAGTCCATAGGGACTCTTGAGACAAAGGGAGAGAGGCAAACAAGGAGAGAGAGAGAAAGAAACAAGAAAGAGCTTCTTTAAGAAGAACACCAAGGACCCACAACTAAAATGTACGACTATGTACTGGAGGGATTTGAGGGGGAAAAGCATGAAAAAAAAAAAAGAAGATTGGCAACAGTTGTTAGCTCAGGTGCCAATCTTTAAAAAAAAAAAAGGAAAACCAGCTAATCTAGGAGTAACAGAATGAAAGACTCAGGAAAAGTATCGCTTTTAAACTTGCAATTTAGCAATCATTTCAGGACAGAATTAGCAATGGATGCTGGGACACCTGGGAGAAAGGTCCGACAGGAGAAATTTGGCCGAGTGCCAACGCGTCCCCCACGGATGTCTTTCTAAAGCAGAGAGGGTGAAGCGTGCCTCCACAGGGGGCGATCTGGTGTCACCACCTTAACCAAGTGACAAGCTTCTCTCTGTTGATCTTGGGGCACGCTCATATTGCACACCTCCTAAGGTGGTGCAATTTGAAATACAGAGCATCATCTGTAAGGGATCCTTGCCGAAAACGTAAAACATGAGTCTAATTTGAATTAACTAGAATCTAATTTAGACCCAAATTCCAGTTTATGGAAAATATAGGGGACAGAGGCACAAGACACATGACAACATGGGGAAGCAATCAGACAAATCCAGAACATGGGACAGTCTACAAGACGACTCGTCCAGACTCTACAAAAAGTCAATGTCTTAAGAATCTGTGTGTGTGCGTGTGTGTGTTTGGGGTGGGGGGTGTTGAGGTTAAAAGACGAAACAAAGACAATAAACAAATATAGTGCATGGATCTTGCTTGGACGGTGGTTTAAAATTTTTAAAACGCAGTCAGGACAAATACGGAAATTTGAACTTGGATGTTAGATGTTCTGGAATCCTTGTTCATTTTCTTAGGTATAATAATGGCGCCGTGCTTGTGTAAGGGAATGCCTTGCTCTCAGACTGAACCATTTAGTGGTGAAGTCACCATCTCTGTGACTTTAAATAGTTCAGAAAAAATACACACACACACATATAGATAAATAGACAGACAGACGGATGAACAAACAGATAGACAACAGATCACCACAAAGTATTAGCTGTTGAATCTAGGTGGTCTTTATTGCATTACTTTGACAATTTTCTGAATATTTGAAAATTTCCATAGTGTCAAGTTGAGGAAAATAAAACATAAGTTGCGCTCTTAACAGCCCTGCCTGCTGCGTGAAGTTAGACGGAGAGGCTGCAGCGCTGTGCGACCCGGCCCCTGAAGTCCCTCATATACCACCTCATGGCCCTCACGCTGCACATCAGGAACACGCTGGACCACAGTGGTCCCGCAGACGAGGAAATGTGTGCAGGCTGTGGAGCTGTGACATCGGCTCCTTCCTGGAGCACTGACACCTCCCAGCCTTCTCTGCTTGAGCGGGGAGCCCAGAATGCTCGGGTGTTTTGTTGAAATGCTCTAGCTTGCTGCACCCGTTACTCACCCCTGCACGTTTCAGCACCTTCTGTAGACAGTGGCTGCAGGGTCGTCCTTGCCCCCGCCCCACCCTGTGTGTCTCAGCAGGTTAGCAAACGGTCCAGGACCGCCTGAGTCCTGCAGCCTCCTCTTCAGAACTGCCTTCGTTTCCTCTGAAGCACAGAGATGTGCCGTGACATTCATTTGCAGTTAATATGCTGTAAATCTGCCGGATGGAAGACCTAGCACGATTTGGCAGGGAAGAGGCGCATGCCCCAGGCCTCTCAGAATTGGAAGTTAAGGCCCTGTGTCTGCGGCCCAGATGGCCATCATGAGTCTCTCTATCAGAACACTGTCTCTGAGATTAGGCTGGGTGCCACCAAGCAGAGGCCTTCCCCTCGACTGCTCGGTCAGAATGGGGCTGAGCATCCTCCATACGCCTCTGATGGCTGGAATTTGGAAACGTGCTGCTGGCTCTGTCACGAATGATGGTTACAGGTGAGGAGAGACCGAGCCGAATCTGTCACAGGGAGCAACCAGCAGCCCAAGAGGGATGCTCAGAATTGCTCCTGGCTCCCTCCTGGGCTCTGAGCTTCCTTCTGTGTCACTAAAGGACCTGCCCAAACTTTGCCTTTTGTTTAGCAGCCAGGAAGTCCTGTGTGAGATCTAACCTCCGTCAGTCTTGCTGCAGCATGAATCTATTTCTTTGTTTTCTTTTTGATTAATTTTTTCTTTGAAGAATTAAATAGTGCTCCATTAGACCTTTCTTTAGGGTGACTAATCAGCCCCATTTGCCTGGGACGTTCCTGGTTTTACCACTGAAAGTCACATATACGAGGAAACCCCTCAGTCCAGGGGAAACCAGGATGTTTTCATCTGTCCCTCCCTCCTCTCCTTCCTTCCTTTCCCCAAGAGGAAGAGTTGCCAGCTGCTCTGGTTCTTCTCTGCACCACCACTGCCCAGGAGGCGATCGTCAGCGTGAACAACAGTAGCAAGTGTGTACTTCACTGAGGCAGCAGCGGGCACGGAGGTTCTCCTGCCTCATCCCAGCGGGTCCTCACCAAGCCCTCTGAGGGGGGTTCTGTCACCTCCATCTACAGAGGAGGAAAGCACGGCTGACTCAGGGTTTGGAACATGCCCGAGATCACACAGCGGGAGGGTGGGGGAGTTGGGCTTCTAATCCAGATTAGAGGGGTCTCACCCCAGAACCCTCTCACCCAACCCACTCCAGACACGGGGTCACAATTGCCTGTGGCTTCACAGAGCAAGAGCTCGGTCCATGGCCGGGACCCAGGGACGGGACGTCAGGGTCCTGTATTCTAGCCACTCTGCATCTCTGTGTGGACAGAGAATGAAATCCTGAAGCAAACCTCAATTTTTACATTCCCTCCAGAGCCCTCCGTCCGGCCCTGTTTCCCCTTCCCCCCTCACCTCTCCCCGCTCCCCTGCATCAGCCCACACCTCCCGGAACCATGTACCTGCCCCAGAAGCCCCCGCTCCTTCCTGCCCCTGCACCGCTGCTCCTCCGGCTGGAACACCCTCTCCCGGGCTCACGTCTGCCGGGACTCCACAGCACAGCGTGGAGCAGCCTACCAGCTTCCTGCAGACTGCCCACTCTCACTAGCTCCAGAGCACCGGGTTCAACAATCCCAGATAAACCTAGGCCCCCGGGGAAGTTTCTTACTTTTTCCAGGCCTCAGTTGCCTCATCTGTAAAATGGGGATGCTGACGAAGACCATCAGGACCTAGGTCTGTCGTGGAGCATCTACTCAAGGGGGAGAGAAACAAAACCAAGGTCACAACAGTAGCAGACACCGACGCAGGGCTCGCTCTGCACCGAGCACTCGCTCTCCTCTGCCCGGCAGGTTCATGAGCTCATGAGTCCTCGCCAGAGCTCTTGGGAGTAAGTGTCATCGCTCCCATCGGACAGGAGAGGAATGGAGGCACGTGAATACACGACCAGCCCCAATTCTCTTAAGTGTTGGGGGGCAGCTCAGGGATCTGAACCCACACGCTCCGGCTTGAGAGTCCAAGCTCTTCATGACTACTGTAGATAGCTACTTGTGCTCTGTAGGAAACGAATGGGGTGTTGTCACAGACAGTTGTTTGGAGGGAGGGTTATCAGGGAAGACATCTCGGAGGTGGTGTCCCTTGTCTAAGACTTGAATGATGACAAGAAGGCAGGCAGAGGAGGATCTAGCTCAGCAGATCTCAGTCCTGGTTGCTCCTTAGAATCACCCAAAGGACAGTTTTAAGGAATGCAACGCCCGAGCCTCACCCCGGAGCAATTCCATCAGAACCTCTGTGGGTGAGCCCAGGCATCTGCATTTCTCAAAACCATCCCGGAGAGGCCCAGCGTGCAGCCAAGGTTGAGAACCGCTGGTCTAGGGGGCGAGGCATTCCAGGGAGCAGGGCACCCCTCCAGTTTTCCCCGGGAGTGACGGTCCCTGCCCCCAGCCCGGCCATCCGCCCATGGCCGCCTGTCTCCCTGGGGCGCAGCCCTGATGCGTCAACAGGAAGGAGAGGGGAGGGGAAACTCCAGGGAGGGGAAGGTTAAGAGCAGCTTTTGCCTCCTCCGTTAATAGGAGGCCAGGAGGGGGCTGAATCGATGCGGCCGCCCGGCAGGCCCCCGATGACAAATGACATTCTGAACCCGGTTCTCCTCAGATCCTTCTAAGCTGACCCTTGGAGATAGCTAATAAAAGACCAACCTGTCCTCCAAGATTAACGACTCGGAGAAAGACAGAGGGAGGGAGAGCGGGCGAGCAGGGGCCTGAGACCTGTGCTGCCCCCGGCCCGCCTTTTGATGGTAAGGAGGCCGGAAGGGAGGAAGATGGGGAACAGAGAGCACCCACCCACCCAGGGAGTTCATTGGCAACCTGCCTTCTGCTGGGAAGCCCATCAGGCTTCTTCCCCTGCCCTGTGCCCCCTCCCCGGTGCCCGCCCGTCCCCTCCCTGGCGCTCCGGGACAACCTGTGCTCCCCTCCTCTTGGGCTTCTCTGTAGAACTGCTTCCTGGGGTCTCAGCATCTTCCCCGCCTCTCCACAGAGGCCTCTCCTGGCTGTGCCTCTCGACTTTCTCTTCCCTCCTTCTGCTCATTTCTCTTTCTGTGTCCACTCCGTCTCTCCCAGCCTGTCTCTCCATCTCTCCTTCAGGAGTGTGTGAGTTCCTTGTGTTTTTCTCTGTCTCTCTGGATCTCGCTCTGCCTGTCTCTCTGTCTGTCTGTCTCTGTCTCTTTCCGTCTCTTTCTCTGCCCGTCCCTGGCTCTCTGGTACCTGTCCGTCTTTATTCTTTCCTTCTGAGTCCTTTCTTCCTTCATGTCCCTGCCTCTGTCTATTTCCGTCTCGTTCCCCGTCTCTCTGTCTTTCCCCGTGTTCATGTTTATCTCGCGTCCTCTGTCTGCCCTCCCTTTGCCGCCTCTGCATCTCAGCACCGGCTGGCTCCTCCTTGCCCTCTCTGGGCGCTGACATCTCCAGGAGAGGGGCTTCTTCCCACCGTGCTGCATGGTAATCAGTGCTGAGCAGAGCAGGGGGATGGGGAGAGGCAGCCCTCCCCAGTCCTGCCTGCCCACCAGCGCCCCAGGTCGCTTGCTGCCTCACTGGTGGTCCCTGAGTCTGAACGTGTCCTGCTGACTGGTCCCCACGGGCTCCTCATCATTACCCACTGTCCACTCTAATGCCTTTTCCACAGGAAACTACAGATCAACCCCCTTGTTCCTCAATTTCACTTGACCCCATCAGCATCGGCGAGAGCCCGTGTCCATGGCTCAGAAATCCCAGCCAATACTGAAGCTGCGAGACATGCTTATTATTTAGTTACTACAGCTGCAATTTACTAATTGCATATGGGCCTGCCCTGTGTTCTGTATCTGTAACTCATTTCCACAAGAATCCTGCAATGTAGATACCATCATCCCCATTTTTTAGGTGAAGAGACTGGGGGTCAGAAAGGTTAAGACATCTGCCCAAGATCGCACGGCTAGTAAATGGTGGAGGCAGAATTCAAGCCCATTCTGGATGGCCCTGAGGATCATGCTTTTTCCACCGAATCTTTCAGTGCTGTGCTGTCCATGAGGTAACCACCGGCCAAATGTGGCTATTTAAATCAATTAAAATGAAGTAAAATTTTAAATTGAGTTTCTCTGTTGCACTTGCCACACTTCCGGTGCACAGTGGCCACGTGTGGCTCGCGGCTGCCATATTGGGCAGCACAGATAGAGAACATTTACATCCAGGCAGAAAGTTCCACTGGATAGTGCTGTTTTAGATAAACACGGAGGAGTTTTCTGTATCGCTTTTGTGGGAGAACAAAAGAAAACAGGATATTGAAATAACCCCGGGCCACTGCCTGGTCCCGATCCTGGTCACGTGAGAGGTGGTATGGAAGAATCTAGTCTGAAACAGCAGTCCTATTTCCAAATACCTGCGGGCAGCATCACCTGTGCCATGCACCCTTGCCTTCACAACCCTGCTTATGTCAGGATCACCACCTAGGAGCGTTCTGCTTTTCTTAGGGGGAGGAGGGAGGGGTGGATGTGTCTGTCTTCTAGAAGGCAGAAAAAGCACAATCTTATGCCAGAAATTGAATTTTTCTTATTTCAGCTGGTGTCCGGGGCTTTGAACCTTTCCACAACATGAACAGCTTATCTTGTTCCACTCGATCAAAAACATTTCATAATGCCGGCTCCTTCCACAAGGTCACCTTGAAATCTCTCCCCTGCTCGAAGCATCCTGAACCCTCCTTTCCCTTAGAGAAGCATTCTTGAAATCAGAGGCAAATGGACTTCCCCAGCCCTGTTCCCTCTCCAAGAAGATTGCATCTTGCCCCTCTGTAACAAGGCACAAAAAAGACGGAAATAGTTACAGTTTCTTGCAAGCTGGCCAGTCTGGACGATCCAAATACCCCAGCACCCCCGGCCCCACGTGCTTACCTGGGCAGTCTTGGCCTCATGCAAATTTCTCCTCAGGCAGCTCTGACGCCCCGTGGTCTCTGAAGATTCCTCGAGGATGCACTCCCTCCTTTAGTTTTCATGCGTGCCGCTGCTGCTCTGCTGGGCACCAGTCCTTCCTGCCGTAGGGTTCTCCTCCCCTGGTGGCTCTGCCTCCCCTTTGGGCCCCAAAGAGTCCCTCTGATGGTTGCCCTCCTAAGCCTTTAGATGCCAAAGCTAGCTCGTGGTCTAGGAGAGAGTTGTTCTTGCTTCTCAGTCTCATTTTGATACCGAGGTTTTATTTCTAACAGTGGAGCCATATATGTGCAGTGGTTAAGAGCATGTGCAATTTAGCCAGGGGACCTCGGTTTGAATCCCAGCTCTGCCACTTACTGGGTGGGTGACCTGACGTAAATTACTTAACCTCTCTGTGCCTCAGTTTCCTCATCTGTAAAATGAGGATAATAATATCCACCTTTAAAGTGTGAAGAGTGAACTAACTGTTGTTATTGCTGTTGATATTATCTCGGTCTGCTCTTTGGGCTCAGAAATGCCCGCTGGTGTGGTTTCAGCCACGAGCATCACACTGTGCTCAGTTCTCTACTGCCCCCAAGCACAGAGCCGCTGTCCCTGGATTATTTGCTGCAGCTGACCCTTTTTGCCCTGCCTCCTGGGAAGCTTTTCTACACCATCCTGCCCCTGAGTCATCTTCCACCCGCCCTCCCCACCAGTTCAGCAGGCATGGCTGCATGCGTCTGAAGTCCAGCGGGGCCAGTGGAAGGCTTGGCTCGAGCAGACACATCATCTCCTCTCAGCCACCAATCTGGTCCCCTTTTTAGAGATGAGGGGACTGAGGCTCTGAGCAGCAAGGCATCAATTCCATTGACTCAGGAATTCAGCGGGAAGGATACGACCCAAAGCTGGTGTGTTTGGCGTCAGAGTCTACTTTCCCCCAGACCTCAGGTTGTCTCAACATGGCTACTTAAAGCATCGTGCGTCTTGGGAACGAAGCATGGAAATACACACTGCTGCCTTGGTAGACTTCCCTCTGGCTGTCAGCTGTCCTGTTTGTCTGAGTCCTTCCAGTCTTAGCCCTTGAGACGCATCCATTCACCCCAACCATCTGCAAGTCACTCCCGTTTCACCTTCCTTCCCAGGTTCTCCAGCCACCATGAGCCCCCTTACTCTGAGAGCCCGCAGCTCGTCTTTTCCCGCACCCCAGCCCTTGTGACTGTGCCCACGTACACGATCCCATCATTCAAACTCAGCAGCCCGCTTTGCACACAGTATCAGCATTCGCCCACAGCAGAAAAAGGACCCCCCCTGCTCCCGGCCAGGCCCCAACAGGACGGAAGGACCAGACCCACCCACTGCTGGCTTCCCTCCGTGGGAGAGGAGAGCACAGGGTGGACACAGGGACCCCCGGATTCCCAAGTTTACTCTGGCAGTACAAGGTGCTGACGACTTCAAAAAAATTTTTTTTCCACAGTAACCTCTAAATCCCTTTCCAGGCTGGAGGGACTCGTGACTCTTTATTAAGATGTGCTCTCCCTATCTTTCGGTTCATTGGCTCCAGACTTATTATCTTGTATTTGTCTGCATTACGCTGCCTTTTCCTCTGACCGACTGAGTCACCAACAACAACCCAGGCCAGCCCCACCCCATCCATTTCTGGGTGTGTGTGTGTGCATGTGCGTGTATGTGCATCTATTTCTGTTGTTCCCATCAGAGCAGGTGCTGGGGTAGAGAAGGTGAAGAAAATTGCTCTGAGTCCCAGGCTGGGCTGGGGGTGGAGGGAGGCGGCCCATGGTGCAGCCACTGTACTTCTGCCTCCATTTTCTGATGTGTAAAATGGGAATAATAGTCACCTCATAGCTCTCGTGAGGCCCACATGCGATGGATATCAGAACAGCGTGGCACGTAATCAACACTCTATATAAATACTTGCTGTCATTGCTGCTGTTGTCACAATGGTTGCTCAAGAAGTTACGGCAGATGAAGACCCAAGATTCACAGAATGGTAAAGTAATGGCCACCATTACCTAGCACCCACCAGGTTCTAAGTACTATGTGCTAAGTACTTCATTTGTCAATGAAGAGACAGCTCCCCCTTTTCCTGCTCTGATTAAAAAAATACAAGCTAATCGTAAGGAAAGACGCATAGAGCAAATTACTAGATAAAACCGAAAAGTGTGGGTGTCTAGCAGAGTGTCTCAGATTTAGGGTGAGAATTTAATACATTTTAGTAAAATAGTGGCAAGGTAAATGGAAGTCTACACCCACCACTCAGAACAACCCTCTTGACCCTTTAATGCGTGCTTTTCTGGACATTTTTCTATACACATGGGGATAAACTTTTTTATCCTTTTATAAAAGTGTGATTATATTGTATGTAATGATTGGTGAATCACTTTTTATTCCCTCTTGCCGATTTATTGTGGTCATATTTCCATGCTGGTAACTGTGGGAGGCAGAGGAGACTGGTTTCTAAGTCTCCAGTGTTGACCACATCAGAGTAGGACAGTGGAAGAAAGGTTTTCTTGACCTCACAGAGTTACTGACTGTCTAATTAAAATGAGAACACGGAATTTAAGTTTTAAAAATCCCCAGTAAGGGCCAGCCCGGTGGCTCAGCAGTTAGGTGCGCATGTTCCGCTTCGGCGGCCCGGGGTTCACTGGCTTGGATCCTGGATGTGGACATGGCACCGCTTGGCAAGCCATGCTGTAGCAGACATCCCTCGTATAAAGTAGAGGAGGATGCACACGGATGTTAGCTCAGGGCCAGTCTTCCTCAGCAAAAAGAGGATTGGCAGCAGGTAGCTCAGGGCTAATCTTCCTCAAAAAAAAAAAAGAAAAGAAAAAAGAAAAAAATCCCCAGTAAGCATGTACTAGTGATTATTGTGTGTTACTTGAATTACCTTACTGACATCATGCACACACACATGTACACACACGCACACCATAGATAGGAAGCCCTTTGAACAGCTGCATGCTGTTCCATTAAATGGATATAGCGTATTGTGTTTAATTCTTATCTGATGGATGTTTAGGTTATTTCAAAAGTGTGGCCCATTTGATTCACAAGTCTCACGTCATTGATGGACAAACATGAAAGAATTTTATTTTTCTAATAACGGCTACTGACTCTGCCCTTTCAAATTTCCCCTTTCCTGTTACCTCGTGGGCTCCCTCAAAGAGATCTCTGACCTAGATCAGACAGAGACATTCTGGTACTAAAAGTCTCACCTTGGGTAAGTGAGAGGTCAGGAGAATCTCTCCTCACCAAGCTTCCACCTCTCCAGAAGGTGCCGTCACCCTCCCTCCCTGTCTTCTGTCTTCTTCTATCTTTGGTGGGGCGTGGGTGGAAGGGATCAGGGCTGTTCTGCTAAAATGACCCCTCTCACCAGGGTGCACTGAATCCCGCTCATCTCAGCTCCAGCGCCAATGGTCAGTGTCTCTTTCAAACTCCATGTCAGCGAGGGCACCTTGCTAGCTGGAAGTCAGCCCTGATGGGAGTATTTCCACCATGGAAATTGGCATTATCTGACAAGCCCACGCCCCCTACCCTATCCCAGAGCTGACTGTTAAACATTACCCAGGTCGCCAGCGCCTCTAACCCACCCAACAGTGGGCAGTCACAGCACTTAAAATATGGGATGCTTACTATGTTTTTGTTGTCAGCCTTTAGAGGCCAATTATGGGGACTCAGGAAAGATCACACCATCATCACAAGCATTATGTGTTATAAACGATGCTTCAATTAGCAATTTTTTTTTTTTATTTAACCTGCCCATTTGAATGATTATTTCCTTTGGCTAAGTTCCTGGAAATGGAAATGCTGAATCCAAGGGTACATCTAGTTTACAGTTTCAGATGCATATGGTGCACCCCATTGCTTGTGTGGGACTGAACCTCCAAACACCCTACAGACGGCCACATGCGCAGGCCCCCTGTTCAAGTTAGAAATAAACAGGTTGCAACATTTGCAGCCCAACCTGGTTTGTTTCCTCCCAGTTCAAAGGAGGTGGTTAATTTCAGCCCCTTCATGTGGAACTTGCAAAGCCTCCTGTAGGAGATATCCATAGCAACTGTGGAAACCATCTGCAAAGGAAGATGTTAACCTTTTGGAGGCTGCTGCCCACTTTGTATGTCCCCCTTAGCATATTTGCAGTGTTTTCTCGAAATCTCTGAAATAATGAGGCCGTCTGACCCGGGGAAGCAGCTGCCCTGGGGAGTGGTGAGGTCTGGGGTGGGGAGCCGGGGACCCGGGACCCGGGACCGGGGACCTGCGCCCCACCCCTGCAGGCTAATACTTGATGAGGTAAGCCTGGCGCAGCTGGTGTGTGGAGTTAGAGGTGGAGGGAGGAGTTAGGATGATGGGGGAATTGGCCTCAGCCTTGCCCCCAAGCTGCAGGCTGAACTTTCTGAAATTGCCAGAAGGTCTCACCCTGGGTCCTGCTGCGTCCAATTTGACCTTTTCGGTAAGAGTGAAAAATGCTCAGCGCCTCCTCTTTGGGGCCAGAATGGATTGTTTCTTCAAGCAGGTCAGCCATTTCTCCTCACTTCCTGACCTTGGGCGCACCACTCCAATTTTCTGATCTCATCTGTGGGGCAAGGAATTCGTTCGAGAAAGCCCTTCCTTCTGGCTTGGGGGTGGGGGGAGCTCCGGGGCGCAGCATGAGTTAGAGAGAATGTGCCTCATTTTCTGCTCTTGGGGGATGCCTGGTGGAGAGGAGAGGTTTGGGGGCCACTCGGACCTGGGTTCAAACCCTGAGTCCATTCACATACTTGCCGTGTATCCCTAAATGAGTTCCTCCTCTCTAAGACTCAGTTTCTTCACCAGCAAGATGGACATAATGACGCATACTTTACAAACCCATCGAGAAGATGGAAGGAAATCATGCATGCAAGTAGTTGAAACTTGCACTTGGTATATGGTAGGTGCTCAATAATAATAGTTTACTTTCTTCCTTGTCCTGCTTGTCTGCTACCCTCCACTCTGTGCCAGCTATAGATGCAGATATTAATGAAGCCAGCCCTTGAGGGATCCCAGTCTCGCAGACCAGACACATGAGCAAACAATTATGAAGCAATGATGGGAGCAGCTAGTTGGATGTGAGGAAGGCAGAGAATCTTCTTGGAAGTGGTGACATTAACCAGGGCAGAATGACCACAGTGACAAGGAGGGGAACCCACTTCCTGTAGAGCAGTGGTTCTCAACTGGGGGCAACTTTGCATCTATCAGCCGGAGATACTAGTAACATCCTACAATGCACAGGACCGCCTCCACAACAAGGAAACCTCCAGCCCCAAAGGTCAATAGTGCCAAGGTTGAGAAACCTTGCCGTAGACTCATAATATTCTTTATCACAAAAGTTACAATCACTACTGATTGTTGAGTACCTACTGTATACCAAACATGACACTAGGGGCCTTCTGCATGCCTCATTGCATTTAATTCTCACAGCCAGTCTATGGGATCATTCTCAGTGACTCTATTTTAACACTAAGAAATCTCAGGCTCAGAGAGGTTAAGAAACTCACCTGAGACCTCCTGGAATTAGCAGTCAAGTTTGGAATTCAGGTCTGCCTGACTCCAAACCCCACTTTATTATTTTTTTAAACCTCACCGTGCTGTGTTCAATGTCTCTATCGTGGAAAGATCTGGGGCTTGCCTTCACCACTCACTGGACATGTGGTATGTGGGGTGGGTCAGACTAGCTTAAAGATTCAAGAAAGAGGGGCCACTACTGCCTTTGAAGATGCCACCCAGGGTCTTGCTTAAGGGAGGGATGGTAGCTCTGATTCAGCCCAGTGAGGCATTCCTGAGGTGAATAAATAGAAAGAAATAAAAAGGGAGTGGCTAGTCCTTGTTCCCTGTCCCCCGGGCTCGGGGCTCCATCAAGTTCTGCTGCTGCTGCTACTACGGTGACGTCTCCTACTTGAGCTAATAATTAACGAACACTCACGAAGCTCGGCCTCCGATTCACTTGATATTGTGTGCGTCTCCCAGCAACCCAGTGAAATAGGGATGGTTGTCTCTATTTCACGTATCTAAAACTAAGATCCAGAGAAGGGTCTAACATCAGAGCGGGGGATGGTGATGCAAGTCACATTATTCTATCAGGGGTTCTCAGCTGGAGAACAGATTTTCCCTCCTGGGAGGTGGCAGATTCTCTGAATATCCAGATATTATCTAGAAACAGTTTTGATTGTCACAAGGGGGGGGGGGTGCGGGCATGTGTGTCCACACTGCTGGCATCTAGCAGGTGGAGACCAAGGATGCTGCTAAATATCCTACAATGACAGGACAGCCCCCACCACCCAGAATTTTCTGACCCCGAGTATCAGTTTTGCCCAGATTGAGAACCATGGACTCTGCGTCAGACGCCCCTCCTCTGCTCCGTCGAGTTACCTCTTTAGCACACGGTGTGGGGTGGATAGTTTTCTGGATCGTGTTGAGTAAATGTTTATTTAAAGTTTTCTAAGGACAGAAAACTGCTTGCATTGTGCCTGGAAGCGTAGAAGAGCAGATAAAAGTTCCAAATTCCTTTTTGACTCATTTTTGACATTGGGATGACTTCTGTGGCAAAACTATGAGAAAAAGCGAGGAACATGAACATTGCAAATTCACCTGTTTATGGCTATGTGAGGGTTTTTTTTTTTTTTTAAGATGGAAATTGGGAAGGCTAGCAGTGAGCCCTAGTGAAATATTCATGACCCCCATCTAATTTCTAATTCAATTAAAAGGTGCTAATGTAGTTAACTGTGACAACAATTATTTTTGTTAATGAATATATTTAAATGCTTATCAGCAGAGGTGATAAGGAGTGCCCACAAGACCCAGCTACAAACTTGAATTTCAAATTGGTTTCAAAGTTTAAAGGTTGTTTTCAGAAAGCTGTGAACCAAATTCTGAATTTACAAAATGGATAATTTCAGAATTAGCTATTCACTTCCAAAGGCAGTCTTCCATTTTCTTGAGGATTCAAGACAGGATTCTTTTAAAGTGCAAGTTCTTCAATTGCATTTGAAATAGGATTTGATTTATAAAAGTTTAAATTACGGTGACTTTGCAAGAACCCAAGGACAAGAAACTGGGCAAATTCCGGTGTTTGTTGCTGAGCAGAAGACAGTTTCTCAGCCTGGGATGTCACAAGACTGTTCCAGGAGTGGGAGGCTATGTTCTGCGAGTTCCTTTTAAGAGGAATTGAACAGCATCTCTTCCTAAAAATTCAGCTTGTCCTGTGGGGTGGATGGGTGCACAACAGGCGGACATTCTGGGACTGGTATACCAGATGTCTAGACATAGTCTCTCCTCCTTACACTGGCGTTTAAACCAAGCACTTGATATTGCCTAGTTTTAAACATGGTCATCAAAATGTGAAATTGCCTATGTTAAATTTTACAGTGTTTGCGTGACTTTTAAAAGATGGGTTTCTAGCTTCTGGATGAAAAATGTCCCTTTTCGTGTTCTTGATTCTTACTTTCACTGTTCTGTTAGGACAATAGCTACCGTGATGGGTAGGATGCCATCTTTGTGACCAACAAATCTGGTTTTGACACTCAGTTCCGCCACTCACTAGCTGTGTGATTTGGGACAAATCATTTAACCTGTCTGAACCAGTTTTTTCATCTGTGAAGAGAAGGTTATATCTTGCCAGGTAACTGGAGGGGTCAGAGAGGTGACCCCTTAAATTAAGTGCCTAACAGTGTCTTGATATGTAAATACTCAATAGATGGTGGTGATGGTGGTAATAGTACTGGTAATAGTTGTGGTTGTTGTTAATCCCAATGTGCTTTAATCTCAAAACATCCTACAGAGTAGGTACATTATTCTATTTTGGTAAGAAGACCGAGACTCAGAGAAGCTTAGTGACTTGTCACACAGTTGGTAAGCAGTGAGATTAAGATTGGAATCAGATTGGCTTGATTCTAAAGAACATATTCTGTTCACGTATCATGATTCTCCCACTTACAATACACATTCCATCTCCTCTCGACTGGACTTCAGTCTCTGCACACTTTACAAAGCCTAGGAATTCCAATTCGCTTTAATTGACATCATTTGAGAATGGCAAGTCCTCACCATTGCTTTGAACAAAACTCACTCATTTCCTATGTTTTTACTTTGCTTTATTTTCTTCAAGATACTGCAGAAAATAGCACGGAAGGTTGTGAAGATGAGTCAAGCAGTAGCGTCTTTGATGCTGTTTGGAGCAAGATGCAGGGTACTAGTTTCTTCGTGTAGACATCACTGTAACCATACAGACCCCTTGGGTAACGTCTGAGGAAATTGTTTGTAGATCTAACCCTTCTCCCCAATTCCACCAGGTGTTGGAAATGCTAAAGGTCTTGGAAAGGTAGGGGAGAGAAAAGGGCGAAGACTTGAGTAGTTGACTGATGGTGTTGATTCTGTAAAATGAATCAACTCAGGATTTCTGGCTCATGCACCTGGAATTCCCAGGAGTAGCTCAGTCCAGAGCCTTCCCCTGGAGGCCCCAGGGAAGGGAAAGTACATAAAGGACTCCAGATAGGAATGCTGCTGGTCGGGTTTACAAAGCCAAAAGAAGGCTCAAAGACTTGATTTGAAGAAGAAATCTACCAAAGGAACCCACGGAGGGAGAAAAGATAGTTTTAAAAGCCATTCGAATCTCAACAACCCATGAACCTTGAAAACATTAGGCTAAGTGAAAGAAGCCACTCGCAAGAAACCACATAGTGTATGACTCCATTCATATGAAAGTCTAAAATAGGGGAAGGTGTAGACAGAAAGCCAACTGGTGGTTGCTTAGGGCTGGAGGAGGAGGGTGGGAATAGGAGGGTGAGAGCTGGAGAGTACAAGGCTTCTTTAGGGGGTGGTGAAAATGTTCTAAAATTGATTGTGATGATGGTTGCACATGTCTACGAAAATACTAAAAACCATTGAATTGAACACTTTAAATGTGTGAATTGTACGGTATGTGAATTACATCTCACTAAAGCTGTTAAAAGAAATCTCAACAACCCACACGGGCAGTCCATGACCTATGGCCATGCCCTTGCTCACAGTGCCCACCCACTGCTTTCTCAAAGCCTTTTGTGGTCTTGCCTTCCTTAGCCCACCAATATTAGCAAATTGATATTATCCATAAGGTCCCAGAGTACTCATGATAAATATCTTGGAAGCTAAAGAATCTTTCCTTTCCTTTTTTGGAGTGGGCTGACTTCTCTGATCACCCTAATTTGTGTTTGTGTATTTCAGATGTACATGTGAAGGCTTTAAGGAAATTTACATACCACCACCACCCAACAACCATCTGTTCTCCTCCTCTTAAGCCTACCCTGGGAATCATTGGAAATTGGGAGGGGAAATCATTTCATCATTATGTTGAACTTCCTGCTCAGTATTCTCAAAGGAGGCAAAGAATAACATATAGATGTTGGGAGCTCATTTTCTAACAAAATTTAGACGTTACCACCTGTGAGATCCAGGGAAAATTGCTTAACCTCTCTGAGTCTGCTTTCTCATCTATCAAAAGGGGATAATTATAGTACCTGTAGGGTTTGCTGTGTAAATAAGACGATGTCTATAAATCACTTAACCTGACGTGTAGTAGGCACTCTGTGGATCAGAGCTATTTATTATCATTGCTATGGTTGTATTACAATTGATTATAGAGTGTGTATACCTGAGATTCATCTCTTTGACTCCCTTAGGACCCCTACCCCAAGGAATACCCAGCTTCACGTAGACTCCCCTTGTCTTGAAGCGACTACCATTCTACTTTGACCCAGAATTCAGAGAAACAGGCGTCTGCATGTTACAAATGTCCCTCTGGTATCCTTGATGGGGATGTACTGGAAGGCTGGCACTTCAGACCTGTTACCTCTGCTTAGATTTTGCAGACCCACTGACCATTTGGTAGCCAGAGGTGGCTGTTCCTTTCATCCTTTCATCTTTATATTTTCAGTGATTTCAAGAAGAACGGAACCAGAGAGCCCACCCCGGGGGCCCATGGGGCACACTGCCCACAGGTGTGTGTGGGTTGCCCCTGGACATATCCCTGGTTTTTAATGAGTTACTGGCACCAAGTAAAAGTCAGACTTCATTTATTATCTGGATTTCTGACCCCTCCAGAAAGACTGAGTGTGCATCTCTGTGTGGCAGCAACCAGCTGGAACTGAAGAGCAGCCGCCCCCTTTAGAAGGGATGTGCTTCTTCCGGTCCCTCAGTCTCTACCTTCTTCCTGACTCATTTCTGTTACCTGTCTGGTGTCTCGATATGCTTGAGTTTATGACCCCAAGCTAAGCCTTTGTGATCCGTGGGAATGAATTGCTCAGAGTGGAAGGGATGCTGATGGGCTTTCTTGGGTCCCTAATAAAATCACAGTCGATGAGGCCACGTACAGGGATTAAGGTATTTTGTCTAGAAGTACACAGGAGCAGGAGCCCAGCCAGGACTGGAAACTCTGCCTCAAAACCCTATCCCAGGATGTATGAAGGTAGAAGATGAAGCTACTGGGACTGAGAAAGTGTGCGACGTCTCTCCGAGTTTAACACAACATCATCATTAAATCAAACATTGTAAGGGACAACGTCAGGGAATCTGCGTTTCTCTCTCTCTTCCTTACATGCATCAGAAGAGACAGAACTCTCAGCTGCAGCCCTCGCTGCAGGTCTCATCACAGATCTCTGAGGCCCTCTCCTCCTCTCTAGTCCAGAAGCAGATGAGCTCACATTTCAAATTCTCTAATAGAAGCACAAATGAGGTTTATGAACCATTAACCTTAGGTCAGTTTTCCAAAGTCTCAAAAAGCGTTTTAAAACAATTAATTACTCTGCTTCACTGGAAACAGATTGTAGCTCAGTGCAATTAAGCAGATGCTCGAGGTGAAGCCCTTTGCTAAGATGGACAGGAAGCTCCCATCCCAGAACTTTCGGGGGAGGGGGAAGATTATTTCTCCTGCCCACACAGCCCCCAACCCAGCAACGTCGTGATCATTTCTAAGCAGGAACTGTCTGCATTTTCCAAGCCCCTTCCCCTTACAAGGTTTTGAAGTATAACCTTGAGTTTTCACTGTGCTTGGGGAAAGGATGGTTCTGAGTAGATGAGTTTGTAGGTTCAGAAGAAGATGCTCTTAAATTCATTCGGTTCTGTTGAAAATGTCTTTTAGAGCTATGAGTCCTCCGTTATTTTGGATTAGGAGGAGCTTAGAAACGAGCTGATTAACAGGGAAACTAGGCTGCTGAGCCTGGGGAAAAAGTGCGCTGAGACTTTCACTCCCTCCTATAATTTCTCAGGGTTCTTGGAACAGAAGACAGTGGCCAGAGGCCAGTGCAGGGGGCGAGGGACTTCCCTTTTTGTCCCAGCTCTGCTGCCACCATGCTGTGGAGGTTTGCATGAGTCAGTTCCCTTACAGGAGATTCACTCTGCTCATCCTCACAATGAATGAATTGGATGCAATCTCAGATTTCCTTTGTAGCCCTGACATTCTGGGATTACTTATAAAACTTATTCCGTAGACGCGAAAAGCACAAGCAATCGGTCTACTACTTTCAGTTCAAGATGGCTGACTGAGCACATCTTGACAGGAGAAATATAAGAGCAGGAATAAATCAATGGCAGAGCGAGGAAATGGGCCATGTTGCCTTCAGCAGGTCGGAAATGTTGAGAAACTGTGTGGAAAAGATAAAATACGTGACATCAGATTAATGGTGATTCTTAATAGCCTTCAGGAAACTGTAACCCCAAGTAGATAAGAGAGGGGACAGTGGTAAGGCAGTTCTCCCAACAGAACTCTGGAGGAAAACCAAGATCGGAGACAGCAGTTGGAGAGAAATGTTGGTCCGTGAGATGGCCTAAGGGGAATAAACTAGAGAAGAACAGAATGATTGCACAAATTCCTCATTCAGAAGAGAGGCTGGCTGCAGCCCTTATGCTCAGGTTTTCTGTAAAGTCGGTTTTCTATATTAAGTTGGGACTAGAGTTTAGGTGGCTGCAGAGAGAACTGGGTCACTGCCCTAAGTAATCTTTGGTCACCACAACTGAGATGGAGCCCCCACAACTAGAAGTCCGGCTTCACTCCCTCACATCATGAAGGGAAGCCCACACAGATGTAACTCTTCTCCGCTCAAATCAGCCGCTTTCACTACCTGAGGGACAGTGACTGTCACGTGTTTGGAGGAAAGTCATTTTAGCTGCCAAAATGAATCAGCCTAGATCAGCACTGTACATGGAACAATCGACGGTGACAGAAATGCTCTATAAATTTGTGCTGCCCGACACTGTAGCCTCTAGCCACGTGGGGTTAATGAGCACTTGAAATGCGGCTGGTGCAACTGAGGCACTGAATTTTCATCTCACTTAATTTAAATTGAAATTTAAAAAGTCACGTGTGGCTAGCGGCCACCACATATGGCTATTGAAATAGCTGCCATATTGGACAGTACATTCTCCTACATTCTCCTTTATAGATATAAACAGCCACATCACCAAATATTTGAGGGAACTAAATAATGTAAAAGAGAGACATAAAACTGAGCACACTGAGATCCTAAATCCTGACCAAAGTTAATACGTGAAACAGAAGATGACTTCAAAGAATGCTAATTAGTACCCTCAGATCTGACAGCATGTACCATCTGTACAAAAACCTGGGGCTATTCCTAAGGACACTTTAATAAGACAAAAGAAATCTTGGAAATTGTGATTGGTAACATTAAAAACTAAGTAAAAGAGCTGAATGGCAGAATTAAAAGTTAAATAAAAGGATTGACTTAGTGGTCTGGAATATCTAAGCAAAACATTCGCCCGACCCACAGAGCAATGACATAAAAATTACAACAGAAAAGTTGACACATGAACAATGGATCCAAGAGACCCAAAATTCATCAAAGAATGATTCTAGAGTGAGCAGATGTAATGGATGTGAGGAAGGAGCCGAAAAATAATAGGGAAAAAAATCCAAATAATTGATATAAGGCAGGTGTAAAATCTCAATGTGATTGTTAAATAAGAGTTCATAAAATAGAGGCGGAATGGCATAAAATCAAATATATAACACTCATGCATACCTACAACAAAATATTAACTTTAGACCAAAATCCTACATAATAAAACCTGGGAGGAAGAGAGTGGAGGGTGGAGGAAATGAAGATAGGCTATGAAGATTGTCTTTTCGGAGAGGAAGCTTTATAAACTACTGATTACTTTTTGACGTTGCTGAGAAAATAGGATTTGAAATATACTTATGTTTGTAAAAAATATATAAATTGGGCCAGCCTGGTGGCAGGGTGGTTAAGTTCGTGTGCTCCACTTCGGCAGCCTGGGGTTCGCTGGTTCGGATCCCAGGTGTGGACATGGCACTGCTTGGCAAGCCATGCTGTGGCAGGCGTCCCACATATAAAGGAGAGGAAGATGGGCATAGATGTTAGCTCAGGGCCAGTCTTCCTCAGCAAAAAGAGGAGGATTGGCAGCGGATGTTAGCTCATGGTTAATCTTCCTCAAAAATAAATAAATTTAAAAGTATATATATATATATAAATTAAAATAAAAGTACAAAAAAGGAAGGCAGACCTCTATTTCACTGGAGAAATAAAATCAAGAAAGAATATTTGCTTAATTAGCTAGAATCCAGAAAGGAGAAACTCAAGACTAGATAAAAAGTAAACAACATAAATTAAGATGACAGAAATAAAACCAAATATACAGTGATTACTGTAAACATAAATAACATAATTTCTCCTATTAAAAGACAAACAGTATTAGGACTTCTTTAAAAGGGAAATTTAACTGTCTGTTGCTTAGGAAACCTTAAATAAAATTATTAGAGAGGGTTAGAAATAAAGGGTTAGAGAAAGCTGTAAATATTGAATTAGATTAGCAATTATCTTTTCTAAGAAAGGATCTTCTTTGTTTAAAGATTATATGTCCCACTACTTTTTATTCTTGCTCTATTAAAATAATCTTTTATGAAATGTCAACCTTAGGTTAATTGCCAAATTATTTTTAAAATTTCGCTTGTAAAAAAAGCTCCACATCTGGCTTAGGGACATTTAAGTTAGAATGATAAGAAATCAAGCTCACATCAGGAATTTAAAAAAATAGTAGGAACTACCAGTTCCAGATTCTGTTTCAGGGCCACCATTCCTTTTCACCCAGTTGCTCATATTATTGTTTGTTTGGCTTTTTCTTTTTGTGTTGCTGAACCCAAACTTGATAGTTGGAAGAATGGAAGAAATTCAAGTGATTAAAAGGTATGTAAAACACATAATTCCTGACACACACACACAACTCCTACCAATTAGTTCTCCAATTATTGAAATAGTGTAGGGGAACCAGCTCCTCCTGAACACTTCAGATACTCATGTCTTTTTCTAGAAAGATGTTTTGAGGCATCTGCTCTAATCCGTCTACCTGTCCTGAGGGCCTGAATTTAGGATCTTCTGCCTGCCTCCTACAAAAATCCATGTTTAAAACAATAATTCAGTACAATACCCTAGAATGCGAAAGCTAAAATATGTGCTTCGTCTAATAACGTCATTTCATAGATGAGGAAATCTAGATTCAGAGGGATGAAGAGGCTTGCCCAAGGGCACACGACTGGTTTGTGGCAGAGTTGGGCCCGGAACCTAAGTGTAGCACTCTTCTTTTCGTTTGTTTCACGTGATGGAAAACCCAACCCAAACTGGTTTTGATTCCTATGAATGAAAAGTTGAGGATCAGGGCCAGTTTCAGGTGAGGCCTGACCCAGCTGTTCAAATTCTACCATCAGAATGAAGTCTCTATCTGTCAGAATGCATTCTTCCACATTGGCTTCATTCTCAGGCTCCATGCAGTGACCCCATGGCTACCAGCATCACCAAGTTGAACTCCAAACTTAAGTCTACCTATAAAGAGCCCGGACCTCTAATCTTTACCATCAAAAGTATCTTTACGTCTCGTTGGCTCAACTTGAATCATATGGCCATCCCTGAACCAATCTCTATAACCACAGTAATGCATGTTCTGATGGCCCTGGTCTGAGCCACATGCCCATCCCTGGGACAGGAAGTGGATTCAACTTCACTCAAAGCACATGGACAAAGAGTCAGGGAGGAATGGTTCCCAGGAAGAAAATCCGGGTACACTAAATAGGAAAAGGATGAATGTGTGTGGAGTGGCCAGGTCCAGTCTCCCTCCTCCTGGTCCAGGATGTTCGCACTGCACCATCATTGAAACTTCTTCGTTCCTCCATCAGGGAAGCAACTGTTACTAAACCTAGTCATCCCATTTCAGGGGCAGTAGTAACCAGGCAGGAGAATTTAGAGTCATTTTCTTTCCTTTTTGTTTCCTGGAGTTCTGCTTGAAGGGCAATAGTGAAGGATGACAATAGCGAAGCTGTTGTTCATTGTTCTGTCATCATCTATTGCAGATTCCAAATCAGCAAGAGCAGCCGCTGTCTGGAGCGACAAATCCTTTGATAAATTGAAGCCTTCCTGGTTGCCAAGCCTTGACCCTGTTCCAATCATTGATTGTGAAAAATCAATGAAGATTATGGAGCCTGAGATAATAATATTCTCAACTCCGTATACTTTCAAAATGGGCTAGCCAGAGGATCAAGTTTAGACAGCTGAGAGTCCTCCAGATGCTGCTTATGAAGGAATCTTCCAGTTGGCAGTGCACTTTAGGGAGGTCTGGAAGAAGGATGCTGCGAGGTATCCCACCTTCTTTGGGACTTGGGATTGTACTGGAGGACCCCTGTGGTTTGTGACTGCTCCACACCAACGATGTCCTTCTTATGGAAGAAGACACCCTCCCTCACCACATTCCTTAGAGAATTTACTCCTCCCTGACTCCAGCCTTGTGTTTTGTATGAATTTGAAAAGCATAGCATCTTGCCGACAGGACATAGGATGACCCAAGTCTGGAAGATGATTATTTCTATTCCTCCTGGTCACAGTGATTGGACCCAAGTTGGACCAATCAGAAACCTACCTTGGAATTTTTACATGGAAATCTGGTGGGGAAAGCTATCTTGTTTTCCTTAGGTATGGGATTGTAAATATCTGAACCCCAGCTGCTGGTGATTATGGGGAGTGGGGTTTAGAAAAGACGTGTGCAGGGTGGGACAGGGGTTATGGGAAGAAAGAACGTCCTCCCATACTTCCAGGGAGACCTCTGCATTCGCATTTTCAGTTTTTATCCGTAAGCCTTTTTAGTGGAAGCTTCTTTCCGATTCTGACAATGGGTTTATGCTAAGTCCTTGTGGAGTGGAATAGCCAAACCAGACTTTTTCCTTCTTTAGCTTAAGAAGCTGCCAGCTGTTCTTCATTCTGGTGGGGATAGAAGGTCAATTTAAAGCAGATGTTTATGCACTCTCTTTAATATGCAGAAATATGCCAGAGACCCAGATTTGAGAACTATTGTGATGAGGCCTTTGGTTTGACTTAGAGAAGCTACCTATACACTCCCCGTTCTTAACAGAGAAGAGAAGGCCACTTTGCATATGGAGACCAGGGGTTTGCTGGGAGGGAAGACACCAACATTCTCACAATACTTGCCCCTGATTATTTTACTTAGGAAACTCTGCTGGAAAAGACTGGAGCAGACCTGGCCAAGATTCACTGAAAGAGAAGAGCAATGGGGCCGTTAATTAAAGTAATCATAAGCAGAGAGAGATACTAGACCAATGGCCTCTTTCTGGCATTGACTCAAAAAAAGAAAATAGAAAAAGGTAGTTCTAGGAATCCAAGGTGAGTATGCCTTAGAAAGGCTGTTGATCTAGTGTTCTTGGGGTTAGCTCACGACAGGAAGCAGCTGTGTGTTAGCTGGGGCTAAGGGCTGAAGCATCTAGGTTTTTCTATCTTTGAGAAGGTTTTAGAGATGTGGCTAGGGCCATCTTCCTGCGTCGTGGTCTTCACCAGTGCTACAGCCAGTAAGCACCTGTGTACTCTGAATGAAGCCGCTCTTGGGTACCCAATGATGTTCTCTACGTTTCTAACTTCCTGTGCTGGTAGACCAAGAGAATACCCAAGTTGAACTACTCCCAACCCAAGGAAGCTTATGCCTGCACCAAGTGGGACCTTGCACGATGATTATCACGCTTCTCTATTCCACTTTCTAGGATAAGGGAGGTAAGGAAAGGTGCATGTATTCATATGTTGGTGTGTTTTCCTTATTGCAGAAAATGCTAATTGTTCAAGCTGCATTCTATTAGCAAGAATTAAGAGTGCGTGGTCAGCTTTTGTAATCCATAGAGCATGCTCCATGTGGGCTATTGGCTTTCTATTTGAATACATACAGTAGTAAAATTTGGCACTAGCGCCGCTCATTGTTACTGAGTTGGTGGTTGTTTCTAGGAGTTTTCAGGAAATAAATTATAATATAATAAAATGTCTCATGGAGTCATATTGATACTTCTAATTTTAAGTCAAGACTTTTTCTATTCAACCTCTTCTCTGTTAAATCAGTATGTCCTCCCTTCTGTTCTAGGGATCCTGTTTTTCCAGGGCACAGAGGGTGATAGAATTAGAATATATCATAATTTCTCATCTGTTTTACCCGATTTTAAACACACAACAGTTTCAGAATAATACTAATGCCACCTCCATTATGATTGTTGAAAACATTAAAAAATGTTGGTATATGCTCTTCTCATCCTCCCCAGCCCCATTTTCAAGTTTATTGAGATAAAACCTACATACAGCAAAGGTTGCCTGTTTTAGGTACACAGATCTATAAATTTTGACAAACTTGTAAAGACCCCCACATTCTTAATAGTTGTACCCTATATATGTTGCTAGAGCATGTAACCGTTTCGTAATATACTTTCTCCCTATTTGTCCTCATTTTTTCTTAGTTCTGACTCAATAGCTATTTATTTAATGCTCATTAGTAGTCATGATGTCGCTGACCCTGTAGTTATTTTGGTTGTCTAAAACTCATTCCATAGTAGATTACTCAGAAGGGGCTTGTGGGAACAATATTTCTTGAGTCCTTGTGTTTTGATTAGTTTGTCTGTGCCCTTTCTACTGAAAAAAAATCAATTTTGCTGCATATAAAATCTTTGGTGCTCTCTTTCCTTGAGTGTCTTAAATATATTACTCAATTTTCTCTTGACATAAAGTATGGCTTTCAATGCCTAATAATAATCTAATTTTCTTTCCCTTAGAAGTCACATGCTCTTTCTTGCCAGATGCCGAAAGTATTTTTTAAGCCCCAGATCATACCGGAATATGTCCTGATATCGATCTTTTTGGGGTCAAGAATCTCATGGATGCATAGTGCTCTTTCAAAACATGGTTTCAAATTATTATTTTTTAATTTCAGGAATGTTTACCTGAAATATAGTTTTTAGTATTTCTTCTGTTCCCTTGCCTTGGTTTTCATCTCCAGAAATTCCCATTGTCTGTGTATTCAATCTTCTTTGCCTATTTTCAACAGCTGTCTCTCTCCCAGTGCTCTTTCTTCATTTCTTCTTTTGAAATATATTTTTATTTATTGTTTAAAATTGTGGTAAATATATATATAATATAAAATTTAACATTTTAACCATTTTTAAGTATACAGTTGTGTCATTAAGTTCATTCACATCCTTGTGCCACCATCACCACCATCCATCCAGAACTTTTTTCATCTTGCAGAACTGAAACTCTATACTCATTAAGGAATAAACGCCATCCTCTCCTTCCCGCAGCCTCCAACAACCACCAGTCTACTTTCCGTCTCTATGAACTCAGTCACTATAGGTGCCTCATATAAGTGGAATCATACAACCTTTGTCCTTTTTTCATTGGCTTATTTCACTGAACATAGTGTCTTCAAGATTCGTTCATGTTATAGCCTGTGTCAGAACTTCCTTTTTAAGACTTTAAGGCTGCATAATATTCCATTGTGTGTGTGCATCTCTCTCTCCCTCCATATATATATGCACCACATTTTATTTATCCGTTCATTCATTGATGGACTTTTGGGTTGTTTCACTTTTTGGTTATTGTGGACAATGCTGCTCTGAACATGGGTGTACAAATATCTGTGTTCTTCACTTCTTCATGACTTTTTAATTTTCCCTCTTTTTTGCCTTCTGTTTCTTTAAGGCGTTGTTTCATTCCTTCTAGTTGCTTATGGTGGGCTTCTCTTTTTCTCAAGTCCCTCAGATTCTGCATCCATTACTTCCTCTTCGTCCTCCCCCACAGACATCGGGACCATGCCAGTCTTGGATCTATTAATGGCCTGTCCCCACCGTCTTGCATTTTAGGATTTGTGGGGTATTTTCTTCCCTAGGTTTGTTGTAAAATGTTGTCCATGCATTTCTCCTTTTTCTATCTGCTTGTTCTGTGTCTCTGTGGGGATGGAAGTTGGTTGAAAAACTAAGCTGCCGCTGCCACCATCTTCCAACAATCTTTGTCATTGTTTCTCTTTCTCTTACTTTCTGCTTATTGTGTCTTATTTCCTGTGCGCTTACACATTTATTACTGTGTGCTGCTCATTGTTCTTGGAGATTTATCTGTGGCTCTCCCTTGAGGCTTGGGAAAAATGTACGTTCCTCCAGGGAGCGTTTTCATCTGCCTCTGTCCAACACCTGGGGGTACAGTCCGTGAATGCGTTAAACCAATTCCTGGTTTGGAGGTTTGGGGACCTTGTGGGTGGTTCAATTTGGGCTGCAACCCCTGTGATTATGGCTATTTAGAGAAGATATTTTTCTCCCTGCTCTGCTCAGTGCTGAAGAATTTTTCTTGCAGGCTCCAGGGGTTGGGGTCTACACAAGTACAGTGGATTTACCATCGGTTCATCCTTATGCTGACAGCATAGCCCTTTGGGCCCCGTATTTTGTAGAGTCTTGCATTTAACTTCCCGCTTTAGGAAGGCCCTAGGCTTGGTATTTAGACTCTTGTGCCCCATGAGGTTGTGAAAACTGAAGCCTAAGTTCATCAGGTATGGGAAATGCTTTCGGCACAAAGATGGTTCCATACTGTGCCTAGCATTCTGGATTTCTGCCTTCCCTGAGATTTTGGCCTGATAATTCTGTACTATCAGCATCTTTAGTTGTCTTCAGAGGGAAGGTTGGCCTTCCATTTGATGAGAAATGGAAGTCCAAAATGATCTTTTTCTCTATGGGTTTTTGCAGAAATATTGTCACTCTATGACACTAAAGCAATTGCTCTTCTTTTTTCTACTAGATATCAGGAACCGGGCTAGGTGAGGTTGGGTGTCCGGACCAAGCATTGGCACCCAAGAACATCTAACAAGGCTCAAGGAGGCCATATCCAAGCCTAGAACCCACATCAGATCTACACACAAGGCAAGTCATGTTGGAACATCCCTTCCCTGCCTTTTTTTCCTACAATATAGTCACTGGCTACAGAAGACTTACCTTAATTTCTGAGCTGGCATAAATGTGTTTTCTTGGTTGATATATCACGAATAGGACGTTGGTTCTGGATTCAGACTGCCTGGGTTTGAATCCTGGCTCCACTACTGACAGGATTATGACCTTGAGCATGTAATGTAATCTCTCCAAGCCACTTCCCTCACTTTCAAAGGGGATGAAAATAATACATGCCTTGTTGGGATGTTCTGAGAATTGCATGTGATAAAGTGCTTAACGGTCCCTGGCAGATTTATGAGCCCTCAGTACCAGTTAAACTGTAATCTTAATATCCCCAAAGTGAACAGTTGTGTGGCAGTTTCTTCTCCTTGTTGAGCCATCCCCTATCACACTTTCATCCAGCGGGAGATCTTTTTTGTTTACCACAGTTACTCTTTGCCATAATAGAAATGCTGAACCAAAGTTTTAGGGGTTGAGAGGGGAAAACAATTTGGAAACCCAAGGACAAAGAATTCACTGAGTGAGTGGAGAGGCGGACGGATGGATCAAAAGAAGCCATACTACAGAGACCAGGTTCTGCCGCATCCGTAAAAATGATGGTGCTCAAGAGAGAGGAGAAAGACATGGCTGAAGTGAGGGGTGGAGGAGCCAGATGGGTGTGGGAAAGTCCTGGACATTCGAGAGTCTGAGTCAGTAGTGTATGAACAGTGGAGTATGTGGGTAATGAAGTCTCATATTTACACGCTATTGATTGCAAGAGTTCTGCAAACAGTAGGATCGAGTGGACTCCGGGGAACTGACCCCTGAGTTTATACCTGGGTTTTCAGAGTTCCTGAAGTTTGCTTTTGGCTGCGCTCTGTTCTTTTTCACTTCACACCTTAGTTCTTACCATCAAGGGGCCCAGAACCCTTTTGGTAGCTCTGCCGTGACAGCCCGGGACAACCACACAAGTTTTTCTGAACTCCTTTCCCTACATCCCCATCAAAACTCATCTCTCCTATGGTCTGTTCTTTCTGAATTTTCTCTGCCTTGCTCATTTGACAAACATATCCACTCTAGGATGTGGTGTGTTGATGGATTAATTTATTCTCCATTCTAGGAATATTCTAATGAGGGTTTTCTAGAAAGCTGGTTGCTTCAGCCCAAGGATGGCATATTGATTCTGTCCTGTATGCCAACTCCAATCTAGTGCTGGGAAGAATGTCGAGAAACCGGATCACCCATGCATCGCTGGTGGGAATAGAAAATGGTACCACTACTCTGGAAAACAGTTTGGCAGTTTCCTAAAAAACTAAACATGGAACTATATTATTACCCAGAAATTGCACTCCTGGGCATTGATCCCAGAGAAATGAAAACTTATCTTTAAACATAAGTACACAAATGTTTATAGCACTTTTATTCATAACAGCCGCAAGCTGGGAACAACCCAGATGTCCTTCAGTGGACAAATGGTTAAATAAACTATGGTCTGTCCATACCATAGAATACTACTCAGCAATAAAAAGGAACAAACAATTGATTCCTGCAACAACCTGGATGAATCTCCAGAGAATTATGCTGAGTGAAAAAATTCAGTCTCTGAAGGGTACATCCTGTATGATTCCACTTGTATAACATTCATGAAATGGCAAAATTACAGAAATGGGAAACAGATTAGTGGTGGCCAGGGGTTAACGAGGGGCTGGGGACAGGAGGGAAGTGGGCGTGAATATAAAAGAACAATGTGGGGGATGCTTTTGGTGATGGAAATGTTCTGTATCTTGACTGCAGTAATGCCACTTTCCTGGTTGTGATATTTTGTGCTATGGTTTCTCAGTGTGTTGCCACTGGCAGAAACGGAGTTAAGACCACATGGGATTTCTCTATTATTTCTTACAACGCCATGTGAATTTATAATTATCTAAAACTGAAAAGTTTAATTTTTTAAAAATGCTAATATAGCTAAATGCTAAAAATGCTAATATACATCAAGTATTCAGAACAATGATTGGCACAAGGCCAGAGCTATTTAAGCATTTGCTATTATTAGTAGCTTTCAATAATTATATTGTATTTCAGTATATGAACTCTTCGGCTCTGTTGAGTTCCAACGCCATGATGATAGGAAGTGAAATAATCTCTAGCTGTGTGGGATGAAGTTGGGGGCGGGGGGTGGGCGAGCCCTGGTGGAGGTACCTTGAGGAAGCCCCTCTCATGTCCTTGAACATCCCTGTCTTGGGGTCAGGAGAGCTCCTCCCTTCTGTTCTGCTCCTTCTTGGCCTCCAGAGAGGGCTTTCCTTAACACCGCAGACCAACGCTGGCCTTCCCAGAGGGTCACAGATCTCTGAGACTCTCAGGATCTGCTGTTTGGGTTCTGTAGCTACACGGTTCACCCAGCCTTTGGAGAAAAAGTCTCCTCCCCATTTCTCTCTGGAAGGATGTGAGCAGAGCCCAAGGCTTCATCTGCTTCCACCTGCACCTAGATGATGTCGGTGGCTTTGACTTGTGAGTGGAGGAGATGGAAGTCTCATGTAGGTGCTGTGCTCCCAGAATTCAACACCATTCTCCCTTTCTTAGGAACACCACATTCCCAGAAGCTCCCCCAACTTTCTCTCTCTCCGGAATGCCACTGTGACCCGCATTCCCAGAATCCTCCTTGGCCCTCTCTCTGGAAGGTCATTAGGATGTGCCCAGATTCCCTCTGGCCCTCTCTCTGGAAGCTCTCATGCCTCAGCCATGTTTGTATTTGGGCTGGTGTTTCTCCAGGAGGGGTGATGCCATCCCCTAGCGAGTGGGGTACTTGCAAACAGTGCCAGATTCTTGGTCATCCACCCCCTCTGCCACCGTGTGCCTGGCACACAGAAAACAATATTTTCCCTCTCCCTTTCATTGGCGTTACTGCATAGCATGTTTCCCTCTACTTAATTGTGACCACCCTGCAATGTGATTAAAAAGCCATGAAGTCTCAGCACACATGGACGGAATGTAGCATCGCCGTGAAATACGACTTCTAAGCAAGGTGATCCGATACCTCCTTAGTGATAAGCATCATTGTCACCATGCTGCAGGGCAATTAGGCACACTTTGCATGCTCTTCACATAAATGAAAGCAATTCCTCTCTTCAAAATGCCAGACCATGCGCTCCTGGAGTGAAGGGAACGCCGGCTGGGAAGAGCCCGCCACTCAGCAAAGCCTCCATCCTTACTGGAGGAAGGCATCTCCTTTCGTGGTGCCCACCTGGGTCTGATGCTCGCCTTCCTTCAACCAACAGGGGACTCAACTTTCCTTTGCTCTAGCATCCTGTTCTTTTGCTTTCCTTAAGAACCAAACTAAAATTCAGACTCTTACTTGGTTAGCCTGGCCTGTCTCCAAAATCTGCAGGATTTTATTCTGGTAATGGAAAGTTGCCACGTGTGTCAGTTTCTAATTCTCAGCATTTCCTAGGTCCGGCCCCAGGAACTTGATCTTCTGAAGTGGTTGGAAAAGAGAGTTTTAACAGATGGGGATTCACCACCTTGAGATGCTGAAATGTCGTTGTCTCTGAGCTGGAGAGATCTGGGTTCCTCTCTGGGCTCTGTCGCTCACCACCTCTGTGAACTTGGACGCGTTAATTTACTCACCTCCCTGAGCTTCAGGGCCATTAACTCTGAAATGTGGACATAAACACTTACTTGCCTAAGTTTGTTTTGAAGTTTGAGACCATGTTTATTCAGTTCTGGTCCATATTAGATACTCAGTAGCTATGAACTATAATTATTCATTGTAATTCAGAGAAAGAGAGAGATGACAGAGAGCCAACACTCTGTGATCATGGCGGACGTGAAAACCCTGATGTCCACTGGGGTTACTTTGTCCTTTGAAATTCAAAATTGGCTTTACTGCCACCCCACCTATGGGGGGAGAGCCAGCGTCGCTTCCCATCTCTCTAGGACTCTGAGAGCCCTGATGCAGATTGGCTCTTCGGCTTCTCTGGTCGCTGTCTTTGTGTTTCTCCTTTCATGGAGTTTCAGGGCCACCTCACTGTCTTGCAAGCACTGTCCACAAAGCATGCAACCCCCAGTTTTCCACCTCCTCTGCTTCTCCTAAGACAAAGTTATGTTCCTCAGATTTTTGGCAAAGCTTTAAGGCAACAGAGGTTTATGTGGCAATACCCCCAAACCCAAGCTGGAATATTAAACATCCCTGCTCCTAAAAAAATGCCCTCTGACCCCCTGCCATGGGGCACTTATCACTGATTACCTTTCTCTACAGGCTCCGTCTTTCTCTACAGGCTCCATCTTTCTCTACAGGCTCCGTCTTTCTCTACAGGCTCCATCTTTCTCTACAGGGTCCGTCTTTCTCTACAGGCTCCGTCTTTCTCTACAGGCTCCGTCTTTCTCTACAGGCTCCGTCTTTCTTTACAGGCTCTGTCTTTCTCTACAGGCTCCATCTTTCTCTACAGGCTCCATCTTTCCATCTTGTTACTCCGTCTCCTTCTCCTTTCCATCCCCTCTCCTCTTACCTCAGCCTAACCATCCTCCCCGTAACAACCACCAATTCCTGCCAACCAAACAGAGAGCACCTTTGTCCAAAGAGCCGTCTCCTTCCACATGGAGAATCTTTTCACACAAAAGTAACCCATCAAGGCATTTTCCTCATCAAACATAGTTCTCACCTGAAGAGGCTCTCTGGAGCCAGCTGTTGAAATAACATTTTTTTGTTCCACAACATGGGGTAACTCAGAAATACAAATGACTCTGGGTCAGGACTGCCATATAAGGTTTTGCAGGTTGTGCACTGCACAAAGATGTGCCCTATGATGTTGGAGTACTTTTTCCTAGGTCAACCACTAATGTGGGAATAGCTTTTTCTGACTTTCTGCTGGGGATGGCGAAGTGGTGGTGGTGGTGCTTTCTTCTAATTTATCTTTCCAGAGGGGGTGCTATTTGCTCATTCTCATAAAGGCGTATGGGTTAGCAGTGGCCCCGCTTGAAGTTGGGGCATTGAGATCATTGGGTAAATCGGCACCCCGAGGTAAAGTAACGCAGCGACGGTAACTGAGTGGGAGCAGCAGCGGGGCTGTGTCATTTTGAGGGAAAGACATTTGCACTTCTTTCCAGGCTGTCACTGGGAGGTATCATTTGCATATTAAACAAATGTTTAAAATTAGCCATGAAGCAAACAATCAAGCTGGCGTCGCAGACAGGACTCCTTCAAAGCAACAGCAGGGACCCAAATGTTCCTCTGGGTGTGCGCATCTGGGTTGGGGTGGTATGAGTGGAGCCGGGAGCATGACAGGTAAACTTTTCAGGTTAGATAGGGAAAATAAAATAAAATAAAATAAAAGTTAAAAATAAAATACCAACTCCTTTATATCTTAGTCCCAGAGGACTTTTTTGAGGGTTAAATGTGATGATGCATTTTGATTAGTGCCTGGCCAGTAAGGGCTCGGTAAATGTTAGCTACATCTTTCATTATTCCTGGGATGACAGCCAAAATGTTGGACTACAAATGGACTGATCAGGATGGACAACACCTGCAGACAATTGGCATAGCCATTATGTGAACTGATTTTCCTCGCTGGGTCAACGTGTATTATTCTAATAATAACCCAGTGGTTTGTGAGTAGGCTAGGAGCTTTACGTGTTTGATTTTGCTTAATCCTTGTAAGATCCTCGTGTAGTAGGGAGAAGCATTATCCCCATGTTACAGATGAGGAAACTGAGGCAAAGAGAAGTTAAGTGAGTTGCCTGAAGTCACCTGAGCCATTGGAACCCACATCAGAGCTTGTGCCCTTGGCCCCATCACTATCCTCTTCCTCTCCTTCAGGTCTGCTCAAGGCCCATCTTCTCTGATTTAGCAGGAAGGCTGGTGGGCAATCTAGTCATCGTGCCCTGATAAGTAAGCCCTTTGGGCAATCTAGTCATCGTGCCCAGATAAGTACATTTTTTGAACCACTTTATGCTTTTCTCTATTTCCCAACTTGTCCACTGTTGTCCCAGTATTTTTATAATTATGAAAAGAGTGATAAATAAAATCTTGGTTAAACTGAAAGGAGAAAATAAATTGATGCCTCCCACCCAACCAACAGGACTCTCGATTTGCGTCATTAATTAAAACGCTGTCTTAGGCACACATATTGCATATCCATTAGCTCACTTCGTCTTCACAGTGTATCAGGCGGTGGGCTGGGGGGGCGGCGCTTACATCCATATTTGAATGAGATTATGCATCCCAGAGGGAACCAGATGACGGGAGTGCACTGACAGGCAGACTCGATGCTCGAGCCCCGAGTCCTCCAGGGCCTAAATCATGAATGCTGGCCATGTTCAGGATTACTCTTCATACGTAAGCAGAGCGGGTAGCAACCTACTCTTGTGACCTGAAACTGTTTGTTCTTTCTCCAGCTAGAGCAATGTGTTTTGTTTGTCTTTAATTTAGCGAACATAGGAACAATGTGGGGGTGCTTGTTGAAACTGTAGACCTCATACTAGGAGATATTGACTAATGAGAGCTAGGGTGCTCCCAAGAGTCATCATTCCTATGAAGCACCTTAGAAGTTTCAGTTAAAAGTCCCCCTTCCAGGGCCAGCCCAGTGGCGTGGTGGTTAAGTTCACGCACTCTGCTTTGGCAGTCCAGGGTTCACAGGTTCGGATCCTGGGCGTGGACCTACACAGTGCTCATCAAGCCATGCTGTGGCAGAGTCCCACATACAAAGTAGAGAAAGATAGGCATGGATGTTAGCTCAGGGCCAATCTTCCTCACCAAAAAAAAAGTTCCTCTTCCTCCTTGGATGGGAAGTGGGTGGGGGAGGGGAGGAGAGGAACAGCACTTTCTCTGGGCCAGGTCTGGACTTCTGGGCTATTTCAGAAGTGTTTTCTCATTTAATCCTCACAACACTATCATTAGCACCGTTTCACAGGTGGGTGCACTGAGGATCAGAGAGTTTAAGCCAATGGCCCAGACCCACCAGACCCCAAGGTCTGCTCTTTTGACCAAGATGTTAGCAGTCATTTCCAGATCCAGGTCTAGCAGCTGGTCCTATCATGGTCACTAAGGACTTTTGTTAAAATACATATTCCAAGACCCACCCTAGGATCACTGAATCAGCACCGGAATGTAGGGCTGAGAATCTGAATTTTTAACAAGTTCCCCAGGTGGTTTCTGTTGCATAGACAAGCTTACAGCCTATATTTTTGTCCAAGCAGGACTGTTATTCAACCATGCACTAGCCTGCTTATCTAAGTTGGTTAAACACTGGAACACCGCCATTCCGATTGGTAAATGCCTGCTGTCCCAAATCTCTATGTCCCCCTTCCCCTCCTGCATCATGCCAGCCACTCACCCGGGACGTCTCACACTCCAGCCAATAGAGGGCGATTAGCCAGCTCAATGTGATACCGACCCTGGTATCAGTTTCCCCACATTAAACCCAGCATATATGGGGTTAAAACTAAAACACTCATTCCCTGCTTACTCTCTGGCTTCCTGGCTCCAGAATCCACTATTCTCCATGGAGACAGACACCATCAAGGACAAGCACCTGGACTATCTCCTCCCCACAAAGAGATACAGACTGGTGGGAAAGCTTCTGACCAGCAAGGTCATGAGCTCCCTCCTCTCTGCAAGTGTCTCAAGGCCAAAGACAGGCTGGTGGGAAAGCTCCGACCAGCAAGGCCATACGCTCCCCCTCCCCTACCTAAAACCCCAAATAAAAACCCTTCCTTTTAGCTTTTCGGGGAGTTTGGGATTTCAGCGTTAGCTGCCCTCTCTCCTTGCTCAGCGCTGTGCAAAAATAAAGTTCCTACTTTCTTCCACCACCCCCGGTGTCAGAGATTGGCTTGCTGCGCAACGGGTGAGCGAACTCACTTCAGGTTCGGTAACAAATGGGGGTCTTCGGGGGGCTGCTCCAGTGCTGAAGCCATGGTCTGTTCTGATTTGTGGATGCTCACGCGTGGCTGTCATCAAAGATTTTGAATATCTCCCTGAGTATGAGCACACCTCCCTCTTTAGTCATCTGCCCTGGAAGACAGGCAAGATGACATCCACATCTTTACATTGCAAATGGCGCCATAGGTGTAGTTAAATGTTTGTTAAATTCCATTTTTTAAAAAATCATAACTGTATGGTTTTTGTTCTCATTTGTGTTATAAGAGGGGGCCCGTACAGACGAGGGGGCAGTGGGGGCAGGACCTGGAGGTGATTCCTGGAAGCTGTACGTCAGGGTGGACCTGAGAAGCCTGGGACAGAATAAAGGCTGCAAACTTTGAGGGACTTGGGAAGACAGGAAAGCAATGATATTGCTGAAAGAGAGAATGGGGTGCTCAGCAGACAACAGGTCCTCAAAGAGACATTTGTTCAATGTTAGGTGAGTGGACGTAACAAGGGAATTGCAATTGGGCTCATTTTTCACATAATCTAAAGAGAAGGACGCACCCGCGGGTGGACGTACGTCAGTTTCATTCCCTTTGTAGTGGCGGTGTGTGGAAAAGACATTAAATTCTCAGGAAGGAACCCATTAAGCCAAATAAACGTCACAGTAGCCAAACATTATTGGCTCCCTGACTTCCACAGATAACTTTAGAGATGGTTATTTCCTTAGCTGAGAAATCATGGCCAGGTATTTTCAATGGAAATGAGTTTCACAACCTATAACATGTTTGAGAAAAAGAAATATTTTGACACTCCATTCCAATAATAGATAATGCAGAATAATCTCCCGGGCAAATCAGCAGTATGGAACAATTTACTTCATCACAGAAAGGCTGGTTCTCCCCACTCCCCCACCATTCCTTCCTGGAATGTCTATATCATTTCCCGTGTTGCTCTCGGTGCTTCAGAAAAGAAATAAGAAATTTAGGTTAATATGCTGTAAATGCGTTTGTAGCAGAAAGCCTCATCTCTGCACCACTGGCATGCCCGCCAGCTTCCTTGGCATTCGGTCAGGTTCACTGACCGGGGTGTTGCAGCGGAATCTAAGGATGTCTAACTAATTAACCCCTAATTATAGCAAAATGAGGTTTATAATAGAGGAGAGAGTGCCAAGGCTGCATTTGGGAGCTGCAGAGGAAAAATAAAAAGTAAAACTGTAATACCAAGCCAGCTCAGAGCCTGAGAAAGAAATCAGAGCAGAATGCAAATAGATGACCAGACTATTCAGCTATGGGATTTCCATGTCGAGGTCAACTTTGAAAATAAATTCTCCAACCTGGCCATTCAGTGCAAATTCCTAACCATCCAGGACCTTCTTGGTGGGAAAATGAATGCAATGTCAATTCTGTACTGTAACGGTGACTCCCAAGGCAGCCTCTAGATTCTAAGGCAAGAAGCAGTGGTAGGCAAGGTCATTGCCGCCTGAAGTCTCTGTTTACTCTTCCCATTTTCACTCCTTAGTGGAAAAACTAAAGGGCATAAGGCTTTTTGGCAAGGAAGCCTTTCCATTTCTTGTTGCAAACATGAGCCCAGTGCTTTCATGTTCTTTCCACAGGAGTGGGTTGTCCGGGGAGAATGAAGTCATAGGGTTTGCTGATGTCTTAGAAACAACTTGAAGATATTTCTCAACAAGGAGTCATCCTTAAATGTCCAGAGAAACTGATGTCAGAGGGTTTTAACTAAAGATAAAAATATTTCTATTATTCTGTTTCCAGTCCCCCGAAATACCATGGTTTTCCGTCTTCAAATCAGCAAATAATTTTGGGTTGGGGAGAGCAGAGTTCAAATCTCAGCTCATCTCTCCTAACTGAGTGATGCTGGGCAATCCCTTACTTGATCTGAGCCTCAGTTGTCTCCGCTGTGAAATGGGGATGACCGTTTCTGACCAAGGATGCTCTAGAGGGCTCAGGTTGGAAGGAGGGAGAATGGTCTTCTCAACTTTATCTTACACTTTGTCATCTGCCCCTGAAATAACTCTGAAAATACCCAGACCCACCAAGTCCCTAAGGACAGGGCAGTTGGTAAGTTTCTAGCACATACAAGAAGCAGTCCACGAGGCTTGGAGAAGGTAGACATCACGGAGTCCCCTCATGGTTGTCTTCTTTGTCTCTCCCACTGGCCTTTGATCCAAGAAAATACCCCCCCAACCCAGTTCTTCCTTGATTATAAAACAAAATGTATATTAATATGCACATAAATTCCTGAAGAGAAAAAAAAAGAAAAACCTATAATATTCTGTGTCTACGCACAGTTGGCCAAGATGTCCTGACCCTTGCTCATCATCGTCATCATCACCATTGTTACTTATTGTTAATGTTACCATTGAAAACACGTGCCTCCACCTTGCTCTTGGCCAAAGATTAGGGCAGAACTTTCAAAACAAAGAAAAATAACGTTCTGATCTTCCGAAGAAGCTACATTTTTCAAAACTGAACACGGAATGAACATGAACATATTTTATATTTTCACGATGAATTTTATAAGAGGAATCACCAGACCGATACAGCTCCAAGCTGATTAAACTGGAGAGTCTAAAAGAGTGATTTTCACATCTGGCTGCACATTCGAAACATCTGCAAAGCTTAAAAACCAACAAAAAAAACAATGTCCAGGCACCCTCCCTACCCTGAGATCCTGATTTAATTGTTCCATGGGAACGGACCAGGCGTCTATGATATCACAGCTCTGAAGGTGACTTTAATGTGCAGTTAGGATCAAGAACTACTGATCTAAAATTGGTTTTTTTGTGGCTTTTTGAAGGTGCCGTTACAAAATGAAGACCAGATGTTGACATTTATGTAGCAGTAGATACCTTACGCTTTCGGACTCTGATATCCCAATAAAAGTTAACCAGGGTGCCCTTACCCCCAAGGAATATTGCTTGTGGTCTCAGATTCAGAGAGCCAAATAAAAGCGGTCAAGACCATTTAGCTCAGGGAGTCGCGAATGCAGATCCCTGGGCTATGGGGCCTGCCTTTGGTCATGGCTGCATTCTCTGGTGGAAAGAGAGGCACGAAGAGGCTTGTCCAAGAAGGAGGAGGTGAAATTGGCAAGGAAACAGTCACTCTGATCATTGCATGCTTTCTGTAAGAAATGGACCTAACGGAGCCAGCGCAACACATAGAAAGCTTCTGTACTCAGAGTTAACCTTCTGTTGGGCTGGCTGTGCTTAGTCCGTAGTACAGTGACCTTAGAATCCTCAGAAATGGGAGACGCCTAACTGTCTATCTATAGCCACTAATGTCGCACCTTTGCTAGTTTATAACTAGTCTGAGCACAGTTTTGATAGATGTCTTGAGTGAGTCTTTCCACTGAGCTGCCTTAGAAACAGCCATGGGTCATGTGCCTACATTCACCAAGGCCTGGAAAGAGCAACCCCATCTCCCCATTCACCTGCCCTGCTCTCCCATAAACCGGCTCACCTCTGTGGGTTCTTCCCCATTTTCCTTCTCCAATGCCAAGCACACTGTGTCACACCTCGCTTTCCTCTTCAGAGGAGATCCTCACATCACTGTAAGGCAAAGCTTCTCTTTGGGACTTGTAGTAGATTGGGTAATAGTCTTAATTATTCCCTCCCTCAGAACAGTATTACACACCCATCCCCTTGCCATGGCCACATGGTGGGCAGTGTTCCCCTACCCTCTGCTTTTGGCTATGGGAGTGACTTTGGCCAATGGGATGCTAGCAGACAAGATACGGTGGAGACTTGAAATGTGCTTGTATGATTGGACTTGCTGTCTCGTGCTTTTATCATTGCCATGACATAAGCCTGCCCTGGCTCCCCTGCTGGGCCACAGAGGGTGGGAGACACGTGGAACTGACCTGAACCCAGCTTGCAGCTTGGAGCAGAGCGTAACTTAGATCAACTGAACCCCAGCTGGTCCACAAATCTGCGAACAAGAAATAAATGCTCACTGTTGTAGGAGGCTGAGTTTTGGCATGGTTTTTGCCATAGCATTATTGTGGCAACATATAGTATTGGACTCCTCTAAGTACATGGCCTTCAACCGTTAGGCCTTTCCTACTTTACTTCATAAAAATCATCCTTTGGTGCCCTCTCATTGTGTCTAATCTCCATTCTGAACCAATGTCTTCAACCTGCTCATTCCACTTGCTGACATGTTCCATGTCTTTCTGACCTTTGATCCTTGACTGTTGACGGCCTTATCTTGCTCCATGGAAATTGAGTTCTTGGCTGCCTCTCTGATTCTGCCTCCTGCTCCCTTCAAGCATGAATGGCATTTGGTCTCTTTGCTTGCGTTAATTAAACATCTTTTGTGGATGCCAGGATTCCACAACTACTCTCAAAGCCTCAGAGGCGATCCTCGCCTGGACTCATTATTCCTGTGAACTGGATCCAGATACATCTCCATTTTCCCCAATTTTCTCCCAAGCACAAAGTGGAGAAGCAATACAACCTAGTGGTTAGAGCACAGACTCAGAAGCCAAGGTGTGTGACCTTGGGCAAGCATTTCCATTTACCTATAAATGGGGGAGGCCAATGCCTACCTCCTAGAAAGGCGGTGAGGCTTAACTCATGGAAAGCACTTAGCACAGAGCCTGGCACATAGCAAGCACTGGATAAGATTTTGCTATTATTATTATTCCTATTATCCTTCACCTCCCTTAAATTACTGCGTTCTCCTTCCAAATCTCTCAACATCCTCCTCTGTGACTGGCATAAAACATGTGAATAGTCAACCTAGAGTTGACGATCTGAGATGCAAGTGGTGGCTTAGAGCTTTAGCGCCAGGCTTCTCAAACTGAAATAACCACATCCCTGTAGTAGACGATTCTGCTAGCAGGTACTCAGAAGCCACGGAATAAATACAGTGCCACTTTCTAGAATATTCATTTTGCTTGATGATAAATTATTAGACACACTACTTTTATGTAGTGAAGTTAAGTTTTTTTGTCATATTGGCTTGAAGAGAATTTCTCTTGGGAAGAAAATACCTGTGTTTATCCAAAGGCTTTATTATAGCCTTGGGGTGGAAAGTGAGGCCCTGAGGTTAGGAGCCAAAACAAATGTGAAAGTTAAGGATATTTCTAGTTTTAAGTGACAGAAAATTTGACTCAAATTGGCCTTAAAAACAATGGGGATTTTTTTAGTTCTTGTACCTAAAAATCAGGAAGGTCTGGTCTTACTAAGACTTCATCTAGTAGCTCAAATGACTTTACCAAGGATTCAGGTTTCGTCTATCCTCTTTGCTTTCTATGATGTTTGGCTTCATCCTCAGGTTCTGGTAGTCTCTCTTCCCCAGCTCTGAGCTCTCTCCTTGTGATAACAAATGACTGAAGTAGTTCTTATCTTACACTACATTGTCCAAAGAAAAGGAGCATATTTCTTCCATCTCCTCCTTAAGTCCTAGGAGTCCCTTTTTCTCATTGGCCCAAGTTGGGTCATGTGTTCAACTCCAAACCAATCACTGTGGCAGGAAGCGGGAACAGGCTGAATGGCTTAACCCAACAGAGCCGATCCCTATAGTTGGGGAATGGGGCTAATTCCACCCAAACAATAAAACTGAGGATGAAGGAGCTGTGCATTCCCAATGAAAGAGTAAGATGCAATTGATGGGAAGAAGGGACATGGATGTTTGGGTGGTAACACACCATTGTCCAATATCGCAGTGAAAGAGATGATTAAATAGCTTTGCAGAAGATAAAGGAAGCAGTTAGTTTTTGCACCTGAGAGGGAGGGAGAAGAAAAATGACCCATTCTGAGGTGAGAAAGTATATACTTATGGATGCTTACCGTTCAATGTGTTTATATTATGATATAAACGCCTTCCCTTCTTAGCTGGTAAACGTTTAACAACTAGCTCTCTGGGGAAACATATGTAAGTTTATTATAAACTTTACAGATATAAAGGATGTGTAGCACACAATTTACAAATGGTAACAAAATATGCACTCTTCTTTACCGTTTGGCCAATTGCTTCTCACAAAATGCTTTCTTGAATTTTTCAGAGTTCTTCTATCTCTAGCTGATCTGTGGTTGCAATTCAACCATAACTTGACAAAATCAGGCAACAAATATATATATATGATTACAAGGATAGTTCTGATGTGAATGTTGGTTGATATTCATTCATGATGATGCATAAGATGGAAGTGAATACAGAAGGGAGACATGTCAGAACTTCACTCATTTGTCAATAGACGTGTAACTACTTTGCTGAATGGGGTAATAGTTTTCAAATACTGAAAAAAAATTTCTTCAACTTTTTATACTAGTCTCAGATATGACAGACTCAAGTTTAATTAGAATTATTAACATATTCTCCATTAATTTGTGTGTGTGTGTGAGGAAGATTGGCCCTGAGCTAACATCTGTTGCCAATCTTCCTCTGTTTGCTTGAGGAAGACTGTCACTGAGCTAACATCTATGCCCATCTTCCTCTATTTTATGTGGGATGCCGCCACAGGTTGGCTTGATGAGTGGTGATAGGTGCACGCCCAGGATCCGAACCTGCAAACCTCGGGCTGCCAGAGCAGAGTCTGTGAACTTAATCACTACACAACCAGGTCAGCCCCACCTCCAATAATTTTTGAATCTAGGCAGTCAACAAAACAATAAATCAAGCTTTGATTTGTAGTGTGTACAATTTGTAGCTTTGCCAATTTATATGATATAAACACTTGCACCATGGCCAATTTCATTCTACCAATGTGAAATCACTGAACAAAGAATTGGGAAGAGATGCAATAGCAGCCCATTTTACGGTATTTCACCCACACAAATATAGTAGACAAATAACTTCAACAGCATAGATAATAAAATAGAGTGAGTTAATATTTATTACCTTTATTAATAATGTATTTTACTTAATTATAAGTTTATATAATTTAATTTTTAATGATGGCCAAGTTTAACAACCAGATTGCAAAATTCCTGAAAATTTAATGGCTGGCTCTTGTGAGTCTGTGCACACAGAGCCAGGTCCAGCACATCACTGTCCTTCCTCCATGCATTTCTTCCCATTTTTCCCCAAATAATCAGTTTTAGAGTGTGCCCGTAGAGACCAATAGCTTGTGAGAATGGATTAGTAGAAATCAAGTATGGGTCACTTAACATCTCATCAAAAAGTAGAGATGATAGCCGTGGAATAATGAGAGGATCCAGAAACAAATTTAGTGGAAGCAGGAATTTAGAGCCTGGAGATAAACTGGAAGATATAACCACCCACTCCTATCCCACCAGGGATTTCTAGAAATCTTGGGACAGGCTATGTGTGTCCACTGGCTAGAGCATGGGCTGTTCTAGGAAATGCAACAGATCTTCTGGAATTAGCTAATATCTGGGGTATACATACACACATATACATGCACACACACACAGAGATATACACATATATTTATATAATGGTTATTATTAAAGTGGAATCCCAAATTATATGATTTTTTAGGATAAATGAGAAGATTTCAAAGAAATTCCCCTGTGGGAACCACTTAGACTGGAAGCTCCAGGCTCTGAGGGGTGTGTTTCATTCTTCTCGGCTCTTTGGGACACCTGGTGCACTTCTCTTGCCTGAGAAGTTGTGTTTTTCACCTGGTCTTGCCATTTTAGTCCGACGACTCCCGTGCCTGGCTAGTCATCAGAATCTCTCCAGAAGCATTTGAAGAATACAGATTCCGGCGAGCCCACTAGACGTTCCGATTCCATAGCTGGAGGCTTGGGATTGAGAATCTGAATTCTAAAGACCCCACCAGGTGACCCAGCCGTGTGTGATAGAGAAACTGTGCGATGGGTCCCGGTGTGGGTTTGCGGCACGGTTGCGCCCCTCATCGTGTGACTTGGCGGATCACGTCTCCTCCTGGGACCATTTCTCTTCCAAGCTGTGGCTTCAGGGCAGTGCTGTGGCTACTGCACAGCCAGAAGGCGTCTCCTCCTCCTCCTCGAAAGATCCTTTCCATCTTCACAGCAGCGCAGCTCTGTCTGCGTGGCCGGCTCCAGTTTAAAGGGAGAAAGAATCGAGTCCCCTTGCTGTGGTGAGAAGTCCTACTTGCCATACACTTTTAAAGTTTCTCTCTCACGAGGAACACTTTGGCTCCCATCTCATTTTGCCTGGACCAGAGGGGCTCTGCAAGTCAGGCTTCCTTCCAGATGGAGAGAACTTGGTGTGAACTTTTAAATCAGTTTCAAAAAAATTATTCCTAAACTGCCTCATGGGATACACGATGCTCCAACTGAAGGCAGGAAGAGGAAGGGAGCGCTCAAGTATCTAATTTAACACCTGAAAATTCCCGAGGATGATTATACCATAGAAGGAAGATGTATTGAGGATTGTAAGAAAAGGTTCCATAAAAAAAAAATGTAAATGGAAAGGTCGTAAAATTCAAATGAGTCTCTTTCCCCGGGTTATAACAAGCTCTGTGCTCAGAACTTGTTAATGGCTTTTTTTTTAAAAAAAAAAATAATTTTATTGTAGCTTCTATTTTTTCTGTCGGTGTAATTAGAGCTTAATTAATTCCCCCCTAAAGGGGAAAAAGAGGACAAAATGGTATTTGATCTGAGACGTGTTCAGCGGGCAAAGCAATTAGGATCAGCAACTGACTTTCGGTTATCGTTTTTGCTAGTTAGGTCTTCTGGGAGGCAGATGGCTTTGCACAGAGACCCCCAGTGTATCACCCTGGACCAGAGAATCAGCAGTGCCAGGATATGCAATAGGGCCAAAGGACAGAAATCATGCAATTTAAATAAATACAGCTGTAAAAGCGTGTTGCAACAATTCTCTGGTAATAAGAAGGGTTAGTTAAGTTTGGGCTGTAAAATATGGTTCCAGCACCAAAAGCATAGCTCAAGGAGGATACCGGAAAGAACATGGTCTCGGTAATAACTTAGACGTGGGATCGAATGCCAGCTGCAGCACTGAAGCTGTGTGACGTTGCAGACCTCTCTGGGCCTTAGTTTCCGAGACTCTGTAAAATGAGAAGAGCAATAGTATCTAATTGATAGGCTGGTGGTGAGAAGTAAATGACAGCATGGAACAAAAAGCACCAGGTGTAGGAAGTTAAGTGACAGTATGATTTTTTTTTTTGTCCTGGTTTCACAATATAGTTTAGTGGAATTAGTCTCGAGTAGTTCGTGGTGTTAGAATTAATTACCTTGAGCTGGCACGGCAATGACTTATTATACCAAGCCTGCGAGTACGACCTCCGGTGGCCTCAAAGGCTCAGGAGAAGCCACGGGCAGTACAGGTGTGCTAGGTACTTAGATAAGAAGTAACACGCTCAAGAACCCCGGTCGGTTCACACCCTGGGGTTCAGGGAACTGAGTGTTGGAAGCCACGCACTTGTGGGACCTGCTGAGTGATAGAAAATGATCTGGTGTGGGGGTGGGGCTCACAAGAGGATAAAGAGAGAGACACCTGGCTTCTAAAAGCAAGCAAGTGAGCCCCCGGGCTTGACTCCAGTATCACAGCAGGGCCTCCAAGAGGATGGTGAGAAATAAGGCCACGGAGCAGCTCTTCCGCCAGTCTCCCCACATACTCTGAGATGCAAACTGGAGCCGGAGCGGAAGTCTGTTTTTCGCTTCCTGGCCTTTGCATGTGCGTTTCCTCTGCCTGAAGTGTGCTCCTCGCCCGTTTCATTGGATCCAGCCCTCCTCTTTCTGTCACATTTCTGCTGAGCGACTGCATCTGAGGCCTACCTCCTGCTCCCAGCATATTAAACCTAAGACAGCCGTTATAAGCTCTCATCTCCCCCTGGAGCACTTTATGATTAGATAAGTTTACTTGATTCAGGTCTGTAAGCTCCACTAGAGTAGAGATTGTTTAGTTGTTGTTTCTTTTTGCTCACCTCCATAGCCTCCATTTCCAGTTCAATTTGAGATTTTTTTGGCAGCTTCTAGTGGCTGCCCACAGACCTTGGCTTGTGGCAGCATTATTCCAACAGCTGCTTCCCTCATCACATCTCCATCTCTGACTCAGACCCTCCTACTTTAAAGGACATTGGGTCCACCAGGATAACCCAGAGTCACCTTCCCATCTTAATATTTTTAACTGGATCACATCTACAAGGTCCCTTTTGCCATGTAAGGTGAGACAGTCACAGGTTAGAACTTGGACATCTTCTCGGGGGTCATGACTATACCTGCCATGCTCCCTAAAGTGATCTACAGATTTAATTCAATCCTTATCATTAACACAGCAGGACTTTTTTCAGAAATTGGCGGGCTGATCTGAAAATTCATATGACCTAGAATAGCCAAACCAATCTTAAAAAAGAAGTACAAAGTTGGACTTACATTCGTAATTTCAAAACTTATTCCAAAGCTACAGTAATCAAGACAGTGTGGTACTGGCATAAGGCTAGAAGTATAGATCAATGAAGTATGACTGAGAGTCCGGAAATAAACCCTCACGTTTATGGCCCATTGATTTTTGACAAAGGTACCAAGCTAACCCAATGGAGAAAAAAATAGTCTTTTCAAGAAATGGTTTTGGATAAATGGATATTCAGAAGTTAAAAGAATGAAATTGGATCCCAACCTCACACCAAAAATGAACTCAAAATGTTTCATCAAACAAAATGTAAGAGTTGAAAGTATAAACTCCTAGAAAAAAAATAGTATAGCTTTGTAAACTTGTATTAGGCAAAGCCTTCCTAGATATGACATCCTAACACAATTGACAAAAGAAAAAATAGAGAAATTGAACTTCAACAAAACTAAACACTTTTTTGCTTTGAAGGATGACGTGAAGAAAGTTCAAAGGCAACCCACAGAATGAGAAATATTTGCAAATCGTGTATCAGATGAGAACGTTGTAACCAGAATATGTGAAGAACTCTTACAACTCAACAATAAAAAGAAAAACAACTCAAGTTAAAAATGAGGAAAGGAGTTCAAGAGACATTTCTCCAAAGACGATAAACAAATGATGAATAAGTGCATGAGTAGATGCCCAATATCATTAGTCATGAGGGAAATGCAAACCAAAACCATGCCGAGATACCACTGCACGCCCACTGCAATGGTATAATAAAACAGACAGACTATAACAAGTGTTGGCAAGCACATGGAGAAATTAGAACCTTAGTATATTGCTGGCAGGATTGTAAAATGGGGCAGCCACTTTGGAAAACAATTTGGTAATTTCTCAAAATGTTAACCATAGCTACCATAGGATAGCAGGTCTGCTCCTAGTTATACAGCCAAGAAATTTGAAAACATACATCCATACAAAAACGTGTACATAAATGTTGATGGCAGCACTATTCACATTAGACAAAAAACTGAAATGGCCCAGGTAGCCGTCAACTTATGGATGGAAAAGCAAATCGTAGGGTATCTGTACCATGGAATATTATCCAGTCATAGAAAAGAATGACGTACTGATACGTGTTACACCATGGATGAACCCCCAAAACACTATGCCAAGTGAAAGAACCCTATCACAAAGGACACGTGTTTTATGATTATATTTACATGAAATGTCCAGAACAAACAAATCCTTAGAGACAGACAGTAGAGTAGTGATGACCAGGGGCTGGGGAGAGTTAGCTGTGGAGAGCGACTGCATAATGGGTATGGGCTTCCTTCAGGGTTGATGAAAATGTTCTGGAATTAGATAGTAGTGATGGTTGAACAACTCTGAATTTACTAAAACCCACTGAAATAGTACACTTTAAAAGCCTGGATTTTGTGGTATGTGAATTATTTCTCAATAAAGCTGGTTTTTTACGGAAATCATAAAAAAAATACTCAATTCAACAAAAGGAAAAAAGAACAGAAGAAAAGAGAAACAAATGACTGATAAAAAACAAATTGCAAGATGATAGACACAAACCTAACTATATTAATAATCATATTAAGTTTAAATGGTCTAAGCATTCTTATTAAAAGGTGAGTAGGCCAGTATGGAAAAAAAAAAGCAAGACCTAACTATATGCTGGAAATACAAGAAATGCACTTTAAATCTAAATATACAAATAGGTTAGTCAAACTAGAAGACAGAAAAAGATATATCATGATATTATTCTTAGGAAAAGCTGGAGCAGTTATGTTAACATCAGAGAAAATAGATTTCAGAGCAAAGAATAAAGAAGTTTTCTTCACAATAAATAAATGGGTCCAGGGGTGGCCCAGTGGTGTGGTGATGAAGTTTGCACGCTCTGCTTCAGTGGCCTGGGGTTCCCAGGTTCGGACCCTGGACACAGGCCTACACACGGTGCATCAAGCCATGCTGTGGCAGCATCCCACATACAAAAAAAGAAAAAATACAGGAAGATTGGCACAGATGTTAGTTCAGTGACAATCTTCCTCAAGCAAAAAGAAGAAGATTGGCAATAGATGTTAGCTCACGGCCAATCTTCCTCACCAAAAATAAAAATGGGTCCTTTACTCTGGAGGACACACATGTTTATGTACCCAATAACAGTCCTCAAAACAGAGCCAAAACACAAAGCCAAAACAGAGAAATGAAGAATTCCACAACTGTAGTTAGAAATTTCAAACTCCTCTCTCAATAATTGATAGAACAAGTAAATGGAAAATCAACAAGGATACAGAAAACTTGAACAGCATGAACCAACCTCACTGAATTAAAATATTTACAGACCACTCCACCCAACAGGGGTGGAACATGCGTTCTTTTCAATGTGTTTCAAGTATCCACAAAGAACACTTAGCAATATGGGCTAGATCCTGGACCAAAATACCAGTGCCAATATAGTCAAAGGGATTCAAGTCATTCAAAGTATGTTTTCATTATAATGGAATTAAATTAGAAATTAATAGCAGATCTCTGGAAAATTCCAAATATTTGGAAACTTAATAGCATATTTCTAAATAACCCATGGGTCAAGGAAGAAATCCAAAGGAAAACTGGAAAGTATTTTGAACTGAGTGAAAATGAAAACACAACATATAAAAGATGTGGAGTGTTGTGAAAAGCAGTAGTTAGGAGAAATTTGATAATGATGAATGCCTTCATTAGAAAACCAGGAAGGTCTCAAATCAATGACCTCGGTTTCTACCTTAAAATAGAACACAGAGACTGAGCTGGACTCAAAGGAAGCAGAAGAAAGGGTACAATGAATATCAGAGCAGAAATAAGTGTGATAGGAAACAGAAAATAGAGAAAACCAATAAAACTAAAAGCTGATTCTTTGAGACCATCAGTACAATTGATAAACGTCTAGCCAGACTGATCAAGAAAGAGAAAGGGGATGTAAGTACCAATATCAGGGATGAGAAAGGTGATCTCCTTACAGATTCCACAGATATTTAAAGGATAATAAGGTGAGTAGTATGAACAGCTTTGTGTCCATAAATTCAACAACTGAGCTGAAATGGACAAACTCTCTCAAAGACGCAATCTATGAAAGCTCATTCCAGATGAAATAGATAATCTGAATAGTGCTGTATCTATTGAATTGTAGCTTAAAAATTTCCCATAGGGACCAGCCCTGTGGCCGAGTGGTTTAAGTTCCACGCACTCGCTTCAGCAGCGTGGGGTTATGCATTTGGATTCCAGGTGTGAACCTATACCACCACCAGCCATGCTGGGGTGGTGTCCCACATACAAAAAAAATGGAGGAAGATTGGCACAGATGTTAGCTCAGGGCTAACCTTCACATGGCAAAAAAAAGGAGGATTGGCAACTGATGTTCGCTCAGGGCAAATCTTCCTCAGCAAAAAAAAAGAAAAAAAAAAACTTCCCACAAAGAAAACTCTAGGCTCAGTTGGCTTCGCTTGGGAATTCTCTCACACATTTTTAGAAAGAAATAATACCAATACTACACAAACTCTTCCAAAAAATTGGAGACGGAGGAACACTTCCTAATGCACTGTGTGAGTCCAGCATGAGTCTGACACCAAAACTCATCCAAGACATTACGAGAAAAGAGAACCGGAGAGTGGGGTTCTCGTCTCTCCCAAGATAGAGTCTGCATGTGAAAATGCGGAGCATCAGTCTGGGATAGTGGAGTCAGCCAAATCTGAGTTCAAAATTCCTTCTGGGGCAGGCCCAGTGGCACAGTGGTTAAATGCCCACATTCCGCTTTGGTGGCCCGGGATTTGCCGTTTCAGATCCTGGGTGTAGACATGGCACCGCTTGGCAAAAGCCATGCCACGTATAAAGGCCTCCCACGTATAAAGTAGAGGAAGATGGGCACGGATGTTAGCTCAGGGCCAGTCTTCCTCAGCAAAAAGAGGAGGATTGGCAGCAGACGTTAGCTCAGGGCTAATCCTCAAAAAAAAAAAAAAAAACAAATTCCTTCTCTGACACTTTACCCGCTGTGTGATTTTGGACAAGTTACTTCACCTCTCTGACCCTCAGTTTCCTTATCTATCAAATCAAGGTAATAACAGCACCCTTGGCTGAGGATTGGGGTGAAGATTAAGTTACACAACGTATTTTCAGTGCCCTTTAACAGTGCCTCAGACACAGTAGGAAGTTCAATAGCTATTAACTGTAACAAGATAATATTCTTCTTAAGATAAAGGATGCTCGCGCCTTTTGTGGTGTGAATAAATGTTTGCCACCGGTAGTTAAGTTTTGATCAATGAAGCCATTTCAAAATTATTGTTTTTCTCCGCATTTAAAGGAAGAATTAAAATCCTCTATAACCATGTAGCTTACATAACAACAAAACTTCTCTCTTAAACAGGAAGCAGTGGCCCTTTTTTTTTTTGTCATCGGAAGAAGGAAGATTTTCCTGCTCCAATCTAATGTCAAAATTCCTCTCGGCCGTCTATTTTCCTGGTGGCAAGGACCTGACTGGCTTGTACGGCAATCACTGGGTTCAAGCTGAGATGAAGTCCGAAGAAGTCTTGCTTGATGGACCACGTGGCTTACAGAGAAAAAGTCTGTTTGTAAGAGAGCTTTCGCTGGCCCTGCTCAGACCCTGGTCGTCCCCAGCGGCTGGGGATTAAAAAGCAAGAGATAGCCCTGCCTGCTTGTCCTTGTTTACCTGTGCTCCAGACCGAAGTCACCGGGACCGCAAAGTGCCAAGCATTCAGATCAAAATGCCTTCCTTTTCCCCTCCTGGCTAAAGGACATTTACACAAAGAGCTGGGACCACGAGCTGTTTGGATGGTTTGCCCTCTCCCACCCCCTCCCCACCAAATCCTCGTCCTACGCTTTTACGGGAAGTAGCTTAGAGCAGAGCTCACAGGCCTCCGGCTCCAAATCTAAACCTTGAAAAGGATACATGTTTTGTTTACGCAACCATGGCAGAGCATTCAGAACAGGTCTGGAGGCCACACTGGCAGGAGCCGCAAGGACAGGCTGCAGCCATCAGTAAGAGGCAGCCTCTCCCCGCCTCCTGGCCCCGGCAGGGCGGCCTGCCTATTATTTTTCCCGCAGGGATCGGCAGCAGGACAGGAGAAGGAAGCCTCGCTGTGTCCGAGGGCGGACGAGACCGGAGGAAGCAGACAGCCTGGTTCTTGTGTTCGAAGCTTTTGGAGAACAAAGACCCTGCCTGCTTATTGATGTGTCTCCGTAATTGTCCCCTATTCTGGCAAACAGGATTACTCGCTCCCTGTCCCATGGAGACGACCACGTAAATCGGTGGAGAAAGAGACTGAAATTGTTGGGACATTTTTCCATCCCCTTTGGGGCTGAGACGGGGTTTCCTAACTGCAGCTTTGCTGACATTTTGAACGAGATGAGTCTTTGTTGTTGGGGGGCTGTCCTGTGCACTGTTGGATGTTTATCTCTCTCCCTGACTCTACCCACCATACACCAATAGCTGCCCCCTTCCCAAGCTGTTACAACCAAAAATACCTCCAAATATTGCCAAATGCCCCCTGGGCAGGGGGTACAAAACCTCCTGGGAGCTGAAAACCACTGGCCTATGTGGAAACATGGGAGTAAAGACATTTCTTTTCTTTTCTTTTGGTGAGGAAGATTGGCCCTAAGCTAACATCTGTTGCCAATCTTCCTCTTTCTGCTGAGGAAGATTGTTGTTGAGCTAACATCTATGCCAGTCTTCCTCTGTTTTGTATGTGGGACACTGCCACAGCATGGCTTGGTGAGCCATGTGTAGGTCCGTGCTTGGGATCCGAACCTGCGAACCCTGGGCTGCCAAAGCAGCGAGCGCAAACTTAACCACTACACCACGGGGCTGGCACCAAGACATTTCTCATTAGAGCCACCATAGTTTTTTCTTAGAAAAATAGGAGAAGGGGACAAATTCCTGGACCTCACACAGTAAATCACTGGGTGATGAGAGAGAAGAAAGGTGTTTGCAAATGCTTCTTGGGCCATCCACCCTGTCTTCTGAGTGCCAGATGTTGCCCAAGTTGGAAATAAAACACATTTATTTAGTTGGGAAAATACAAAGACCTTGCTTTGCAGGGCTCTCTAGTCAGAGCCGAGTTGAACGATGCAGGATGACTGAACAGTATTTCTTGGCGTCCCATCCCCCCATTGTAGGATGACTGGGAAATGCCACCCAGACCCAGCAGACACAGAGCAGGTAGGACAGAAAGGGAGTGGACACAGCCGCATATCAGCCTTTAAGGAAGTTCTCTCCCTCGAGTCGATATGGCCCTGAGGGGTCAAAGGACAATTCCTTGTCCCTTAGCAAAACTGGGAAGGGACCAGCTGGAGAAACAAGCTCAGAGAAAGCAGACATAGTGCCCTTCTCTGCCACAGCAGTCACCAGCGATCTGTGACGCAGCAAAAACAGGCTGAGACTAGCAAATCCCTGCCAGGAATAGTGAAAGGATGGAACTGTGGTCGGCTTAATAAGGGCCCTCCCCAAAACCTGCACATGCTAATCCCCAGAAACTGTGAATATGTTACCTTATAAGGCAGATGGGACTTCGCAGATGTGATCGAGGTAAGGATCTTGAGATGGAGAGATTATCCTGGGTTATCCTGGTGGGACTGATGTCATCACAAGGCCCTTCTAAGAGGGATGCAGAGGGTCAGAGTCTGACAGAAGGACGCAGAGGGAGAGAGAGAGAGGTTTGAAGATGCTGCTTTGCAGGTTTTGAAGATGGAGGAAGGGAGTCGTGAACAAAAAGATGTGGGTGGCCTCTGGAAGCTGGAAAAGGCACAGAAACAGATTGTCCCCAGCGCCTCCGGAAGGAACACAGCCCTGCAGACCACTTGAGACTTCTGACCTCCAGATCCGTAAGGAAATAAATGTGTGCTGTTTGTGGTTGAAGCAGCCGTAGAAACAAACACAGAACCCTCCAGAGAATCTCAAAGAGTTCAGGGTTAGAGACCGAGCTTTCAGACCGGCTTTGCCACCAAGGAGCTGGGTCCTCAGCATCTCTGAGTCTCATTTTCCTCCTCTGTACAATAACAGATCGTTTGTCTCCCCTGCTCTGACTCTGCATTCTGCTATTTCAACACTCTGAAAACACCCAGGCAGCTCTCAGCAGGAACGCTGGGGTGGCAGAGAAAGCAGGGGCGGTGGTGTCAACCTCCGCCCATGAGGGATGATGGCAAAAATGAAAAATCTGGTCTTTGCCCCTGGTTCCTGGCACAGAGCTTCAAAAACCTTGGGAACTTCCTGAGGGATAGGAGAATCTTTTGTTATTCCTAAGGAGCTCCCTTTGACCACACCTGAGTTTATGTAATGAGGTGACTCAAGGTGGACTCTTAAGCAGTTTTGAGGGAGGGCCTGGCCATGCCAGAAAGGACAAGCATGTGATTAGAGAGCTAGAACTTTCAGCCCCACTCTTGCCCAGACCTCCTGGGAGGGGAGAGCAGCTGGCAACCGAGATCCCTAATGTAGCCAATGATTTAATCAATCATGGCTATCTAATGAAACCTCAACAAAAACTCTGGACAAGGAGACTCAGAGAACTCCCTGGTGGCCAACATACTGATGTATAGATGGGGTGGCGCACCCCATGCTCCACGGGAACAGAAACTCCTGCACTCCGGGCCCTTCCAAACCTTGTCAGTTTATGAATCTCTTCATCTGGCTGTTCATTTGTATCCTTTAAAATAAAATGATAATCACAGATATGGTGCCTCTTGAGTTCCTTAAGTCCTTCTAGCGAACTGTCAAACCTGAAGGTGGATCGTGGGAACCCCCACATGTATTGCCCAGTTGGTCAGGCAGAAGTGTGGGTGGCCCCTGGAACTTGGGTCTGCTGTCTGGAGTGAAGGGAGTCTGGTGGACTGAGCCCCTAATAGGTGGAGTTGGATGCTAATCCAGGTACTTGGTGTCAGAATGGAATTGAATTGTTGGGCATCTCATTGACGTCAGAGAGCTGGTGTTGGAGTATCCAGCCCCTGACTGGTTGTGTGGCCTTGGGGCCTAGCTTTCCTCATCTAAGTGAGTAGACAAATGGGGTTCGTGGCTTTTAGCACCATGTCTGTTTTCCCTACATAATATCTTACCCTTAAGCCCAATATATATGAGATAAATTAGAGCAAATTTCAGGCCCTGAGTCTCTTCCAAATCTTCTTCCTCTGCCCCTGAGACAACTTTGTGAAAACATAGAGCTCGGCTGACTAATTGGGAAGCCACTGGCCTGGGTGATCTGGGAGCCCCTTTTCTCTCAGGAGATCCTATTATGTGCACTCTCAGAGTCTAATAAACAGAGATCTGATTTCCCTGAGGCCCTAGATGCTTCTTCAGAGGGCCCCTTCCTCACCTCAAGCTGCTGCATGGGGAGCTGATGATGAGACAAGCGTGCTCTTGACTGAGTTGTAAATGAGCCCTTCCACCTACTGGAGTTCTCCACCAGAGACCCAAGGTCAAACCTGTGTGGTCACAGAGCCCAGCTCTTTATTATCAGAAATAAAGTAAATCCTGCTCTCCTCCTACATACAAGGCATGCAGCAGGCTCTGGTCCTATCTCTGGCAATATCAGGTTTATAAGAACAGTTTCTCACTTTTATTCATTTGAGAATTGAATTAGCTTTCACATTTGCCTCCACAGCTTCAAAGAACGTCTCCCAGCCATCATTTACCACACTATTAAATCGAGGAGCATCTTGTCGGTACATCTGATAATTTGATTCTGAGTGATGTTTGTGTGGTTGCTAAGCATTTTAGCGGGCAACAAGAATGTAACGAATGTGTGGCTGGGCCTTTTAACTACCAACTCGAAAGAGATTTCGACAACTGGATGTGGTGGTGGTAATGAAGAGACTAGATTACTTGAAAACTTATTATGTTTCAATAGGGGGAACCGGATTCAATTTAAAGATACTCCCAGCTCTGGCCAAAGTAACGTCTTTAGTTTCTCACATAAACGAGGTAAAAATCTGATATTGGAGCAGCAGGACATTTTCAAGTTCTGGCATATTCAGTAGGTTTGAGATTGTCACTGCAAAGCTCCCTATTTAGTTCAACCTTGGAAGTAAGACCTGCCAAGAGCTACAGGACAGATGGTCAGAGCACAGGTTTTAGACTCAAAAGACTGAAGTTCAAATCTCCATTCTGATGCTTGAGCAAACTACATATTCCTCAGTTTTCTCTCCAGAAAAATAATAATAATTTTAAAACAATAATAAAAATAATAGGGCTGTGGAGGAGGTTGATTGATCTTAGAATTTCTCAACCTTGGCACTGTTGACATTTGAGGCTGGACCACTCTTTGTTGTGGGGGCCTGTCCTGTGTATTATGGGATATTCAGCAGAAGCTCTGGCCTCTACCCTCTAGATACCAGTGGTAAACCCCTTCCACAGCGACCACCAGATTGTGTCCTGGCGTTGCCAAATGCACCTGGTAGCAAGTTCTGTAATCTGCAAACTCACACTGCAAAAGTCAACATAGTCGCCATTTTGCTCAGAACAGGGTACAATAACTGTGGACAAGTGAGGTTGGCCTACACATTGTGTCTTTCATCCCTCTATCCATTTGTTTAATGCACATTTACTGAGTGTCTATTATATGCCAGATTCTGTGCTGAGCATTTGGCATATAATGAATAAGTGGTGGTCTCTGTCTTCTAGAAGTTACCGTGTACCAGGGAACACAGGGAGGTAAAAGACGATGACAACAGGGAAAAAACAAAGAAAAGAATCCGGACCCACAACACAACCTGGAATGTCAGGGAAAGATTCCTTCAGGAGGCCTGAGTTTTGAAAATTTAGGACCTGGTTTTTCTCCCCCAAAACTGGTTGCAAGGATTTATTTCAAATCTAAGTTCTTCACTTTTCAGATGAGAAAACCCAAGGCCAAAGAGCAAGTAGCTCTTGTTCAAGGAAACCCCAGGAGTTTGTACCGGGGTTGAATTCAGGTTTCTTTCCACTATAGGTCTCCTTGTAGGAGGCGAGTCAGTACAATAGAGTGAACTTGGCCAGCAAAATGTTTTATTCCCTAGAGGAAAATCAAGTGATTTCTCAATGTCTAGTAGGGCATCCTGGTGCACAAGAGCGAGTGTGTGTGTGTGTGTGTGTGTGTGTGTGTGTGTGTGACTATTGAGATATTGGGAAGATCTCTGTGACATTTGTCCGTCCAGTGCTGGGTGTTTCAAAGAGAATAGATTTCTCAACGGGAGCATTGGTAGGAAGTGGCCTACAGGCTCCTGCGCACTGTCGGATTGGCTTAGTCCCTCTCTAGCGGAGGCATCGAAGAGTATGAGTGAAGGTCTCTATGTTTTAGAAACATATCAGCAGTAGGGGGGAGAATTCTGCTCCACACTAAACCCAGAAAATGACCACAACCTGACAGATCATGCTTTAATAAGTGTCTGGTATTCGAACAAATGCATAAATGATGAGGAGATGAATAAATAAGTGACAGAAAGGGGAGGAAAGAGTGCCCTCCCTAGGTTTACTCCCAGGAGAGAAGTGTAGAGCTCACCCATGGTTTTGCCTGTCCAGCCCGGCTCTTTTTCTGGAAACTGCCCCCCTGCCTACAACATCTGTGTGGTTATCTTTTGAAGGACCATGATCTCAAATGACCCTGCATCTCCAGCCACTGTGAATTGGTCCAGGGGTAGGCATCTGATGCAGAGTGGGCCAATCACAGTACATGACTCTGCACTCGAAACAGCTGATTGGCCCAGGAATGGTCACGTGGCCCAAGATAAGCCAATGACTTCCTTCACAAGGCCATTTGGATTAGCGTGGAGGGAATGAGCTCAGCATCCCTCGGAGGACCAACATCATAAGTAGAAAATTCAAGAGTTGTCAGAGGCCATATTTTTTGCTGTGTTGGTCGCCAAAACCCATCCTTAGAGAGTGAGAAGAATAAGGAAACAATCAGACAAATGCTACAGGAAATGGCAAGAATCCCAATGTCTGAATCATTGGTTTTTACAGTTCCCGAGGCCCACCTGCATTCCTGCCTTTTTCTTGGCTCGTTTGTTCCATCCTTTCACGAGATTCCTCAGCATCCTTATAATTCCATTTTTCCTTCAGCTGTTGTGAGTTGTGTGTCTGTCACTTGCAATCTGAAGAGTCCTGGCTATCCACGCAAGGCCCGGCATCAAGATAAGTTCATTTCCTTTGTACGATTTGTCACTTCTGTGCATGATATCAGGTGGGCACACACCACCATGCCGTAAATCATAAACACAAGGCCCTTGGTCTGTAATAAAGCAACATTCTCCTTCACATGCATTCAATACGCCTCCATAAGAGTAATAGATCAGAAGTTGCTTCATAGCAAAGATGCCAATATTATAGGAGCTCAAGATGGAGAATTTACTGGGGAGAGAAGAGTGGTCTATTGACCTGCTACAAATGTTCTGGCTCTGTCATTATTCAAATATTTCTATTGTCTGGAGTCCTGAATGTTTTTTCTCCACCCTGTGAACATTCATCTGTAGCTCCTAAGCAAATGAGAGCATCTTTCAAGTACGCCTTCGCCACCTGTACTATTTTGAATTAATGCTACATCATGGAAACGGCTGTTCGGGGTATCATAGTTTGTGGCAGCAAACAGCTTAAGCTGGCGATGGCTCCGCCTAGACCGCTTGCCTCCATTCAGACAGGAAGGAAAATCAGCCTTTATTCCCTGACACCACTTTCTTAGGCACTGTCCAAATGTTATCTATCACTTGATTCTCACAACGACACAGGGAATTTATCTGTCATCCTATTTTGTAGGTGGGGAAACTGAGGCTCAGGTTAGTTAAGGAAATTGTCCGGCTGGTCGGTTGTGGGGTGGGGGTTGGAAGTTGGATTTGTTCTGGCCCCACAGCCCCGTGTTCTTTCTTTGTTGAAATTCTTCAGGGACACAGAGAGACTGCCTGGAAGAGATTCTTGGCTGGCCAGAGTTGAAGGGAGCCCTGGTTCATCCAAACCAGGCTCTTCTTACTGAAACATGAGTGGCTGCAGGCAAGGAGCGATCCAGGCACAATCTGTAGGGCCTATAAAATGTGAGGCTCTTCTTCACTCTTGCCAGCATGAGGACCCTGTGCCGGGAACCTAAAGTTTTTATAAAATAACAGAAGAAAATGTTCAGATACCTTGTGTCCCATAATTCGGGTTGCTGGCTTCTTCTCCCCATCGTTGCTTAAATGGCCATTCTCTTTCCCACACAGGTGGGTTCGAAGCCTTGGAAACATTTAGTGGACTTCTTTCTTTGTCTACATTTTTATTTTGCAAAAATGAGATCTGAAAAAAATGCCACTCTGCGTGGTGTGCTACTTTGCTCCAAATCCTTCTCTCCATGGCGTATCTCGACTCTTAGACTAAAGAGTAAAATCCTGAAGGGGGCTCTAAGGCCCTCCATGGTCATGCAAGGCTCCTCTTGCCTCATTGGTCACTGTTCACCTTGCTCTTGCCTCGCCCTAATCTGAGTATGCTTTCCTAGTTCCCATCCCTCTTACTCACTCTCTACCCACCCCATGCCCCTACTACCCTTGACCCTGGAGGCTCTCACGTAAAGGTGTTTTCCTCTGAGAAGTGTTTTCTGACCCCTGGGATCAGGTTAGGCACCTGCTCTGTACTCCAGGGACGCCCCCCGTGCTTCACCTTCTGTAACATCACATTAGTAACTGTTTTTCCACCTCTGTTTTCCTTACTAAACTGCAGAATGATGGGCACATGGATCTCCAAGGACAGCCCCTGCACTAATTTCCTCTATTCACCTTGCTATTCTTCCTGTAGAGACTCTGCAACTTGTTGTTTCCTTTCCATTTCTCATCATCCCCAATTTTTTTCCTAGGGTGCAATTGGTTCCTGGGTTTCTCCACTCCCATCTGTGCTGGGTGATCCACTCAACTTCTTAAGATGCTGCTTTGAACTTGAGCATCCTTGCTCTGAAATGTTCATTGACTTCCTATTGCCTACCCCAAGTATGGCAAGATAATATTCACAGCTCTTTAAATATGGTCCCAACTTACATTTCCAGCCTTAATAGACAAGATTTCTCTTGTGAGTCTCAGGTTAGCCAGAGACTTTTGTTTTCTTCTTTCCTTTCCTTCCTTTTCTCCCCTTCCTTTGCTTCTCCCCCTGTATTTCCTCCATCTCTCCCTCCCTCCCTTTCTCCTTCCTTACACCTCTCACTCCCTCACTATCTCCATCCCTCCCTTGCATTTATCCAGCGAAGATTTCAACAAATGGACACCTACTTCTGCAATGATCAACCCCAACTGCACAAGAGATTTACCTGGGAATTTTTCTATTTTTTACGGATGCCTAGACCTCTATCCCTCCACCCCATCTCCTCAGAGATTCCTGTTTACTTGGTAGGCGGTTAGCTCATGCATCAGAATTTTTAAAAGCTCCCTAAGTGATTCTGAAGTGCAGTTGGAGTTCAGAACCACATATCTCCGTTTACCGTGCATTGGATTCATTTCTTTCCTCATGGAACCTATAGTAGACCTGAGTGCAGAGCAGTGGTTTTCGTGGGGAAGGAAAATTAATTGTCCCTCTACCCTTCTAGGTTCATGGCTGAGACAGACCCCCTTTGTATTAAAGACAGGTCAGCAGGAGAAAAATCACATTAGTTTATGACATATATACCTCCTGTATACATGGGAGAGGCCCTGGAAAAGTGAGTAACTCCTCAAAATGTCCTAAGCCATCACCCTAAATACTACCTCCACCCTACAGACAGAAGAAAATGTTGGGCGATGGGGAGCCACTCATGGGAAGTTTTCAGACAAAGCCCTGGAGAGGAGGGTATGTTCTGCAGACTTAAGTCTCTGCCTGCTCCATTGATAAGAGTTTCTGGAGATAAGGTCATCTCCTTCCGGTTAGAGCAGGGAGACTCCTTAACCCTGAGATTCCACCTATAAATGTAAATGTCTCTTACAAAAGAGTAACTTTTACTGGGTTTTCAGAGCTTCTCCTGTGTCTGTTTCTTAAAAATAATCAGCCTAAAATAATGCTTATGACAAAAAGGCATATTTGGGGGGGCAAATTCCGCTCCCCTTCATTTTCAACAGGGGCAATTTTGCATTCCATCCACGCAGGAGAATTTGGGCAATGTCTGGAGATGTTTTTGGCTGTCTGGGGGGAGGCTTGGTGCTCCTGGAATCTAGAGGAGAGAGGCCAGGGATGCTGCTAAATATCCTACAGTGCACAGAACAACCCCTTTCCACACACACAACAAAGAATTATCTGGCCCGAAATGTCAATAAAGCCAAGATCGAGAAACCTTGCCGTAGAAGAAAGAGTCATTGATGAAATAATCACACAAATAAAGGTTTATTTACTACCTGAAATTAAGGCAATAAAGATAAATATAAGGTGACACTGGGTGTGCGTCATAGGGAGATCCGAACTAGCCTGGCTAGAGTGGTCTTCTTTAGGTAGAGATTTGAAGGAAAGGTATAAATTAATGAGCATGTGAAGGGTTGGGGAGGGGAGGAGCATTTCAGGTGGCTTCCCCAGTGTGTCTGAGGCTTTGGATAATCCGTATGACTTAGAGAACATCCAATGGCTGCATGGGCTGATGCACAAGGAGAGGAGGCTGGGGAAGAATTTTAATCCAGATCCTCAGAGCAATGGGAAACGTACTGAGGGACAAGGAGGGTATCATTGTCACCAGATTTACATTTGAAAGAGATTGGTCCAGCTGGCAGGAATGGAGCAAAGGTGGATGTTCCATGAATCTGGGTGAGGCATTAGATTGAGGTGCTGGTGGCAGAGCTGGGGAGAAATAGATGCAAGAGGCATTCCGGGGGGTGAGATTCATCATCTCTATTTGTACTGTGTATTTTCAGCCTCTAGGTGTTTGGTGATGCCATTTTCTTTACCTGGAAATACCCTTCCTATCTACTTGAATCCCTAACCACTCTTTACTTATGTCCCAAGCCAAATAAATACCGTGAGAAACTTCCGGCTTACCTCAACCAGTATCACTGCCTTTGAAATCCTGGGGTCCTCCGTACCTTTGGAACAAGTTTTTACTTGTCATGTACAATTTGCATACATTGGATTTATCATCCTTCTTAAAAGATAAGGTCCTTAACAGTTGAAATCTGTCTTACTCATCTTTATTTTCTACACATTTTTCTAGATATTTAGTCAAGGACTGTTTGGTGTCAGAAACAGAAACCTGTTGGACTAACTTAAAACAAGGGTTTTTTTGAAGGGAGGCTGGGGTGTAGCAGATGTTCCCTCTTCCTGCCTGCCTAGCACCCGTGTTATGGGGACTGCCCCCTAATGTTCCTTTGGGTAGCATCCCTTGCTTTCTTTCCCTTAGTCTCAAGGTTCGGATGAGGCTGATTCCGCTGTGCAGAGTTCTAAGAATGGATTGACTAGTCAGCATGTTCCACCCAGTGTCTTGGTTCCTTGGTGGTTACATGATCTAAACCGTCCAATGAGCATCAGCCCCCCAATTTTTCTAAACCTACTGGGAATGTGGGGTAGTTTCTCCATTACGGTTGCTAAGACAGAACTTCTAGGAGTTTTGGTGAGCCCACTGGAGGAAGAAGCCAACCCAGAGGAAAGCAGACACAAGAGATGGAAAAGGAGAACCCTAATGACATTGTCTGAGCACCTGCAGCCATTCGAGCCTGGACTTAGAAGCTCTGTAAGCCATACACTCCCTTGGTGCACGAAGGAGTTGAGTTGTGTTTCTGGCATTTGCAACCAAAGGAACCCTGACCCATACGGTGGGGCATCATTCAGAATCCAGGGGCAGGAATTTCAGCCATGTGTCCCAGAGAACTGGAACTGGGAATCCAAGAGACCAGATGCATATCTCCACCTTAAATGTGTGGCTGGATGGGGGACACCAGTGTCTCCCTGCTGTGTCTTTCTGAGGGCTCGTCTGCGTCATTCTTCTCTTTCTCTCTCTACATATCAGCTATGTCTTTTTGAGCCAAGCAAGCCTCAGAATTGTGTGGCTCTTCATTCAAGTGCCCGACAGCAACTGCCGAGGGCTCCTGAGCCACATTCTCAATCCCCAAAGGATGCTGTGGCTATTCTAATTTAGACTTAGATTTCTTGAATATCCTTGGTCCAACCTACAGTCAAGGGGCAGAGCCAAAGACTCAGTAGGCTCTGTGGAAGCCCGCCAAGAGATGCGGGTGAGGGACAGCATGCAAAGTGATTAACATGCTGGCTACATGAATGACTCCAATTCACCATTAATAAGTACCAATGGAAATCGTATGGAGTCGTACCAGCTTCAACACCAGAGCCTGCTGGTTGGAGTATCAGGTGACCATTCCAGCAAAAGGAAGGGCTGTGTTCTGACACTTTTATTATTTTCTGTGGGCTGAAATGATGAGTCCATGGTAAACTCCAATTACATCTTCCTTTTGCCTTATCTGAGATCCGAAGTATAAAGTTCTTTCCCCATCTGTCTATGGAGATGTATGTAACAAGCAAAACCACCGAGAAGGATTCCTAAACACAATGCTTTGACCAGGGTCTACACCTGTGTCACTCATCTGTCCCCAGTGGAGACATGCAGGCTCCCATTCCACAGGGGGCAGAGATCTTGTGACATCTCTGCTTAAGAACATTTCCCACGGTTTAACGGTCTCATCTGTTCCCTTGAAAAGGAAAAAAAAAATAATTATGAGGTAGCGACAAAGTCTCTTATAGCAGATTTTCCCAAAAACCCCCCATTACGATCTTCTAAAGCCCCAAGGCTCTGGAGCAGTGCCTCTGGGGTCCTCTGGGGTCCGGGAAGACTGAAGGCACAAAGCTCCGAGATGCTGTCCCCAACTTCAATGCGCAGCTCTACTCTCTTTTATTTCTCAGGTTGCGGTTCCACTGCCTTTTAAAAATTCTGTAGAGACACAAAGCAGACTAGTGGACCCCGGGCTAGGGGCGGGGTAATGGGAGGACTGCTCCATGTGGACTAGATTTCATTTGGGGTGATGAAAATACTTTAAACTATAGAAGTAATATTTGCCCCACACCGTGAATGTACTGAAAGTCAATGACTAGTACCCTATATTATGCAAATTTTACCTCCATAAAAAAAAGCTTGAAAACTGCTACTTTAAATAATCTTGTTTAGAAGTCACTAGTGAGCCTGTGTGAATCACTTTGCCTCCCTAAGCCTCCGTTTCCTCATCTGAAAAAGGGGTTAATAATTGCATCTATATCACGAGCTTGATGTAAGGTTTAAATGAGAAAATGATTTTGAAGGCCTGGGCATGCAGTGGATCCTCAGTAAATGTAAGCATCTTCCCTCTGTATCCCTGTTAGTCCTAATATTTCACCATTCTACCTTGACCTTGTATCCCAACTCAGTGGGTTCATCTCTTGGTGAATGTGGAGCGGAAAAGCACAAACAAGGCAGAGTATGTGAAGAAAAGGTTTATTGCTTGCACAAATAATGGAGAACACTGGAGACAGCTCCCAATGCAGTGTCTCCCCTAGCACAGAGCGGGTGGAGACTTTATATACAAGACAGCAAAGCTACAAGGCTTATTTGTAACAACTGCGTAACAACTGTGTAACAGCTGTATTCATTTAGGGTGCAGGCATGGCAGGTAAACATGCTATTACATACATCGCATGATCTAAAAATGGTTCTTTGGACCCTCCTTGAGGAGGAGAATTGAAGATGCTAATAAGTGTAAGGTAATTTTAGGACGCTTGGGTCTGGAGCATATTGCAGAAGTCTTATGGCAAAGTGTTTCTCTGCATATCAACATCTGCAAAAGAGAGCATGGCAACTTCTGCAAAACAGAACACATAGTTTCTTTCTTCTGAAGCACATTTGACAGACCTCGTTGGTTTTTGACCTCAGTAACCCTTTCTTTGCCTGTTTCGCTGGTCACAATCTGACAGAGCATCGGCAACATTCTTGGGATTTTAGCAGGAACAAGGTGTGAGGCTGTGTTTTATTCTCTCTCTGTGCTGAGCTGGAGAATTTTGCTTGCCCTCTTCTTTTCCTTCTCAGGGAGTCTCTCTGGCGGTCCAGCACGTATAGGACAAATTTTTCTCTCCCAACCTACTTCAGAGACTGCCAAAGAATCTTGATGGAGGGGTACAGAACTGGGGATGAATTGCCAGTCTCTAACGCTGATCCCTGCTCAGAGGCTACCCAGAAGGTGAATGATTACGGGCGGGGATAGCTTGCTGAAATGGGCTGATGAATTGGGACCCTTACAGTCACAATAAAGATTGCAGTGCTTTGAGGAGATCAGATTAGATTTTTCTGGAATGCAATAGGCTGCAATCATCTTGTTATGCCAGCTTGTTTATTGTTTTGGGTCCTGACTTATTTCCTCTGTGCAAGGTGCATACAAAATAACTCTGCTGTGAACACTAAAATAATTTGGGCAGTAGACATTTAATCCCACTAGTGTCCCCCATTAATTAGTCGAATGGGTTGCCTTGTGTAAGGGGCCAGTTACCCTGTATTGTTCGGGAATGTTTTATCATGGTAGAAATTTCACACCCAGTAAATTGCTAATGAAGATATCATTTTCCTGCAAAGTTTACCTGACATACTATTTATCTTGCCACTGCCATTAGAGACAGAATTACTGTCAGATTTACTACAAAACACAGAATTGATTTTTAATTAGGGTTTCTAGAACTAAAGGTTAAAGATGGTTTAAAGAAACGGAGCTGTGGTTTTCTCCTTAAGTATCTCCAAGATTGCTTCCTTAGTGTGGTTAGAGGCAGGAGCAGTCATGGGCTGGGAGAATGCCTCACGGTTAACCCTTCATGCTTTCGTTTGGAACAGGAATATGGACAAATTCCTGTCCATCCCTGCCTCCATCCCTTTTGCAAGCCAGGGGTGTCAGAGTGTCAAAGTAGAACAGATTGCTTTGGTTTGTGTAACAAGGGTTGCTAAAATTGCAATCTTACCTTCACACATAATTCGGGGAATACTCTGATAACCTCATGCAGGCATTTCATATACAGGCAATTATAGGGAGATAGATTACAGTGTCCACAAGAATCATAACTTCCCTTCGCCTGATTTATAAGCCGTATCCTTATTTTTTATAATACCATTTATAATATCAACACCATCTAGACATCTGTCTATGGGAGCTGGTTTCTCCAAAGCATATGCTGGTGTCCAGCCAGCCCTGGAGACAAGATCCTGGAGTCGAACTCCTTGGGGGAGCAGATCTAATGGAAAGCTTATGAGCTCGGATTCTGGGATCAGGCCAGGGTGTGAGTCCCAGCTCTGCCACTCATGAGCTGTGTGATGGTGAGTAAGTGGCTTGACTTCTCTGAGCTTTGGTTTCCTCTTCTGTAAATCCAGGTTAACAATGGTTCCTGCACTATAGGATGGTTGTCTGCCGTAACTGAGCTGAATCTTGTAAATGGGTTAGCATCATACCTGACACTTAGTTAGCATTTGATAAATATTAGCAATGCTTAGAAGAGCAGAACACAGTGATGGAAATAAAGACCTAAAACTTTATGGGGCACTGTGTTCATCATTCATTTTCCCAAATATCTGATGGTTTGTCTGATGTTACTAGACACCCACCCCTCATGCTCCCTTCAGATACCGTCCCAATTCTCTTTGCCATTGTAGGAAAACCTATTTCCACCGCCCTTTCTTCTCTCTTGCTTTTCACGTCATCCAGTTCTTTCCCTGTGGCCGGGCTGAGTGCCCACTCGGCCATTATCAGCCTGTCCTTTCTCACCCTGGGGCTCCATCCTGTGAAGCCTGGCTTCCTGGTAACCCATCTTCTCGGTCCCTAGTTGATGAAGACGAGAGTGGGAAACTGAATAAGACAAATACTCTCCACTGCCCTCAGCACTATGAATTGGAAAGCGCGGATGCTGTGGGGCGGCAGAAATACTGTGAGAACCCCGCCTCTGCCCTTCGGCTTGCCTCCCAGAGGAAGCCACGACTTGCCCCACCTGAAAAGTTCTTTATGCTTTAAACAAAAGAGATTATTGGAAGGAAGGACATGAGTGTCTCAAAGTGGTATTTTGGTACTAAGGGATGTCTTAAAATAGCATCCTTACGCTTTCCACTGGGGCAGGAAGGACCTGAAGACAGAGAACATTAAGTCTGGAAAAGCCAAAATGATTGCCAGGCTTTATCGTCCCCTGATGGGTGAGAGGGCTCTCCGCGAGAAGTGGCTGTGTGCTCGGACCGATGGGCTGCTGGGAGAGGAGAGGACCCCGTGATGAAGGGAGGGTGGGACATGCCCTCTCAAAGGACAGCGCCAGAAAGACCCAGCAAGCTGGAGCCTGTCTAGGCAGTAGGAAGAGAGAAAGTGTGGTGAGTTTGTGTCATTCCTCCCACACCTGACCTGAGACCCTAAGGATAATAAACAGGGTGGCCATGAGTGACCAGATGATGCCAATCTCTAGTATGTCAGCCTCTGCTTCTGCACGCCCTCTCTCTGTTTTCAGACACATATGCTGAGTCTCCCCATCTGCTCCCACCAAAGAACCCATGACTCACGAGTCTTAATGGCTAATATAGGCATAACACAGATTCCCTAAAGGATACAGAGAAGGGGTGATACATGGTACACCCCATTGTAAGCCACTTAAAAATCCATCATTGACATGTCTGCTCTCCAAATTGCATCTCTGAGGGATTCTTTCTGTCTCCTTCTACGTCCAGGATCAGTCAACTTTTTCCTCAACAGCCATAGATAGTAAATACTTTAGGCTTTGCAAGCCAAGAGGCAAAATCGAAGATATTCCATAGGTCCTTATATAACCATTTCTAATGTAACTATTAAAATATGTCAAAACCATTCATAGCTCAAGGGCCATGAAAAATAGAGCTGGATTTGGCCTGGAGACTGCAGTGTGCTGACCTCCGTCCTACATAATTCTCAAATTCCCGCCTCTGCGTGTTGCGCTGATGTCTCTGAGGCCCTTCAGAAGCTCTGCCCCAGCTGGTATCCTTAAGCCAAACCCAGTTCACAAAAACTAACAGACCCCACAGCAAACAGTTCATGGGCTCCAAACAGTTAACAGGAACAGACTTGTTTGAAAATGATCCGGGTTATGGATATTTTTTGTTTTCCTGTCATGTGAGGAAAGACTTGGGAATATTAGTGGAAAGGGACCAACATCTTAGGGTTTGTGCCCGTGAGTCAGTGAAATTGGGTCGTGTTTCAAAGTGAGGGTACTGCCTCTCGGTCTGCTCTGAGAGGAACGGGTCCAGTGATTTGTGGAGGAGAACGAGACCGCTATTGCTATATACGGGCTTATGTCTAGCCGGAACACAAGGGACATACATCCACGGAGCAAGATAAGACTTCTTAACGCTGGGCTTATTTCTCTTCAGAAACCTGCAAAGACAAATGACCCTGCCACCAAACCGCAGAGAAGTCTGGACTTCTCCAGATATGGCAGGCGGCAACTGCTCAATGATCGTGTATCCATTCGCTTGTTCAACACACATTTATTAGACACCTACCGCCTTCAGAGATTAAAAAAGAAAATGCAACCAATGAACCTGGGGATCTCAAGTCCAAGAGGAGGAAAGAGTAACAGAAATCAACAAATAATAGTCCATTTAGTCCGGAATAGGTGCATGAGTGTTGGGAGAAAGAGCTGCTCAGACTGAAATGGGAGGGGATGGGGGCACCTCCCCAGACTGGGAAGGATAGAAAAGGCTTTCAAATAAGGGGACAGTTAGTCTAGGTGGTCCAAAAGGCAGAGATGGGGAGAGGTACCCAGGACAAGGGCAAGTATAGAAAGCACAAGAGAACCAGTATACAAGAGAAGAGAAGTGTGGAAGGGGAGGAAGGAGTGTCTGGAGTGTGTGTGTGTGTGTCTATTGGGAAGGGGGTGATACCAGAACAGAGTGGCAGAAAGTTAGGCTGCCACGTTATCTTTTATGCTTAAAGCAGTGAGAAGCCATTGGCAGACTTAAACAGAAAAGCACCCAGATTTCTGTTATCAAAGATGAAAAATGCACAAGTCCTGTTGGCCTGTTATGGCCCCAGGTGTCATCAAAATGGAGATCAGGGGCCAGCCCGGTGGTGCAACGGTTAAGTGTGCACATTCCGCTTCAGCGGGTTCATCCGATTCGGATCCTAGGTGGGGACATGGCACCGTTTGTCAAGCCATGCTGTGGCAGGCGTCCCACATATAAAGTAGAGGAAGATGGGCACGGATGTTAGCTCAGGGCCAGTCTTCCTCAGCAAAAAGAGGAGGATTGGCAGCAGATGTTAGCTCAGGGCTAGTCTTCCTAAAAAAAAAAAAAACATGGAGATCAAATTCCTGAGTATGCCTTTCAAGGTGCTTTGCGGTTGACCTTTCTCTGCCTTTCCAGGTTCCCTTCTTTGCATTCTTTTCCCGCCCCCTGCCGTGCACCCCAAACACCAGCCATTCTAGACCGTTTACTCCTTCGCTCAACCTGTCATTTATTTTGTATCAGTTATCTATGGCTGCATAACAAGTACTCCAAAGCTTAAAATACAAACATTTGTTATCTCCGAGAGTTTCTGAGGGTGAGGAATCCAGGCGTAGCTGAGCTGGGTGGGTCTGGCTCAGGGTCTTTCATGAGACTGTAGTCGAGATGTCAGCTGGGCTTCACTTATCTGAAGGCTTGACTGGGACTGCAGGATCTAATTCCAAGATGGCTCACTCCATAGCAATGGACTGGAGGCCTCAGCTGCTCAATGGCTGTGGGCAGGAGGCCTCAGTCCTCGCCGTGTAGACTTCTCCAGAGGGCTGCTTATGTGTTCCTGTGCCCTGGCAGTTAACTTCCTCTAGAGAGAGCAACCCAAGAGAGAGAACAAAGAGGAGGCCACAATGCCTTCTATGACCTAATCTTCTATGTCCCAGTTACGCCCACCATATTCCATTGATTAGAAGCAAGTCACTAAGTGCTTCCCATACTCAAAAGGAGAGGAATTAGGCACCAACTCTTTAAAGAAAGAGTAGCAAAGATTTTGTGGACATATTTTAAGACCGCACACACTTTAATGTGGATGTCCCTTTCTTTAAAAGCCACTGGTTCTCAACTGGGAGTAATGTTGTCCCCTTCCTCCCAGGGCACATTTGTGAATGTCTGGAGACATTTTTGGTTGTCATAAGTGGTGGGGAGCGTGCTCCTGGCATCCGATGGCCGGAGGCCATGGATATTTTTAAACGTGCTGCAAAGCACAGGGCGGCCCTCCGCAACAAAGAGTCATCCAGCCCCAAATATTGGTCTTGCTGAGGCTGAGAAATCCTGGCTTAAGCTGTCAGTAGCTGTGTGAGTTTGGGCAAATTATTACTCTCTCTAAGCCTCAGTTTCCTCAGCTGTAAAATGGGCACAAGTGTAATACAGTCTTGATAGTCAGCCAGGGAGTCCCTTCTAGGCCCCATGCCAGATCCAGGGGACTTCGAGGTAAACTGGGCACACATGGTCCCCGACCTCATAGCATTTTCTATTTGGAGCCTTAAACATAACATCAGTCTGAGTTTTAGTATAATTTGTCTTGCATAGATCGTTGTTCCATTTGTCCGTGAAATTCTTGGAGACAAGAGCAATTCTCTTTCCATGTCCAGCCCACCTCAACGCCTAGCAACACGCTTTGCGCTGACAAGATGCTCAATGCTCGTTGAATTGAGTTCCACCTGCTCGCTTCTCGAAACGACTCCTCCTTGTATGATTTTAAGGTGCTGGAGATTGTAAAGTGTACGATCTGTTTAATGACGGCTTTCAATTTTGTTAGAAAGGTTTGGGGAAAAAATCACTCTATTAACTGTATCTTGCATTGTGAGCTACATCCTGATTTGAGAAATGTTGAAATTTGTCAAACAAAACAAACGTGCATTGTAAAATTGAGGAAAGATGGTGATGTCATGTGTCTGTATCCTTGGCTACTACTTTTGAGGTAAAGAAGCCTGTGTGCCAGTTCCTCTGTTCTTCCTATGGACATGGTTTTAGTATCAGCGTATTAGTTTTCTATTGTTGCTGTAACAAATTACCTCCAGCCACGTGACTTCAATGATACAAATTTACTCTCTTACAGTTCTGTAGGTCAGAAGTCCTAGAGAAATCTCACCAGGCTGAAATCAAGGTGTCTACAGGGCTGCATTCCTTCTGGAGCCTTTGGGAAAGAATCCATTTCCCTGCCTTTTCCAGTTTCTAGAAGTTCCCAGCATTCCATGGCTCATGGTTCCCTTTCTCCACCTTCAAAGGCAGCAATGGGAGATGAAGTTCTTCTTACATCTCATCTCTGTCCCTCTTCCATAATCACACCTCCCTCTGCCTCGCCTCCTCTGCCTCCGTCTTCTACTTTTAAAGACAGGTGTGATTACATTGGTCCCGTCTGGAAAGTCCAGGCTAATCTCTCTGTCTTAAGGTCAGCTGATTAGCAATGAATTCCGTCTGCAACGCCGATTCCCCTTTGTCACGCCACCGAACATATTCACAGGTCCCAGGGGTTAAAACATGGACCTCTGTGGCGGGGACCATTATTCTGTCTACCAAGGTCAGTGATACCAAAGGACCCACAAAATCCCTCTAGACTCGTAAAGGTAATCCAAACCACATCTCATGGCATAGGGAAGGTTGAACGTGAGTTATATTATCCAGTTGGATCGATGAATTCCAGCCACTGCTTTCAAGGGGCAGGATCCAGAGAAATCTTGCATTTTTGTGCTCCCTGCCACTGGGTGACGTGAAACTCCATCCTTTTCTCCATAAGCAAACGGAACGTCTAAACTACAATTTGGCTTCTGTGCTGTTCCAGCATAACACTGCTCAGTGTCATGAAACGTGACTCTTCAAAAGTCTATTATGTGACAAGCTGGGTCGTTTATGACAGAAATATTGTATTTTGCACACTTCATTTGCAGTTAAATTATTGAACATCTGACAACACAGGCCGTGTTCTGTTTCTTAGTGCAAATCCATTAGAAGGTATTTTTTTTTTAGTTGTTGCTATTAAATTAGGGCTTTAACATTTCCTGACGTGAAGAGTGAATTTATTTTCCAATGATTAAAAATCATTTTGTAATTAGGTTTGAATGAATAGGGAGTTATTGGAAAAGCCAAGGCTAGTGTTCATCTTCTGAGGGAACAGTTCCAGTGCTCACATTTTGATGGTGTTTACTGTGGTGCCGCTTGGCTATTTTATAAAAGAGGAACTTAAGGCCAAAAGGGAAATGACCGATGAAAGTTGAGACCAGGGAGATAAATCTCTAGGAAGATTTTACTTTTGATTCTCATTCTGGGATAGGTCAATCTTTAGATTTTTAAAACCATGGACTGCCCAATCCTCTCAGTGATTAGGCCATTTATTGCCCACTACTGGAGTTATAACATCAAAGTCTGTTATGGCTAGACAGTTAAAGCAAATAAGAGAAATAACGCTGGTACATTAGGGAGTGGTGGAGACTGTGGAAAATTGAAAAGAATATGCCCTGTTTAAATGCATAGCTGCTAATTGGCTCCCATTGATTTTTCCAGAAGGGTATGGGAGTCCAGCCTTGCCAAATTTTCCAACTTTTCACGAGAAATGAAAATTCTGGATTTTATGTAATATCTTCAGATTTCAAAATATAGACTATAATTACATAAAAAAAATTTTAACTATTCGGGTCAAACAAAACATGTGTACCTTTCCGATATAGCCTACAGGTCATTCATTTTAGATTTCTAGGTTCCAGTGTGCCAAACATACTATATGCAGTAGCTCATCCAACACTACAAACCTTGAAGTAAGTGATGGAAGAGGTGCACAAGGAGATGTGGTTCACAGAATAGAATCTCAAACAGCCTATGAACAGAATTGCCTGTTTCAGCCTTAGCCTATGCATCACTAACTTTTAATGACCTTGGGCAAGGTACTTATCTCTGTCTCCATTTTGGTTTCTTCTTCATATATAATGTAAATAATATCTATCTCATAAGGTTATTGTGAAGACTTAGAATTAATTCCTGTTTAATTCCAGTAGTGACTGGATGTAGGAAGTACTTGTGTTGTTTTGTTGTTACTGATAAAGAAGCTAGAGCAACTCTTGTTCAGAGTTTAGGTGACCTTGCTCAAGGTCACATAGTAAGTGTGACTCTGTACATTGCCCCTTAGGTATTACTACTGGTGAAAGCATCAATGACTTTCATTATTGGTTTAAAAGTAGGAAAACATTAAGTCCATGATTTGGGTGCTAAGATTCCCAAAGCCTATTCCATTAACACTCGATAAATACACCACATGAATACGAATAAAGGCCCTGAACCTCTGACTCAAGGATGGCCTTGCTGATGGCATTGCTAGAGTTTGGAACAAAATTAAAAACGAAATCATATCACCTGTAATCCTTCAGTGGCTCCCTATTACCCTTGGGATAAGTCTTGACTATTTAGTATGGCTTTTGAGACCTTCCATGATCTCCTCTCTACCTATGCTAGAACTCAGCACTCCTTGCCTTGCATTCTTTGTTCCAGCTCTACTGAACTCTCTCTGTGTCCAGAAGGCATCATATCTTCTTTTGCCTCTGGGAATTTTACTTTTATCCCTCTGCCTAAAACACTTGATTTTTACTCTTTTTTTAATTGATCGATTGATGATTGGATCTCAGGAGCATAGGGCTGAGTTCATCATATTTCCTAGTCCATGCACATCATCATACTTGGTCAATGGATGGTCCTTGTCTTCTTTCATTCTTCATTTATTTCTTCCTGTGTACACCTAGTCCCCAGTATCATTTCCCTCTCCCATGTGTTTGACATATGTTTATAAATATTGTAAAATATGCAGTTATTTTGATTGTGAATGTTTTTAATTACTACAAATAGTATTGTGTTATAAACCTCATCCTGAGGCTTTCTTCACTCAACACTGTTTTAAGAGCTATCCATACTGCTTTCTCTATATTTAGCTTGTGGCTTCCTCGTGCTGTATGATTTTCTGTAATGTGTATTTATCACATTTTACGTATTCAATCCCCTAATGATGGACACCTGGGTTGCCTGCAATATCTTGATATTACAAACAAACTTGGTGTTCCAAACTCATCCCTTTACGAATCTATGTGAGAACTGCTCTGGGGTATACACCTAGGAGAGCGATTAAAAGGTGATAGGGTACACGCATGCCTAAGTTCACCAAACCCAGCCAGATAGATTTTTTGAATGGTTTGCTAGTTTACACACCCACCAGGAAGGAAGGAGAGACCCGGCTCCATGTTCTTGGCATTTGCCACCCATCTAATATTTTGCCATGCTGATGGATAGCTGGCATCTCATTGCTTTAAGTTGAATTTCTTTAGTTATTAAAGTTTGAGCATCTCTTCCTACATCATAGAGCAATTCAGGTTTCTCCATATCTGAATCATCTGTTCATGGGTTTTGTTTTGGTTTTTGCATTTTTTCATTGGGTTTCCTGTCTTCATAATTTACAGGAGTTCTTTGTATATTCTAGATATCTAACCCTTTTTGGTTCTGGAGGTTGAACATGCCTCTTAGGGTCGGTTGTGTTCACCGCCCTCTTCTTGAGCTAGCTGACTCCATCTCATTCTTCAGGATCAGCTCAGACATCCCTTCCTCCGCGAGGCATTGCCCTCGCTCCCTGCATTCTGTGTTCTCCATCTCCTGTCCATTCCTACAGCCTCCTCTCCTTCTTCAGTCTTCATGCTTATCAATCTATCATGATCACCTGTTTGAGTCTCAGTTTTCCCCCAAGCGATTTTGAGCTCCCTGTGGCTATAGATCGCTTCCTATTCATTGTGACATCTTCAGCTCCTATTTCAGGGCTTAACATGAAAGACAAGAACAAATATTTGTGGAATCAATAAGTAAACTCATTTGTCAGATACTTCCTATGCATCAAACCCCGATTTATCAGCATTGTAGGCAATGATCCATTAAACCATCACAACAGCCCTGCGATGGAGGACTTGTTATCCCCACAAGATTTACAGATGAGGAAACAGAGGGGATGTGTGGTGTGTGTCACAAGGAAGATGGATAACCACCAGCATTTGCTATTTTCCATACTCACTGTGCATATACAACTCCGTAGCTCAAGCTGCCAAATAAGTTTTAAAAGTTCTTACCAAAAGCATAATCATTTATTTGCCCTCGAATATTTCTTTTTTGCTTAACACGGCTACAAGAATCTGAGGTGGTCTGCCGCTGCTCCTCTCAGCCTCATCTCTACCATTACCACCGCCTCTTTCTAAGTCCCAGGGACATCCGATCCTCTTACAGCTCCTCAGACGCTCTTCCTTCCCTTCAGAGCGGCACTTCTCAAGCTTCAATGCAAATAGAAATCACCCGGGGATCTTGTTAAAAAGTTCGAATACTTATTTACTACATCTGTGTTGAGGCTTGAGCGTTTGCATTTCTAACAAACTCCCAGGTGATGCTGATGCTGCTGGTCTGAAGACCACACTTTGAGTAGCCAGAATTTACAACACTCTTTACTCCAGTTTACTCCTAACTACTCACGCTTCAGAGCTCTGCTTGAATATCACCGCCTCAAGGAATCCATTCCTCACCAGACTAGACCAGGAAACAGATCTTCTCTGCACTCCATCCTTGTTTTTTGAAGCCCTTAACACCATCGTATGAATGAGCCACCACATGAGTCGTTTAATGCTGTGTCCCTCACTCAAAGACTAGCTCCATGACAGAGGGAGCATCAGTCTGGCTCCCCATCACAGTCCTTGCACCTGACCAAGATTCGCCATAGTAGGATGTCAACAAGTATGTGTTCAATGAAAGGAAGACTGAACGGAGATAAATGTCCTAACAGTTGATTCAGAGACCCTGTGACAGTGGGTTTTTAACCGCTTTTGCCCTACAGATCCCTTCGAGAATTTGAGGAAAAAACCTCTCCCAGAAAATCAGAGCATGTAAGTAACATTTTGCCTAACGACTGTATGCCATTTCAGGAGGTGAAGAATCGCTTCCCTGTATAAACTCATAGAGCATCTCTTCCGAGGAGCACGAGGTGCCCACTCCATCTTCCCTCCTCCCCTTCATTCCAGTCCAACGTTGGAGGGACATGATGGGAATGCCTAGTGTCCTTAGAGCATCTTCACCCCTAACCTCGCTCACTGCACAGGGAGCGGCAAAGAGCAGGTGAATGTGGCCGGAACAAGGTGGGGGTGTGTGCCGCTCGGGGAAAGACTAAGCTTTGCCAAATCAACACACAGATCCGTCGGCCCTGAATTAACTGGGACATGACGCGAGCTAAAAACTGCGTCCCCAGAAATGGGCAAATTTTTAATTTAGGGCTCTGGCAAATGCAGCGGATTCTAAAACATCTCAGAGACCCACCTATCTCACTTATTTTTGTGCCATTCTCTCTCTCAGAGATAGAAATGCCTCGTTTAGTGGACTAGTGTGGACTTCAGTGACGGAGGTAGCCGCTTTCACGTCCTGCCCACCAAAGCTGGTTGCTTTTGAGCAAGACGGTTAACTTCGCTGCACCTCAGCTTCCACATCTGTGAAATGGGTCCCCTCAGACTATCCTCTGAAGTCCCGAAAGATATTTTCGGTGGTGAAACAGCGCCTGCCATTTATATTGCTCTTGCTTCCCCCTTGTCCCACTGTCCCCTCCTATAACAGAGGCAGCTTAGAGGGACTTGCCTTGCCCTTCCCGACCTCTTATCTAATCTGTCTGCTCACTCCTCTCCTACCAGGCTTCTGGGGATATAGTACATTAAAATCTGTTATTGGCACTGATATTTATTTGCAACTAGAGACATTTTCTTCTTTTCCAACTTGTACAAACCTGGGCTTGGCTCCCATCCACCGCCAGACCTAGAAATTATAACGCGTTACCAGGTAGGCATTCATTTCCTGGTATTATTCTAAAAGACTGCTTGGGCTCAAGAGATCTGGAGCAGTAAATTCAGGAAGACACCCTGTAGGTTGCAGTAAAAGCCTGTGTAGGTAATATTTAAGGTGATTTTTTTTTTAAGTTCTTTAATATTCTTTCAGAGGTTCAATTATTTACCATGCTCCCTCCAGGTAGAGAGTAATTTGAATATCACTGTGGGGCGAGGGGGTGTGGGGGTGAGGGTCGGGTAGAGGAGAAGGTAGTTTGCAAATCACACAAGTCAGCTTCAGCTTTAGTGAATACCAGCGAGATGCAGAAACGTAGGCTCGCGTTATATTCCGTGTTATAGTTTATTGATGTTTTTGAAAAAAAAATTGCACAGGTAAATACATGGCTGTCTCCGGGAGTGATATTCAGAACACACAACTGTGATAGACAAGGTCTCAGCCTGAGGCTGGAGCTGGCATCTGGAGACCCCTGGACAGACAAGGCGTTAACCCTTTACCTGCTGGATCATAGGGAACGCCGGAGGGAGGGGGAACCCTGGGAATGGACCCAGGTGGTCAGCATAGTGGGGGACACTCTCTACCAACTGGTACGACAATATTTCAGTATTTTAACAACTGCAATAGCCCAGAAGTTGCCTAACTGCTGAAGATCAGCTGTATCAGCTGTGGCATTTCAACAGGAAGAATATAATGAGGCAGCGATGAATCTCCCCCTTTCAGTCCCACCTCTGCTGTGTCTGGTATATTACCCGCACCCCCACTTTATTTTCTCATTCAAACACTGGGAACGTCTAAATCTATGGGTAGTTTCTTTTTTAGTTGCATCATAAAAAGTGGAATCATACGTTACGAATAATAATAGCTAACAATTGCTAGAGCTGACTAGGTCTCAAGCGCAGTGCTTAGCTATTTAGTGTAATTAACTTTTCTAACCTCCTCAATTGTTTCCTCAGCTGACAGATGAGGAAACTGAGGCACAGCGAGGTCAATTAGCTTGCAAGCTAATAAGGGCTGAAGGAGAAAATCAACTCCACGTAGCCTGGCTCTGAGCCCTGACTCTCAGCATCGTGCACGAAGCAAGGTAAATCTGTTACTCTGCGCTTTTTGTCCTAGATCTGACTCATTGCTTTAAACGAGTACATTATGTTATCTTGTTGGGTTTTCTATATTTCCTTAAGCCTTCTTCCTTTTGACAGACATTCAGAATGTTTCTCAGTCTCTGTCTGTCTCTCTATCATCTGACTCTCTCTTTTGCATTTTCCTTTTCCTCTCTTTGAAGGGGCCATTAAAAACAATGCTATCATGTGCCTATGTGTCCTTGTACAAGGAAGCCCCTGCACACCTTTTATTTCTGGACTATGCACTTCAAAAAGAGGGAGTTGCTGGCCCTACTGGTAAGAATATTTTGAGTTTTAAGAAATATTGCTAGAATTACGTTGCAAAAAGGTATATGCTGTTTCAACCGGTTGTACACGCAATTGCCATTTCTCCACATCCTCATCAGAACCGGAAGTTATCAATCTTTTTAATGTTTTGCCACACTAATGGGAGAAAAGTGGCACTCCTGGTGACTTCAATTTGCATTTTCCTGATTATCAGAGGGGTTGAGCAATGTTCACGTATTTAATGGCCTCCTGCTCACGAATTGCCTGTTTGTGATTTTTGCCCAATTTTAAAGTGGGTTATTTATCTTTTCTCTTATCAATTTATGGGAACCCTTTAGTTGTTAGGAATATTAACCCTTTGAAAATCACGTGCACTGGAAATCTTCTATCCCAGTCTATCATTTTGATTTTTGTGTGGTCTTTGGTCGATCAGGTTTTAAATTTTACTTTTTTGTGTAATCAGTTTGTTGATCATTTATTTTACCATTTCTAGACTTTCTGTCTAGCTTAAGAAGGTCTCCCCCATTCTGAGTTTATTCATAGAGTCTCTTATTTTCTTTCTCATTTCTTTTCTACATTTCCATATTCAATCTATTCAGAATTGATTTCTCTGTCTGATTTGATGTGTGAATCTGTGCTTCCCTCCAGACCAAGAGCCAAATATACAGTTGTGCTGATTAAATTAACCAACGCCTTCCCCGTGGGTTGAGATGCCACAGTCAGTGCTGAGGACAGAGTCATAGGCCTGGGGGCCAACTGTTACTGGCACATTGGGTTCTCATTGTCCCCCAGGGTAGAAATCAAGAGAGATAACAAATGGGAGTAGAAAAGCAAAAGTTTATTAGCTTGTGCACAGGGCAAGCACAAGGGAGCCGGTGTAGAAAGGAAAGGGGCAGGTGACCAGCTCATTAAGGAGCAGGATTGTAGGGCTTTTATTAGGCAAAGGCTGGGGAGGAGTGCCCTGTCATGGCATGTAGAGGTGGGGTTGTACGTGCTCCTACGCTGTTGTTCAACATGCCGCTTCATGTGATGCATGTATCATTAGCATGCTAGCTCGCCACCCTTGGGTGTGATTTTTACCATGCTAATAGGGTTAGGGTCACCTGCAGTGGACTCCTGGGTGCTAGGGTGCGTGCATAAGTCCAGGAAAGTCCAGAGGCTGCAGAATGTGGATTTTGGTGACCTCTATCTGATTCTCCTAGCTTACCGACTGGTTAGGGGTCTTATCTTGTTAGGCCAGGAGCGTTGCAGATGGCCCTGTCTTATTAGGCTGGTTCCTGTCTCAGAACCTCAGAAAGGCAGAGTCAGACCATGACTCCTGACCCCTCGCTCCTCTGACTGGCTGCATGACCTGGCACGAGCTCTCCTTGGAAAAAAATGCCTTTTACAACCATCTTCTCCTCTTTAAAACACAGGCAGTGTTGTGAGGACTAAGGGAAAAAAGGCCACTGAATCTAGACAAAAGAATTCTTTATTCCTGCCTACCCCTCCCCACCCCAGCAATATGCCGGATTTGGTCCAGGTCAGGAAGGCTGGGACTCTCGAGCCTGGTCACTGACAAGGAGAGCATGAGTGAAGCCAACTCACATTGTGGGTGATTACACACCAAGCTGGGGGGCAGGGCACCAGCATCCCGAAGGCGTTTGAATCACTCAGTTGGTACTGGCTTGCTGTTTGAAATACGTATCAACAGCCAAAAACTTGTGCACAAATGAGCTGGCGGTGTCCTCCTGCTTCACCTGGGAACCAATATGAGTCAAAATGGGGGTGACTTACTTCTGGTCTTGTCTCAGCATGCAGAGGTCTGTAGACAAGCTGAGCCAAAGGCTCAGAGGGCATGGCATTTGCCAACCAAACTAGAAAGCTGGAGAGCTGGTTTGGCCACTTTTCTTTTCCTTTTTGTTCTTTTCTCTCACTGCCCTCCGCCCCACCCTATCCCTTCCTTTTACTTTCTTTTCAATTCATTTTCCCCTCCCTCCTTCCTTCCTTCCTTCCATCTTCCCTTTCCCTTTCTCCCTCCCTCCGTCTCTGGGAAGATATCTCCAAGACAGTACGTCAGCAGCCCAATGCTGCATTTGATCAACTCTTGAAGCGGCTGCAAATACTCTCGCTTCTCAGTTAAATTTGTATCGATCTCCCAAATGGGAAACAGGCAACCGAAATAAATTATATAAATAGAGTTAATCAGGAATGAGCCAGCGCCCGTGAGGAATCTGGGGCTGGTACCACGGATTTTTGCTGATGTGGAAAAGCCGCTGGAATGAAATATGTATGCGTTCGAGAGGGGAAAACAAACAAAAGCCAGTCCCCGAGAAGTCAGAATTACTGAGAGGTGAGCCAGTCTCCTTGAGCAGAATCCCTCAGTGGCTGGCATAGACCTGCAGGGGGAATACATGGATCATTAAGGGCTGCCTCCTTCTCGAGAACAGGCTGCAGGAATCCTATATGGGTAGGAAAGGTCTGCTTATAACAGGTTATGGGTTTTTTCACATCAAGCAATTTCAAGCTAAACAACCCATGGCTCTAGGAAGGAGAAAAAAAGCCAGTGGGGAGCCTGGCGATATTCTCTTTTCGGTTTGTGTCTTGTAGCAGATGTTTGTAGCTTTTGTCTAATTTTTCCTGATTTTGACTTAAGGAGTCGTCTAGAGAGGAGTGGATGTGCATTGGAGGTTTAGCCAATCAGCTTTCATTCCCTTCCTCCCAGGGACTGGTTCACAGATGGATTACGTACAGTCAATGTAAAGGGTTTTTTTGTTGGTTTGTTTAACTGATTTAGCTGCCAACATTGAAACAATTGGTATATTTTCTGTAAAATCATGGATTTCTGGCTTCTCTTTAAAAAGCCAGATGATCAGGTAACTGGGCTGATATCCCCTACCTGGCAATAGTCAGCTGGAGGCGCACAGTGGCTAGCCTCTTGCAATGACCGTGGGCTTTCCAGTTTGCCAAATTCCACACCCAGCCCGAATGCATTTGAGTTTCTGACCTGGTCTGAGACAGCAGCTGTCTAATGTCATTTCACATCAAATGTCAGGAATGATGGAGACCTCGGATATCATTGGACCTAAATTCTCCCCTACCACATGGGGAAACTGGGACCCTGAGAGGGGATTACATGACGAGTTGATGGCATAAATGGGAAAAGAACCCAGGATAGCTTTATAGTAACTTGCAGGAGCAGACAATGCCTCTTATATTTCCTGCCAGGAAGGGCTAGTTCCCAAAGGATGCCTCCAAGGGGCTATTCTATGATGCGATCCATTAAAGGTGCTAATGTGGGAATTTCAGATCCAATAGGTGGTGGATATTTTTAGGCAATGGGGCCAAGGGTTCTCTTGCAAATTTCTTCTACAGGTGGATGCCAACTCCTCTTATGACCAAGGTTGAAGACTAGCTGTATAAAACTGTTATTTTCCCGACCATTAAAAAGATATGACAGGGGCTGGCCTTGTGGCACAGTGGTTAGGTTTATCATGCTCTGGTTTGGCAGCCAGGTTTGTAGGTTCGGATCCCAGGCACGGACATACACCACTCATGAAGCCATGCTGTGGTGGCATCCCACATACAAAGTAGAGGAAGATTGGCACAGATGTTAGCTCAGGGCTAATCTTCCTCACCAAAAAAAAAGATATGATAACACCCCTCAGTCTTTCTGAAGTGGGTGCAATTTATAAGCTTACAGATGGAAAAAAAAAATCTATCTTTATTCATTTGTTCATTTGATTGCTTGTATGTTTATTTATCCACCCCCATTTACTGGGCATTCACTACATGCCATGAACAATGGTTACTCCCAGAGACACAAAGATTGGTCCCTGAAGTTCTCAGTGGAGCTGCCAGCTGTAATGCAGACACAGAGGCGGGTGGCCTTCCCTGAGGAGGTGCCATATTCCTAACCTTTCCAAGACAAGGAAGAGTCCATTTTGAGTAGTAGTCAAGTGTTAGCATCTGTGAACTGCCCTCAGAGCCCAGACTCACTTTGATTGGCTCCCACATCTTAAAAATTAAATTAAAAAGTAGAAGTGTACCATATTTAAAAATTGGAAGACTTTAAATAAAAACCCAGATCTCCAACTTCTCTTGAAAAATAGTGGATCTGAAAGCACCGGGCCCACATTGCCTCACAGCCATAATTAGGTATTGCTGAGTGGTAACTGCTCCTTATAGAGAGGGCTCACATTCTCTGGTTTGTCACACTCCCCACCATTCCCTATAACATTATTCACGGCTCCCATCATAAAATTGTGAGACCTGCCTGTCCTCTCTAGGGATCTGAATTGGTGTTCCCTGATCTAGCATCTCGAAGAGTGCACGATGGTCATGGAGAAGAGATGGAGAAAAATGTGTCCACCGAGGCATAGAGGTGGGAAACATGGAGAACCTTCAGGGAACTGGATGCAGTTTCACGTGGCAGGCAGTTGAGTAAGTGGAACAGAGGGTAGGCAGAAATGAAGCTGGAGAGGTGGGCGAGGGCCAAATTGGTCCATGGAAGCCCTGTGCATCATGCAAAGGACTGTGTACTGAATCCTACAGTCAATAGGGAAGCTCTGGATTCTCAGTAGGGGATAGGGGAGTGTTGTGATTAGATGTGTGTTTTTGAAAGACCACTGCGCAACCATGGAGAACATAAACTGGCAGAGGTGGTAAAAGAGGCTGTGAGACCATTTGGGCAACAATGGTACAGATCCAGGATGGAGATGAGGGATCCGGTACTCCTTAATTCATGCCCAGCATCGGCACTTGGCAAATGATTCATTACTAAGAGATGAGTGATGACTTCTCAAGGGTCACTTGCTCCTCGTCAACCAAGAGTCACCATAATGGTCCTCTTGGCTTCCTGTGGCCAAAGTTAGGCCCGTGTGCACAGAGAGGGCACAACCCAGTACTTCCTTGTCTATAAAATGCTTTTTGGCAAAGTACGTAGGAGTTGAGGCTTTCTTAGTAGTAATTACATTATAATGCCCCAGGTGCCCCCAGGGTGTACTCAGAGAATTAATGGGCCTACCAGTCTCATTTACTTCTTAGGGTCCCAGGGTCTCCTTCCACAAATGCGCATTCCCAGTGCACTGGATGGGACCCTGGAGGACAAGAAGAGTGATTGCTTCTCTCAAAGGTGAGCCGGAGGTGAACGTCAGCCCCTGGAGGACACCTCTGGCCCCTTGACCAGGAAATACTGCCGTGACCGAGACAGAAGTCGCTCCAAACGCAGAGAACATTATTCCAAGCAAATGAGGAAACCCAGCAATTATTTCCACTCAAAAGTTGGTAATGAATAGGCATGTTATTTATTCATTCATTAAATGTAGGCAAACAAGCACCCAAAGAGGAAGCCGTCTGGCCGTTCTCTTAATGAATGTGCCCCGTTTCTGAGTGCATGTGGGCTGCGCAGATGAAATGCTGAACTCTGGAAATCTATTACCCACTCAGGAAGCCATCCTTCCAGCCTTAATTAGAGAAAATCAGCAATTCCCGCTTGTAAGAGATGGTGGTAGAAATCAAACTGAGGGACTGAGTTACAGACTAGCCAGGCAGGTGGGGCTGGGCTGGGCAGGGTGCACAGAAGCCTGGGCACCATGTGAGTTCATCTGAAAGACTATGCCTTGGGTGTCCAGGAAGCCTATTACACCAACGATGGCCAAGATAGCACAGGGAATTGATGTCATTGCAAAACACCGAATCCTTTTTCATGAAGCCTTGGTGATTCATTCATTCATTCCATCAATTTTCCATTCGTCCACCTGCTCATTCCTGCATCCAGTCAGCAAGCATTTATGGAGCACCTACGATGTGCCAGGTACTGCACCATCAATATAAAATGCTAAGCAAACACAAATATTGTCTCAGTTCTATCACTCTTAAATTTTAGTAGAAGAGTATTTAATAAGTAGATAATCACATAAATATATAATTATAAGTTGTAATAGGAACTCAGAGGGGAAAATGTAAGGTACTGTGCAAATATATAATAAGGAGCTCTGAACAAGGTAGATGTCCCTGGGCATTGATGCTTGGGCTGGCATCCTAAGGAAGTAGGAGGTAACTGGATGAGGACAAGGGGGAGAGGGAAAAGGTAGGTCCATCTAGGTAGAGGGACAGCGTGTGCCAATATCCAGAAATGGAAAAGAGCACCATAGCCAGAGAAAATGCCTCTTGGGTATGGTTTTGCCTCACTTTTCTATACAAAGTACTGAGATTCTCTTTAGGTGATTAAATTAGGAAATGCTTGTGGGCTGAAACTGTCATGATAACATAAGGCTTGGTTTGAGCGGGTTGGATTAGATGCCGGGGAGACTGATGGGGACCCTCACCCCACCCTATGAGACTCTCAAAATGGAGGACTGAGCTCGCCTTGATGCAGTAGGAACATGACCTCTGGATCTGCTGTCATGCCAGCCCCTCCTGCCAGGTGGGCTGCCCCCTCCCTGGCTGAGCCCGGGGTCCTAGAGACCTCTCGGGTCTCAGGAAGAGTTCCCATGCCCCTCTTCTCCAGGAGTCTGCCAACCACTAGAGCATGGACTCCAAAGACTGATCGTACAAGAGAAACCTGACCCTGCTGCTCGTAAGCTCCATAATCTTGGGCAGGTCACTTAACCCCTTTGTGCCTCAGTTTCCTTGTCTAAAAATTAGGTGTGAGGACAGTGCCCACCTTAGAGCTGTTGTGAGGAGGGGCCATGTGGAAGGCATGGAGCAGTGCCTGTACCATAGTGAGAGCAACAAATACTTGAATTATTATTACTTAGGGGATGCCCCTCATTCCCACTTTGGGCCAAGGGGCAAGAAAGAAAGCTTAGCATCAAATAGTTTATGTGATGTGTTGAACATCAGAGTAGATGAGTGGATGGATGAACGTGTGTGTTCCGTGTTGTAGGCACAACTGAGAGGTGAAGACTCCTGAGACAGTGTGGAACTTGAGTGATTGTCCTTGGCTGTGCCTGATGCAAGGGTCTTTGAGGAAGTGCAGGCAGCTGGCTGGGGTGCGCAAGACTTGGAGTAAGACACATGGAGTAAGTAGGATTCTGCTGATGGCATCTGGGCAACAACTTGAATCTGTGTCTCCGATAATGTATGTTCCTGAAAAACGGTAACATTCCCCAACTGTCCTTCTCTTCAGCAGCCCCACCCACTTCTCGGGCTTAGCCAGCACGGTGTGCTAAGTTCTGCATTGAGTACAGACTCCTTCTCAACTCCGTTTTATACCCCGGCTGTTCTTGCTCCTTCTTCCTCTCTCACTCAAAGCCATCAGGCAGACCATCCACCTTCCAAGACTTGGCTTATGCGTCATGCCCCTACAAAGTATCTCCTGGACTCATTCTCCATCCCCATCCTCTTGGAGTCAGAGGTTTTCTTCTTTATTCCTAAATGAAATGTATCTATCACCGTCATGGCATCTGTAATGCTGGATTGTCTTATTAAATTGATAAGCCTGTCTCCCCACATAGACTCTAGGAAAAATCCCTCCAGGCAGAGTCCTTTTACGTCTCTTGGGTGCCCAGGATCTGGCGCAGTGCTTGGCACTCAGTTGGTACTTAATAAATGCTGGTGTAATTAATGAACAAATGAAAGAACATGAGACAATCTATTTTATCATCCTGTGTGAATGAAGAAATCAATGAAACCACCATCAATGATTGTTTGAGAATATATGCTTATTGTCTTTTTAAAAGCTCATTCCTGGAATGCTACTCAGCAATAAAAGGAATGATTCTGACACATGGCAACTTGATGGCTCGCAAGAGAATTATGCTGAGTAGAAAAACAAATCTCCACATTTTCCATACTGTATGATTCCATGTGTTTAACGTTCTTGAAATGGCAAAATGACGGAGACGGAGACCAGATTCGTGGCTGCAGGGATGAGGGTGTGTGGAAGGGAAGGAGGTGCAGTGGATGTAGGAGGGGACAGGAGGGGTTCTGGTGACAGGACCGTTCTGTGTCCTGACTGTGGTGATGGTTATTGAGTCTACACATGTGGTAAAATTACATAAAATTAGACAACACACATGCACAAAGTCAAGTGAAATTGGACAAACCCTCGTGGATTGTATGAGTGTCAGTCTCCTGGTCGTGACATTGTACTACAGTTATTCAAGATATTATTATGGAGGGAAACTGAGCAGAGAGTCCATGGGAACTCCTTGTACTTTCTTACAAACTACATGTGAATCTTCAATTATCTCAAAATAAAAAGAACACACACACATACATACACAATGAGTTCTCACTACACATCCACCAGAATGGCTAAAATTCAAAAGACTGACAACATCAAGTGTTGGCAAGGATATGGAGCAAGTGGAACTCATGTACACTATTGCTGGGAGTGTTGATTGCTACAAACACTTTGAAAAACAATGGTAGTTTCTACCAAGGCTGAAAATAGACACACTTTATGACCCAACATTTCCATTCCAAGGGATAGACCCCAACAGAAAAATCATACATATTGGATGATCTGAAGCAGAACATTTCATAACTCCTCCCCTTCTAATAGGGCATGAATGCCATCATGAGGGCCTCACCCCCGTTACCTAATCTAAGCTGAATTACTTCCCGAAGGCCTCACCTCCCAATACCATCACAATGGGGACTGGGGCTTCTGCTCATGAAGTGGGAGGGGCAACCACAAAGATTCAGTCCCTAGCACCTAGGACAGAGTACTACATAGCAACCAGAGTGAACAAGTTGCACCTGTGTGCATCAATATGGATGAATTTCAGAACCATAATGTTGATGAAAGAAGATAGTCACAGGGGCTGGCCTGGTGGTGTAGTGGTTAAGTTTGCGCACTCTGTTTCGGCAGCCTGAGATTCACAAGTTTGGATCCCAGGCACGAACCTACACACCACTCATCAAGCCATGCTGTGGAGGTGTCCCATATGCCAAAAAATAGAGGAAGATTAGCACAGATGTTAGCTCAGGGACAATCATCCTCAAGCAAAAAGAGGAAGATTGGCAACAGATGTTCGCTCAGGGCCAATCTTCCTCACCAAAAAAAAAAAAGAAGATAGTCATAAAAGAAGACACACTGTATGATCCCATTTATACAAAGTTCAAAAGAAGCAAAATTAGTCTGCTGCTAGAGGTCAAGATGGTGGTCATATCTGGGGGTAACAGCTGGAGAGGGTCAAGAGGGAGACTTCTGGGGTTACCATATTGTTCTCTTTCTTGGTCTGGGTTCTAGTTATGCAGGTGAATTCAAGTTTGTAAAAACTCATCAAACTGTACCCTTAGGTGGTGTGCCCTTTTGAATATGGACATTATCATACATCAATAAAAAAATTTTTTTAAGACAAATAAAATTCATTCATTTTGTTCAATAGTCAACATTTATTAGGCACCTACTGTGTTCTGGATACCCTATTCAGCTCTGGGGAGACCCCTAGAGATGAAGGGGCCCCTTCTCTGGGGGGCTCACAGTCTAGGGAGAAACCACTTCCTTTCTTTTTCTTTCTCCTTCTCTTGCAAAGAGTTCTAACTAGCAGATAAGATCAGGAGGAACTTTTCAGTTGTCGGGTGGCTGTGAATTTAATTAGTTATCGAACTAAAAGAACTTGCATGAGAGAGATTTGCATTGTCTTTGCAGCAGCGTAACAGAGTTCTTTTTTATAAAGTGCTTATTGAATTCTAAATCTTGAGCTCCAGAATCCCTGAGATAATTCCTTTTAAGACCTCCTCAAACTAATTTTCAATCAAAAGAAGAAAAAATCGTCAAATGCAATTGCTGTAAAAGAAAAAAATCCCCTTATTAGGAAGTCTATAAGTGCCATCAGGAATTCAAAATAAGACCGTTTGAGGAAAGGAATCGTGGCTTTTCTTTGCATGGGACTGTCTCTGCTGAGAGGAGGTTCTATGTCCATCCTTTGCAGCCCTCGGGCCCGGTAAACGAACCCCCAGACTACCCACTGACCCCACCATTTAAATGAAGCCCAGTTCGTGGCTTTCGCTGTGATTTGGTGAAAACGGTGTCTCTTGTCATTCCATCCATAATAATCGTGTAATTTGCAAAACACAGGAGGCATGAAAGCATGGCTAATATCATCTTCCCATGCCAAAGATGGAAAAGAGAATTAACGAGATCAAGAAAGCTACTCTCGCAGGAAAAATAGAAACACAGATGGGAACTGGTACCAGGGATGGCAGGCCTGTGACGGCCCTGTCTTCAAGCCGGGACTGTCCCGTGGGACACGTGAGCCGACCTCACCACTACCCCTCCAGCAGGGCCCCACCGTGGCCATGCTCAGCGTTCTGGGCAGGATGAGAAATCAGGCGAGAGGTCGGTAGGTATTGGTGGAACACCACCATATGCTTGGCATCAGGCAAGCATCATGAGATACTGAGAATTATGAAATATTGCCCGTTTCTCAAGGAGTTTCTGTTCATTGAAAGAAAGTCAGATGCCCTCACCTTTTTTATACCACCACTTAATAAAACATATAGGGGGATGGAGATCTCATAAGTATTTACAAAAAAAAAAATGTGTTGAAATTTATCCAAGGCTCTCAGAGAATGGAACGCACAGGGTGGGGAGATGGAAGTCATACTCCTAGAAGAAAGAAATGATCATGTATCCTAATATACACATTAGGTCCTCAAAGCAACCCTTGGGAAGACAGATGTAAATCCAGCCAATGCACAGATGGAAAAACTGAGGCTTTGGGGGTAAGGCGTTTGCCCAAGTTCCCACAGCAAGTGACGGAGCCAAATCAGATTGTAATTAATCCAGAGCCCAAGCTTTCTCACGCCAGCAGTGTTTCCTGCGGCAGGGGCTGCTGTCGTGGAGAGAGGCACCCGGATGGACATTTTAATTTGTGTAGTTGTGCATTTATGTTAATATTTACAAGAAAGAATATACATAACTAGTATGGCAAAGCCCTGATTTGGGATATTATTGCTTCAGATGAGGCTAACATATTTAAATTAAAAATGAGGCAATTTTTTAAGAGCCGTATTAAGTAAATCATCATGCAGATGATGTGTTTGTAACAAAAAGCATGAATGATTGAAGTTGAGACAGTTTTCATTATAGAAAGCAACTGTCCTGATCACAGGGAGACTAGAGAACGTTTGATGGGGACCCGGATGGGGGCTGAGGAATTTGTAGGTTACTAGGACTCATAATTCCTGCCGAGGCAAAGGGGGATTCTGGAGGCTGGAGAGGTAAGTCACCGTGATGGGTGTGGTGTGGAGTCAGACTGGGGATACACAGAGTAGAGCGACACTGCGTCCAGAGGGTCTGGATCAATGACAAAAGCCTCAATATCAATTAGCATCAGTACCAAAAGCAGAAGCTCAAGCTTTTCATTACCAAGTTGAGGTGACAAGGAAATATAGTTTTTGAGAACTTTAAGCAAGAGAGATTAGAGTGTCATTAGGTCAGGAACATCCTCGCCTGGGACTGCCTGGGGACAGATTGCCTTGATGGGTCTGGCAGCTGATTGAAAGGGCAGAGGTGGGGGAGATGGGGCCAGACAGCAGCTGGCTTTTGAGGGCATCCTAAGGCAGATTCTAATTTTCTGTGGGAGGAATGATGATGGCTCCTCGTTTGTCACTGCCCCCTTAGGAATTAGCACATGGAAGACATTTGGGAAGGAGGGCAGGAAGGCAGGATGAAGAGAGCAAAGGGAGGAAGGAAGGAGATGAGAAAGAGAGAAGGATGGTGGGAAGGAAGAAAGGGAAGGAGGCCCTAGAGAAGGAAGGATCGGAGGAGGTGTGGAGGGGAGGAGAGAAGTAAGGAGGAAAGGAGGGATGGAAGAAAGGGGAGAGAGAGCAAGGAAGTAGGAAGGGAGGGAAGAAGGAAGGAGGAAAGGAGGGAGAAAAGAAAGGGGGAGGGAGGGAGGAAAGAAGGAAGGAGGGAGGAAAGAAAGAGGAAGGAAGGAAGAGCAGGAAGGAAGGAAAGAAAGAAGGAGGAAGGAAGAGAAGGAGGAAGGAAAGAAGAGAAGGAAGGAAGGAGGCAGGGGCGGGAGGGAGGGAAGAAAAATGAAGGAAAGAAGACAAGGAGATGGACGGGAGAGAAGGAGGAAGGAAGGAAGGAAGGAAGAAAGGGAAGGAAGGAAGGAGGACGGAGCCTGGGTGGACCTGCTGTTAGTTGTCAATATTCACTCTCTCAGTATTTTTTCTCCCCTCTCTTACCCCATCACCACCTCTGAGATTAGCTTCTTGTTGGCACTTCCGTCTTCTCTTCCCACTAATTTTCTTCTTGATATTTTCATTTATTGCATTTCATTGGGACCTCTTTCCCTTGAAGGCATTGTAATTAATGGAACAGTCTAATTTCCTTTGAGACGACGTGCTTAATTGCCGTAATTCTCACTGATGTCTCTCAGGCATCCCTGTTGGTGTTGATTCCTTCTCATTTGCATGCTCACACTCTTCAATTATAAATATGCCGTCGATGTGGGCAGACAGTTTTCCTCACATCCGCTGCGATGCTGCGTGGTGCACTCGAGCTTCAGGGGCTCTGTCTACCTTTTAACGTCTCATTTATAATTGAGGATCCGATCCGTCTTGACGTGCACTGGAATTTTTATGAACTTCTGCAAAGAGGTTGGGTTGCTTCTTTTTTTTAACTTGTTTTTGGAAAGTCGGTACTGTGTTTTAATAACATTTTTGTTGGTGGATTTAAAGTTACTTTTGTCTTCTGTTGTTTTTTCATTTTTAACCAGTATTTATAGAATATGGCCTGGGCACCCAACACAGTTTAGGTGTCCTAGAAGACAAAAAGATGGTGGGGACATTCCCTTCTTCACACAGGAAATGACATAGGTCCAATACTCTTAATTACCACACCCTCCCCCCAACACTCAGCCCTGGCAACCACTAACTTGTTCTCTCTCACTGTAATTTTGACATTTTGAGAATATCCTATAAATGGTGCCCTGTACTTTTTTTTTTTTGATGAGGAAGATTGGCCCTGAGCTAACATCTCTTGCCAATCTTCCTCTGTTTTAGGTGGGATGCCACCACAGTGTGGCTTGACAAGCAGTATGTGCGTCCATGCCTGGGATCCCAACCTGGGAACCCCAGGCCACCGAAGAAGAGGGCACAAACTTAACCATTATGCCACTGGGCCAGCCCCACACCCTGTACTTTTGATTCTGGTTTTTGGTTATGCCTGTTTTCCCGATTATGTCTGCTTATTTCCAAAGTATCCTTAAACCTACTTTTATGTTATATTATAGTATAGTAAAACATAATATGCTATAATATAATTAATTATAACTAATTATAACATATCAATTGTATTATAGTAATACAATATATGGTACATTATAATTATATTAATATTATATTTTCCTTTATTTTATTCCCCATCATATACCATGACATCCTCCTCCCTTTTAAGAAATGTGCAAAATAGTTGGGGGAAGCAAGACGAAAAAAGAAGACTGAAAACCAAAAGTTTCTAATCCTTGTGCTCCCCCTTCCCCTTAGCCATGAGGAAGACCCTCGTAATCAGGGAGGAAGGAAAGAAGTTTGATCGTAATGAGAGTAAACTCAGGTCTCAACTATAAATTGTGTGACCTTGGGCAATTTATTTGTCCACTCTGAGCCTCAGTTGCCTGACTCTTAAAATGGGGATAATAGTCCCCGCCTCATAGTTGGTTGTTAGGGTTAAATGAGTAAGAATGATGTAACGTGTTGAGAACAAGGCCAGGCACACAGCCACCGGTTCTGGCTCTGCTGCTGTCATCAGCCTCATCCTCCACATTCTTATCATCTCAGCAGTGAACACAGCAAAGAAAGGGTGAGAGGATTCCTCTTTGTGCCCCAGTCTCAAACCAGTCCTTCAGAGATACTGGAACCTAGAGTATGGAGTCAACAAGCCTGGGGTAGACACACAGCCCGGTGATGGGGTGAGTGGGAGAGAATCCTGTGGCACCCCAGGTGCTCTCCAACGCCCACACTCTGGCTTACACACTCAGGCAACATCTGAAACCTCTCCTCTCTGCTTCCTTTTCTGATTCTGCCGAGATCTGCCTCCCGCGCCTCCAGCAGGACCACGTGCTCCACCCCCAGAGCTGCTCACTCACCTCCCTCCCTGAACCGGTGCCCTAGCGTGGTAATACGGAGGCGACACTCGGTGTCTGTGGCCAAGTTGGTGCCAGCAAAGTCAGTCACTCTTTGGTGATAACCCAAGGTAATTAGTTTTCCTTCAAATATGGTCCAACCTATTCTGATTCTGTAATCAAATCTGCCGGAAAAATTAGGAATTGACTTTCTGTTATGTCTTGTACTCACCTGTTCCTGTGAAATGGATATTTTCTATTTCCCTCCTGCTGTTGTAATTTCTTTAAAGCTTTTTATTTTGAAATACTTTTTGACTCCCAAGAAGTTGGGAAAGTAGTAGAGAGTAGCTACTCCTCCCCCAGTTTCCCTCAACGGTAACATCCTACGTCACCACAGGACGCCATCGAAACCAGGAAAGTACCTCCCATTGGATACGATTAACTAACTACAAATGTTACTCAGATTTTGTCCATTTTTACATACAGCCGTGTGTGTGTGTGTGTGTGTGTGTGTGTGTGTAGATCTATGAAATTTCATCAAATGAATAAATTCATGTAACCACCACAGTCAGGGTACAGAACTGTTCCATCACCACAGAGAAATTCCCTCAGGCTACGCCTCTGCGTCAGACCCCCAACGTGCACTCCCCCACAACACTGACTCTTATCCATCACTATCATTTCGATATTTCTAGAAGCTTCCATGAATGGTGCCCTTGAATTTTTTATTCTAATTTTTAGTTATTCCTGCTTTTTCAGTCATGTCTATCGTTTCCATCTAGAAACTACTTTTATATTTTGCGTCATTGCCCGTCACCTACCATGCACGACACCCTTCCCCCATTTAGGGAATGGATAAAATTGTCAGGGGAAACAAGACACAAAAATAGACTAAAAGCAAAGGGTCAACCATTCAGGTTTCTAAACGAGGAAATAATAATGATAATAGGAATGACGACAATAACTATAGCTGACATCTGTGTGCCAGGCACTGTTGTAAGGGCTGAGTGAAAGCCATTCTCTTAATTCTCTCGGCGCACTCCATGAGGTCCGTGCTACCATTATCTCACCAGCGCTGACATTATTTGACAGGTGAGGGAACTGAGGCACGGGGAGATTATGTAAAGTGCCCACCGTTATTACGCAGTGGTGGAGCTGGGCTGGGAAACCAGGCAGAATCCACCTGGTCTCTGAAGTCCCACCGGGAAGACCTCTCTTGCCTTCCTTCTTCCTGTGGCTGGGACCACCCGCACGGCTTCAGGAAACTTGGTGAAAATTCACAAGCTCCGTAACAGCCGTGGATTCTCAGAGCTCTGGAGGCATTGCAGACCTTAGGATTCGAGTCCCTCCTGGTCCACTGGGGAACTGAGGTCTTGCAGCATTTGGGACTTGAGGAGCATCACTCAGTGGTTTAAAGGCACAGCCAGGATTAGAATCGCGGACTGCTGGTGCCTTTGTTGTTGTTGTTTTTAACAAATATTCCCTTTTTTTCAGCTTTATGGAGGTATAATTGACAAATAAAAATGGTGTATATTTAAGGTGTACAGTGTGATGATTTGCTATGTGTACACATTGTGAAATGGTTACTACAATGACGCTAATTAACAATGCATCACCACCTCGCATAGTTACCTTTTTTTTTTCTTTTTGAGGAAGATTAGCCCTGAGCTAACATCTGCTGCCAATCCTCCTCTTTTTTTGCGGAGGAAGATTGGCCCTGAGCTAACATCCATACCCATCCTCCTCTAGTTTATACGTGGGACGCCTGCCACAGCATTGCTTGCCAAGCACTGCCATGTCTGCACCCAGGATCCGAACCTTGGCGAGCCCTGGGCCGCTGAAGGGGAATGTGCGAACTTTACCTCTATGCCACCAGGCTGGCCCCTACCATTTTTTTTTTCTTTCGGTAAGAACCATTAAGATCTACTTTATTAGCAAATACCAAGTATTCAATGCAGTGTTATTAACTATAGTCACCATGCGGTTCTATGGACCTCCAGAACTTACTCACCCTGCATAACTCAAGCTCTGTAGATTTGAACATCTTCTCAGGGGTTTTCAGAGCTTGGACAAGAGTCAAGAGATGGGGCCGGTTACCTTCTTCTGTTTTAGTCTTCATGTGAAAGCTTCCGTTACTTGCTCTTTTCTTCCTCTCCCAGTCATAGCTTTTTGTGTGTGTGTGTGATCTTTATAACCTTGCCGTTTTATGAGTAGTCACTAACCAAAGTGAGTTCACTTGTTCGGTTCATCTGGGTTGCTTGTTGTATAAGTCAGGGCTTTCCAGAGAAACAGAACCAGCAGGATGTTGATATAGAGAGAGAAAGAAATTTATTATAGGGAATTCGCTCATGCCCTTATGGAGGCTGGGAAGTCCCGGGATCTGCAGTTGGCAAGCTGGAGACAGCATGCACGCGCACACACACACACTCTCTCTCTCTCTCTTCTACTGTGTTACAGCCATTGAGATTTACGGGTTTATTTGTCATAGCAGCTAATATCACCTTAATTAACACACGCCCCCAGGCCTGATTCGTTTTAATCCCGTTCATCTCAACAACTAATGTCAAGCATCTCTATGCCAGGCACTGGCTGGGCAGTGGAGACACAGCACACAGAGCATAAATGTGTTTCCTGCCCTCATAGTGCATTCACTGTAGGGGTTTGTGGCCCTGCTTCTGGCCTCTGCAGGGTTCTGTGCTTTTCTCCATCCTAATACTTACCACACTTCATCGCCACTGTGTGTTTACCTGTCCATCCTGTGAAAATGTGCATTGCTTGAGAGTCGGTACCATGTCTTAATTGTATTGCTAGCACCATGGTGCCTGAGCCACAGTAAAGGTTGGTAAATGTTTAATGAGTAAATGCAGCACCTGCTGCTCTCATCTTTTGCCCCCCTTTGCCCCGGGCAGTGGAGACACCCCTGCTCCATATCCTTTCTGTACTTTGTGGCTAACTGACTCTTTTCAGCCCAACACAGAGTTCCCTCCATAAGCAAGGCAGATTCATTGAATCCAAAGGGAAATTTTATGCCTCGCTCAATGGCTTTCCCCCCCTAATGAGAAAATAAAATATTTGACAATTTTCTTCATTGTCCTCCTACTTTGTTTTGAATTGGGCTGCATTTTGCGGTGTTTCTCCTGCTCAGAAATGATGAATACCCTTTAAACCAACACAGTGTTATTTGCAAATGAACTTAAAGAGGAACAAAATTGCACCGGGCTGAAGTGGGTTCCAGCGGCAGCTTGGAAAAACACATTTTTCAAGGGACCAAGCAAAAGAAATTTATCCAATTTAATTTTCAGGTAGGTCTATAAAATTAATAAGCATTCTGACTGAAAAGCATAATTAAACCAATGGCAAATGTAAATGAGGAAGGGAAGTATCGTGCTATGACTGGAATATCGTTTTGCAACCGAATGGCCCATACCGAGAAAACAAATTATGAATGCAGTCTTATTTCGGGAGAATGTTAGGGGAAAGAAGAAAGGTCTTGCTGTTCTGCATAATCATCTTCTTGGGAATGTCTGAGGGAAGAACAGGAGGCTGAGCTAGGACAAGCAGTAGCTTCCACGGCACTGAAGCCAAGAGGTGGCTGCCATTTTGTCACTTCCAGACAATAAAACCGAAGCCTGCCTCCCACCCAATGGCAAATGCTCTTTGCAGCTAATAGAATCTCAGTTTTGTTTAAGAGAGGGCAATATGCAAGCTCTAGGGCATGAATTACGGCTGCTCTAAGCCATTCAGCCACCTCTCTTTGCCTTTGCTGGATATCTGATTTCCCAGCTCACCTTGCAGCCAGGCACGACCATATGGCGCTGTCCTGGCCAATCAGACATCAGCAGCTACCTGCTGGGAAACTCTGGAAAATACTGCCTCCTTTATCAAAGGAGAAAGAAGCAAAAGGATCCTCGCTCAGGGCCCTGGGTCCCCCATCTTTACCTTCTCCTTCTTGTCTTTGTATGGATCCATAATGCCTGGAGCTGTGGCAGCCATGTTACAACCATGAGACAACAACCATGAGTACAAAAAGCCAATATGCTTTTTATGGACGTGTTAAACAAATTTAGTCCCATCATCCCAATCCCAGAAAACACTAATTGTGAATTTATCAAGTCCATAATACCTTGCCGGCATTTATTAATAATGTACGTGCTGGAATAAATTAGTAAGTGCCTATTTCCCAGATGAACCGAGGCATACAAGATTTTGGTCCTTCATTAAATTTCGACTTTAAAATGATGATTAGTGGGAAGACTTTTTAAAAAAACTTAAATTGTGGTCAGAACACTTCACATGAGATCTACCCTCCTTCCACACTTTTAGGCATACACGGTATTGTTGACTGTAGGTACAATGTCGTACAGCAGATCTGGGGAGCTTATTCTTCTTGCTAATTGAAACTTTATGCTCATTGATTAGCAGCTCTCCATTTCTCCTTCCCCCCAGTCTCTGGAAACCACCATTCTATTCTTAGCTTCTATGAATTTGCCGATTTTAGATACGTCGTATAAGTGGAACCAGGCAGTGTTTGTCTTGCTGTGACTGGCTTATGTCACTTAGCACGATGTCCTCAAGGTCCATGCATATTGCAGAATTTGCTTCTTTTTTTTAAGGTTGAATAGTATTCCTTTGTGTGTTTATACCACATTTTCTTTATTCCTTCACCTATCGATGGACATTTAGGTCGTTTCCCCAGGTGAAGATTTTTGGTGTTTATTTCAAGTGCAATGGGGAGGGACTGAAGGGTTTTAAGAAGATGGAGGTGACAATGACTGACAGTACATTTTACGAGGGTCACTCTGCTGACCCAAATGAGAAGATACTGGAAGGAAACCAGAGGGGAGGTTGAGGGCCGAGTTAGGAGTCTATTTCAGGAAGAGATGGCAGTTTGGGTTGAGGAGATGTCAATGGGGCTGAAAGAAATGGGCCGACTGGGGAGAGATTTGGGACTTAAGTTGACAGGACTTGGTGATGAGTAGGATGTGGGCCTTGGGGAGCGGGCGAGTCATAATTTCAGGCACACGGGCTTGTCCCCACCATCGTCCTCCTGCCTGGCTGCCTCCCGACTTGCCTTGGTGCACAGGGCCAGGTCATCTGTCTCTGAGTGGCTGCCAGACTCCTCATCCCAAACAAACCCACTTAGTGGGAACAAGGTCAAAGAGAAGGCTTTTCCTTCTAGAAAAATCAATGAAACTCATAAACCAGAAGAAAAAATATTAACCCTGCCTCCCTTTCTTTCCACACATCTGTCCCCGTAGAAAGGTGTGTGTGGCATTTCCCAATAATCAAATCATATGGATGAAAGGAAATGCAAGAGGTCACTGAATTCTGCAAAGTCTGACTCCTGTGGGAGATGCTCCTCACTTCTTCTCGGCCCCCAAGGGAGTGAGGTTTGCGCCCACTGCCGTAAGCCCCCCTGCTGCAAGCCATGCGTCTCTGTTGTTGTGGTTTCCTCTGACCCAGACTCAGTCAGGACTTCCTGTTATGAACCCTTGGAGCCCCCTGCGCCTTAAAGCACCTGTCAGTCCGCCCTCACATAATTAATTGTTTAATTAGCTGTGTCACGTCCCATTAGGATGGAGGACGTGCCTGGTTGTGTTCAGCCTGCTCTCAGATTTCAGACTTGTTTTACAGCACTACCTTAACTTACCTCCACGGGCTCACTCGGACATCTGGCCATCCCCTGGATCACCCCGTCTGCTTGTGAAGGGCATCCTAAACCCCAGCCAGCACCCCTGGCCCCCAAACTCAGAGGAACTGATGTCATCTCAAATCTCAGCTCTGACGCTTACAGGCTACGTGATTTTGGTCCTCTTAACTGACCTCTCCACTTCTCTGTTTCTACTTTCCTAGAATGAGGACGATGCGACCCACCACAACATAGTGGTTAAGACCCGGGAGTCAGAGAGGCTCACATTCAAATCCAAGCTCTGCTGCTGCTTTGCTGTGTGACATTGGGCAGGTCACTTAATCTCTCTGAGTCTGTTCCCACTTCTCTATATTGAGAATTGTAAGAGTATCTCTCATAGGGTTGCTGTGAAAATTAGATAAAATAACACATTTTTAAAATATCCCCCAAATTGACATTTATTAGCTGCTCAATAACTGTTAACTGTTATCTTGAATACGGCTGGTTTATCATCTCACATAATTGTTGCAAGGAAAGCACTTTAGTACCATAAATAGATGCTCGAGTGACAACATCGCCAACAACAGGGACAACAATGGCTAACACTTGTTGAGTGCTTACTGTATGCCAGACATGTGCTCAGGGGCTGACTTACGTTAACACAGCAACCTTAAGAGCTGCTGTTGCTAACATCCCCATTTTAATATAAGGAAATTGGGATAACTCAATAAATATTAGATAATAATACCATCAACAAATGCTGAATCAGAATCTACCGTCTGCCAGGTGCTACGCTAGTCCCTGAGAATACAAACATTCTTTCCTTCTAGCAATTCACACCCCCGCAGCAGAGATAGATAAACACATAACTACCTCAAAGTGCTCTGCTCACAGTAGGAATAAAATCGTATGCAAATATTGAGTTAATAATTAGTTTTTTCTGAGGCGGTAGGAGAGAAGATGAAATCTAACGTATGGGAAAGAACTGCGTAAACTTAAAACCCAAAAAATGGGAAATAGTATCATTAGCAATTAGAACAACTCCTTGCCTACCTGCCCAGGTGAGAAAGAACATGCCTCAGGTCTGAGGGAAGCGGGCCAGCTTAGGTCCCCTTTATGGCCACTGCGCCCTACTTGGCTGGCTCAGTGGAGGATCTTGAGATGGCCCATTCTGGTTCATGCTGGAATGTGGAATGATCCCTCTATTTCCAAATGTTAATAATAACAGCGGCTTCTGTGACCTTTATGAAGTAGAAAAGGAATTTCATTGGAAGTGAACCATTTCATTCATTCATTCATTCATTCATTCAGCAAATACTTATTGAGTGCAGGACCCTGGGTGCTGAGACATCCGTCTACAATCTAAGCCAAGTCTGTGCCATCGTAACAGGCATATTCCAGTAAGGAAGGTGGACCATAAGCAAACAAAACAAATAAATATTTAGTGCATTTGATGGTGATGAGCGCTGATGGAGAAAAATAAAGCAGGATAAGGAGGGAAACATGAGTCTTGGGAGGGAGAGTGGAATTATTGTTTTATATAGGGTGGTATAATCATTCGCCAGGGCTGCCAGAGCAAAATACCACAGGCTGGGGGCCTTGGACAACAGAGGTTGATTTCCTCACAGTTCCAGAGGCTGGAAGTCCGAGATCGGGGTGTCGGCAGGGTTGGTTTCTTCTGAGGCCTCTCTCCTTGGTCTTTAGATGGTCATCTTCTTCCTGTGTCTTCACGCGGCCGTCCCTTTGTGCGTGCATTGCCCTGCTGTCCCTTTAGCCTGTCCTAATCGCCTCTTCTTAAAGGGACCCCAGTCAGATTGGATCAGGGCCCACCCTAACAGCCTCATTTTAACTTCATTACCTCTTTAAAGGCCATATCTCCAAATACAGCCACATTCTGACACACTGGGGTTTCAACATATGAATTTTTAGGGAGGACACAACTCAGCCCATAACAGGTGGCTAGGGGAGGCTCCACCCAGACGATTATATTTGACTAGAACTTGAAGGGAGTGAGGAGGCACGTGGACATTTGGAAGAGCATTACTGCACAATTGCAGCAAGAGCAAAGGCCCTGGGGTGGCAATTGGCTCGGTGAATTTGAAGAACAACGGGAGACAAAAAAGTGACTGGAGCTGACTGAGTGATGCTGTCAGGGTTAATGGGGGTGTCCGAGTCTTGTCATCCATGGTCAAAACTGTGCATTTGACTCTTGGTGAAATGGAAAGTTTTTTGGACAGTTTTGAACAGAGGAGGGATACAGATGGCATCACTTCTGCTTTTCAAAGATTGTTCTGGCTGCCATGCAGAGAGCAGACTTTAGGGAGGTGAAGGAGGAGAAGAAGCATTGGTTAAGAAGCTATTGCAATAATCTAAGCGAGGGATGAGGGTGGCCCGAGCCCAGGTGGCAGCCTTGGAGGTGGCAGGAAGCAAGGACGAGTTTTGAAAGTACAATGGGTAGGACTTGGTGATAAGTTGGGCGTGGGTGATGGAGAGAAAGAGAGGACTCAGGGAGACCCTAAGTTCTTCAGCCAGGACCCCGGGCAGGATGGAGCCCCATTTCCCGAGATGGGCACGACTGCAGGTGGACAGGTGTGAAGGGGGAAGATGGGGAGCCCGCTTGGCCACATTTGGTATGAGATGCCAACAAGACAGCCATGTGGAGCTGCTGAAGAAGGAGATTCTGCAGAGAGACCCAGGTTCGGAGGTAGACGTTTGAGAATCATCGGCACATGAACAAATACATTTCAACCCACGAGACAAGAAGATAGGGTGGAGGGAATGAATGTGGACCAAAGGAGCACAGGTCTGAGGACTTGCTCCCTGCATCCCTGCAGGGTTGGAAGCAGAGATTTCCAGCCTGACCTGCCAGTAGAATTCATGAACTCGGAGAGGAAAAATAAAATGCATCTTCATTTTCACCAACTCCTGATTGAAATTGCATATGTCCCTTCGCTGAATGAGGGAGTAAACCACAGCAGAACTGGTGTAGCCGTGACCATGTCACCAATGGCAATCACAGCTATCATGATACAAGTGTTGCAGATATTTCTAAATATCATTTACACTTATCACTATTTCAAAATTATGAAGTCTTTAGACTCACCACTGGATCTGTTCTTTTTTTTAGCATGTTAATGAAGAAGCCCACCTGTTGCCATTTCACACATGCATTTTCTTAAATATTTTCATAGCTGATTTTCAGTGTAATTAGTTTCTTTGAAATGTAATGTATTTTATGGATTTTTTTTTTTCAAATCCTTATTCTGAGAAGGTCTCTATAAGCTTCATCTGCCCACCAAAGGGGTCCACCAAAAAAAAAAAAATTCAGGCTCCTGGTTTAAAGGAAGTGGAGATGAGCCAGGCTCCCAGGCTGATGCTACAGACCTGGTCTCTCTCCCTGCCTCTGCCCTCTCTCCCTGATGACCCCGTCCTATTCGCCTGGCCCTCTGCTCAGTGCAACTTGGATTCTAAAATGGGACAGTCAGAGCATCTTCCTCCCAGGACTCTGTTTTCCAGGAGGGGAACAAGTACTCAAACAGACACGATACTCCTCAGCCATTCTTGCAACCTACAAGAGCTCAGTCACTCCACGCAGGTCCCCAAGACTATCCCAGCATAGCATTCAAGTGCAGGTTTTTACTGCCAGAGACCAGAGAATTGACACAGTCATTGTATTCTTTGTGGCTTTCTTTCTTCGAGAAGTATTCAGCTCAGAGACAAGATCTCTTTAGAGGGTGTGTCTGTCTGCGCCGACTCCATCAGGGGAGGAATACGACCCTCAGAGAATGTATGACACCTCGCAAGGCCACTCATGCACGATAAGCTCCTTCTTCCCGATGGCACCTCTGTTTTCTCCTCCGTCACTTCAGTCCCTCCCTGGCCCAGGCTGGAGTCAGGGGGACTAAGGAGGAGGGAATCAACAGTGGGAGCTATTTTGATTGTTCTTTTGCAGATTTTCTATCCAAAACCTCGTGTATGCCATTTATCCCACCGCACCTCTGAAAATAGAAGCACCAGAACGTTCAGATCTGCATTTCGGGCCCTGTGGCTTGAGGCTCTCTATCTCACTGATGCAGTTTTTGGATGTAACAAATGGCTGAATAGATTTTCTTGGCTCACACCTACTGTCTCGAGGCAGCAGCCAGTGGGGTAGAGCATTTCCGGGCATCGGCTGTAACCCAAAAGGAAAGCAAGAGACTCAGAAGACATCATCCTGCCTGCTTTCTTAGGGGAAGTCTTCATCGCTCATTTTCGTAGTTTGCAAAAGAAGTACAGAAAAGCGTTTACTGCAAAACATGTATCTATTAATGAGCTTTAAGAGACATTCTGAACCAGCTCTATTTTTTTCCCATTGGTGAAATGGGGGAAATGATCTCTACTGAAAAAAAAAAAAAACAGAAAGAAAAGTATACACATACACAAGGAGTGGGAATTTTACTATGAGTTCACCTTAGTAGAGAGAGGACTTTCTCATCTTAGGAAAAATATCTTAATTAGTGGTTTCAATTGGAAGGGCAAGTGTGGAAGGCACGGGATCTGGCAGAAGCTCAGATGACTGAAGGCTTCCTGAAACTGCTTGGTGTAGAAATGGACAAGAATCCGAGAGCAATAGACACACCCTTAATAAGTAACAGGAACTTTATTTGAATAACCATGGAGAGGGAAAGGCATTTCTCACCATCCATCCATTCAACAAATATTTTTGAAGCACCAGGCACTGTTCTAGGCACAGAGACATGTGTGTTTGTCTTCCAGATGACTTCCCGTGAATGGAGTTGGAGCATTTGTAGAAATGTTTGCAAAAATAAGCCATCAAGAACACTAAAGGCCTCTTATAACTTGGTGACTGACAGCAAAGGCTTTCCCATCTGCTAGACCGGCCAGGGTTCAAACCCCAGGTCTTCCACTTACGGGTCAAGTTGCTAAGTTCTCTGGGCCTGTCACCCATGCAGTTGTGATAAGAACCAGATGAGATAATGGAGTAAAACACTTAGCACACCACCTGCTTATGTATGTACCTCTCCATGAGCGGTGCTTTTATTGAATAAAACCCCCCTTGCTGTATTTGTTCCCAAAGATCTTAATCTGCAGAAGGTCACTTTCATAATAAGCCGGTGTTATTAGCAGGGGTCAACTGTTGGAAAATGCTCTTTTCTCTGTTTCCCTAGAATAAGAGATAGCGTTCTGATCATCCATGTACCCTCTTGCTCAGTCGGTCATGCATGTCTGGGGACAGTTTGGGTTGTTACAACTGGAGATGGTAGCGCTACTGCATCTAGTGGGTAGAGGCCAGGGATGCTGCTAAACACCCTACTATGTGTACAACAGCACCCCTCCCAACCAAGAATTATCTGGCCAGAAATGTCAACTATGTTGAATTTGAGAAACCCTGTTCTAGAAGGAGTTGGCATGGTGCTCATCTATGACCCCTCTCATCCATTCATGCATGCTCTAAGCAAATATTTGTTGAAGCCACACTATGTGTCAAATACTCTGTAGGTATTGGAAATCCAATGGTGACCAAGAGGAACATGATCCACCTTCTTACGGAGATTGCATTTTAGCTGAGGAGATACAGTAATGGCACAAATAATTACCTACAGTTATGGTACAGGTCACCAAACAGTACACACGAAGTGAGAATGTGATAGCAGAAACTATCCTGGTATGAGAGCTGGAGAAGACTGCTGTGCGGAATGGCATTAGGCTGACACTTGAAGGATCTGGCAGGGTTTAACCCCTGACCTTGATGTTCCAATCATTGTGTGCTGGGTCACTGGACTCAGCAGTCCTCTGGCACCGGTATTTGTGAAATCAGAGGGAGATTGGATGGCATGGCAGTTAAGAACGTGGATTCTGGAGCCAAATTGCCCTGGTTTGCAAACCACCTTGGGTGACTTCTCTGCCTCAGTTTTCTCATCTGTAAAATGGGGATGAAAATAGTGCCTGCCCCATTGGTTCATGGTGAAGATTAAAGGAGTTAAATAATGTAATGCACTCATACAGTAAGCAGTATGTAAGTGTTAGTGATTATTAGAATTAAAATTATTATTTGGAATGAAGGAACAATTCTTCTCCACTAGAATTTGGCCCATATATCTGGAAAATGGTGAGAAAAGACATGGCAAAAATGGGCCAATCAATGCAATTCCATCTTTTCACGTTTTCTATGCAATCCATCGTTTTGAAGTGAATTTCACCATCTTTCCTTGAAAGTGACAGCCTTTGAGACTGGGAACTGGACCCACATTCTTCCTAGAAAAGAGAACAGTCAGTTGAGAACTGCAGTAGGCATAATGTCAAGCAGACAAAGATGCAAAATTCAATTGTCCTCGTGGGGTGGCTTTTTCAGACTCACCTTCATAGTCCTGATTCTTTAAATCCCTGATAAATTCATCCAAATTGTCCCTTCTCTGGAGCTTCCAATCCATAAAAAGGAGTGAAAATGTTATTTTTATAGCTGGCATGAGAATACTATTTATGGGATTCTGTCTTTTCTAGAAAAATATCTTGATAATAAGCTTTAAGAGTGGAAGGACAGTAAAACAAAGAGATCGATGACCAGGCCTGTGATCCAGAAATTTTAGGTTGGGAGAAGTAAGAGAGAGAAGAAAAGGGAAAAGTCACAGAAGCAAAAAAAAAAAAAGCCACAAAAAAGTCACATCCAGCAAAAGGGCCAGGAATGGCTTTTTTTTTTTCCAAAAAAATCAGAAATAGGAATAGCTGAAGCATTATTTTAGGTCACATGTGCCTAAAAATCAATTTTCAAGTTGCGTGCTGGGTGGAAGTCATCCATCACCTCCAACTTTCCTTTAAGACTGTTACTCACCCAAGTAAATGTCTTCTGTGAATTTGGGGCTCAGAATATTGAGGAAGAGTTCCTCGCATCCACCTCTGCATTGGTTTCCCCAGAGTGAGGTTGTGATGAGATTAACAGGAAATTAGAACCAGAGGAAACCGTAAGCATGTAGAACCTGGAACCTGCAGAAATTTTGGAGCAGATATTAAATTTTCCAGCTACGTGTGGAATGGGAGGCCAGAGTCAATTGTAAGGAAATAGGGCGGTGTGTGCGCAGCCGTCTTGTGGTCACGTGACCATCTCCTTTCTAACGTTTCACATGGCCAACACATGGATCAATGGAAGAGCTAGGTTTATAGACCATGCTTACGATTGTTTGGGACAATTAGACGTAAAAGGCAGTGAAAGAAGTCATTAGGTTCTCAAACAAAACAAACAAAAGCATAGAAATCTCACCCTAGAAAATTATGAAAAAGCCTAGCTAAACCTAAAAAAATAGTGTTTTGCTGAAATGAAGAAATCAACAGAAAGGCAAAAATGGAATGGCTGTACTGATTTAAGATTCACTCTCTCCTCTAGGTTAAAAAGATGTGTTTCAACTTTTACTTGCTTCCCCCGATGCGCTGGATTGGATTTTGTCTTGTTTTGGGTGCACTAAAGTGAATTTTAAAGAATAATCCTTGGCGATGTCTTTTGCTTAAGCTGATCACCCTATAATCTACCTCTTTCTGAGGCAGGCAAGGATGAAAACAAGAAAAAGCCACTTTCGTTAAAAATGCGATGCTTTTGAGTGTTCAACATGATTCAATTCCATCAGCAAATTCTAGAATCAGCAAAATTCTGTAGCAAGAGCGTGCATGGCTAATTCTGGCAGAACTGGGTTTGATCGCTCCTTGTCCGCCATCGTGGGCAAGCTGCTCAGCCTCTCGGGACCTCAGTGTTTTCATCTGTCACATGGGCATAACACAACTTACCTTACAGGTTGCTGGGAACATAAAGGAGACCCGAAAAAGGGTGTGTGTGTGTCTATAGTCAATTCTTGTTATTTGTGAGAGTTAGGTACCATAAAGTTGCAAGAACGCTAATTTCGTGACTGCTGAACCACTGCTCCTAAGGAAAATACAGGTTAGGTTCCTGTGGGCCCTGGTCACATTTTCATCAATCAGTGCATAACTTTGTTTTATGCGTGTTTCTGTTTAAAGACGCCTTATTTAATAGGACTGTTGATTCATTAACGTTGAACTCACGGCCAGTGGCAGTGTAACTCCTGCTTGACATCTAGCTTATCTGACACAGCTGCTTTCTCCATGAGGCGTATCACAGCCTTCTTGCATGAGAAATGCTAACCAGCACTTCAGCACTGCGTTTGGGGGCCATTTTGAACAGTGAAATCACCAATAAAAAGAAGAACAATGCACAAAACCGTAGCACTAAACAGAACGCAAAAAGGACACGTTTACAATATAAGAACAGAAACAATAAGACTGTGTTTGACCTCAACTGGGAATGTACACGTTGAGCGACTCAAAGTTTTGCAACTATGTACGTGGCTGCGAACGACATCCAAAGTACCACATGTATTGAATTGAGGATTACAAATAAATTTTAGGGGGTAAGCGAATTCACAAATACAGAATCCCCAAATAATGAGGGTCGATTGAACATGTGTAGTATATCTATATCCCAAACTCCAGTCCTTATAGCCCATAAGCAGATCTCAAACCCCCATGCACCACCCTTACAGCCCTGATTTTCATCTCTACCTTCATTTCTGACCCCTGGTGAGTTTCCTCTCTGACTTTTAAGTTTGGGTAGGTACTTTTACATTTTTATGATGTGTTATCCAGCCTGACCATTTGTTTGTAGCAAGAGAAGATGCCGTCTGCCTAAGCTTAGCCTGATAACTTGTTGGAAATCATGTGTGGTTCCATTGTCTCTCTCTCTCTTACTGTAACTCCTACCCTCATGGTGATGCCTTCAAACCTGGCCATCACAGCCCCAGCCCACACTTCCACTGTGCGTTGACCACCACATTCCAAGCGGTGGTTTCTCAGGTCTGCCATTTATGGTCATCGCAACCATGTTAGGACAACATGCGTTCCAGGATTTGCATGACAGAGGCCACGGTTCCTAACTCATATCTGCAGTGTCAGAGCATCAGTTCCAGAAAGGTCTCAGCCATGGCCCCACACTCTCCCCTCTATGATGAACTCAGCCTGCTCTCAACTCTCACCCCCAGTTCAGCTTCTCCTTCCCACCATGGTGAGTCCACGCACTCATGTCCCTCATGGTTTGTGCCATCAACTGACCCCAGTCATGGCCACATGGGTCAGAAGAGATATCCTATAACCTTGAGCCTCAGAGTTGAAGGTCAACATCTCCATCCCTTTCTCCCCAGAAGGAGTCTCAGACCCCTAGGCAACCATGCCCTCCTCGCCCATCGGTAACCCTCTGTGTTGGTTTCCTAAAGCTGCTGCTACACATGTAGCGGCTTAAATAATTTATTCTCTTGCCATTCTGGAAGCCAGACATCCAAAATGAGTCTTACACAGCAGAAGTAAAGGTGTTAGCATAGTTAGTTCCTCCTATAGGCTCTAAGGGAGAATCTGTTTCCTAGCTTTCTTCAAATTCTAGAAGTTGTCTTCATTCCTTGGCTTATGGCCATGCCTCATGTGGCCTTTTCTCCATCTGCTTCCATCATCTTCTCATCTTGCTCCTCCTTTGACCTTCTTGCCTCCCTTTTATAAGGACCCTTGTGATTACATTTAGGGTCCGTCCGGATAATCCAGGCTAATCTCCCCATCCCAAGATCCTTAACTTAGTCACAGCTGCAAAGTCCCTTTTTCCACATTAGAGAACATTCACTGGGTCCAGGAATCAAGGCTTGGGTATCTTTGGGGGATGGAGGAGCATTAATCAGCATACCACACCCTCTCTCGCTTTATAAAATGATAAGAATCGGAGCATTGAGGTTATCCATCTAAAGAAGAAAAGTGTTTACCCACTGTTGCACACGCCCTTTCCTCAGGGCCAGTACTCTCTCTCCTTGGATCCTGAGATCAGAGACACCACTGAAGTGGTCCTCGGTGTTTCAGAGACCTCTCCACAACTGCACACAGGAGGGCTAACAAGGTTGGAATAGAAGTTGCTTGTCCTGTGTTAGGAATCATTATAGTGACGTGTCTTAGCTTACCCTGAATCCTGCTGCTAAGAAGGTACAGAATTCTAACAATAAATACAGTCATGCACCACATGACAATGTTTTGGTCAACAGCAAACCGCTTATGCAATGTTGATCCCGTAAGATTAGTACCATAGAGCCTAGGTGTGTAGTAGGCTACCCCATCTAGGTTTGTGTCAATATACTCTATGATGTTCACACAATGATGAAATCACCTAATGACGCATATCTTAGATGTATCCCCCTCGTTAAGCAACGCATGACTGTAGAACACACACCCTGTGCCAAGTCTACACCATACATGATTTATCTCACTACGTTATCCTCAAAAGCTTATTAGTGGACACCATTATTATGCCTATTTTATGGACAAGGTAACTGAGCCACGGAGAACCTAAGTAACTTGCTCTGATTTCCCTAGTTAGTAAGACTCAAATCCAAGATTTGAAGCCAAACATTCAGACTCCAGAGCCTGTGCTTCCAATGGCTTCAGATCATCCTGCTGCCCAGTTCTGCCATGGACTTTCTGTGTGACCTTGAGTGAGCCACTTTCCCTCTCTGAACCTTGGTTAGAACTGGAGCATTGAGTTAGCTCAGGATTTCTCAAAGTTAATACTACTGATATTGGGACTGGATCATTCTTTGTGGTGGGGCCTGTCCTGTGCATTGTAAGATGTTTAGCAGCATCCCTGGCCTCTACCTACTAGATTCCCACGGTAACCCTCCCTGCCCCTCTTCTCCATTGTAATAACCATAGATGTCTCTAAACATTGCCGAATGTCTCTTGTGGGAGGCAAAGTCTCCCTTGGTTGAGAACCACTGGGAAGGAACCCATCAGGACTCACCAAACTTAAGATATTCTGAGATTTCTTTCATTCTTTCTTTTGCTTCAAGGTAGACGATTGCCTTACATCGAGGAAGCCCTCTAGACGGACAAGAGTTCAGATGCGATGTGCAAGCTAACCAGTCTTATAAATTAGCACAAACATATGTCAGTGGTAATTAATTAAATTCCTCCATCGCATTACAAATAGCAGCGGCTGAGGACAAAATTACCATCCAACGTGTACCACCACCCCTTTCTCAGTTTCACACCGTATGAGGTAGAAGAGTAAACAGTTTGTTTAGGAGTTTAAACAAAAGCTGTTGTTTTTTCCCTTTGAAGGAAAGGACAAAACTCTCAAAATAGAAGTGGAGTCTTCTCACTCTCCGTTCCTGCCACTTTCCGCAAGATCTTCCCAAGAAGCCAGTTTACACACGGTGGATGAAAGGGCTGGTCCTCGGTGTTGGCTTGTCTTGTTCACTCTCCGTGTGGTCAGGATTGTGAGCTGGCCTCTTAGCTTCAGGTTTTTCCATCACATTATTATATAGGAGGTCCCCAGCCCAATATTTCTACGTGGTCCGTAAAAGCTGTTTTCATATTATTTGACATCCTCCTCCACTTAAATCAGTTTTTTTTGGTACTAACTAAAGTCATGAAAGACATAGACAAATATCTGATTCTGTTTTCCAGTGCTGCCTACCAGTTGTGTGATTCTGGGCAAGTGGTTTAATGCCTCAGCCTCAGTTTCATCATCTGTGAAATGGGGATAGTAACACTTATGGACGGCCGTAGAGATTAAATTAGATAATATATATCAGCACCTAGACAATGCCTGGCAGGTACTTCAGCCAAAATGATTAGTCAACAGGCAAATAAGGGGCTTTGGGCTTCTTCCTTAGCTTCTTGTGTCGCTCTTGAAGATCAGTGCTGACGTACATGAGAGAGTCTAGAGCAGAAGCAGTATTCCATAGGATTAAGTTTGAGGCATTTAGCATTAGAAACAAATCCCTGGCCTCTGTTAGAATGTTTAATGATCAGCTTTTTGCCTAATGACGCCTCTGCTGTTGGGTCAGTTAGCTTTCACTCGGTAATGCTGTGTAACAAGTGAACCCAATCTCAGTGGCTTACAATAACTTAGGTTTATTTCTCCATCTCCTCATACCTTCTCATTCCAGGATCCAGGTTGAAGGAACAGCTCCTTTTAAAGCCCCATGACATTCACAGGAAGAAGGGAAAGAGACAGAGAGCTGATAGGAACTCATAATCTTAAAATTTCTGCTAAAACATGGTTTACATTACACCTACTCATAGGCCACTGGCCAAAGCAAGTCATATGGATAACCCTAACATCAGTGGGTCAGAAGAGTATAGTCCTCTGGAGGGAAAAACTGGTGAATATTTGTGTACACACTTCCAATGGGGGTGGATTATGTTCTAAGCATTCCCAGGCCTTCTCTGACTTAAAACTAATTTTCAATTTTTTGAAGACAGACCAAGTCAAAGGCTTCTTGTGCCCGCTATGGTAGTGCCAAAGCTTAAAGTTCCTCTTGAAGACTCTTAGGGTCTGTGGACTCCAACTAAGGTTTGTCTAACAGATTTCCAACAGATCCTCATAAATCCCTAAATACATTTAGTTAGAGGACGGATCCATTTATGAGAACAGAAATCCATGGTGAAACATCCCTTTCAGGCATCTTTGTGGCTTTCGGGTATTTTTGGTGGAGGAATGTCACAGTTCCTTTCTAGAGTTGCTGTGGCTACGATAGACCTCTCATTGATAAAAGCTCAAAGGACATATACAGAAAATGGGATATGTATGCACCTTGGGAGGGGTGGGACCCTAAGGAATATAGAAATGCTGTCACCAGGTGATGGAAAAAATGATGGACAGCCAGAATTACAGGCATGTAAGGAACATCAGTTCTTCCACTGGTTTCTGAGGTTTATTCCACATCTAAGAGGTTACAGGTCTAAGTATAGAAATCATCTTCTTCATCCAGCTTTCAAACCAATTGCAACATTATTTTCTAAGTATTTCCTTCATGCCACTCACCCTCTCCACTGCCACGTGGAAGAAAACTCTCAATTTTTCCTTCATTTACTTTTTTATTTAAACCTAAAGACCCTTTTCTTCCTATTTGCCAGCAACTCCCAAATCCCATCACCCATCTTCCTAGTTTTCTGATTTCCCACTTTTTCCCAATAAATTTACCTTGGGAAACTTTGCTGTCCTTGGATGTCTAAGTAAAGATTCCACAGCATTCTTGCAGCCACAGTGAGAATGCTCATGTTGAGCATGCATGTCCATTAAAGGAAGAAAAAGTTCACTCCTCTTCTCTGTTATCACCAATAACTATCATGTTGGCTATTTATTGAGTCCCCTATAATGTTCTAGACCCTGTGCTCCATAAATTTCATTTATTATATCCTCTTCTGAGTATAGGAGAAAATATATGATTACCGCAGTTGAAGAGGTGAACCAATGGAAGCCCAGAATGTGAAGTCACTTGCCCAAGGTCAAAGAAACTAATAACTGGCAGAGTAGGAATCTCACTCAGTTTTGCCTGACTTCAATATCCACGTCTTCCTGCTGCATCATGCTTCCTTCCACCTTAATGCTTTATGAAACAAGCAGGGTGAAGGGCATGCTATGCTGGGCCCAAACAATGCTCATTAAGTAGAACTCACACCTACCGTGTTCTTCCTGCACACTTCGATTCCCTCAACAGACTGAAGAATGGAACAGGAGACACTTATTTTTCTCCACACAATAAATCATTGGCTTTCTCTCTGTCACCGGCTCGATTTTCCAAAGATTTGTTTTCGTCAGTTTAATGAATTATTGGATCACCTGGAAATTGCTTGGAATTAACCTGTGGCTGACATTAATGGATCCTCAACACAAATGTCGGGCTCTCTCTAACCAGCCCAATCCATCCTTCTGCGAGGAGGCCAGCTGCCTGGTATGAGGAGATTCATTTATTTTGATGCTATATCTGCCTGTTTCTGCAGCGGTGGTGAACAGGGACCAGAGGAGCCTGGTGGATACAAAATGGCAGCCTCTTCGCCAGGAGAACCTGGGCACTGCCTGCTGCTCTGTCCTGCCTGTGTGCACAGGTCGTGGGAATTATAATAAATCCTATTACAACTTGTCACCCTATCCTCAGTTCTTTGGGGAGCCTCTGGCAAGCTTTGGGCTTCTTTGTTAGATCCACATTATATCTTAACCACCCCTAAGTCCTCTTAGCTCTACCTCCAAATATATCCCCCATCTAAACAACTCCATCTCCATTGTTACCAGCCCACTCAAGCTGCCCCCACTTCATGCCTCAGTGACTGCAAAAAGCATCCTCTTTGTTCTCCCTGCTTCCACCTCCTCCGTTAATAATCTATTCTCTACAGAGTGGCCAGATGATCATTTTAAATCAGATAATGCCACCTTTCACTCTACTTAAAAGTTCTCTGTGGTTTCCCATTGTAGGTGGAATAAACCCACAAGAGCCTGGTTCTGCCTCTGCCTCCCACCCAGCCTTGTCCAGGACCTTGCTCTGAGCTCTCGCTTGACACCAGTCACTTGGGCCTGTGTTCCTCCCACATTCCATGCTCAGCTTTTTGGTCTGTTTTGCTCAGAGCTCTAGCCCCAGCACCTACGACAGAGCTTGGCACATAGCAAGTGCTAACTAACTATGTTGACTTAATTCATTAATTGGTTATTTTCAAGGTGCTGAGAACATTGCGGAAAACAGGGAGATGGAGGGTTGAGGACCCCTTGTCGGTGGTTTTACAACAAAGCTGCACTCATGGGAAGTCCCACAGCTCACCATGTTGTCCTCCCACCTCCCTTCATGCTCTGGGGTTCAATTTCCAATTGACCTCTCAGTCGACTGCCTAGACCAGGAATTGGCACATTTCTCTGCAAAGGGCCAGATCGTAAACATGTGAGGACTGTTCAGTCTCTGTCACAACTCCTCAACTCTTGCCATTGTAGTGTACAAACAATCAAAGACAATATGTAAAGGAACGGCCCCGTGTGTGCCAGGAAAACTTTATTAACCTGCAGCAGGTTGGGTCCAGCTCGCTGACTGTAGTTTGCTAAACTCTGCTTGAACTCTAAGTTCCTCAAGAAACCCTAGTACACAGCTGGCCACCACTCACCAAGGGCTCGTTGAAGAAGGTCCAAAATGGTAGAGATGAGAATTCACCCACTGCTAGGAAATCAAGAAAGCTCTCTCCATGGCCTGCCATTTCTGGAGCCAGACTTTCACATCATCAATATTGGAACCAAGCTTGTCTTCCATCGTGGCTTCTGCCCCTGACAAGTCGTGCAGCCTTGGATAAGTTACCAAATTGTTCTCAGACTTTTCTCCTGTAAAATGGGACTAAATGATCTCTTGGGGTTGTTTTAAAGAGCAAAGGAAGTAACATAAGTGATTCCAAATGAAGTGAGAATCACCCAACACACACACATGCACACACATGCGTGCACACACACATGCAGCCAACTGCCCTGCAGAAATAGTTCTGATTGTCACTGTTCAGTGACAACCTGGCTTTTGTCCTCCTGAGAGAGGTTTACAATCTGGAGGCACAGCTAGACTGCACAGGATCATGGAAGACGTTTCCTTTGTGATGCTCTTGGGGAAGAGGCTAGAAAAAGGTGAAGCAACCAGCAAGGAGAGAAGATTTTGGTGAAAAAAAAAAAAAAACAGAAACAGAGACCCACCCCGTGGCCTAGTGGTTAAGTTAGGCAGGCTCTGCTTCAGTAGCCTGGATTCAGTTCCTGGGCACGGACCTACACCTCTTGTCAGTGGTCATGCTGTGGCGGTGACCTACAAAATCAAGGAAGATTGGTAACAGATGTTAGTTCAGGGCAAATCTTCTTCAGCAAAAACAAAACAAAACAAAAACACACCACAACAGGTGTTTAAAGGAGATTTTCCTCTTGTATGTGGTGTCTGATGTAAGACCTCTCCTTTCACAACCTGTGAAATTCCAAGGAATCATCCCTTTCTTATTTCTGCACTGGGGGGTTGGGTCCATTTGTTTTCAGGAGGGGCTGATCTGTTAAAGAGTTGAACCCTACTCATTTTAGGCACCAGCTGAGAATAAGGCTCCCTTGCCTGGCACATGCTAAGTTCAGTAAATGCTAGTTAGTTCCATTCTTGTTCTACCTGAATCATTTCATCTTTACAGAAAATTCTTGGCAATTCAGACTCAGTGCCAAAGATCAGTAAGTCTCAAGTCCTAGATGTTTGTTTAAGGAAGAGAGTAATTCAAATGAGGCTTACAGATAGAGATCCCTCAAGGATACACAAGAATGGCTTGCAATTAGCATACTCATTCTTAATATAAATGGATCCTTCTAAAGAGCTCCAGCGTACTTAAAAGCAATTTGATTATCAGCAGTTTAAGCATCCTCTTTGCAACCTTTCCCCCACACTCTTCACACTCCCCATGAGGAAGTTTTCCCAAAAGCAGGGGAAACTAGAGACCAGCCCTGGACTGAGTTACTACAAATTACAAATGAATAATTTTCCCAGCACTTCCTGGGAGGGAGAACTCAACCAGGTTCTGGTGGGCATTTTCCCATATGTTAGCTGTATGATCTTAAACAAATCACTTATTCTCTCTGCATTTCAGTATCCTAATAAATTCAAGAACATCCTGCATTTATGGCTTGGAAGGCTAACATGTCAATCAACCAAAACCAATCTCCAGACCTTCCTGGCATTGACTCACATCTGAGCTGGGATTCAACTGCTGGGTTGAAGGGGCTTTAAAAAGTTATTATTCCTTGGCAAAAATAACCAAAACAATAAGTAACGAGCGTTGGAGAGGTTGTGGAGAAAAAGGAACCCACATACACTGCTGGTGGGAATGCAAACGGGTGCAGCCACTATGGAAAACAGTAGGGAGGTTCCTCAAAAAATTAAAAATAGAAATACCCTATGACCCAGCCACCCCACTACTGGGTATCTATCCAAAGAACTTGAAATCAGTGATTTCAAAAGTCCCATGCACCCCTATGTGTGTTGCAGCATGATTTACAATAGCCAAGACGTGGAAGCAACCTAAGTGCCCATCAACTGATGATTGGATAAAGAAGATATGATGTATATATACACAATGGAATACTACTCAGCCATAAAAAAAGATACAATCATCCCATTCACAACAACATGGATGGACCTTGAGGGTATTATGTTAAGTGAAATAAGCCAGATAGAGAAAGACAATTTCTGTATGACCCCACGCATATCTGGAAGTTAAACATGTGGACAAAGAGAACAGATCAGTGGTTATCAGGAGAAAGGGGGGTTGGGGGTGGGCACAAAGGGTGAAGTGGGGCACCTACAACACGGCTGATAAACAATAATGTACAACTGAAATTTCACAAGGTTATAAACTATCATAATCTCAATAAAAAGTTTTTTTAAAAAGTTATTCTTATTGTTTGTTCTCCCCTAATCTTGGAGATATGCACATACATATGAAAAATTTATTGCTTTTTTTTGCTAGCACTTTTGGTATGATATCTAAGAATTTGATGCTAAATCCAAGATCATAAAGATTTACCCCTACGTTTTCTTCTAAATTTTATGCTTTCAGCTCTTATATTTAGGTCATTGGTCCATTTTGAGTTAATTTTTGTTTGAGGTGTGCGGTGGGGCTCCAACTTAATTTTTTGCACATGGAAATCCAGTTTTCCCAGCACCAACAGCTCAGGAGAGTAATCTTTCCCAACTAAATGGACTTGGCATCCTCATCAAAAATCAATTGGCCATAGATGTATGGGTTTATTTCTGGACTCTCAATTCTATTCTATTGGTCTATATGTCTGTCCTTATGCCAGTATCACACTGTTTTAATAACCATGGCTTTGTACTAAGTTTTGAAACTGGGAAGCATGAGTTCTCCAACATTAATCATTTTCAAGATTGTTTTGGTTATTCAGGGCCCCTTGCAATTCCGTATGAATTTGAGGAATGGCTTTTTCATTTCTGCAAAAAAGGCCATTGAAATTTCGTAACCACTGATTCTGTAGCTCACTGTCTGTATTTTGACATTGTAGAGGAGGAAGAACTCTTCCTCTACCCTCTAGCTTCTTCTGGTTAATCTAAGAATTCAATTGACATGAGACAGAATAGCAGGAGAAAATCAAGTAAATTTAATAACGTGTACACATGGGAGAAACCCAGGAAAACTGGGTAACTCACTAAAATGGCCAAAGCCACCACCTTAAATACCTTCTTCAGCTAAAGACAAAGGATGATGTTGGGAGTAGTGGTTTGGGACTTCAAAGGGAAGGGAGGCAATTCACACAGAGACGGAAAAGCAAATGGTTGGTAAACAAATGTTTGTCATACCTTACAAAATCAACGAGACATGGGGAGGATTTTGATCAAATGGGTCTTGCGAGGTTCTTCCCTGTCTACCACACCTGGTTCACATTATACCATAGTTCTCTATGGTGATAGCTCCTTCCTCAAACAGGCCTTCTATCTTAAATTCTTTTAGGCAGTTAGGGAGAAGGTCAAAGTTTCTTCCTGAGTCTTTTGTCCTTAAAAATAATCAAGCCAAAGACACACATTTTGGGGTGGCAAATTCTCACCCCCCACAACGTCTTAACAATGTTAAGATGGGCACAATCCATGAACACAGGATGTTTTTCCATTTATTTAAGCCTCCTTTAATTTCTTTCAGCAATATTTTATAGTTTTCAAAGTACAAGTCTTTTACTTCCTTGGTTAAATTTATTTCCAAGTATTTTATTCTTTTAGATGCTGTTTAAATGGGATTGCTTTCTTAATTTCCTTTTTGGATTATTCATTGCAGGTGTATAGATACAAGTCGTGTTCATCTTTCCCCCTGCAACTTTTCTCAATTTGTTTATTAGCTCTAGTAGATTCTTTCTATATATCAGATCATGTCATCTGTGAACAGACATAATTTCCCTTCTTCTTTTCCAATTTGGACGTCCTTCATTTCTTTTTCTTGTCTATTTGCTCTGGCTTGAACTTCCAGTACAATGTTGCATACCAGTGGTGAAAGCAGGCATCCTTGTCCTGTTCCTAATCTTAGGGGGAAAGCTTTCAGTCTTTCACCATTGAGTATGATGTCAGCTGTGGGTTTTTCATAAAGGCCCTTTATCATGTTGAGGAAGTTCCCTTCCATTCCTTGTTTTCTGAGAGTTTTTAATCATTAAAGGTGTTGGATTTTGTCAAATGCCTTTTCTTTATCATTTGGGACGATGATATGTTTTTTCTTGATTCTATTAGTGTGTTGTGTTAGATTGATTGATTTTCTTATGTTGAAGCACCCTTGCATTCCTGGGATAAATACCACTTGGCCATGGTATATAATCCTTTTCATATGCTGTCAGATTCTACTTACTAGCATTTTTTGACTTAAAACAATATTTTCAATAAAAGCCAAATCCTCAAAAATTCCATTGTAACCCTGTTGTAGTGGACAATAGCCCTCTCTCTCCTCCAACTTATAACTAGTCTTCCCATTAATAGCACAAGATTTTAACTCTGATGATATGTTTGCCATATAGATGGTACTTTAGTTAAATAGCTGATCTTTTACATCCTTAAATGTGTGCATGTGTGTGTGTTCATGCACACACGTGTGTGTGTCTGTGTGTGTAATTGAGGGAGTATAGCACAGTAGTCCACACTGGGCTTTGGAGTCAGAAAGACCAGCGCTCAACTCCCAGTTGTGTCACACACCATATGTGGGAACCTGGATGTCGTCTTAGCTTCACTGAGCTTCAGTTTCATTGGAGGAATAACTTCTTTAGCTCTCTGAGCTGATAAAAAAGGAGTCGATGAGACGCTGTATGCAAAACACTTAGCTCACTGCCTAGTGCAAAACAGAGAGTTTCAATAAAAAGAGCGATTCGCTTATCGGGATTCTTTAGATTTAAAAAATTACAAGGATGTTTTGTTCATGCATATTTTTTTCTCAGGAAGTTAGTTTCGTTTGGAAAAACTGTTTAGTTTTGTGAGCCCGTGGTGGCGGCTGTGGTTACATCTCCCCAGCCAGATGTACCGTGAAAACAGTTCCATCAGGCATCGAGATGCATCCACAGTGAAGACTGAGGGTACCTCACCCAGATGCTGGGGGCAGTGCCTCAGTGATGATCTTCGTTCTCCTGCTTTATCAGTGCCCGGCTGGGGATGCAATTCAGCCTCAGCCAGCCCAGCCCTTCCCCCAGGGATGTCCCCCCTGGACGAAGGGAGAGTGCAATTCCCCACTCGGTCACAAGGTGGCGTGTGACCACTCCCAGGAAGGAAGCTTGGCTGAATGGGTGCCCTGAACTGGAAGCTGTTGGAATGAAAAAGGAAAGGTCGGGTGTTTGAGCCACAGCCTAAAGTTGTGGCCCGATTACAGACCAATAGAAGAGGAATTGCTAATGCTGCTACTTTGTTTTTCTGCTTTTCTGAAGAAATGGTGCACTCACCCTTCATCATACACCCGATATGGAAGAAAAAGTGACATCCAATTCCAGGAAAGATGCCACAGCCCTAAAACTCAAGTATGCTCCAAGAATCGCTAGGACAAAAGTTCACAGTGAGGCCGGATTGCATGCTGGCTAAGAATAGATTCTCAGGAGCGAGACTGCCTCCACTGAGGCCCAGAATGTTCCGCCTGTGAGCTTCTAGCTATGTGATCTTGGGTGAGGTACTTAATCTCTCTGTGTCTTGGTTCTCTCATCTGTAAAATGGTATAATAATAAAAGCTAGCTCTGGGCTTTGGGCAGGAGTATCTGAGACGATGAGCAAAGTTCTGAAAGCAGTGCTGGCACATGGTAAGTATTCAATGAATAATGGCTGTTATTCATTTAACCACCATTTTATGAGAGTTCATAACAGTACCCCCCACCCCTAAAGAGTGGTAGTGAGAATTAAATGAGATAACAGGTCAAGTTATTGACCTGTTGGAACAGAATCAGCACTCAAATCAAGGCTTACTATCAGAATATTACAGGAAAAATTTTACAAAATACTGACGTAGAATATGGTCCCACTTTTAAAATATGTGGAAGGATGAGGGAGCCGTGCAGATCTCCGTTTTCTCCTTTGCCTGCACCTCTGGTGATGCTGAAGAGAACTTTAAATACAGTAGCAACACATTCCCCCCAGGGGTCTGAGAATGAGCATTTCGCTGGGTGGTGGAGACACCTTCAAGGCCCACAGGAAAAAGACCTTCCTACGGGATTTCAGGCACCACCACCGGCTGTGCCAATTCTGACCTTGCTCCTGACCCAGGTCCCCTGAAACAGAGGTCTTAACCCTTAATATGCCATGGAGCCCTTCGCAGTCCGAGAAAGCCCACGGACTCCTTCTTACAATGATGTTTTTCAATGCATAAAATGGACGACAGCAGGTTACAAAAGAACCTGTAATCTGACATAAATTATCAGTGATTTCTATAAGTGAAAAGTCACATATTACTAATTCCGTTCTCGTTTTTGTTTATATCCATAATTGACTGAAATGCTAAATTTTCAGTGGAAGTTAGTTAAAACTGATATGCAAATTGTTCCTATCCAATGCCCAAACTCTTGAATTCTCTCCACAGATATTTTGGGTCAGGGGGCCCCAGGTGAACTTTGCTAGGACAAATACGCATTATTCCCGCCACCTTAGGCACGCTGACTGGGTCGTTGAGATTTTGTTGTTTATTTCAGGAACAACAGATGTTCCATTATGCTCCTTGAAATCTAAGTGAATTGATTCAGAACCGGGCACTGATAAAGCAGTGAATAGCTTAGCACCTTTTTTAATTATGAGATTGAGAAAAATTACAAGTGCACCTTATGTTAAGGGAAAAATCCACCTAATTGCTGTTGAATGGTATCAACAGCTAATTTTTTTTTAACACCAATTCTACATAGTGGAAATTGGTTAGGACGATCAATGGAAAAGAATACTCTTTTTGGGCTTTGTGAGGACAATTCCTCCTTTCCTTAAAAAGTTCTCACTTCACAGATAGACTGAGGTGCGTCTTATCAACACGTTTGGAACTGATGCCACATTGCTTTTCACTGAAAAAAAAAACCGCAAAAAGTTTTTCCTGAAAACTTCCAGTCCAGTGGATGTTTGTGTGTGTACACATGTGTGTATGTGCATGCATATGTGTGCATTTTGTCCCAGAGATATTAAACTAAGATAAATAATAGAGGAAGCTTTTTGAGATTGTTTCCAGCAAGAAGCATCTGGAAGAGGCAGAGGATGTAAGAAACTAGAAGGAGTAAGAAAGCAATGAGATTCCTTACCACCCGCTCCCCTGAAACAAGCGTGTTTCCCTATTTACCTCCCTTTGACAGGTCAGTTATGGTGACTTTGTACTATCAGGGGCACCACCCTTAATGTTCCTCTTTTGAGTTATCGCTGCCTATGATTACCTATTGCTTCTCAAGGCAGAGCCCTGAATACAGTCATTTCCTACTGTATCTGCAGCAGATCTCCAATGAAAATCTTGCCCTTAAAATAATCCTTATAAATTGGTAAATTACTTCACAATTTAGCTTAGTAAGGGCATGTCAGAAGAGCCTGGTATAAGTTTGGGTTATGGTTATTTCATCATAAAACCATGCCAAAACTGTGTTTTGGTCAAGACGGTCAATTCCAGGGAAAGAAAAAGGAAAAGAAATCCCTATTAGGGTGAAGAATTCATGCCTCTTCCCATTAAGCATCAAGCTGTTGCTGTCTTTCAACTTCATCTTCCAGGACAGTCTGGGCAGACCATTAAAAGCTTCGTTGAACTTAGACCAAGAAACTCAATGTGTTTCTAGATATTGGCCTCACATGTGTCTACACTTGTGTATGTGTCTGCACGCTTGTGTCTTGTATGTGTTTGATTCTGCGTGTCTGTGTGTTCATGTTTGTGTGCACGTCATTGTGCTGATATGGTGGATATACTGATGTGCACTGTGGGTTAAATGACAGGGTAGATATTGCCTTTGGCTGGGCTCCGGGATTATGTTTTGCACACTGCTTAACAAATGCCATCAAAGAAAACTCTGTCATTCTCAGTACATTCAAGGGCCCTCGATGTTGAGAAATCCCCCAAGTCTGTGGAGTCCCCTGACACGCCATTGAGATGAGCAAAGGTGAGCAAGTTGAGCTAAACACTAGATTTCTGGCAAGAAAAATATTCTATAGACCATATAGTAGAGTTGAATGCAAACTTGGGATGGATTTTAAGATAAAATTTGAGACATTTTGTTGAATGAGCGAATACAGTATAGAAAAGAATTGGAGACATGGATGTAAACGCTGATTGGTGCCAGGCTGGGGAGATCCCTGAATGCCAGATCAAAGCAAGTGGCCCTGGAGGCGCGTCACTGGCTCTGGCCAAGGTGTGGCACAAGGCGGGGCAGGTATGCCATCCCCAGGAAGGTCCTAGTGTTGACCATAGACCCTGGTTCTTCCTCGGGGACCAATGTGGACCTATTCTAACAGGTACACTGGGGCATCCCTTGTCAACTTGAGCCCCAGCTCGCCACTGACTGTCCAGCTCCAGACTCTGCTACACTCTCAGCTTTTTGAATTGCCTGAATGCCTGTTCCTGTTTATGACTTTACTAGTTCATTTAACAAAGGTTTATTCAGGGCCTACCACGTGGCAGGCTCTGTCTTCAGCTGGGGATTGAGCAGTAAACAGAACAAACCAAACCCTGTCCTCATAGAGCGTTCGTTCTAGTTGGGGGAGAGAGACAAGGCTTACATTAAACCAGTAAATTATATACTGTATTAGATAAGAATAAGTGCTTAGCGGGGGGAAATGATGAAGTAGACAAGGGAGTTAGGAAGCAACGGGCAGTTTAGAGCTTTAGGTAGGGCTGTCAAGGAGGCGATGTTCCAGGTGAGCCCTGAGGACGTGGGGAGCAAGCAGGTGTCCAGAGAAGGAGAATTTTAAGAGAGGAAACAGCAAGTTCACAGGTCCTCAGGTGGGAGCTTGTCTGCCGTGTTCAAGAGATGATGGAGAGGCCAGTGTGGCTGGAGTGGAGTGCACGTGGGGGAGGGGAGGTCAGAGAGGTGATGGAGACCACCCTCAAGGTGTTGACTCACTCTGAATTCTGGGAAGAGTGAGCTCTGGGAGATGAGAAACAAAGGTAGCATTCTTCAAACCAGCATCGGGACCTGCATCGATGAAATGAAGCTTTGGTTATGCATATGTGTTAGAACAGATGCTCAGAGCCGTGCTTTGTAATGACATTGAAAAGCTGTAGAAGTGAGCTGGCTTCCCTATTTTATTTCCAGACAGTCTGGATTCAGGGCCTCTTAAAAGGTAGAAGCCAACTGGTTACAATCTCTCTTTACGTTAGAGACCCTGAGATCCATGTTCCGGTATCCACAAACCCTTTCCAAAGAATGACCTTGCCATCTACCATTGATGGAATCCACCAGGCACTGAGAATCCAGAGCAGGTGACCAAAAATATGGGCAACTTTATTTATTTTGAGGGATACCATGAGACCCGGGCCCGCCTTGTTCTGTCTTCTTTTCAAACATCTCTGGATTTCAAAGGAAATTGAAGCCATGCGTAACTGGTGAATCACAGACGGTGAACACTTCAGGTGGATTTTGGCAACTCCATTTGGTATTTCAATCCTTTAGATTCCAACAGCTCTTACTCCTTCCCTTCCTTTTCGTTCATTTCTCTTTCTTCTTCTCCCTCTTCTAAATAGATAGAAAGTGGGGGTTTTTTTTGTTTGTTTTGCTTTTTGGCCAACTAGGCACTTTGCCTGTGGACTGGGGCACTACCTCCCTCTTCTCATTGATGCCACTTGGCATATCCTTCAAACTGTGGCTTCTCATTAGTCCCCTCCCTAGCCAGGAGGCAGGCATTTCCATCCATCTTTCACCCTTCCAGGCCCATCTGCTGGAGGACCCCCCCCCCACCATGAGGAGAATAGGTGGGTCCTTGCATATTCCTCCAGGAGGAGTTGTAATCTGGCAGAGGAGATTTTTATCTCTATTCTGCAAATTGCCTCAAAAAGAATGTCGCTTAGAGAGAGGGAGTTTGTTAACAAGGCTCCATCCTATGCAACAGGCTAATTCCCGTTATAACTTGCCTGCCATGCTCAACTGCTTTTGAAGAGAAATGCTTCTCGCTTTGAAAGTGTGTTTTGGCATTGTGTATAACAAACGTCTAGGAACCCTGATTTGACCCAGTTTGGCATTACTTGAGAGAAATTTGGCTTGAAAAGATCCCAGAGTAGCTATGATTTTGGCCTAGTCCGACCTGAGGGGTGAGATTTGATGGGCAATGGAAAAGTTGTCCTCACCAAAATATCTGCTCTGCCATCCCAGTACCACACTGATTCTCTCTGCTCCTCAGTCTCAGGGTGCAAATGTGTTCACCTCTCATTTTTGTTTCCAATTAAACACTTGAACGTCTTTACCAGTGGGACAGCCAGTACTCCATTTAAGACCATCCTCAGAGGTCCTGAAGCTTAGACGGCTTATCCAGTCTAAACAGAATCAGGCATCTTCAACAACGAGCAGACAGCATTGCCGCCTCATCCATCCATCACTGCGGTTGCTTCCTGTGGCCACAGGACGTCGCTGTTGAAGATTGGTTCCACACAGTTCAGCGATACTCCACTTTGTAACCCAAATCCCAACGGAAGTTGCAGTGGTTTTTTGAGGGACAACAATCCCTCTTCCTGGGGGTTCAGCACAGCCAATGGCGTTTCGTGCTCAGTATTATAAGATTACAGCTCTTGAATGCTCTTGCAATCAGCCATTGGTCTTAGAAACACAAGCATGGTGTTAGGGTGCCTGAGCCTGCAGGGGCTTCTTGCATCACTCAAGACTGTACCCAAAATATCTCTTTTCTGTGAAACCATAGACTCTATTATTGAGTTGAGCGCTATAAATATCCCAAGTCTAGAACCCAGCTAGGACTTCCTCTTTCTTTAAAGTAATCTAATTTCGGGGGTCTTGTTGCCCTTCCCTGCCCCTTTGCCTTAGTCAGAGCCTCCTGGTCAACCTGGACAGATCTTCTTAACTGCAAATCTCAGAGTAAAGGAATGGCAGAGATTTCTTATCTGCTGGGTAAGAACAGTCCCCTCCCACAACACACACACACACGCATGTCTATATCGCAGACGCACCCTGGGCTCAATTGAAAAACTACATTTCCCAGGGGCTGGCCCCGTGGCTGAGTGGTTGGGTTTGCGCGCTCCGCTGCAGGCAGCCCAGTGTTTCGTTGGTTTGAATCCTGGGCGCGGACATGGCACTGCTCATCAAACCATGCTGAGGCAGCGTCCCACATGCCACAACTAGAAGGACCCACAACGAAGAATATACAACTATGTACTGGGGGGCTTTGGGGAGAAAAAGGAAAAAATTTAAAAAATCTTAAAAAAAAAAAAAAAGAAAAACTACATTTCCCAGCTTCCCTTGCAGGTGGGAGCAGTCCATGAGATGTGAGTGGAGGCCATTGGGTGGGACTTCTAGGAAATGGCTCTTGATCTTTTCCCCTTGCTTCCACTTGGAGGCCAGGCTTATGGAGACAACCCCAAGAAGCTCTCTTGGACCATGAAGTGACTTTAAGAATACAAACCATAAAATAAGGATGTTGGAGTGAAAAAATAGGAAGAGTTTGTGTCCCAGATGACGGAAGAGTTATTATATCATTTTTGTCTGCCATCTTTTAGCTGGACTTCTCAGACTTTAATATGCATACAAATCATCTGTTACAATGCAGATTCTGCTTTAGCAGGTCTGAGGTGGCCTGAGATTCTGCAGTTCTCACAGGACCCCAGGTTAGGGTTGCTGGATAAAATAAAAAGCACCCAAGTAATCTGAATTTCAGATAAGCAACAAGTAAGTTTTTAGTATAAGTCTGTTCTAAATATAATTGCATAGGATATACTTATGCTAAAAAATAACTGGTGTAAGTATGACCCAAATATTTCATTTAAATATTGAGCCAATGGCATGCAAATATTGGGCCAACAGGTGAGTTTCCTTTTAGGTGCAGCAAAAATGAATACCATCTCTAAGGGCCTTAGTGCTCATGGGGCTGGTGGAGTTCCAGCGTTTTTTTGGTTTTTTACTGTTAGTGGCAAGAAAAAAAATTACTCAGTCTAAGTCAAGTAGGAAAAACATGTGAATTGAAAAGGTATATTGGAAACTTTGGGCTCCAAGACGAGAAGTCCAGCAGGTCATCCTGAGCAGTGGCTGGGGCATTGGCAGCTGAAGACAGAGGACCCTCTGCCTCTCTCCCTTGGGTTGACTTTTGTCCTATCTGTACTTTTGTCTACTTTCTATGAAACAGCTTCTCCTTTTTGTCACCTCTAGTTTCTGATCCTATATACTTTCAGTTTGCCCATGGCTTTGCCACGATACCAGTCTCGGTCTCAGCTCTTCTGAAATAAAACAGGTTGTAGAGCATCGTGGCCCAGAGTAAGGACTCTGAATTCACCCACTGGTGCTGCCACTGTTGTTACCACGGTGGGGGACCTGTCATCCTCTCTGTGCACCAGCTTGCTTGTCTGTAAAACGGGGAGACAATGGTACCCGCCATGTAGGATTGTTTTGGGTTCAGAATAAGGTGAAATATGCAAAGGCCTTAGAACAGGGCCAGACACAAGGCTCAGCCCTAAATAAATCTATGTCAACTATTGTTACAGTATAGCTTCTGACCTCAAGTTCCCATGGACTCTGGGCCTCTGCAGCTAAAATCTCCAAAGGGGAAGGATCTGGCCAGCTCACTCTGTTGGATGCCAGTGCAGGGGCTGATGGGAGCTTAATGGTGTCTTTGGGAAGAGAGGGTGAGACCATGGTGCTGTGGGAACCCAAAGGAGGGACATCAGCCTTGCCTTATTTTGGAACAGCATCCCAGACAGGTGACACTGAGACTCTTGAAGTATGCGTAGGAGGTTTCCAGGTGGGAAAGGTCAAGAACATTCCAGGCAAAAGGAGATTTATGAGCAAAAAGAACAAAAAAATGCGAGAGAGCCGATGCCCTCTTGGGGTTTTGCTAGCCCAGTAGTAGAGATGTGCAACGAGATGGAGAGCAGCAAGGAATAAAGATGGGGAGGTCAACGGGCAAGACGAAGGTTGTTCACTGGCAAACTCAGGAATCTGAACTTCGTTCTGTGGGCTAGTGATCCCAGCCAGGAGCCCAAGGACCCCTCAGGATCCCTTAGGCCTCATCACAGGTCTGTGTGCTCACTTTGAGGATTTTTCTTAGAAATCTTCTGGTGAGATGACTCAGGACAAGTTAACGGCACCCCTCTGAGCCTCAGTTCTTTCATCGGTAACGTGGCAATAATCATAGTGCCTGCCTCCTAGAGTTCTGAGGACTCAATAAGTTATTACATGGCAACTCCTTAGAACAGTGCTTGGCGCAGAGTACTTGCTCCATAAATACTAATTATCGTTGTTCTTATTCTTTTCATTATTTCAATGATAATTTTAAAATTAATATAGGCATTATTTAGGCCATGTGTGTGGCCCAGGAATAACCTGGCACTGCCATGGGGTTACAATGCCCATGTTTGCATTAATATTTGTGATCTCACTGGCACCAATTAGCACGTCTTTCATTTTCATTGTCGTGGGTTAATGGGAAAGGAACAGCAGTGGGCTTGAGCCGTCAAGGGTGGTTTTGTAGTAAGTGTGGGTCCAACAGCATCAGGGTAGGGTATTTGAACAAAGGTACCCCAACTTGTTCAGAGAGAGGAAAGCGATGGAAGAACCAAGCCATTGGGACCAGAACACAAGGGAGAAACCCCTGAAAAAGAACCCACTCACAGCAGCCAACACGGCCCACAATCACTCTGCCAGGGCACCTTAGTTTTGGCAAAACAACCTCATCCATCCCATTAAGTTTATGCTATTAATCTGAATTTTATTGGTTCTATAGTCTTACTTTTTTTTAAATTTATAAACCTGGCTTTATCATTGTATAAGAACTATTAGCATATGAAATCTATGCCAAGTTTTATGGTGGTACCTATTTAAGACACGGTATATTAAAAATAATTTAAGTCAATACTAGGAGTCTGCAATTTTTGTCGTATAATTATTACTCACTGTTGAGAATACCATAGATGGTCAGAGAGTGTTAAAGGGATTTAAGTTGGAGAATGGCATGATTTTGTGTTTTAGAAAGTTCTGGCACGGGTGGGAGGGTGGGAGGAAGCTGGGGGCAAGTTCTGTTGTTTCCCAAGCGCCTGTTGCTACGAGAAACTGACAACCTTGTGGAAATAATGACAAGTTTTCTTTCCTGGGTCTCTGTATCTGGAGTATGGTAACCAGCAGTCATGGTGTGCCCGGGAGCAGGGCCAGCTTCAAGGGCCTGCCCCTTGTTCAGTCCCTCGGGGCCCCAGGCTCAGAAGGGCACCCCATTTGGTTTAACGCTCGGCTGCCTCAGTCTTGAAATTCTCGATAACTTTTGAGCAAGGGCTCTGCACTTTCATTTTGCATCGGTCTCTGCAAATTAGATGGTCCTTCCCGGACTAAGGGGGTTCCCAGGACACAGGATGAACTGAACAGTGCTAAACCTGGGGCGGTCCCAGGCAAACTGAGAGGGTTGGTCACCCCAATTGGCCTGCAGGGCCCAGGCCAGGAGGAGAGTAGGTTACCTTAGAGAGGCATCTGGTGGCTTTATTTCCAAGACCCTGGCCACTCCAACGGGGCACCGGGCAGAGGGTTTGCTGAGACCCTAGGTCTGGATGATGTGTACAGCCAGGCTTGGTGTTGGCTCAGAGACACAGGCTGGCCAGTTTCCAAAGGGGCTGCTCCCTGCAGATCTGGTGGGTGGCTGGGGATGGCTGGGAAGCAGCTGGATCTCATTTGGCATGAGGATTGAGTGGGATGGGGGAGGAGCTGGCAGGGCCCTTTGTAAATTGTTGTGGCACTCCAAAGGAAACAATATCTGGACACGTCTCCTGGCAGCCTTGCTTTTTCCAAAGCATGAGACATTCACAGAAATCCCCCACCTACCTTGAGAAGTAAAAGTTATTGCATCATCTGCAAGAAAACCCCGGCAAGATAAGGGCCTGGCACCTTCATAGCCAGCTCCCAAATTGAGACCAGCTCCACAGTCTGCTGCTGAATCCCAGGGAATGGGTGAGGCAAACAAGAGGAGAAAAAAGTAGGTAATCCTTTAGCTGTCAGGTGCCCTTCTCTGGTTTCAGCAAGATTCGAGGAACCCAGAGAACAGAGATGCCAACATCATGGGAGGCAACAGAGGTGGAAGAACCTCAGGCCGAATACTTCTCTGTCATCGCAGCCAACATGCCTTGCATTTCCCCGGAAGATGCTCACAGCTACTCCGTGCAAACCAGAAAGAGTCAGTCGTCTTCTGAGGTTAGGCCAACGGTCCCGAGAACAGGGACAGGCTACGTGATCCGTTGGGGTGCTGGCTGGAAACGTTAGAATTTCTGTTGATCTTTCCATGTTGATCTCATGTTTTGCAATGGCTCTGTTTTGGATGGGCATTGTCATTTGGAGAGTATATAGCTGAGCGTAGAATTTATATATTCTAATAATGAGGTGCCCATTTGCTCTTTTTGAAGGAGGTGTCCACGATCAAAAATATTTGGAGATTATTGGCTCGGATATTTTAAGCCTAAGAGGCAGAAGAGGCTGTAAATTACTATTTGGGCTTCTCGTCCTTCCCACAGGTCAGCAGGTGATGTGCACTGACCATGCAGAACATATCCTGTAGGTGCAAGGAGGAGCCATACATGGTCTGTGTGCCCCTGGGTTCTCCCGTCTGATGCAAGAGATAGGGAGACACATAGAAGGGCTGAATACATATTTTTGGGTAAAAGATGGAGGGTGGGATTTAAATGATGGATAAGGAGTTATTGGGTGGATACAGAGTGGGAGGCTATTTCAGGCAAAAGAAAGAGTTGGAGAAAAAATATGGAAAGAATAGTATTCAGTTTGGGTTTGAGAGAAGAACTCGAGTGGTGAGATTGGAGATGGGATGTGTCGGATGGCAGATGACTTAGTGGAGAGAAGATAAAGGAGGAAAGGTAGGTTATTGCCTAGAACAGTGCGTGGAACGTCATAGATATTCAATGAATCTCTTTTGAATGGATGAATAAAGGGATGAATTAAAGATAACTTAGAATGCCGGGATAAAGTCATGACACTTAATTGTAGCAATGAGGAAGCATAATAATAATACTTGTGGCCATTTATTATCTTCAATGGTTTTGAGAATGGGAAAGAGCACTGGACTAGGAGTCCAAAAGTATATGTATTTGTCCTGCTCCATCCTCAAGCAGCTGGGTGACCTTAGGCAAGGCACCCCTTGCGTATGAATAAAGAACTTCCTCTAGAAAAAAAGTATAAAATAATATAACAAACACTTAACCCGCTTAAGGAAAACATCACAGGAACCACTGAGACCCTGGGTCCTCTCCTCCAGTATCATCCCCATGCCTTCACCACGATGTTGAATTTGGTGCTTAGGGTCCCTCGAATTTGGGCATTTATTTTACATATTTGTAGCCTTAAATGGTGCATGGTAATGTTTGGCAAATTTGCGAACCCTGAAATGAGACAGTATTATACTGATGTATTCTTGGGCAGTTTGTCAATTCATCCACGCCGCGTTTGTTTCCTCCACACGATAGGTGATGCAGGGACCTCCAGTTCATTCAGTTTAACTGCCGCCTATAATTTCAGAGTTTAAGATTCCAGTTTATTTATCCTTTCTGCCACTGAGAGATGTTTGGCATTGTTGCCACTTGTTTTTACTGTTACAACCTGATACTGCGTATGCCTCTCCCTGCGGGCATGTGTAACAGTTTCTCCAGGACGCATCATGGGAGAATTATCATGTGGGAAGAGCACAGAATCCGGAGCCAAACCCATCAGGATTGGATTCTGGTTCTGCCACCTACCTGCGCGGCCAGGGCCAAGTCCTCTAAGCTCTGTCCCCAGGTCCTGCGTCTGTGAACTACAGGATAGCAATGCCGTTCTGAGAATCACTGTGAAAATTAGACTAAGTTGGGTCCATCACATGCCTAACAGAGTCCGGGCACAGAGCAGGTTTGCGGTCAGCGGTTTCCTCTGCTTTCCCTCTGTTCTTCTCCTGTCTCATTACTTATAAAATGATGATTATATCCCTCAGCTTGCTAACTACCTAGGCTCAAAGGGCATAAAGTCATAAGTACTATCTTAGGAAATTGCTGTCTTTATAAGACAAAAATGTTCTAATAACAGCAATACTACACAATTCAACATAATACATCAAAGTGCTTTGAAAGTGAAAACCAGCCTCATTCATTCATTCATCAGATATCTTTTTGAGGTCTATTGCGCACCAGGAAGTGGGTCATCAAAGATTGAACAACTGGCCACAGCCATGAACTCCCTCTTCATGCAAACTGTAGAGTACCTTCAGAGAAAGGTAGTGAACGATTAGCACACAAATAAGCGCAAAATGTGGCAAGTGAGAAGAAGAAAAATAATAATGGCAAATAGTCTTAGCACTTATTGTGTATCCCGCACTGAAGCTAATTTAATTCTAACAACAACAATCCTGTGAGATTGATACTATTATTGCATGAGTCGGAATGCTGGCAGGTAGCAGATGGCACAGTGTGAGTGCCGATGTGAGTGCAACAAAGGGAATATTTACAAAGAGGTGGGCAGGAAGCCAACAAGGGACGCTGAGGCACCCAGGGGCTGGCAACCTCAGGGAGCTGTGACCATTCTTGGTGCTGAAGGAGCACGGTGGAGAGTGGTTTCTAGAACTTAGGACCTGACTGCTCATCAGAGCCACCACCTTGCAGAAAGGGAGCTGGGGGCATAAATAGCAGCATCTCCTCTCCGCCAGCCTCTCATTGACTGAATCCAGCCAGAGGACACGGGGAAAACCATCGATCAGCCCACGGGAGCACGGAGCAGCATGGGAAAGGATGGGCGATGGAGAATGCCCAGGACAATTGCTACCCTTGTTTATAAAGGACAAAAGTGAGGCACTGAGGAAGGAAAAAACAGTATCAAGATCCAGGATAATCAAAAGGCAACTTTTTGATATTGTGCCATCCAGGAGAGCTTCTCTGAGGAGGTGACCCATACAGTGAGAGGGGACCAGCAGAGGAAAGAATGTTCCAGAGACAAGGATTTGCACGGGGAAAGATCCTAAGTAAAGAAAGTTCCAGATGTGTTGGAGATATGCAGTGTTTTGAGCAAGGTAGAGAGATGCACGTGAAAAAGAAAGCACTTATTATTACTCCAAGCAGAATCTGCCTCCAAGGAGCTTGGCTGGAAGGTCCCTCACGGCCTGGCTCTCTCATCTGGATTCACAGAGGGCCCGCTGTGGACACAGAGCGATTTCTCCTCATTGGGTCACCCCACTGGTTCGTGGTGACCTACGAGTGGCCGCTTCTCAGCTGGAGGTTCTTGGCAGGATGCCCGGGCCGGATGGACCGGCTGAGCTTCTCTCCGGGCAGCAAGGACCCGGCAACGCGGCCGTCAATCGGCTGAGTGATGACGGCCGCTTAATGGTGAGGAATGTGTTTAAAATGCAATCCAGGTGCCAGGCCCTATTCTACATGCAGGCCCATTAGGGAGGCTCCATCCTCGGGTGAACAAGACTCCCATATCCACAAGGGCACCACTTAGAATGAGATTGCACTGAAATTGACTTTGGAGGGAGGTCGCCTCCCCCAGCGAGAAGGAGCAGAGGGAAGGGAACAGAGGGCATCTCTGCTCTGGGTGCCGGGTGATGGCTCTAGGTCTCAGTTACCACTGTTCCACGCTCTTGCTCCTGACCGCAAGGGGCAACACACACTTGGGGGAGAGAAAACGAAGTCTTCCAGATGTGTTTGCAGGCTGGAATCCAGGTGTGGGCATTATATAATTTATGCATTTATTTTAATAGTTTTTACCTCATTGATAAAGTAATTTATGCCAAATGCAGAAAACTTGGAGGACATTGAAAATGATAAAGAATAAAACAGAAAATGCACATATGCTCTTGCTATTGAGTATATCTTCTAGTTTTTCTTTCTTCCTCTCCCCATCTATTATGTGCCTCTCTCCATCCATCCATTTATCCAAGAATGCATGTATATATCCACCCATCCACCCATCCTTCCACCCTTCCATCCATCCGTCCATCCATCCGTCCACCCATCCGTCTGTCCATCCATCCACCCATCCATTCATCCGTCCTTCTATCTATCTATCTATCTATCTATCTATCTATCTATCTGTCTGTCTATCTATCTATCATCTATCATCTATCCATCACAAACAGCTAACTATAGGGCTAGCATTTATTGATCACTTACTCCACTCAAGGAATGGTTACAAGCACATTAACTTGTTTCATCCTAAGTAGTCACTATGATAATCCCCATATTAAGATGGTGAGATTGAGGCACAGAGCGTTTACATAACTTGCCTAAGGTCATCGCACAGCTAGTAAGTGGAAGGGTGGAGACTTGAACCCAAGAAGTCAGATTCCAGAGAAAGGCTGAAAGAGTAGGACAGTGACCACCTGCATTTCCTCCACCTGAGATTCAAAATTGCTGTCACTTTATAATTTCTGCCCTCACTATCTACACGCACACATACATAAATGTTTTTCTGAACTATTTGCAAGTAAATTGCATATGTCATGAAATTTCACCCCTAATAGCTCAGCATGCATCTCTTAAGAATAATATATTCTCCTTGAATTCTATTTATTTTTCCCCAGCTTTATTGAGATATAATGATATATAACATTATATAAATTTAAGGTGTACAAGGCAATCATTTGACATACATATATTTTGTGAAATGATCACCACAATAAGTTTAGTTAACACATCCATCACCTCACATAGGTACAATTTTTGTGTGTGATGAGAACTTTTAAGACTTTCTCTCTTAGTAACTTTCAAATATACAATATAATCTTTTTAACTATAGTCACCATGCTATACATTACATTCCCAGGATTTATTTATCTTGTGACTAAAAGATTGTACCTTTTAACCACTTCACCCATTTCTCCAACCCCCACCCCCACCTCTGGCAACCACCAATCTGTTCTGTTTCTATGAACTCAGTTATTTTTGATCCCACATATAAGTGAAATCATACAGTATTTGTCCTTCTCTGCCTGACCTATTTCACTTATCATAATGCCCTTAAGTTTCATCCATGTTGTCACAAACGACAGGATTTCCTTCTTTTTCGTGACTGAATAATATTCCATTGTGGGTGTATATACATATATATTTCTTTGTCAGTTTCTTTATCCATTCATCCATCTGGGGACACTTAGGTTGTTTCCATGTCTGGGTTGTCATGAAGAATGGTGCAACAAAGATGGAGTACGGATATCTTTTTGAGATCCTGGTTTCATTTCCTTTGTATATATACCCAGAAATGGAATTGCTGGATCATATGATAGTTCTATTTTTAATTTCCTGAGGAAGCTCCACCCTGTTTTCCACAGTGGCAGCGCCAATTTACATTCCTACCAACAGTGCACAAGGATCCCCTTATTTCCACATCCTCACCAACACTTATTAGCTCTTGTCTTCTTGCTAGTAACCATTCTAATAGGTGTGAGGTGACATCTCACAGTGGTTTTGATTTGCATTTCCCTGATGATGAGGGATGTTGAGCATCTTTTCCTGTACCTGTTGGCCATTTGAATGCCTCCTTGGAAAAATGTCTGTTCAGTTCCTTTGCCCATTTTTAATTGAACTACCTGTTTTTTTTTTTTTATTATTATGGATTGTATGAGTTTGTGTTCTCAAACCTTGCTAACTACAGATACACACGTTTCTTGTGATTTCTTTTTCACTAATGATCAGCTAAACCTTCAGAGAAAGGTGGGCCCTTAGGTGTTTGGGGCCAGTGGAAGAGACTCAGATCTGAATGAGAGAAAGTCCCTCACAAGAGACAAAAAGGAAGTAAAACCCACTTTCGCTGAAGGTGAACCGTCTCCAGATGAGTGATTCCCCGCTTCTCACCCTGATCATTGAAACTTACAATGCATGAAGGTAAATTTCAATCCCACCTTCCCTTCCCCCACCTTAAAAATTCAGCTCACTCTGCCAGCTCCCCATAAGGATGCTCACAAACATCAGACAGTCCTCTGCCGTGGAAGATTCATCTAGAAATTTCTCTGCTGTTGCTGCTGCTGCAAAGCCACTCAGAGATGACTCGGTTTCCTTCCCTCAGCATCTTTTACATTTCCTCTAGCCATGAGTGGAATATTTTTCAAGTCCTGTCTACCGTTTGTTTTCCCTGCCCCAAGCCTGTCTCCTTTTCCTGATTGGTGCTGGGAAAGCCCATCTTTCTGACAGCTGGATAGACTTAAATAGATCACACCCCATAATAGGACCCTGCAATAAATAGCTGTATTGCTCTGAGCAATGGCCTCTCTCAAAATGAGTTACAAAGCTGGCTGGCGTATTAGCATAGCACATTTGTACACCGCAACTCCCATCGGTATGTTGTATTCCACTGGGAGCATCCTGAGCCAAAATATGGCATTCTGCAAAGTCCAACAAGAGTTATTTGTGCAGAGTTTTAACAAAAGCTTCTTTTCGAGGCTTGCATGGGACAAGGGGCTTTGAAGATAATAATTGTTATAGCAATAATAGCTACCATTTATCGAGCTCCTTATATGCCGTTACTATGCTGAGCGGTGTACGTGCAGAACTCACTGCATCCTTGCAATGGATCTCTGGGATATAGGCACTGCTATTATTCCAGCTTCACGAGGGAAAAATTGAGACTCAGAAAGGGGAAGTCATTTGCCCGCCTCTGATTCAGTAGGTCTGGGGTGGGACCGGAGAATTTGCATTTCTAATTTGCCAGGTGATGCTGCTGGTCTGGCGGCCACACTTTGGAAACCCCGGAGTTTTTGAGCAGCTCTTCTTGAGCCAGTGTTTCTTCGCCTAGGTTGACCCTCAGCGCAATTCGGCCGGTAAGTGTCGTGACCCCATTTCAGATCTGGGGTCCACAAGAGGCAAGTGGCTTAACTCAGAAACACACAAGTGTGGCTGACTTCACATCCAGTCCTTGTACACTGAGCTGCAGCGACCTTCTGAAGTCAGAAGCTTTCATGGACCCAGACGTGTGGAGGGCTTCAGAAATGAATTTTGTTCGAAGATTCTTGACATGGCTTTTAAAACCATTGGGTCGAATAGAGAATCCTGATTAGGGTTTCTCATCCCTCTTTGCTCTTCTAGGATGGCTGCAAGGAGCCTGGGTGAAGCCTTATAGTCGCTTCTGATGCTTCTTACTCTGACCTGGATATTTTTCCAGGTAGAACTTGAGAAAAAGTCCCAGACACTTGCTTCTACCTGTGTATTTGTGGTCCGTGACCAGATGTGCCCTGTGCCCAATGATAACCCTGTCCCTTCTCGGTGCTTATAAATGGCCCTCTGGTGGACTGAAAGAGTTAATGCACTTTCCAGAAGATTTAACAGGAGAAGCACAGAGCCTTAGAACCGGCTTCTGCGTTGAGGGAGTCTCAATCCTAGCTGTGCGCTGGAATCACCTGCGGCAGGTGAAAAATGCCAACAGCCACCAGAGCTGCTCAGGCAATCAGGCTGGGGGGTCCAGCATCCCAGGAATCGTATCCTTAAAAATCATCCCGGGTGAATTCTAAGACCAGCCATGGGCATGAACAGCTGAAGCATGAATCAGCTTTCCCTGGAGAGCTTGTTAAAAACACGAATTTCATGGCTTCACCCCCAGAGATTCCGATTCACTGGGTCTGGGCAGGAGCAAGGGAATTTGCATTTCTAACAAACTGCCCGGTGATGCTGATGCTGCCTTTCACCACTATGCTCAGAGGAGCAGGCACGCTCACGCGTCATTTTCAGAGAACCAAACTCAGGCCCTCAGAGGAATGATGGCTTCAGGGCACCTGACCAGTTGCCTGCACGCATGTCCAGAATGAGAACTCGGGGCTGCTGACTTTAGCCTGGCTACTGCAGCCCAGAATCTCCATTCATCCATTCAGCAGACATTTATTAAGGACCAGGTGAGAGTACTCGGTGCTGTTCTAGGTGCTAGGGGTTTAGGATGAAAGAGACAGACTCAGTTCCTGTCCTGCTGGAGCCTATAGTCTAAAGTGGTTTCAACCAGGGACGATTTCACAGCTGCCCCCACGCGAGGCACTTGGCAATGTCCAGAGACATTTCTGTTCGTCACAACTGGGATGGAGGGGGAGGGTGCTACTGGCATCTAACGGGTGGAGGCCTGGGATGCTGCTAAACATCCTACAGTACGCAAGGCAGCCTCCTGCCGCACAGAATGGTCTGGCCCCAAATGTCAGTAGTACTGAGGTTGATAAACCCTGGTGTAATGGGTAAGACAGACACATAAAGAGGCGATTAAAGTACACTGGGGGTGACGTCTGTGATGGAGGAAGCTGAGGGTGCTGTTGGATCCGGAGAAAGGCTCCTAATCCACAGATATGGGATCCGGATGGCCTCCAGGAAGAGGTAATGTCTAAGCTGAGAATTGAAAGTTGTCAGACAGGAGAATAAGGGATTGGGGTGGAAGGAGTGATCCAGACAAAGGAAGCAGCACGTGCAAAGAGAAAAAAAGCACATTAGAGGAGCAATACTCACAACGAACCTCTACTGGGCATGCTGTGTCCACCAACCTCTGCCGGAAGCCCTGTACAACCATCGATGCGTTTCATACTCACAGCCACCGTACAAGGCAAATGCTTCTGCTAGCCCCACGCTATAGACTTGGTACCTGTGGCCCAGAGAGGTCAAATGACTTGCCCAAGGTCACGCAACTGATATGTGGTGGAGCTGGGATTAGAACCAAGCATTCTGGCTCCAAGCGTCCGTCACTTTGACCCCTCTGCCACATGCAGATAATCGTTCACTCTATTGGGAGCATGAAGGAAAGTGCGGGAAGTTGTGGGTGGGTGAAGGAAGATGCAGCCGGTAGGCAGGGGACAGGCCAACAGGGCCATGCAAGTCACCAGCGCGGTTTAGGCGCATCCTAAGGGCAGTGGGAAGACTGGAGGATTTAGCTGGGAAAGGGACAGACTTGGATATTCAGGGAGGAACACAGGTCAGGGAAGAGCCCAGATTAACAGTGAATTGAGGTGGGGAAGCCTTTTAAATTCATGATCCTAAAGGAAATATGAGTTCCCTTTGTATCCCAAGGAGACGTGTGCATTTCTGGGCTTCTTAAGAAATCTTCCCTCATCCGGTATCTCTCCCCACGAGTGTCAGCGGGTCACCCATCAGCCTGGGATAAAATGAGAACAAAGTGGGAAAAAATGGGCTTCAGAGCTGCCTCTCAGACGCGCCTTCTCCGTGGCCAGCCCCGGAGCATCATCTACCTAGCTCGCTTAACTAGAAGCTTTAAAATAACAGAATTGTCTCAGAGTAGAAAAATACAGTTATTAGCTATGATTATAGGGGAATCCGATTGAGCCGTGGATGTGCTCTGCCCGTCCTCTCCTAACCAGCAATTTCAAGTTGCGTCCTTTCCCCAAATTTCGCAAAAGGAGGAACCCAAACCTTGCAAGCAGCCCGCGTTGTTTATTTGTTATTTTTTAAACAAATCAAACGGAAATTGATCTGCCTTCTTGGGAGCGCGCTAGCTGCCAAATGGCCTGGCTCTCCTACAGGTTTTTGTGGCGAACACCATCAGTGAGCCGTGATCGCTTCAATTGTGAATAATGAGGGGACGATTTGGCGGCCTCGTGGCGTCACCCTCACCAGCAGGTAACATAATTCACTACTAAATGGGGTGAAAATGAGCCTCCCGTGCTTTGGAGGAAGTAATGATTTCCGTGTAACAATTCTGACACTTGTCTGCTCCAGATTTGCGCCCAGGAAGCTGGGATCTCAGCGAGCCTCAACTTTGAGGAGGACCCTGCCCACCTGCCCCTCCTCTCCTTCTCAACAAATAGTTATTGAGGATCTAAGTTTCAGACACCACCCAATGGAGCCTATGGGGGAAGGCAGATGGTAAGGAAGTGAAGAAAGATCATTTTTAATGGTGATAGAGGCTGTGAAAGCAAGCAAGCATCCGTTGCCTTAAAATGGGGTCCTTAGGATGGAAGCTTCTTGAAAAGGCAGCATCTCACAGAGACCTGACTGATGAGACAGACGTGCCCTGCAAAGATCTAGGGGCAGAAGATTCCAGCAAATGCAGAGGCCTGAGGAAGGAGCCAGCTCGCGGTGTTCCGGGGTAGAAGGCAGTGTGTCTGGAGTGGATCAAAGGAGGGAGGGACTGTGACACAAGGCAGGTCATTTCAGCTCTGCAGCTGCCGCCAGGAACTTCAATGTGTTCTGAGGGCAGTGGCACATCCCGGAGGGCTTCAAGGAAGAGGAAGCAGGATTCGTGTGAGACCAATGGAAAGAAGGGACCAAGACTGCATGTAGGGAGACCTGTGACCATGCTTGGCTGCTGGTGTCTTGGACTAGCGTGCTTACAGCAGAGATGAGGAGAAGGGCAGTGTCCCAGGTGTATTGTGGAGGTGGAGCCCCCAGTCACTGGGCAATGGTGCCTGGATGATGAGCATCCAGGCCTCTGGATGCATCACGGCATTTCCTCCTCAGTCCAGTGCACAGAGCTCCTCTCTATAAAGCATCCTCTTCCACACCCCTGCTTCTTAGGCACCTGCTGTTTGCACGCGTTGGATTCTCTTTAACTGCTCTGTCTCCTGCAATATCGATACTCAAAGACAATAGACTTTCCTCAATAGAAAACCGCAGTTGTTTCCAGAAAGCCTGCCATACAAATATGAAACAATATGCATTGTCTTTGGTTTGGGGTTATTTCTGGGTCACGCTGAGCTTATAAATTCTCAACAGGAGTGATGTTGAGTAACTCCCAGAAAAATGCATATGCTCGCAAGATGGTTCACACGTTTATCCCCTTAAAGACTATCCATCAACACTTTGGGGACCTGTGAACCCACAGGAAAGATTCCCTTTTATCCAGGGACAGGTCACTAATTCCCTTGATCTGACAAATCTTTAAATAATATCCCCGTTTTCAGCATAAATGCTCCCCAGCAGGCCTTGCCACCAAACGTCCTTGCCCGTCATAAGTAACAGAACAGGGTGGCAGTGCTCCCCAGGGTGTATTATCTCGTCTGTTTGAAAATAGAGATAAACTGCCATTGTTGAACCAAGTGAGGTCACGGGGAGAAAAGAGTCAGGAGTCAGCGGGGACGTCAGGAGCCTGTCTCAGCTCTGTGCAGGGGAGCCTAGTGGTCACAAACGTGACCTGGGGAGGCAGGCAGCCTGGGTTCGAGACCCAGCCCTGGCACTTACTAGCTGTGCGAGCTTGGATAAGGCAGCATGACTTCTAAGGTTTAATTTTTCCTCCCTAGAAGGGCGAAGGGCACGGCCTTTCCTCCTGTGTTTTGGGGGAAGATTAAATAAGATGGTGTCTACAGTGCTGAGCTCCCCACTGCGGAGATGGTTAGAAGCTGAGCGGGTTTGGGCAAGTCAAGGCACCCCAGAGCCCCCACGCAACAACGCTCCTGCCCTGTCGAGCTGGGTTATTCATCTGGAAACTCAAATGAGAGAACGTCTATGAAAACCCCTTTACAACGCTAACGTACTGTCATTCTCTCTTCATCAAGACCAGCTTCTGAAGCTCCCCTGCTCAGAAAAGAGAGGTTCTGTGATTGAAAACAAAGCACCAAACTTTCTTTCTAGTCTGTTGCAACATCCTTAGAGATAATTGGTGACATCCTACGAAACCGGGGCTGGAACTTTTTCCGCCTACCCTCCTAAAGCAGGTTGAATTAAACCGGTTATTAGATTCAGCCAAGGAGCTGATGAATCACTGCTTATCGCTGGGTGTGTTCCAAACCGTGGTCGCATCTGAATGGGCTGCAACTGCACGAAGGGAAATTCTGATCCTTCGGCTGCTCTGGTTGTTCGAGGTTTCCCTTTTGTGTTCTGGCCATTGTGTTTTAAAGGGTGTTTCAAGAAACTGAGTCCACTGCCCTTCTTTGTCAGTAGGAACTGGTGGGCAGCGGGAGCTTTGGTGCGTTTAGGCCATGCCAGCATGGTTGACGTCAAGGTGATGGCCACTGTCACTGCACAGGGCTGGACAAAGACAGATCATAGTCAGTGTGAAAGAGGACTGTCCCCTGGACATTTGCACGCCCGTGAAATGGAATATTTTATAGCCATTAAAAACTGATATTGTAAACAGTCGAAGAGATGCTGTTATGGATTATGTTCCGCCTCCCTAAAAAATAAATAGATATGTTGATGTGTAAATTCCAGTAGCCCAGAATGTCAGCTTATTTGGAAATGGGGTCATTGCTGATATAACTTGGTAATACGAGGTCATACTGGAGTAAGGTGAACCCCTAAACCGATGTGACTGGTGTCCTTAGAAGAAGATGGCCGTGTGAAGACAGAGACACAGGGAGAACATTAGGTGACGACAAGGACAAAGATCAGAGTGATACAGCTGATGCCAAGGATCGCCAGCAACCACCAGGAGCTGGGAAGAGGCAAGGAAGGATCCCCAGGAGGTGTGGGAGGGAGCAGGTCCCTGCAGGCATCTTGATTTCAGACTTCCAGCCTCCGGTCTGTGAGACAATAAATATCTTTTCTTAAGTCACCCAGGTCGTGGTACTCTGCTTCAGCAGCCTGGGAAATGAATGCAGAAGCTGTTAAGGCTATATTGCTAGGTGAAAAGGCAACTAATAAATCAGCTTGCAGACTATGATCTCATTTGTATAAAAATCATGATTATGTAATTTTAAATGACAGGAAAGATATACAATGAAATACTAACAGAATTAGCACTAGGTGACGGAATCGCAGGTTTAAATCTTTGTTCATTTTCGTGGCCCGTATTTTATAGATTTTCAAAACAAATAGATTATTAGTATAAAAGGAGCAAAGGTTATTTTCTACAAGAGAGATAATTGGCTCTGGATATATGCTCCCCACACGTACACTTTATACCAACAAACAGCATCTGAATTTGCTTCCTAAGGCCTCAGCCTTAAAACATACCCTCTCTTGCCCACGTGTGCTCAGACTATGCATCTTCACTGAGAGAGGAGCGGGAGGAGGAGGTTTATGCCTGTCCCTTTCATAATCAGTGGCTCCCTAGTACCATCTGAGTTGTATTCATAGAAGATCTGTCCTGCCCAGCCCCAGCCAACATCTCCACTCTCATTTCCCACCCACAGCCACCCACCAATACTGCTCACCGTGTACCCCCCCACACACCACTTACACACATCTATGTAGTAATATTCTGCCTCCTTCCCAAAGAAATCGCATGACTCTCTACATAAAGCCATGCTGTTTCATGCCTCAGTGCCTTTGCTCATGCTGTTTTCTTTGCCAAGAACAGCCTCCCCAGCTGAGCCCCAGCCATGCTTAGATCCTCAGCTTAAATGTTGGTTCTTCCAAGAAGCTCTCCTTGATGCCTCTGCTTCTTTAGGTTTGGTTGGGCCTCCCACCCTCTGCGGTCACATCATCTGGGTATCCTGAGGTCCTACCCCTGGTCATAATTGCTGGCTTCCTTCTGTCTCTCCCACTGCAGCTTCAGTTTCAGGAAGGCAGGAAACACTCCCTGGCCATCTCTGGACCCAGAGTGCTGGGCCTGGTACCCAGGAGCAGTACCATACGTCTTTGTTGAACTGTGTGGAAGGCCAGGTAGCTGAAGGCAGTGGTATTGCTGGACGGTGTTATTTAGAGACTGCATCTCCCTGATCCTCCTTTTGCTCCCTCAGTTCTTCATCCACAAACCAAAGTAATCATTTTAACTTAAATAAGATTAGGCCACCCCCACTTAAAACCCTTACATGGGTCCCCGTTACTCTTAGAATAAAATTCAAGTTCTTTGTCATGGCCAATAAGGCTGTGCAGGACTGCCTTGTGACAACCCCAAACCTCAGCTTACATAGTAAATTTGCTATAAATATTTGCTTAATGATGAAATGGATGGATGGGTAAGTGGACAAGTGAGTAGATGGGTGGATGAGTGGATGGATGCATGCATGCATGGATGGATGGGTCCATGGATGGATGGGTGCATAGATGAATAGATGGATGGATAGATGTATAGATGGATGCATGAGTAGATGGCTGGATAGATGGGTGGATGAGTAGATGGATAGATGGATGGGTGGATGAGTGGATGGATGGATAGATGGGTGGATGAGTGGATGGAAGGATGCATGGATGGATGGATGGGTGCATGGATGAGTAAATGGATGGATAGATGGATGGATGCATGCATGAGTAGATGGATGGGTGGGTGGATATCCTCACTTCCTTTTATGTGAGCATCAACTTAGAGGGGGTACAACTTGGGTATTTATTTCTTTCTCCTCAAAGAAACCCTTTGAAAACATTCCATAGCAAAAGAAAAGGAGAAAGGATGTTTGATTTTTGGTTTTGCCACTTATTATCACTGTCTTTTTGCAAGTGTTTTGCTGCTCTGGGACTCAGTTTCCTTGTGTTTTCACAGGGCGTTGAGCCAGATCATTCAACAAAGCTCACTGGAGCTTCTTCTCTGGCCAATAGTCTTCTGGAAGCCCCATCACTTGCCTAACCAATGCCTCTCTCACCTACTCTCATCTCTTCTTTCTCTCCTCCCAGATGCACTAGGGGAAATTATGGAGAACCACTAAACCTTGCTTTTACTTGACTTTGTGTTTACTGACTGATGACTTCAGGGTCTCCCTTTTCCTCCCAGCTCTGCATCAAGGTGTATTCCTAAAAAAAGACAGTTTTATCCCCAAGAGGGATTCTCAAGCCAGCCAGCAAGATAATGGAAGTTTTACTCCTCTACAAAGCATACTCACCAATCACTGAGCAGAGAATTCTCAAGTTCCAAAGAATTTTTCTCATCCCGGAACTCCAATCTCCCCTCTACGTTTCACTTCAAAGTCAGACCACAGCTGCCTTTGTACAATTTTTTTCTAAGAGCCAGAATTCCACCTGAAGTTTTCAGTTGTAAGCCAGGAGATTCCAGAACAATCTAGAATCCGTCCCCTTTTCCTCACTCTACTTCTGCTAATCAAGTCTCAGCCACTGTCACTTCCTCCCTGGACAATGGCTTCTGAAATGGTCTCTCTGCCTCCTCCACCTCCTACCTATAATCTTTTTGCCATACAGCAGCTGACAAGCTCTTTTTTAAAAAGGCAAATCAATACAGGGGAATATAAAATAGAGCAGCTATTGTGGAAACTATTTTGGCTGTTGATCAAAATGTTAAACACAGGGTAACGATAGGACCCAGCAATTCCATTCCATGGTAGTTACCCAAAATAACTGAAAACAGGTGTTTAAACAAAAGCCTTTACAAAAATCTTCATAGCAGCACTATTCACAATAGCCCAAGAGGTAGAAAGAATTCATGGATCCATCAACAAAGGAATGGATAAACAAAAGGTGGTATATCCACACAGTGGAATATTATTTGACCATAAAAAAGGAATGAAGTTCCGACACATGCTACAGCATGAATGAACCTTGAAAACATGAGGCTAAGTGAAGGAAGCCAGACACAAAAGGTCACTTATTGTATGATTCCATTTATATGAACCATCCAGAATAGGGAAACCCATAGAGACAGAAGGTACATCAGTTGTTAGCAGGGGCTGGGGGAGGGAAATGGAGTGACTGCTTGATGAGTAAAGGGTTTTCCTTTGAGGTGATGGAACTAGATAGTGATGGGGTGTTTCCTTTTAGGATGTTTTGGAACCAGATAGAAATGATGGTTAAACAACACTGTGAATGTACTTTACCACCGCTGAATTGCGCACTTTAAAATTAATTAATTAGTTAATTTTGTGTAATGTGAATTTTATCTCAACTTAAAAAATGCAGATTGGTCCATGTCACCTGAGTCCCACTGTCCAGCAGCGCCCCCTGTGAATCAGAGTCAAAGACAAGCTGCTCACCTGCCAGGTGCGTTTCCAGGATCTGGCTCCCACCTACCCCACATTCTCAGCTCTTGCCTTGCCCCCATTTAATTACAACCTCCGGTCACACCAGCATCCAACAGGCCCAGCTCCTTCCTGCCCCAGTGCCTGTCCGGTTCCTCTTCTCTCTGCCTGTAAAGTTTGTCCCCCATCTTGGCAGTTTTCTCTCTCCAGTCCAGCTCCTCCAATGCTGCCCCCTTGTGGAGACCCTCTTTAGCCATTTCTCCTAATGTCACCTTGCCTTTCATCCCTGTTGACTCTTCACTCCGTGATCCTGCTTCATTTTCCTATTAGTTCTTTTCATTATCTGAAATTTTTGTATTAACTTGTGTTTTTGTAATTGAGGTGAAATTCACATATTTTAAGGGTACAATTCATTGGCATTTAGTATATTTCAGTGTTGTGCAAGCATCACCTCTGTCCAAAACATTTTCATCACCCCAAAAGGAAATTCCACACCCATTAAGCAGTCTCTCCCCACTCCACTCTCCTCCCAGCCCCTGACAACTACTGATCCACTCTGTCTCAATGGATTTACCAATTGTGGATGTTTCATATAAATGGAATCACAACATGTGACCTTCTGTGTCTGGCTTCTTTCACTTAGCACCATGTCTTCAAGGCTCATCCATGTTGTAGCAGGTGTCAGAACTTCATTCCTTTTTATGGTCAAATAATGTTCCATTGTATGGATATACTGCATTCTGTTTATCCATTCATCTCTTTATGGACATTGGAGTTGTTTCCACCTCTTGGGCTGTTGTGAATAGTGCCACGTTTGTGCACCATTTCTTTGAGTGTCTGTTTTCAATTCTTTGGGGAGTGGAATTGCTGGGCCATATGGTAATTCTATGTTTAACTTGCCATGGAACCCAACCATTTTCCAGAGGCTGAACCATGTTACGATTTACCTGCATTTTTAGTGTCTCCCCCTCCAGAAGCCAAGCTTTGTTGACAGTGGTAGTCTCAGCACATGGAAGACTGGCCGGCACATAGTAGGTCACATGACAGTGGTAACCTTCGGGTCGTGTCAGCAGCCCTTTAACAAGCCACCCCGACTTCCATCAATGCCCTTCCAGTCTGACTCCAGGTGAGGCAAAGATCTCTCCCAGGACTCTTTGAAAAGAGTTCACTTCACTGAAGAAATCGCGTTTACAGGACAATGTTTTGGGAAAATGGCAAGTCTCTGAGGAGTCTCGGAGAGACGCTTGGCAGGAGTACAGATGCCCATGAAAGAACAGCCACCGTGATCCACGCCCAGCTCCACGGAGCCCCCACCCCGTGTGCCCTCGCTGTGCAGCTGCCCAGGGCGGAGAGAAGGGACAACCTTCTCCGTTCCAGGGTTACAGCCGTGGCAATCAGGGATGTCGCCAAGATAATATTCACTCTCGGGATCTTAATCTCCTGTTGGATGAGAACAGACTCAAAGGCTCCAGGACCAGAATTAAAGCCCGAGCTAATAAGTGCTTTGCGACTCTGCTGGGGGAACACATCCCTTCATCCAACTCTGTTAAAATATGTTGTAAATTATATCAGTTGGTAATGGGGCCAATACGGCAATTTAAGCAAAAACAGAGACAGACATTTTATAATTGGATGTTTGTTCTGTCTCTCTTTCTCTCTTTGCTGCCTCCCTTCTCTGCCTATACACATGTGCGTACACATGCACACACACATACACACCCACACATCCCTGTACTGGAGCCCCATGATGGCTTATTTTTCAGAGAGGCCATGAGAAGAATATGGATGTCTTAAAGTCAAAAAGAACTTCATTCACGTCCCAGCTCTCCCACAAATTAGCTGTGTGACCCCAAGCAGCTTAGTGTACCTCTCTGAACCTCTATTTCTTTCCTTATGAAATGGGCATCTCAATAATGTTTATGCCGGTCACCATGACTGGCATAACACATATTAGGCACACACCTACGGCTTCTAGAGTGAGTAAGCCTCCTTTTCACCCCAAAGGAGCCCAGATGGCAGTGGGAGGGGAGGGCAAAGGCTCGACGTGCTTGAACATTTTCAAAGTCATGGCAGCCACGTCCTGGGAAAGTCATGTCGAAAACAGCGCCAACAGGAGGTGTCGGGCGATAATGAAAAATCACAAAGAACAAGACATAACCCAGCAGTCTCTGAAATACCCATTAGCACAGAACGTTAAGGAAAAAGCTAAAGGGGCCACAGCACAATTCAGCACTCGATTTCAGACTGACATGCTTTCATCTAGCTCTTAAATTTTTAATTACGTTAATCTAATTTTAGACATTAATGAGATTGTGGTACACAGCATTTATTTCCATTTCAGGTCATTTTCTTTCCTTGTCGGTCACCCACTCTCTCACCCAGGGCAGGGCACCTGAGCCAGCCAGCTTCCTCGGCACGCTGGGAACTGCTTCTCAAAGCACGCTCTGCCGACCAGGGGCATCAGCATCGCTGGGGAGCTGGTTAGAAACACGGGCTCTCAGACCTCCGGGATCAGGATCTGCACTTTCTGAAGATGCCCCAGGTGGTTCTTGAGTCCGTGAAAGCACGAGAAGTACTGTCTTTGAGGATCCTCTAGACACCAGCTGATGCTTCTAACATGGCTGGTCCGTGGATCCATGGGCTGCGGTGGGGCACAATCTTGGTCCAAGACAACTCATCGTTCGTCCAGGATTTTTGTACTTGTTCTTGTTCTTGTTCCAGTGTGGCTTGGGGACACAAGGGAACACGCTGTCCTGAAGCATCCACAGACCAGAGTGGAATGCCAGTCCTTTGGGGACACAAGACTGGTTCTTTCACCATTAGCAGCAGCTAAAGGGACCTGGTATGAATAAACATTGCTCACCTTTATTCTGTGTTGATCATGTGCCAGGCCCTCTTCTCCATGCTTTACAGCTATAGCTCATGTCATCTTTACAGCATCCCTGGGAAGTGGGTACCACGGTTATCCCCACTCCACAGATGAGGAAACTGAGACTCAGAGGTGTAAGTGACTTTCCCAAGGTCACAGCTAGTCAGCCTTGGAACCCAAGGGTCTGACTCCAGAGCCTGACCTCTTATCTGTTATGTGCCCCGGGAGACCTCAACCCAAGGGGGGCCCTGATTCCTTCACCCGGGAAATATTTCCCGAACACCTACTAAGTGGCAGGCATGAGTGAGGCACCATGGGTAGGACTGTGGATAGAGACAGAGATTTCCTCTTGGGGAGCTTACAGTCCAGTGGGAAAGAAGGACGTTAACCAGATAATCACACACATGTATGTATGCTCACACGTGTCCTTACAGATGGGGAGAGTGTTAGGGAGAAGAGATAGATGGTGCCATCAGAGTCGCTCGCAGGGCGTCTTCCTGGTGTGGGTGTCAGGGCAGGCCTCCCTAGGAGAAGATCTTTGAGTTCAGGGCTCCTGGAGGCATTCGCTAACAGTGGGGCATGAATAGTCTGGAATAAAAGACATGTGAACATGCCCTGAGAAAGGGCTGCATAGGGTGCGGGGAATATGTGAAAGGCTGTCCAAGGGTGAGGGGACAGGAAGCAAAAGGGATAGAGTTGTCCAATAAGGGGGAACGAGAGAGACAGACCCAACCGGGAGGGCGTTGGAGGCCACGCCGAGAACATCCTTATTCACAGCCGCGTTGTTGTCACACAGTCCCCCTCAGTGCCCTACGATGTTTCCCCTCCCCCATCCTACCATGCCTTCGTCCCCTTGCCCCGTGCTCCAAGCTTTCCCATCTCCCTCCTTCCCCTTTTGCAGGCTCCAGCCCTGCTCCATGGCAGCACAGATTTGCAGCTGTAGTCATTGGGACAGAGTTGGTTGCGCCTGACAGAAGCCCAACTCAAATGGGCTTAAATGTGATTGGCTAGCTTCAGGCACAGCTGGATTCAGGTGCTCTACAATGGCATTGGGAAATCCCTCTCTCCATCTTTGGACTCTAACGTCTTGGGTTGGCTTCATCTCCAGTGGGTTCGATGGCCTCCTCCAGCCCTCGACCTATATATTCTATTAGCTTATTACCAGCCAAGAAGACCTTTTTCCTAATGGTGCTGTGACCTTTCCAAGGAGAAGTCCTGGTGGTCCAGCTTGGATGATGTGCCTGGCCCTGAGCCAATCACTCTAGCCAGGATGTGCCAACGCTTTGGTTTGCCAAGCCAGGGGACCAGCCCTGGAGCCCAAGGCTCCTTAAGGTTCCTAAGAAAGGGTCTGAATAGTGGACATTTCAGGCATGATGAGCATGGGGCGGGGGGGCTGGAGGGAGGAGAGCCATAGCTGGCTCCTTGGTGCCCTTCAACGTTTCATTTGCAGTCATCCTGTCATCTGTTCCTAGTAGCAGGGGAAAGTGAATCATTCTTACTTACAGGAATTTACTCCAATTATAAAATACCATTGGTTATTTTAGAAATAGTATTAAAAAGTAAACTTTTGTTATAGAACACATGCTGGCTTTAGAAATGTCAACATGGTAAGGGCCCCATCGTCGAATCAACAAGACAGTATGGGATGTTCCAGTGGGCATGAGGCCTTGGGTGAGGCACCTGGAAAACCCTGTGTTGTGAATTCTTGTCTGGTTTTCCCAGAGTCGATATGTTCTGCTCCCTCACCCCCTGCAATGTTGTTTATGATAACTAATAAGGATATATTCTTTATCTACCGAGGATGGAATTTTGTGTCTTGGGATGAGAGAGAAGGAGATAGGCAGACAAACAGAAACAGGGATTGACACAGACAGAGATAAATGGAGAGAGCAAGAAACCAAAAGTAAGTAAATAAAGAAAAGGCTTACCAAAGAGCTTAGGGAAATGCCCCAAGTACAAATGGAAAATTAATCAAGATTCCATTTGTAAGTGGATATGGCTCTTGGGCCAAAGAACAGGAAGCACTTTGACCTGGAATCTTCCTAGGAACTGTGGACAGTTTCTATGCCTGGGAGGGGAGAGAGGGAAAGGGGATCAGGGGTGGGGAAGGCAGGTCTTCTGGGAGCCTTTACCTCCCCCTAAAGACAGTCAAGGCAAAGGGCCTCCACGTCCAAAGGAGCTGCCATGGCCCTCCATGCATGTGGCGTCCATAACCAACGCTCTCTCCTCCCCCCCGCCCCCGTGCTGTTGTTGATGAGATATTTACAAATTCAGCAGGAGAAAAATGTGGTCATTTAAACTGCCACATTGTAAAGCTTGACATTCATGGAGCTATTGGAGCCCATGAATCACAGAAGGAGGTAAAAATTCAAATGGCTATAAATGTCCATTAATAGTGGAAAAGTTAAATAAATGACACTTCATCCAGATCATGGAATAAGATGAAGCTATTATAAAAATGAGATAGATCTCTACAGAGTGCCATGGAAAGATCTCAAGAAATGCTAGGTTAAAATAAAAAAGCAAATTGCAGAATAATACATATAGTAGGATTCCATTTATTTATGCTAGAAAAAGTATCTGTGCATGTCAATGCAAAGGATCTATGCCATGCAATTCCAGGAATTATATTTTAGGAGGAATTGAGCATAGTAGGGTTGAGATTTCCATAATCACTTTATACATTTATATTCTTTATATATTTTTCACTGTCGGGCTCTTTTTCAATGAAAAACAATGTATGTAAATGTCATTGTACCTACCGTGTGAGTAATAATGAAAGTTAGTGATCTGGAGAAACAGAAGAAAAGTTATTCAATATATTCACCTTCCGCTTCCTCATTCATATCCCCACCAGCATCACTGCTTACTCTTCTCCTGACTACGTGGTCTATCTGTGGTTCTCCTGCCCAGGCTGGAATATTCTCCATTTCATCACCCTCCACCATTCTGCTCCATCTACAGGGTTGTTTTCACGCACATGCATTTTGTGCAAAAACCTGTAGAATCCAGAGCGGATACGAGTATTACAATCACATGACACAGTGTATCAGTCAGGACGGGTGTGGCTATGCTGCAGTAACAAATGACCCCGAAATTGAGTGTCTCAGAACCACGGAGGTTTACTCCTTGCTCATGTTTCACGTCCATCGCAAGTCAGGTGCGGCTCTGCTTCAACTTGGCTTCTGTTCTGGGGTCCAGGGTGTGTCTGGAGCAGCCTCCATCTGGGATGCTGCTGGTCTCGTGTCAAAGGCAAAATGAGGTCAGAGTGAACCACACAATGGCTCTTAAAGCATCTTCATAGGAGAGACAAGGCCACATCACTTCGGCTCATATTTCACGGACTTAAAACCAGTCACATGGCCAAGCCTGATGCCAAAGCGTCAGGGAAGTATGAAACCTCCTGGGGCAGGGGGTTGGATGGAGAGGGAGTAGCAGAGATTTTTGAATAGTAATGCATCCCCTCATGTGTCGTTTTCAAAGACTAGAACCACAGCAATTATTTCTGGAGTGCCTACTAGGTGCTAGGTACTATACCACACGGAGAGACAGGAAGACAACTCCTAATAATAACTAGACCTTACTACACCAGACGCTGTGCTAAACACATCACGTTCATCCACTCACTTAATCCTTACATCAGCTATCATTAGAGAGAAGCGGCCTGGGGCTCAAGTCGCGTGTCCAAGTTCGCACAACGCCTGCCCTCCAGGAGCTTATAGTCTTCAGCTATCTCAGGATGTGTCCTAGACTCTAAATAATAAGATTGCTCATGATTTTACACTTTTCCAGAATTTATTTATTAACTTATCAATCACCCACTGTATGCAAGAACTGAGCTGAGTTCTTAGGATGCTTTAGAAGAGAGACTAAGACAGTGCTTAAGAATATCCCCAGGACCTTAGCTCTTCCTAGCTCTCTGCTATGACCTCGGGAATCTACTCAACCTCTCTCAGCCTCCAGATCACCATCTAAAACCGAAGGCGATCATAGAGCCTACCTTTGGGCTGGTATTCAATAGGATCTATTGGGCACCTCCTCTGTGCCAGACGCTGTTCCAGGTGTTGGTGCTACAGCAATGAGTGAATCACTTTCAGCCCTTATTTTCCAGTGGAAGGAAGAAAGGAAACCGATGAATGAACATGTAACTTAAAGTTAATATAATAAGTACTATAAAAAATAATAAGGCAGAGAAAGGAGACTGAGTGACGGGGGTGCTATTTTAAGTAGAGCGGTCAGCAAAGCCCTTACAGGCGAAAGCGATATTTGAGCAGAGACCTAAATCAAGCGAGGGATGAACAGGTCATGTGAAGTTCTCAGAAAGCGTGTTTCCAATGGAGGAAAGCGAATTCAAAGCCGGTGAGGCCAGGCTGTGTTCCATGCGTGCGAGGAGCAGAGGAGGCCAGCTCACGGCTGAAGCAGGTGAGCAGGGATGAGAATGACAGAGCGAGACGGAGACAGAGGCAGGACCAGATCTGAAGGACCTCATAGGTCACAGAAAGGGGTTCACTTCTATTCAACCGTGTGTGTAAAATGAGATCATCTGTGGAAAGGTACTTAGCACGGTGCCAGGTGCATAGCAAGCCTTCAACAAATGAACGGAGGTTAGCAATTCTTCATTCATTCAGTGACCAAAGATTGATGGAGGGCCTATTAGGTGCTAGGTGTTGTCCTGGATGCTTGGGAGTCGGCGTGCATGACATGCAAGGACGCTCTCACGAAGCTCGATCTGAACGCCAGAGCCAGGTGATAAAGTAACTGAAGAGATAAGTACATGATAGAGTATGTTAGAAAGTGGTGTGTACTGTGGACAGCGGATAGGGAACGGGGGTCAGGAGTGGGACAAGGGGTGTCAGCCTGTGATGTTAAGTACTGTTAAATGGGTGAGTGGGCCTCATTGATAGCAAAGACACGACACAGGTGAAGCATTTGGGGAAGCAGATTTCTGGGGCAAGAGAATCGCAGGAGGAGGGAACAGCCTGACCAAAGTCCTGAAGACGGGACCGTGACTTGTGCGTTTAACGGACATCAGGGACAGCAGGGGGCAGGAGCGGGGTGAATGACAGGGGCAGGAGCAGGGGATGAGGTCGCAGGGGTCATCAGGCTGGATCACGGAGGGCCTCGTAGACCACTGTAGGGACTTTGGCTTTTGCTGTGAGAGCTCTGGAGGCCACCAGAGGGTTCTGAGCAGAGGAGGGACGTGACCCAAGGTAGGTTCTAACAGCGTGGCTCTAACTGCTGGGTTGAGAAAATACTGGACACTGGGGGGTGGAGGGAAGAGGGGAGACCATACGGAAGCCATTGAGTAACCCACGTGGGGATGACGGTGGCTGCGGCGGTCCAGCTGGTAGCTGTGGAGGTAATGGGAAGGAGTAGGATTCTGGATGTATGTTGAGGAAGAGCCCCTTCCTCGGGCCCCTGTCCATGTCCTCCACCCACAACCTCTGTATTATTCCTGCCCAACACCTGGGGGGAAGGAGGGCCACCCTCAGCGCCCCATGCCTAAGCTCTGCACTCGGGACATCGCACGCGTCTCTACTCACTGCTTTGCTGGCGAGCTCTCTGACTATCAATGCCAGCTGCTCCCACCTCTGATGGATGGAAGCAGTTCCATGAGGTTCCAATTGGCAATCTGAGGCTGGGCATAGGAGGAGCACAGGATAAGGATGCCAGCAGCAGAAAGCAAGCCAGTGAGCTTTTCTATGAGAAGAATCTCTTCTGTTGGTCCTCTCTTAGTGCTATTTTTAGAAGGCCCCCCTCTCTAGTCCCACATACACCCACTTAAAGTCTTGGAAGAACCATCTGACCTGATGCCCTGCTGTCACGCAGACATGCATCTTGGGCCTTTCTTTTTTAGAGGAGTTAATATATTCTTGTTTTCATGGGCTCATTCATTTATTCATTTTGCAAATAATTTCTTAGGGCCAGGCATTCTAATGAGTGATAAAGATTCAGAGTGGGCACGATCAATACAGCCCTTGATCAGCATGGAGTGTGTAATTGAGTGGAGAGACAGATCGTGAATAAGTAACCAACCCATAAGCAGCGGAACGTTGGGGTCAAGAGGAAGTAGGGGCTCAGGGTGCAGCAAGGAGCTAATTCCTTGCTGGAGGATCTCGGGATTAAATTCTCATGTACAAATCTCTTATGGAAATAGCCAGCACACAGGAAATATGGTGTGGGTGTTAGCTACTATTATTATAAGCATTTAATTCAGATTATGATCATTCTATGAAGGGAGCATACAGGGTATGTATAACGTGGAGACGTTTGAAAATAAAGGGTGTAGAGGGCAGTCTCTCCATGGAGATGAATTTAAGGTGAGCCCTGAAGGATGATGGGGTGCCAGCTTTTCAAAAGTGTAGGGCCAGGGGGCCCAGGGCAAAGTATTCAAGGCAGAGGGATGGGTATGGGCGAACACTCTCGTGTAGGGAGAGGCTGACCCTTTGGAGGAGTGCAGAGAGGGTGGCGTGGGACACTGTGAGCCTGTGAAGCTGCCTGGTCCTTTCCTGAGTCTTAGACGCCAGGAAGCAGGAGCAGAGGGACTGACCTGAACTAGCCAACGGCCAGCTTAATGCCCAGAAGATTCTGACGTGCATCCTTGCCGAGTGGTCCTTCCAAAGCCTAAGCCATTGCCAATCACTGCATCTATTTGACCTCTTCTCCTGCTTTGTCTAGGGGCAGACACCTTTAAGGACCTGTCTCCAGCCTACATCCTATGACCTGACATCTACCCCACCCCATGGGGTCAACTCCTGCAGCCATGTTTATGATATGTGACTTTGACCCCACCTTGAGCATAGGATTGCACCAGAGGGCACAAAATGGGCCAATCGGATTCTCCCCTGGGAATTTGGGTCAGACTTCATTGTTCCGACCAGTTCATTGTGGGCGCTTAAATGGAAAGAACATGGAGAGAAATGGGGTGGCCACGTTTGGGTCGTGGGCAAGAAAGGCAGAAAAGGCTGTTCTGCAGAGGAAGGAAAAAAAAATTAGCTGAGCGCAGCAGAGCGGCGGGAAAATGCAGCCCCAGAATGAGAAGGAGAGAGAACAGAGTGGGCTTGGACCCCGATATGAACAGATCCTGGTTCTAGACCCTTTGAGGCCAGCTCAAAGGAGATGCTCTAGGAGATGCTCTTGAATACTTCCGATCAAGCTTAAATGGAGTTGAGTCCGTTTCTTTGGCTTGCAAGCCAGCGCTCCCTAAGAAACTCCTTCATCTCCTGGACCATTCCGTGAAATGCCTAGACGGGCGCCATGACCTTGTTGAACTCCCCAGGTCTGGATAGCGGGCACAATAAGATTTCATGGACAGTCTGCAGCATCTTCCGCTTCATCAGCTTTGCAAGTAGAAAATTCTCAGCAACTAACACGTGTGCATTGCAAGAACAGAAAAATCCAGCTCAACACGTAAGCTCTTTGTACACGGGTTTACCCAGAGAGCAATGGGTTTAGGTAGTTCACCCCAGAATTTCTGCATATCTGGGCATCTAGTGAACTGAAACCTTTTGGGGGCACCGACCATTTGGACATGGCAGACAGATCTATCCACAGAGTAGCACTAATGGATTTCCTTTTTAAAGGTCTTCTCTTCTTGATTAATCAGTTGTAGGATTAATAACAATAGTTAATATTTATTGATTAATTACTATATGCCAGATACTGCATTGTATGCTTGACATGAACTAACTTAGTTGTTCTCATAGGAATCCTATGAAATAGGTGCTGACACCCCTATTTACAGATGAAAAAATTGAGGCACAGAAGATTAATGCAGATGCCCAAGAGCATCTGCTAATTAAGGACAGAACTGGAGTGAAAACTCGGCTATTGAGTTCCAGAGTCCAGGTTTTCAACAATTACACTACGTTTTCTCTCATACTCTGAGTTTCACAATCCCTCTAGCTGGTTCTATAGCTGATCTTTAGAGTATTAGCGTGTTTCTGATACTTACTATTTTCTTCTTCCGAGATATTAGAAAGGCTCTTCCCCCATCCTCTCCGCCACCACTTGACTCTCACTCCATCCCCAAATATTTGGTAGATGTGGCACAAAAACGAAAAGCCATGATTTGCACAGGGGACAGTAGAGCCGTTAGGGAAATCATTCACCTAAGGAAATAGAAATGATAGTTAGCACTTATTTGGCACTTAATGTATGCTAGGATATCCCCTTTGCAGTCATTATTTCATTTAATCCTTAAATTTCCCTATGAGGAAGATATAATTATTTCCCCCATTTTGCAGATAATAAAACTCACTTAAAAAGATTATGTGAGCCAGACAGGGTCACAGAGCTAGTAGATGATGGAGACAATGTTTAAACTCCTGTTGTGTATAACACACATGCACATATACACCCACACACCCAAAGCCTTGGTTCTTAACTACCAACATCCTTGGTTCCAGAACGGGAAGAAAAGGCAAGGTAGAACCCAGCACAGGTCTTGAAATTCAGATCAATCCTTCTTGTGCCCATGGGACTCATGCATGAATGCTAAAAAGCATAGGCCACAGTAAAGAGGGAATCAAAACCCAAAGGGTTGTTTTGGTGACATTTCTGGGGATGCTGAGTACCCCAATGGTCATTGGTGGGCTCAGCAATATTTGTTTCTACAGGGACATTTGGAGTAGCCGGGTGGCTCCAACGCCATCTCATCACCCTTGGCACTCGTGTGTGCTCACCCCCTCGCCCGTAGGGGGCAGTGCAGAGCAGAAAGAGAACGGCAGGCTTCAAATGATGGCCAAGCAAACTGGGCTTGCGAATAGGCCAGACATTCCCCCAGAGACTCCTAGAAATGGTGAGGTTGCTGGTATTTGGTGAGCTTTAGGTGGTGACTGGGGTTATTGCCATTGTAGTTAGGATGGAGCCAGAGAAATAAGGCTCTAGAATATGGGATGATCAATCTAGTTTTGTCACCTTATGGTCCATTAAACACAGAGTACACACCCATCAACACAATGTAGCTTTATTCACCAAAAATTCACAGAATAGCTATCATGTCCCAGGCACTATAGGGTACAGCACAAGAGGAAGTACATCCACAGATAACTGAATTCAAGACGATGCTATTAGATGAGAGGGATGAAAACAGAGGCAGAGGAATTTTAGATGTTTCCACTGTTCACATGTGCCAACACTAAGCTAAGAAGTTTATTGAATCTATTTAACTCTCACCAAAACAAAAACAAACAAACAAAACCAGGTAGGCGTTAATATCCTTCAGGGATGAGAAAACTGAGGCTCAGAGAGGTGAATAATCTTCTAAGAGTCACACCGCTAGTAAGCAGTACCAGGTTTCAGATTTCTACCCAGGTCCCTCTGGCTCCCGAGCCCAAGTGTGTAAGCACCATGCTGTATTGCGTCTCGCGCTTGTTGAGTTGTTGTTTTCTTCCTTAAAACGGGCTCCAGGAACTCACGGGAATTTTCCCTTGGAGACTCCGCTCTCACCCCACGAGTGGACGCACGTCCGTGCTTGCTGAAAAGTCAGAGCAATAACACGCAGAGAGCAGAGGAGACACTGCTGTCTCCCCAGAAGCGTTCTGACGGCTTATGCTTGTTCTGTAGGTTTCTGTGGGTGAGGTGGAGCTGGTTTTTATTTTTTAACAAAGCCATAAATAGTTGATGTGGTGAGGCTGGCCACCTAGCCGGCCTCTCTGTAGTGGGGTCTGCATCCCAATCTCATCAGGCCAGGAGATGTGTTTTAGCCTAGGAGAAAATGTCTCCACCGCAGGGCTGCTGACACAAGCGTTTCGCTCCTCTACAGAGAGGTGAGAGTCAAGGTGAGCAAACGGGAAGGTCAGGAGTCACCTATGCCTGCTGAGACCAGAGGCTCAGGCTTGGGACCCCAGCCCGGGCTGCATTCCAGGCCCCTTGTCCTATCTGAGGACACGGAATGAAAACATAGGCAGGGAGATGTCAGTGTCAGTTTTCTGGTTTGCAGACAACAGACACCGATGCAGGCTGGTACAAGCAGAAAAGAAATGTCTTAAAATTTAGTGAGCTCAGAGGCTCTCCAGGAGGTGGTGTGGTAGACTGAATGGTGCCCCTCAAAAGATATCTTCATATTCTACTCCCCGAAACCTATGAATGTGACCTTATCGGGAAAAAAGGGTCTTTGCAGATGTAATTAAATTAAGGATCTTGAGGTAAGGAGATCATTCAAGATGATCCAGGTGGGCCCTGAGTCCAATGACAAGTGTCCTTATAAGAAGGAACCAGAGATTTGACACACTCAGAAGAGAAGACACAGAGAAAAGGAGAAGAAAATGTGACCACAGAGATTGGAGTGATGTGGCTGCAAATGAAGGAATGGCAACAGTCACCAGAAGCTGGAAGAAGCGAAGAATGACTTCTCCTCTGGAGCCTCTAGTGGTAACGCAGCCCTGCCGACACCTTGATTTTGAACTTCTGGCCTTCAGACCTGTGGAGGAATAAATTTCTGTTGTTTGAAGCCACCAGGTTTGTGTTCCTTTGTTCCAGCAGCCCTAAGAAACTCACACAGGTGGGAAGAACCAGGCTTTGAGGCTACGCCAAAGAGAATCTCTAAACTCACACAGCAGAGCTGGTGCAGCAGAGGTGTCACCACCCCCAAGGAGGGCCCCGCCGACCCTGTGATGCCAGCCCCTGGATGCTCTACGAAGCCATCAGCCCCCGCTGCCCGTGGAAGCTGGATGAAAACTGCTGCCTTTATGAGCGGTCCCAGCTTCCATAGGCGAAGCCTGAAACAAGCAATCGGATGGGTGGAACCTGGGTTACACACTTTCACTCTAGCTGCAAGGGAAGCTGGGAAAAGTGATATCTGGCTTCTGCAGTAAAAGCGGGAACTTACAGCAGGGGAATTCCCCAAACACAGGAAGGAGCTGGGCAGTCAAAAAGAGGGAGCGGTGTGGTCTAGAGGTGGCTAGCAGGGCCGACCCGCATCGTGTTCCCTGACTCCTTGGGTTCACTGGAAATAGCAGGGAACCCCCAGCTTCTCCACATAGAAGCAGCCCAAGAACCATCCAGCTGAGTGAACTGTGCGTCAGGTGTCTTATGCCCGGGAGGAATGGACTGTGGGTCTGGCTGCCTGATTTCATTGCTGTGGCAGCTGGGTTTGGTTTGGTTTTTCAGAGTTAACTTTCCTTTGTTGTTGATGCTCGCTTCCAGGTGAGGCTGTTCAGTGATGCAGGTCACATGGCATCATCTGCCCACCCCCCCCCCCAACTCTCCCCACTGCTCCCTTTGCTCCAGCCACACTGGTCTGTCTCTCCGCTGCCTCTTGAACACTCCAGGGACCTCCTCATCAGGGCTTTTGCCCACCTGTCCCCTTCTGCCTGGAATTCACTCCCCTTGAACCCGACATGATTCACCGCCTCACTTGATTCACCTTCAGCTCTTTGCCCCAGTGTCTCTTCTGAAAAACCTTTCCTGACCTTGCAGTCTGAAACAGCAGCCCCTTCCCATCACGCTCCATCCCTTTTCTCTGCTTTATTATTAAAAACGCTCATCACTAGCCAGTATAAATGGCACATTGATTTGCTTGATTTCTTCTTGTGCTGTCTCCTACAGCTAGAACATAAGTTCCACGAGAGGAGGAATTTTTATGTTTTGGCTGCTGCTTGCTCTCGAGCGCCTGGAAGAGTTCCTGGCACGTAGGCGGTGCTCAATATATCCGTTAAATGCAGAAATCAGAGTGTCACTAATCGTTTAAATATTTTTTTCTCCCCCACTAGGATTTAGCCATTTCTAGGAAATGATTCAATCTGATTATTCTATATCTCCTCCAGAGCCTAGTAGAGTGCTGAGTACACAGTGGGTCCCATGAAATATTTGTGAGCGGGATGAATAGATGGGTGAGCACATTTAAACTCTTATTAAACCCGAACACTTGGGTGTAAAACGCAAGATTCTCAGTTTGAGATTGCTCCTAATGGTGTTTTCCAGCCTGGAGCTGGCGTCCAATATAATCGGATCCGACTTTCTAAAGCTATATGCGCCCATACAGCAGCTTACGTGGTTTGGTACATGTAGAATTTTATTCTGGTAAGTAACAATAAACATCCAGATAAGCTGCATGTTTTTTTTCATTAGCAGAAGAGTTCTCTTTTTCCCCAAACCAGAATTGATGTTCAATGCCAGTCTATGAGACAGATAAACAAGGAATGGCTCTGGCCAGGGGTCTGGGTCCTTGTCCATGTACGTGACCTCCTCCTGTAGCATCGGGTCTGTAAGCTCCAGATCTCTCTAGCAGCTTTGGGAACACCTGTATTGAGGAGAGCAAGGACTCCACGTTTCTCGACTTGCTACGAAGTTTTCCCAGGACCAGCAGAAACTGTCTTTCCTAAATCGGCAGACGTCACTTCTCAAAAGTGGCAACTTCCCTGTGTCTGGCCCCTTGGTGTGTGTGCAGCTGCAACCTCAGCACTGTCAACGCTGTGGACCAGGTCATGCTGTCTTGAGGGCAGCTGTCTTGGCATCGTAGGATCACCAGCATCCCTGGCCCCTACTCACTAGATGCTAGTCATACCCCTCCAGACGTGACAACCAGAAATATCTCTGTGTTGCCAAAGGTTCTTTGAAGAAGGAGGGTGGAATCATCCCCATTGAGAAGTTCTGCTCTATGGTTTAATACTCACGTTGATTTCACACGATTATCACCTGAATCACTTCTCTCCAAGATCCGTGGAAGGCTCGGTTTTCATGGATATAGTGACGTTTGGGCCCTCCAGTTAAGGTCCCATGGATTTTATTCTTTCATCAATAAGACTCAAGGGTCTTGCAGACCCTTCAACCACGTTCTGAGAATCTTGTCAAGCCCCATCCCATTCGCCTGATTGGCGTCTCCTTAACTTGAATGGGCTCCCCTTTCCCTCAGCTTTGTGGGCATCCTTCAGAACATGGTGGTCATATAAAGGCTTGGATGAAGAGGGCATTGGGTAGCTATGACATAACAAACACATTTTCTTGTGTTCGGAACTGTGAGGCCATTTATGATTTCCTGGGGAAGACTCTGGACTTCTAAATTGTATGAAATGTTTTTTTAAAAATGACCTTGAACAGAAAGGACCTTTGGATAACAAGTGAGAGAATTCGTATTTCTAAAGCAGAAAGCCATCCTGAGTGATTTCCAAAAGGAGATCTATTGTATTCGCTGGAGAAAAGGTGGTTCGGGCGTACCCCTGACTGCCTGTGTTATTCATCCATTTCAGATGCTCTAAAAAGACACCTGGGTTGGGCTTCTATATTTCCAAGCTCCTCGTGCTCACTAATTTCTCTGTACAGGAAGAGCAGGTGGCCCGGCTGCCACAAGGTACCTAGGAGGGAACTCATCGGCGTTTGGTTCATTGGAACCAAAACGACAGAATGTCAATTTCCCTTCTAACTGCTTGTCATCGTCAGGAATCAAATAAGCAATTACAGGAGGCTAAATCGAATTCATTTCAAATTCAGATGGGCAGCCTGCACCCAGGAGGCTCCACGAAGGGGAAACAGCCTTTCCGGCTATGTATGTAATAACAAGCCCATGGGTGGTGGGTCTTTGAGCCTTGCTGCCTCGCTCACGCTCAGGGTTGGCCTGGCTGAAATTGTCACTGGCAGCTTCCCACTTGGTCTTTTCATGTCCACTCTCCTGATCTCACGTCCCTTGGCTACTCCAAGCCTACGGATGTGAAAAGAGGCTGCAATGTGGTTCTAATGGTGGAATTTGGGGTATCAAGTCAAGGTGTGGGGATGTGTATGTAAGATCAACCCCTTTCTTGTGACTCCTCCCAGGAGCTCTACGGAGCATCTTTTCAATTGGTCCTGCCAGGTAACATGGTGCTCTCTGAAGTCAAGGAAAAGAGGAAGAGGATGAAAAAAAGGCTCACTTTTTTTGAATGTCAGTCACTGGTGACAGAGGATTAAATGAGCTAATCCATTTTAGCTCATTTAATTCTAAAAATAACTCTCTGAAATACATATTACTGTAATTATCTCCATTTTTACAAAATCTACTTTGACAGAGATGGTACTCACCATATATTCATGTTCTCCCTTATACTTCCTTGCCTTCCTTGAAGTTAGTTTGGGGCCATGTAACTCCTTAAGGCCAATGGGCTATAAGCAGAAATGACTGGTGTTACTTCCTGGCCAAGGTAGTTAAGAAGCTTCCTCCTAGATGGGCATGGATGTTAGCTTAGGGCCAGTCTTTCTCAGCAAAAAGAGGAGGATTGGCAGCAGTTAGCTCAGGGCTAATCTTCCTCAAAAAAAAAAAAATTAAGAGGGCTCCTCCTTTCCTCTCTTCTCCTATTGCAGCAAACATGGAGGCCACATGGTCCATGGTGCAAATGGTGCAGTACCAACATGGCGGAGGGTAGTGTTAATTACGCCTATACACTCATATTTGAAGGGGTTTTTAGAAGGCTGATATGTGTGCCCTATCCAGCATCCCAGCCAAGTTCGTTTCCAGCCTCTTCTTCACACTTTCCGTAACAAAGAACTCAGTGCCTCCTGAGCCCCTTATATGTTCTTGAGCTCTCTCCCCAGTAGTCTTCCTTCTGTCCTTGGGGGCCACACAGGTCTGTCCTCCATGAGTTTTCCTTTTCCCAAGCTTAGTTCTTTAAGCTATTCCTGTTGTTGGTTGGTGTTGAGGTCACTCACCTCTCATAGTACAAGTAGGAAAGCAGATGCCCACAGAGGGCAAGGGATGCATTGAAGTATGAATCATTCCTTAATGCCAGAACCTGGCACTAAACCCTCTATGTCCCACGAGGGAAAGGATTTGCGTCGGTTTGGTTCACTCACTGTTGTGTCCTAGAACAGTGTCTGGTACCTAGGAGGTGCTCGGTTAATATTTGTTGAGCAAATGAATGAAGTCGAGTCTGAACTCTCATTCTTTCTCTTTCCCTTAAACAATGTGAAGAAACCAAGAATCGTAAATTTCATGCTGAACTCGTATTTTGGAATGCAGGGGCGCAAAACACTCTGACAACACAGCTATAATCCAAGTAAAATATGTATTAAATAGGCTTGGGCTTATAAGGCACCTAAACCTGGCAAAATAGAATTTATAAATATATTCAAAAAAATCTTAAGGATGATGGTGAAGACATGTTTGATCACCCCAACTCCCATCCCCCAGCTTTAAATTTTATTGGGTCTGTACTAAAGTATTTTTCATGGAAAGTGTTGCAGATGCCCCGCATTCTAATTTTCTCCACCAATATCATAGTAATCTCTAAAGCCTTATTAACACATATATTTTGAAGCATATTTCAATAGTTTGGGTAATAGCTTCACAGATTCGAGCAAAGCACAATAACAGAACGTACCTAGCTTTTGACATTAAAATTGTTATTTACAATTTTTTTTTCTGCAATGTGGCATTATAATGAGAGTAAACTTTGCTTTTGAAAAGATGGATATGATTCTGGGATGAAAATGAACACTGGTTAATAAAACCACAGATAAGTATACTCTTGCATTATGCTATTGCGTTTAGGCAATAATTTAAACACATCTGCATTGTCGGGACTCTCCTACTCCCCGGCAGATGCGGCAACATCTTCCTGAGAAAAATATAATTAGGGACATGGGTGCAGAGCTCAGCGCTGGCATTAGCTATTGCGATCCACCTTTACATTACGTGTAAAATGAGAATAAGAAGAAATTCATTTATTCATTCATTTAAAAAACAGTTTGGGAACTCCTAAGATTTGTTGTGCACTGAACGTTTAATTGCTTTCTACAGTAAAGGAAGAGCAGTCACTAACTAGATAGTTATCTGAGTGACTAAGTGGGTGGGTGGATGGATAGATATGTGGGTGGGTGGATGGATGGATGGATGGACGGGTGGGTGGATGGATGGGTGGGTGGGTGGGTGGGTGGGTGGATGGATGGATGGATGGATGGATGGATGGACGGGTGGGTGGATGGATGGGTGGGTGGGTGGGTGGATGGATGGATGGATGGATGGATGGATGGATGGACGGGTGGGTGGATGGGTGGGTGGGTGGGTGGATGGGTGGGTGGGTGGGTGGATGGATGGATGGATGGATGGATGGATGGATGGATGGACGGGTGGGTGGATGGATGGGTGGGTGGGTGGGTGGATGGATGGATGGATGGATGGATGGATGGATGGACGGGTGGGTGGATGGGTGGGTGGGTGGGTGGGTGGATGAACAGTCAAATAGATAGAAAAGATGGTAGAGAGTCTTTGCATTTCCAGGATCACCACCTTTCATCCAGTAATAGCAATCCAATTCTCTTTAGGGAATCACTCTTCTTCATTCTCTGTCCTATGTTTTACATGGATCTCGCCCTATTTCTACCCAATAGACCCATCCTGGCCAATGAGACTACTGAGAGTGATTCAAAGCTAGGCAGAGTTCAATATCTCTAAATCCAGAACCGAGGCAGGCATGACATAGAGTCAGTTTTCTACTGGACTTGGATTTGGGAGGGTATAAACCTGGCTCTGCTTGTTGGGTTGTGGACACACACAGAGAAAGCTTGCCCAGGAGTGAAGCCACCAGAGAGGAAAGCAGAGTTGAGAGAAAGGAAAAGTGGAGTACTCATGAAATGATTTGAACATCTGAATTCTGTCATGTCTAATACTAACACCAGGGCTTTTGAATTCATGTGAGATTTTACATCTCCACATTTTCTTGCATAAGTTTTTCTTTTGGTCTCTTGCAATCAAACAAGTTCTAAGTGACACAGATACCTAACCCAGGAGAGGTACTCAGTTATCGCACAACATGCTGTGGAGGATGGAAAGTGAAATCAAGCACAGCGTCCCATTCACTGCCTCCTGGATGAGGGACCGCAGCCTGTGGGCTACGAGTGACCTGCCTAAACTTTGGAATAGACTCCATGATCTAATTTCAAATTCAACAATGTGAAACCCAGCTCCATGGGGCTGCTTCTCAAATATACCCAAATATTTGCATTTTAGTGGTCAAAAAAGCAATGCCAAATCTTTTGGCCTTCCATTTAATCAAGTAAGTAAGCTCAGTTTTAGGAATGTCCCCCCTTCCCACCAAGGAACTCAAGAAAACTATTTTCACTTTGAATGAACCACAAGATTGTGGCCAGTAAATATGTTTATTTTCCCCGAAGCAGTCCTTGTGTATAAAAGGTTGCTCAATATTGTTCTTGATAGATGATATCCTCCAAGAGTTTTTCCAGCTGTAAAGCTGTGAGATTGCGTGAAAAAACCAGTGCTACTTCTCTTTGCTTCATCGCGTAATATCCTCTGAGCTCAGCACAGCGCCTGGCACAGATGAGGTTCTCAGTAAGGCTTTTGTGAACAGTTAATGAATAAATTTTGACCCTTCCATAATCCTCATCCCCTACTTGCTCACTTAGGAAGACCCTAGTAGAGAAGGATCTTGAGAGGCAGTTAGATTCCAAAGTCATCATATCAAGAAACTCTCATGGAGACTCAAAATGTCCCTTAAAAGTCCTCTCAAGTCACCCATGCTGCGGAGAAGTGGACAGTGTCTCAGTGTGTCCAACATAGTCCATTTTCCCTCCATCTTGAAGAGCCCACTGTGTCTTGGGGTGAGCAACTGATGAAGAGGTTGAGTTGTGTTGAAGAGATCATGCTGACCAAAATCAGCATCCTGGGGGCCGGCCCCTTGGCCGAGTGGTTAAGTTCTCGTGCTCCACTTCAGCTGCCCAGGGTTTCCCTGGTTCGGATCCTGGGCACGGACCTAGCACTACTCATCAGACAGTGCTGAGGCGGCGTCCCACATAGCACAACCAGAAGGACCTACTAGACTATACAACTATGTACTTGGGGGCTTTGGGGAGAAGACGAAGAAAAAAAAAAGAAGAAGATTTGCAATAGTTGTTAGCTCAGGCGCCAATCTTTAAAAAAAAAAATAACAACCCAGCAGCCTGGCATTCAGGATAAGGAAATGCGAGTACTGTGAGCGGCAAAGCAACAAATGGAGGCTTCTCTATAAGCACATTTTCCATCTTCTGCTTTCTCAGGCTATAAGCGGGATGGAGGCTGAAATAATCTATACGATTAAAAAGATTCTCCATCCTCTTCCTTGGCCCCCTTCTGCTTCACTCCCTCCCTGTCTGCCTTCCCATCTCTTCCCTCTCTCACCCTCTCTACTACCCACCTCATATAGTATGATTTGGATAACTACAATATACTTCTGCTACAATGTTATATTCCTAAACTTTCATAGACCAATGAATGTCCCCAGCAAAAGGCACAAAAAGGAGATTTCCCTCTGCCTGCTGATGCCCATCCCAACACAGAACATTCCAGGGTTGATACAAAGTATTCTTTGCATCCTTCCTGCTTCCATAGCCAGGTGATGTTGAGGAAGCAGAAAGATCGGAGGGAAATGCTACAAGCCAACTTCACATTAGATTCTAAAACCACTCTGATTCATTCTTCTTTCCATCCAAATAAACCCCCTGTCTTTACAGTAAAAATGATGAATGGAAATGGCATCCTTAGAGATTTATATACGTCTTGTGGACTTCTGCCACTTTCTCCCTGTCCTTCTCTGTCTTCTTTTCATTCTGCAGTGCAACAAAGTTTCACAAGGAAGGGTTTTACAGAAAATCCATGTCTAGGGATTTATTCAGGCCGTTGTCATAAATTATGGCAACATAGAACCAGTCTCTTTCTATACAATTCCAGATACTTCGACTAGGTGATTATAATAAAGTCCACGGCTCTCTGCAGCTGGAGTAGGATGTGAGAGCACGCAGCTGCCCTTCCAGATAGGAGCGGGACGAATGGGATACAAAGGCTTCCTTTGATGGCAAGGCAAAGCTGAGTTTTGGAAAGGAAAGCAGTCTTTTTCCCCCCAAAGAATACTATGTTGAAATAGAATTGTCTTTTTAAAACCCAGATCAGCATCTGCAGGGCGTGGAAATGACAGCAAGCAAGACTAAAGAGTTTCCCTGGATGAAAAATGACCTCATCCCTTGATTCATCTTTGCAGAGAATATAATGACCTTTAAAATCGAGTTGCTGAGAATTGGACAAAGTTAAAAAAAATCAAACAAGAAAGCCCCGGAAAGATGATAAGGGATTGTTTAAACGCCTGCTAATCGAGCACCATGCCATCTCTGACCTACAACATAAACCAAGGGAGTAGGCAAGACACTTTCCTCACCGCTTCGGGATAAAAGTCTAATGTGAGAATTAAGAATCGCTATGATGATCCGTCTCCATCCTGGGCCAAATCTCTGTGGCCCATCCAACCCTGGAATCAGTCTCCATGGAGACCACCAAGGATGCTCAGTGGTCCAGCTGACCATCTCTAAAGGCAGGGTAGTCCCCTCCATCCATTAGCTGATGCTGTTGGTTAAATTCAGCTTCAAGGAGGAACATGTAGGTCCTTTCCATTCCACCAGGAAAAGTTTTCTCTGCAGAAGCCTGGATCTTCTTTGTTCTTCATGTCTCCACACTGCTGCCACCTCTTCCAGAAGCCCTCCCTGACTGCTCAATCAAAAGAATCTTCCCATATCCCATACACTGGCTACCATCCCCCATTTATTTTCTTCATGGGTTTTAATGTCTATACTTCCTCATTAATATATTTATTTATTTGTAGATTGCCTGTCTCCTCCCACGAAACCTAAGCTCTGAGAATCCTTGTGTGTCTCATTCACACAGCGTCCCCAGTACCCAGACAGTCCTGGACCACTGCGATGGTGAAAAAAACAAAACAAAACTGTAAATAAACGAATAGTTGTCCTTTCTTGCAATAATTTTTATGCATGTGCCTTATTTTGCGTAAGCCGAAGAAATGAAAATCTGGAATTAGATTCTTGAATAACTTAGAAGATTCTTCCACTTGAAATTCCACAAAAGAATTTTACAGCCAGCCCCACAAAGTCACAAAGGGACGATCTCATCCTCTCTCTTTCGGGGATGCAACAGGTACAGGTGGAAATGCGTGTTGACTTTGGAAACTGCTGAGGCGCCTGTGGCAGGTCGGGTCTTCTGGAAGCAGATGTTGAGCGGGCGGCTGGGGTACGTACGAGGTGTTTATTAGGAATCGACACCTGGGAAAGGAATGGGGAGGAAGCAGGTTGGAGATAGAGAGAGCAAGAAGGGGACTCGCCGTGCAGGCAGGTCTCAGCTCAGGAGCAAGAACTGGGTCCCAGCAGAGTGGGCCAAGTGGGCCCTTAGCTCAAACCCCTGCTTCATGAAATCACAGGCTGTGGGCTGATCTGATGCCTGTGTCTCTGCAGCCGAGGCCGACCCGAAGGGGGTGACGGCTGGAGGCGGTCTTGGAGCCACACTCCCTGGAGATGGGCAGTGAGTCCCTCCCAGAAGGGACACCTGGACAGGGACCGCCTCCACACATCAATGTTACAAATTTCAAGCTCAAACTAGAGCTTTCAGAAGTCTGGCGACCGGGTGTCCACTGAGTTCCTGCTGTCTTCGAAGATGAGCCACAAATAGTGAGATTCCTAAATTAGAAGTCACGTCCTGTAAGTGCCTGCTGACTTGGCAGCAGCAACACTGACATAATTTCACAAATAATGATGTTATCCTAGGCAAAAGTTGCATTAGATCAATTACCACTCTATTTCGGGGCCATCTGACTAGCTTTCAGTGTTTATTTCAGTTCATCTATTTTTAAACCGAAGCTCTCAGGCTTCTGAACCGCAACTATGAGCACACCTTCCTTTTCTAGTCCTTGATAGCGTCTGGCTCACATTTTGAACTAAAGACAATGATTTGCTTACCACCCCTCCCCCACCCCATCTCTCCTCTCGGTTCCCTTTCTTTGTGTCCTGAAACTGGGGGAGGCAGAATGGTCGTTCAGCTGCAGCGAGGGTCAAAAACAAGGCTCAAAAAAGAAAAGGAGAGAATCTTGTTATCTTAGGAGAATGAAAGGAAGCGAACTTAAACTGCGACACAACAAGGTTTGGGTTAGATTGGGGAATGTTTTCCTATTGGAGAAGGATGTTGAACGCAAAGGAGGCTAGACTAAGAGGTCTTTAAGCCCAAGATGCACAGCCATGTGGCTGGTGTTACAGGTTTAATCGTGTTGCCTTGAAATATACGTGTTGAAGTCCTAACCCTGGTATCACAGAATGTGACCTTTTTAGGAAATAGAATCATTGCAGAGGTTGAAGTGAGGTCATTAGGGTGGGCCCCAATCTGATATGACTGGTGTGTTTATTAAAAGAGGGAATTTGGACACAAACAGACACGCCAAGAGGGAAGAAGATGTGAAGAGACAGAGGGAGGAGATGGCCATTGTGATGGGCTGAACGTTTGTGTCCCCACCCATGTTGGGAGAAACTGAGCCCTCTTTCTGTGTGTCCCCTTTACTCTCACACTTGTGCCACACTCACAACACTTCTAATACCAGATGTGTGGGGGAGTTTTCTCACACCAAGCAATTCTCCAACACTGACTGGGTGTCCTAGAGTTTGACTCCATTCTGACGCTGTCTACCTGGAGATAGCATCCGATCCCACAGGTTATGGGTTTCGTCCCATAGGACTGTCTCCCACTTCAGATGCCAGTCACCAGTGGTCGGTCCTCAGGTTACCCACAACTTCTGTCCGACTTGGCTACAAGTCAGAGGTTCCATGACCTCCTCTCGCTTGGATTTGATTATTTGCTACAACAGCTTCCAGAGCTCAGGGAAATACTTAATGTTTACCACTTTATTAAAGGATGTGATAAAGGAGACAGATGAACAGCCAGATGAGGAGATACACAGGGCGAGGCGTGGAAGGATGCTGAGCATGGGGCCTCCTGTCCTCATGGAGCTGGGGTGCGTCACCCTCCTGGTACATGGATGCGTTCGCCAACCTGGAAGCTCCCCGAATCCCATACATTGGGGACCTTCTGAAGGCTTCCTCACATATCATGATCAATTGTTAACTCCATTTCTAGCCACTCTCCCCTCTTTGGAGAATGGGGGGATGGGGCTGAAAATCCCAAGCCTCTAATCACGGCTTGGTCTTTCTGGCAACTAGCCCCATGCAGGAGCCACCCACCAGTGTCACCTCCCTAGAACAAAAGATGCTGCTGGTGCTCTTATCACCTAGGACATTATAAGGGTTAGGAGCCCTATGCTGGGAACGGGGGGCAGAGACCAATATAGATACTTTCTATTATCTCACACCGCTAGATCACGTGTTGAAGCGCTAGCCCCCAGAGTGGAGGCATTTGGAGGTGAGGCCTTTGTGTAAGCGACCCGGGTTCTAGCACTTTGTGAAGGCAGTGCTAGCAAACCAACCCAGCTGCGTTAGCTCAGGAACCATCCTAGCTCCAAGGTGAAGGATTCCCTGAGTCTTGGAAAGCAGAGAATTTTGGAGAATATAGTCCTGCTGTGGTGCAGGGGACCCATGAGAAAATGAGAGAAGTACCTCCTTATTTCTTCTCCCTCATCTCCGACGTTATTTTCACCTGTCCATTCCCTTCCTTCAGGTCTTTCTCAGGATCCGTGGACCTGTAGATGTGTTGGCTGTACCATGGGGCTCCCTACGTTCCAGTGCCCTCGTATATCAACTGGGCGGATAGAAGAATTGGCGTGTTGTTGAGAGGAACCCATGGCATATACATGTAAAGTGCAGGTACGTAGCGAGTGCTCGGGAAATAGATGCCATCACCGCCATTATTGTGGTAGCAAGAACTATATATTATACTGAATCACTAGCACTTGTCACTATAATTAATGATGCTGAATTGTAATTAATGGGAGAATCATGATTATTGGCAAATCAGAGTCCTCTTCTATTCTCTGTCACTCCTGGGATGTGTCGTGGATCACACCAGCCTGGGTTCAAAGCCAGGCTCTACAATATCAAGTGGTGGGACCCAGGTAAGAGGCTTAAGGGGTCTGTAGAGATGGATGGATAAATGGGGTACCAAAAGACACTGAAAGATTCAGGCGTGGGGTGTTGGGTTCAGAGGGAACAGACCCGTCCTGATGAAGGAGGAATTGAGTGGAGAGGAGAGGGTGGGAGACACAGTAACTGGGTGGTTTTAAAACATCTGAGTCACTTTGGGGAAGAGGCAAGAGGAGTGATTATTTTGTTTCCTATCCCCACCGCCACCCCCCAGTCGGTTAGCATTGAAGATGGAGCCCTCAGGCCTTAGCACCAAACTCCTTAGATCTTGATAACCTTGTTGATCATCTTCAGACATCTTCAGATCTACCAGGGACCAGGAAGTATTGCAACTATTGTGACAATAAGTTTGGGCTGCGTTTTTTGTTTGTTAATTTTTCTCGTTGCTTTTGTTGTTGTTTTGAGCCCTACTCTGTGCCGGGAACTCTGGGCGCCATCTTGGATGTATTGTTTCATACTCAGCCATTCCATGATGGAGACTGTATTGTCACCTCACCCCAGCTTAGAAAGATGAGAAAGCCTAGACTTCGAGAGAGAAAGTAACTTGCTCAAGGTTCCATACTTAGCAGATGGCACAGGTAGGATTTGAACCCAGACAGTTGGAACCCAGATGGGCCCCAGTTAACCCCTGTCTTAGTTTTCTGGGGCTGCATTACAACTTACCACAAACTGCGTGCCTTAAACAACAGATATCTATTTTTTCGCAGTTCTGGAGGCTGGAAGTCCAAGGTCAAGGTGTCAGCAAGGTTGGTCTCTGCTGAGGCCTCTTTCCTTGGCTTATAGATGCCCACCTTCTCTCTGTTTCTTCACATGGTCTCCCCTCTGTACATGTCTGTGCCCAAACATCCTTTTCTTCTAAGGACACCAGTCCGATTGGATGAGGGCCCACCATAACGACACCATTTTAACTCAGTTACCTCTTCAAAGATCCTATCTTGACATGCAGTCACATTCTGAGATACGGGGGCCTAGGATCTCCACATTGGACTTGTGGGGGACACAATTAAGCCCATAGCAATGCCCCACCTGTGTTTCCTCAGGTGTGAAACACATACCATTGATAAGCAGTGTGGTTTCGGGCACGACCTGAACACTGACAGCAGTGATGACACCTGGAGAAAGTGATTCCCTTCTCAGATCTCTGCCAGTTACTCTGATGACACCAGGGGGAAAGTCTCAGCTAGGTGCTGATGACTTGAACACTTCTCCCAAGCTTAGAGGTCTCCCATTTAAACAAAGACAGCTCTCTGGCTGACTAACTAGAGTGTAACAGCCTTAATTATTTTCGTTGTATTTATTTTTTCAGTGACTTTCTAGCCAGGGCAAGGAAAACCAGCTTTTCTTTTTAGGAAACGAATGTAAAGTTTCCTTTTCGAATAAATGGACGTTTTTGAAAAGAACAAGTCCATTTGAAGAAACAAAGGTAGTGAGCAAATCAGAATAAGAGTGGTCCATGGAGGTGACAGTCCTTGTAGGAGTTCGTCTGTGTAGCAGTTCCTACAGTGAGTGAAGTTAGGAAGACACTTCTCCATACTCACGCAAGGGCACTGCTGAAACAGAGGGAAAGAATCTATAAATCGAAGGCTGAGAAGACTGGGAAGGGGTGTCCCAGCTGGAGATTGAGGGGGCAACCCAGCAGGACCTCAGTCTGAGACTCTGGAGTCTTAAATCAATGCCACCAAAGTGTTTGACCATTTCTCATTCAAGGAGTTGGTGCCATCTTGGGAATCCGTTGCTTTTCAGCATTCAGCCCCTGAACGTTCTCCGTCTCTACCCCAGACAGGGCTAAGGGTTGGCCAGATTCAACAGTCTTCCTTTTCCTTAAGCCATCCTACCAACCGGCACCAAGATATCGCCTTTGGTGGTTCATCATTCCTTACCTTTTCATAGATTTTTCCAGAAGCTCTTTGGGAAGCAGCTTAGTGAAACAGACTTAGGTTCCAATGCTAGCTTCATCATTTAGCAACTATTGGTCTCTGAACGGGTTTCATGACCTCCCTGGATCTCACTCTCCTCATCTGCAGAATGGGACCCATCATAGCAGGCTGTGAGCGTCAAATGGGAAAGAGTCCCTACGAGGAGCTCCTGGCACATCGTAAGCACTCAATAAAGGGTAGCTATTATTAGCTTCCCCCAAGGCAGAGAAATTTAAATGTTACCTGCCAAGTGTTCCGGGAGCGTAGCCAAATCACCCCACCTCAGACAGGAAAATTCTTCCCAGCCTTAAGTTTGGGAGTCTACTCTGCAGTATATCCACATTTGTTTTAATATAAAGATAATGCTTTAAATTAGCATCAAGGACAATTAATGCTCCGTAAAAGTGGGCTGTAAGCATCCTCTGCCTTGAGCCCATCATTCCCCGGATATAAACAATTTGACTTTTGAGAGGCATACAGGAATGACTTCACTTTAACTTCATGGTTCTCAACGAAGAAGAGCAATTTTGCCCACAGGGGACATTAGCAATGTCTGGGGACATTTTTGGTTGTCACAATGTTGGGAGGGGGTGGTCAGGTGCTACTGGCATCTAATGGATGGAGACCAGGGATTTCCTAAACATCCTACGATGCACAGGACAGACCCCCATAACAAGAAAGGATCCGGTCCCAAATGTCAGTGGTGCTGACGTTAAGAAACCACGCCCTTGGGGTATCCAGAAGGCTTTGTCGTTGAAGCAAGACTGGGTTGTCCATTCTCATTCTCTCCCTCCGTTCCATGTCTCCTTCCGTCTCTTCCCATCATTGAGTATTCTGGCCCTAAGTGTGGAATAATGGAATGTTGCAATTATAGGCAAACTGTGTTGAGAAACACTACTGTAAAATGGGGAAGAGGGGAGATTATGGCATCAGGAGGTGTTTATACTACCCCATCATCCACACCCACATCACTCAGACCCCAGATGCTGTCCTGGACTTGCATCAGTGCAGGAATTCTCTGGAGTGACGACTGTTTCATCGAGAGATGACCACAGGGGCCTGAGCCAGACCTTAGCAAAGCCAGGGAGAGGACAGCTGGGGTCTCCCACCTTCTCTGCCTGCACTCGTCTTCCTGTTTTAGCACTTCTGACTCTTTTCCCTCCTCCCAGGCAAGTTCCTATTCTCAACCATCTAGCTAAGATCTTGCCTGCTGTATTAGCCAGTGTTCTCCAGAGAAACAGAACCAAAAGGATGTGTATATATATATATGGAAGGGATTTATTATAAGGAATAGTGGCTCACATGATTATGGAGGCTGGTGAGTCCAAATCTGCAGTGCAGCCCGGCTAGCTGGAGACCCCGGGAGAGGTGATGGTACAGTTCTAGTCTAAAGGTAGTCTGCTGGAGACTCCCCTCTTGCTCAGGGAGGTCCATCTTTTAGTTTATTCAGGCCTTCAACTGATTGGATGAGGCCCACCATATTATAAATGATAAACTGCTTACTCAAAGTTCACCAGTTTAAATGTTAATTTCATCCCAAAGCACCCTTCCATTTGACCATAAAATTAACCATCACATCTGCTAACTAGGGTGGTGGGATAAATCGTAGGCCCCTAACCCTACCCTGACATGTGATTGCCATGTGTGTCCGTCTCGAGCCAATAGTCAATTGCTGCTGCCACTGCTGTTACTATGAACAGTGGAGGAGGTGGGTGGTGGAAGGAAGAACAGGTGGTCACTACTGGGGCCGCTCTGAGGTTTGTGCTGCTGGGCAATGTGCTGTACTCAAGAGCAGGGACTGGCGAACTTCAGCCTGCTGCCTGTTTTTGTGAATATGGCTTATTGGAACACAGCCATTCATTTACATATTGTCTGTGGCTGCTTTCATGCTACAATGGCAAAGTTGCATAGTGGTACAGAGATGGTATGCCCATAAATATTTACTATCTGGCCCTTTACAGAGAAAATTTGCCAGCCTCTTCTCAAGAGTGTGGACTCTAGAGTCAGATTCTCTGGTTTCTGATCCCACTTCTCTACTTACTGGCTGTATGATCGGAGCAAGTTATTTAACCTCTCTGTGCCTCAGTTTCCTCATGCATATTGGAAATAATAATACATACATCCATACATAGATACCTGGAAAGTGCTGGTAACAGTGCTGTCTTACTAAGTGCTCCATAATTTTGGCTGTCAGTATTATGATTGGCAGATGTTGCTTTCTTGGAGGCATATAGAGATTGACAGGACCAATTTGACTGGAGAAACTAGAGGAGGATTTTTTTTTGAAGGTGGCAATCAGAGGAGGTGGTTGTCCCAAGAAGGGGAAACATGGGGAAGATTAAGAGGGGATTAGTCAGAAGTTTTGATGTGCAGAAGGCAATGTCAGCCTTTCCTCCCTCTTCCAAGAAAACTGCAGTAGAATCGGTCACTCATCAATGCTTTGAAGGGTCTACGGGTCAGAGGGGATGTGCTGACATGCTGACTGTTTCTAAGGTGGGCAGTGGGGGAGAGCAAGATCAGCCCCCGGAAGCTGGTTGCACAATGTTATGTGTGGGACTTCTCCCAGGGACATTTGCAGCCTCCTGGGGGTCTCTGGACGAGGATGATCCCTGAGGATTAGGGAATACATTCCTAGTGGTGGAATTTGAGACACCACTACAGGCAGTACAGAGGAAACTGGGGAGCTGCTGATCCTCACTGATGCTCACACCGTAAGCATCTACTTTTCCTACTACAGCTGGTCCTAGACGTAAGAAAGTCGCCATCCACATGGCCACTGCAGACCAGAATCGTGTGTGACCGACCGTGGGCTAAATGGAGCTGGCAGATACATTTTATTTGGTCTAAGCAGTGTTTTTAAAAACTGAGCCAGGTTTTAAAAATCTGGGGATTTTGCCCACAAAAATAAATGCCAACGTCTTCCTTCTCTTGAAATATAAGGAAATTGGGCAACGAGAGACCTCATTTTTGCACAACAGAAATTACCTAGAACTGGGCAGCCTTTGCTCTCCAGTTCACCGCAGTCCCCACCTCTCCCTTTTGTCCTACAACTGGCCCCTTTAACTCACTTTTGTAACCTGCCGGGGCCCTGTAGACATGAGTTTGCAAGTTCTATGCTACATGTTTGCTGGAAGTGCCAGCAGACGGGGAGAGGGTATTTTTAAGGGGTACAATCTTCAGCTGATGAAGCCTTTCTTCAGAAAATTCCTTCTGACTGAAATAAAGTTCCTATAGATTCTGGAGTCATGGGAAAATGAGGCTGAAACAGTCCCTCAATTTATATTTGGAGAAACCAAGATTTAGAGAAATTAATTATCATCTTAAAAGGACCAGAATCCAAAGAAGTCCTTTAACTCATGGGGAGGAGTGTGTGTGTGAGAGAGAGAAAGAGAGAATTGAAGAGACATAAGGCAGAAAGTTATATTGACAGGGACTGTAGGGCAAATCTTTTCCCTTCTAATCTAACATTTTTATTAGCCCAAAGAAAAGCAATTTCCACCCCCATGCCCACCACTGGAATTATTGGAAAGGACGTGTCTATCCTTCCATCCATCTGAGCCCTCCCGCCTTTCCAAGAGGGGAGAAATAACATGTCTGGTTGGCAGGATTGAGAAGCTGGGATCTGCGGATGGTTGAGCTCTGCCCAAGGGGCTTTCTTTTGGGGTACTGGCCTTCTCCCTGGATGAGGGTGTCTTAAATGGAATCAGCATACGGGGGTCAGGGCGTGGGGCTGGCCTTGTGGAAACAGGAGAGGATGTCCACCTCTCTCTGTCCCCACCCCTGGGGCCCAGCACAGTTCCGTTGCAGCTGCTGGGTAAGTGTTCTGCTTTCCTGCTGCTCCTCTTTACTGGATCCTAGGATCCATGCTCAGGGGCAGACACCAGGGAGCCCCACTGTGGTCATAGCTCCAAGCCATACCTTCCAGCCTGGATTGCCAACGCTAAGGCTGATATTTTAGTTAGCTATTTCTTTTTGTGCCTATTTCTCAATCCATTCATAATGCGAAGGAGAAAAAGGAGTGTTTCTAAATAGTACATGACAGGAATCCCAAAAAGGACAACAGTCAAGCTCCCACTCCGTGGGCTGGTCCAGAATCAAGGAGCAGGAGCAGCTCGGAGAAAATGACCTTCAGCAGCAAGGTCAGAGTCTGCTTTGGGTGAGATGGTGTGGACCACATCCCACATCCTAACCCATTTGCGTTTATCAGCGGTTGTCACCGCAGACAGTTAGTCATGGGCCAATTATGCCCCCGTGTGTGGGGAACTGTAACCAGTTTACCCAACAGACACAAGGGAGGGCAGGAGGTCTCAGGCCCTGAGGCGGCAGTTCTGCAGGATGCAGACTGTGGTTGACCAGTTGGCCAGTTGTGCTCCCTTTGTTGTCCTCCATCAAGGTTTTTTCTATTTTATTCACTTCTATGAAGACAGGAAGGAAACTGCAAAGTGATTGGCAGACCAGATAACCCAAGATCCCTCTGGACAGCATCACTTCCAAAGACTAAGCCTCTTCAGCTCCCAAGACCATCGGAAACTGACATGAACAATACAAGAGTCCCTGAGTGGGTCCCATTCATTTCAGTGCTGAGGTTAATGGGTTAATGGGCTTCAAGGTCCCTTACCCAGCAGCTTGCTTCCTGCCCATCCTTTGTGTTGAAAAGATGTCTTTAAAATACATCGACTCAAAAGCAAATGTTTCCTGGGGAAGATGGAACTCTAAGCCAAGCATGGAGTGACCCTTAATTGTCAATTGTAAGCCACCATTGGTTGCTTTGTCTAGAATGTCCCCATCTCACACACTAAAAAGTTACTTGCTAGGCACTCACCCATCTTGCTTTTACTTCCTTTCTGCAACCCGAGCCATTTGGAGAGGGACCTTCTCATTGACACAGAAAAATCACATGATGAATGATTCCATTTACGTAAAATGTCCAGAAAAGGTAAATCCATAGAGACAGAAAGTAGAGGAGTGGTTGCCAGGCGGTGAGAGTGGGAACTGGGATTAACTGTAAACGGGCATGTGGGATCTTACTGGTGCGATAAAAATGTTCTGAAAATAGGTTATGGCCATGGTCACACAAGTGGGCAAATTTGCTAAAAGTTGTTAAATTGTAAAATTAACAGAGGGAAATGTTATGGTCTATGACTTATACCTCGATAAAGTTGTTTATTTAAAAAAAAGAGGAAGAAAGGGAAGTAGACACTGTGGCAGTCCTTGATGTCCTGCCCACATCCCCTAAACCCTTATGTCTCCACACAGGCTCCCTGGCTTCCACTTCCGGTCCTAGAGCTCTCTGGCCACCAGAGCCCACTCTGGCCATAAGTGTGGCAGACTGGAAGTGCCATGGAACTCAGGTCCCTTGAGAGAAGCCCTCAACCATTAACTGCTAGGACCTGGTGTATTCATACCCCAGCTCCCTTGCCCTTTGGGGTGTTTCTCAGGGTTCTCCAAGCGAGATTGAATGCCAGTTTCCCACAGTGGCGACTTCCTTGATGAGATACATTGTATAGACTTCCTGCCCTGCCCTGCCTCCGTTTCCCACTCCTCTACTGGTGTTTCCTGGGTGACCCACTAGGGAAGACATGTTGGAAACTGGTAAGAACTCGAAGTTGATTAAACAGTTTAAATGGAAGTGAAGCCATAAAAGTTTGGGGTCTGATATGTGATTCTGACTAAATCGCTCGACCCTAAAGTCTCATATCTCTCTCTGTGTCTAATGGGGACAACTATGGGATCTATGTTACAGGGACAGTAGGAGGAAGCAAGGCAAGGTTCAGCTGGAACACCCTTAGCAGAGGAATGGGCACATAATGACTGTGTAATAAGATGTAATTATATGTGATTTTATGGGGTGATGACAGGTCCACCAAATAATCATAGACCTTTGAACCAGACTGAGAAAAGAGGGTCAGCTGGATTTTCTGGGGCTCATCCATAGAATGTAGGTAAGATCATAAAGCTATGGGCTTGCCGCTCTTGTGACGTGAGTACCGCCCTCACAAAATGACACCAGCCAGTCTTGGGGTGAACAGAAAGTGGAATAGACAGACGGTGCCTTATTTTGTCTTGATGAACCAAATGGATTGACTACGTCTCCAAAGGGACCCATTTAACTGAAGTAATTATCAGAAGTTAGTAGAATGGGTTTTTAAACTTCTGAGAAGAAGGGGGCACTATCATATTTTATCTGGTTAGATGTTAAGCCCGGGTTGCTCATTGGATGGAAGGGTAGTTCTGCTGTGACTGACTGTGGGACCTTGGAAAGTTATTTCCCTTATCTTAGCCGAGGTCTTTATCTGTGAAAGGGAGATAATGATGCTCACCTCAAAGGGAAGATTATATGACTCGTTACAGGTAAAGAAAACTGCACAAGATCTAGCCTGCAATAGATGGCCAATATTCACTCTCTTTTCTCCACCTCTGTTTAATGCTTCTCCAGTGATGTTAACTTGGATAGAAATTTAGTTCCTCCAACCTGTATGAAACAGATAATGTGTCAAGCCTTAAGTGACCATCATTAAATTGGCAGAAATAATCCAACGGGCATGGCAAATGCGTGACACGTACACCGCTGTTTCCCTTTCCACAGTAACAGCAGACATTACTAATCGATCATTGCTCTTTTCATTTGAGTTTGGATACAATCCCAGAATCTTTTCCAGCAGAGCACTCTAGGCCACCACTAGCAAATGATCAAATTTGGCATGCAAGATGAAAGTTATTTGCCAACCCCTAGTGTAAGCTTAAAAATAATGGAGTTTAGCACAAGGCCTGGTCCTCATAAATACTTAATAAACGGATGCCTAAAGGATAAACGCAATGAGGTTAATACTGCCATCGGCTATGTCTTCACCAGCAATCTTGTGCAAACATCAAGCCCAAATTCCTCCAAGTCCCTCCTCCCATAGTGTGGATCTTTCCACAGTGGTTGAAGGTCTCAGAGGACACCTGGAAGGTTCATAACTATAGGTACAAAAGAACCTCCTCTGAAAAGATGTATGTCGATATGATCTCCTCTTGGGAGATTAAATCTCCTTTAGTTACAGCATTTTTATTTAGCGCTGGCTGCACAGAGACTTCCCAGAAGTATAAGTTATCTGAAGAGCTTATTCTGGCAACGAAGGAGAAATCCTTAATTGGTAGAACATAGCCAACTATTTTCTGACCAGGAGGCACATCTCAAAACTGTATGTCAGGAGGCTGCAACTGAGCTGTAACGCTGAGGCTGATGGTGATCTCCTTAGGAAATTGGTTTTAGCCGTAGGAATGACTGCCCTTTTAAAGCAAAAAGACCAGCATCCGACATCAAGTCTGCAATTCCGAACATCCCATGCTATTTAGTCACTGCAAGACTGATTCCTGGTCCAACGTTTGCTTTTTTCTATTACAAATTTAAGAGTATTCATTATATTTATACAATTATGAAAATTAAACACATTTATTAGAAATGCAGAACATCCAAAAGAAGAAAACAAAATCATCCATACATTCACCACTCAAAGATTGTCAGCATTAAGATCGGAGGTATTTCCCTCTTGTCACTTTTTATGTGTATTTTAGCGTATAATTGTTTATGTATTGTATACAAAGATTTTTATGTTCTGCTTTTCTTAAATTTAACTGTATAATGTAGCATTTCTCGGTGTTTTTGCAAACTCTCCGTGCACAATTTTAGTTGATGCATAAATATTCTAATAAGTGAATATGCCATCATTTACTTAACCATTTGACAATATTGTTCAAAGTTAGGTTGTTTCTGATCTTTTGCTTTTGTGAAGATGCTGTGATGGCTGCATTTGCATCTAAGCTTTTTATTCTGTATATACGAGTGTTTCCTTGGAACATTTGGTTAGATTCCAAATCTCTCTTTCTCTCCCCCCCATGGAGATATAAAATACATAAAGTGGTAAAGAATACACATCTTAAGGATAGAGTTCAGCTAATTTTTACGCACACATCCCCAGTGTATCACTACCAAGATCAAGGTATAAAACACTTACTGCATCCTAAAAGGCACCCACGAGTCCCCTCTATGGCAGGATTTTTAAACAAAAATTTGTACTTTGCACCATACGAAGAAACACATCTCCTTCTTTGCCCTAAAAAACTAGTAGTTTCCTTTCTGACGTAGAACGCTATGCCTGTGTGGGACTATAGCAACGTCTTCCTTTCCCCAAGCTGTGGAACCTCCATATATAGGGCCCTCCCAAAGCAAGCCGCTCAGAGGGGTTTCTGCTGTCTTTGAAGGGAACTCAGGAACTAGCCCTGATGGTCTAGTAGTTAAAGTTCTGCCTGCACCACTTCGGCGGTCAGCTTCCTTTCCGGTCACAGAACCACACCACCCGTCTGTCAGTTGCCATGCTGTGGCAGTGTCCCACATAGAAGAACTAGAAGGACCTACAACTTTACAACTGTGCACTGGGGCTTTGGGGAGGGGAAAAAAAAGAGGAAGATTGGCAACAGATGTTAGCTCAGGGTGAATCTTTCCCTGCAAAAAAAAAAAAAAAAAAAAGAAAGGAACTCAGAGGAGTGTTGTTCAGACTACAAATGGCACTTAGTCTTCTTCTCTGTGATCTTGGCATGCTGATTAGAAAGCTTAAAGATACTATATATTTTCCATCCAGTTTAATAAGGGACTTTGGGAGAAGCCAGCAATGTTGTCTCTTTCCAGCAATCATGGAACTTTACATAATTAATTTCTTAAATGACAACTCACTACAGATAATAGTGTGAATGTTAAAATAAAATATCTCTAGATACAAATAAATACATGTATGTACAAAATACAATGAATAAAAATAAATCTATTTCTAAGATGGTTCTTTGACTCTTTCCCTTCTCCAATCCTAGTCCCTACCACCAGCACCATCATCATATACATCACATTTATTGATGGCCTACTATGTGCCAGGGATTACCTAAATTATTTGTGTACATCACCGACTTTAATTCTCACAATAATCCCCTCCCCATTTTACAGATAGGTAAACTGAGGCCGTGTGCCACACGGGGAGTAAGTATTGGGATTTGAACCCAGTGCACTCTGCCTCCAGATCTGGAACATTCCGTCCTCAGGCCGTTCCTCTACCAAGGTGATGCACACTCCAAGTTTAAGCTGATGCCAGTTTACTGATCTCTCATTTAGATTTCTGGCAACTGATCTATTTGCAGTGGTATATGCCATTCTAGAAAAAGGAAATCTACCCTTTATATCCTTGGTGAAGTAGGATACCCTATGTTTTTCAGACTTAATAAAGGTGGGTTTAGTGGCATGAATATTTCCAATGGCTTTATTGAGATATAATTTACATACTGTAGAAATTCACCTGTTCTGGTATACTTACAGTTATGCAACCATTCCCAGAATCTAATTTTAGAACATTTCCATCATCCCCAAATCAGTGTCCCCATTATCAGTCACTCCCACTCTCCCCTTTTCCCCAAACTCTGGTGACCACTAAGCTACTCTCTGTCTCAATAGATTTGCCTATTCGGGGCATTTCATATAAATGAACTCACACAGTCCACGGTGTCTTGTGTCTGGCTTCTGTCCTGAGCGTGTCTTTGAGACTCATCCATGTGATAGCATGGATTGGTACTTCACTCCTTTATGTTGTGAAATAATTGTCCAGTGTGCCATTGATATTTTCACCATGCTAGACATCTTTCTCATTCTCTCCCCATCTATAAGGCTCAATTTGTTCAAAACTATCTTCCCCTTTCTCAAGTCAACACCCCCCAACCTCTTCTTTCTCTTGTTGTAGTTTATTCTTAAAGAGTTGCTTTCTCCTTCTTTTTCTGTGTCTTCTGAAATTTTCATTGTTTGGTTTTGTTTGATTTATATTCAAGACTTTAATCCATCTGGAATTTTCCTGTGTATGACATAAGATAAGAGCCCCACATTATTTTCTTCCAAAGACAAATCAGGTGGGCCAGCAACATGCTTTAAATAAACCATATTTCCCTACTGGATTCAAATATTACCTTTGTTCTGTATTGAATCCTCGGTAAGAGATCCAAGTGATCCATTTTTTTCTTTGCTTACATTTGACATTATGGTATATTCTGATATAAGTTAAGGCAAGTCTATCCTGGCCAATTATTTATTTATTGGCTATTTTAGGGCATTTCCTCTTCCATTTATCTAATCCAGTCTCCTTCTTTCCCTCCCTCCACCACTAACAGCAAACTGTTGATACTCTAATTGATACTGGAAATGTAAACTAATTTCATTAATTTTGGTAAGATTCACATTTTATATCAATGTTCTCACTCAAGAACATACTATCTATTTCTATTTGAGTGGGTCTTGTTTTATGAAATTCAATGAGATTTTAAAGATTATTTTAAAAATAGTTTTCTTTGTATAATTCCTGAGCCTCTCTTACGTGATTTCTAAAGTTATTTGATAGTTGGTGCTATTGTGACTGGGATATTTTTTCCATCTAATTTCCCCCCATATCCATTTCAAGGTTGTTATTGCTAGTATAGAGAAAAACTAATAATATTTGTATAATTTTATTGTTTCCAATCACCTTACAAATACTCATTGGTTCTAGTAGGATTACTGTTTCGTTTTGCTTATTTTTTTTCTAGAATCCACTAGTTTTCCTTAGCATACAAGCAAACCATCATTAAAAAGAGAGTTTAAGCTTTTCTTTTCCAATGCTTACAGTCATTATTTTATTTTCTGATCTTAATTCATTTGCAAGAACTTCTATCAATATTTAAACATTTTAATTTTCACCATTTTGAACAGTTTCTTTGTTCAATAGCTGTCATTAGATTTAGGTGATTTTTTTCTGTTAATGTTTTACCTGGTGACTCAATAGGAATGAGTCCCGAATTTAATCAAACGGCTTCCCAGCTTCACCTTTAATAGATTGATGCAATTAATGGATTACGTTAGTACTTTCCCTGATTCCAACCAGCCTTGAATTCCTGGAATAAACTCTACTTGATCATAACACTTTATTTCTTTGATGCTAGTAGTTTAGTCAAAAGACTTGTCTTTACATAAGTAAAATTTATTTATAGCTTTCTTCTCTGGTGCTATCTTTATCAGAACTGGGTTTTGAAAGAATGGAAGCACTCCTCATTACTTCCCATGGCAGAGGTTATTATCAACTTTGGCTGCATCTTATAATCATCCGGAGAGCTATTTAAAGCTGCTCTACCTGGCACACCCCAGACCACATGAATAGGAATTTCTAGCGTTGGGGTTTGGAAATCACTAGTTTTAAAAAGCTCACCAGGTGATTCTATCCTTCACACAAGTCTGAGAAGTACTGGGCAGGATTTGGAATTGTTTGAATAACACTGGCGCAATCTCTTTTACATAAGGTTACGTAGAGCTCAGCTGTGGACCTCTCTGATCTGGGGGTCTTTTTCGATGCTAAATCTTTCATCTCTTTTTCAGCAATTGGTTTCTTCAAGTTCTCTACCTTTTCTTGGGTCGTTTTATATATTTTTTCAAGCAATTAGCCATTTCACCTAGTTTATCAAATGTGTTGCCGTAGAATTGCATGTGCTATTCTCTTCCATTTTTCCTCTCTTCTGTGACTTTGGTTAAGTCTTCTTCTTGAGAGGACTATATTTTCTTTTTTTCTTAATCAGACTTGTGAAGGATTTAATCTGGTATTTTCAGAAGTGAGCTTTTGAATTTTTCTTCCTTTCTGCTATTCGTGCTTTCTATTCCATTGCATCCAGATTCTATTACTAATTTCCTATTCAGAATTGCTTTTAGTTTTTTTTGTTCTTATCCTAACCTCCTTGAGTTCATAACAAGTTCCTGTATTGTTTTATTTGTCATTCTTTAATGAAGGCATTGAAGGCTATTAATTTTCCTCTGACTACAGCTTTTGTCATATTCCATAGATCCTGTTATAAAGTTTTCTCTTATTAGTTGCCTTAAAAATATTGAATTTTGTTGTCTAGGATTGTGTTGCTCAATTTTTAAATTATAAAAATCTATTTCTAACATTATTTGATTATTATTAGAGAGAATTTGGCTTGAGCAAAATCTCTTTTATTTCATTTGTTGAGGCTTCTTTGTGTCCAGGTGTATGACAGATTTCATGGATACTAGAAACCAATAGTTATTTTCCATTAAGGTATATTTCTGTATATAGCTATTAAATTGAGTTTGTAGGTTGCACAATGCAATTTCTCCATTTCCTTACTTATTTTTATTTCTATTTATTTGCTTGATATGGAAAAGAAGCATGTTGATCTCTTCAACTACATATGTATTTTATCAAGTTCTCATTGTTTTTCTAAAGGTTTTCAGTTTTTCTTTTAAAAGCAGCAGATTTTTTTTTTTTAAAGATTGGCACCTGAGCTAACATCTGTTGCCAATCTTCTTTTTATTTTTTTATTTTCTTCTTCTTCTCCCCAAATCCCCTCAGTGCATAGTTGTATATTCTAATTGTGAGTGCCTCTGGTTGTGCTATGTGGGACGCCACCTCAGCATGGCCTGATGAGTGGTGCCATGTCCACGCCCAGGATCCGAACCGGCAAAACCCTGGGCCGCCAAAGCAGAGCGTGCGAACTTAACCACTCGGCCACAGGGCCGGCCCCAGATTTTCAGCTTTTGTATTTGGTGTTACTGTGTGCTTGTCACTGCCCCAAGTGCTTGTTACCATTAATTCATTTATTTAAGCCCCATGTCATTCCCAGGAGGAGGGTTAGATGTCCTCCCAGAGGAAACGGGTGTGAAACAACTCACCATGTTCCCAGAGTTAGTAAGAAGACGACGCAGGACTCAGACCAGGGCGGTTTGGATCCGGAGTCTCGCTCTCAACCATCGCCCTGCATCTGACATCCCCAGCATGGCTGGCCCTCCTCTTGTGAGTTGCCCCCTCATTACACGGCTAATGTGGGTTCCCCATCTTCTTATGGGATCCCATTCCTGCAGCCACAGTCCATGGGTCCCAGGTGAGCTCCAGACTGGAGCCAGAACAATCAACCCCCCTTGCTAAGATGTTTTTAGACTATGACTGAGAAAGTGCTTCACTCATTGAGTCAACAAAATGTAACTGAACACCTACTACGTGCCAGGCACTTAGTGCTGGGGGTAGAGGAGTGCTCAAAACAGACAAAACTTGGCCTCATGGAGCTTATCTTGGGATGAGACAGCCATAAAACAAAAACGGGAATAAATGATTTGTATATGAAAGCTGATAAATGCTATGGAAAACAAACACGATTGAGAGTGTGGGCGGGGGCACGCAATTTCACTGGGCTCATCAGGAAAGGCTTAAACGAGAAGGTGACATCTGTGCAAAAGCTTGAACAAGGAGAGGGAGGGAGACACACAGATCCCCGAGTGAAGAACATTCCAGACAGAAGGAAGAACCAGGGCAATGCTGTGAGGCTGGCCTGCCTGGCGTGGTCCAGAGACTGCAAGGAAGCCGGGGTGATGGAGGAGTGAGAGAAAAGGGGAGGGGTTAGCACATGAGGGGAGAGAGAGGAGGAGTGAGAGCGGTTTTAGTGTGCGTGTGAGGTGCGGGGAGCTAAAACCCCAATTAGGAGAAAACGGGAAAAGAGGAATTGGAGACAGCGAGAGAGACAACTCTTTTCAGGACTTTTGCTGCAAACGGATCAGAAACTTGGGGTACATGCTGGAGAGGGAAGTGGGGCCAGGAGAGGACTTTTGGTTTGTTTTAATCGGGAAAATAGCAGTAAGTTTGGAGACTGGAGGGAACAATGGTGTTGAGTGGGGAAACGGTGACAAAGGAAAGAACGAGGGAGGCGTTAGAACGAGGTCCACAGAGAGGTGAGTGAGGGAGGGTGAGTCTAGCGATGGAGGAGTGGGTCTCACGCGGAGCCTGGATCGTCTGTCCCTAAAAGCTTAGTCAATGTCCCAAAGCAGGCGAGTGGGGAAGTGAGGTGGGGGAGCTGTGGGAACTGCCTTCCGGTAGTTTCCTCCTTCCCCAGTGACCTAGGAAGCAGGGCCATCGGGAAGTGAGGCAGGAGGGGGATGTCAGGAACTGGAGGGAGTGTGAACAAGCGAGCGGCTAACATACGGGAGAGTGGCAGGACTAGCAAAACACAGCACGGAGGGCCCACTGGAGGCCCCTGGTTGTAGAGGGAGAACCTTTTACTTATGTGGCTGTGGGATGTGCCACTCAGGAGCTATGGCGGCCAGGCGTCTTACCATGTGCATTGTTCTGCCGTGAGAGAGAAGCAGAGACAAGAGATGAAGGGACTGACTTATGTGTTTGCGTGTCTGGTTCCAGCTCTTCCCAAGGCCTAGCTTTGTCTCTGACTGTCTTTCAGTTAGATTGTTCAAGTCCATCACGCACCTCAGTGTACCAGCTATGGAAACATAAACTCAGCTTGAGTGGCTTCAACTAATGCAGGGTTCATTCTCGGGTTCGAAAAAAAAAAGTCCACGGGTGGACTATATACACACAAGCACATCAGGGACCCAGGCTGCTTCTATCTTTCTGGCTCATCACCTCCAGCACTGGCTTCTATCCTCAAGCTCACAAGATGGCTGCTGGAGTTCCAGCTATCCTTTCTACATTCCAAAGAGAAAGAAGAGGAATGGCAGGGGGCAAAAGGGCACTCCTTCCAACTGATTTAGCACCCTCCCCCAAAGAATTTCTTGGAACCTCCACAATGATGTCTACTGTCCTCTTTTTGATCACCCCTAACTATAAGGAAGACTGGGAACCATTGCTCTCTGCTTGGGCACATCATCACCTCCAACAAATCTTTGTCAAGGGTTCTTTATCAAGCAAGAGGGGAACAATGGGTATTTGGTAGGCAGCTAACAAACTCTAGCAAATCCAATGGCCTTCCAATAAACCCCTTTTTCCCATAAGTCTTTTTGGAATGGATTCCTGGGACGTACAAGTAAAAGAGACTGGAGAGACACTGAGGAATCGCAATAGGTACCAGACGCGTTGAGATGTGGGTGCAGAGCAGAGGCTGCACACAAGACGGGGGAAGATGAGTTTGGGGGTCCAAGGCTGGGCCTATGAACTTAAAGATACAGGGGCTGGACAGAAGCATCTGTAAGACAGAGAACCTTCGAGAGGGATGAGCTAAGGTTAATAAAATAAAAGGGTATTTGGGCAAAAAATTTTGAGATTTAATGCCTGTTTCTCTCAACCCTTCTTTTGTAAGATGGTATCTTTTTAACGTTTTCCAAGGGCTTTTTCCTAACCCACACCGTTACTCTGTCACACCCATGCAAATAGTTTTTATTAATTATTGTTTGAGAAAATCCAAAATGACAAAAAAACTACTATGAATTAAGGAGCATTTTGCATTTATACAGCACCATAGCCCATATACACAGTGATCTACACTATTGATTCAGCTGACTGAGGATGCTGGGGCCTAAAAGGAACCAGCCTCCCCAAACAGTTGCTTTTCCTGAGACAGGTCACGAAACACTCCAATGTCACTCCCTCAGTGAGGACCCCCTACCAGCCTGTTTAAACTTGCCCTATTCTAGTCATCCTGGCAGATCTCTCCCTTTTTATTTCCTTCATAGTGCTCATCACTCTCTGATATTACTTGTTTACACATTTATTTACTTGTCTTGGCCCGTCTGCCCCACTAGAATGCAAACTTCACGAGGGCAGGAACTTTACGTGTCTTATTGATGGCTGAATCCCCAGCATGAGCACTGTCCTCGGTATCGAGTAGGTTCTCAATAAATATTTGGTGACTATTATGTGTTGAAGTCCTCCAGATAGGGCTTGGTACACAGTAAGTGCTCAATAAATGTTAACTCTCACCATCACCATCATCACCATTATCACCACCATCATCACCAACACCATCATCATCATCACCATCATTATCATCACCACCATCAGCACCATCATCAGCAGCAGCACCATCATCATCACCATTATTATCACCATCACCACCATCATCACCATCATCAGCACCATCATCACCACCATCACCATCATCACCATCATTATCATCACACCACCATCAGCACCATCATCATCACCACCATCAGCACCATCATCACCATTATCACCATCATCACAAACACCATCATCATCATCACCATCATTATCATCACCACCACCATCAGCACCATAATCATCGCCATCATCACCATTATCACCATCACCACCATCATCACCATTATCACCATCATCACCAACACCATCATCATCATCACCATCATTATCATCACCACCACCATCAGCACCATCATCATCGCCATCATCACCATTATTATCACCATCACCACCATCATCACCACCATCACCAACACCATCATCATCACCACCACCATCAGCACCATAATCATCGCCATCATCACCATTATCACCATCACCACCATCATCACCATTATCACCATCATCACAAACACCATCATCATCATCACCATCATTATCATCACCACCACCATCAGCACCATCATCATCACCACCATCAGCACCATCATCACCATTATCACCATCATCACAAACACCATCATCATCATCACCATCATTATCATCACCACCACCATCAGCATCATAATCATCGCCATCATCACCATTATCACCATCACCACCATCATCACCATTATCACCATCATCACCAACACCATCATCATCATCACCATCATTATCATCACCACCACCATCAGCACCATCATCATCGCCATCATCACCATTATTATCACCATCACCACCATCATCACCACCATCACCAACACCATCATCATCACCACCACCATCAGCACCATAATCATCGCCATCATCACCATTATCACCATCACCACCATCATCACCATTATCACCATCATCACCAACACCATCATCATCATCACCATCATTATCATCACCACCACCATCAGCACCATCATCATCGCCATCATCACCATTATTATCACCATCATCATCATCATCACCACCCCATCATCACTAGTGTGCTGGGCACAGTCCCAAACTGATAGCCCTAGTAAGCAGATTGGGCACCACTGACACACCATAAACATTTATTTTAAAGATAAAAAATGTCTGCCAAGGTAGTCTGAGACTTGGACGGGGAGTGTGTCCCCTTCTTGAACATCATGCACTGGGAAGACAGCAGAAAGGCTGTGAGCCCCCGGGGACCCAAGGTGCTGGGGCAGAACAAGGCCAGACAACCTCTGCAGAAATTCGGTGGTTTCTGATTTTCTCACTTCCTTCTTCATGGGGGGGGGGCTGGGGGAAGGGGTCTCTCCTCCTCCCCCGATCCCCCAAGCCCCGCCCTTGCCGACTGGTGGGGTTTCCTTCTGCACGGCAGGGGCGCCAGCTCCCCTTAGGCGCTTGCTTTTCCCTGCTCTCTCTGGATCTCTTCTCCAGGAGAGGATGCGGTCGGAGGAAAGTTATTTGCTAGCTAGAGCTCCCTCTGCTGATACACCGGGTGGAGGATTCGCTGGAAAAACCGCAGGTTTCAGAAGCACAGCTGGGCTGGGCATCCGGCAGGGCCTGCCTCTGCCTGTGGTCTGACCAGAGGCTGTTTCCTTCTCTTGGGCGGGGTGGGGCGGGGCGGGGTACGGGTGATGTCTGTCCGTGGCCGCAGGTGCTTTGGGAGCCCCGGGAGCTTTCGGCATCCTGGCTTTTCTCACCTCCAGGTGCTCAGGAATCCTGGTGCTCGCGGGTGCTTGCCGAGACACTCAGGGATAGGTCGCGGTGGGACGATGTTCGATGCCAAACTCTCCCACGGAGACTCAAAAACAGGTGACCCATGTTTACGCTGTCTGTTTGATGCAGAAGTGAAACTAAGCGGAGGTTTTTAATTTTTTAAGAGCACAGTCAGGGTCAATTTGTAGAGTCTGGGTAAAAACAGGCTCTAATAAACCAAAAAGAAACAGACACGTGATTAAGATGATAAAAAATAACCATGTGTTTGACTAAATTTGAGTCTCTGGCTGAAGTTTATTTAAATTCTGAAGGAGGCACGTCAGGCTCTGGCCCTCTGGTCCCCTCTGTCAGGACTGCCTGAGGGGAGGGCAGAGCATTTCTCCACCCACCAGCCTGCCAACGTGACCGAATGGACCTTCAACTCCGCCAGTGGCCGGTGCCCACATCTTCCAGGAAATACATGACACTCCTACGTCCAACATCCTGATCCTCTGCCCCCCAGCAGCCTTAGGACCTAGGTATTCTTTTCTTCACCTTTTACAGATGAAAATATTGAGAATCGGTAATGTTAGGCGACTTGCTTAAAATCACACAACTAAAAGGGTGCTGAGATGGTGATGGGTTCCAGGAAGCACCAGTTGGCCCGCTGGCTTGCTGCTGGAGGAACGCACCGGGCTCATTTCCGCTTGCCCTCCTGTGACCGGTGTGCATTCCACGACCCCAGCAACGTGCCGGAGAGAGGAGAGAGGAATGAGACAAGGTCCTGGCCCTTGGGGTACTTGGAGTCCTCTATCAAAGTCGAGAATTAGCTTGAATTAGATTTAGTGCTGCTTCCTCCAGGTAGCCTTCTCTGACTTCCCCTTTTCCCCTCTGATATCTTTGGACACTCATAATTGATGCTGCCCTACTGTTATTAATAAAACGAATAATACCTAATATTTTTCTGAACCCTCACTATGTACCAGTCTCCATAGAAAAGAATCTTTACACGGGTTATCTCATTAATCCTTATCAGAAATCTATGCGAAAGATCCTATTAGTATCTCCCATTTTACAGATGAGGCAACTGAGGCATAGAGAAGGTGACCAACTGATGCTAAAAGTCTCAGTTAAAAGGCGGGAGAGCTGGGAAGCTGTGTGACAGCTCCTTGAAGGTGAAGACCCCCTCCCTCTGACTTCCCTCACAGCCCCTCACTTAGCAGTGGGCACACCCAGCACCTTACAACTTGTAGTTGACTGATTGATTTCCTCCCCCCCCCCCCACTTGAACGTGGTGCGGAAACAAGATTTGCGGGTGGAGATGGGGAGGGAACCCCACACGTCGGTTGGTACCTCTTTAGAGTTCTGGTTCTCAGTTCACTCCAGAGTAGGAACCGTATTTAAAAAGAAAAAGTCCTCAGGGGACCTTCTTCATATCTCTATTTTGCTTGCCCAGCATGACGCCTGGCGCATAATCGGGTCCAATACATCTGTGTTGAATGACTGAATGAGCTTTAAAAATTCTAAAGAAACTTGCTGCTGTTGCTACAGCTGCTCTGCCAGAGTCTCGGGCGGGACTCCGGCTCTTTCTTCTCCATCAGGCTCCACGGAGATGCCGGAGGTGCTGTCTGTCTGTCTGTCTGGAGGCAGGAATATGGTCTTGGGTCCCTCTTCATCCTACAAACCTCACAGAAGCTGTTTATGGCCTCCATAACCTGCCCGGAGCTTTTAAACCTCTTTCTCACACGGCTTTTTATGAGTTAAGATACAAACAACTGCCTCTCTCTCCAGGGACTTGAGGGCACGAGTCCTTAACCTCCCTCCTTCAGCCTGTGGCCCTTGAGGGAGCTGACCCAGAGCATAGGCCCCAAAGGACTGTGGTTAAACGTGTCATGCACAGCAAGCAGAAACATCATTGCTGCTTAGCGGGAAAATGCAGGCGAGACCTTGAAGCAAAGATGGGAGGCCGGAGGGCAGAGGTGCTCAGAGCCCTCAGCGAGGCCTCTGCTGGGACGAGAAGCTCTGTTTGGACACTGAGGAAGAGTCCGGGGGACATGACATGATGATCTTGGGGACCATCTCCTCCAGTCCCTCATTTGGCACTAAAGAAACTGAAGTCCTGGGAGGAGAGTGACTTGCCCAAGGTCGTGTAGCATCACTGTGGCTGCATGGAATGGATAATGGCGGCTGCCTTCCCTGCACCTAGTCCCTCCTTCCTACAAGATCCTGATCCCTACAGAACGTCCAGGTGGCTGCAGGGAAGCTGGCTTCTCCTCAGTGCCAGAGGTGACAGATGGCGACCTTGGTCAAAGTAATCAGAACGTTGTCTTCCTGGCCGCAGTGATTGGTTTGGGGATGGCCTATGACCTAAAGCTAGTTCAATCAGAGAGAATCTCTGGACCTTTGAGGAGAATGCTGGGAAATACTGACCCTCCTTCCCCTGAGCTAGAAATGAATAAAAGATACAAGTAGTCTCAGGAACTGATGCTAGGCATCTTGCGACATGAAGAGAGAACCTCAGGATGAAGCAGACCCCATGAAAGACAGAGGAGAGATGGAAAGGAAAGAAATCCTGGGTCATAGTTCCGAGCTGCTGGATCAAACCTCACCTGATGTCTTTCCTCTGGAACGTTCAGTTACATGATCCCATAAACTCTATTTTTCAGAGAGTTAGAATAGGTGTTTTATTACTAATAAACAAAATACTCTCAAGTGATAAACAGACAACAGAAGATTCATGGCTGTAGGAGCTTGTCTCTCTTCTTCTACCTCACTCCTAGTTAGGTGGGCTGAGCCCAAAGGGAAGGCCTCTATGCCTGGCCAGGCTGTAGATCCTTGGAAGGCTGAGTCTGGTCTGGAGTTCAGCATCCCCACTAGCTGTCATTTTACACTCCCAGCTCAGAGAAGTAGGTTGGCTTATTACATGGGTCCAGAAAGCATTTTCTTGGTGGCCACTCCCGCCCCACCCCTAGGAACCCATGAGCACTTTGTGTGTATCTCCAAAGTGATGATGATATCACAGACATCTAGATGTGGCTTCTCCCCTAGACCCCGAGCTTGTGGAAGGGGAGACTAAGCCTCACTCACCTTTGGGTCCCTGCACCTGGCCCAGGGCCTGAGACAAGTTTGATGTTCATGGACACTTGTTGAGCGGATGAAATGATCGCTTTCCCCTCCCTGCCTCCTTCTCTGATGGATCCTCTTTAGGCCCCCATTTTCTTCCCTTTAAAAGTTAGGCTGAGGGTTCAAAGCATAATGGACAAGACGCAAAGCCTTCATCCCGAGTCCTCCATTCACACACTGGGGATTCGGTCTGCTGCTGTCTTTGGAAAGTGCTAGGTCCTGTCCAGGACACCCACTCCCTCGATGCACTCTCCATGTGTTCAGGCTGCTGTGTATAGAGGCCTGGACGAGAGGACAAGGAACGGAAAGACTGAGTCAGAGAAGGCTGGGGATGAAACTTGAGTCCATTGGGATCGTCAGTCTCAACCCTCATTGACAGAGGAGGAAGCTCGTGCCCTGGGAGGAGTCCTTCTGCCTCAAGGTCACCGGGACAGTCCAGTCGGGATGGGAAAGAAGCCCACTTTCCAAGGCAAGACCCCTCCCCGGGGAGCTGAGCCCTGTGCAGACAGGAAGGCAGACTTCAGGACGGATGGGAAGAAGGACCTGGTGAAAGGCTGGGCGGGGGGCGGGGGGGGGGGGGCGCCAGACTTTGGGGCTTGCAGCCCGGAAAGGTGGAGAAACTCCACGGGGTCTCCCTTTCCTCGCTAAAGCACTTGCTTGCCAACTGGGGTTGGAGTCTCTTGGCTTGTGCGTCCTTAGGGACCGGAGAAGTGACTCAGTGAAGAGCTTAGCACATCGTTGGCACTAGGGGGTGGGAAGTGATTCAGGAGTCACTCAGAGACTCATTCATAGCCTCTCCCCTGCCCCTATAAGCCAGGGATGCAGGCTGCGTGAGACCCTTCTGTGGCTCTGACGCTCCTGAAGAACCGTTTCTCCCGGCTCCAGCTGCCCAGCGGTCTTTGTGACCCCGGAAGACCCCTGGCTCGCAAACTCCGGGGCGAGGAGCCGGCTGCACTCAGCGGCCTCGTGCTTGCTTCCCACATGGAAGGCAGGAGCTCAGGACCCTCCGATGCTCCTCACCTCCCCTTGATTCTGAGCGGGCCCACCCTCCCCCAAAGCTCCCTCTGCTTTTCTTCCCCCGCCCCTTTTTCTCTGTCGCGGGAACTGAGCCCCTCTCCCCTACCCGACTCCGTCTCGTGTCTTGGGGGTGTCTGTCCTCTCTGCTCGCCCCCACCCCCTTCCTTTCCCTCCTCCTTTTTCCTCCCTCGCTCCGCCCCCAGGCCCCGCCCCTCGCCACCCCGGCCCGCGTCCCCTCGGCCCCTTGCGGGTCCCCCGGCCCCCCTGCCCCGAGGAGGGGTGTGGGGAGGGGAGCCCCGCTAGGCCCCCACCCTCCCTGCGCGCCCTTCCCGAGCGCGCGCGCCCGGCGCCCCCTCCGCGGCCTCGCGCTCCCCGCCTCCCCGCCTTCCCCTCCTCCTGGTGACGTCCGGGTCCCTGCCCGTCTGAAAACTCCGCGCCGCGGCGGCGGAGGCGGCGGCGGCGGCGGCGGCGGAGGAGGAGGAGCAGCGGCGAGCCGAGGCGGCGGCGGCGGCGGCGGCCGGAGCGGGAGCCCGAGCGGCAGCCGGCGGCCGCGGGAGGCGCGGGGAGCGCGGGGGCGGCCCGAGCGCCCGGGGTCCCCGCGCCCCGCTCGCCCGCCGCGCTCCGAAGATGGTGGCGGCGCCGTGCGCCCGGAGGCTGGCCCGGCGCTCGCACTCGGCGCTGCTCGCGGCGCTCACCGTGCTGCTGCTGCAGACGCTGGTCGTGTGGAATTTCAGCAGCCTCGACTCCGGGGCCGGCGAGCGCCGCGGGGGCGCCGAGCAGCCGCCCCCAGCCCCGGCCCCGCGCCGCGAGCGCCGGGACCTGCCCGCCGAGCCGGCTGCAGCCCGAGGAGGCGGCGGCGGCGGAGGACGGGGGCCCCCGGCGCGCGCGCGGGGAGGCGGCCCCGGAGAAGCCCGGGCGCAGCGGCCGGCCAGCCGGGGGTCACTGCCCGCGCGGGCGCTGGTAAGATGCCCTTTCGGCTCTCGTCCCGGAGGAAGGGAGGGAGGGAGAGAGGAGGGAAGAAGAGAGGCAGCCCCGACCCCACGCCCCCCAGCCCTGGAACCCCAATCTTCAGACTGGGACTCCCCAAGCCTGCTGGCTCCACATCTCTTTCCCCTGGAAGCCGGGGTGGGGTCCCTGGCAAGGCTCAGGCGCCGTGGGCTGCCCCATCCCGACTCTGAGGTCTGCCCCCTTGGGGTCTGGGGAAGTTAGCTCCGGAGGAAGCGCTTTGGGGGTTCCTGGAGCCTGGCTGGGTTCCTGTTCCCCGTCACTCTCGCTGGCGCCCCGACTCGCTCTGTGCATGTGGGTGTTGGCGGCTTGCTCCCTGTCTGAGTGCGTGGATCTTGCCGCGGATCCTTGGCCGCTGCTCCGGTGCTGCTCGCAGCATCTCTGGTTTTTGCTGAGCCGAGTGCAGACCACTCCGTCCCCTGCTTGCCTCCTGGTTGTCTTTGCCTGGCCCGAGAGGGGGTCTGGGATCGGTGCCCCAAGTCCCCAGCGTGTCTCTGAATCAAGACTCAGTCTTGGGTGCCTGGTCTTACTTTGGGTCTCCGGTCTCCCATCTCTGGATGTCTCCTCCGTCTCTAACCTTGCCCTCTCCTGGTGCCCTCTCCGACTTTCCTTGCGGGCTGCTCTCCAGTGTCCGGGTACGGCCCCTTCTCGATGCTTGTCTCTGGCACTCTGTCTTGTGTGTAGCTGGTTCCTGTCAACAGCCGTGTGTCTGACCACACAATCATGACTTCGGCTCCTGTGGATTTTCTTTGCCCTTCTTGGATGTGAACGCTCTGTGCTTGGAAACTCTTCCTTCCACAGATCTTCTGGGGCCATCTGGGTGTCTTCCTGTCCCCGACTTCTCCAGGGATGCCTTTCATGCCTTCTTTGGGCCGCCTTGCTGAGCCCACTGAACCAGGAGCACACAGGTCTGGAGGTCACAGTCTCCAACGTTGGGCCAGGGTCTCAGCACCCGGTCATGTGAGTGTCTGTCTGAAGGCATAACGATGTGGCGTGTGTCTGTCTGTGTCTTCATCATACCACTTGCCTACAGGGATTCTCCCAGCCCTTGGGGGACATTAGACACCAGGGGGTATTTTCAGGATCCGCAGGCACTGAATGCACGTCTCTGTCACTTGTCACTTTGGGAGCCCTCACTGAAGGCTGCCTTCGGCACAGCGTGGTGCTTTTTGATCTGCTAAACTTCTTTGGAGGCAACAGTAACCCTCTTTGCCGGAGGATGGCCCTTTGTGCCTGCGGGCTGAGCCAGCCCCAAGACGTGATGCGATGGCATTTCATGTTCCTGGCTGTTCGGTGTGGGTAGCTGGGAGATGTCTTTCCCCCGTTTTTGGGGAGGAGAGTGGAGTGAGGTTCCTGATGGAGAACCAGAACATTCTCAAAGTCCTGCGGCCTCTTGTTTGTGGCAAAGGGTGCTCCCCGACGCTGCCTTGGAACTCTTGGAGTGGATAGTGATGTGTTTGGGCAGAGATGCAATTAGAAGTTCTTTCTGGATTCGGAGCCCTGCTGGGAGGCAGGGTGGGAGGAGTTCTGGATGTGCGCTGCTGGTCCAGGGTGGGAACACGTAGGGTGGACATGAGAGACAGGAGACTTAGTGTCTCCTTTGCATCTGGGGTTCAGACGGGCATCAGGAGGCGCCTTTTGGGTGCAAATTCCACCTGTTGCAACAAGCGGAAAGAAGGCGGGAGGCCTGGCTGGCTGATTTCTTCCTGAGTCCCTGACGCTGTGAATACTCCGTCTACACCCCCTCTTTGTGCGTTCAGTTCAGTGTCTTAGTCGCTCACCTCCCAGCTCAGCCACAGAGAGGTTTGCAGTTGGAGGGGTGGGTGGGAGCATGCCACTTTTCCTTTTTTATTCTTTTTGGAATTCCAGTTCTAGCCGCAGAGTTGCTTTGATTTCCTGAAACTCCGCTTTCATAATCTTCAAGATCAGTTAACTGTCCCCCAGCCACATCTCCCAATGTCTCCATTTATTTACCTTCTGCTATAGACGTCTACTATGTATTTTTTTATTTTTCCTGTCTTCCTCCCTTCTTTGTGGTTGTCTACCATGCTGTTGTTCACTCTTCTCTCTCCGGGATTTGGATTTTATTTTATCTGCTTTTGCGACTCCTCTGTTCTCCCTCCCCCAACATCTACCCCTATGTCCTGCTAGTTCCTGAAACTACAGTGCAGACATGCTGGGTGCAGCGCGGGTCTGTCCTCCTCCGACTGTGCCCACCCGGCCCCTGCCCTTCCGTGAGCTCAAGGAGACCAGAAGGGGGCAGGCTGTTCCCAAAGTCTCGTGTCGCCGGAGCTGGGGTTGCAGGCTAGGCGAGGACCAGACCATTTCTCGAGCCTCTGAGGCCCCTGCAACATGCGGTTTGTCTGCAGACCTTGGCGAAGCTGCTGGCATGATGCTTTGGAGGGAGATTCGGGAGTGAGACATTAAAAAAAAATTCGCTGTGATTTTCCAGATGGCTCTTGTAAGGAGCTGCTGAGGCACAAGCCTGGAAGATGATGCCTCGTCTGTGGGCTCTGTTGCGGGCGGGAGTTGGGTGGAGTCGTCAGTTGTGGTTGTCACGTGCAAGGGGAATCTGTGGCCCGGGTGGTGATGGTGGGTGTGTCCCAGAGTGTCAGGCAGGCGTTGTGTACAGAGCACTTTCCAAATCAGACCTTGCTGCTTCCTGTGCCCACCCTCCCAAGGCTTCTGTACTCCCCTCTTTTGTGTTTGGGGGGCTGCGTCCCAGTGGAAGGACCCAGTTGTATTTTTGGTGCATTTTAAGAAGCCAAGAAGACACTCAGTTTCTCAAGCAACAGAGTCAGAGAGCGTGAGGATAGAGGCAAGATGGGCAGATCCATAGAAGATTTGTAGGCTCCCCTTTTCCTCTCAGCCTCTTTCAAAGCTGTTAAATATTCGAATCATTGCGTGAATTGCAGCTGAGTTTTGTGGCTGTGACACTGATGCCTGCATTGGGTCTCCAGTAAGCTGTGGATTTTCCTGTCATCTCGGAATTTAAGAAACAGATGGGCTCACTTATAAAGGGAGCAGAAACATGACGGAGGGCGTCAGAAAGATCACGCTACAGGTTCTGAATAGAATTGGAGAAAATGAAAGAGAGCTGTGTGTGTTAATGTAACGAATGTTTATTGATCCACTTGAGGTCCTCAGATTTATTGCTTGTGCCCTTAGATAAACTGATCTCACTAAGTTTCATTTAAGAAACCTAATTTTCTACTGCCCTTCCACACACACATACACACACACTCTCTCTCTCTTAAAGTAGAATGGGGTTTCTGTGTTGTCTGACTCCTTTGAAATGTTGATTTTTCGGCAGAAATTCCTCATACTTCACATTACTCAGATAACTCAGGACTTTTTCAGACATTGGCAGTGACTTTGAAAAATGGGTTCACTGTATCCGGATTGCCTCTGGTTCTAACGGGCTCAGAGGCGTAGCTTTTCTTTCTATCCAAATGTTTTGAGACCAGAGGGTATTTTCTTGATGGTTTGCTGTTTTCACACTCTCAATGGAGTTTTATTTTGCTTGAGCAATGCAATACACTTGGTATACAGAAATATGCAGCATTGAACAATATTTATCTTACTGCACACGTTGCCATCTGCTTAATCATATACTGGAAAATGTTAAGTAAAATCGATAAATAAAGGTAGAAATTTTATGCATAGGTATATGTAATTTTATATATGGGTATAAATTTTATATATATATATATTTAGTCGTCTTAACACGTTAGATATTCTCTCTAGTTTGTCAAGTTTTTTTAATGTTCCAGAAAGTTGAGTGACAAATGCTTGCTATTGTGCAAATGAGAAGCCAAGGCAAAAGTTACTGTTTGCTAGAGATTGTCCGACTTTGATCCATGGTCTTAACAGAAAAGGAAATTTGGTGTCTTAAGCTAGAGCAGATACCTGACATCATTGTGTGTGTGTGTGTGTGTGTGTGGGCATGTTTTCCCTAGAAAATAAAATATCCTTAAGGATATCTCTGTAGTAAGGGGCTGCCCTCCCACCCAGAGCTATTTATAACTGGTGGGGCCATAATTCTCCCTGCAGAAAGACTGAAATGCACAGTGCCCACATAATTGGATGGCCCGGGTCAGGGCTGACCGAGTCTCTGTCTTTTGGTTAATTCTGCCCTAAGAGCTGTCACTTAGGATAACTCCCTCTCTTTTTCCTTTTGCATCTCCTCATTTCTATTGATCCCAGTCCCCATCTATCAGAAACAAAGAGAAAATTCTCTGGGGAAGATGAAAAATAAATAAAACACAAACTCAAATCCAGCAAGACCGAAGTTCAAAAGAAGGGCTGTGGGAATAGGAGAAAAAGTCACAGGAAATGTGTGCCAGGCCCTGGTGCAAATGAAAGAGACCTCCATTACGTGTCCTTGAGTCTGACATATGTGGGTTCAGATCCCAGCTCTGCCGTTTGCCATCTCCGTGATCTTTGGCAAGTCCTTCTAACTTCGATCCTCTGTAAATTGGGGTGACCTCATAGGATTGTGTGAGAATTAAATGTAATAATACGTATGAATCGATTTGCGCCTGGCACATAAGAAATGCTCAGATGTGAGCTGTTGCTCTTAAAAAGAGATTCTTAGTATGTTTCAAAATAAGCAATTTTGTCCAATTATGTGTTTTCCCACGCAAAGTACGGTTTGAGGGAAATCCAAGACGGCAGAATGCATCTAGCTTCTTCTGTGTGCACTAGCCTTGGAGCAGGATGGCATGTGCTAGAGGGAGGAGTGCTAACATTTATTGAGTGCCAGCTGTATGCCAAGCATCCTTTAGGTGTGTTGCATGCATTCTATTATTAAATGCTCACCAAAAACAAAGTTCAGGATGGAAGAAGATATTACCCAACTAATAGAAAATTGAAGCTAGGGACACCAGCCTAGAAATTGCAGGTCTTCTGCGTGCCAGATACGTAGCAGGAATAATGAGGGCTTTGCAGATATTGCCTGTCTCAGTGAATCTTTCTGATTCTGTGGGATAGGACTGTTGCCGTCCCCATTTCACAGATGAAGAAACTGAGGCTCAGGGAGGTGAAGCAGCTTGCTCCCTGAGATTACCATGCTGGGGAGTAGAAGACGTGGGTCCAGCCCCAGGCCTGCCCCAGTCCAGTTGACGTATAGATTTCTGAGCACCTTGTCCATGTAGTTCTTTCAAAAACCCTAAATGCAGCCAAGTCACTCCTGAAAATCTTTATACCACTTTTCTCACTTAGTGTTGCAGATTCCTAAAAATGTGCAAACGCTCAGGGCCGGCCCGGTGGCGCAGCGGTTAAGTGTGCACATTCCGCTTCGGGGGCCCGGGGTTTGCCAGTTCGGATCCCGGGTGCAGACATGGCACCACTTGGCAAAAGCCATGCTGTAGCAGGCATCCCATGTATAAAGTAGAGGAAGATGGGCATGGATGTTAGCTCAGGGCCAGTCTTCCTCAGCAAAAAGAGGAGGATTGGCAGCAGTTAGCTCAAGGCTAATCTCCCTCAAAAAAAAAAAAAAAGTGCAAACCCTCAAAAAGGAGCAGATAGGTAGTTTTCTTTGAAGCAGACCTGTAAATAATGAGACAAATAGAAGGATGATCGTAATAATAATGCCTAGATGGCTGTTATGATGTTTCAAGTCCTTTGTTTGTATTAACTCATTTACTCCTTCAGGGCAGGTACTATCATGGTTTCAACAGCCAGCAGTCATGATGCTCATATCTCACCTGGCCCTGGTCGGGGTGTTTACCAATGTTAACTCATCCAGGCCTCATGCTCCTAAGGTCCACGGTTATGAATGGCACAGCCAGGATTTGCACCTAGGCTGTCCATGCTCTTAACTGCTCTGCCCTACAGCCTCTCTCTTAGAAGCATCTCGTGGGAGTCCCCAACCTTGGAACCACAGCACTCATTTAAGGAGGCACATGGGTGATTGATTCGGTCATAATGCCCAGCCCCGAGGACGTTTTATGGTCCTGGAAAAGAAGGTGTCACCCTAGAGTGAAATATGCATCGTGCCTACCAGGCAATGATGGAACTTGAGCTGCCCGGCGGGCAGAGTAGGGAGTTTTGAATTCAGCTCCTCCTAGACAGGGCAGGAGGGGGAGAGGGCACCAGGCAGGGCTCCTTGGCTGGGGGAAACACCCTTTCCTTCATCAGCAGCTGGCTTCCTGCTGCTCCGCTCATCCCACGCAGCGGCTCTGTGGTTCTCTCCGGAGGAGCCCACGACTGGCCCCGGGAGCCTGGGCGATGCAGCGAGGTATCTCTAAGAACACGCAGCCCGGGTATCTTGTGGGCGCTTCCTTCCTTCCGCCTGCAGCAGAAGCGGCCCGTTTGCCCGCAGATACGCATCAGGTTGTTTGCCTCTGATCCCTGTGGTGGGGTTGCCTCCTCCCTCATTGGAAGCCAGAGAGGTTACAAAGAAGGTGGCAGGGACCGCGGCTGGCGCGTGTGTCGTCTTAACCCCTTTGACGCTGTAGCGAGCAGGGAGACTGGCATTGTTAGTATCAGGGCCTGGGAGCCCTGACGTCCCGTCCCAGCCAGATGGCAAAGGGGTGGCACCCTAAGGGCATTCTCCAGTCTTTTTAGGGGGAAGATCTCCCCCTTCAGGGCCATCTGTGGGCAGCTAAATAGATTTGGTCTGTCTTGGGCCTGGCGTGTCCCGGCCAGGTGACTGCTGGCTTATCTGGCCGTCTAATCCTGGCTCGCATGTCTGTGGATGCTAATGACTAGCATCTCCTCCCAGGGACTCCTTGGCTGTAATCCCTGGCCTCGAGGCACATTGTTTAAACCCACAGGAGTTAAGTTTATGGGGCAGAGAGATTGATGCAAAGGTCATGAAGAGGAAGGGGAGGAAGATTTCCATGCACTAGACGCTGTGGAAGTTCTAGAAAGACATGATCTTATTGAATCTTTACAACATCCTGCAAATTAAGGGCTGTTAGTCCCATCTCTGTTTTACTGATTATAAATAATAAAAATGAAGGCAATAAGTTAGATGAAAGTTAAATAGCCGAGAAGTGGCCAGACTAGGAATTGAAGGTTGGTGGTGACTCCAAAGGATGCATTCCTAGTCTCTACTCAATTTAGAGTCAGTAAGTCCTTTTTGGTTCCTTGGCCCTCCCTTTCTCCCCTCCCTCTCATCCTTTCATGCATGCATGCATCTACCCATGCATCCATCTATCTATGCAGGCATGCATGTGTGCAGCTGTCTATCTATGCAAGCATGCATCCATCTCTCCATGCAGGCATGCACCTGTCCCTCCACCCATCTCCCACTCCAGTACCTAGAGCATGCCAGGCACTGTACCTGGCTCTGGACCTGTCTTTGTGAACAGGACAGGTGTGCTCGCTGCCCTCGGGGAGAATATCAGTCCAGCAGGTAAGGTTAGGGCCACGGCTGATAAACGGCCTATCAACAGACGTTCCTCCCACGTCCTAGCCCAGTTCCTTGCTGATCCCCTTCCCATGATGACCTCTGGGACACAAGAGGAAGGTGTCCTCTGGACAGGTAGGGGCCAGCAATAGTGTGATTCAGGGCCCTTTGGAAACCCCCAAAACTGCCAGCCATGCGGCCTGGACTGCTGCACTCACAGGGGTCAAGCTCTTCTTAGAGCTGACTAAGGAGCCCAGAGATGGGCACTGAGCCGCCCCAGGTTTGCAAGGGGAGCAGGTGGTCAGATGCTGTGGGGCCTGGGAGGTGTGTCACGTGATGTTTAGTTTGGGGTGGGAGGCAGGGCTCTGCCATTCATATGTGTGTGACCTGGACATGTTACTGCACCTCTCAGGGGCTCAGTGTCCTCATCTGCAGTGCAGGAGCCAGGCAGGCACCCCCCTGGAAGGGCCTGGTGGTGAGGCTCAGCTCCAGCCTGTGGTCCATGCTCCCATCTTCCTTCCTGACGCAGCCTCGCGGTGAGGGATGTTTGCCAGAGACGCCCCCAGATTCATGGCCCTGGGTGGGTTTTGTTTGGCTCACACAGTATGTTAAAATAGAAAGGCACCAAAATTTAAGCATTAGGAAATGCTATAAAACGCTGTGGGTTTTTGGAATGCCTTTAAAAAGTCACAAGATCTGGCAGCACTGGGCCCCTTCTTTCTTATTTGCAAGTGGCCAAGCAGAGGAGGGGCTTCCCTGAGACCCTCCGGATTCCCAAGAGCCCCCCGCCCAAGGACTCTGCTTTGGCTTCTGATACCTGACTGGCCCCTTTAAGCTGTCGAGTTTGCAACCTCTGTTTGGAAGGTCTCGGCGTTCACTGTGCTGAGCTAAAAATAAGTATCTGTGGTCACCTTTCAATTATCCCTGTGTGGTTTATTCACAGCACTTATTTACCTCTGCTGCCGTTGCTTTCCCCTGGGCCTGGCCGAGGTTTCTTCCCTCCCTCGCTGTTGGAGTATACCCAGGATATGCAAATTCTTAGAAGCACTAGGCCATTGTGAAGCCAGTGTCCTCAACAAAAATAGAATCGTGCGTTCTACAATTTGGTAAACTCGTTTCCCCTTTGTTGGGGGTGAGGGTAATATGCTATTTTCAGTCATCCGCCTTCCCCTTTCTGGGCTCCCCACAACCTTGCCCCCCCCATAACGTGTGTGGGGACGTTGAGAGTTGTCAGAGAGCTGGCGGGCTCTGGTGGAAGGGTGGAACATTCCGGAGCATCTTGGGTTGGGTTCCGACTCCGTCAGGGATGGACTGTGACTTTCATCTCCTTGTGTCTTTTTGGCACATTCTGGAAGATGATGTGAGTAAGCCCACCCTCCCTCACTGGGTTGTGAGGGTCTCATCTGATAACCAGATCAGAAAGCACTTTGAGGCTCAGGAAACCCTGCCTGAATGTAAGACGGGGTCCCGTCTTAGAGCAGAAGAATGTGGGGCGTTCACACCAGTGGGCTCCGCTCCCTCACACCTTCTTGTGGTCGCTGGGGAACGATCCGTGAATGAATGAATGAATTCCACCCGCCCATCCGTCTGCCCATTGATTCGACAGCGTGGTTGAGGGCCTACTGTGTGCCAGACGCTGTGCAAGTACAGGTGAAGATGGCTGTGGCCCTGCCCTCGGGTGTTTATGGTCTGGGGGGAGGATGACCCCCAAAGGCCAACAAGAACATTTAAAAAAGTTAAATTGTTACAAGTGCAGGAACGGAAACAATTGGGGTGCTGAGAGAAAGCAAGAGGCTATGGGTGAGGATTATTTTGGACACTGTGGCCTAATTTTACTTTACTAGATCCTATTTTTGGTTGAGGACTTATTTGCATGGACACTTTTTGCCAGAGTAACTGCAGACTGACCCCCAGAATCCCCGAGTGTAGTACGCACCCCAGTTCTGACACAGCAGTGATTGAAGGTGCTACATAGGCAAATGGTCTTTATTATAGCAGCTTTTAATAGTTTCTAGTCATATCTGTACGAAATTTATTCAGTTCTTAAATTTTGCAGAAGTTTTTTTACATACTTTTTTTTTTTTGGTGAGTAAGATTGGCCCTGAGTTAACATCCGTTTCCAATCCTTGTCTTTCTTCTTTTTTTTTTTTTTGCCTTCCCAAAGCCCCAATATATAGTTGTGTGTCCTAGCTGTAAGTCATTCTAGCTCTTCTGTGTGGGATGCCACCATGGCATGGCTTGATGAGTGGTGTGTAGGTCCACCCCCAGGATCTGAATCCTGGAGAACCCTGGGCCGCTGAAGCAGAAAGCATGAACTTAACCACTTGGCCACAGGGCTGGTCCCCTAGATCCTTTTTTTAACCAAAATGTACTATATATACAAAAGTGCACGCATTCTGCTAAATGTACAGCTTGGTGAATGTTTGCAAACAACACACCCAAGAAACCCACACGCATATCAAGAATCGGGACATCCATGACATCCCCAATGCACCCCTCCCCTGCATCCTGGGTGAATATTTTTAAAATTGTATTAGCTGTGTATTTCTTTAAATGTTTATTACGGGAAATATATAAATATAACCAATCAAAATGACGGCTTTGGAGCTCTTAGTGCTTAGCATGTGGATAAAGTGGAATTTGAATAAAAGTTGTCAGTTAAAATATGGAAATGTGTAAGTAATAGTACCAAACCCTAATTCTGATCCTAATCCTGACCTCTACTTGGATGGCAAATGACTGTCAAGGAGATGCTGAAATGACCAAGGTTTGGTCACCGTTGGCTTAACCAGTTTGAAGACCCCCTGCTCCTCTGGTAAATGGTGGTGCTGTTTTGGTTAGACGTTGGGAGGGACTGTGCGCTGGGTTTGAGTGGAAGTCTCTGTCTTGGATCCTCTCTGATGTTCCCGGTTGCCGTCTGCGTTGCTCCTACAATTATGGGGCTCCGCAAGCCCTCCTCTGGCCTCAGGTCTGACCCTTCGTGTGCGTCTGTTGAATTCCTGCTGAGCGTTCGCTGCATATTGACTGTGCTCGAGTCCCCCATGTGTCGGACATGGAATTAGCCGTGATGGATGAATCCCCAAATGGGCCCGTAATGACCACATTAACTTAACCCTGAACCGAGACCCTCCTGTTCAGAACCAGGACAGCAGAACCACAGTAGAATGCGAACAGCAATTCAAAAGGGCAGTGGAGACGGCTAATCGTGTTGTAATGAGCAAGGCACGAAGCAATAAAAAACGGAGCCCAAGGACGGCGTGCTAATTTCTCCCAAGTCTTAGCACTCCACCAGACTCACGTTAATAAAATAAACAAATGTTTTTGGTAATGGAGAGCTAATGTAGACATTATTTAAGGATAGTATTAAAAGGAGATTAGATGAATCAACTAAGACAGTGGTTACCTCATTAAGCATCCTCTCTTTGGGGATGCAAAAAACTTCTCTTTCTTTTTTTCCTCTTTTCTTGTGAAATGGGGCTTTATTAATTAGAGATGTAATAGGAAATATTTTTTTTTTCCCAGGCTAGTGGCTGTCTTCTGTTTATTTTTTAATGTAGGACCATGCTTTGCAGATGTTCTGTTTGAAATAAAAGCCTATTCATTGTCTCTCTCTCTCTCTCTCTCTTTTATCCCCAGCTCAGAAGGGGAAGCTGATATAAAAGATAGAAACAAGAGAGCCCCATTTGCTCGTCATCAGGCTTCATGGAAGATTCCATTCCTGATGTAAAATGCCCTCATTACCTGCTTTTTCTCGTGGTCCTCTTGAGCACTAGTTTTGGAATTGTAACATCTGATTCTCTCTTGTTTAGAAGATGAGGTGATGACAGAGAAGAGGGTGGAGATGACCTCACAGGGGCTGTTCAGAGAAGAGCTGGGCGGTTTGCAAAGGGGCGTGGACTTGATTATTAACTCTTCTTAGGTTGAGAGGCTGACTGCTGTTTTGGCCTGTTTTTTTAATGCGAAATTTGCCATTTTAATCATTTTTAAGTATACAGTTCGGTGACATTAAGTACATTCACAATTGTTGTGCAATCATTACCACCATCCCTCTCTAGAGCTCTTTGCATCTTGCAAAACTGAAACTCTATATCATTAAACAATAATGATATATATTTTTTCACTTATTTTATCGAGGTCATAATGGTTCATAACACTGTGTTATTTCTGCTGTACAGTATTATTTATTAGCTTCTGTATAGACTGCGTCGTGCTCACCACCAATAGTCTGGTTTGTAACAGTCACCATACATATGTGTGCCTTTATCCCTTTTGCCCACCCTGCCACCCCCTTCCCCTCTGGTAACCACTAATCTGTTCCCTTTGTCCATGTGTCTGTTCATTTTCCATATGTGAGTGAAATCGTGCAGTATGTGTCTTTCTCTGTCTGGTTTATTTCACTTGGCATAATACCCTCAAGGTCCATCCACGTTGTTGCAAATGGATGATTTTGTCTTTTTTATGGCTGAGTAGTATTCCATTGTGTACATATACCACATCTTCTTTATCCGTTCACCTGTTGATGGGCAGTTGGGTTGCTTCCGTGTCTTGGCTATTGTGAATAATGCTGCAGTGAACATAGGGGTGCATGGGTTTCTTTGAATTGTTGATTTCAAGTTAGGGTAAAAAAAATCATCTGGAGAAAGCAAACTCTTTACTGGAGTCAGCAGGTGGTATAAACCCCCCACACAAACGGACCCTAGAAAGTACTGACAAAGGACACCTGCTTCTCTGTGGGTCCGATCTGGGCTGCCGATGGAATCATGGCAGCGTAGCATTTTCTTTTTTCCTGTTCATCTTTTTTTTCTTTTTATTAAAAAAAAATTTAATTACTGGCCAACATTTAAAAATCAGTGATTTCAAATAAAAATCTAATTTGGAGTTCCTATTAAAAAAATGGAAATTCTGGCCTTTATTCCCAAAGAAGTAACAGTTTGAGGGAGGGGAGAAGATGTGGGTGCCCCTCTATGTGAGACCCCCCCCCCTTTCCGTTTGCCAGGGGGCCTAACAGTCTGCTTTGCTCATTTGTGTCATCTGCAAGACCGCTGTTGGGATTTGAGTTTACAACTCTCCAATTAATGATGATAATAATAGTAATAATAAGTGCTCTTGTCTATTACATTTCCACTCTGGGCCAGGCATCTCGTGGGTTATCTCATTTAATCATTAGGACAACCTTTTGCTGTTATTCCCATTCACAGATGAGGAAACTGAGGCATAGAGTAAGGAATTACCCAAATGCACAGAACAGTGGACTTGGAATCTGGACTCAGGCAGAGTGACCGGGAGCCCGTGTGTCACCTCCCACGTGTGCTGCACAGAATGTTTGAGGAAGGCGATTCTGGTGAGGAATTCTTCAGGAGAGTTGGTACTGTTTGCCCATTGCATGGATGGAACCACCGAGACCCAGCAGTGAGTGGCTCACCCAAGGTCAAACCATGCTGTAAAGCACAGAATGTGTCTCTCCATCTCTAAAGAGAGGGCGGGCACGAAAGTGATCATAGGCTTGGGCGCCGGTGAAACTGGTGGTCTGGCCGAGGTGGAAGGACCCTCACCAAGGTTCCCCCTGCTCCACGCACACAGAGCAGGGCAGGGGTGGCGGCCTTCGCCCTCCGTCTATGCAATCTCGGCAGCGGTGAGGTAGCATCCACAGGGCCATATTTTGGTAAGTTGCTGATTTGTATTAAAATAATAATTACCGCTATAATTGCAAGCACGGATTTCAGTGCGACTCAGCTGCTGACTATGAGAAAAACTAATTAACTGCATTTTCTCTCGGAATCAAATGGAACCCGGGTCTGACCTTTCTCCTTTGTGTGGGTCCCGCACAGGTCTTGCTGCAGGTTCAAGGCCACGTGTTTTGCCAGATGCTGTTTGTGTTCACAGTATTTATCGATAGCAGGTTTCTATGCGAAGAGGAGCTGGTAATGGGGCAAACACCATCATTTCCCGCAAATAGCGAGGAAAACCACCTGACCGGAATCTAATGGGAGCACCATCCCTTACACTGTGAAATGCATCTCACCCTAGAAGCAAATGAGATCACCGCTCAAGGAAAAGCATTTACGTCTGCCTTTTATTATTAAATACTCTTAAATACTCTAGCATCGGCTGGCACCTGACCACAGTGAAGGATTCGGAGCTAATTTCACTGGCTGGCTGTGATACCGTTTACACTTCTGTTGTTGGAGCTTATTGACCAGTCTTGTCTTGATTTTAACAACTTGTTAAATTTCGCTTGAAATAAGAACATACGTACAGAAAAAGTGCACAAATCGTGAACGCACAGCTCAACCAAGTGGCCACCCTCGAGTAACCAGCACCCCAATCCTGAGCCCAGAGCATTACGACTCACCCCCGCCCCCCAGGATCCTTCTTAACTCCTGCTTCCAGTCCCCACGTCTCCAAGGGTAACCTTTGTCACTACCTCTGACCCCTTAGGTTACTTTTGCCTCTTTTTAGACACGGAATCCTCCATCTGTGTTCCTTTGTGCCTGGTTTGTTTTGCTTGGCACCGTGTGAGATGAGATTGATTACGCGAGATCCTATCAGGGGTTTGCAAACTGCAGCCCGAGGGCCAGATCCGGCCCCTGTTGTCTGTTTCCATATGGCTTGTGAGCTTAGAATGGATTTCACCTTTTTAAACGGTTGGGGGAAAAAAATCAAAAGAAGAATAATATTTTGTGAAATTTAAATTTCAGTGTGCGCAGCAAATAAAGCTTGATTGGAACACAGCCACGCCCCCTTTGTTCACATACCGGCTATGGCAGCCTTTGCACTCTAATGATAGAGCTGAGTGGTCTCCCCAAGGACCAGGTGGCCCCACAAAGCCCAAGATATTTGCTATCTGGCCGTTTACAAAAAAAACTTGCTGGCCCTGTATCTGTATTTTTTGATGTGTTTGTAATTGTTCATTCGCATTGCTGTATAGTATTTCATTGTGGGATATACCACGGTTTACACATCCATTCTCTTTATGGGGCTCTGGGATGTTCCCAGTTTGGGGCCATTACAAGGGCTGCTCTGAGCATTCCTGTCTGGGTCTTTTGGTAAACAGATGTTTGGTGACCATTTCTGTTGGGTAAAGACCTGGGAGAGGAATCATGTAACCGCTGTTGTAGTTTTTTTAATGGGTTGATTTGACAAGTGCATTTTACTTTGGAAGTCTTACTTTTCGCACCAAGCAGTAAAGCTTGGCGATTCCTTCCTGTCCTGAATCTCTGGAACAAGGCTTCCTTTCCAAAAAGTAGTTAGTCTTGCAAAATAGCGGGTTGGTAGAACCATAGTTAATTAATGGCTCGCTGTTTTTCCATCTTAGTACCTTCAAGGATGTTGAGAACGTGCCTGATGTTTGGTACTGGTGCCATCGTTTAATTTCTTCTACCGAAGCCGTAATGTTCAAAGGACTCTTATCTTTATGTGGCAAAACAGGTCTGGCAGAATTAGCCGAGGTTCTGTGATGTTGCTTTCCACTTTGATTGACTTCTGTTTTTCTCTAGCCGCTCTGGTTTTCTTGCTGAGAAGCAGATGAACACAGCTCCATGTCCCCAATTAGATCTCTAGCCTACAGTGGCATGTGTCATCTTACATTGAAACACTGCGCTGAAATGTCCCTTCAGGGACTGCGTGCGTTGTACGTGGCCACAGCATGGGAGCTCAGAGATTCCCCCCGAGGAGCTGCCTGCGTGTGCGTTGTCAGTGTTGTTCAGCAGCGTCGGTCCTGCGTCAGCTCCTGCACTCTGGTCCTTTCGCGTCTGCCGTCCCGCTTTTGCAGGCAGAGGCCCTGACAGGCTGGGCGAAGAGTGTCAGGATTCCCTAGGATCCACCCGTCTTTCAGGTTTGCTTGGCACTGGCTGAAAAATGACTTAATATTCTTTCTAGGGCTCATCAAAGAGTTGCATCAGCTTCCTTTCTTCCAGCCCACTTTCCCAGGAGTAAAGTCCTGCTGGTTTTAGGAGCCTGCCTTTGAGCCTTGCCTTGTGCAGTGGGCAATCTTAAGGAATGTCACAAGAGAAGATGTTTAGCCGCTGTTTTCATATTTCTTTTGGAAGAAAGTTGGATTCAGGGGTGAAGGGGTTAGTGGGGTTGAAACTCGGTCTCAGCTAAAAGGTAATGTTGTATCTGACTCGGTCTCTGGCAGCCTCAGTTTTAGTCCTTAAAATGGGGCTGCAGAGCTGGAATGGCATGGTGGGTATGCTTTCCGGGTGTGGAATTCCTAGATGGAAAAGCCTAATCCCTAAATTCTGGTAGTTTCCCCCCTACATCCCCCTTAAAGGTTTGTTTACTTTCTTTGTTTGGATGTTTACTTTTAAAAAGATAAAACTTTTTTGGTAAGTATTCTTTGGAATTCTTTACAAAGGGATAGGGGTGTGTGTGTGTGTCTGTGTGTGTGTCTATGTTTATTCTAGGATATGGGCTTTTCTTTTTAAAGACTATTTTCTATATCTTCTAAGATACCTTAACTAAAATTGGTAATTAATTTGTTTCAAAAGAAACCTGGTAGATTTCAAAAGTAGAAATCTTCCAGGCTTCATTCATAAAACAATAAGATACATTAAAAATTAGCCCTTAAAAGGCATTCACTTAGAAATTTAAAGAAACCAACCACTCCTAAATAACTTTTAAATTAAAGAAGAAATTAAACTTGGACTTTAAGGTTATAGGGTGATTAATGAAAATGAGAATACCTCATATCAAAACCTATGGGATGAGGCTAAAACCATGCCTAGAGGAAAATTAATAGCCAATTTTAAAAGCACTCTAGCTTTTGGCATTAAATGTGCAAGATTAGCATGATTAAAGAGAGTCTAACTTATTTCTTAAAAAAAAAATCAGGCAGCCGGCGCTGTGGCACAGCGGTTAAGTGCGCATGTTCTGCTTCTCGGCGGCCTGGGGTTCTCCAGTTCGAATCCCGGGTGCGGACATGGCATCACTTGGCATGCCATGCTGTGGTAGGCGTCCCGCATATAAAGTAGAGGAAGATGGGCCTAGATGTTAGCTCAGGGCCAGTCTTCCTCAGCGAGAAAAAAAAAAAGAGGACTGGCAGTAGTTAGCTCAGGGCTAATCTTCCTCAAAAGAAAAAATTAAAAAAAGAATCATTGAGAATAAACCAAAAGAAAGTAGGAAAGGGGCATAAATAAAAATAAAAACAGAAATTGGTGAAACAGGACACAAACAGGGTTGCGTTGTTCTCTGAGATCCTCTAACGACTCAACAGCACAAAACGTTCCTTTAGTTCCTCCTAAGGGTAGACTCTGTGAACAGGCTGCATGTGCCTGACTGCCAGCGGTTGCTGGATGCTTCTGTTCTGGCTGTTGAGTAAAGGAAGCAGTGGGGAGAGGAGGAGTCACGGTCGTTTCGTGTTCTTTGGGTGGGGCGGGTTAGGAGAAGTTATCACTTAGCCTGCCCACATCAAGGCACGGCAAGCCTTACATTCTTTTTTTCCCCCGCTGACCAGCTGACCAACTTCCTCTTGCCTTTAAGAGTATCCAGGCTGGGAGGGCATTTTGTTGTTTTGTAGAATGTCTTGACTCTTCTCCTGCGGGTTCCCCTTGAGCTTTGCCCCCAGGATTGCTGGCTTCCTGGGTCTTGTAAAGCCAGCGTTCTCCTTGTCCTGGAGGCACCTGTTTTGAGGGGGCGATGGGAGCTGGAGCACGGGTCCCTGGGCAGATGGAGAAGAGGCGTCTGTCCGGTTAGGCACAGGGCTGCTCTTCAGCAGAAATGGGAAGCAGATGTCGTTGGTTGGGGATTTACTTTGCTGTATTCCTAGTAACGTCCATGGGTATTCTACTGGGTGTCATGTGCTAGAAGTTTCCCGTGAGTGTGTGGCCATGTGCGTTTACCCAGGACCTTGGCATATACGTAGTTGTTCATTCAACAAACATGACCGAAGGCCTGCTGTGTGCCGGGCACGGTCCTAGGAGCTGGGGTTGGAGCAGTGAACAAAACAGGGACCAGGGTCCGTGCCCGCCTGTGGCTCGCTGATGGAGGGGGACAGTGAGTCATGGAGGGGGAGGGGTCCTCAGAGCAGGCTTTTCCAGCAAAGTGACATTTAAGATGAAACAAATAGAAGGTGGTCAGGCCTGGATTGGAGGAAGAGGGCGACAGAGTGTGACCTCGTGAACAAGGGCGTAAATGTCAGTTGGCGAGAGATGAGCCAGGGCCCACAGGGAACCCCTGTAGCGGGGTCATCATCCCCGTTCTCCTAAAACCTAAACATGCGGCCTGGTTTAGACATCACATGATTCGGAGGTGGAACTTGGAGCAGATGAAGAAGTTTCCCATGGGTCGTACGAAGCCTTTCTGTCTCTGGTGGTCTTTTCAGAGCTTCTCTGCCATCACCGCCACCCAGTCTCCAACCCAAAGCACTCCTGCCTTCGTACGGGCTTTGCAGATCCCCGACTGCCCCTCCAGAACCATGTCCCCAGCTCTCGACTTTTCTCGCTCTTTTTCTCTGTATCAAAACTCACCTGTCCTGGGTCCCATCCTCAAGGTGTTAGTGTGATGTGATGTCCTGCACCGACCCCAGCCTGGGAGGGTCAACCCAGAGAAGTGCAGAGTGAGCGGACTGGCCCGGCGGCAGCGTCTGTCTGCGGTGGGGGCTGCGCAGGGCTGGGATTGCTTACAGACGTTACAAAGCAGGATGAAGAGATCTGAACTTCTGGGACTTGGGACACCTGGGGACCGGTCCTTGTTGTGCATGTGGCTCTGGGCAGCCTCTCAGGTTTCTGTCTCCTCATCTTGAAAATGGACGAAGGGATTTCTGAGTCCCTTCTGCTCTGCAGTTTTAGGTCCTTCTGGGTTCCTGGGCCCCGGTCACACACATCTTCCCTCCGTCCAGCAGTGACCTGCACCCAGCGGAGGGAGTTACGAGGATGCTTACCCACCGACTCCGTTTGTACAGGTGGCTGTGGGGTGTGGCCGTGTGCAGAAAAGGGCCTTGTTCCCCCCAAATTCATCCCCTTCTGCCTGATGGTAAACCACAGTTTTTGGAGACCTTATTTGGCCTCGCTCATGCCCATCCCAGCTGGTCTCTGGCCCCCTCACTCCATCAGGGAACCCCCAGTGCTACAGTCAAGGGCACATAGTTGTTGCTCAGTAAATGATAATCATGATTAATAATAATGAATAATAGCGGGTCCCATTCATTAAGCGCTTACCACGTGCCAAGCATTTTACATTCCATGCTTCCAGCACCCTGTGATGTGAGCTGTTGAAGTCACCGTTTTGTGGATAGAGGAGGTGAGGCACAGAGAAGGGAAGTAAGTCCCTTGAGGTTGCACAGCTGGTAAGAGACAGATCTGTGTTCTCACCCAGGCAGGCTGGCCTGGAGCCTATGCTCTTAACGACCATGTTACCTAATGCTAAGTACTCTTGATTTGGTTGAGAATTGACTGGACCGAGGTGGACCAGGGCATGGTCCGCTCTCCCAGCTGCTGGCCATGCCCCTTCCCTCCTGCCCGTGGGGGAGGCCTCTGCGCTGCAGGCCTGGCAGGTGTCCCATCTGCTTCTGCCCTCTTCTTCCTCTCGTTCTTCCTGCCCGCAGACTGGGTGAGGGGGAGGCCGGCCGCTGTGGTCAGAGTCTCTACCCAGGCTGGGGCTGCAGACTTGGCCCATGCGCTTTGGCATGCTCGGCTGGCCCGACGTGGATGCTGCAGGAGAGAGCAGAGGAGAGGCATGAACCTGGCCTCATCCTGGGGAGAAGGGGATGTGCCCTCCAGGTCTGGGGGAGCTGTCCCCGGGTGTGGTGTGAGCAGGGCGTGGCCTGACATTCTTATACCACGCCCCTCTCCTCCCCCGCATAGGTCCCTGTTTGTCTCAGTTCCAGGATGCAGTACAATGGAAGAGGGAAGCACAGGGACTCTGGTGCTGGACTGCCTGGGTTCAAACCCTGGCTCTGTCATTTATCAGCTGTGTGAGTTTAGGCAAGTTGGGCAAACTCTCTGTGCCTCGGTTTCTTCATCTGTAAAATGGGGAGGATAACGGTATCTACTTCAGAGGGTTGTTGGGAGAAATAAATGAGTTAATATATGTAGTTTGTTTAGCACAGTGCCTTGGCACGTAAGGTGCTTATTAGTATTACTGCTTTTGATCCTGGGAGGAGGAGGAGGAGTTGGAGGGGGGAGGAGCTGGCTGGCTGACCCTGCCTTTTCCTCTCTTTCCTCCCTCTCGAGTGGGGTGGGGACTGGATCTGATTCCCAGCTCAGGTCTGAGTGGCTGTGTGGCCTTAGTCACATAACCTCTCTGTGCCTGCTTTCTCACCTAAAATCAGTATAGCGATTGTAATAATGATCAAAATAGTAATAATTGACTTCATTTTAAGAGGTGTATTTTTTATATTTAGTAAACAGGATTTCTGATATCTGGGATGAATATTACACTCGATGTGTGCATTTCCTTAATGTTTCCGAACACACCCATATCACCCCCAAACTCTTACGAAGTCAGTGATGCATCTTACAAGCAACGGGATTTTTGAATTAAGAGGCCACGGTGTCTACGATGTGCCAAGCTAGGTCCTGAGTGTTTTCACTGCATCATTTTATTTAATCCTTACCACAGCGCTGGAGGTAGATACTGTTCTGCTCCCATTTTACAGATGTGGAAACTGAGGCTTAGAGAGAGAAACAGTGGCTTGCATACAAGGTCATGCTTGTTGAAGCGACAGAGCTGGTCCACCTATGGACCCCATGCCGGAACCTGAACATCTTTTCCAAGGGTGTCGGGGAGCATCTCTCTCCTCCCTGGGAGGTGGGAACATGTTCCTAAAGATAGCCTCAAGCTTTTGGGAGGAAAAATGCTACTGGTGGTCTTGATGGCTCATCAGGCCCTGCCAAGTACCAGCCGTTCTTGACCATGAACTTGGCAGGCTGACAGCATGTCGGGGAGACCCTTGCAGGTCACGCCTTGTGCAGAACACAATGTTTTCAGAGCCTAAAGCAGTTTATAAAATAATGTGGGATTCATCCCAGAGCCTGGCAGAGGGTCTGGAATTCTTGAGCCCTGTTTTCCAGTTGGATTAAACTGAAGTCAGACGTTCTGCCCCAAAGTCTGAAGTGAGTCATGTAGGCTGGGAGCAGCCTGGCTGTCAGGCCCCTCCCCGGCTCTGGGCACCCAGGGTTCCTTCCTTGCCCGTGTCTCTGCCCAGTGTCGAGGCGGCTGATGGCTGGCGGGCTTTGGGGGTCTTTGAGAAAGGGAAGAAATAAGCAGTGGGCTGCCTGGCAGCTCAGACTAGAGCTGTTGGGCAGAGTCCAGAAATGACCTTGGTGACAGTGACAGTCTCTGAGTTCGTAGGAAGTGAGGTCGGAATAATTGATTGCTGCTGAGTTGTGAAAACCATTTTAGGAGATTCCAATCTGCAGGCTCTCCGAGGGAAGGAATAGGCTCCAATGGGGGCTGCCTTCTCCCTCCAGCCCAGGGGACGCTTGGAGTCTCCCTCTCTGCCCAGTGAGCTTGGCCATGGCCCCAGGACTTGGAGGTGGCGCTGGCTGCCCACGCCTCATGGAGGGGCCGCTGCGGGGTGGGAGAAGAGGAGGGTGGCCTCGGCTCCGGGTGGGTTGGGCTGTTCCCCACCGAGGGTTGGTTGAGCCCCTTCTGAGTGTGGGTCCCCAGACCGTCTGAAATTCAGACATCCCTGGGTCTGTAGAAGGATTACATTGGATGGCAGACTTCGGGGCCCTTCTCCCACCTGCCTCCTGCCTGATGAGCCACAAAAGCCAGAGGAGACACGGAGTTTTCTGAACGCGGATCTGACCCCCAGGATTGGGAGGAGCGCTGGTTTTCTGAATCTGACCCCTTGGGGCTTGTTCAGTCCACTTCCGTTCTAGAAGAGGCAGCATGGCCTGGTCATTGGGAACCAACGGCCTGAGCTTGCATCCTGGATCCACCCCTTACTATTTGTGGGAGCTGGGATCAGTCATGTTACCTCTCTCTGCCTCAGTTTACCATCTGTCAAATGGGGATGACAGTGGTCCCTCCTTCAAAAGGTCATTGTGATGATTAAATAAGTGAATATTTAAACATAAAAATAAATAAAGACACGCGCACATAAAATAAAGCCCCAGCTGTTACCTCATTCGGTCCTCTGAACAGTGCCATGAGGAAGGTGGGATGAGAAAGCACGGACAGACGAGATGCTACACACAGAAGAGATTCAGTGACGTTTCAGAGGCCACACAGCCGCTTTAAAGAGAGGTCTGCCCTGTTTAGTGGAAAGACCTGGCTTCAAATCTTGGGGCCATCACAGACCAGCTGTGCAGTCCGGCTCAGTGCTGCCGGACCCTTTGGAGGCTCACTTGGGATGACAATGTCACCTCCTCCATGGGGTAGTGTGAACGTTGGTGGTCATTCATTCACCCATCCCGTAAATATTTACTGAGTGCCTAGTACCTGGCAGGCTCTGTTCTAAGAGTTTGAAATGTATCCATGAACAAAACAGTGGCCCCTGCCTTGTGGAGTCAACATGCTAGAGGGGAAAGGCAGATAACAAATAATAAACATTTAAATAAATACGTAAGCAAACACTCTAGAGCAGAGACCAGCAAATGTTATCTGTAAAGCGTCAGATAGTAAATATTTTAGGCTTTGCGGGCCTGATAGTCCCTGTGTCAGCTACTCACTTCTGCCCCTGAAGCTTGAAAACAGCCATGGACAGCGTGTGAATGAATGGGCAGGGCCGTGTTCCAATAAAACTTTATTTACAAAAGTAGGTGGTGGGCAGGATTTAGCCTATGGGTCATAGTTTGCCAACCCTTGATCTAGACCAGAGTGTTAGAAGGTGTTAAGTGCTCTAAGAAAGAAAAAAATGGCGCCCATGCCAGAGGGTGACCTGGATGTGCAGGTCTTAAGGATGACGCGTGTTGAGAGCCGGGTGCATGCAGGCGCTCGGCTATGCTATAGCCAGGTGGGGCATCTTAGAACCCCAGCTTTCCGGCGTGAGGGCCTGGCACTCTCTGCCACCAGGGAATGAGGCGGAGGCTGGTGATGCAGTCTAGGTGATGCTGTGTCCCAAGGCCCATCCTTTCCCATTTCTGCCTTCACCTGTGGGTCCTTGCTGGACGCAGCAGGGAGACTGATGGGACGAAGACCGCCCTGGGGGGAGGTCTGTGACTGTCATCATCAGCATCACAACACAGATGCTCCAGGACTGGTCGCTGCTCCCATCCAGGAAGTATGGTGGCCATGGATGTGCTCCCACTGGGAACCTTACCAGCCCCTGTGGCCTCTGCCTGGCGCAGGGCGATGTTTTTCTTGGGCCTTCAGGGACCAGAGGTGAAAGCTACTGTCTGGGATGCGTTTGAGCAGCCCTGCGTGGGGCAGGAAGGGAGAGCTCGATTCTTCTTGGAGGTTTTCAGCTGGTCTGGTGGACACTGTCTGCCTCTAGGCTGCTACATGGTGCCTTTCTGTGATTTAGAGAAAAGTGCCTGTTCTAGGGAGGGGCATGGGTGGCTAGAAAACAATGTTTGTACAGAGAAAAGGTGTTCCTTCCTCTGAACAGTGTGGGCTTGGACTGTGGAGTGAGGCTAGATGATTTCTCCCTCACTGGGCACTATGTGCAGTGCCCAGCCTACACAGCTGTACATGGCCGCCTTGTATAGGATGTCGCTCGTATTTAATAGCAGGTGGTCGCTTTCCTACGTCCCTTGCTCTCTCACTTTCAAGCATGAAGAGCTGTTCCAGGTCTCTCATCTCCACGGGCGCTCACCTGAGCCCACTGTTTGGCTCGCCCCCACGGCCTGAGCCTAAATTTTTGGTCGGAAGGGGAAATAGACTCGACCATCCCTCAAGAGGCTGCCACTGTGCAGGACATCGCCAGGAGGCCTGGCACCTCCCCGAGAGCTGTCTTCCTGCTAGTGTCCAAACTTCCTAAGAGTGCCCCGTCTTTATCCTGTTAAAAATAAACACCGTTTTCTCCGCTCCCTTCAGCGGCTGAATTGTACCCTGGAGAACGAGCATTTGTGTTTCCTCGCAAAGGCTCCGGAGGGAGACGCATAAACAAACTGTAAACAGCTGTTTCTCCTCTGGTGACAGGATGCAGACAATAGACCCTCTGAGGGTGTTAATCAGCTGCCTTTTCTGCAGCGACTTTGCGTCACGGGCCTCGGAGGAGCCTCCATGCTGGGTGACAGTGGCTGCGGTTTCCTGAGCAAGCGGGGGAGTCGCTCGACACGGAGCGCCGTGTGGGCCTGGCAGCAGCCGCCACCTCCCACAGCCCAGCGTGGACCTGCTGCGCTTCCCAAACAGATGTCCGAGCAGCTGTCCTGCAGGTTCCCAGCTTTGTTCCCTGGCAACCTCTTGAGAGAGATTCTTGCTTAGAAAAGTAGCCCGATGTGGTCACCTCTTTCTCTGAACAGGGATGCTATTCCGTCGAATAATGTTCATCCCACGAATATTGTTTTTGAGCACCCACTGTGTGCCAGGCACTATGCTAGGTTCTTGGGGTAAATCTGTGCCCAATATTTAATTCAAGAGATGGATGCTGGACACCTCCTATGTGTCCAGGCGCTCTTCTAGGTCCTTGGGACACATCGGTGAGTCCTGGAAAACAGAAGCCCTCCCTGCGTCCGTTCATTGCTTCAACCCACATTTCAACAAATATTTACAGAACACCTACTGTGTGCCAGGTACTGTCCTAGGTGCTTAAAATGATATGGTGAACGAGATGGACAAGGTCCCTACCTCCTCTAGCAGAGGAAGATGGACCATCAGTCATAAATATATAAATAGGATCGGTCCAGGCAGCCACAAGCACGCTCGTGAAAATGACCAAGAAGTCTGTGACAGAGGGTGATTGCCGTGGGGCGAGCCTGGTTCTGCTGGGATGACTAGGGAAGGCCTCTCTGAGGAGGGGACAGTCACACTCCCACCTAAACAGGAGGAGGAACCAGCCACGAGAGCAGCTGAAGAACTAGCTTTCCAGGCAGAAGGCATAGCAAGTGCGGAGGTTGGACTGAGTTTGGGATTCGCAGGAGCGACAATTGATCTGTGTGCCTGGGCCCAGTGAGTGAGGGGAGCCTGGGGAGGGCAGGAGGGAGGGGTCCGCGGGGCTCAGTAATGTGGATCTTGGAGACTAGGGCAAAGAGTTCAGACTTTATTCAAAAGATGTGGGAAATCATTAGGGAGTTTAAACTGGGGAAATGATCGGCTTTGAGCTTTAAAAAAAAAAATCCTTCTGGTCTAGACATGATGACAGAATGCAATGTGGCTTTCTGGATTGGATCCTGGAACAGAAAAGGTTATTAGTGGAAAAACTGGTGAAATCCGAAGGAAGCCTGCAATTTAGCATCTTAGTGAAGAGTGTTGCACCCATGTTGGTTGCTTGGTTTTGACCAGTGAACTGTGGTTCAGGCAAGATGTGGACATTAGGGGGAGCTGGGTGAAGGGTACGCAGCAACCGTCTGGCCTATCTTTGAAACTTTTCTGCAAGTCTAAAATTATTTCAGAATAGAAAGTATTATTTTAAAGATCCGTCTGGGTAGTGGGCATTGCAGGGGGCACTGAAAGAAGGCAAGAGTGAAGGCAAGGAGACCCGCGGGGGGCTTTTGAGGTCAACCAGATGAGGGATGATGGTGAGGAAGCACGGTGGTGCTCTCATCCAGGAGAGGGGGCGCCTTTAGTTGAGTGATGGGTCTGCAGCCCCAGCTCTTGAACATCTTTCTCTCACTGGTCTGTGTCAGCCCTGTCAACTAACTCAGCTGGTATTTTCTGAGCATCTTCTAGGCGCTGAGTGCCATGCTGAGGGTCAGTTAGTCCTCACATCCCTTCCCAGCCAGTAGGGCCTCTTATTTCTACCTGCTTCATTCCTTTTGTGGAAATTACCCCCATCACCTTGGATAATGACTTGAAGCGAGTGTGTGTGTGTGCGTGTGTGTGTGTGTGTGTGTGTGTTTATATAATGCCTAACCCTCCACTAGGCAGGGTAACAAGACCCATAGAGTCAGAGGCTTAATTTTGCTTATTACTGTATTTCTAATGCCTGGCACATAGCAGGCACTCAATAAATACCATAAAATATGTATTTATATTATATAAATATAATACTAGATAGAACTACAATAAATATATAACGATGAAACAACAGTAATAGTGGCAGTAAGCACTTAATGAGCATTTGCTATTTGCCAAGCGCGTGTTGAGCCCTTTGCTTGAATTTTAATCCTTGCAGCCCCGTGAGGTAACTATTGTTTTCACACCCATTTTATGACAGCGTTGGAGACCTTTGCTCAAGGTCACGGAGCAGAGCCAGGCTTTGTACCCAGGCAAGTATGTCTCCGGTGCCCCCAGCCTCTACATACTGAGCCACACTGCCTGCCACGGATTGAATCGATAACTCTCATTAGTTTGCTGATTAAGTTAACGCATGTTCGTTGAGAAAAAATGAGAAAACAAAGGCGCATGCGTAAAGAAGAAAATGCACATTCTCCCCAAGGCCGCCTTCGGTTTACTTCTGGACGAGGGTTAACCCCTGGAGTCGCTCATTTTGGTGGGAATCAGGTGGTTTCATTGCTTTCTTCTCTCCTTGGAGAGACTAAGGGTGCAGGCGGCTGGGCTTGGGGGGGTGAGGGAAGCGGGAGGAGAGCTGCAAAGGCTCATGGGAGGATGCTCTGCAGTGCTTCCCAGCATTCCCTGGGGTGGCCTCTGCCTCTTCCTTCAAGGCGGGAGAGTCCATGGAGCTCACTGGACATCCAGAGCCGTGGGACCTTCAGGATCTAGAAAAGCCCCTCCAGTCGGCCTGTAGCTGCTGGTGAACCTCCAGGTAGTTAAGCCTGCTCCTCAGTTCACCGGAAGAGATGGGGGCTTTCTGTGGCTCTTGGATTGTGATCCGCCATCAGTTGTAAGCTCTGTACCATCCATTCGATAACAGCTTTTTTGGGGAGGGGTGCATATCAGTCAGGTTTCCCCAGAGAAACAGAACCGATGGGATGTATATTATATTCCTTATGATAAGGAATGGTCCATGCTATTACGGAGGCTGTGAAGGCCCAAGATCTGTAGTCGGCAAGCTAGAGACCAGGAGAACTGATGGTCTAAGTTCTAGATCAAAGGCGGGCAGTTTCCAGAACCAGGAAGAGCCAGTGTTTCAGTTGGAGTCTGAAGGCAGGGAGAAGCCAGCGTCCCAGTTTGAAGGCTGTCAGATGAGAGGAGTTCCCTCTGGAGGGTCAGGCTTTTTGTTCTATTGAGACCTTCAACTGATTGGATGAGGCCCACCACAGTAGGGAGGGCACTTTGCTTTACTCAGTCTACTGGATTGAAATGTGAATGTCATAGAGAAACATCCTCACAGACACACCCAGAATAATATTCGAGCAAAGGTCTGGGCATGCTCTAGCCCAGTCAAGTGGATATATAACATTAACCATCACAGGGGCAAGAGGAGGGCACAAATTTGGTATTTAAGTTCTGGCAGCTCATTTTTGGGTCCTGTGTGGAAGGTTATTGTAGAGAGCTGGATCTTTATTCTCCTTTTTATCTGACTCTATCTTTATCCTTGGCCATTATCTGGCACTGACTGTTGCTGTGGATTTCCTTAGGGAAAACTTAATCGTATTCATTATCTCTTTTTGCCATTGATACTTAGAGTACTTGATATTAAAAAAAAAAGGCCTTAGAAACTCAAATGAAGGCAAGTCTTTAAGGAGTTAAAATGAGAGTCAAAACCCTCAAATACCCTTAAGGCTAGGGAGGTAGGTAAGTATGTTCTAAAGGATAGGTATAGGGCTATAGAGAGTGGTGAGGACTGTGGCAAATGGAATAATGAATGCTCTGCCTTAAGTGAACAGTAGCTCCTTGGCTCCAGCTGCCTGTGGCTAGGAGAGAATCAGGCCCAGGTTTTTCCGCTCTTTTGGGTTTTAAAAGAATCCAGAAATTTGGATTTTTCACTGTAGTCTGTGATATATATTGGCGACTAATTCAAATTTATGTATTTTTTTTAATAACACCCGGTGTGAGCTAAACAAAACATTTCTGTGGGCTGGATTTGTCCCATAGGCCTCTATCTAACTGATTACGAATTAAATAATGATAGTGGGACTAATAATGAATAATAATTTTAGCAAAACATCTGACATTTATTTAATGTTTACTGCGTGCCCGGCACAATTGCAGCTCCCTAAGTACATTATCTCGTTCAGTCGTCAGAACAGAGGTAGGCGCAGTGTTGTTCATCCCCGTTTTACAGATGAGGGTCGGTTAGGTGCCCGCACCACATTTACCATTAGTAAGTGTTGGAACTTAGCTTTTCTCAGTCAACATCCTTTGCTTTAAACGCCTATGTCATGGTGATTCTTTTGATCCTAAAGTGTGAGACCCACACCCACTGGAAATATCCAGCGTGGGTTATCACAGATCATAGCAGAAACCCAAGGAGGAGATTACAGAAGGGTGCACTTATTTTATTGGGCAGCCAAATACCATAGACCATGATAAGTACCTTCCAATGTAAATGCCTCGAATCCTTACAATGACGTGGTGAGGTGGACCTTAGCCAGATTCTGCAGATGAAATAAGATTCTGTGTCTATTTCCCCAAGACCACACAGCTAGTGAGGGGCAGAGGTGGGACCGGAACCCAGGTCCACGGGTCTCTAACGCCCATAGTCTTGCTACTCTTCCCCATAATTAAGATCAAAGAATGAGAAAGAACTAGTGCAGGCAGCTGACTGAGAATCCGGTTGTGCTGACTCCAAGTAGATATGAATGTGGCTATGGATCCTTTTCAGACGGTCATTCTGATATTTACAACTTATGGCGTACTTGTGTGGGTGAGCACATCTCCACGAGGTGATAAGGCAGTAGATGTTTGGCTTTCGTTTGTGTTTCCGTGTTGAAAATTGTTCTCCGGAAAGTTTTTGTCCTCTGTTTATGAATGGGTCCCGCGATGGTGTCTCTTCATTTCTGTCTTCACAAAATAAGCACAGATTCATCTCTTGCCTTCAGATTGGCGACCTAGCTTTGGCTCTAGAATCTTCCAGTGCTCTCTCACCTACCTTCGTCTTAATGAGGTACACAGAGATGGACTGTCTCTACTTTTAGACACATGTTTCCCACAGCATGGAATGTGTATTATTAACGGTATTCAAGTCGATTGTATGTGGTACTGTATTAATTACCTATTGCTGCATAACAAATGACACCCAAACTTAGTGGCTTAAAGCAACATGTGTTATTTTAATCACAAAAGATAGATCTCATCAGTTCATTCTGTATTCAAGCTGACGGCCAGAGCTGGGTTCTCATCTGAAGGCCCAACCGGGGGGAGACTTGCTTCTGAGCTCACCCACCTGGTTGAGTTTCTCATAGGCTGCGGGACCCAGGGCCTCAGTTCCTTGCTAATGGTCAGCTGGAGGCCTCCTTCAGTTTCTCACCCTAGGACAGTGTACAAAAAGGCAACATTCCCCCGGAGCCTGTGATGCAAGAAAGAGAGCCTGGAGGAGAGAGAGAGAGCAGCTAAGGTGGGAGCTGCAGTCTTCTTAAGCCAAACCCTGGATGTGAAATCCTGTTGCCTTTGCAGCATTCTTTTCATGAGATGTGAGTCACTAAATCCAGGTCACCCTCAAGGGCAGGGATTTGCACAAGAGTGTGAATGGTCCAGTCTGGAACGGCTGGCTGCACCAAGAGGCAGCCAGTCTTCAGCCCCTTGGCTGCAGGTATTCTGAAGCATGTTTCTGCCCTGAGGAAATTATGCCGGAGTCTGGGAAAGTGAATTTCACTCTATTTTAAAAACTGGTCGGATTTATGTTCCTGCACACTTCCGAAAGCCACTCGCCCCTCCACCCCCCCCAAGAACAATTTTCTCTAACATGGAGAGAGGTGTCTGGAAGGAGTGACCTGATTCTTCTTTCCCTCTCCTCTCTTTGCCGAGATAACTGCTCCATGGGACGTAGGCCGTCCGTCTTGTTGGACTTGGCAATGTTTGTCCAGGGCGATGCTCCAAGAGAGAGACAGTTCCAAGTGTTGCAATGTGGACACGCGTGCATGCCAAGCAGATGTGGGTGACATGGTGCACATTGGCTTAACGTGGGACTGTTTCCTGGAGCCGCCTCAATCAGCGTTTGATACAGATAAAGATCGCTTGTCCCCAGATGCCTTCTTGGTTTCAGTGGAGCCAAGTATGATTGGAGGGAGAGGAGGCTGGGTTTGGAAAAGTGTGTTTCTGTGGCCGCGAGTGGGAGTTTGGACCAGGGGAATGCCGTTAAGTGGGAAGCAGGCAGCTCATACCCAACATGGGCCCAGATGGTCCCAGATTTGTTGCCTTCCTGTCTAAGATGTCAGGATTTTGGCAAACTTTTTTTTTTTTTTTGCTTGACATAATCTCCAGTGTTCTTTGCAGCAGAATATTGCAAATGTCAGCCGAGGACTGAAAACCCTCAGTCACATGGCCTGCATTCAGAGCCTGGCCTCACTCAGTTTTCCTCTCTGTAAAATGTGACCCGTGATATTGGCCAGCCACCAAAGGATCTTGCAAGGATTAAATGAGATAATGCAGGTGGATAATTTAGCACGGGTCTGGCACCCAGGAAGTACACCAGAGGGTCAGTTACTGTGACTGTTGTTATGGTCATTATCAGCCATTTCCTATGGACAGCCTTCCAGACCCTTCTCTCTGGAAAGCATGAATGTTAGAAGGTGAAGGAAACAAGTCTTCATTTGCCCGTGGGACCCAAGCAGTTACATAAAACCCTACGCTTCTATATTATGAGCTTAACAGTGGAGACTTAAATTGTGTTTCTGAGCTCTTACGTAATTCTTCAGCACATCTCATTTAATCATAATATATTGAGGCCACGTCTTAGCTCTGTGGTCATTTGAATAGATTCTTTTCTGGCCTCCTGCCTCTAACTCCAGGAAAGTCCTCAGGGTAAATTTCTGCTTTCCATTTTTATAGAATGACCTCGTTCCCAGCTTAAAAGCCCAATGTGATTGCAGTAGCTTTAAATAAGATGATCGAGTTCAATTTAGCAAACATTGACTGAGCCCCTACTGTGTGTGGACTGCCATGTTCAGAGGCTGGTGAAAGGCAAGCTGGCATAATGGGTGCAAGTGGGAATTCTGGAACCAAACAACCTTGGTTCAAATCCCGCGACCTCTCCCACTCTGTGCGATCTTGGGCAAGTCACTTCACCTCTCTGAGCCTTGATTCCCTCATTTCTGAGATGGAAATGTTAGCAGTACCTGCCCACCTTTGGTTGGAAGTAAATGAAGTCATGTATGTTTCGTGCCTCCTGCGGTACCTAAAAATCATGCAATAACTGTGCACAACTTCTGTCCCCAGCTGCTCACAGATAAGTAGGTGAGAGAATCTTTCAAAGATTAAGCCATGGAGAGAGAGCGCTGGGTTTTTGGTACTCTGGGTTCCCTTTGGCCACCTGTTGGTCTTGTCTGGAGGGGCCATGCTGTCTCGCCTGTGTCATTGGGCATTGGACACCCAGCTCTCCCCAGGTCCCACCCTGGTCCCCTGGTCCCATATCCCCAGATGTCATCTCCTGCAGGCAGGGCCTGCTCTGCACTGCTCGCCGTTGGATGCTCCACCTAGCGCGGAGCCTGGCCCAGAGCAGGAACTTTATAAATACTGGCTGAATCAATCCATGAAGTCCATGAAAAAAAATCCCGAGATTTTTTTTCTCATCCAGAAGAGTTTATCTCCGCAAGCTCTAAGGTCAAACTTAGATGTAACCAAACCCGCAGCCGCCTTTAGACAGACAGAGCCTGAAATAGCCGCAAAAGCCCCTGGTCATGTACACTTCTTCATTTACTGCACCTGCTGTCGCCTTTTAAAAAAACTTGCTGGAGTGGCAGACCAAAGTGACCAGAGAGTGGATTGTCAGGTTCCAGGGGACTCCCCACCTTAGAAAGAGAGGGTCCCAGAAGGCCAGGTGGCACTCTGTTAGCTTCAGCTGGGCTTTTGAGCTTGACCCACTGCTGACCACCTTCCTTGCACTTCTGCTCTTGAGCCAATTTACGTGAAAAGCCGGTGACTGGAGAGCTGTGCGTGTGCTTCAGGACGGGTCCCAGGAGGAAGGATGGAGACCATCCGTCACCTGCTGACACTTCAGCCTGGTATAGCCCCTGCCTCGCCCGTGTGGTGGACGCCATGCTGCACCCTGAGCTACTTACTCAGAAGGCATCTTAGTGGCATCCGCGCCCCTCCGCCCCTGAGGTCAATGGCCCGTCTAGCCCGCCAAGAAAAGCCGAGCTAGGAATGAGTAACTAAGCTGTGTGCCCGGAATGCAAGGGGTCACTAATTCCATTTTGTTCAGTGGTTAACCTGAGGGTTAAAGAGAGGAACTGGCTAACTTAGGGTTCCTAACCCAAATCTTTTCTTTCCTCAGTTTGTCCTATAATTCACTTTTCTTATAATTTTTTTGTTTTCGTAAATTACAAGTAATACGCCTTCCTTGTTGGAAAGTTAAGAACTGCAATAAAGTGTTGTACGTATTATTAGCAAACTTCCGCTGGCCATCTCCAGAAAGAAAGAGGGGTGTGGGATGAGGTGGTTCCTGGGAGGGAACCTGGTAACTCATTGGAGGGAGGGTGATGACACACTGTCACTGCTTTCTCTGAGGCTGGGACGTGCCTGATTCTAAGCTGTGCCAGAAGGACTTTTCCTAAAACATCACTTGACACTGATGATGATGGAGAGAATCTGGAAAGCCTGGTTCCAGAGGGAAAGAAGTTTCTGAGCCAGAGCGGGTTATTCTGGGCTGTCCACTTAAATAAAGCCCTGGCTTAGAAAACCCCAAACACGCTAAAGTGGATATTGTAATGGGATTTATGCACTACTCCATTAAGGGCAAACCCAGCCCCATAAATACATGTCCGAAATTCAATCCGCCAAATGAAATGTTAAAGGCGCCAAATGGATTTCTCGAAGGGATCAGAGCTAAGATGTAGTTTGCCTGCACTCGATAAGCTTATCCAGCCTTGCCACTAGGAAAGAAAAAAAAAAAAAAGAAAAGAAAAAAAATGGAGTTAAGGATTTTACTGTATTCTCCAGTATCTTAGATACTTTCTGTTTCAATGAAAAGGGAGAAAGATTATCAGGCCTCTGGCTGTGAAGCCAGTGTTCCTGATCTAAATAGCTTCTGGCCGACAAAGGGGATGCCATGAAATCACTCACTGGACCCAAATTCCATTCTCCCAGCCCTGACGCCTCCTTGGCAGGGTTCCTTCTGTACCTGGTTGGCTCAGTTACCTGAGCCCGGCACCCAGGTGACCAGGGCCGCGGCTGGGTGTGCATGTGGGCCAGCTCATGTCCTGGTTCCCAACTGCAAGTTGTGCCTTTGACTTTGAGCCGGCCTCCGCCGTCAAGTATGTGTGGGAGTGAAGACGTGAACGAGGCAAGGAACCTTCAGCAGAGACTGCGATCGTCCCAGACAACCCCTCCCAACCTGCCTCCTTATTTTTTATGGTTTTCCATCCTCTGGAAATATATTGTCTCCTGTGAGTGACTTGGATTGTCCTGTTTTTCCAAAGGAGGCAATGTCGTAATAGCTCAGATTTTTTGTACCATTTGGAGGAAGGCCAAAGCTATATTGCCAGTTAGAGTTTTCGGTTTTTTCCAGGCACGTGGGAGTTGCTTCTGGCATAGGAATGTGGCCCCAAAGATTCACTTTCAGGGTGACAGCCTGCTTCAAAGAACGTGCCGTCTCGGGTGGCTGTGTGAGTTTGTGGCTGTGGGTGTATTCGGGAGGCGGTGAATTTGGCTCTCAATAGAGCCAGTTTTCTTTCTCTTTTCTCCACTACAACTGATGCGTTAGGCATTTGCCGTAACTGCCCTCACTCCTGATTCCCCTGGGGCCAGGGTCTTCACAAGCTCGTGGGCTTGGGTTTGGTTGGAGCTTGGGGTCCCTGGTCTTCGAGCCGTCTTCGCGGGCCTTGCCCTCCTGTGCCCGGATGATGCCCTGACCACAGATGAATTCCGCTCTTGCTGTAAAAATCAAAGACCTGGTTCCTGCCTGTTTATCTTCCTCCCTCGGCGAGTCATTTGACCTGCCATCTCCAGGGTATATTGACCTGCCCCCCCACCCCATCCAAAATAACCAGGGGGTCTTTGGATCTGTTGCAGTTTATGGGAGTCCTAAGTATTTTAAGAACTAGGGAGACTGGCCCCGTGGCTGAGTGGTTAAGTTCGCATGCTCCGCTTCAGTGGCCCAGGGTTTCGCAGGTTCGGATCCTGGGCGTGGACCTAGCATCTCTCATCAGGCCATGCTGAGGCGGTGTCCCACATAGCACAACCAGAAGGACCTACAACTAGAATATATATATACAACTAGGTACTGGGGGAGGCTTTGGGGAGAAGAAGAATCAAAAAAAGAAAAAGAACTAAGGATATGAAACATGAGACAGGAAAGGACGCAATGGGAACCTTTGATTTTTTAAAACAGCTTTATTGAGGTATGATGTATATACCATAACATTCATACATTTTAAGGCTGTTGTCCAGTGATTTTCAGTAAATTCACCAAACTCTGCAACTGTCACCATAATCTAGTTTTAAAACATTTTCATCACCCTAATAAGATTCTTCTTGCCCATTTGTATTCATTCCCCAGGCAGTGGCTCATCTACTGTCTGTCTCTGTCGATTTGCCTATTCTGGACATTTCAGAGAAATTGACTCATACCCCATGTGGTCTTTTGCATCTGGCTTCTTTCACTTAGCATAATGTTTTTGAGGTCTGTACACGTGGCATACTGCTGAGTCGTATTCCACGGTATGGATATACCACATTTTATTTATCCGTTCATCCGTTGATGGATATTTGGATTGTTGCCACTTTTGGACGATTGTGAATAATGCTGCTCTGAGCATTCGTGTACAAATCTGTGGTGTATAGACGTATATTTTCATTTCTTTTGGGTAGATTCCCAGGAGTGGAATTTCTGAGTCATATGGTAAATTTCTATTTAACTTTTTAAAAAGTTGCCAAACTGTTTTCCAGGGTGGCTGCATCATTCTATATTCTCGCCAGCAGTGAATGAGCGGATCTGTTCCTTTTGTTATCTTCCTCTGAACTGGAGGACGATGTTTGTTAGAGACCTCTGCATGTGAAATCCAGAAGTTGCCACCTGCCCGAGGAAACAGGCCCTCACTGGGCCCTTGACCACACACCAGAAGAGACTCAACCACACTTCCCACATAAGCTACCAGCCCAGAGGGGCCACTGTCCCTCGCTCCCGCTCCCTTCCTCCAGTCCGGCCCCGCTTGCCACGCTCCCCTGCTGTCCGTCTAGTTCCAAAGAGGAATCGCTTTTATAAAAAAATGTCCTGCAGCGCCCTGTTGCTAATTCAGCAACTTTATTGCTCAATACGCCTTACCATCCGTGGCCTGCCTTTGAATGGATTCATTTACCTGCATTGATTGGTGTATGTCCTTCTTAACTGCGGCCAGAAGATGCACAGCAGTGCTTAAAAACTGTGTAGCATTTTGCTTTCTGATAATGATAGTTAACTCCACTGTTGATTGCCAATGACATGGTATTCCCCTCTTGAAGATGGACTTAAATCGCATAACTCTGTTCCTTGATAATGAGAAAATAAATTACTTTTCTATACTGTGTTCTGCCAACATTTCACTTCTTGAGGAGTTATTCCTTCTTTTCTTTTTTGAGTGTATTCTCCTTGCTACGCAAAGTGTGGTTCTTGGACCAACAGCATGAGCATCACCTGGCAGTGTGTTAGAAATGCAGGGTCTCAGGCCCCACCCAGCCTTCAAAATCAGAATCTTATTTTTTTATTATTTTTTATTTATTTATTTTTTTTTGAGGAAGATTAGCCCTGAGCTAACATCTGCTGCCAATCCTCCTCTTTTTGCTGAGGAAGACTGGCCCTGAGCTAACATCCATGCCCATCTTCCTCTACTTTATCTGTGGGACGCCTGCCACAGCATGGCTTGATAAGCGGTGCCCTGTCCGCACCCGGGACCCGAACCTGTGAACCCCGGACCGCCAAAGCGGAACGTGCACACTTAACCGCTGTTCTGCTGGGCCAGCCCCCCAAAATCTTATTTTAACAAGATCTCCAGGTGATGTACAGGCACACTGAGATTTGAGAAATGCCGATCTAAATCTGGAGTCAGCAAAACAAGGCCCTCGGACCCAAACTGGCCAGCTGCCTGTTTTTATGAAAGAAAGTTGTCTTAGAACACAGCCGCATCCATTCATTTATGTGTTGTCTGTGGCTACTTGGCACTCAAACTGCAGAGTTGAGGAGCCGTGACAAGGATCTTACGACCCGCAGAGCTGAAAATGTTTACTTCCTGGACCTTTACAGAAAAAGTTGCTGACCCCTGCTCTGGCAATGGTTTTATTTTTATGTTATTTACTTATTATTATGCATATTCTGTTTACTAATTATTAGTATTATTTACTTATTTTTAAGAATTTTTTAGCTTTTTTACATTTTTTCCCATTTTCCATTGATTATAAACTTCGGGTCATTCCCCTTTTTTTTTTTTTAAAGATTTTATTTTTCTCCCCAAAGCCCCCCGGTACATAGTTGTATATTTTGTTGTGGGTCCTTCTAGTTGTGGCATGTGGGACGCTGCCTCAGCGTGGTCTGATGAGCAGTGCCATGTCCGCGCCCAGGATTCGAACCAACGAAACACTGGCCCGCCTGCTGCGGAGCGCGCGAACTTAACCACTCGGCCACGGGGCCAGCCCCACATTCCCCTTTTTTTTTGAACTGAGTTATGAGTGCTGTTCATCCCCAGGTGTTCTTTGGATCCTGCCTCTTAGAATAAAGTGACAGAAATTAAATGAAGCTCAGGCTTTGGGTTCTAAATCCTAGGGTCTCATTAGGTTGGGATGATCTCGGGAGCGTGGTCATTGGAGGCACCCAGAAGGGGGACATGCAGGACTGGCTTCATGGGTGCACCCTGGGCGCTGGGTCCCCCACTCAGAAGGGCCCCAAGCTTGGTTTCATGCTCTGCTGTCACCATCTTGAAATTCTTAATCACTCTTCAACAAGGCGCCCCGATTTTGTTTTCCCTGGGCCCTGCCACTTATTACAGGTGCTGGAAGCCAGTGGTGGGGTGGAGAGACCCCACCAGTGCACCATTTCTGGGAGGAGAGAGCGCTGTGCATCCTGTTAGCCAGCGACTGAATTATCCCGGGCCGTGATTGTTATCTCTGCCGCGCTGTCATCACCAGCCTGACGTGTGTCTTGGCTGTCTTCCTCTCACCTTCCTTTGTGCCAAGGGAAGAAAGACCACTTTGAGTGTTTCCTTGAATTAAGCAGTGAGGGACGTGAATCTGTTCATGCCGAGGCCGTTTCACAGTGAAGTTCGGATGATCTCCAGTTCAGGGCGGTGTTTGGTCCTCACCATTGGAATGTAATTGCTTTCAGAGCATGTACGTTGCATTTTTCCCTGCAGAGCCAGTGTGAGATGCTGCTTGTCTAAGAAGGGGGTTCTTTAAAGAAATTGGGCTCCCGTCCCGGTTTAGGCTGAGGTCCTGGGACTTCTGAGCAGTTGGGGTTTTCGGGCTACAGGTCACAGGTGGAAGTGTCCCAGTGGTGCCACTTCCTCCTGATCCCGTAGGGAGGAATTTCAACCAGTGACCCTGCAGGTAGCTGATTGAGTCTGAAATAGCAGCCTCCCGACCCAGCAGGGACCAGAACAAGGAGCATGGCTGTAATTTCTTTCCTCCTCCCCTCTGAATGATTGTTCATCAGGAGCCTTTTGGAAACAAAAAATAAAAGGAAAGCAAGAAAAAGGAGACCTAGTTTGGTGAACCCAGTGGAAAACTACTGTTCCGCCAAGAGGTCCCCAAAGCTGCGGGGTGGTGACTGGGCCGGGGGCTGTGGAAGTCCCAGAAGCTCGGACATGTTGGTGACGAGGTGCTTTAGCACTTTTTGAGAGACTGAAGGACTTTTGATGATCTTAATTATCACCTTAAATAATTACACGTTTGTCCTCATAGCTGTGGTCATTTATTGAGTGTCTATTGTGTGTCAGGTCCTAGGATGATTCATGCATGGCTCTTAATTCTTAATTCAGCAGTCCACAGCCAGGTCTGTTTAGCAGATGACGAGTCTGACGCTCTTGAGGTTTGACTTGGCCAAGAGCACAGAGCTGAGGTCAGCTTTAAGCTCTGTCTGACTCCACAGCTTGGGCCATGGTCCCGAAGCTGCCCTCTGACCTCTCTGTCCTTCTGTGGAACCACGACAGCACCCCTTCCCCAATATTAGGACGTCAGGAGCTGGTTGTGCATTGCGTTCATGAGGTTTCAGCAGATTCGGACCTCAGCAATTGTTTCCCAAAGCGTAGCTGAGATGAATTTAGGCGGTAGACAGGTGGCCATTTTTTAAAAAATGTTTTTGTTGTATTTAAAGGAAATATATATAACTGGTATTTTAAACCTGTGATTTTAGAGTGAACCAGCAGTTCCTTTTGAAACATGGATGTAAGAAAAGAAACTGAGTGTTTTAAATAAAAATAGTAGTGTGGGTGAGATACATGTATGGCCTGCTGGTTCAGCTGTTCTAGAAGCTTCTTGCCTGAGCACTTGGAACAAGCTTGAATGTGGTATGGGGCGGGGAGCGTAGGGCAGAACTGAGTACATTGACTGGGAGACTTTGTTTTTGGTGGGAAAGAAGTCTTGAGCAAAGTTGTCAATATTTTAGACTTCATCGTGCATGTTGATGTTGATGACTTCATCATCCTCCTCTTCCGTGAAGACGATCTCATCGCTTGTTGCCAAAAACCCAGATACCTTCACTGACTTTCAGAATTATTCATGAGTGTTAGCTCTTGCTAGTTCTGTCTTTCCATGATGGCCCACATCACGTAGGCCATCCTACATCCATGATGGTTCCACATCACCTACACTCCACGTACCGTGGTCTTGTCTTGTACCATTCTCCACCTGATTATGCCACCTCGGCTTTCTCTCTGTCTCTGGGATAAGAAAAGCCTAAACCCGCCTCAGGGCCTTTGCACTTGCTGTTCTTTCTGCCTGGAACTGCTCCTGCCACACATTTGCATGGCGGATGCCTTCTTATCGTTCTGGTCTTCACTCAAATGTCACCTTCTTAGGCCTTCCCAGTCCACCCTACTTAAAGTCCCCTCTCCCACAATCACTCTCTATGCCAGGGATCTGCAGATTTTTTCTTTTTCATTTTTTTTAAAGATTGGCACCTGAGCTAACAACTGTTGCCAATCTTTTTTTTTTTATGCTTTATCTCCCCAAATCCCCCCTGGTACATAGTTGTATATCTTAGTTGCAGGTCCTTCTAGTTGTGGCATGTGGGGTGCCGCCTCAACGTGCCTTATGAGTGGTGCCGTGTCCGCGCCCAGGATCCGAACCAGCGAAACCCTGGGCTGCCACAGCAGAGTGCATGAACTTAACCACTCGGCCAGGGGGCCGCCCCTGCAGAATTTTTTCTATAGGAGACCAGATAGTAAATATTTTAGACTTGACGGCCCTATGGTCTCTGTTGCAACTACTCAACTCTGCCTTTGGTGTGCGAAGGCAGTCATCGATCATATGTAAATAAGTGGATATTGCTGTGTTTCAGTAACACCTGTTTACAAAAACAGGTGGCGGGCTGGACTGGACCCACTGGCTGTCGGTCGCTGATCTCTGCTCCGTGCCGTGACTTTGTTTTACTGTCACCCTACCGTTAATTGCTGTCTGAAATAATCTCGTTTATTTGTGTCTGACTTTGTCTTTGGATCTAGAGTATAAATCCCGCGAGGGCAGGAACGAGTCCCTGCTCCTTGTTTATCCTTAAAGAAGAGTGTATCCTTCCTTTTGTTATTCTTGTGGTCTCCTTAGCGCATAGTACACACTCATTTAACGTATTTATTAAGTGAATGGCTGCTGGCACTCATGGGATTCCCGTCTTCATTCATTCTCCAGACACACGTTGCTCACCTACTCCGTTCCTTGCCTCGTAGGGAACATCGGACACAGAGCTCCCAGCCAAATAGACCTACAGACGTGGAAGCAAGTTATGGAACAACGTGACAAGCCAAGGGGGGGCCCAGAAGTCATGCTGCGTGGAAGAGCATTGACTCTTAGCAAGGCAGAGGTGGCTGCTTGGAGGGAGTTGAGTCTGAGCTGAGTTTAAAGGGTGTATTTAAGCTCTCTGGCTAGAGAGGCAGGAGCTGGAAGGGCGTTCACACACAGGGAACAGCCTGAGCGAAGGTGTGGTGGCGGGCACCAGTCTGGGGGTGTGTTGTGGGAAGGAAAAGCAGTTCAGGGTGGACGGAGTGAATAGGGTCCAGGTGTAGCCACAGGTTGAAGGAACAGCAGCAGGTGAAAGTTAGGGGCCCGGTCGGATGAGTTCTTGTAAACAGTTCACAGAGGGCCTTTTCTGGAATATGGACTGGGGTCCCGCACTTTAAGTGCGGCCTTTGGTTTCTGGGAACTGAAAAGTCACTCCATAGATGCTTAAGAATTCTTTGTCCATGGGTCTGACGGAAGCTGATCGGCCTTCTCATTTCATCTGGCCTCGGCCATTTACAGTTGGCCTCCATTCGGACGGGAGCAACCCGGCGTCCTATGGAATTGGTAGGTCCAAGGAAAATAGTTTCTTGGCTCTTAAAATAGATAGACAGTGTGAATGAGCAGCCTTGCTGGCTCTCACCCTGCCTGATCTGTGCATCCAGATCTCATCATTTGTCAGCGGGGAGTTAAATACGCAGAGAAGGGGCAGCATACGGTGGGGAAGAGTGGGGAATAGCGGGCCCTGAATAAAATTTTGAGGTGGGCCAGCCCTGCTGTTTATGAGGTGCTTAACAGGAAATCATTACCCGCAGAGCTAAAGACTGTTCCTCCTTGTCACCCTGGCACGGGGAAAAATCCCCAAGACTTTGGGGACCCCACGTCCTGTTTCTAAGTCTTGGCCAAGCCCTCATGAGGCTGGAGCCAAGTTCAAGGGTGGAGGCTGATGCCGTCACAAGCCTCGGGGGGACTGCTCTGACAGGAGAGGGACAGGGAACAGACACTTACCAGCAACTACTATGCGCCGGGTGGTGGTGTCCATACCTACTGTGTGCACACAGGGTGAGGGTGGGTATCTACGCACCTCATTTTCTGTGTTTTTATGGCATCCATGTAACATTTTCCCCAGCAAAAGTGACTTAATATTTTTCTTTAAATCCGCTCGCTTGTTACTTAACCTCAACATTAAGCTATAGTATCCATAAAATCATGGTATTAATGAAGCCTTAATTAATGTTTTCTTCCAATATACATCCATGTATAAATACTTAACTATGGAAATTTTTTCAAAAAGCTTTGTTCACGAGTCACAGGGAATAACTTGCGTGCCATGATTTCTAGAAGACTCGTCCTTCTTCTGTTCGGTCCTCCTTGGTTTGCTAGGAGGTGTTAGTTCTTGCCTCTGTTTTATAGATGAGAAAATGGAGACCCAGAGAAGTTGAGCTAGGAAGTGGCAGAGTCTGGATTTGAACACAGATATTTCTGGCTCTGAAGTCTGAGTGATATGCACCACCTTCTCAGAGGAAGGAGAAAGGAGGATGTCCACACGTCCCCTGGGTTGGATGGACAAATATAAAGCTTCTTAGCCCAGGCACGACTGGTCGGACTGAGGCCCAGCAGACTTCCTGCCCCTCATTGGGGGGCAAAGATGGCTTCGGCCACTGATGTCTAGATTCCCGTGGATTTTGGGCATTGCATCGTGGCCTGGTGAGCCTTTCGCCTTTCGTCATTCCGGAAAATAACAGTCATCAATATTGACTCTTGCTCAAAAGCCCGGGAGAGAGAGGTGGGGGGAGGACAGCACACAGGACTGTCCCCACAGAGCCACAGCCCGGTGCCGAGGGCAGCAGGAGGCCCCCCACTTTGTAATGGAGCCTCATTACTATTCAGTCCTCATGGAAGGGCCTTGGAGGAAAAAAATCATCTTAATGGGTTCTGAATGAGCCCAACTGCCAGCCATTGTTGGAAGGTGACAGGGAGCAGACTCAGGCTGCCCTTGAAGCAGGGCGGTGACGGCCCGGCACTGAGGCACTCAGCTCTGTCCTGGGCTGGGCAGTTTCACCTGGCATCCGTCAACAGGCACCACGGCTGGGTGCGCAGACCCACCAGACAGGGAGGGCATCAGCCCCCGTTTGGGGGTGGCAGAGGGAGGAAGTACCAGGTAGAGCTGGGGAGCCCAGCGAGGTCACCGGGAGAGCGGCAGGGAAAAATCACTTCAGTTGGCCGTGGTGATCGCCTTTTTCCTTAAAACTCTTAGGTTTCCCCAGGCTAAAGTCTCAACTCTGGACAGCTGAGTTGGTCACTGCCAGTCTGTATGGGGCCTTTTCGGGGCTGGGAAGGCGCCCTGTTAGCAGAGGACTAGAGGAATGCCTGGCTGGGCCGGTGCGGTCCTACCATGCAGGACGTGGCGGGGACACTGGCTAGATTTCAGCCCCCACTTTGCAGTCTGCAAACTGTGCAACCGTTCACAGCGGCCTCCAGTCGATCTACCTTATGTTTCAATGAAAAGTAGGTGTTGCAGTTCGCTATCGCTGTATAACAAACTATCTGAAAATCTAGTGGCTTAAAACAACCGTTTTGTTTCGTTCTCAGTTTCGTGGGTTGGAAGGGCTCTGTGGGAGGTTTGTTTCGGCTCCGTGTGGCGGCAGCCAGGGCTGGAGGGTCGGCTTTCTAGGATGACTTCTTCGTCCATGTTTCTGATGTCTTGTTCCTCCTCTACCTCCCTCACGTTCCGTGTTGCATCTTGTCTTCCAGAGCCTCGTGTCGTGGCTTGATTTTCGCAGCATCGTGGTCTCAGGAGAGTGACACTTCTTATGTGGCAGCTGGCCTCCAGGAGGCAGGAATTGAAGGCTGCCACGAATTTAAAGGCTGTGCCTAGAATTGGCACAGCATCACTCCTGCCATATTCTGTGGCTCAAAGTGGTCACAGGGCCCACCCGGATTATGGGGGCTGGAAAAATAGACCCCACCCCTTGTTGGAATGGAGAGGGGGGGTGTAGGTGGCAAGGTCACTTTGCAGGAAAGCATGTGAGATGGGTGATAGAGTTGCGATCATCTTTGGAAAATCCAGCCTGCCACTCCTTTATTGGCAAGGATTTTTCCGGAACCTTGCAATGATTCTTCTGTCCCTTAGCCTCCCATCAAAAGGACAGTGAGAGGCGAGGCACAGGTGTATTCTCTGAAGATCAAAATATATGTCTAGTTGTTAATTTTCCACGGGCTCTTCATGGAGTCCTAATGTTTGATTGGAAAGGTGACTAATAAGGTAGACCAACTTGTAAAGTGTACACAGCCCCGGCGCGAGCACAGCCGTGGGGGAGGGACGCTGTGTACATATCCGGTGGTTCAAGCGCGCTGTTTCCAGAGCAGCTGGCTTGTGTTTTGGTGAGGTCCCAAAGACGAGGCCATCTGGCTTGGGCCAACTCCCCTCCCTTCCTGGTGTTTAAATCTGAAGTGGGTTTTATTGAGTCAATCAAGAAAGATTCCGTTGTTGAAATGGAGGCAAAATCAGAGAGTAAATTGATGTTTTTGGTTGAAATTTGCTTCCAGGCCAAGTCCTCGGGTCCTCATTGGACATTCGCCTCCCTTTAAAAATATGGTGTAACAAATAATATGCACACCCATCCAAGTGAACGTTTGGACCCTTAGCTAAAAAAAAAAAAAAAAAATCTGGATAATTAGCCAAGCACGTTGTTTTGGACTGTGCTAAACCTTGCCAAGAACAATAAAAAGAGATGTTGCATATTAATTATTATCGGAGAGGAGTTACTCCATTCGCTTGAGGTGTTCCTCATGTAACGGGGCTGGAGCTAGAAGGCATGGTTTGCAGCCTCGGCTCTGTCACTTACTAGCCGTGACATTGGGCAGGTCACTGGTACCTACTCTGAGCCTCACTTTCTTCGTCTGCAAAATGAAAACAGCCATACCTATTCTCCGTAATCCTGGGACAGTCCGAAGAATAAAACGACACAATACTGTTTTTTAAAATTGCTTTGTGAGTTCAAGAGTGGCTCACACATCGAGCCGTTACAGGTAATAATAATTAGCACAGCCAATTTCTGTTGCCTGAGAATTAACATTGGCCAGGCCTTTGTGGCTCGTTGAAAAATTAAATGTATAGAGTCTATAATTATTTTAAAATGCAAAGTTTAAAAAATTAGCAGTATAACCCTGACATTGAGAGTTTGGGGACAGGCCATAATTTGTGCCCCGTGCCTTGTGTATGTAAGTTCAATTATTTTGCCAGTTTTTGGCTAACCTAGCAGCACTTTCTGAAATTCAAGGCTTGATCCCGGGAAGACAAGAGAGTCAGCCATTCGACAGTGTTTTGCTGCTTTGAGTAAACATCACCCAGTCATTGAGCCCGGTTGTTGAATGGGCTGATATTAATGAGTGGATTCCTCTCATTGTAACAGACATAGCCTCAGTTATTTATCAACAGATAGTTCACTGAGGGCCGCCCCCGGGGAAATTCTCTTTCCATTGAGCTGCCTCAGTGGTTTCCGAATACTGCTTTCAGGGAACGTTGCTCTCATGAGCTGGCCAAGGGCACCCCCTACTCAAATCCGGGGGAGCAGGCTCCCCCACTCCCCATTTACAGAAGGAAAAAGGAGGTCAGTGGATCAGACTTTTCTCTGTATTAAGTGTTTTGCTGTCACTTTTTCTTACCTTTTTGGCCCCTGAACTTGCTTGACCGTGCCAAAATAGAGTGAAAGATGCTGTCTATGATCCAACGTCAAGTACTGAGAGTCACATCTGTCGGAGACGTTGCCCGTTTCACTCCTTAGTGGGAGACCCTCTGTGTTACTCTGTTCCAGGGATGGGCGAATCTGGCCCGCTGTCTGTTTTTGTAAATAAAGGCTCAGCGGAACACGGCCACACCCATTCCTTTTCGCATCGCCTCTGGCAGTGTTCTCCCTAGGGCAGAGTTCAGCAGTTAAGACAGAGGCCTTCTGGCCGTATTTATGTGGCCCTTTCCAGAATGAGTTTGTCATCCTCCGTGCAGACCCACGGTGAGCGGGTGACAACACAAGAGCAAGCTTCTTTTTCCCTTTGAGCTTCCCCTGGCGTAGAGAGCTGCAGAGGCCACCATTTTGTTGTGACAAGGCTCAGGTCAAGCATTCCCCTTTCCCTCCCAAACCTGTAGCAAATGTGATAGACAGGAAGTAAAGTGGTGTTTTCCTTTTCAAGGGAATATTAGGTGATAGTTTAAAAGAAAAGGGAAGGGGAATTTGGAGTTACGTAACCTGGTTCGAATCCAGCCTCCACCATTAGTTATTCACTCATTCAGTTCTTTATTTAATTAATAGATAATATATTTATTAAGCCCCTGGTCATAGCTGCTGCCTCCCGTATGTACATCTAAGGTGTGAGCAACGTCGTCTTGGATCCTGTGGGGTCCCGGTCATCTATTGCTGTGTAACAGATTGCTCCCAATCTTAGTGGCTTAAACCGTTATTTATTATTCTCTCTTGGAGTTTTGGGGTTGGCTGGGCTTAGCTGGACTGTTCTCCCTTGGGTTCTCGCATGTGTTACGGGCAGAAATGGGCTGGGGCTGCCAGCATCTGAAGGTTCGGCTGGGGTTCATACCCGGCGCGTCTCATTCGCATGGCTGGCCGTTAGTGCTGGCTGGGGGCTGGGAGCTGCCAGCAAGAGCACGTGTGTGGCTTGGGCTTCTCCGGCATGGTGGCTGGGTTTCGAGTGGGAGTTTCCAGAGAGTGACTGTTCCAGAGTCCCAGCTGGAGCTTCTCATAACCTAGGCCCAGTGGTCTCAGAACATCCCTCATTCCATGGGTCACATTCCATGGGTCAGATGTGTCACTAAGGCCAGCCCAGTTTCAAGGGGAATAAGACCCCACCTCTCCATGAGGGTGATGTCAAAGAGGTTTTGGCCCTCTTGAATCTGATACATGGTGCCTGGGGAGCCAGCACACAGTGGCTCTTGTTAGATTGTAACTTTAATAAGTCCTGATGCAGAAAAGCAAGCCCTGATGATAAGAGCTTTTATAGGGTGGTTTGGTCTGGAGAAAGGCCAAAGAAGGCTTCTTGGCAGATGAATAAGGTAGAGATGTGAAGGTAGTGGAGATGTGAAGGTAGTGGAGTCAACCGAGTGAAGAAGGGAGAACAGAGTAATAGAGGCACGGGGAAACAGCCTGTGCAAGTGTCCTGGGGCAGGACTGCAAGAAGGCTGGTATAGCTAGAGCTGAGAGAGTGAGGGGAGCGTGGTTGAAGTTAAGGCTTACTAGCTGGATGATGAAGGTCATAATTCCTAATCTCTCCAACTTCAGTTTTCTCAGTTAGGAAATAGGATAATATTTACTGCATGAGGCTATTGTGGGGATCAATGAAGAATAAGTCAGGAAAGCCTGGCACAGTGATATTTTCTTTTCTCTGGGAAGTGGTTATTAGCAAATAAAGGAAGCATACCTGGCCCCTCTTTGTTAACCCCTTGTCACACATTATCTCCGTTCTCCAGCACCAAAGCTGAGCCCGCATCCCATACCTTTAGAGTTGCAAGCTATCCATGAAGTGTTACCTAAACTGTTAAGTGCAGTCCAGGGGCTTGTGAAGGCTCCAAGTGAACTTAAATATCACCTGGTCATTATTTGATTTTTAAAGCCACACCAGTCACCCCCTCAAGAGCACATGTGGGTGCTGCACAAAGGTTAGATTTCCTCACTTGCCTTCAGTGCTCATTTGCATGACTTTTTCCTGAACCCCTCAACCCCACCCAGCCGGCTGTAGTTAACACACCTCTGCATTCTCACTTCCTTGTTTTAAGGGGCAGTTTACGATCAGGCAGGTGTGGACTGTGCGGGGCCGTGGCTGGCAGGGGCAGCAGCAGAGAGCTCTGTGAATCCGTCCTGCTCTCCTGCAGAACTCAGAGCCTAAATTCTGGCCCTTGAGGAGCCTGTGGCGGGGGGGGGCACCGTTGACGTTGCCCGCAGGGCTGCAGCTCCCCCAGGGCCGTTCTCAAAGCAAGCGTCTGCTGAGGGGTGCCAGGCCTCCGGCCACGCAAGCTGGACCCCAGCGAGATTTCCCCTTGTTCTCAGACACTCCCGGGTGCCTTCTATACTCCGTCCTGGCATGGGCCCCAGGGACATGGTGGCGAAGGGCCATATGGCTGCCCTCAGGGAGCTCACAGTCTGTTGAGCACAGGAATTTACTTTTCCCCCCAAAATTCCCCAGAGGAGTGGAGTGCATCCTCTCCACTAACTAAGTCAGGGAAAGGCCAATTCTGCATTCCGTAGTCACGGGCTTCTGTTTCACCCTGAAATAGCTTGGTGGCTGAGGATCTCATTCTCTGCCCCAGGGGCTCCCTGTGGCGGTGGGCATTGGCCATGGGTGGACAGTTTTGGTTGTCATGACCAGAGGAGTGGTGATCCTGATGTCTAGTGGGTAGAGACCAGGAATGCTGCTAAACGTCTTACAGCGCACACGATGGGCTGCCACAGCAAAGAATGTTCTGGTACAAGATGTCAGGAATGATGAGTAGAGGGGGAAACTCTGCTCTCCTCTTGTCATCTACCGCTCTCCGCTCTCCTCTTGCTTCTGAGTAGCCATCACTCCGGCCTTCTGGCCAGACGTGCCAAGCCCTCGCTTATTCGGAGTCTTCACACCTGCAGTTCCCTCTGCCTGGAATATTCTCGACAGAGACCTTCGAGGCCCCCCCGGGCTGTCTCTGACCACGGCAGCATCTACCATCATCCTCTTCTCTCAGTCTGCACCGCTCTGTTCATTTCTGCGATTTTCCCATCTGACCCTCTCTCCCACGAGCCTGTAAGATCTATAAAGACGCTCCTCGAAGCCGTGCTGCTCACTGCCGTGTCCTCGGCCCCAGCCCAGCGCCTGGCACGTAGCTCAATGTATATTTGTTGAAGTCAGGGGACAGGAAATGGGGGAGGTTGAAAGTGGGAAGAGGAGAAGAGAGTTTTTAGAATCAGAAATCCTGGCCGCGTGCACTGGTTCCCAGCTTTGTGATTCGGGGAAAACTTAGCCTCTCTGAGCCTCAGTTTTCTCGTGTGTAAAATGGGGGTGGGTGATCATCATCCCCGTCTGGTTGGCTGGCATGTGAGGCCGGTTTTTGGTGTTTCTGCCAGGTGCTGCGAGTGCTGTCGGGCGAGTAGTGAGTGCTGAATGAAAGGTAGAATCATTGGGATGGTTTTCCCTCCACGGGGGCGGGTACCAATTCCCTTGACTGTCTGATTGGAAGGGGGAGCGAGGATGCTAGCAGTTAATGCCCGCACGGTGCTCCCTCCGCACTGGGCGCATTCCTCCTTAACGTACTTGAATCCTCATCCACCTTCTGTTGTCGCGAGTCCACTCTGCACGTGAGGAGTCGGCCGTGCGGAGTGGGAACAGCTGGGCAGGGCCCACGCTGGGGAGGTGGCAGAGTGGCATTCGAACACACCCAGACGATCTGGCTCCTGAGTCTCAGCCAGGGCACCACGCTACCCTCTCTGATTTGTTTTTCACGCTTGGCAGAAACGTTCTTTTTCTCGTTTCTCACTACATGTGTCAAGGCTTCCTGTGGTTGCGGGCAAGACTAGCTGATTGGGTAAACGGAGTGAGGGGGGGTGCAGGACACTCATAAGGAGACCCACCCACACGTCTACCCCCTGTTCTGTCCCCGGGTCTTAATTCATAAAGGTGGCTAAATGATGCGCAGAGGGGCCCATGCCATTGAAAGAAAAGTTTCTTGTTACTCACGGTTCCCCTAGAAACGAGGGGCGTGGCCACCGCGAGGGGCCACGGGAGGAAAGGCAGGTTTTGGTGAGGAAGTGGACGACAGGAGGGAGGGGATCGCCTAGGCCAGAGCCTTCGTTGGGGTTTCTGAGGGAAGGCAGGCAGAGCGGAGTAAACAGCGTAGGGTTGGCTAGTTTGAATAGTCCGGAGGCCTCTGGGCTCTGGGACCGGTCTCTAGTTGCCTGATGCTTGGCCCTGGGATGGATGATTTAGGGCAGAGGAAATACTGGCTTGTGAAGGTGGTAGTTGAGGGGTATAGACTAGGAATTGGTTGGTTTGTATATAAAAGGTGTGCTCTTGGCTGATCCTTTGTTAGCGTTAAGAATTGGCTGGAGGGGCAGTCTCTCCCGGGGTCTATAAGGCCCTCAAATGCCAGAGCATCAAGAATATAGAAAAGAAGAAAATTGAGTTAATATCATTGGCCCTGTGATGCCTGGATGCCATCTAGACAAAGACAGAATCTAAGAAAATGCAATGGGAACAAGCAACCCCTTCCTTGCCTGTGCGTGAGCATGGGGTGCAACTGGTGGGGAGTCCTGGGAGGGTGTGGAGCCAGCCTCTGGGTCCCCCCAAGTGCAGAGCTGTGTGGTGTTAATACACATGAGTATCTCGTCAGCAGAAATGCCACCTCGTTTCTGAGCAGTGTCAGGTCCTGGGGTACAACTAGACCGACTGTTACCCTGCCTCTCTGTGGGCTGTATGCATTGAGTGCCTACTGTGTGTCAGGCTCTGCTAGGCACTGGGGGTATAATGGTGAGCAATTAGGCACCATCCCTGACTTCCCAGAGCTCGCAATCTACTGGGGCAGACAGGTTCATGAAAGTGTGCATAGGTGGCCTGGATCAGTCTGGGGAATCATGGAAGTCTTCTTGGAGGAAGTGGCATTGTAGCTGAGTTCAGAAGGGTGTTCTGAGAACGTGTGGTGTGAGCTGGAAGAATGGGAAACAGGATTTAGGAACCACAGAGTGCACTTCTCTCCCAGCACTGATGGCCCTGCAAATATCTCTATTCCAAGAACAGCACTGACACTGCCTTCAGGCGTGCAAAGCTGGCCCCTTCGAAGGTTGGATTGCTCTGCGGGGTGCACCTTGCCTCATGGTGTATCCAAGCTCGAGGAAAATGGGAGGAGTGTCACTTTATATATTCAGCCTCTAGCTCTGCTCAGCTCATGTTAGTTGCTGGAGTCAGTGACTGAACAGAAATGAATTAATGGTCTGGATTGCAAATCAGGTGTAGGATTTGACAAGTTGGATGCCCCTCCCTGCCTCTCCCCAACAGTGGGACCAGCAGGAAAACAACCTTGAACCTGTAGGTACACCCCCGTTGAGGTGTTCTTCTGAGAAAGCAAGCATCATTAGATCCCCTTGGAGCTCCATCAGTTGGGCCACCTTCCAAGATGGCGGGTGTAGTTGACTGGGAGAGCCAAAGTATGAGACCACCCCGTTTCCATCCGAGTCGGAAAAGAACTTTGATTCCTTGGCTTCTCCAGAGCCCCTCTGCCCTCTCCCTTCCTTCCTCCCCCGAGAGAGGCTGATCTTAAATTGAGTCTTTTCCCCCCCCACCCCTTAGGATTTGCAAGGTTGGAATGCGGTTGCCGTGACGTTTAATCTGTTTACCTGGGTTTTATTCTGGCCTCTAAGTACAGAGTGGGCAGTGAGGCCAGGCTAAGGGGTTAAGCCTGGGATTCTGGAATCTTTGGGGGGGGGGTGTGTGTGTATGTGCGCACGCACCAGGACCACCTCACATGGACCTGAACCTTATGCCCTCCCCACCACCCACCTCCAGGGGTGCTGTTCACAGTTTCTCATGGGAGTGAGACTCGGCTGAACAGCGGTCATGAGCACATGGGCTCCACCTCATCAGGGTATGGACCCTCAACACTAGGATCTGTGCACAGCATTTGTGGGGGCATTTCAGGGCCCAGAGAAGCCATCTTGCACGTGCTTCTCACACATGCCCTTTAAGCCAAGTGGGTGTGAGAGAAGAGGCCCTGAGGCCTGCCCATTATAAACGTGACATGTTCCCATGGGAGGAGATCTCGTTCCCCTTGCCGTGTCTCCCCACCCCCAAGAAGTCTGAACGGGCTTTCTAAAAATAATGTGCCAGAGGAAAGAAAACATCCTTTTCACCTTGGGCCTCCTTTCGGCTCTGGGCTGAGTGTCAGCAGTGGGTATCCCAATTCAACAGCTAGATTAACTGTGTCCATCAAACTCAGCAAGATGGGCGTCCTCCTCACCAGACAGAGGCCTTTGGGCAGTAGCGTTTTCTTCTTGGGCGGCTTCTGGAACCTCTGAGTTAGTTCACAGCCAGGTGGGTGCTTGGTGGTCCTCACGGGACCTGGCAGGAGGCACCCTGCTTGCCCTCTTTGACCAGTGTTCTTAGAGATCAGAGAGGCTTCAGAAGACTCAGCGTCTTGAGCAATGACCCCCAAACCCGGAGCCAACCAATGAGTGTTTTCATCTGCTCTCCAGAAGTGACTTTCCTCGGTTCAGTGTCCCGAGGCCTCACGGCCAAAAGACTTCTTCAAAAAGTGACAAACTTCACTTTCGGCGAGTGAAATGACAGGGGCAGCTTCTAAGCAATTTTCTGGTGGCGGGGCAATTTTTTGCAGCCCGAGGTGAAATGGTCAGCATTCCTCGGAGCGTGAGATGATATAATTCAATTTGGATATAATGTAATTAATTAATTGGGGAGCAAATTGCATTAAATAGATAGCTCTTGGCTTGAATGGCACTCTGTCAAGAAACTAGCACCGTGAAGGGAGTTATAATGTTATTTTAATATATAGATTATATATATTCATATATATTTTTAATATGTAAAATATTTTAATTTTTAACAGTGGCATCAACAATAGCAGCTACAACTAATATTTTTGAACAAATTTATGTTACAGGCTCCACATTGGGTGCTTGGCTTGCATTAGCCTGTCTAAGCCCCACCACTAACCTTTGACATACGCACCCTGATCATTGACAGTTGCTGGTGGATGTTGAGGAAATTGCCCACAGTCCACCAGGGAGCCAGGGCTGGATTGCAGGGTTCAGACCCAGGCAGGGAGGTCACAGCACCCGGCTTCTTTATTGCTGAGCGAGCAGCCCAACCCCTTCGTTCGAACATTTCCAGAAGTCTGTGGAATACACAAGAAGCCTTATGCAGTGACAATGATGAGAGGCGACAGAAAACCAAGGTGTAGCGTAGCTGGTGGCTCGGGGATGTTCAGGTTTTCTTTCTACGCACCTAAGGCTCTAATGCACCTTTTGTATCAGTATTTCTGGATTTCATGAGGAAGCAAGTGAAATGAGGACGCTGGCCCACTGTTCTGGAGAGAAGGGCAGTCATAGAGGTGTTGGCTTCAGAGCGGCCGGTAGAGGTCAAGGTTTTGGTTCTGTGCCCGGCACAGACAGTAGCAGAGGCTGTGCTGGTCAATCCCAGTGTGGTTGGGTCATTAGCTCCCCCAGCAGAGCCTCCGAGCTGGACTCTGATTGTCCCAAAGACCCTGGAGTTTGGGGTCTGTCATTCAGTGCATTCTTTTTGTTTGTTTTGTCTTTTTGAGGAAGACTGGCCCTGAGCTAACATCTGTGCCCATCTTCCTCTACTTTATACCTGGGACGCCTGCCTCAGCATGGCTTGATAAACGGTGCTAGGTCTGCGCCCCGGATCCAAACCAGGGAACCCCAGGCCGCTGAAGCAGAGCGTGTACACTTAACCGCTGCGCCACCGGGCTGGCCCCCAGTGCATTCCTTTTGAGTCTGTTCTTGGCAGCTGAAACTAAACTGTCTTACACACACCCTTCAAATATCAATACTTCAAAAACAACTGAGTAATTTGAGTGGGCGTTTTCTCAATGTCTGACCACCCCAGTCTTGTCTCCTTTCACAGGGAGCCAGGAAGGCAACTGTGGCTCGAAGTCAAGAACGCACATCGTTGCTAACGTGCTTGTGTTTGAGGGGACTTTGGGGGGCTGTCGCAATCTGGGGGACCCAAGTGGCTGGGCCTTCTGAATGCTTTGGTCTAACATCCGTGTGTATGAGTTTCCTCCTTGTCTTCGCACTGCTGGCCTCTGTCAGATCCCCTTCTTATTTTCTGCTTTCCAGTAAACTTCAAAATAGAATTAAATTGCCAGTTGGAGGTTGGCCTCTTACTCTTTCGAGCTCCGAAGGAGGAGGTTTGGACACCCTTTGGCAGCTTCCTGCTCTTTCTGGTCCCTTCTAGAAGGTGGCTCTGAGGAAGGTCTCCAGAATTCGCATCTCTTCTTCCCGTGACTGAAGCGCTCTCTGGTTTTGATACATGTCATTATGGGCAGATCTCTTGGCCCAGTTTCTCGAGCCCAATTTGGGTTCTCAGTCCTGTCTAAATCCGGCGTCTGAACTTAAAACAGGCCTCGAAGTGTCCCACGAGGGCTTCCTGCTGCCCCTCCCCCTCAACTATCTAAGGCTGCTTATGCTCCCAGCAGCTGCAAACCTATCAGCGAGGAGAGGACATCGTGGTCCCATCCAGTGGGTTTGGAATAAACTGGAGGAATGTTCCAGTTTGAGGCTGGAAATTGGGTCCCTGGATAGGAAATTGCTGAGTGAGTTATCGTGAGCATCAGGTATGAAACTCAGGAGTAAGTGTGAGGAGTGAGTGTGAACCACAGGGAAGCTGGGACTGGCTCTGGAGGAGCAGCCCTTCGAAGTTCCCGAGGCTTCCGCTCTGAAGACTTCGTGAGAATCTGTGATATATTCATATTTGTGATATATTCATATGCACCATTCAGGAACACTTCCCAAGTGCGTGTCCCTGGGCCCAGGAGGCACATAACAAGAGCAAGATCTCATTTATTCCATAAAAAGAAATCTGTGTTGTTTCCATTTTACAGGGCAGGTGACTGAGGCTCCGAGAGGCTAAGTAACTTGCTCAAGGTCACACAGCCAGGGAGCATCAGGGCCTGGATTCGAATGCAGCCCTGCCTGATTCCCATGGTGGGACCCCACACAAACTTCACTCAGGCTTGTTTGAGCAGGAGCCCCACCGATGGGTGGCGAGCAGGCCAAGACATGAGTGAGTGAATGAATGAATGAGGTGAGGGAGTTCACGTGGCTTTTGAAAGACTGTATGACCCTTGCAGGAAGAGACACTCTCTGTTCTTTTGTCGTATTTTCCTGTTGCATCCTCACACCCGCCAGTGCCTACCATATTCTAAGCACACCAGATAATTTGTTGAATGAACACTGAATGCATAAGGAGAAGAAAAGGCCTCTGCTTTTGTTTTCTTCTGAATTAACCATTTATCTGTTCAGCATCTTCCTCTTTGTCCTAAAGGATCTTGTGGTCCCTTTTGACCCCTAGCTTCTCGGGGCTGTTGGAGAAGGCTGGAGTGAATACAGCTTCTCCTCCCAGGGCCTCCTTCTCTCCACGTGTCTCCCCATCTGCTTTCCAGATGAGCAATGACCAGCCTCCCACAGCCTTCTCAAACCTGCTTTTTATCTTCTCCGCTCTCTTTTCCTAATCTCCTAAGGCAGAACTCTTGGCTGCAAATGATGGGAACCAACGCGGTCTAGTTCAGGCCCCTAGGGGGAATTTGGTGGCTCCCAGATGGTGATTCCCAAGAACCCTAGGAGAGAGCTCCCTGAAGCACAGAGAGGGGAAGTGGTGTGCTCCAGGTCACACAGTTACTAATTGGGGGAAGGGCTGGGGAGAGCTTGAGAATTTTGAGAATAAGTTGCATGAGGGTGGAGACTGGTTCAACACTGTATGTGCCTAAGACGCTAACACCCAGCACACAGTAGGTGCTCAATCAGTATTTGTTGAATGAATGAATAAGTGAATGAATATACATGAAGAGGTAAAATCTTAGTCCTCATTCCTCCTCCCCACAGTTGGAAGGTACCTGGGACAAGGGAGGTGGGATGGAAGGGCAGTTTCTGTGTCCCCTCTGCCTGCCTCCTCTTTCTCATCACACACCAGGGCCCCCACGCCTGGCTCCTGCTGGCTCCGGGCCCCAGGCCCTCTCTGCCTCGAGTCTGCCTCAGCCACTGCAGGTGATAGAGAGCCTGCCGGCCTTAGTGTCGGCCTGGGTGTCTCCCAGCTCACAAGGCCCCACAGTGAATGGACGTCTTTCAGCTCTTCATCAGGCTGTCTCGGTTGACCACAGCAAGCTGTGACCCCCGAGGAAGATGCCAGAAGCGGGGTTTGTGCCAAGGGCTCTCCATTGCCATCCCCGTGAATTCCAACTCCCCAGGGCTCCCAGCGGGTGAGAACAAGGGCTAGCTGTGACCGAGCCCCTCGTCTCTGCGTGGGGGGTGCGGTGGCTGGAAAGTCGGCCTCCTGGCTTGGCCCCCGCGGGCTGGGATGTTTCATAAAGTGACTTTTCAAGGCCTTCTCTCTCCGCCGGGCCTTGGCAGCCACGCCAATGCTCCAGAACTGAGTGGGCCTTGTGTCTGCTGGGAAGAAAGATGTGAAAAGGAGGGCTGGAACGGACGCAGGGCTTCAGTTCCAGGAGAAACAGGGCCTCGTGTTGTGCTGCTGCCTGCGGCAGAGCCGACAAGCGGCGCATTCATTCCTCGGCGGGAGTGGCCTCCCTCCATGGCACCAGATAGCCCTCTGCACGGTTGGACGTCGATCAGCGATGTCAGCTGTGTAGAGAGGTGGCGCTGGGTGGCAAGGCCATTTGTTGAGCCAGGGGAACTCCAAATACTGTTGTGCTCATCTGAGTTATCCCTCCAGAAAGCTTGTGTCCCACAACATCACCTGTCTCCTTTGCATTTTGTGTGAAGGCGCCCCCTGGAGGTGTGCAGAGGGGCGGCCCTTGCATGGAGATGGAGGTGCAAATGTTGGCGGTTGCAGCCCCCTGCCTACCTATTTATGCCTGTCTCTGTATCTGTGTGCCACGTCTGTCTGTGTCGGCGCATGTCTTGTGTGTGCAGACAGTTCTGAATATTGTTTGTGGGTACCTGGCTGTGTGTGCCAGTGTGTTCCTGAGAGAGAGGCTGCCTGGGTTCCGATCGTGACCCTGTGACCTTGCCAGAGCAACTTAGCCCAGGAAGCTTCTGTTTCTCCCCTGTGAAATGGGGGCCATCATTGTTCTCGCCTCCCAGGAGAGATCTGAAGGGTAAGCGAGGCAATGCCTGGCCCCAGGTAAGTGGTGGATGGCCCTGTTACTGTTCTGCCTGTGCACGTGTGCCAGTGGGCGTGGGTGTGCATGTACGTGAGTGAGTTTCTCTGTGCCTCTCTCTGTCATCAGCTTTGTCAATTGTGTCATATTTTTCTCTTGCTTTCTGAGCTAAAGATCCAGCACTTTGAGCCGGCCGGGTGGCACAGCGGTTAAGTTCGCACGTTCCGCTTCTCGGTGGCCCGGGGTTCGCCGGTTCAGATCCCAGGTGTGGACTTGGCACCGCTTGGCAAAAGCCATGCTGTGGCAGGCGTCCCACATATAAAGTAGAGGAAGATGGGCATGGATGTTAGCTCAGGGCCAGTCTTCCTCAGCAAAAAGAGGAGGATTGGCAGTAGTTAGCTCAGGGCTAATCTTCCTCAAAAAAAAAAAAAAAAAATCCAGCACTTTGAGTTCCGAGGTCGAAAAGGACAGCATCAGAGGCTCTTTTGGTGTCATTGGAGCTGTCCAGGGTGTTCTGTCCCACCTGGGCTGGGGAGGGGTGTCTGTCCCTCCCGGTGCCCTGTGTCCCCCTTGACTCTTTCATGCTTGTTGCCCTCCCCAGAACCCCCTTAGACACACACACACGCAGAGGATTTTTCTGACGTCACTGCACCGTCCCGCGAGGGCCTTCCCTGATTCTCCATGGCTGCGGTCTGAATGCAGAGAGAACTTCTTTGTCCCTAATCCATCTGGTGGACTCTCCTTCCCCAGCCTCTGGCTCCTGAGGGCAAGCCCACCGTTCCAGGCTGCCTGTCCAGCCCCTTGAGGCTTGAGGTCTAGGAGGCTGGCTCTCAATAGACGTCTTGTGTCTGAAATAGAGACGAGGGGGAGCTCCTCCTGGCCAGGCGTCCTGGAAAGGGGCCTTTCACCTCCTGCTGGGAGCGGGCAGCCTTCCCGGCTGTCCCTGGAGGTGGGGTGGTGAGAAGGAGGGCCCTCGAGGAGGCGTCTTAGGTTCAGATCCTGCCTTTACTGCTGTCTGGTTGTGGGACCTTGGGCAGGTCACTCACCCTCTCTGAGCATCAGGTTCCTCATCTGTGAAGTGGCCATAGCTGCATCCGAGGTTGGATGTGAGGACGAAGGGGGGTCATCCTGGTGAAACCCTTTGAACAATGTCTGGCACTGGGGAGCCCTGATAAGTGTTACCTGCTGTTGGCTGAGTGACAGACATTGTCACCTTCCATGGAGGTGTTCACCATCCTGGCGAACCCCCCAGCCCATCTTTCAAGAAGAGAGAGTTTCTTTACTGAGAAATCATCTGTTCCACCCTCCCCCAGATAAAGCCCTCACCTGTTTGACTCTCATTCCTCTCGCAAACGATTTATTTTGTATTTCCACACGCTAAACCATCTTTTAAAAACTTCACCCATGACCCGCCTTTCCAACCCACCAACTGTTTTCCTGTCTTCATAGTCTCTTCCATCTTTAGCTACACCCACTGTTTTTAAACGGTGTACATGGCCTTTCTCTTGTCCACCTAGTATCATTTTGCAGACATCTTTACAATTGCATAGTCTCCGTATTAATCATTGTATTTAGTGCATAGTTTTCCATTGGGTTGATGTGTTCTAGTTAATGCCGCCATTCTCCCCTTATTGAACATTTAGATGTTTGTGGTGTTGTTCTCAATAAATAATATTGTAAATATCTTTGAACACATGGCCTTTATTTTATTTTTTTCAATTATTTCTGTAATAAATCTTCAAGCGTGAGACAACAGGCCAGCCAACATTCCATAAATTCCCAGTGCTCCTAGACGTTACAGAGGTGGATACAACAGTGATAACAGCCAGAGCTGTTGACCCTTCGTGTAACGGTCAACGCTGACCGATCAGCCAGGCGTTATCTGAGTGTTTTGCGTGGATTCTTATGTTTTCTCCTCCCAACTCCTGGAGTTGGAGATGTTGTTATTACCATTTTAGAGATGCAGGGAGTGAGGCAAAGAGAGGTTAAGTTACTGGCCCAGAAGCATAGAGAAGGATGTTAAAGGAAGTTGTCTGTCCCTTCAGGGACTTGGTTGGAGAACACGATGAGTAATTGCATTGCTAAGCTCAAAAACGTCCCGGCCACTTCTTGGGGAAAATCGTAACCATTCCCACCATTTAAGGTTGCAGATGCTAAATCTGTACCCATAAGTATATCCCCGCGTATAAATTTAGGCAGTAATCGAACGTGCAGGGCGTCCCTTCTGAGTTTCCACGAAGGCCGCTCCCGCCCTGAACCACTGAGGTTGGCCCGTTCCCACAACCACAAGGCAGGACGGGGAGTGGTGGGGGGGGTTGGGGGTTGGGAAGCCCATCCGAAGCCCTCTCCCCTGGCCTCTTCCTCTACAACATTCTCTGGTTCCCAAGGGCCCAGTGTCCTCCTGCGCTGTCTCCCTTCCAGCTTTTCCAGCTGGTCTCTGGAAGAACCCATCCACGCTGAGATGGAGTGGAATATGGAATCCGTTCCAGAGAGGGTTGCCTTTAACAAGGACTGATGTCAAAGAATTGACTCTGAAGAATATATTGCAGAAGAGAGGGGTGCGTGTGTGTGTGTGTCTGAGAGAGACAAAGCAGAGAGAGAGAGATTGGGGGGGGAGGCCTGGATTGTGTTGTTCCCCGGTCTGCAACCTTGCGGTGACTTCTTGCGACATTCGGAATAAAACCCCAGCTCCTGCCCCAGGCCCTTGGCGTTCTCCCCTCCCTTCAGTTCATCTTCCTGGACTCTTTGACTTCGGTCTCCCCGGTGCAGCCCCAGTGGCTTCCTCGCTGTTCTGCAGTCGCCCGTCCTGTCCTTCTTGGCACAAGATGACCGTGAGCTCTGCACGACCTCCTCTTCCCTCTTTGGAGGTTGACTCTCCTACATCCTTCAAATCTCAGGGCAAGTGTTGCCGGCCGCTCTCACTCCCTCTTTACTCCACACCTTGTTTCTTTTACTTGTCGCTTTTCATACAAGCCAGCTTTATCAATTGGTTGGTTGGTTGCAAGTCTTCCCTTCTAGACTGTGAGCTCAATGAGGGCAGTAGGCACTCGATGTGTGTTATTCACCGAGGTACCCATCACCCAGCACAGTGCCCACACATCATAAGCCACACTCGCTGTTTGTTGATTGAATACTTGTTGTAGCTCCCGACACCTGTCCCCCTTACCAACATGGCCACAGAGTGAGAAGACTGGGAGTGCCACGAGAGAGTCTGAGGCTGGGATTTCCTTGTTGCCTAATGAGTGTGAACCCCAGCAAGGACCAGTCAACTCCGTGGCAGCCGCTGGGGAAATTGGTTGGCTGGGTCCTTGTGTTTGTGTCTAAAACACAATAATTTGGGTTTTTTTTTTTTCCTTCCCAGAGAAATATTTACTTTATCTCTGCCGGTGTGTTTCTTATTGGAACGGAGCAGGAGGATGTTGACCTGAGATGAGAAAACAGAGTTTCCAAAGAGACTCTGTCAATGGCTTAAAATTAATAAAGGCTCAGCCGTGGGTGGCGGGGGGCGGAGGGGGCCAGGAACATGGTGATTAAGGTGCTGCCATTTTGCTGTGGGGACGACGCTGCTTTTCTTTTAGAGGTAGGTTAAGGGGATGAAAATCTGAATTGGCATATCTATAAACAACTTATTACTTCAGCTGGGAGATAATTTGTTGAGAAAATGCCATTATTTTCCCAATCTAGGGCCCTCGGAGTGTGTGGCCGGGGCTCGCTGCCTGTTCCCGCTGTTCATGGAGATGCTGAGGAGTCACTGGGCGGGAGAATGAACTTCGGGTTAAAGCCTGTTTGTTCTTAAACAAATTGAGTTTTCTGTTTTCCACGGTGTCGTGAAAAGGGAAGAGGGCTTGGCCTCCTGCCCGCGTGCAGGGTGCCTGGAGTTGTCCACACCCCTCCCTCTGTTCTCAGCGTCCTTCCTGCACCGTCAGAACCTCGGGGGGCTCTCGTTCTGCTCAGGAGGGTGAGGGGAAGCCGCGTCTTTATTCTTCTTGGGGAGGGGACTCAAGGAGGGTTTTGAGAATCTCTGCTCCTGACCCCGTGCTTGCCTGCCACTTTGAGGAACTCGTCCGCTGTGGGTTGAATTGTGGCTCCTCAAATGGTCCTGTGGAAGTCCTCCCTTCAGGACCTCAGAACGTGACCTCCAGGATGTGAAATAGGGTCGTCGCAGACGTGGTTAGTTCCGATGAGGTCCTACTGGAGTCAGGTGGGCCCCTCATCGCATATGACCCGTGTCCTCGTCAAAAAGGGGAATTTGGATGCAGACACGCACACGGGGTGAACACCACGTGAAGATGAAGGTGACGGGGTGATGCTTCTCCCGGCCAAGGAACCGGGAAGATGGGCAGCACCCACCGGAAGCTAGGAGGGGGGCAGGGAACAGATTCTCCACCCCCAGCCTCAGAAGGAGCGCCCCCTACGCACACCTTGATGCCCAACTTCCAGCCTCCAGAACCGTGAGACGGCACATCTCTATTGTTTAAACCATTCTGTCTGTGGTCCTGTGTCACGGCAGCCGTAAGGAACAGACGCATTATCCGAGAGCCTTGGTTGACCGCCATCCACCCGCCCCCGGACAAAATGACTCGAGTGTATGTATAATGCCACCCAGGCCCTGGGTGGGCCCTTAACCCCACCCCCGCCCCACCTAGGTTCCAGCACCTGCCAGCAAAGCATCGGCCTTGTGTTGTCAGCGTGCAGCTCCCACCCTCCCGGTTAGACTGTGAACCCAGAGGGGAGCCACGCCTCGCTCCGTGACCTGCTTCCAGCAGCTGCTCAGTCAGTGCTGGCTGGGCTCCTTAGAGTTGTGGCCTCTGACCTCCGAGGCCTGCCCACTTCTTGTTCTTGTTTCTCTAGCGTTTTACCCTCTAGCCTCCTTAGGCCTGTGGTGAGCACATGCTCCTCCATCTTCAGGCGGCCTACGTGGCTCCCAGATCTGTATTCTCTGCAAAGGCCTTGTGTCTGCGAGAGAGCTCTGCACACTGTGGAGTGCCCGAGACAGATCCCCGTGGGGACTGATCCTTTGTTCGAGTGTCTGAAGAGGGGCAGTGAGCTAGAATCAGAGGCCCTGGTTCCTGTCCAGCTTTATCATTTCCCAGCTGGGCGCTCTTAAGGATGTCCCTTAACCTCTCTGATCCTCGATTTTCTCATCTGTAAAGTGGTGATGATTGCGCTACCTCCTGGGTTGGTAGTGGACCAAAGAATGTGTGGGAGAGGCCTTTGACAGCAGTGGAAGGAGGGCCATAGACACAGAACCCATTGGAAACAGGCGAGGGAAGCAGGTCTGGTGGGATCATGGTGAGCTGGAGACCAGGCACTCCATCAAAAGGGTGCTCAGTGAGAGGGTGGGCCTCCCGTGTACCAGAAGGTCAGAAGTCTTAATAGAAGTCAGAAAAGCAGATTGTCATGAGATATGCCAGTCTTCCATGTCGTCTCCAGTGTTTTTAAGCACCACGAGGGCCATACAGAACAGGTTTGTGGACTGTTTCTGGCCCCATGAGCCACCATTTGGTGGCTTCTGCCCTAGAATTTGATATAGGTAGGGTTCCGTGACAGTGTTCTGTTCCCTGAATCTGCTGGTCTAAGCATCCTCTTTGAGAACTCTGTGAAAAGCAAGAATTAGGAAAAATTAGGTTGTCACCTCCTCCGGGAAGCCTTCCCTGATCTGATCCCTCCCAGTTTGAATTGGCTCAGGGGTGAGCAAACCTCTTCTTAAAGGTCATGGATAGTAAATGTTTTAGAAGTTGAGGGCCCTTCAATCTCCTTGGTGACTACTCAGCTCTCTGTCTGCAGTGGGAAAGCAGGCAGAAATGATATGTAAATGAATGGGCGTGGCTGTGTCCCAATAAAACTTTATTTACAAAAACGCCCTACTTTGCGACCTTTTCCGGATAGACTGGGACGGTCTGCCTGCTGCAGGGATGCACCTCCAGACTTTTCCAAGCAGGTTCTTCTTTTCCCCTGGCACCAAGAATCTGGCAGCTGACGGCTGGGGGTGGGAGCTCTGGTTTGGGCTTGCTTGGGGCCGACAGGGAACATCGGGTCCTCTTAGGGGCCCTGAAATCGGACAGACCCACGACAACGTGGATCTCTCTGCCCCAGTGCCTTGTGAACCATCCCAGCCTCCCCCTGCCCATCGGAGGGACTCATGAGCAGAATCTCCCATTAACTGATGAACAGATGAGAGGAACAAAGAGGACCCGCGTGGTCTGGGTCCCTCCTGGAAGGGTCCCTGAAGAATTCCCCGTCAATAGGGTAAATTGATTCCTATTTGAAAAGCCCTTCAGAGGTTTCACTGTATTTAAAGGAACCTCCGATGGGAGTCGTCTGTGCTGTGAACCATCTCCTGGTAGGGCCCCTGCTTTTTAGAGCTTTGGCTTCGGTTTAACTGGGGCACCTGTCTTGTCCTGTACTTCTGTCAGCAGCGCTCACAGTATCAGAATGAGTCATAATAATGATTAGGATGATTTATAGTGAAACCTCGCTGTGTGCCAGGCACTGTGCCAAAATGCTTTCTATCCACTGTCTCATTTGACCCTTTTAATTCCTCGATGGGCTAGGTGCTGACTTTTTTTGCCTGTGGGTAAACTGAGGCACGGGGAGGTTAAATAAGTCAGGGAGGGTGGGGCTGCTGTCTCGTCCTCCAGAGCAGCTGTCCCAGACACGGGCCTCGAGGCTGGAATGGTTGTCACCACTGATGTGGTGGGCAGTGTGGGCTCCACCTGTGCCATCCAGCCTCATGGTCACCAGCCACATGTGGCTACTGAGCACTTGAAATATGGCTAGTGTGATGAGAAATTGGATTTTTAATTTTATTTCATTTTAATTTAAATTTCAAACCTGATCCAGTTATGGGAAAGCTTTTAAATATGGTTGGAAAAACTGGAGTCTGAGAATTGATTTTTTCATTTGACATTTTTATAAACTCTAAATACGGAGTGTGTATTTCTTTTGCTTTCTTCTGTGTGAGGAGGATTAGCCCTGAGCTAACATCTGCCGCCAGTTCTCCTGTTTGTGCTGAGGAAGACTGGCCCTGAGCTAACATCCATGCCCATCTTCCTCTACTTTATATGTGGGACGCCTGCCACAGCATGGCTTGCCAATCGGTGCCATGTCCGCACCTGGGATCCGAACTGGTGAACTCCAGGCTGCTGAAGCGGAACATGTGCAATTAACTGCTGTGCCACCGGGCTGGCCCCCTGGAGTGTGTGTTTCTAGTGAAACTAACATCTAAATTGAGATGTTCTGTAACGACACCACACCCTCCAAATTCCCCTAGTCCCTTAATGTGCCTCAGCCATGTTTTCTTCGTATGATCATTTATTCATTCAACAAATACTTCTTGAGCACCAGCTATGGGCAGATGCTGTTGTGCATGCTGAGTGTTCAGTGGTGAACAAGACACAGCACTTAGACAAAAAAAAGAAGAAAATATTCAAATGACAAGTGTCATCCCTGGAATTAAAGCAGGATGATGTGATGGAGAGGGTGGTCCCCAGAGGGCCCGGCTTGAATGACCAGAGACGCCCTGTGAAAACCTGGAGAGAAAACATTCCAGGCAGAGGGCAAAGGCCTTGAGGCATGAGAGGGGATGGAATATTCTAGAAACAGGCAGAAGGCCAGGCGCACTGGAGCAGAGTGGAAGACGGCTCTGCGGTGTGCGATGGGCTTGAGAAAGAGGCAGGAGCGAGATCCTGCAGGGCTTTGCCATCCAAGGTGACACATTTAGACTTTATTCCCAGTGAGATGGGAATATTTGATGGTTTGCTATTTCCGGTGTTATTTGGTTTTTGATTTGGTAAAGGTCCCTCCGGCTGCTGGGTGGAGACGGGCCCACGGGGAGTGAAAGGTGTTGTGATCTGAAATGCCCGGGTCTTGTCCTCGCCTGGTGGTGGTCCAGATCAGAAGCGGGGGGAGTTCTGAACACATTTGCGTGGTAGATTCCGTTGGACTCACCCGTGGGTTGGAGATGGCTTGGACGGGGCCGGAGGGGGGGGGGTGGGATGGGGGACGGGGCATGAAGGAAAGATAGGGATCAAGGTGACCCCTGCATTTTTGGCTTGAGCCCCAGCGTGGCGGTTCTCCATTGACTTAGGTACCCTCGTGTTGCTTCCAGCCCGGCAGTATTGTTTTAATTTCCTTCCTCCTCTGTCTGCCTCGCTCTTTCTGGCAGCCGAGAAATGTATATATAGCCACAGCCTCATTGGAGGCGTCTGTTTGGAGTGGAGAAAGTGGAACTTGTTCTTTTTCAGTGGGTTCAGGGCCCTCTGGACCCTGTAACCCCCTCCCCCACAAAGTCTGTCCCTCCGGATGGAAATGACGTTCATTCGGATTAAGAACAGATCTCTTAACTTGCGCTGACTTCCCTGGCGTTCCTCCCTCTGTGAGGAGATGCTGAAGATGCCGAAGAAGTAGGGGGTGAAGTGATTATTTAATTGTGTGCAAATGAGAAGTGAATACGGCTGACAAAGGGCACAAGCGGAATTCTGTAAGAGCAACACCTGACACCATTCTATTTCCTGACTTTAGGGTCTAAATGAATTTCTGCTTGACTAAAAATACCTCAAGAGCTAGGTGGCAGCTTAAAAAGCTGTCGGTAAATTTAAAACAGGTTTGCATGCCGCTGATTATAGCAGGGGATAAAAAGTGAGCAGAGAATTTTCCGCCACACGTTTTTTCTTAACTCCTGGGTCTCCATGCCGTCTTGTATCCTGTCCGCTTTGATTCTTGGGGGGGTGGGTTGGCATGTTGGGTTGTATATTTCACTTTCTGTTTTTCTTTTAACTTGTCAATGGCCAGAGGCTAGGTTGAATGTATTTTAGGTTTAACATCCGTCTTGCTTAAGAGATGACGTGAAAATGTCCTGGGGCTGAGTAGAGAGCAAGTTCAACATGCATCTGTGGCGTCATGTGCCTTAGCTGGCTCCACAGCGCGCTTCCAGGCTACATATTTATCTGCAAGACAGCTCCAGAAGGTCTCTACCTCATTCTCTACCTTCTGGCTCGAGTAGTCATCCTTCTAGACTGTCCTGGAAGTAAACAATCATTAGCCAAAACTAAAAGCAGCCCGTGTGGATCGAGTTTGTTTCAAACACTTTCTGTGCATGGTCGTCGCGTTGAATCCACACGACAACCTCTTGAGTACTGACAGTATTGAATTGTACTTGAGCTCTGTGTTCCTGGAAAAGAGCAGAGGAATCCCCCACCCCCTTGTGTTCTGGAAAACAGCTCACTGCAAAGAGCCGTGCTGCTCCGGATGACTTCGATACGATGCACAGGTGCCCCCTGTTTACCTGTGGCAAGGCCGGACCCACACCCTCCCAATTCCCATTCTTTGCCTCATAAATGATTACCCACAGTGCTTGTTCCAGCAGATCAAAATTCTTGCTAACTGAACCTGGGTTAAGCTTCTCTTCTCCCACCAGCCCTGGTGCCTTGCTCTCTGCCCCAGCCTGGGCCGGCAGACAGCGCCTCCTGAGAACAGGCCGGCTTTCAAGGAAGACGTCTTCTGATCTGTCCATTAACCAACCCTGTCATTTTGTTTCCCCACACCCGGTTCCAGTTCCTTCTGGTCTTATTTCCTCCTCTCTGTAGAAGAAACCCCTACCTTTTGGGTGCTTGTAGAGCTTAGGATCAGAGCGACCCCTGTTGCAAGAGGCCCATCCCCCTATTTGCAATAGTCCCTTTCTCGCCCTCACAATAACCCTTTCAAATAAGGCCCCCTCCTAAGTCCACACCTGTTGTCCCTTTGACAGTGCCTATTATGGGGGGCTCTCCGTTTTGCAGAGAAGGCTCAGGGAGGGGGTGAGAGGCCGAATGGGGAGCTCTGGTCTGTCTGAACCCAGATTCTTTGCCTGTGCTGTTGACAGCTTCCCGAGGCTCCATGTATGAATTTTGGACTTCATTGGAACTCCATCTGGTCCTCACTCTGCTTATTATCTAGTTGGAGAGAGAAGAGACTGGCTCATGGCTGTGTAGCATCTTCATTTTATAGCTCTGGGAAGAGAGAAGCTTGTGCAAGAGCCCTATTTTGTGTACCTGTACTATCAGAACCCCTTGGAGAAGAGAAATAGTGGGGTCAGCAACAAAAACAGGTGCGCTGGATGTTGAGCCCCCAGCTTGGATGTTAGGGAAGGTACTTGGCCCTGGAGAATGGGGACGATGTGACCGTGTGACAATGTGAAGGTGGCATGGCTCTCCCGTGTGGGGATGAGAAAGAGAGGCAAGGAGAAGGGCAGCAGCTGCACCAGTGGCCTTGCCTGCCAGGCTGCTAAGTGCCTTTTCTCCCCTGGGCAGTGGGGAGCCACTGCTGGTCTTTAGGCGGGAGATGTCCTGATGGAAATGATGCTGCTGCTGCTGCTAACAGCTTCTCCCCGTGTTTTCACAGCTCCTCTCCCAAGGTGCCCTCTCCGAAGGCTGGGAGTGCTTCACAGATGTTTCCTGATTAATCGCCGGCTCTTCTCTGCCAAGGGAGGTGGGGGGTAGCTAATATCCCCATTTTTCAAGGCAGGAAAATGAGGCAGTGAGAACCTCAGGCAGCCCAGGAAGGCAGTGTCAGCACTGGGAGAGATCCTGCAACAGAGTTCCTCTTTCTCTCTTCGCCTCCCAGCCCCCCCCCCCAACCTTTGGGAGTCGAGTCCCCCAGGAGACACTGGTCTCTGCTCAGAGAGGTTCCGATGAGAGTATCCTTGGCATGAGGGACGGAGGAGAGGAATCTGGGCATTGAGTGTTTAGGGGTGCTGGGGTGTGGGCTAACAACTGGGGGTTGGTTGAGGTCATACCTGACTTTGGGCACACCCTGGACCCTTGGTATCCCCTTCCTCTGCTCCCATAAAAGTCCCTCTCAGGGTGTTTAATCCTCCTCTGAATCTGTCAACCTCCCTGGCTGATCTTCAGTGTCCTCCTTGAGGCAAGAAGCCTACCTTTTATAATCTAACCTCAGTGCCTGGTTCCTGTACTTTGGCTTGAATACTCACTCTGCCTTCCACTTGCTCTGGGTGAATCACATCCCCTCTTCTAGCCTCAGTTTCCTCATCTATAAAATGATGGTAACAATCGCACCTACCTCGTTGGGTTGCCGTGACGATTAGATGAAATAACGCACGTCACGTGCTCAACAGTGCCTGGTACATTACAAGCGCTTACATTTAATAAATTATCCATGTTCTTATAGTAGGGGTTTAGAAATAAACAGGCTGGATTAGTGCTCTAAACTGGCTCGTGGATACAGGTGCACGTCCTTTGAGCAATTGACGTGCAATCCGCTGTAATTTTATTTTTTTTTTTTTTTAAAGATTTTATTTTTTCCTTTTTCTCCCCAAAGCCCCCTGGTACATAGCTGTGTATTCTTCGTTGTGGGTTCTTCTAGTTGTGGCATGTGGGACGCTGCCTCAGCGTGGTCCGATGAGCAGTGCCATGTCCGCGCCCAGGATTCGAACCAACGAAACACTGGGCCGCCTGCAGCGGAGCGCGCGAACTCAACCACTCGGCCACGGGGCCAGCCCCAATCCGCTGTAATTTTAAAGAAAACAGGCATGCTTTTTTCTTTCTGGTTGGGCCTCATCATGCTTTGTTCCCAGTACCTGGGCCCCTCCACCTCTCCATCAAGCCTTTAGTAATGCATAAACAAGGCTTAAGCTGCTATTTAAGGCAACTCTGCTGTTAATCCTTTTGTAAGAGCAAATCCTTTTGGAATGCGAATAACCTTCTCTCCCCGCCCCTCACCTCTTCCCTTTTGCTCTCATTGTGTAGACTCAGGGTTTGCAATTTTATTTCTTTTAAGGTAGGGTCATCCATGGATTGCGAGTCTGAGATTCAGAGCTGGAAGGTGGATGGCATCTTAAGAGAGGGTCTGGTCCGACATCCTCATTTAAAAGACGGGAGAATGGGGGGTTTTACACATCTGGGTCGTGGCAAAGCAGAGGCTCAGCCTGTGTCTCCAAAAGTGTGTTTTTTTAGCTGTTACATCAGTGACATTTTTTCTTTCAGTTGTCAAATATTTATTTTAATCTGGCAAGTGATACTGCTTTTTTCCCTGTAAACATACTAATATGAATAGTAATCATATTGAGCTTACTTTGTCCTAGGCTGTATTCTGAGCACTTGTCATGAATTAACTGTCCATGTTTTAGCTCCTTTCCCCCAACATATGGAGGTTTCGCTCATCAGTGTGTTTTACACATGGGGAAACTGAGGCACAAAGAGATCAGCCCACTTGTCTAAGGTCAGACAGCTAATAAGCAACGGTTCACTCCAAAGCTGGTCGATTTCAAGTGCTTCTCTACTGCCTAAATATACTGCCATAAAGTTTTATTTTTTTTAAATAGACATATTTCAATAAAAAATGAGAATTGGTTGAAGCAAGCACTAAGTTGTGTGGGTGCTAGAGAAATATGGCAAGAATCATGAAACTGGTGTAAGCATTGGAAGTCTGGAAATGGTACAGGGCACGCTATATTATGGCAGAGATGCGTTTAGCAGATTTTCTGGGGAGGGGCCTGTTTGATGCTAAGTGCTGTGTCAGGTGCCAGAAACAGACGAGGGTTTGGAAATGAATCAGGCCTGAGAAGGCCCTGCCTTCATGGAGCGTGTAATCTCGTGGAAGAGAGACAGTGGGCAAGAGAAGAGATGAATAAGACCCTGCAGGCTGTGGGAAGTGCTCCAGGAAGGCAGACTGTGTGTGTGTGTGTGTGTGCGTGCGTGTGTGCACTCGTGTATGTGCGTGTGCATGCGTGCGTGTGCGTGCGTGTGTGTTTCAGGGACAGAGTAGGGGACCTACTTTCACTAGCTTCATCTCTCTGTCACCTGTAGGAAGTGGTGACATTTCAGAGGAGACACGAAAGGGACACGAACAGGTCTGTCTTTTCATCTGGTTCTGTCTTTGCCCCATCATTTCCTCTTTGAACCGTTAAGTCAATGCAGAGAACCTTCAAGTCCGCGTGTTTCCGCAGCTGCTGCATTCCTCAAGGACTCTGCAGTCACCTGCGATCAGGCCTCCTTCCAGGCCTAATGCTGGGAACGGGCTGGCACCGCCTGACACCCCTCTGTCCGCTGGAGATTGATACGCTCTGCTCGGGTGATTTATTTTTAGCTTTCTCTGTGAGAGAGGCAGTGAAGACATGGTTAGTTTATTATTAAACAGAACCATTTATTCATCCGTGTCTTTACATATGGGTGATGTCAAAGCGAAGTGAGATGGGTTTAGAGTAAGGAGTTTTACTCAAACTCGAAGCTGCTCCCTGCTCCCAGCTGAATGCTTTTGCTAAATAAAACAGCGGGCGAGTGTCTATTTCTGGCCAAACTTGCAAAATTAGATACCTCCGGAGCAAGGCAGGTGGAGGCAGAGTGTGGCGGCCACACGGGGACTAAGGACGCCCACACCCCACCTGAAGTGGACAATTGCTTCTCGGCTCTGGCCGACTGGAAGTGGGGACCCAGCGTGGCCAGATCTCCTGATTTTTCAAGGAAGGTTAGACACCTTCCTTGAAAAGAATTTGAACACACGGTCTCCCTGAATTTTAGCTGTTGGCAACTGATTAAACATTTTGAAAACGCTTTGCAGGCCTAAAGCAAAATCTGTCTGAGAGTCAGCTTCAGCTACTGGGTGACCAGTTGGTGACCTCTTGCGTGAGGACCCCCGAAAGCCAGGCCTGGCAGCTGAGAAACCGAATGGGCACAGGGTCTTTGAGAACTTGGCGGGAAGTGAAGGGGAAGACATTGACAAATCACCTGTTTCTGGGGGACTGGCTGTGCAGGGCTACCTCCTTCTCTCTGATCCGCTTCCGTTCTGATGCTGTGGGCCCAGAGCTGGCCAGTCCTTGAGGTCTCCCATGGACCAGCTCTGATGCCTCAGCCATCCTTTTAGGAGGCTTGCCAATGATTGCAGACATTTCCTTAGTGCTTTTTCTGAGCCGGGGCTCCCTGCCAAGTGTATTCCATACATCAGTGGCTCAGGTGACTCTCCTGATAACCCCAGCAGGTAGATCTGGTGTCCTCCCACCTATGGATGGGAACTGTGAGGTTCCGAGAGGTCAAGAGCTTTCTTTAGGGTCACACAGCACACACAGGGTCACACACACAGAACATCTCCAGGGCCTGAGGTGTGGAAAGATACTTAATGAGTGACTCTCTCCCTTGACGTAGCCAGTTCCTGATTCAACTCTTAAAATTTAAATGTTCCTTTTGTTTAAGCCATTCATCCCATCACTGCTGTTCAAAGTCAACTCTTGCTGTGCGGGGCCCATCTGTCAGGCACCCTCTTTGGCTCTGGGAGAACAGGCGTGGGTGAGACGCAGCCCGTGGCCCTCACGAATCTTGAGGAAGATCGGTGCCAAGAACAAAGTAATTACCAAGTGCTTGTCATCGGGGATGGTGGTGACAGCCATGAGCTAGGAAAGGAGGGGGTGGTCAGCGTATGGTTAGGGGGCCAGGAAAGGTTTCGAAGGAGAAGGCTGAGTTGAGTTGGGAAGGATAAAGAAGAATTCTCTAGGTGGGCCAGGAGGAGAAGGCATTCCTGGCAGAGGGACTGGCCTGTGAGCTGCCCTGCACCGAGCGACTGGGGTAGAGGCATTGTCCCTCCCCCTCGGAGCCTGCCTGTGTCTTTCTCAGCACCTTCCAGGGAAAACCCGGCCCTTCTCCATCCACCGGATTGTTGGAAGCGGGCAGGCGTGCCTCGGAGCAGGCAGCGAGGCGTACCTTTGTCTTGGGAGACAGGATTGTGTGTATGGGGATTTGGAACCCGTCCTGGCATCAGATCCCCTCGTTCGAATCCTGGCTCTGCCAGTTACTGTGTCCTTGAGTAGTTGCCTCCCCTCTCGGAGCCTCAGTTTCTCCCCTGGGAAATGAGATGAGAGTAACTCCCTCAGGGGTCGCCAGGAGGTAACGCACTACAGCCCCTTGCACAGGACTTCCTGTTTAATGTGTCCATCATGGGGACTGGTACCACCCGGGCTGGTGCGTGGGTGTCCACACGGCCCGCAGCACCCTGGCTGCCTCCTGGGGGACAGATGCTTGCAGAGCAGTCACATTGGCTCCTCCGGAGTGCATGGGGCTGCCGAGCTCATCTCCCACGGGCTGCGCTGGCCACACGCTCAGCCAGCCCCACCCCGGGTTCTGAGATGCCACCTTCCCCCTGCGACCGGCTCTGCCCGCCGAGCTTCGCTGACACAGTGGGACTGTGAAATCCCTCAGATGCGTGCTGTCCAACACCGCGTCGACTAGGCATGTGTGGCTATTCACATCTAAATTAAAGAAGATCAAATAGAAGAGAAATTCAGTTGCTCAGTTGCACCAGCCATGTTTCAAGTGCTCAGCAGCCACCTGTGGCGGGTGGGTACCACATTGGACAGTCCAGATACAGAACATACCTACCATCCTAGAAAGTTCTATGGGGCAGTGCTGCCTTAGACAATCCCTGGGGCCTTAAAACACTGTTTGCTGCATCTGGCCCTCGGAAGAGCTCTCTGTGTGCCTGTGATGGGGGACAGTGCCTGCACACCCCAGAGATGAAGGACAGTGTGCCAAGACTGGCCTCGAGCCCCTTCTTGCAGCCTTGTGGTTGAAAGTGGCTTCTGTCCTGTAAGTCCAGCCTTAGAGAGGGCCTGGCACATAGTAGGTGGTCACTAGTCATTGACGGAGGGGCCTGGCACAGTGGGTAAGAGCATGGATTCTGGGATGATCCGGCCCTGGTTCAAATTTTGGACAAATGGCCTCTCTATGCCTCAGTTTTCTCATCTGTTCAAAGAATACGAATGATGCTTCATAGGCTTGCTACGGGAATTAAATGAGATACGGTTTATAGAGAATTAAGCGCAGGGCCCAGCGCGCAGTCAGAGCTCAGTAAATGACAGCTGTCATCATTAGTAGTTGAATAAGGTATTTCCTAGAAGTCTTCCATTTTCTTCTGTAGTGTTTGCCTGAACCTAGAACCATAATTTCATAGACTGTCAGAGCTAGAAGTTAGAAATGTTCTAATCTAACCCCGTTATTTTATTTTATATAAGATGTTACTTTTATAAGTTCCCCCCTTTTTTAAGTTGAATAGCATTAAATAGTTTTGAACAACATTTTTCGGGTCCAGCTTTATTGAGGAATAACTGAGTTGTGATAAACTGAACATACTTAAAGTGTACAATTTGATGACATCGTCACTGCAATAACTGGGTGATGACCATCACGCCCAGAATTTCCTGGTGCCCCTTGGTAATACCCACCCACCCCCAAACCCATTCCACAGGCAGCCACTGGTCTGCTTTCTCTCACTATAGGTTAGTTGACATTTTCTAGAGTTTCATATAAATGGAATTATAGAGTACGTAGTCTTTTTTGTCTGCCTTTTTTTACTCAACATACTTCTTTTGAGATTCAGCCATACCGATGCTTAATAATTCACTCCTTTTTATTGTCAAGTAGCATTCCATGCTAAAGATGTACTACAGTTTGTTTATTCTTTCATATTTGAAAATTTGGGTTGTTACTCCCATGGGAAGTTTCCAGAAGAAAACCAAAGTTATTCCTAATTCCCCTGCCCCAATAATCCCTAATGCATTTGCTTTTTTAAAAAGTGTGTTTAATAACTAGGTAAAACCTCTACATGAGCCCAAAGTCAAATCTACAAAACAAGACGCATTTGAAGAATTCTTACTTTGATCCTTGTGTCTCCACCTTCTTCCCTCCCTTTATCCCTAAGTACCACTTTTTATTGGTTTTTGCTCTATCATTTTTTCTTTCAAATATCTCATTGTGGTGTAATGTGCATAACATAAAACTTACCATCTTAACCATTTTTAAGTGTACACTTCAGTGGCATTAGTACATTTACATTGATGTGCACCTGTCGCTACCATCCACCTCCAGAACTTTTTCATCTTCCCAAGTCCAACAGAAATTCCAACAACAACTTCTCGTTCCCTCCTCCCCAGACCCTGACACCCACCATCCCGCTTTCTGTCTCCGTGAATTTGACCCAGAAGTGGAATTACTAGGTTATATAGTCATTCTGTGTTTAATTCCTAGAGGAACGGCTGTACTATCCTTCCATTTTTAAGTGGCATTTGCCTTAATAAAAGGAGTATAAGCATGAAACGAAAATTCACCCATGAAAGAAAGATATAAATTAAATAGAATTCCCTTTCTCTCCCTTCTTCCAGTCTCTCTTAAAAGAAATCACTGCTAACAAGTTCCTGGATGTTCTTCCAGGGGGAAATGCCAACGTTTTAAGTGTGTCTTGAGAGTGGATGTGTGTGTGTGGCTTTTCTGGATGCAAGTGTGAGAGCGCGCGCGTGTGTGTGATGGAGTCATATGCCTCATTTTAAAGATGGGAGAACTGAGAGTCTGCACTTGGCGTCTTGCCTCTCCCCAGGATGATGTGAGCTTCGGAAGACACCGAGGTTCAGAAATCCCCACAGCGCCTGGCGCACAGAATACCTTCTCTCCATCACCTGGCGGCCCCAGGACACGCCCAGCGGCCTGCCGCACATGCGCAGACCTGGTGTGGCTCCCCCTGGCCCCACCCACCGCACCTTAATTTCCCTCCAGCACCCTCCCGGGGATAAGCTTGCATTTTCTCGCGGTCACGGTTTGCTCAGGAGCCCTGGGCATCACTCCCTGGAAAGACTGCACTAACCTAGGGGGGTTTTCCATCTCGCCGCCGGCCTTTCTGATTCCAAGCTGCCCATCAGAGGTTGCAGATTCCCTTAGAAATTAGCAGGTTGGGCTGAGTTTTGGAGAAGCTGCTGCCAGATGGGAACTCTTGAGGGTTTTCTTCTATATATAGCCTTGCGGGTGCGCTAACTGAAGTTAGCACGGTTTATTTTAGGAGGTAACTCCCTGGAGCCGGGCACGCCGGTTGGGCTGCCCGCCCCGGGGCGGGGAGCATTTGAAAGATTCCTGAGACTGACATCCTGCAGGAAGATGTGTGGCCTCTGACCCCAGATCTGGGAGGGGAAGACGCACTTTGGGCTGCGTTCTGCTTTATTTCTGGGGGTGACCCTGAGAGGCGGTTGGGAATTATACCCATCTAACAGATGGAACAGTTGAGACTCAGCACCTTTGCATGCGCCTGCGATTGTCAAGCGGTTGTGACAATGCTGAGATAGGACGGGGGATTTTCCAGTCCCTTGTTTTGTATCCCTTGTGGCAAAAATTAAGTTCTTTGGAGTGTTCTGTGCCTGGGAAAATGCTAACAAGAAAGTAGAGGGTGGAGGTGGGCTGCAATTTGAGATTAATAGGATGTTGTGTCAAGAGCTTGGACCCTGCAGTGAGACCTGGGTTCAAACGCCAGCTCAGCCTCTTTCTGGCTCTGTGACAGTGGAGCACTTATTTTACTGTCTTGAGCCCCAGTTTTCAGCTGTGAGCTGGGGCTATCTGCCTTATGGTGCTGTCGTGAAGGTGAAAATGGGAATTAAGAAGAGTTAAGGCGCATCAAGTACCTGGCACATAATAGGTGCTTAGTAAATAGCAGCCATGATTGCTTTATTAGAAGGAGAGGAGTCCTTTAGCTCTGTCTTCCTAGAAATTACCTCAATTAGAAGGAGGTGTCTTGCTGGAATACTAACTAGGATTTTAGGTTAAATTGTACAGGTGTGCATCAAAAGGGCTACGTTTTGGAAAACGGACGCTTACTGGTGATCCGGCCAGAAGGAAACTTCGATCAGATTTCTTTGCAAGGGCCTGGCCTCTCTGAGCAAATCCAGTAGACATCATCAAGACTACAGAGTATCTTGGTTAAGTGGTGATAATATTCAAATGATTTATTTTAATTAAAAATGTCTTGGAACAAGCGAACACCCATTTGGTATGGGACCCACAATCTCTTTACCTCTCTGTCTGTCTCTTACACACACACATTCTCGCACATAGTGTTCCTCCAACAGTGATGACGTTTATTTTTAATTTCACAGGAGACAGAATCCTCCTCAAAGTTGCCTACTAGATGCTTGGTCTGTAGGGTCTTTGTGGCTCCTTGATTCTAGAACTCGGCCGAGGTCAAGCATTTCCTTTCCTCCTTCTGACCCCCAGGAGGCTGATTCAGAACCGCCGTTCAGTCTCCCGCTTCTAAGAGAGGCGGTTCCAGTGTGAGTTGGAGTGCTCAAGACTCGCAGGCATCACATGGGAGAGCCAGAAATAGGAAATAAGTCGCGTCTGGGTTTGGGGGCCTCCCTGAGCGTTCTGGTTATCTTTGGAAAAGGGAATTATGGAAAGGGTGGAGTGACAGCGATCGCGTGCAAGACACAGCTTTCCCAGTGGGGCTGTGTGTGTGGGCAGCGGTGCTGGGGTGCTGGGGGGAGGGGACAATGAGCCAGCTAAGGGGTTCTCAAAGCCCTTCTCCCAGGGGTGGAGCAGGCTGGCTGTCCCGCCAGACAAGGAACCGGGACTTTTTGTCTCACTCCTGTCACGGGAAGCTCCTACCCTCTGGACTATGGGATGCGGTCGTCCTATCTAGCTGAGGGCAGAGGGCTGGCCAGCTGGCCTCCTGAGGTGCCAACAGGCTGAGATCCTGTCATCAGTGTTCTCACTGAGGTCCCCATGAACCCCCTCCTCCCCTACAGTTATTTCTGGGTGAGATGTACAGAAAAGCTCATTCTCTTGCAGGACAGCAGGAGAGAAAAAGTGTGTCTTTATTCTCGTCTCCCACTGTTCCCTCTGGGTATCTGCATTATAGCAATTATTTTAGAGGGTTAAATAAAAAGAATTAGGAGGACGGTGCGGGGAGGAAGAGGATGCCATTTATTTGGCACTTACTGTATACTTGACACCCATTGTCTCTCTCATTCCTCATAACGACTATATCGTGTATATACTGTTATTGTATTATTATTATTATCCTCGTTTTAAAAATGAGGAAACCAGGGGCCGGCCCTGTAGTGCAGCGGTTAAGTGTGCATGTTCCTCTTTGGCCACCTGGGGTTCGCCGGTTCGGATCCCGGGTGCGGACATGGCACCACTTGGAAAGCCATGCTGTGGTAGGCGTCCCACGTATAAAGTAGAGGAAGATGGGCATGGATGTGAGCTCAGGGCCAGTCTTCCTCAGCAAAAAGAGGAGGATTGGCAACAGATGTTAGCTCAGGGCTAATCTTCCTCAAAAAAAAAAATTAAAAAAGGAAAAATGAGAAAACCGAATTACAGAGGTTGGATAACTTGTCTGAAATCCCACCGCTAGCAGTTGCCAAAACCTTCACCCTTAATCCCCATTGACTGCCTTGCCAGGGCCATTCTTCCCCTCCCTGACATCTGGCCGGTTTGTGCGCTCCTTAGGTTGGGCTGTTCCTTGGTTATGATTTTCTTTGAAAGAAAAGAAAAGTCACCAAGTCCATATTTTAGGCCCTGCGGATGCAACCATGAGCAGGTGAGAGATCACCCCGTTCACTTGAGGACTGGCCCCTGGTGTGAGTGCTCTGGTGCGGTGCGGAAGGTTCTAGCGTGGCTGGGTGCGGTTGGCTCCGGTTTTCTGCCTCTGTCCCCACAAGTCAGGGTTTCTCACCCTCACACTACTGACATTTGGGCAGGATAATTCTGTGTGGTGGGGCCGTCCTGTGCACTGTAGGATGTTTAGCAGCATCCCTGGCCTCCACCCACTAGATGCCAGTAGCACCCCCTCCCCAAACTGTGTCAGGCAAAAATGTCTCTAGACATTGTCAGATGTCCCAAATCACTCCCGGTTGAGAATCACTGGCCTGGATCGTGAAGGCACAGCAGGATGGCCCTCGGGAGCCCCAGGACAGCACTGGCTGTGGTCCAGAGCTTCTCCCTCTCTGTGCTCCGGTCAGGGATGGGCTCAGGGCCCGGGGAAAGCACTCGGTACTCAGTGCAAATGGTACTGATGCTCGTGCAGCGATGACCATCCTTCCTTGGTGTTGTCTCCTTCGCCTGCACACACCCTGCAGGAACACCAGTGGCCCCCGCTTTTCAAGGCTGGGTCTTCAGACCTTATACCCCAGCGCGTGGCATTTGCAGCTAAGGTTCGTGCAGGCTTCTTTACCTGAAGTGTGGAAATTCGGTGCCAGGCTATGTGAGCCAATGGCAAAGCCGTCCACCAGGCCAGCGGGGATTTAGTTCATGGGCATCAGGCCCCAAGAGCGCGTTCTAGGCCTCTCTGGAGCATGAGCTGCCCTAGGCCACTGACTATGACCAGCCTCAGCAAGCTTACTGCATTTCAGGTTTCGTCATTTCCCAGAGAGCCTTGTAAGTTAGCGAACCACTAGCAAATTCAGCTTCATGTTGCCTATAAGACTTGGAGCAATTTGTTTTTCCAAACATCTAGTAAAATCTCTCCTGTTTGTTAAAAAAAAATTACCTTCAACAAAAAAAACAACAAACATATAAAAATGCCCTGTGTTGGGGCCGGCCCCGTGGCCGAGTGGTTAAGTTCGCGTGCTCCTGCTTCAGTGGCCCAGGGTTTCACTGGTTCAGATCCTGGGCGTGGACGTGGCACCGCTCATCAGGCCATGCTGAGGCGGCATCCCACATGCCACAACTAGAAGGACCCACAACTAAAATATACGACTATGTACTGGGGGGCTTTGGGGAGAAAAAGCAGAAAAAAAAAAAGAAAGAAAGAAAATGCCCTGTGTTGTGGGGATGTGTTACCCTGTGGTTTGATGGGTAAAATGCAATTAAGAGCATAGGCTCTTGACCAGACTGTTTTCAAATTCAGACCCCCCACTTCCTGGCTGGGGAATCTTCAGAGAGTTATTAGCTAATCTGAGCCTAGGATTCTCCATCTATAGAAGGACTTAGAATAGTATCTACTTCGTAGAGACGTTGTAAGGATTAAATGAGTTAATGCTTATAAAGGGCTTAACGCCTTGCCTAGTGTGTAGTGAGTGCTCAAGAAATGTTAGGCATTATTACAGAAGGATTTGGAGTCACATACGTAGGATTCGAACCTTGGTCCCACTCCTGACCTGCTGTGTGACGTTAACAAGTGTCTTTACCTCTCTGAGCCCATGTTTTCCTTATATGAATATCCATGTTGTGGTAGGTAGAGTAAGTAACTTGTTCCAGTTTGGAATGTTCCTGATTTTAGTACTGAATACCCGTGTCCTCAGTCCCAGGCAAACTGGGATGGTGGTCATGGGGTTGAAATAAACCAGAGGACAGAGCACATAGTAGGTGTCAGTAAATGGGGGCTTGAAAGAAGTAGTATGTAGGAGTAGTAGTGGAATCAGTTTGGTGGGGGGTGTGTGTGTGTGTGTTGGGGGGATGTCTTTGCTCTTCATCTCTTTCAACCCACAAATGCCTGTGACATTGTACTAAACGATAGAATTCGGGATTGCAAATTGGCGTTTGTCTAACCAGATCGATTTTTTTGGTTTGTTTTTCTAGACAGAAGAAAGACATTTTATCAGACTTTAATATGCTACAACTTATCACCACCTGATGTTTTCTTTGTCTGTAACAGTCACGAGGAGGGGATAATTGGCAGAGGTTGGTAGGTGGTAGCAGCCTATGGCTCAGACTGTGTGGGATGTGTTAGGATCCCTAAAAATGGGAAATAGACGTTACTGGAAAGTCATCTTGAAAATCTTTGGCGTGTTGGTTCACTGAGTTGGTTTTTGGAGGGGGCTTTGGGTCAGTGATGGAATGCCACGACTTTATGATCTCGGTCGTAGTCTTGAAAGCTGGCTGCTAACAGAGACCCATGTCCATCCCCTCTGAACCTCGTCGGTGACTCTCCGATGCTCTCTGGATAAGATCCAGGCCCCGCAGGGCTCCCCAAACCAGCCCAACACCAGCTCCTCCCACGGCGCCCCTGCCCCTCACCCCTCAGCGTTCTAGGTTCAGGCTTGTCTTTGTTTCTTAAAGAGTACGTGTGCCTCTCCACCTCCGAGCCTCCGTTCATGCCGATCCTTCTGCCTAAAATGCATATCCTCTCTCTCATCTCAGACAAGTTGGCTCTTGCTGTGTCTTTGAAGCCCGGTTTAATTCTCACTTCCGGAGTCTTCCAGCTCTCCCGTCCTGGGTGAAGTTCCTCTGTTTCACGTCCTCCCCTCATCCTCCTCTTTGGCAGCATGTAGCACAAATGTAACTAAGTCACTAATTTTGTCATCAGTTGTTTGATACATGATGATCGAATCAGTCCCTATTCTGTTTGTCTCGTTAGACCTTACGTGTTCACTGAAAAGGACACAGTGGTCGAATTTTACAGGCATCGTGAGAGGCTGGAGAACAGAGTGTCTGGGCACAGCTCTCCTGGATTTGGTCAAACTCTGGCTCCAAGACTTCACAGCTGTGTGACTTTCAGCATGTTACATAACCTCTCTGAACCCAGTTCTCTCATCTGTAAAAAGGGGGCTGTAAAAATCATGGTCCCTCCCTTCTAGGGTGGTTGTGAAGATTAGGTGAGTTAATACCTGTCGGTGGTGGAGAAGAGTGCCTGGCAGGTAGTATGTGTAGTGTATGTTGGTGCTGGTGGTGGTTGTTACCATTAGTTCTACTCCTGGTACCAGTGATCCTCTTGAGAAATGCAGCCAGTTGAAGACAGTTTTGAAGGAGAGACTGTTAATTGTTTGTGCCACATTGTGACTTTGTTGTATTAGCAAGCTGTGGCATCCAAAAGAGTTGTTTCAAGCCTCAGTTTCCTGCTCTATTAAGTGGGGTCAGCATTACCTGACCCCCATTCCTCACTCACAGGGTTGGGGTGAGAATCCAGAAAGATGGGGCTGTGGACGGCCAAGCTCAGCTCGAGGCACACAGTAGGCACTTTATGGAATGCAGTGGTCCAAGCACTGGGAGAAAGCGGCTAGTGGCTCCTCAGATGCCGTAACCAGGGATGCTTGAGCTGAGCGTGAGATCTGAGAAGCTGGACCGTAAATCAGGCTCCCACGATGGCTCTGCACAGAGAGGACTGCTTCCCTGTGATTTAAAACAAAACAAAACGAAGAATAGTACCGGCTGATCCAAGGGGCTGGTTTTATATATGGCACCTAACGAGATAGCAGGACAAATAATTGGAGAATGCATTGGCAACAGACACGATAAATATATCTGCGATTATATATTAGCAGCTCTCAAACGGCTCATCATGCAGCGAGTATGCGTGAGGTCAGGAACATGTTAGAAAACAGGTGTTGTTTCGGTATGTTCCAGCCTTATGGCTCACACTTCTTAAAAGAAATATTTCTTTGATGATGATTATGAACTAGACGTTATTCTAAGTGCTTTACAAATGTTCATTCCATCAGTTCTAACAGCAGTCCTGGGAGGTAGGTATTATTCTTATTTCTATCTCATAGATGAGGAAACTGAGGCGCCAAGATGTTAAGTAAGTTGCTCAAGGTCAAACAGAGTAATCAGCTGAGCCAGCGTTTGAGCACAGGTCATCTGATGCACGAGTCCAGCTTCTCAGCATGGACGATATGATGAATGGAAATAGGAAATTGAATGAAAAATACCCACCTTCTGGAATGGGCCGGACCAGCTGTCCTCGCTCCTGATATCTACAGGTCTCCCCTTAATGGCAGCTATACGATTTCCCCTTGTCTCCTGGATTCTGGAATATTAGCATCGAGAGAGTTTTAGCCCTCCATTCAATGGAAGCCATACCATCTCTTCTTTCCACCTTGGACACTGTGCCCAGCCCCCTTCACACCCTCTTCCCCAAACTGCTTTTCTTTGACTCGGTTCAAATGTGAGTCGTTTACCATACCTGCTGAGAGCAGGGTCTTAATTAGCCTTAATTTTTGAAGTCTGCAGCTGTAAACTGTGTTGAAAAGATTGAAAAGATTAGTGCGCTAGTAATAAGATAATTGTCCCTGAGAAATGCTGTTCGCATGTAAACACAGTTAGCGTGTGAAATCGGAACAACTGTAATATTTCCCCCTTTTGGTGTTTAAAGATGCTCCTGCGTGAATAATTATAACCAAATGCAAAGTGCAGAAGTGGAATGCTGCGCGCTCTTTTCTTCCTTCTTGCTTAGGTCAGAGCTCTGGAATAAAGGTCAGCTTAGCACAGTCTCTCTGGCGGCTGCATTCCCCTCCGCCAGCTGCCGTTCGAAGTTCGTACCAGAAGTGGGGCAACTCAGGGGGGATTGCCCAAAATTAGGGATGGTCGCAAATGAAACCTCCAGATCCCTCTGCAGCCTTTTAGAAAGGCTTTGGATGGAAGAGACCTCATATGCATGCATGTGAAGGCTCGTAAAGGCATGTGTGTGCACACACACTCGCACACACACTCACAGAGCTGAAGAAGAACGGTCCCGGGCGCCTACAGCAGAGGCAGGTGCAGTAAAACCCCAATCCACCATCTTCAACCTGGAAAAGCTGCAATAAAGTATATTGCACCTGCCTTCACTCTCTGAGGCCTCCTTGTTTCTGCTGAGTTTCTGTATCCTTAGATAAACTGGGAACTTCTTTCCTGTTACAAAGTCGTACGTGTCGTATCTTCCCAACAGACCATGGCTCGTCAATGTGCTACATGTCCTATAAAGGCAGACCTCTCTGCTTCCTCCTCTCAGGCATTAGCCAGTCAGTAGGTTGAGCTCGTCTCTTTCTGCTCCGTCTTTCGTTCCCAATGCTCGTCTCTGTGGCGAGGGCTTGTCTTGACTTGCAGTCAGGGAAACCTCCTAAAGATCTAAGTTGGCCGGGTTCGGAGCCTTCATCTCTTAGATTCCAACTCACCATGACGGGAGGTTTAGTTGATTTGAGTTCAACAAGATTGTACTGAGCGCTGTCGAGGTGGCAGTCCCAGGACTTCATTAAGCATAAACACAAAGCAAATCATCCCTGGGGCCGGCCCAGTGGTGCAGCAGTTAAGTTCACACGTTCTGCTTCAGCAGCTCGGGGTTCGCTGGTTCAAATCCCGGGTGCCAACATGGCACTGCTCCTCAAACCGTGCTGTGGTGGGCGTCCCATGTATAAAGTAGAGGAAGATGGGCACGGATGTGAGCTCAGGGCCATTCTTCCTCAGCAAAAAGAGGAAGATTAGCAGTAGATGTTAGCTCAGGGCTAATCTTCCTCAGCAAAAAGAGGAGGATTGGCGGCGAATGTTAGCTCAGGGCTAATCTTCCTCAAAAAAAAAAAAAAAAAGAAGAAGAAGAATCGTCCCTGGCCATGGGAAGGCGGGACAAGTTGTCAAAATACAGGGAGAGAGGAGAACACAGGACCGCCCCCCCCCCAGCCCTACTTGTGGGCGTGGACTCTGCTCCTGACCCAGTGTCTCTGGGTGTGTGTTCATATACTCTTCTTGAGTCAAATTGTCCTTGGATCTTTGCTTCACAGGCAGCCTACAATCCATAGCCCACACTTATCTCTAATCCCAGGGCCCCTACTGAAAGTGCTGGGTCTAGAAAAACCGGAGATGGCCAACTCCACCACCCACAGAGGCCATGCGCGCAGCCTAAGTGAGGGAAGCGTGTCCTGCCAGGGTTGGTGGGGGCAGGGTTTGGCAAGCTGGGGGGCGCCCGCCCCTTCTAAGAGGGACCACCGCTCCTCAGATCTGGACAGAGGTCTTACAGAGGCCATAGATTCATGTTGCCAGTCTTTTACTTTTCCAAGAAATGCCAGAACTTCACAGTTCTATGTGAAACCTCCCGAACTTTAGGTGTTGGCATCCTGTGTCGCATTTTTCTTTTTGAAAACATGGGGCCGCGGACTGATCCAAACGTGTCTGAGCCGAACACTTCCTGTAGGTCCCCAGCTTGCAGTTTGCAACCCGTGTCATAAACCCTTGGCGACGATGTTCTCCCTCTGACTGCAGAAGAGAGGCTGCTGCCAGGTCGTCAGTGATGAGCCCCAGCGCATCGTGCACCTGCTCAGCTTGAGACCCCAAACGTAACTTACGTCTTGGTTCTCCAGCCCTTTCTCCTCCTGCCTCGCCCCCTCTGCACAGACGTCTCAATGAAGTTCGTAGGAAGGGAGCACATCCTATCTTGAATAGATCCTACAGTTATGCCGAGCGTGTCATCACGCGTGTGAGAGAGGGTCCCCTAACCCCAGTGCAGAAAAGCGTCCAAATAAAAGGGGACCATTGTCGCCTTGGGGTCAGCGAAATAACACTGAGCCCAGTGGCTGTCTCCTGAGCGCTGATTATCGCTTGCTTGGGATCTCAGGCTCTTGCCTGACCTTGGCACGGGGTCTGGCGAATTTGGCTTTCTGGGTGTAGAATGGGTGGTTTGAGAAACAAAGCCATTGAGACCGAGTTGAGCAGAGCCCTCTATTCACTGATGAAAGGAGCTCATTGTACGAAATCGGCGTGCCCCACCGGACCCCCTTCCTCTGGCACCCCCCTCCCTGCTCCTTTTCCCCAGCTGGGGCTTTGTCAGCGGCCCACAGGATGCTCTATCCCAGGCTGCGCTTTCTTCCCATCTTCCTGTCTCGGCAGCTTTGGGGCTGCCCCGTGCAGGAGGAGAGCTGGGCTTGGAGCCCCTGCGCACGTTCTTGGCTTCCCGGCCAAGTCTGTTGTCTTGGGTGATGAGAGCGCTTCCTTCCGGGAGAGCTGGGAACAAACAGCCAGTTCACGGGCAGCTGCACGAGGTGGCTGTGCAGGAAGCGAGAAAGCAGTGGGCGCTGGGGCCGTCTTCCTGTTCTGCCCTCCGCACTCGGCCTCGCCACCCCCCGCAGCCTCCCTGCCTGGGCCTGGCCGCTCCCTGAAAAGTCAGGACCATCCAGCTCCAGCTGGAGGCTCATAAATGAATAAACTGCAGTGCTCACCTTGCTTGTGGACTGTTAGAGCTTTTCTGTTGTGACTCTCGGGTCATCGGCTCCTGAACTTTCCTTTCTTCCGACTGGAGGGGAGTGTGGGGTCATATTGAATAAGCTGCCCAGTAGATAAAATGGTGCCTTCTTTTGCGGGGAGCAATAGAGTACGGCAGTTAAGAGACGGGGGGTCACAAACTCAGATGCTTCCACGGCCCAGCCCAGGGGGGCGGGGTGGGGGCTGTGGCCAAGAGGAGGGTGTGTCCCCATCTAAAGGAGGCGGCAGGTACTCAGCTGCAGTGGAAGCCATGCCAGGCTGCCTGCCCACTTGGCCAGAGCTTCTGACATTGTAAGGAAAGTCAGAAATCTGAGTATTATAAAATTACTCAATTTTTAAATGTCGGCAACTAGTTAAAAAAAAAAAGGAAAAGAAACAGCATGGTGCACTGTGTCGGTCAAACCATACCACATCCAGGAGTTTTGGTTACTTTTTAAAAAAATTTTTTAGCAAGATAGGAAGGTGAAACAGGCATGGCTCTGGCGTTTGGGCGAGTCTTATAACCTTTCTGGCCCTCAGTTTCTTCCTCTGTAGCTTGGGAACAATACTGCATGGTATCCGTGGTCTGGAAACAGAGGCAAGTACCTAATGTCATCGAGAGCATCTCCCAATGGTAAAAGCATAAAATAAAATCATCCATGTTTCCAGAATTTATGGCTGTACAGTCAGGATGGAATGAGCATTTATTGAAATAATGCACTAAATGGCTAAATAAGGGGCTTCATGAGGATTAAATGATAGCCATCATAATGGCCGTCATCCTCAATGCTGTCATGGTCATTACCACCGTCTTTATATTAAATATAGAAGAAACCTGGGGAGGCAGGAAGGAGGCACTGAGTCTGCAACCTCCTGACTTGGGCGCTGACTGTCTGTACGGGAAGCCTCTGCCCGTCTGTCCCCTGCGGGCCCACCTGCCATCCAACTCTCTTCCAGCCTAGGAAGGAGGCTCCCCTGTTCCGAGGCACGGCCTGGAGCCTGGGGGTGCGCCCCCTGCAGCTGATGCCGAGCCAGCCCTCCACTCATCACCCCGAGCCCCGCGTCGTGGAATCCGCTTTCTCCCAGGCTTGAATCAGCAGTTCTGTGTGTGGCCTCTTGGAAACCTTCCAGACGTGGAGCACTGCTGAATCACAGTTTTCCCAGAGCTGGAATTTGCTATGCTTTGAACAAAAGATGTCCCGCTTAGAGGCTCTTGTGAGGGAGCCCAAGAAGAGGAAACGAAGAAACAGAGAGGAGCGAAGCACCTAGAAATTTATTTTGGCCAAAAAGGATGAACCCAGGAATTGGTGTCAAGAAATTTGGATTCTAGACTGGGTTTGGGTATAAGCTGTGTGTGGCCCTTAGGAAATTCGCTTTCCATCCTGAATCTCGTGTGCCTCACCAGCAGATGATAGGTTTGACTCAGGTCAGGGATAGAAGGAAGCTGCATCTCCTAGGAAAACCAGAATCTACTGGTAATGTCTGCTCCTAAGGCTGTATTGAGGATTGGAGGCTGAGTAATTGCTTAGTAATATCCGCCTTGGGCACCATATGGGGAAGTCATCGCTCTCCATCTCCAAGCCTGTTTCTGGCACTCACAGTCTTGAATTCTGGGGCTCAAATATGAACCATTTCCCCGTGGAACAGAAAACCCACCCTGCAGTCCCAGAAGGTGTAGAGCAGAGCGTCGTGTCTTTGGAACTCTCGACAGTGTGTGTAGGACGCTTGGCAGCGTTCGTTCCAGTTGGGCTGCCTGCCATCTTGGTGACCACAGCAAGTGGGTGCAAAATTGGTAGGTGCTGCAGGCTCTGCCAGGGAAAAACTAATTATTGGGCTCAGCTGGAGATGTAGCTGGTATTCTAAGCTCCAAGAAGGCTTGTGTCCAAACGGAGCCTGGGTGGCCAGCTCCAGAAGGACGTGGAGCCCTGGAGAGATCTATCGACACCTCTTGTCTGGCTCTGTTGGGTGGAGGCTGCATTTCTCAGTGTATTCTTGGCACGTGGCGTGTCTTGTTTCTGGTCTGGAATGCCTTTGAGCTGTGAAAAGCAGAACACTGTGAAGTGCTAGCCCTTGTCCTCCAGGAGGAACTAACATTTGTAGCTCACGCACTCTGTGCCAGGACCCAGTGAATCTTTAGAGTGGCTGCGTGAGATGGTTATTATTATTATTATTACTGTAAGGAGTTAGGTCATTCATCTGAAGACCTGTAGCAAGGCAATGGGAAGATCTGGTGTTAGGAGCGTGGGATCCAATTCCGTGCTCCGTTGGGCTGCCTAGTACCAGCTGCTCGTGGAACCATGAGCTCTGATTTAGTGATTCCAATTCATGATGCGATTGTTCCACTGGGAAGCAGCGTGACTTAGTGGTCCAGGAGTGCATCCTCGAGGGCCAAGCTGTCTTGGTCCACCACTTACTAACAAATTACTTTGAGCAAATTACTTCTCCTCTGAGCCTCAGTTGCACCATCTGTAAAAGGCGGCTATGAATACCTACATCCTAGAGTTGTGAGGTATCAGTGGGATAGTTCTTACAACCCACTCATAATAATGCCTTGAATTCAGTGTGAGCCCAATCTTAGCTACTGTTTACATTACTGTTGATATTGACCAGCCACGTGACCCTAAAGAAATTGCACGAATGCAGAGAGTGACAAATTCGGTTGCTGGCAGTGGCCGGGCAGCAGCCACTCAGCCAGGAGCTGTGTTGTCTTACAGGAGTGCACATGCAATGTTGCTAAATGTCCTGTTTTTTTAAAAGAGAAGTGAAAAATCTGAATTTGCATGTGAAGTATCCTGGCTTTAAAACATTGCCAACGATTGTAAATAGTTCATCATTGTCACAGGCTAAAAAAAAAAACCCAGTGTGAATCATCCATGGGCCACCCGTTGGCCACCCCATCTTAACACTTCATACCTCGAGCCTCTAATCTTTCAGGTAGGTGCATTCAACACCTCATAGTTGCAAGAATTGTAATTCTGTGTACTTTGTAAGGAATTACAATACCTCCTGAGGCATACGCAGAACAAAGTGTTACATACAACAGTTGGCAACCATTTCTGCTCAAAGGTGCACACCCTAGGCTGGAGAAGGGTTAAAATAATTCCCAAGTTTCCGTGTGTCTGGTTTCTCGTATCTTCTAAGGCTGTGGATGATTAACCAACTCCCAGAGCGAAAGCTTTATTTTGAGGTTTTGTTGCTCAGTTTGGGGGTCTGAACTAGGACATGTGGAGGAAATGCAGAATAGTAAAGATTCCTCTAAACTTTTACAACTTTTCGTAGAAGAGAGACAGACAGAGCAAGGAAAATCCAGCCGGTTTGAAGGGCCCAAGCATATCTGCTGCCATCTCTCTAAAGCAGTCAGTTCTTCTGCCCTCTCAGTGGGGTTTCTCTTCTCTCTCCTGAGTCCTGTTTGAAAGGCGAGTTTGCATTTTCCAACAAGGTGAGTGCTGTGTGATTCTGGCCTGTCTCCGCATTCCAAATGCAGCCTTTCTTCGAGAACAAGGGGAGCTCTGTGTTGCTGGCACCCCTCCCTCATCGCCCCACGCCACCTGCTCTGCACGTGCCCTGCCTTCGTCGCAGGAGCCGCCGATGTGCGAGATAAGCTCTCTGAGAAATCCCACGTGGACGTCTGGACAGACGGCCCCATTGTGTGAGCACCTCAATTGCTGGACTAGATCTTGAGAAGGGGTCAGACATTCCTGGGGACAGAATGCTGGAAAGAGGAGGGTGATGACTGGGTTCCTGGGGCAAGAGGGTACCTTCAGCATGTAAGTGGGGAGAAAGGAAGGGAACCCTGCTAGCGACTGGATGTTTGTGTCCCCGCAAAATTCATATGCTGAAATTCTGACTCCCAGCATGACGGCTTTAAGGAGGCGGGGACTTTGGGAGGTCATGAGGTCACAAGGGCAGAGTTCTCAAGAATGGGATTAGTGCCCTCATAAAAGAGACTCTAGAGAAGTACTGCACCCTTCCTCTAGGCAAGGACACAGCAAGAAGACAGCTGTCTGTGAACCAGGAAGCTCTAAGCAGACACTGAATCTGCTGGCGCTTTGCCCTTGAATTTCACAGCCTCCAGAACTGCGAGAAATACATTTCTGTTGTTGATAAGCCATCCAGTTTATGGTATTCTGTTATATAGCAGCCTGAACAGCCTAAGACACACCCGTCATGGAGGTGTCTTGGGGGCACAGAGCGTGAGCCCCGGAGCCCACGCATGCATCCAACACTTGGCGGCTGGTTGGGGTCCTGTCCTTGGTTTCTCACTGCCTGTCTTTGTCACTTTGCATGCTTTGTTTTGTTTAAATTACCCGTGATACAGTGCAGGGGTTCTCACGCTGAAGTATATGTGAGACTCCCCCAGGGGTGTTTAATAAAAATGCAGATTCTTTGGATCCTTGCCCAGGGATCCTGATTCAGTAAGTTGGTACTTTTCAAAATGCCAGGATATTATTGGTGAAGGGACCAGTTTCTGGCAGCTTACAAAGTTGAGCACCCGTCCTGGCTCCATCCCTTATCAGCCCTGTGCTTTTGAGCAAATTATCCTCACTGAGCATCAGTTATCTGATCTGTAAAATGGGCAGCGTGGTACCTCCCTTGGCAGGATCGCAGGTGTTTCCTGTGCTTGGCATACAGTGAGCATTTGAAACGAAGTATCTAAATGGGCCCATTTCACTGCTGCCCAGTGGGATTGCTTCAGCTGGTGTCTGCAGTAACTTGTAGGTCAGAAGAATTGGGGTTGAGTAAGGTTGGGTGTGGAGGGAGATGTCTTAGCCTTCATAAGTCTGGAAGAAGAAAACCAAGGGAAGATTATTTTTAAGCTTTAACCATGTACCAGATATTTTAAATACCTGGTTTTATTTAATGTTTACGACCACCCGTGATGTCAGTGGCATCCCATTTTCGAGACGAGGAGGTGACCGCATATCTGGGTTTGTGTGAGACGGTCTGGGTTTACACTGTTAAGCTGGTGTAGTTATGACTAGTGCCCTTTTTCACTTACAGAAAGGTCCGGGACAATAACTTCTGTGCTCTCCTATCTTGCAATAGCTCTGTTGGAGAATACAGACCCGCCTGTTTACCTTGAGTAAATGATTAAAGGAAAGCTCTTGGAGCTAAGAAGTTTGCCCAAGGTCTCCAGTCTACTGCGTGGTTATTGTCCACTGAGTTGCCAACCCCAGTATCTCAGAACCTGACTGTAGTATTTGGAGACAGGGCCTTTAAAGAGGTGATTAAGTTAAAATGAGGCCTTTAGGGTGGCCCTAATCCAATCTGATGGTGTCCTTATAGGAAGAGGAAATTTGTACACAAAGTGACACCAGGGATGCTCAGGCACAGAGGAAAGAGCGTGTGAGGACACAGGGAGAGGGGTGGCTGTCTCCAAGCCAAGGAGAGAGGCCACAGGAGAAACCAACCCTGCTGGCACCTTCAGCTTGGACTTCCAGCCTCCAGAACTGTGAGAAAATCAGTTTCTGTTGCGTAAGCCCCCCGGTCTGCACTATTTTCTTTTGGCAGCCCGAGCTCACGAATACAGTGATCATGGGTGATTGGAACCCAGAGCGGACCCCCAAACCTGCACTCTTTTCCGCTGAACAATCCGTCTTTGCCCCGTGCCAGGCCCAGAGGACAAGTGACACTGTCCATTTAGGTCTCTGGCTTAGCATCCCAGCTCAGCTTGCACTTGGTGGTCTCCGGTGAACCCGGTTCTCCAGCGGGTGGGAATGCTGTGGGTGGGCTTTTGTTCCTTGCCCTCTCTGGTCCCAGGAAGAGCTCGTTGCATTTCCTGGGGTTCTTTGTGTTCGATAGTGATGAAGAGTCAGACGCCATCTTCTGGTGGTGGCAGCTTCCTCCTCTGTTGCCAGTCAGAGGGCATGTCCTCCTGGGTGTGTCTGTGTGAGGTCGGACTGCAGGGGCCCCTTGTCTACCTGCTGACTTGATGGGCCCTCTGGGGGCATCTGGCTCTGAAGGCTTGTGTCCCAGGGTTGTCACCTCCACACCAAAGCCATTGCTTAACAGCCCAGAGCAAGCCCTGTCTGATGATGTCTTCAAGGTGAAGGAGGAGAATGCCCTTCCAAAAGCTGAGGCTTTGCTCGGTCTCAGCACTGACCAGGAGAGACAGAAATGTTTGATGCATGCGTGGAATGATCACGGACAAATTCCTCCTCCTCGCTGTCCTTTCTTTATGAAAGCGTAATTGCTTGTTAAATTAGGCCTTTGGCCTCTGAAACATTTGAGCCTGGGTGTCTATCCAAAGAACTTGAAATCAGCAACTCAAAGAGACTTATGCACTGCTATGTTCATTGCAGCACTATTCACAATAGCCAAGATATGGAAGCAAGCTAAGTGCCTATCGACTGATAATTGGGTAAAGAAGATGTGATGTATATATATTTATATACAATGGAATACTACTTGGCCATAAAAAATGACAAAATCATCCAATTTGCAGCCACATGGATGGACCTTGAGGGTATTGCATTAAGTGCAATAAGCCAGACAGAGCAAGACAAACTCTGTATGACTCCACTCATATGTGGAAGATAAACAAACACATGGACAAAGAGAACAGATCAGTGGTTCCCAGGGGAAGGGAGGTGGGGAGGGGGCACAGAGGGTGCAGGGGTGCACCTATGTGGTGACTGACAGATAACAACATGCAACTGAAATTTCACAATGTTGGAAACTATCATAGCCTCAATAAAAAGAAAAAAAAAAAACCCAACACATTCAAGCCTGGCTTCCTGGTCTTAGGAGCCAAACTCGTGAGTTGCAACCAAGTTTCGTTTCTCCAGGACCTGTAATCAGACCCTGCCTCTTGCTTGAGCAGTTCGCTTTGGGAACAGAAGTGTCACTTGAGAGTCGTTTCTGTCTCCCTCTTGGTACCCGCCAGGCACAGTGCTGGCTACTGAGTCAGAGCTCTGTAAACACGTGAGGATGGATCTGGCTAACTCGACACAGTTTCCTGCTCTGGGAAAGTGTCTGTGTTTTATTTTTAGTCATGACACGTGTGCTAATTTCGATCAACCACGTCCACTACCTTTTAAAAAGATGCTAAAAAAGGATTCCAGTGGCTGTTAAGGTGGTGCCTTTTTTTTTTTTTTTTTGCTGTGAACATTCTTTCTTTTTCTTTCTTTTTTTTTTTTTTAAAGACTTTCTTTTTCCTTTTTCTCCCAAAGCCCCCTGGTACATAGTTGTGTACTTCTAGTTGTGGGTCCTTCCAGCTGTGGCATGTGGGACGCCGCCCCAGCACAGCCCGATGAGCGGCGCCATGTCGGCGCCCGGGACTCCACCCAGCAAAACCCTGGGCTGCCGCAGCAGAATGCATGAACCTAACCACTTGGCCGCAGGGCCGGCCCCGAGAATTCTTTCTTTTGATAGATGGTATTCAGGTTGTAAGATGACTTTGGGATCTGAGGTGGGATTGTATTCTCCACTAGAGCTCCTGTCAAATAGTGGAGCGCGGGTTTCTCAAGTTCAGGGCACTGGGATAGAATCCAGACTTCAGCACCCTCTGTGTCACCTTGGATACGTTATTCAGTCTCTCTGGTCCTCAATCTCCCCATCTCTCTAATGGGAATAATGGTAGTATGTACCTCATAGGGTTGTTACAAGGGGAAAATGGAATGATATGTATATAGAGGTTAAGCCAGTGCCCAGAACATGGTAAGAACTTAACAAGTTATCAGCCATTACTTAACTAGTAACTTAGTAAGTTGCTACTTATTACTGGTGTTCGTGACTATTTTAAACCTTGGTAAAGTAATATGCCCATGGGATAAAGTTTAGGATAAACCAGAGGAATGAAAACTGTCTTTGTCTCAGGGTGAGAGACTTCTGTGTGATCGTTTCTATAAATGTTGTTGTAATGGCATCTAAATAAATTCAGAAGGACTGGTATATTTAGCAAAGAGGGCTGGAGGCAGACTCATGGGTAGGACAAGATCCCAATAGTTTAGTATTTCTTTGCTTGGTGTAATGTATGGCTCACATGGAACCTGGCACATAGTAGGTCCTCAATAAATGATAGCTGTTAGTTGTAGTTATTTCAGGTTCCCAGGATGTGTTTGCCGACTTAGGGAGAGTGTGTATCATTTTGATTCCAAGGCTGGAGTGTTTGTACAATACGTTTTGGTTCTGTCAAGGTCAGTCTTTGGGAAGTTGTATCAGTTAGTCATCACCACAGTGATGCTTTATGATGAATCACCCTGAAAGTCAATGGCTTAAAACAACAAGCACCTGTTTTCTCTGTGCCTGGAGGTTGGCTGGGGTTGGCTGATCCAGGCTGGGCTTGGATTCAGGCTGCAGGTTGGGCCCAGGTCTGCTCCACGTGTCTCTCATGCTCCTTGGACCAGCAGGGTACCTGGGCCGGGTTCTTCTTATACTGCTGGCGAAAGCTCAAGAGGTTATGCCTAATCTCACAAGCACATTTCAAGGTTCTGCTTATGTCCTATCTGCAAACCTCCCGTTGGACAAAGCAAGTCAAATGGGCAAAGCCCAAGGTCGAGGGATGGGGAAGCACTCTCTGCAAAGAAATGCGAAGTCCCATGACCAGAGGGGGTGGCTACGGGGAGTGGTGAAGAATGAAGGCCACTAATTCAGTCTACCTAGTTCTCCATTTGACTTCCCCAATTTAGTCATTGCGAGAGATGATATGAAAGGGCTTTCCTTGCTTTAGGTGATCCCGCGGTTCCTGGTACCCCCACTGAGATGCTAAAAGCTCTCCACTATAGCATCTGAGCACGTCACAAATTCCCCTTTGGTCTCCAGGAACCTTTCCTCTGACAGACAGGAATTTACTCTACTATAAACCAAAGAGCCCCAATTTAGACAGAGACGATGGATTAGGCAGACAGCATCATTGACCTGGTTCCAGTTCGTTAGCCTTTCCAATTAAGGAGGATGTTGCTGAAAGTGAGACCTCGCAGATATATTGTCATACCTCGGATCCTCTGGACTGAGCCTCTGTGGGGTGCATTTCTATTTCAAATGTTGTGCAGAGGGAGGGGAGCAAAATCTTGTTAGCAAGTGACTCCTAAGTATTAAGGACATGGCGACTGTGAGCGCTTTATCTTCTTCCAGGCTAGGTAATTAACATGTTAAATAGATAATGTTTGTGCTTTTGTCTTCCAAAAGCTTTTTAATGAATATTGGATCCCTGACCATGGAGCGCCCATGGGGTCTCTGATCTTGGAACACCAAATAGAGTTGGTGCATCACTGCATCCAGGAGTCAGGCTCTTGGTTTTGTCAACATAGTTGACAGAGGTCTCCTGCAGTTTCTCGAGGAAGGTCGTTTCCAGTGAACCTCTTCTTAGGGGTTCAGGGTGGCATTCTCCCCTCTCCGCTCCCTCGGGATTTTGAGCAATGAAGCGTAAGCCCCAAACAATAGCCAAATGTGCTGTGAAGTACAGCTTAATTAATCTGGGCACACACCCAACACCCCAGCACGATGCTCTGTGAGGACCTGGCTTTAAGAATGGGGCTAATGTTTGAGTCTGCAATGCCGCTTCTCATCCTCTCGTCAAAATCTAGATGGTGGGATCTGAATGGAGAGGGAGACAGACACACACAGACTGACTCTGAGCTGGGGAGCAGATGTCGCATGCTCTCATTCGCTAAGCGTGACTCAGGCTGCCCGCCACAGACCCAGGGGATGGCTTGCCTCATGAAGACAAAGATGAGCCCTGTACAGTGTGCCTGCTTAACATGGGGAAACCGGAAGTACAGGGTCAGCTCTCCCTGCGTGCATACAAGTGATAAAGGAGCTGGCTAGAGGGGGCTGCAGGAAGGGTGGCTGATGCAGCGAGCCAGCTCACTCAACAAAAGTGGCTCAGTGAAGGTTCTCAGCCGTCACAGCCGCCAAGTCTTCACCGTTGTGAAGGAGCTGGTAAGCGTTTGAAGAGGGATGTCTGAAATCTTTCCTTCAAGACTTCTCCAGGTTCCTTTATGGGCCAAGACTGGGGAGAGGGGAGAAATGTTCCCCTCCGTGTTTTCCTGGGTGCGAGGACTGTTCCGTGCGTGGGTAGAATGTGAAAATTAGAGCGCACTGTGCTCCTGGCAGTTCCCTTTGAGCCGCACCGTTACTGAGAATTAGACTCAGAGCTGGAATGAGGGCGAGAGGAATCCTTCATTCTGAAAGAGACGTCAGAACCGACCAGAGGTCAGCATGGTCCTTGGTTCCTGCCTCTTTGGCGCATCAGAATTAGGCATCATTATAAAGATACCGCAGCAGAGTGATCGAGAAAGTGAGCGACACTTCACCTAGGGTAGGGCTTTAAGTTGTTCCAATTTCTCTTGCTTTTTTTTTATTGTGGCAAGAACACTTAATATGAGAGCTCCCCTCTTAACAAAATGTTGAGTGTACGATACAGTATCGTTATCTGGGCACCGTGTTGACCAGAAGATCTCTAGAACTTACTCATCTGGCACAACCGAAACTTTATACCTATTGGATAGCAACTCCCCAGTTCCTTCTCCCCTCAGCCCCTGGCCACCACCATTCTACTCTCTGCTCTTAAGAATTTGACTATTTTAGGGGCCATCCCGGTGGCACAGCAGTTAAGTTCGCATGTTCTGCTTCTCGGTGGCCCAGCGTTTGACGGTTCAGATCCCGGGTGCGGACATAGCACTGCTTGGCACGCCATGTTGTGGTAGGCGTCCCACGTGTAAAAAGTAGAGGAAGACGGGCACGGATGTTAGCTCAGGGCCAGTCTTCCTCAGCAAAAAAGAGGAGGACTGGCAGTAGTTAGCTCAGGGCTAATCTTCCTCAAAAAAAAAAAAATTATTTTACTATTTTAGATTACTATTTTAGATTACTATTTTATATTACTATTTATTATAGTATTATATTTATATTACTATTTTAGATTACTCACATAAGTGGAATCATGCAGCCTGCTCTCCCATGTTCATTACAGCCATGTTTACAATAGCCAAGTTATGGAAACACCCTACCGATCACTGATGGATGAATGGATCAAGAACATATGGTATATGCATACCATGGGTTATTATTCAGCCTAAAAGAGAAGGAAATCCTGCCACATGCGACACATGGAGGAAGCTTGAGGACATTATGACAAGTGAAATAAGTCAGACACAGAAGGACAAATACAGCACGATTCATCCACTTTGTTCTTCTTCACTGGATAGGCCAGTGGGCTGGTGCTAATTTGCATGGCTTCCGAGAAGCCTGTGTTGAAAAATCTACTTGGATGAAGCAAAGCTTTAAAATCAGGCCCATTCTCTGTAAGAGGGGGCTTGAGGTTGCTCCCCTGGATTCGTGAATCCAAGATGGTTAATTCAGAGCCAACGTAATGCAGACAAAAATAGCCTTTATGTGCCGGGTTTCCTGTTTTCCTTGGAAACCACTTGCTGAAAACGGCTACCCCCTCCCCATCCATCCCTTCCTCCTGCGTCCCCACCCTGCCCCCCACCCCAACAGTTCATGTGTAATGACCCGAGACATTACCCCCAAGCGTTTCCAGTCAATTGGCTTTTGTAGAGAGTGAATGAATAGGACTTCTCTCTGGCCTTCTCCATCCTGAAAAGGGTCTGCCCCAGCCCATTGGAATGTGCTGCGTGAACCAGGAATTAAGTTCTTCTTTTTCTCTCCGTCTCATTCCTTCCCTCATTCTTTCCAAGATCAGACACAACATGGTGGCCTTGCCTCAATGGGGACTTTATGTTCTTTCTGGTTTATTTCTGATCCTCTTACGGACCCATCTTCTCCTTCGTTTAGAGGATTTGAATACACTTGGAGATATTCGCCGAAGCTGCTTTGTTTTTTATTTCTTTCCACTTCATCGTTTTTGCATGATCTCCATGTAGGCATGCCCCGTTAACCTCTTAATGAGAAACCTGAGCCTCCTTGATCATCTGGGTGTGGGGGGAAGTGTTGGCGGAGATTGGAGATTGCACCAGGCTGTTCTAATATTTCGTGGAGTCGGGGAGACAGAGTTGGGGTGGCCCTCCCATGGGGTTGCTTGAGCCCGGAAGAGATGTAGCTTTGTTTTAAAATAAGTAGCAGTAGGGGGAGTAGGTTGAACTTTGCCTACGGCTCATGTGTGTTTTCTCCTTTCTTCCCCCAGGACCCACACCCAAGTCCGCTGATCACCCTGGAGACGCAGGTGAGTACCTTGCCTGCTCTTTGTCACTTATTTCTGCACTGATGTTGCCGCACCAGCTCTCCTGGAGGCGTCTGTGTATCCTCTTGGCTCCGTGGCTCAGACAGTCTGGACAGGCACGTAGCCGTCCTCCTGCCCCAGTAAAGAGAGAAGACAGCCTGGATGGATCCCATCCAGAGCTCCACAGCTAATAGTTTTCGAGTGTCAGAGACAGACAAACCGATCTGAACGTTTCGAGGCTCATCAGCAGCTCCCCAGTGGTTTCTGGAGCTCGCTGCCCAGGACCACCCGCCTCTCTCACTCTTCACCCTCCTCCGTGGCTCCTTGCTCTCTCACTGGCTCCTCAGCCTCGGACTTCCCAAGGGGAATGAGGAACAAACCCACCCTACTCCTCTTTCCTTGATCGGGAAGGCCAGACCCTGTGGGGAAAGTGGGTTCTCAGGTTTTCTTTGTGCCCTTCTGTCCTCTCATTTCTCCCGCACACACATTTCGTTACATTGGCTTCAGGGATGACGAGACAGCAGAGCTGGCAGGAAAGAGCAGTGGGTGTGACTTTGAGGAGGATGAGGACCCGGTTTCCTCTGCCTCTTTGGCCATCCTCTGGTCTGGTTTTTCCCACATGTCCGCCATTGACATAGCACCTTAGCCACGCTCGGCATATGTGAATTGCGCCCGTTCTAAGTCACCTAAAAATACATTTCTCCTTAAGTTAACTTTACCTTCAAAAGCAGACTTATCCTAAGCTAATGGTTCCCAGTCAGGGGCATCTTTGACCTCCCGTGCCTGGAGGACGTTTGGCAGTGTCAGAAGAGATTTTTGGTTATCTTACCTCGGGGGTGGGTTACCACTGACATCCAGTGGCTGGAGACCAGGGATGCTGCTAAACATCCTCCAATGCACAGGTCAGCTCCCCCCAGGAGAGAATTATCCAGCCTCCAATGTCAATAGTATTGAGGTCGAGAGATGATGTGGCAAGCAATAATACTGGTAAAATCTCAAGTTGGACAGACTAGTTATATATTTTTGCAAAACATTAAAGTAAATATTAAACTAATAAAATTAAGTGAAAAGACTCCTTTGGGTGCCCTTGAAAATCATCTAAACGTACTCTTGGAGGAATGTGTGCCATACTTTGAGAAGCGTGTCCCTCCCCAGGATGCCCAATGGATTATGAAAATTCCCAGGGTGTGTTTGTAGATGATGGCCCTTCTCTTTATCCATCTTTCCCCAGAAGGAAAACTTATTAGACTTAGGAAAACCCCTGGGCAAATAGGCTGTGTGCAGAGTTCTGGAAGCCAGCTCTTATCTCCTGGCGGGGTGGAGTGGCTGCACCCTGGATGCTTCTGTCATTGATGCTCCTGTATCCTTTACTGTGGACACCACCCAGTCAGCCCGTCATAACCTCCATGAGAAAGACCTGTCACATGCTGATGGGTTAGCCAGCACGTTGTGAGTGTCACAGCTCACCCCTGTACAGTGACCTCTCTTAGAGTCACATCTATTAGCCCGAGGGACGTGGGCTTCCATCCGCAGCCAGCCCGTGGCACAAGGCGGACTTTCTGCATTTGTGCCGTGCCACTGGGGAGATGACTCAGTTTGTCTTCAGACAGCCCTCTCTCTGTCTCATCTGGTTCTCTGTCTTTGGGGAGCCATAGGATGTTGTTGCCTTTCCCTGAGTTCTGATTTCCTGTGTTAAGAAGACATTAGAACCCAACCAAAGCGCAAATGTTTTGGTTTTTTTTTTTTTTTGTAACTGTTGGCACAAGCCCGTGGCCAGATTCTGCTTTGTGCTGGGCCTCAGCCCATCATGCGACTCATCGCGGGATCTGATTCAGCTGCCTACAGGCAGGTCAGACCAGAGGGCCACGGAAGGGTTTTCTGGCAGAAAGTGGTACCCCAAATATTACCCATATGGCACAAATGAGACGGCAGATGTGGCTGAGCTTGGGAGAGCTAACCATGCAGAGGTAAGTGGCAGCTGTGCTCTGAGCCCTCAGTCAGGTCCCACTTCCTCCCCGCTGGTGCGCTTTGCTGCTAAGAAAGGCATTGTCTGCCCCCTCCTGGAGTGCAGGTGCCACAGGTGGGCCTGCCTTTTAGATTCCACGGCGAGCCTTGTCCCTACATCGCACATTCGTGGATTGGCTTGCCCAGGGCCCAGCCTGCACAGGAGCACTGGGCCACCCAGGGCCCCTTCACTCCGTGCAGCCCCTCTCTCCCTGGTATTTGTTGCATCCGTCCTCACCCAGTGCTCGTGTGCAGCTGTTCTGAGTTGGGGGAGACGGATCGATTGGCTGCTGAGGCCTCCTCTAACGTGCCTTGCCATTAGCACGGCAGAGCTGTGCATCTGTTGGCATCAGCGGGACTCTCTCTGCTTAACGGCCAGATTAATAGAATGAGGAAGCCAAGTGAGGTTTAAGTCCCTCGTGTCAGCTTTCCCCTCAGCAGGCTGTCCCTGGGGGGCACCGAAGAAGCCCTGACTTGCAGTGGGAAATGCTTCCCTAGTCTCCACATGGTGGTTACCCGGGAAAAAAGTGACCTAGAAATGAAAAAAAATTTCTGAAAGAAGTTTGAATTTGGTTGGCTGCATTAGCGTGATCACCACTCTCATTTACCATTTGCCAAGAAGTGGCTTCTCCTATTGAATCCTCAAATGCCGTCATTACATGGGTGTTCTTATGATACCCAATTTCCAGATGACAAATCTAAGGGTCAGAGAGATCAAGTAACTTGTCCAGGGTTACACAGGAAGCACGTAGCATCCGTGAGTGTCAGACTCAGGGCCCTATGACATCGGCATCTATCTTCTCAACCTCTATTCTGTTTTTTTCCGAACTAAATGTTGCCTTGACCAGTGGAAAGGTTTGCTAGTGCTCAGGCAAAGCTGGAGCCAAGGGCTGGAAGTATGCAACCCAAGGTCAATATGATGTAGGTGGATAGACAGACAGATAGACAGATAGATAATGCTTTGAACAGGCATCCACAGATGTACTTAGATAAATAGGTGGAGAGAGAGAGATGATGAGTGGGTGAATATATCGATTAATAGATACAGTGCTTGGCACAGTGAGTAACGCTTTGACAGATGCGTTGCTACGACACGTGTGGGTAAAATAGTGTAAGCAATGGATCCAATAGAAAATTTATTTTTAAACAATAAAAGTGAAACATTTCCTCGCGCATCAATAGTGTTTTGATAAATTCGAGGACTCATTATTCGATTCTCTCTTTCTCATTGATCCCCAAGATGGTTTATCATTTCTGAACCTGCTCCAATTGGCAAGGCCTCTTGTCGTTTAATTTTAGCTTCTCTGCCTCCCTTCTCCCTCCCCCGACCAACAGCTTTACTGTCAATGAGTTAATGGCCTCTACTCAAAACATCAAAATGCAGCGATACCCTGGGAGTTGTAATAAAGGAACTCTTCACTGGAGTCAGGATTTGCCAGTCTGGGTATTTGTGAAGAGGGTAGCAAGCCTCTCAGGACCAGAGTCATCAGGAGGAAAACTGACTGCTCAGCTTTCAACAACCAGCCAACAACTTGAATTCCTTTGATCCACTCACTAGGGGTATAACGGGGGGGAGTTACATTCACATTTGACGGTGAAGCTGGGGCCGTGAGGATTGTGGACAAAAGCTCATAAAGAAGATGAGTAGCCAGTGGAAGGAAGTGGATGCTTTAGAAATTATACCTATGCAAATCCACTCATCTGTTTGCTTACTCCATAAATAGTTTTGGGGCCAAGAGGAGGCCAGGCCTTGTTCTAGATGCTAAAGATACAGCAGTGACCCAGACAGTCTGGAGGTTCCTTGCCCATGGAGCCAACATTCGGGTTGGGGGCGTCAGACAGTGACTTTGCACGCCATTAAATGCGCCCATAACTTCAGGTGGTAATAAGTGAACAGACATAAGGCAGGCACGTTTGCAAGCGAGAGTGCCTGAGTACGGTGGGCAGGCTGTCTCTCGAGGTGTTTCAAGCTCAGAAGGTGAGATTTGAGCTGAGAGCTTATGATTGAGAAAGAGTTAAGTAGGCAAGGAGACCGCGGTAATAGTGTTCTGCATTTTTTGCATATTATATCTGGGTTCCTATAAAAATCATGCCAGTTTTCCTTAGAATCAGTTAAAGTGTTGGCTCCTTCACGCTTCTTCAGTGCCTTTGTGTCATTAGAAAGTCAAGATGAATCAGGAATTACCTTATCATGCAGGTGTGAAGGAAGAGAAGAAAAGGGGCTTAAATTTGGGACCATCCAGTCAAACTAAGGTCCGTTTCCCTCCAAGAAAGAATTATCCAGCCCCAAACGTCAGTAGAGCCTAGGGTGAGAAACCCTGCGTAAGCCCACTGGCCCTATGGACAACTTATTCTACCAAGACAGTCTCAGCCACATAGTTGTGACCATGTAGAAACGTGTAATTTGTTCCTTCCTTAGTGTTCTCCTGTTTGTGTTCAAACATCACCCTCTCTGGTTAATCTTACCCCGCCCCCAAGCTCTGGCCATGGCATGTCCATCCCCCACAGTCTGTAGGTCTGTGCTGTCACTCGCTGACTCTGCACCCAGGGATGACTCATGATGCGTGTGAGCATGCACACGGTGTATGTCAAAGGGAAAACACCTCTCAGAGATGGTTTCCTGAGAGATTTGTGGCTCAACAGTGCAGAGAATGTGCAGCGTTAAAAAAAAAAAACAATGAAAAGCCCAGATACTTGGCTGGGGTTCAGAGAGGGGCCGGCCAAAGGCTTCTGGACCAGTGGAGCAGGCCTTGTGAATAACTCGATTTGCAGGCCTTGTTCCTCTTTCACAGGCAGACCGCAGCCTCCTCCGTGCACACTTCTTTCTCCTGAAGCTCTTCCCTCACTCTCAGGATTAAAGCAATTGCTGTCTCCTCGCCTCTCTTCCAGCTCTGGGCTTCAATTAACCTTTTGCTCCGTAGACAGCGGTTTGGGGAGTAATCAGGGAGCTTCTGAATGGCTCTTACCTGAGTCTCCAGTCCATTAATTCTTATGGTGCCCAGCATCTGTTGAGAGGATGGGGAGACCAAATTGCTTCTCAGCCCATCTGCTTCCCTCCCGCCGGCCTCCTTGGGGGAGCAGAACCTCTCTGGAGCAGACAAGGCTGGTTTTGGGACAGGCCAGATCCCTCTGCCATGATCTTTTCCCCTGGCTCTGATTTGCTGGGTCTTTAATTAGCCCTGGTGGTGGGTGGGGCAGGCAGGTGACCGGCTGGAGCACTGCCTGGCAAAGACTTGGCTCACCGGGCAGGGAGGCTGGACCCGGGCAGTGGAAACGTTCTCAGGGAGGATTTGTGGTCCTTTGGCCACGGGTGTCTTTTCTAGTCCGTGTGAGTCAGGAAGAGCGATGTGATGCAACATTCCACAAATAGCCAGCAAGTTCCCCAAAGTGGAACCACACGCACCATTTCGAAAAATAGACCGTGTTGCGATCACCATTCCTCTCTTCTTGGTGGGAGCCGGCTTCTCCCGAGACATTGAAGGTTTGAGTTGAGCCCTTGAGTGAGAACACTTCAAATTATTGCTCTGTCAGTAATAACTAACATGCATTGAGCACGTGTTTCCTCTGAGCCGGGAACCATACATTGTACGGGGATTAGTAAATTGAGTGTTTTTAGCTCACGTTCATGAAGGACATATAGTATGCGCTGGGCACTCTTCCCGTGGATTCACTCATTCACATTTCACTACTGTCCCCTTTGGGAGGTATTAGCGTCATTCCCATTTTACAGAGGAGAAACTGAGGCACCAAGAGGTTAAGCTACTTGACGCAGCCAGCAAGTGGAGCAGCCAGGATTGAACCTGGCAGTCTAGCTTTCACTTATCAGGAAACATAACCCCACGAGGCAGGTACGAATCTTAGCCCCATTTTACAGATGAGCCGACGGAGGCCCGGCGAGAACACGTTTCCTTTTAAAAGTTGTACGGTCAGTGAGTGGTAGAGGCTGGATTAGAAACATGTCTCCTTCACTGATTTGTTGCTACGATATAGATATAGACAAAGATATATAGAAATTATAGCTATATTAGATATAATAGAGATTAGATATATATAGTTATAGACCTATAACTTAATTATGTATAATTTATGTATTACATTAATGTATATATACACTATACATTACATATACACATTATGTATATACTATATATTAGATGTAATTATAGTGTATATATTATACATTAGATGTAATGTGTAAATTATACATTATATGTTAGAAAAATATAATTCTATATCTAATCTATATGTAACCTGCATCTATATGTTAATCTATATCTAATGTCCATATACATTGTATTGTATATAGATGTACATGATGATGTATACAACGCAATGTGTACATATGCTAAATATAGATATAGATTAGACAGAGATTAGATATGGTATAAATATAGATTAGATAGCGATAGAGAGATGATGCAGGTGTGGGTGTAAATGCAGATGGATATGGATTAGATGAGATATAGGCATAGTTATAGCTATGGTTATAGGTGAATATGGAGCCAGACAGAGATCACTCGCTCGGCCACCCAAAGCAGGTGGGTTTGGAAACACCTGTCCATCTGGAGTGAATTCCAGGGTGAGGAACCGAGGCTCCAGGCTGTGGGAGGGTCCACCCTGCAGAGTGCGAGCACAGCAATGGCACGTTGGGGAGGAGACGCTCACATTTCCCTTCCAGCATCTTCTCGCAGAGCCCCACCCCCCATGTCAAGTCTTGAGGCAGAAGCGCGCGCTGCTGCCAGCTGAGCAACAAGGCAGTGTCGCAGGATTTACATCGAATTACAAGCTGGAGGCTCAGTGAGGAGGCACCGCTGACGTTTGGCATAAATATCAGACGTACCAAGATCTCGGAGGCTTAGTCTGTCTTCTCCACGGGGTTCGGGGGCAGGACTGTGCAAACCGGGGAGCTTAAAAAGAGCGAGTTTTGGTATTAGAATGTTCAGGCTGAGTTTGAAGGTTCTAGTTATCGAGATAATTCAGTCAAGAAAATCACCTTCACATCAAATAGCAGCGTGACGGAGGTGTATGAGGGACGTAGAAATCAATACTCGGGGCCCAGACTTGTAGAATTTAAGAACCAGAAAGGACCTCGGGGGCTGCTTCCTGTTATGTTTTTCACGTGTTCTCTCTGTGCCTAGGACCGTGCTGAGCACTCTTGATGCGTGATGTCGTGTAATCATGACAGCAGTGCCTGGGGAAGGGGCTGGTCCCCCTCCTTTGCAGGTGAAGACACCCAGGCATTGAGAGGTTAAGTGTTTGGTCCAACACCATGCGCTTCTGAGTGACAAGGGAGGAACCCCGCCCAGGCCTTCATCTCCTGCCGCGTTTGCTGTGCCTCCCACCCCCGTGGGGTTTCTCAGGGCCCACTGGGGTCTGCCTTTGTTCTTGGCACGTGAGGCAGCCCAGAGTGGTTCAACAACTTGCTCAGCATCCTCGTGGCAGACCAGGATCCCTCAGCTCCTCCTCCTCCAGGGCTAGTCCGATATGAAACGTGGTTCCTGGCAACGGGAGGGTCAGGCTCAGCGTGGAGGACCAACAGCCCCACGTCTTCTTCTCACATCCTCTTGCCGATTCCATCTTGGGTCTTAGAGAGGTCTCGGGGGAGATGAAGCATGTTGAGTGTCTTCTATCCACCCCTGCCCACCAGCAGATCCACTGTCCACCTTTCTCTGGGCCCCCAGAGGCTCACCTTGATGGATTTCATCAGCGGGGACTTCTCATTGCTTCGGCCAAGCGGAGGCACTGGCAGGAGATGGGCGGGTGGGAAGGCAGCATGATGGGGGTCATTTTCCGTAGGTTGGCTGTATCTACCTGTCAGGGCCACAGCTCCTGCTGGGCCACCCTGTCGCATAGCTACAGCTTCTCTCTCCAGGATCTGATAACATCACGCCAGGGGTGGTGACAGCTCCCCGCCTTGGCTAGCCCTGCTGCACAGCCGTCCTTTGTTGGTTTCCCTTTGCACACGTCCCTCTGTAAAGTCTCTGTGGTTAGCCCCTTAGGAGAGTGGCATCTGTTTCCTTCAGGGGACCCTGACCTGGGCAGTAGGCCTGCCTCCAGCCCCTTGCTAACACAGCACTGCCCCTGGGATTTCCCAGGGTGAGTCACTGTCGTCTCGTGTCCTGTTTTGATAAAGTAGGGGGTCTTCAAACTGAGGAGAGGTCCCCAAATGGATGCGAGGTGAAGCTCCTGACACTGAATACCCAATTGTGGGTGTATAAGCATTTTTCTGGGCAGAGAATCATAGCTCTCATTCTGTTGTGGCAACCTCTCCCCAAAACCAAGCCAAGACACAGATATTCTAAACACCACTGTGCTAAATAAAGCGTCAGGGAGCCCACGTAAGTGAGAAGAGATGCCCCAGGCAGAGGACGGGAGGCTCTGAGTCTTCTCTCTCACTCGCACCCTTTCTGGCTGTCACGGCTTCAAGGCAGTGCAGGGCTCTTTACCTGGGGACGGACCGAGGGCTGTGATGAGAAGGGGCACAGGGCAGGCCGTCGGCTCCTCCCGGCAGCCCCAGAGCAGACAGACAGACAGAGAGGAGAGATGATTTCTGCCGGCAAACAAGGCCTTCCTAAACTCTTCTTTTCTTATTCTCTGTCACAACTCCAGGAAATATCACCATCCTAGCATTTGAATCTGATTTCTCAGAAGTGCCACCACCTCTCCTCGTGCCCCTGAGAACCACTGGGAGGGCCAGCATGTTGCCATTTCTCCAACTCAAGTGGTCCTGGCCGGGGGGCCGAGATGTCCTCTCCCAGCGGGATGGAGAGGTGGGACCGGCCCCAGTTCCAACGCCAGTGCAGCCCTCCTTGCCCAGTTTGATTGCCTTTCTGGAAAGGAACATCTTATTAATAATAATAACCCCCTTCTAATTTTCTTCTGGGAACCGTAGTTCTTATTTTTCCACTGGAAGGAAGAAGATGGGATGGAAAACTGAGGTTAGCGATGGTGCAGGTGCCAGAGGGGTGGGACCGAGGACAGCGTACAATTTTATTGTCCCAAGAAGGAAAAACCCAGCCAGCTCAGGGCTAGCAGTAGGGACCGCCAGCTGTCCAAGAGGCCTGGAGTGGCGTCTTTGCCAGATGCTCGCTGCCCCAATGATAATTGGGCATGGGTGATGGGAGGCAGGAGGTGGCTTTGTCATGGTACAGGGGTTTCCTCGTGGCTGTCTCCCGACAGCACATGGGTACTGTTGGTCCTCCAGAAGTTTTTATAGGATTTTTTTTTTTCTTTGTGGGGAAGAAGAGTGTTGGAGGAGTGTTGAAAAACTGGAGGGTAAATCCACATGGAGCCTCTAGATGTCACCTTTGGCCGAGGTCACCAGGGTCCCCTGTTCATAAAAGTCCCCACATGGCCTCCTTTATTCAAGCACCTCCCCCAACAGGCCCCTGGGGCATAGTGTTTGTGGCACCCCCTGGACAGACAAACATCTGAGTCCCCTTAGGGTCTCAGCTGCAGCGTGGACAAGAGCAGCCCGGACCTTGCCACCCCAGGCGGCAACTTGCGAGGCAGGAAAGGTCTTGTGGCCTTTGCAGCAGACCACCTGGCTTCCTTGCCCTGAGACCTTCCCCATGCCAGTTCATCTCTCCATGCCTCCATTTCTTTACAACACGTGAGGGTACCCGCAGGACCTGCCTCCCAGGTTTTGGGATGATCAAATGTGTTAATATGCATTAAGCAACAGAACAGTGCCTGGCATGTCATAAGCATTTAGTGTTACTCTTAGAGCCCTGAGTTCGAATCCTGGCCTCTTCACTCACTGAATGCATCCCCTTCCAGAAGATTCTCAGCCACCCCGGCTTCAGTTTCCCCACTAGTTAAAGCACCCACAGCAACACCTACCTCCTTAGGGCCTTTTAGAGGAAGAACTGAGGGCACCCCATTGTCACTTGTAAACACCAGTCCCCCCTCTTTCTCTCGTGTTGGGAGCAGGCCTGGGGAGCAAAGCTCTTGCAGCTCGCTACGTTGTCTCCCCAGCCTGTGCGCTGGCCAGGATGAGGACATTGGTACTAGCTCTGCAGGAGTTTGTTCTGGAACATTCTTCCTTCTCTGTTTGGTTGGCTGGTTCCCTCTTTGCAGAGAGGGGAGTAGCGTTAGTTAAAATACCAGGATGGTTTTGGCGGCTGAGCCAGGCGCTGAGTCCTGTGTGCGGGCTGGGACATTCGCCTGTGTCGTTACCACGGTGAAGCCCAGCCAAGCACTCAGCAGAAAGGCAGAGTCAAGGACAGTTCTAGAAGAAAGACATCAGCTGCTGGCCTCTGGGCCTCACCTCTCCCACAGGCCTCGGAAGCTCGGGTCTGGCCGGGGGTGTGTTCAGACATGGCCAGCCAGTGGAACCTTGATCGAGAGTGTCCTTCAGCTTCCTTAGGCAGCTGGCTGCCAAGACCCATCTCAGGAGCCCCCAGGCAGTGGGGCGACAAGCTCTCGTGAACCGTGTTCTGCCTCCAGCCTGATGTCACCGAAGGCTCCCTTCCCCAGGACAACCTCGTTCGGCCTGCTGATCCGCTGACCACGGTTGCTCAGCCCGGTCCTCCTGACATTTGGGACTGGGTCATTCTTCACTGTGGAGGCTGCCCTGTGCACCGTAGGAGGTTTAGCAGCACCCCTGGCCTCTACTGACTAGATGCCAGGAGCACCCACGTCCCTCCTGTTGTGACAACCAAATATGTCTCCAGACATTGCCAAGTGTGCCCTAGGGGCCAAACCGCCCGTGGCTGAGAGCCACGGGCCTAACCAAGTGTGGCTTGCAAGGACCGTGTAATGAAAGCGTACTGGGGAGGCTGCGTTGAGGTCTGCTGGCTGGACGCCTCCCTGTAAATGTCACTGGGTTTTAAGTCTTTGCTCTCAAGTGACGCCATGTGGGCCGGGGTTGTGAACAGATTAGCGCAGGCCGAGCCTTGCCGCGTGGGTGAGACAGATACAAAGAAAGCTCTGAGGTTCCTCTTCCCATTTTAAAACAGCACACCCTGAGGCACAGAGAGGGGAGGGGCCCCTTGAGCTCCTGGGGGACGGAGACCCTGGGGCCATCTGTGAACCATGGCTGAGTCGCTTTTAGGTGGCAGGCTCCTTGCCGGGTGGCCAGAGGGCTGTCCCAGGCGTGGCCTGGAGCCTGGTCCTCTAGAAGCCGCCGGCGTGGGGCTGGCAGATTGGCTGTGGTTTGGCTCTCTCAGGAGGGTGTGGGCTGGCCCGACACCCGGAAATAGTCTGTGGCTTTGGGGCTGACGCTGTACCGTGTTCAGCTCGGCTCGTATTTATTCCCTGGTTCCTGGACTCCCTGACCTGCGTTCACACAGGCTGGTCTTCACCCTGCGGCTCGTGAAAGGGTCCTGTGTGCAGAGCATCAGCCCAGAACAAGCGGCCGCTGTGTGCTCTGCTGGGTGTTAGCTGTTTACATGTCTCGGTTTCTCCTTGGGCGTGCCTCCACCCTGTTCTCTGAGGGCGGCGATGGCTGGAAACCTGTTTGTTTTTGTAATTTTTATTTATTTTTTGATTTTCTTTCTGGGACATGAGATCTTTTTCTGGATTTGTTTTTCCTAGTTGCTGTTATCCGTAGTATATTGTTTTATCCTGTTATTATTATGTTATTGATTCGTTCATTCAGTGGATATTTATGGAGTGCCTGCTATGTGCCAGATTCTGTTTTAGGGGCTGGAGATACAGCAGTGAACAGGGCAGAAGTCCCCACTCTTGTGAACTCAGATTCTAGATAGATGGTAATGAGAGACGTGAGTTGATTTCATATTAGATGGTGACACGTGCTAAGGAGAAAAGTTAGGCAGGGGAGGGGTGGGCCAGGCCTGGTCAGTTGAGGAGGGGTTGCCCTTTGACTTTGGTGGGATCAGGGAGGGCCACATGGAAATGAGGCAGTTTGAGCAGAGAACTGAAGAGCATGAGTGGGCAAGCCCTGTAGGTAGCTGGAGGAACGGGGAGCAGTCAGTGCAAAGGCCCTGAGGTAGGATGTGCTTGGTATGTTCATTGCACAATAGAGGCCAGTGTGGCCAAAGCAAGAGTGAGCAAGGGAGAGAGGAGCAGAGGTGGGGCCAGATCATTAGGGTCTTGTCTAAGCTGGAAAGGACTTTGCTTTCGCTCTGTGCTGGGATGCCATCAGAGGATTTTGAGGACACGGCTTGACTTTTGAAAATGGGATCAGTGGCTGCCCTGCTGAAAATTCACTGCAGCTGGTCAAGGGCAGGAACAGGGCAATGGGTGAGAGAGGAGGCTGTTGCAACATCCAGGGCCGTGGTAGTGACTGGACCAGGGTGTCAACGCTGGAGGCCGAGAGAAGTGGTTTAATTCTGGGGCTGTTCTGAGAGGTCAGCCGACTGGACTTCCTGTGGATCGGAAGCTTATAAAGCAGTCCAAGCTCATGATAAAAAAGAAATGAAATTATATAATACAAAAAGTATCAAAGGAAAAGTCAATTCCCGTATCACTTTCCCCAGTCTTCAGAGGTAACTACTATTAACAGGTTTCCCATTTCTCCTTGCAGAGTTTTCTGTGCATATTAACATGCGATGTGTGTGTGTGGTGTGTGCATAGGCATGGATTCTGTTTCCTTGAAGTGGAATCGAATGAAACATTTGATAATAACTTGCTGTTCCTTTCTGTCTTAGACCTCATTGCACAGCAGCACGTGCCGCTCTCCCTCGTTGTGTTTCATTGCCTTCTCTTTCGTCCAGCTCTATTCTCAGCACCCAGCGTGGTGTCTGGTAGGTAGTAACTGCTCAGTAAATATTAATTGACTGAATTAAATATTCCATCATCTATTTAACTGGTTTCCTGTTGGTGGACATTCAGATTGTTTCTCTTTTTTTTTCCCCTATCTTAAACACTGTTGCCATTCTTGTACACATATGTTGTTACAGTTGCGTGTGTACATCATCCGTAGGGTGATGACTGCATTTGCGATCGCTGGCTCGGAGGGCGTGCTCAGTCTGCATGTTGACAAGCAGAGCTGAGTTGTCGTGTACGGAGGTGTCTTCGCATCGCCCATCAAAGTGACTTTCTGTTTCCCCCTTAAAAACACAGGTGATTATCAATCTGTATAATGTGTGTCAAACCAAAGGGTAAAAACAGTGTCTTGCCGTTTTGATTTGCATTTTAGAGATGAGTGGGTTGAAGCCTTTTTAAGGGGTGGTATGTGTGGATGAGTTCCTTGGCTCCGTTCTGGGTGCCGGATGGCAGCGCCCCCACACTCCGCCTCCCTAGAGATGTGCTGGGTGTTTACTGTCTGCCAGCCACTGTGCTACGTACTTGACCTGTGTTCACTCGCTTTGTGCTCCGGTGAGCCCTGTGAAGGAGGCCTGGTGAGTATCCTCACGTTCAGATCATGAAACTGAGGCTGGGAGAGGAGCGAGTTAAGTCACTCACCCAAGGGCAGATGTCACGTGGTGAGTGAGTGGGGAGCTGGTATTGGGACGGAAACAGAACTCTTAGCCACCGTGCCACACAGATTGGTGAATTTGGTGACTCTCCTTTAAGGCTCAACGACTCATATTTTGAAAACGAAAAGCCAGAGCGTTCCCTGGCTTTGGGGAGCGAGTGGCCTGGACCCAGGCACGCGGCTGCACCCAGGCTTGGCGCCCCAGCCTGTGGTGTGAGCGCTGGAGGCAGAGCTCTGTGCGAGGCGCCTGAAAGATGACTGAGCCACAGGCACGTTCAGTGACATGCCCAAGGCCGGTCAAGGGAGCGCTGTCACCTTTTCCACACTGAGTCACATTTCCTCCTGCCCAGGTCCCCAGCTACGCTACAGATGTGCTTCTGGGGGCCGACTGCAGAGGTGCCCATAGTCAGAACTGTAGACCGGATCAGATAGATGGAGAGAGGGATGGAAGACCATGGACGGGCAGATGGAAGGATGGAATAAAAGAAGAAAAGAAAGAAGGGAGGATAGATTAAAAGATGGATAGATAGAACATCTCAGTTCATATAAAATGCACTGACCCCTGCCTGCTTCACGTACCAGGGATCGGAAGATGAATGACCTGGTGGTCTGCGCCCGTGGAGCTCCCGTCTAGAGCAGTGTTTTAACTTTTTCTGTGTCATGGACCCCTCTGGCATCTGGTGAAAGCTATTGCCTCCTTTTCTGAATAATATTTTTAAATACAAAAAATAAATGCATAGGATTACAAAGGAAGGCAGTTGTATTGAAATACAGCTATCCAAATATCTATAAAAATAACAAATGTTTGGAGTAATAATGCATTTGCATCTTTATTAACACATTAGAGAAGTAGATTTGGCAGCAGGTCTCAGAACTACTGTAATCTTGTAGTAGTGACAAGTATAAATAATATTTGGTGACATCTGCCACTAAAGCACTGTGATATGGAAATCTCTGTAATTTCTTTTGGCACCAGGGTCTCAGGTAACACTATCTGAGGCCTCTGTAGTCTGGTGCCTACATTCGTAACTGAAGGACATGCTAAATTTCATTAGAGTTAGTGAAAACGATTATGAAAATAAATATGTACATATTCAAGACCTCCAGAATTCTCTCCATGGACCCCCGAGTCCATGGAGACCTGGACAAGGACCCCTGGGCTAGAGGGAGAGACACATCATTGCAAGATGGTGTAGACTCATGGAGTGAAAAGGTGAACAGGGTGACCTACATTCTTTAAATGCGTCATCTTGCTGTCTTTCTCTGTCCTTTCTTGTTTGTCCTGACCATTTATAGTTGAATTGTTGTAAGATAAATGGGCTTTTGATATTTCTCGTCGTGGGGTGTTATCAGGTCTATGATAATATAGAAGCACCCCAGTACAACCCAGAACAATCCTGGAAGGCTTTCTGGAGGAGCCATTGCCCCCACCATGTCCTAAAGAGTGAGTAAGAGTAGGCCAGGAGAGGCAGCAACGAGGGGACGTGGAGGCCATTACTGACAGAGAGAACAGAGATGAAATAATGGGTCCTATCAGGAAATCACAAGAAATAGGGTATTAGTGAACAGGTGAGGAGCAGAGAATGGCAAGAGGTGGGACTGATGAGGTAGACACAGGCCCATTTAACGTGGACCACATCAGGGAGCTTGAGATTCATCGGGCAGGCAATGGGGAGCCACTGGAGGTGTTTGAGCAGCAGAGTAACCAGGGTCCAAGATCCGTTTGAGAAGATCATTCTGGCTGCTGCTTGGGGAATGGATTGGAAAGGTGAGCCTGGAGGCAGGAGGTCCAGAAAAGGGACATTCAATCCAGAAAAGCTATGATGAAGGCCCAAACTGGGGCGGTGACGGTGGTGAAGGAGAGGAGGGGACAAATCTGAGAGCCATTAATATGTACAGTGGACAGAACAGGATTTTGGCAAGCGGGAGGAGGGCGCAGAAAAAACTGAGATAGGAACGCGAGAATAAAGGACGAGTTTGGAGGGAAGACGTTCCTTAAACAAGATCCTCCTTGAACACGGGAGTTCATGCACTATCTTGGGAGGTTGTCAAGGGGCAGGTGGAGCGCAGAAGATCTGAAGGAGCCTCCCACACCTGTTTCCCCAGAAGATCAAGCCGTGGGGGAGCTTCCTCGGACTTAGCAATGTGGCCTCGTGCACCCGGAGCTCGGGTGCAATTGCAGTACTCCAAGTTCAGGGCTGGCCGCTGTCTCCCAGGGATGAACAGAGGCAAAAGGTAGTAAGAATTAAACCACTTTTAAAAAGAATAAACCTACACTTTGCAGGGATTTATATGGCTTTCTGGGGCTGAATGATCATTTTTTACAGCCACGCTGGTGTTATATACGACCTTATAAAATGTCGTGCTAGCATCGAACGAGCATCGTGTTGCGGAGCATACGATTTTCTTTTGTGAGGGGTTTTTAGAGCATCGTCTCTGGCTTTGCAGGCAGGAAAGCCGCACGGCGCTTCCTTCGAGAGAGCAGGCAAGAGTCTTCTCTGGGACTGCTCGTCACTGTCAAGGTTTCCTGCCCGGAGGAGGCAGCCACTGGCAGGCAGAGGGGCTGCTCTGTCACACGTGCAAAAGCCCCCAAATTTGCAGATGTCGGCTCAGCCAGGTCAAAGGTCAGGCTGGTCCTTCCTCCGTGGAATTCAGCCTGGCTACACTCGCCCTGACCAATTTAGAAGTTGAGCTTTTCCAGCGTATGTGTGTCTCTTTGAGGGCCTGGGTTGGCCCTGGGAGAATCACACACACACACACACACACAAACACCCCAGTGGGGGATGGGGTTCCAGTGTCAACATCCTGTGATTGGATGCGCATCTCTTTTTGTCCCTTCCCCATCCCTTCCCCCGACCTTGGACACCTGCATTCAGGATTCACCATCGACCAGGAAATAAGATTTTTTTTCCCCACTGGAAAAGTGCAATCAGACGACAGGATTGGGAAGCGCTGGGGAGCTGCACTTGAGGCTTGGGTTAATTGTTTTCTGGTTAACTGGGAGTTAGGAGAAGGCTATTGTTTCAGTTCTTGCTTTTAAAATATTTCCAAAGTGTGTCAGTCCGCATTCCCGGGGTGTTAAATCCATTGTAACTGGATCTGTTTATGGTGATTCAATTACATGGGTGTCAGTTTCCTCTGTGCGTTACCTGCTGCGTGCTCCAGCCACGGCCCCCTCTGCGCCTTTCTCCATACTGTGCCCCCCACCTGGGGTCTTCCCTCCCGCTCCTCCTACAGACAGCCTCCCCAGGCCTCAGCTTCTCCACGGCAGCCTTTTCCAAAGAGATGAATGTGAACTGGCGGCGCACAAGATAATTCACGCGGTGCATAAACAAACCTTAAAGAAATTAATAGCTGTTTATATTTCTAGTTGCATTCTGTTTATGGCAAATTATACTTGTTTTTCCTCCAATTTATGGGTAGTCTTTCCTTTTTAAATTAGTTTGTTAAAAAAATCGATGAGTTGATTTAGAGGGCAGTGGTAAATAAAGAAAACTACAGATGCCACATGAATTAGGGTAAAAATGGAAAAGTTAGCAGATGAGTGAAATCTGGGACAGGTGACTGGCCTCTGTCCTCTTCTGGAATCCCACCGCAGCGGGTGGGTAGTTCATTCATTTTCTGGTCTCAGTTTCCTCCTCGTGGTGCCTGCTCCCTGTGTTGGGTAGCCGTCATTCCAAGCAGTCAGCAGCTGGTTTGTATTGCATCCACAATTAACTGATTTTTTAGCATGGGATATGTCACCGCCCCTGCTAGACTCCACGCTCCTTTGGAAAAGGTTTTTGTAGACACCATCAAACTCTACACATGCCTAGGTGGTTAGCAGGAAAAAGGCCTTTTCAGAGAAGGATTTACTCTTTTTTGCTCTAAAGTATGAGTTTAAGTGAAAGATGGGGAGAAGACTTGCATATTGCAAGTCTAAGAAAGAGGCAGGTAGTGGGGTGGCAGCCATGGCAGGCAGGTCCCACTGCAGCCACCTTTCTGCTGGGAAAGGCCCTGACTATGGAGAAAGGCTTGGCAGCCCCTGCTCCAGGTCCTCATAGACCCCTTTGAGCCCAAGATCAGCCTGTCAATCACGATGCACCAGTTGGGCGAAGACGTTTAGCAAGCGGTTGTTGACTGATGACCAGTTTGTTGTGAATGTCCAGAATCAGCATTCTAAACAGGCACTTCACACCTTAGCTCCACAGCCATGCTGTCCAATATGGTGGCCACCAGCCAAGTGGGGCTACCGAGCTTGGAAATGCGGTCAGTTCCAGCTGAGCTGTGCTCTGGGTGCAGGAAAGACGTGGTAGGAACCAGGTAATGTAACATATTGCATTGATGCTTTTTCACATTGATGACATGATGAAATGATAATATTTTTAATGTGTTGGGTTACATATAATAGATTCTTGAAATCCATCTCTCCCATTTCTTTTGACTTTTCCTAAAGACATGGCTACGAGAAAATTTCAGGTTACACAGATGGCTCTCACGATGATGGACACTGGGCTGGCGCCAAGCCGAACCTGAGAAAAGCTCGGGAAACAATTTTTCTTCTTAAATTGTGATTTTCTCGATTCTGAGCTCAGAGTCTCCTCCGAGGCAGCAGGAAGAGATTTCAGTTAGTGGATGGTTCTGGTTAGTTGAGTTCAGTTAATCAGGGTTTTGCCTCTAATTGCAGCCACTGTCACCTCTCCCCAGGTGCGTGGGCGCTCTGCTCTTAGGTGTGGCTCATGCTTTCTCCGGGTCTCCTGCCGACGAGTCAACAGCGGGGGGCTGTGGGAGGCAGACTCTGTAGGGTCAAGAGGTGAGGTGGCTGCTGGTTCCCACCAGAGGATGTGATTGTCCCGTTGGAATAATTCCGAGCAGGAACTGTGCCCGGTCCCTGAGATAGGGAGGGTTTGACCTGGCGACCTTATCCTAGGGAGCAAAGTGGGCAGGGAAGTTACATTCAGGCCGTGGGAGAGCCTCCTGGTTTTCCACAGATGATAAGGCTGCACTTCATATGAAGTTCAGCCCTTCCACCACTGTGTGGTGGGGAAAAGCGGGCGGCGTGGAGTCATCCCTTCTCGGTTTGAGTCTTGGCTGTCGTACTTATCAGCAGTTCCGTCACGGATCCTTGATAAGCCCATCAGTGAAATGGGGATGTGAGCATCTACCATTTGTGTGTGTGTCTATCTACCTACATATTCGATACACACAGATTTCTTCTTTCCAAAAGGGTGGTTTAATTCCCGCCCCCCCCCCCCAAAAACAGCAATACAACCCCAACCAAATCAAGAACATCATTTAATGAAAAACAGATGTGTCAGTTGAGCAAACCGAGTTCCTCCAGCCAAAGGCTACGTCTGGCCCTCCATGTCTGCTTTCCACTGACTAACCGAGGGTTTGGTTTTGCATGGCCAGAGGCAGACATTGGCTCATTCTGTTTTGGGGCCAAGGAGTCAGGCTGTTGGTTTATGTAATGCTAGGAGGACACGGCCTCCACCCTCGTTCGGACGCCATGTCCAAGTTTCAAGGGTTTTACCTTGGCTAGTGAAGGCTGCGGCCTGGGAGCGAGGGACGTGGCCAGCAGCCCTCAGAGGGCCTTGTGTGCTGCATGCAGCTGGAGCCACCCTGCCTCCTCCAGAGGCGACTGTTGTCTTCTTGGCTTAGAGGCGGCCTCGCCTGTGCATGGAGCCCAGGGGGTCTCGGGAGGGCGGCCCACCTGCTCTGCCCGCGGACTGGCCAGGCCCCGGTGGAGCATAAGCATGCCTTCCTGCAGGACAGCGGGCATCTGTTGGCGCTTTCCCACAGCATCCCATCCCAGCAGATCAAGGGGCAGTCTCCGAGGCTCCTCCAGTGCTCCCATGCCATCTAGTATGTGTGTCGGGATTTCACTGCTCCTTGCCCATCCCCCATCTTGGCGGGGATGTTCTCCACGGAAGGCCCAGCCTTGGGCACCTCGTGGCATCCTGGAGTCACGGCTTTGCTGAACAGCTCCGGGGGATTGAAGTGGTGTGGTTCTTTGAGCAAGGTGGGTGGTGGTGTTCTGGAATCCGGCAGCCAGCCAGCAAAATTTCATAATCCCAAGTCTGGATCAACTTGTTCCTCAGCTCCTTCTGGGGGACCAGTGGATATGGATGGAGAATTGCAAGGACCCTGGGCAGCCCAGCCCAGCTCTCAGCTGTTTGCAATTCTCTGTTTATCTGTGTGTTTTTTGTATGTTCATAAATGAACAAACAGTTCTTTTGTGAGCACATGCTTGCGTCAGTATGGTTTCTACCCTCGTGGAGTTCACAACCGGGTTTGTGTGTGTCCTTGTGTGTGTGTCCATAAGAGTGTTTGCATATGTGTGTGTGTGTGTGTGTGTAGATCGGTCACTGACGCAGTGACCATTTATGGAGCACTCCCTCCGTGTCAGGCTCTGGGGCTGAGAATACTGTTCCCATGCGATCCTCACCACCACATAGGTCCATTCAACACATAGTGATGGAACACCTACTATGTGCTCGATGCTGTAGTAAGTGTTCAACATCGAGAAGTAGGACCTTTTAGAACTTACCTTATTATTAACCTCATTTCACAAATGAGGAAACGCGAGCTGAGCAGGCAGGCGCCTTAGCTGGGGGTAGACATCCAGTAGGTCCCAAGCTGGGACTCATAGCTTGCGCCCCTAACCATGAAGGTCGACTGCGTCTTTTGCATCCATGGGTAGATTCCTCAGTGGATGTGTCTAAAAACTCATCTGTGTCCATGTTTGTACAAGTATCGGACCCAAAGCCAGGGGTTGCTGGTTTTGCGAACATACTTTACCCCTCTGGCTACAATATCTATTTCCATGAGACTTTGTTTCTTATCAGTAAAGTGTTTGATGATGTCTGTCTACCAGACTAGAGGAACATGAGCAGGGGGAGGGTATGGGGCAATGAGATAACGTTCAAGAAAGGCCATTGTGGACTGAAGAGAATCATATGGATGAAGGAAGAAAAAAATACATTGATAGAAAGAGTAACTATTGGGGGAAGAAAGTTAACTTTTATCGATTCTCTGTTATGTTTTCCATTTGATGCCCATAATAACCCAGCAAAGTGGGTATTTTATCCCCGTATTATAAGAGAGGGAAACTGAGTCTCAGAGTAACGAAATGGCAGAGTCGTGGTCTGAATCCAAGTCTGGCCCTGTCCAGAGCCTGTGTTCTTTGTTCTAGACCCAGGATTGGTAAACTCTGGCTCACTGGCCCAGTTTGGCCAGCTGTCTGTTTCTGTAAGTGGAGTTTCCTTAGGAACACAGCCACTCCCATTTGTGGCAGACTGTCCATGGCTGCTTTGAGCTGCAGAGGCGGAGTTGAGCCACTGTGACAGAGACCATATGGCCCACAAAGATTAAAGGCTCCACTGTCTGACCCTTTACTGGAAAAGTTTACAAACCCCTGATCTAGACTCTAAGGCCTGTGATAAGAAAGATGTTTTAAAATACGTAAATAGAAATGCTATAAATTGTGAATATGCACATATATTGTACATACGCACGTGGACAGCAAAACTTCAGCCAACTGCACCCTTTGGGGGTAAGACAATCCTAATTTTCGAGAGAGTTCAGTTTTACCCCTAGGGGATCTTTCTAAATTATGTCACCCATTTCCCTACATTCTGAAACATCATATGCTGGGCATGTGTTAAACCTTCCTTGAAGAAATCTCACCATCGTTTCAAGCACTGGGGTTTTCTGAATTCTGGTTTTCAAGAATGGCATCAGGAATAGCTCTTCACTGGGTTGGCCTGGGGTGTAGTGGTTAAGTTTGGCACACTCTGCTCTGGCGGCCTGGGTTCATAGGTTTGGATCCCCAGTACGGACCTACACCACTCGTCAGCCATGCTGTGGCAGCAACCCTCATCTAAAGTGGAGCAAGGTTGGCACAGATGTTAGCTCAGTGCTATCTTCTTCGAGCAGAAAAAAAAAAGATAAAGATTGGCAACAGTGTTAGCTCAGGGTGAATCTTCCTCAGCAAAAAAAAAAAAAAAAAAAAAAAGACTAGCTCTTAACTCAGTGCCCCCAGTCCTTTTTTTAATCTTTCTGTCTGCTTTTTGATCATTTTTCCTCTTCTTGCATTTCTGACCCCCTGTTATTTCTCACCGTTTTCAATGTGCCTGATTGTGACCAACAGCTGGCTTTGCTTCTCAACTCTAGAAATCATCCAGCTCCTTCGAAGTGCACACAGAGGAAGCAGGGTCTGATGGAGAACCTGCGACACCTCCTCTCCCTCCTAGCCTCGGCTGTCCTCTGTGGCTGAGGTCTGGGGAAGCAAGGTTACACGTGTGTGTGGGTCTCCTCCCGGCCTGTTCCCCTCTCCCTGCTGGCCCTGTCGTTGCAGGGTTCAGACCAGTGGAAGCCAAGGGTGCGGCAAGCCCTGGAAGCAGATGATGAGTGTGGCTGGCTCCTTGCGCTTTGCAAATACCAGATCTTAACCTCAGGTTGCAGCTTGAGGAGCTAGAGCTCGCTGTGAGTTGCTTTAATCCTGATCACAGGTGTTCGTGGAGGCAGCGTTCTTTGAGTCCGGTTCACAGTGGTGGAATCTGAGACTTGGGAAAGGCAGGCTTGCCTGTGAAATCAAAGCACAATTTCATATTCAGAGATGCGGTTTTAAAATAGAAACCGATTGTAATCAAGTGTGAAAAGGCAATAGTCGTTTGTTTCTAATCATTCCACAGAGCGTGGTGACCTATTTTTATTGACAGGTGTTTTATCTACCTTGTGAGTAGCTCTTATTTAAATCTACACGCTTGGCCTGCCAGATGCTTTTAAACCCACTTTTGTTTTGGTTGGTGGTTGTATTTCACCTTCTGCCACCCGCCGGGCCAGCCTCACGGCCGTGTGTCCTGGGCAGCCATGCAGGGCTCCATGCTCAGCAGGGCCGTGCGCTTGGTTGCATGCTCTGCCGTCACTGGTTTGAAATTCTTAATAATTTTTGAGTAGGAGGCCCTGTGTTTTTGTTTTGCCCTGGGCCCTGCAACTTACGTAGCCGATCTTGACCATCATGGAATGGCATCATGACACGTCATACGTGGAAAGACCTTAGAAATCAGCCTTTCAAAACTCCTCATTTTAAAAGTGGAGGAACTGAGGCCCCCCAAAAACTGGAACTGACTCGCTTGAGGATGGTGCCTTGGCATCTCAGGAGGATGGATGGTAGGTTCAGACAAGTGGGACGCTCTGATCTTGAGGTCCCTCCTGATCACAGCCTCTTCCTCCTCCACAGAGACACTGCTTCCAGCTCAGTTCATGCTGAGGGATGATGAGCGAGTTTAATAAATAGTGGTCTAAGTAGTTAATACTGAGGAATTTCATTTTGCTTTTCACCCCCCCTTTCCCCAACAAACGTGCACACAAGTTTAACCAGTTTTCTCTGCAGTATTCGAAAGTGGTTATTGATTCTAATGGTATTCATCTTAGTGGTAAAAAAAAAAAATCTCTCAAAAATGCCAGCAATTTCCCTAAATTAAAAATTTGAGGGGCTGGCCCCCTGGCTGCATGGTTAAGTTCACACGCTCCACTTTGGCAGCCTGGGGTTTGCGGGTTCGGACCTACACCCTGCTCATCAAGGTATGCTGAGGCGGCACCCCATATAGAGAAACTAGAACAACTTACCGCTAGGACACACAACTATGCACTGGGGCTTTGGGGAGAAAAAACAAAAGAGGAAGATTGGCAACAGATGTTAGCTCAGGGCGTCTTCCTCAAAAAAAAAAAAAAAATTGGATGGCTTTTTTTTCCCCACTTATAGAAGTGATACGTTCCCATGGTTGGAAATTTGGAAAATGACCAGGAAGAAAACAAATCACCATGCCACATGTTTTCTGTGTATTTTTTCCAGCCGTCTTTTCCATGCGTGTGCGTTTTTCACGTAGTTGATCTCAAAGTGTATTCATGTGAACTTTTCATGTTCCATTTACTATTGTGTTAGATTAAACCATGTGAAATTGCTGTTTTTGTGGGTCAGAAAGGGTTGAGTCTTGGCAATTTGATGTTGTTCAATGCAGTTGCAGAAGCATCTCCTTAAATCGTAGAGAATTCTTTGTAAACATCTTATTTATCGTCTCTATAAAATTCCATCATGTGGCTGCGTGCACTTATGCAACTTTTATCGAACCAGGTGATAGACAATTATTATGTTTTTATAATATAATCATTAATATACTTCTTATAACGTTTTACATAAATAATTATATATAAATAACTCTAAGTCATGACGCAATAAAACATCTTTTGTTTCTTGGCCATCATAGATGCAGAGTCTTTAAAAAATAACTTTCATTATTTTTTATGTTAAAAAAGTTGGCATTTTATAAAAAAGCTTGCAAAAAGTAGACTGAAAGAGAGAAGGAAAATCGTTGTCCCGAAGTGAGATCTTTGGTGACTTCCTTTCTGGCCTTTGTTTCTTGCATTTATATGCATTTGAAAGCCTACATTTTTTTGTCACCAAACAACATGTGGTGAACATTAAATAGAATATTATGAGTCTGATTAAGTGCGTTCCCGGTGCCCGTGGGGGATGTTTCAGGAAAGAGCCACTCCAAGTGTGCTCCATGGATCAGCGCCAGTCACAGAGTGCTTCCCCCTCTCTGTGCCGAGCGAGTTCAGAAATTGAGGGCAAGCTTTTAGAAACTTTTACAGTAATTGGACATTGCGTGGTATCCAAGCATGTCGACCTTTTTTCCTCTTTTTTTGATACTTCATCTTTTGTTTTATTTTACAAAACTCTCAGCCTGAGGTAGAGAGGGGAGAAAAAGACCTTTCAGCTTGGCTGGACGGAGAAGCATTACTCTGGAACCCAACCAGCATCTGGGGCCACAGCACAGGGAGGGGTGGAAGCTTGCTCTCAGATCCTATCCACACGGGTCGTGTGGGGCTTTTAAAATTCCTCTGTCTGCTCTCTCGTGGTATTTTTATTTTTCCCTCCCTTCTTGCTGCTTTCAATGAGAGTGTCTCTCATTTCCTCTTTCCTCCCTTTTCTTCTTCTGCCTTCTTTTTCTTTCTCCCTTGACCTGTCTTTTTTCTCACTTTCCCCCCTTCTTATCTCTTGGCAGCAAGGGAGGGAGGGAGCTAGCCAACCACACAACCAAGCTTTTTGGAGTGAGTTGGGAACTGTGTCAACAGGATCTGAGCTAGGGTCTCAGTGTCTCTGTCTAAGGCAGACATGCTTGTGTATCCAGCTATTGTGGCCTGTCTTCCTCTAACTCAAGAGGAAGGCTCTTTCTTACCTCATAGATGCTGGTTGCATGTTAGATCTGAAGTTGGCCAGCTCCGAATAACTTAGATATGTTTTAAACCTGTTATTTTTTTAATGTTAGCTCTATTTTGGCATTGTCACGATCCCTGCCATCTCTCCTTGGCGTAGAGTCAGCAGCTAGGGTAACTGGGCATTTCCAGGGACCTGTGCGATACCTGATCTTTTTTCCAGCAGAATCAAAAGCCCAGAGAAAACAGTGGGTTGGTGGTGACGTCCCGTGGCCGGTGATCAGGAGCGAGTGGCATCAGCTTCGGAGCGGTTTCTCAGACTCCATCAGCCTAACGTCCCCTGGGCCACATGCACAAGTCCAGTGCTGCGAACGAAGCAAACAGCAATGACGACATAACTGGCTTTAGTTAAATAATTTGCTGTTTACGGCTTCTCTGTTATGAATCGGTTACAAGCCCTTTTAAGTGAAATTGGATAGACGACAAAGTGTTGGTTTCATGTGTTTTATTTGCAGTTTAATCAGCGTGATCCAGCTGCTGGAGTGGGGAGAGTTGAGCCGGGGTTTTAATTATCCCTCCTTTGCCCGAGTTAGGAATTCCCGATGGTGCCGTCTGCTCGAAGATGCCAAAAACCGCATTGTTCTTTAATTAGCTGTTGTAATTGTTTCAGTGTAATCTCCGTGATTAGCAACAGCATTAAATACAGCAGGAAGAAAAGGGCTGTCCTCTATGTGCTGCCCCAGTAAACAGAGCCTTTCTCCCTTCTGGAGAGGGATATCACAGAAAATCAATTAGAACCCAACCAGCATTGATTGGAAAATGATAAAGACCAGCCGCCAGGAAGAAGAGATGGCTCCGGGGAGTTGGTTTATGGCCCCCACTCGCCTCGCCTGGAGAGCTCTGCAGCCTTGACCTGTCACCCAGGTGTTTGGACAGGGCCCCACTGGATGGCTCTGGCCCTCACCAGGGACGGGGAAATGGCCTGGATTGACACCAGCTGTTGTCTTGGCTGCGGGTCCTCTGTTTCGTGCATTCAACCACAAGCTTTGACTGAGCGCTTCTTTTGTGCCAGGCATCATGCCAGGTGCCCAGGGATACAGTGCTCATCAAGGCAGGCGCAGTCCCTGTCCGCACAGAGTCTGGAGTCTAGAGGAGGAGACCGATATTAATCAAACGCTTGCACGAGCAATGAGTTCACTGTAAATTGTGAAAGCCTAGAAGGGCAGGTAGGAGAGAGTTTAACAAAGGTACTTCATCTGGTCTGAGGGTCAGGGAGGGTGTCCCAGGAAAGTGAAATATAAGCTGAGATCTGACGGGTGAAGAAGAGTTAGCTGGACAAAGAGGCCCCACGAAGGGTGTGTGAGTCGGAGGGAGCAGCTTGTGCAAAGGTGCTGAGGCAGGGAGGAGTCTGGCCTACCTTTTCATCCTTCTCTTACAGGCAGTAGAGTGTTGGGGGGGAGTGTGCCACATTCTGGATCTAGGCTCCATGAGTTCAAATCCCATCTCCACTGCTTACCAGCTGTGGGTAACTCTTCAAGTGCCTTTTCACCACTCTGCCTCAGTGTCCCGGGCTGCAAAATGGGGATGCTGATGCTGATGACAATAGTAGTATCTAGTTCACAGAGTCCTGTGGAGATTAAGTTTATACATGTAAGGCATTCAGAAGGTTGCCTGGCACAGGTGAGGCCCCGGAAGTGGGAGGTGGGGCAGCCTTGACTTTGGAGTCAAAGAAAATGGGCTGAAATCTAGATCTGCTGTGTGCAAGCTTCATGACCTTGGCCTACTTACCGAACCTTGTGAAGTGGGGACAATATCCACTAACCCCGAAGTGCCTGGTGGTTAAGGAAGATTTGTCAGACCTGCTGCAGCCTATTGGAGGCGCTCAGAGAACAGTAGCTCTTGTCACTATTCTAGAAACATCTGCCTGGCCCATGGCTGGGGGCTGATGCTCAGTAATGGTAAGTTCCTTTTGCTTTTCCTTCTTTCTTCCTCTTGCCAGCAGGCCCGTTGTCCCCACACTCCCAGAAGGGAGAACTCTGTGGCAGGTTTCCCGGCCTCGCCACTGTTGCCCTTTGGGGCAGGGTAGTTCTCGCCCGCGGGGGCCGCCCTGTGCACTGTGGGGTGGTCAGCAGCATCTCTGGTCTCTATTTGCTGGATGCCAGTAGCACCTGCCCCCAGGTCAGGATCCAGAACGTCTCCAGCCATTGCCAGGTGACCCCTAGGGAGCGAAATTGCCCCCCGCTGAGAACCACCGCTCTAGAGAAAAGTCAGAGCAAGTAAGACTGGCTGGCAGCTGGGAACGCTGCAACCTGATGCTAGGATGCAGGCGGAGAAGTCTGGAGGGAGGGGGTCCTTCGAGGGGGAGGAGCTTACAGCCATTCTCAATTTCGGCTCCACGTTGGAAGCACCGAGGACGATGAAAGAACTAACGCTCAAGCCCCACCAGAGACGCTGATGTCGTTGCTCTCGACGCCGCCCGGGCATCATGATCGTCGAAAGCCCCCAGGTGATTCTGATGGGCTGCCAGGGTTGGGAACCGCTGTCTCGTTGAACAGCTGTCAGACCTGTGTGACAGGTGAGGTAGGCACAGGGAGCCCTCATGTTTATGTGCCACGTGGTACTGTTAGCATTAACCCCATTTGAACAGTAAGGAAACTCAGGCACAGAGTGGTTAAGAAACTTTTCCAAGATCACACAGCTAAAAGAGGTGGAACCAGGAATGCGACTCAGGTCAGGTGGTCAAGAGCCCAAGCCCCATTGCCTTAGGGGGCGGGAGGAAGAAGTGGACGTGGGCATTGGGAGTGGTGTGTTCGAGGCTCTGCAGAGTGGGTTGGAGCAAGGTCTTAGGGCATGCAGGTTGGAGGAGAGGCCAAGCCTTCCTCCGTTCTCTCATTGAATCTTTATTGAGCTCCTGCTGTGCTGGGTTCTGGAAAAACACTGCAGACCACAACAGGCGTGGGCCCTTTCCTCAGGAGCCTAACAGTCTCGCCGTCTGTGGAAGACACAGACAGGAGTCCAGTAAACAGCACTTAATTTATACCTGCACGTTGGTGGCAACAGGAAAATTAATAAGGAGCTGCTATCAAATCCAGCGGAGTGGGCTGTTTCATACAGGGTGGCCGGGAGAGGCTGAGAGATGGATGAGAAGCAGCCAGTGGCTGAAGGAAGGAAGAAAGACTGTTCCAGGCAGGGGGAACAGCACCTGCAAACTCCCCGCGACTCAGCATGCTTGGAGCGATGGAAGACCTGACGTCCCACAGGCAGGGCATGAGGACGTAAAGTTTGAGGAAGGAAGAGGCCGGGTGGCACAAGCCGTTGTCCCATTCGATGGCCGAGGAAACTAAGGCCCAGAATCGGGGCGGAAGCGTATCCTTCCCCCAGGGTCCCGCCACTCGTGTGAGAGCCTGAATTCAGATCCAGGCTGTGTGGCTTTGACGTGGAATGTTCCAGCATGGCCCCCATTTCATCCTCTGCTCATTGATCGGCCTCTGTGTTCGGATGTGGGGTCTGGAAAATACAATTAAGACAGGGCTCCTCCTGTCAAGCTTCTGAGATCGAAGAGGTAGAGAGAACTCAGGGGAGGCGCCCACTGACCTTGAACGTAGTAGGCATTTCATAGACCTTTCCCGGCCGTTTCTCAGCTGCCTGTGAAGTGCCGGCTCTGTAACAGATATTTTTCATTCCAATGATGCGTCATTGGGAGGAAGCTCTTTACAATAGATGTGTCATCATTATCCCCATTTTACATACGTGAAAACCGAGGCCTGGAAAGTGGGAGCTCCCCAGCAAGGGTGTAAGCAGACCTCCTGACAACAGCCGACTCTTTCTTCCGCCGCGCCTTTCTGCTTTGCCTCTGCGTTGTCCAGAGCGCCTGGAAGTTCATCACACACATTCGTAGAATCGTTAACGAGTTCACGGGGCCGGGTTCCCAGTGCAGCGCGCCGGGGGTCTGCATCATTGGCGCCCGCACGGCACGACGTCGCGTTTTGTGGAGGCGCCAACCTGATCCTAGCGTGCAGGGAGCAGACCTGCGGCCAGATGTGAGAACCAAGCCGGGCCCCCACCCTGCCCTTGCTGGAGGAGCCAAGTGGTTTATAGGACAAAATAAAGTCTCAGCCTTGTGGGGAAATCTCCCCCTCCCCACAAACGCCGGGGGCTGGTGTTGTCCTTGGAAGTCAAGCCGACTCAGCAGGGTGTCCTGTGCTCGGGCAGTGTAGCCAAGTGGTTAGGAACCCAGGCTTTAGAGTAAGATCAACTAAACCCAGGTGCCAGCTCCCGGGTCCCCTTTCCTTCCTTCCTCGAGTATTGATTCAGGCTCTGCTATGTGCCAGCATCGCTCCAGGCGTCAGCCATACTAGGAATCCAAGCTCCCTGACTTCATGGAGCCCAGCGAGATGAAACAGACTATAAACACCTCAGCACAGACGTGAGTGAGAAAACTTCAAGGACGTGGAAAGGAGCTATGAAAAAGATTAAACTGAGTGATGAGATGGGTAATGGCTGGTGTGGGGTAGGTGATATTTGAGCCCAGCTTTTAGCTTTGAATGATGAGAATAAGCCAGACAGATGGAATTCAAGGATGTAGGGAAGAGTACTCCATACAGAGGAGTGGCATGTGCAAATGTCCTGAGGCAGGAATGAGCTTGGCCTGCTGGTTGAAACTGGGGATGAGTGAGGAGAGGAGAGAGGAGTTTATAGAGGTGGGCAGGCGCTGGATCCCATAAGGCCTCACAGGCCACAATCTGGAGCTTGGATTTCATTCTAATTACAAAAGAACACGTGAGATTAATGAGATCCTGCATGTAAATATCCTCTCAGCGCCTGGCACGTGCGCTGGGTTCCATAAATATCAGCTGTTGATGTCGCTATTTACTTACGGTTCCTTTTTCTTTGGGCACGCCTTCCCCAGGCCCCTGGGGTAGCAGTCATGGATCTCAAAGGTTGCCTTTCCCCTCTCCGTCATAAAGGACGCAAGGAGAAGTTCTAGTTCAAAGAACCGTGAAGAGATGGCACGAGGCAAACACCCAGAAATGGCATCGCTCGCAGTTCCTCCTTGTCAATGAAGAGAGCCCCATTAAGCCCGCTTGGGGTTTAAAAGTCAGTTTTTCAGATCCCACATGCTGCAGACAATTGGGTTCACCCCAAATCCTTCCACTATCCAAGGCAGCCAAATGGGGGTAGACCAGGGCCTCAGAAGAAGGGACCCCGACTCAGAAATCTGCACAGAGTAGGGAGGCAGGGTGGCTGGTCCCCCACGCTTCCGCCCCCAGCTGTCATTTGAAACTCTGTAAATACCCGCTGCCAATAACCTCCGGCCCCGGGCCCAGATGACACGTGTAAATATCTTCTCCATGTGCTATCCAAAGGCTCAGTCAATAAGCTTAATTTCCTGTGGATTCCACTGTTTGATTGCTGCAGCCTAGAAAACTGATCAGATCAAAGCTGTGTGCCTTGGGGAGGGTAGTTGTGTTGCAAGCGGTGGAACATGGTGGCAGTAAGGCCAGCCAGCCTGCCTGGTGGCATCTTGCCTGATCCCTCTTTGCTCTCACACCCTGCTGGGGCCTGGCCCAGGGACGGCCGCAATTTCCTAACCGTCTTCTGGCATCTTCTGGGAACTTTGCGGATTGTCATCACACTCTCGTTGGCCCCGTGTCGAGGCACAAAGATTGTGATTTAATCCAATGGTGAGAATCTTGCAGAGTAAAATCAGGGCAAGATCTTCTGGTTTGAGTCCAGAGCAAGTGGATGGAAGGTCAGGGGCCCTGGCCTTGGAGTCAGACCTGGGATCCACCTGTAGGTTGCCTGATGTCTCTACGCTTCCATTTCCTAACCTAGGAATCATTCTGTGTCTACCTCATCGAGGTCACTTGTTCGCCCATTTGTTAAGCACCTGTTATGTGTCTGGTTCTGGGCTACAGTGCTGGAGGAAAGGCGATGGAAGACATACCCTTGTCTTGATGGAGGAAAGAAGCAGAAGAGTCTGGAATTGAGGGAGGTCCTGCATATGATTGGGGCTTGAGAAAGGGCTCCCGGGGGGCTGACATTTAAGCCGAGATGCAAAGGATGGGGGGGGGGTGGTGAGCACAGGATGTGCAGATGCCCAAGGTGACAAATGCACAGAACAAGAAACGGACAGAGATCGAGGTGGCTGGAGGGAGGGAGAGAGGCTTGAGTTTGGGTTGAGTGGAGACCCAGGAAGCAGACTGGCTGTCATCCAAAGGGCTTGCACCATCTCTTGGCTGGCGTTTTCCCGTAGCCTCCACATCTGCCTCCCTCCTTCTCTCTTTGCCACCCAGCAGGCTATTCTCAGTGCAGCTGCCAGAGCTGTTCTTTAAATCATGAGTCAGATGAGGCCATGCCTCTGCACAAAACCGACAGGTGGCTCCTCATGCCATTTGGAGTAAAGCCAAGGCCCAACTTTAGCCCAGCTGCCACTCACCTCTGGACCTCATTACGTACTGCTTCCCCCTCACTCATACCTGCCGGTCACATCACACCAGGACCCAGCCTTTCTCCTTTCTGTGACTAAGTTTCCAGGTGTCACGTTATGAATTCTATAATACAATGCATCCCTTTTTGCTTTGGCCACCAGGAAGCTCAGAGCCTCATCTAATGTCAATTGGAATCCTTCTGTTTGCTTCAGTGTTTAAAGTTTCCCCTCCCCCACCGTGGTTATTGATTTTCTTTCTCTAGCGTAGTGGTTTTTCTGGTTTCTGTGTTTTCCCTTGCAGGCCTTCCTTTTAGGGAATGGGAGGGTGTAAATTGTAGTTTGGTTTCACATGCTGCTCTCAGCTAATTATGCGTCCATTCCCCCTCCTAGTATGAGTTCTTTTGGAGCACAGATCTGTCAGTGTCATTCAAGGTGAAGCCATTGATGAGGGTGAGAGGGGAGCTTCTGGTGCTCTGAGGGGAACTTGTAATGCATACTCTGGGATCTAGAAGCTGGTGGTTTCTGCCAGGCACTAAAAATGACTTTGACCCAGCCACGTGCAGCTGGGGTGGACTGACAGTGCCCTTGTCCTCCTCCTCTGTGGCACCCAGGGGGGCTAGTGTGCGGTGATGGATGAGCCTGGAGGCTCCGGGAGTTAGAGCCCCATTGAGCTCCTGGCCAGAGTGGGGGGCCGTGTGGACAGTCCTGGACCACAGTTCATCCCCCGAGGAGGGCCTGTCGCTTCAGAGCTTTCTCCAGAATCTCCAGACCCAAAGATTTCAGAGTTGTTCAAATGATTCCTGGACCCAAGGGTTGACTTTCAAAATCAAAACTGGCCGCTAGGGGGTTCTCCAGGCTGGTTTGACCTGCAGAATGTTTTAAAACTGTTGGGTTTGAATGTTCTTGAGGCTGGACAAGCCCTGTCCAGTGCCCCCGACCCTCCCAGAGCGGATTGGCTGATAATTGATGACCATGACCCATTGATGCGACCTTTGATGATCAACCCATGGATGTCCGAGGCTGCGTTTGGAATCTCTGGGCAGAACAGAAGTGAAAGATCCCCCTTACCTCTGCCCCTGCGATCCCACTCTCTCCCATACAGAGCAGGGAGGGTAACAGTTTGGGGGGGGGATCCTTTGAGCCTGACCCACACTTTCCAGTTGAGGAAACTGAGGCTCGGAGAGGTTAAGAGCTGAGGTTATTTATCAGTCCCCGAAGACTCTTGTTTCTACATCCAGGCAAAATGGCTCCCAGCGCCGGAGTGGATTTTTTTAAACGTTAATTTTTCGTGGTTTGAACTTTTTTTTCCCCCTCATGAAAGGACACCTTTTTTGCCTAACTACACAGGCAGCATTATAGCAACATGAACGGAAGGCCACGTGGAAGAAGGAAAGAATTCACCCACGGCCCCACCGCTCTGGCCACAAGTCAAGCAGTGTGCTTGGGTCCGAGCGTCCCTGTCCACATGCCTAGATTGCCTGGACATATTTGTAAGCACAGGGAGCGGTCCCTTCTAAGGAGCCCAACAGGCCATAAAAGTTAGCAGCAAAATGAGGGCCCTGTCTGGTAGGTCGCTGGCCACTAAGGCGGTGTGGCTGGAGGCCCTGTTCATGAGGGGGCCCTTGTCTGGTGCTGTAAGGCCTCTCTGTGTGTCCTCTCTCCCCACTCCGGTCCACCCCACCCCAGCCCCTGCGGCCAGGGGCCGAGAGTTGGCCGAGAGGAAGGCCGAGCAGCTCACTGCTTCCTGCTTCCTGGCCCACAAGCAGCCTCTGTGGGTTGCCAGGCGCCAGGGCAGAGGCTGGGACGTGAAACAGCAGATTCTCATTTGGTCCTGATGTTGGCAGACAGCCCGGGACAGCCCTGCAAACGTCACCAGACCAGGTACCTGGGTGGACCCGGTGGACAGGCGCACCTTGGAGTTGGGAGCCAGGCGGCCTGGGAGCCAACAGCACAGGGCATCTGTGGCCAGCGCTCTCTCCCCAGCTTCTCTGCTCGGCCCCTGCCCATGGGGCTTTTTCCAGAGAACCCGGTCCTTCAGGTTGGGCCTGGAGCCTCCATTTGGCACCCGGCAGTCCTTTTCAGATGTGGATGTTCCCAGAAACATCCCTGATCCACAAGAGTTTGCATAAATACCAGAACTTGCCAGAGAAGCAAAAGTGAGTAATGACTTTGAGCCCCAAGACTGAAGAGTGGCTTTGAGCCAGACTTCTGGAGTTCACTGTCTGCTCCCAGCCCGCCTCATGCAAGTCCTTGATGCTCCCTGCGCTTCTGTTTCCTCATCTGCAAAATGGGTTCATAATAGGGTTGTTGTGAGGACTCAGCAGTGACACACACACACACGAGTGCATAGAAAACGTGAAACCAGTTGAGGTCTGTGCTCTGGTTCATAGTCTTGTACCGATGTTAAGGGCCTGGCTTTCATATGGCACCGCAGTTACATAAGATGTCACCATTGGCGGAAGCTGGGCGAAGGAACACGGAACTCTCTGTGCTGTCTTAGCAACTTCCTGTGAGTCTGTAATTATTTCTTTGAAAAAGTTGAAAAAGAAAGAAAGAAAGAAATGTTAATGTATGTAAGGCCTTAAAACAGGGCGTGATGTGTGGTAAGCATTCCATGAGAGTTGGCTGTGACAATGATGACCAGGAGGAGGGGGGTTTGAGGACGTGTATTCCAGCCTTTGCGGTGCTGTGCCACGAGACAACTTGCAGGTTAAGAGGAAGCAGAGCTTTTGTGGCCTCCTGGTTCCCTCCCCTCCCTTCTCCCCCCGTCTCCCTCCGCCCTAGCCCAAGCTCCGGGCACAGCCGACAAGTGACACCCCTGAACCCCTTGCTCCATGCAGCTTAGTTTTGCTCATGCGGTGCGCTCTAAGATGCTCCCCTAACCCTTGTCACCTGGCAAGCTCCCCTCCATCCTTCCAGCTCACACATTCCCTCTTCTAGAACGTCTTCGTGGGCCCCTCTGAGCTCTGCCGGGACCCCCATGAGGCTGTCGCTCGGTGGTTCTCAAAGCGTGATCTGGGACCAGCAACGTCAGCACGAAGAACGGGAGAGAAATGCCAATTCTCCTGCCACACCCCAGCCCTCCTGACTCAGCACCTAGGGGTGCGGTGCGGTGGGGTGGGGACCAGTGAGCTGCAGTTTTCCCAGCCCTTCCAGGTGGTTCTGATGAGCCTGCTCTGGCCCAGCACCTCCCCCACTGACAGATCACCTGGGATCTTGTTCACATGCAGCTTCTGATTCAGCAGGTGTTGGGGGTGGGGCCCGGGAGTCTGCATTTCCAGCAAGCCCCCCGGTGCTGCTGCTGCTGCTGCTGCTGCTGGCTTCCTCAGGGCCAGGGTCCACATCTCCTGCCCTGCCAGAGGAGTGGAACTTGGCGATTTGTTGTTACTGCTGAACTGATGCGTGCGTTTGCAGAGGCTGATTATCCCGGACAGGAGAGCCGGTCTTCTCTCGGCGGAGGGGGAGGGCAGGGAGGCCCCGGCTTCTAGCTGGTCCTGGGAAAAGGAAGCTTGTAAGGGGGAGGGGAAGAGGCAGGCCACCTATTCCCCCCGCCCCAGGCAGGCCAGAAGCCACGCTCTTCCCTGTTGCCTTGTTTACCCTAATGGTGTCTGGGAATGGAGCCATGGGACGTGACCCCTGAAAGGAACACTTTTTAAACTTGGCACAAGCCTGTTTCTTCCTCCTCCCCACCAGTGCATTTATTTATTCCCCAAACGTTTACTGAACTGAGTAGGAACGAAGACACATTCGTGGGCAGAACCAACGTGGGCCCTGCCCTCGGGCAGCGTCATCTTGTGGTGGGGACAGGTGTCAGTCACTGAGCCAGGCTGTGATGAGCTCAGTGTCCTGAGGCTGTTTAGCTGTGGGATTTGGCAGGGGAGGGTCAGCAGACTTCCCCTGGGAAAATGACATTTAAGCTGAAACGAAGAAGTGGAGTGTGGGTAAGGCTGATTTTAGGAAGAGGAAGTGGCATGTGCAAAGGTCCTGATCGGAGTGAGAACCTGGTAATAGCTGGAGAGAATGCTAAGAAGCAAGAGAAAGAGGGGGAGGGGGGAAGCCGGGGGTGGGCAGGAGCTGGGCCTTGCATGCTGCAGAGCAAATTCCATCTTTATCCTAAGAAAAATAGGAAGAAATAGAAGGACTTTAAGCGAAGGAGTGGTATCTGAGTTGCCTTCTCTAAGGGTCACTGTGGCTGCTGGGTGGAGACGGGGAGAACGGGGGGCAGGGTAAATACAGGGGCACCTCTATACAGGAAGCTGCCGCTCTTGTCTAGGTTCAGGTGATGGTGGAGCCGGACAGGAGTGGATGAAAGACTTGGAGAAGGATGGGAGCCGGGGTGTGAGGAAGAGGAGGATGTTAAGGAAGTGTCCGGTAATTCAGCTCAGTTGTAGCTCCTTCCTTAAGGCAGTCCTAGAAGTTTCCATCTGATTCCATCTTTATAGGGGTGATGTGCTCCTGCACCAGCCTCCAAGCCCAGCTGCCTTTGAACTCACGTGACCTCTCTTTCCTGCCACCTCCATTCCCAGTGGCTCCTCGACCTGTGCCCCTGTGACCTCTGCATTTTACTGCCTCCCTGTGTAGCTCCCTCAGTATCCACCAAAGGGTATGTTCAGACGCTGGAGAGAGGCATGAATTTCTCCACCTCTAAGCTCAAGTCACAAACACACAGCTGAACTCCATACCTCTTCGTCTTCTTGACTGCAGTGGGTCATCCACAAAGGAGGAACATTAAACCACTGGGGACAAGAAGCACTTCCAAAGACTCCTGTGAAGGAAGAGGAATAAGAGGCAGGTGGAGGGGTGTGCATGTTTCCTGCGACAGCCACATGCAATCTTCAGGGCTGTGAACATAGGTTCTCAGAACAGTTGCCCTCTTAACAAGGCAGAGCACAAACAGGACATTCTAGCAGCAGCTGGGAACCGAGCTGTTGTCTGCCTGTGGACCGCCTCTGTTCTGCTCATCCATCATGACTAAGAGCCGGCTGAAGGAGCGGAGGCAAGCCAGGGTGGCGGGTCAGCCTCGTCGCCTCGCTCCTTCGGCCCTGCCTTCTTCCAACAGGTATTTGCTGAGTGAGGGCCTGCTGGGTGTCAGACACTTTGAGACAAGTCGTTCTCAACCAGAGGCAGTTGTGTCCCCAGGGGATATTTGGCAGTATCCAGAGACATTTTTGGTTGTCGCAACTGGGATGCAGAGGGTCTAGTGGCTAGAGGCCAGGGATGCTGCTAAACATCCTGCAGCGCACAGGACAGCCCCCCAGCAAAGAACCCTCTGGTCCCAATATCAGTGATGCTGAAGTTGAACAGCTCCTGTTGTGGACCCTTGCATTTCTCTGAACCTCCTGCTTTCCTCCTCTCCTTTGGGCAGATATCTCCTGAGCTCTCTTTGCATGCTAGGCTCCGAGCGAGACATTTGCTTTTCCACGAACTTCATTTCTTCTTGTCACCCATGTTTGCCTCCATCCACCACTGTTTCCTCAGTATCAGCTATGGCGCCAGGCGCTGTGCCAGAGCCTAGTGCCACGGACTCTGCCTCCTAGGGCGCAGGAAGGCCCCTGGGCGTGGAAGCAGCCCAAGCCCCGATCAATCCCTCCTTTTATTCAGGGCAAAGTTACAAATGGGCCAGAGTCATTGGAAAGATTTTCCACCTCACTGTGCGGAGAAGCCCTTAGGAAAGATGCATGCATGGACCCCCTTGTACCAGGACGTTACGGACCTTGGAAAGGCAGGAAATATCTCTTGGCTTTCTTCCTGCCACAAAAACTGCCTTTCAGGTCAAATTTCCTCTGTGCCCAAGCACATTTGATTCAAATCTATTCCACTGCCAAATGTAAATAAAATAGAGATGACTCCTGTAATGAAAAAGAGAAATACCCTGGTGTGGTAGTTTGGACTTCCAGAAAATAGAGCATTCAAACTTCAGGCTCAAATAACTAACGGATTCCCAGGCCCCAGGCGCTGGCCCACTTATTCCAGGCAGCACAAGCAAGCAACTGCCAGAACATGCACTGCCGAAGAGACCAGATGCTCACGTTCAAGGCTCAGCTCTGACTCACTCCAGCTGCGTGACTTTGGGCAAGTCACTTTGCCTCTCTGGGCCTCAAAACCTTCCTCTGTAAAATGAGGAAGAAAGTCAGCATGTAGGGCAAAAATCTGGTGTCTGAAAAAGTCTGAATTTTGGTTGTCTGTTGTATAGTCTCTCTCTCTCTCCGGTTCTCTCACTTTTTCTCATACTCTCACTCTTTTTCCCTCCCCCAACCACCTACCTTTGAATTCTCTTCATTTGGATACACTTGTGGTGGATCCCCACCTGTCTTAGCCTGCTGGGCCTGCTGTGAAAGACCATAGACCGGGTGGCTAAAAACAAAAGGGATTGATTTCTCAGAGGTCTGAAGTCTGAGGTCAGGGTGCCAGCGGCAGACTGCCGACTTCTTGTTGCATCCTCACGAGGCAAAAAGAAGGCAAGGGAGCTCTCTGGGGTCCCCTTTATAAGGGCACTAATCCCATTCTTGAGGGCCCCACCCTCACGACCTAATCACCTCCCCACGGCCCCGCCTCCTGATTCTACCACATGGGGTGGGGTAGGATTTTAACGTGAATTTTGGGGGGGAAACAGACGTTCGGTCTATAACACCGCCGCCTAATCTCATCCTGGAGGATGCGCCTGGTAAGTTACTGGGAAATTGATCCCCACGCGCCAGGGGAGGGTCAAGAACTTCCAGCTGCTGGTGCTCAGAGGCTCTCGGGGTGACTTTCTAGTTGCTGTTCCATGTCAGGTGCACTTCACTCCCTGTGTGTAGGGGAAGTGAGGAAGTGCACAGTTGTCCTCAGCTGGAGAGGGCACCCCATCTCCCAGGGCGAGCCTTTCCCCCGAGGCCAGAGGAGTGAGGGGTGAGTCCCAGCTGGGTTAGAAGCAGTGAGTAAACCGCTCACCCCCCGCCACCCCGGGCTCCCTGTGGCTGCCAGAGCGTCTGCTGGAAGGGGGGTCGGCACACAGGAGTGGCTGTTCCCCACATGTGTGGGCCCCGAGACCTGGCTCTTTTCGTCTGGAAAGAAAAGTTCTCCGGAAGCCAGAGTCTGGGGCTTGTGGGGTCTTACAGTTATGAATGCTTAGTGGAGAAACACTTCATCTGTTCAGCGCTGTTAAGAAAGAAGGTATTCTGTATTATAAGTAAAGGTTCCAGAAAACTAAAGCTGACCTCTGTCAGTGCCACACACACACACACACACACAAAATTTAACATGTCTTCGTGGAAGATGTGTCACCTCTTTCTTGCCCTATATGACAGGGGCTGAAGACCAAAATGCAAAATGTTCTCGACGGCACCATCATTGTCCTTGGCTGTGATGCTGTGCTGTGATTTTGTGATACCTGATAGAGACGTGAAGGTGTGATGGAGCCATTTGCCCTTACGCTCACTGGCCCTTACGATTCTGTTCTCCACTCCCTTCCCGTCCGCATCATCCTCAGTGAGTTTCTTCTAAAAAGCCTTGCTTATCTCTCTTCCCCTCCCCTCTCCGGCCTCCCTCTCCTCTCCTCTTTCTCATACACACACAGACATTCTAGCCTGCTATCCACTCGAATCCAGAAGAACGTTTTCGTGGAAATCAGAGAAGGTCGTTAGATTAGGAACGGTAGATTTATACTCACGATGGATGCATGAACTTGAACCCAAGTCTGAGAATGACTTGCCTCCTGTTCTAGAGCGTCAAGACCAGGGTCATCCTGACGTAGGGACCTGGGACGAGCTTCCAGTCAGCTCCTCCCTGAGCCTGGGTCCCCTCTTCTGTAAAACGGAGAATATTCGGGGTCACTGTGAGTTGTCAGTGGAACGAAGTCTGGCTGCTGGGGTCCTGTCTTCCTTGCCACCCAGAGGCTGTCGCCGTTTCTTTTCTGGGTCTGTGGCTTTGTTCTTGGTGAGTTTGCTGAGAATCCTGGTGGAGGAATGTCACAGCCGCGACCTCATCACCCCCGTACTCTTTTCTGTCTGTACAGCGTATCTGTAAAGTTGGGGGATATATACAAATAGACTTATTTCCCGCGTACGCTAGAAGAACATTCTGTGAAAACAAACACCTTCTCTTTCAGCTTCACTCGCCAAGTGCAAAGAAGGAACTGAGACTGGCTTAACTGGTCCTGGAACTTTGATTACATCCCATTTGGTTCCCAAGACTTTTTGAAAAAAAATCTTACCTGTGGATTTCCTAGGTTGTTGACAGGTGATGCTTTTGGCCAAAGGCTTACAGCAGGTTTCGGGCCAAGAAAACATGTCAGCAATTTCAGAGGAGCTGAGCTTGAGGAATAAGCTGAAATAAAACGTGACCGTCACCTCACCTGAGTCCCAAGTCCAGAAGCCGGTGCCATTATTCCACACCACGCCTTTGGTGGACAAATAGGGCATTTCCGTAATCTGAGGATAGCAGAGCGGGAGTAACGGCGTTGGTGGGGAGAGGGGGAGAAAAACACGCTGCCAGAGATACGCATCTTTGCACCTGGGCTGGTGCCTGTCCTTCCCTCTGCCTGGAGCCTGTGCTCCCAAATTCTGGCACGCTCACCCTGTCACCTGCTGCCCTCGGGTCCTTGCTCAACGGTCATCTCCTGGGGAGGCCATCCGACCACCGCTTTTAAAATTTCGGACTGCCACCATTCTCTCTCCCTCCCTTCTGATTTATTTTTCTTCATAGCTGTTATTACCACCTGACAGGCTATATACAACTACTGTTGGCCTCCCCCATTCCAATGCAGGTTCCAAGTGAGCATCATTTATGCCTTATCAACTATAGATATACACACACATATCCATACATCCATATATTTATTGTTCACAAATTGTTACATAGACCTGAGTGCCTGCCACATAATTGGTGCTCAACAAATATGAATTAACAAATCATGTGTATACATTGATTATCAGGGTAAGCCTCACTTTCAGAAATGTTGAAAGCGTGAACAAAAATATATTCATCTCAAAATCAAGAGAAATGGTAAAATGCCAGGATGACTTCGATCAGCTAATCGTACGTATTCCGAGAATCAGTGTGAGGAGGCTGAATGTGTTTTCAAGCCGTGTTGGGCTGAAATTATTCCTCTTCTGACTCCAGCCGTCGTCATATCAGTAATAACGAGAATCAAAGAAGATCGCGGGTGCGGGTGTTCTAGGCTCATTTCTGAGGGCTTCCCGTGTGTCCTGTCATTTCACCCTCACGATGACACGCTTATCCTGTCAATTTAATAGATGAGAAAACTGGGGTCTCGAGAGGGTATCAGAATTTCTTTTTTGTTGATTTGGAAAATTTTTCATATACTCACAAATAAAAGTCAGGGTTGGCAAATTTTCTGTAACGGGCCTGACAGTAAATAATTGAGGCTTTGTGGGGCATATCGTCTCTGTCACAGCTACTCACTTCTGCCGGTGTGGCGATAAAGCAGTTGTAGATAATATGTAAATGAACGAGCATGGCCGGGTTCCAATGAAACTGTACAAAAAGAGGCTGGCAGGCCAGATGTGGCCCATCAGGTGCCGTTTGCTGACCCCTGAACTGAATAGAATCTTCCTGAGGGCAAGGACCATGTCATTTTCTTTGTTCATCATTGTATCCTGCTCAGGAAGCACGGTGCTTTGCACATGGCAGGTCTTGAATGAATGAATGAATGAATGAATGAAGAAACCCAAGGAATCAGTTGGTGACCTGCCTGTTGAGACCACCATGACTAAAGCTGCCGTTCTCCCTCCTTCCTCTCCTTCTCACCCATTCCAGGCCAAAGGGCCAGCCCCCACCTGCCAGCCTCGCTTGAAAGTCCCTGGGGAACTGGGTGATGAGGCCCAATGGGTTCTTCTGCCAGTGGTGGCTTTTTCTAGAACTTCTTGGAGTTCCGTGTGTTTGTTTATTGATTCATCTCTTGACACCTCTCCCTATTCTAGAAAGGGTGGAGGCAGTTTACAAAACAAAATAAGGTCACGTACATTAAACTGAGGCCAAAGGAAGGCTACGTGACGGTGGGACCATAACTTGGAGTCAGGATTGACATAAAGCACGGGCCACGAAGACCTTGCTGGAGGGCACCTGAGAGCTGGCTTGGAGCTTTCTGGCAGCCAGTGGGGAAAGCAGTGTGCTCCCTTCTACCACGCTGTGTCCAGACGACTGACACAGACCATTGCTCATGGCAGGCGGGGCTATGCTTAGTGCTCGGGGCAGGTGGAAATTTCTCCAGACGGCCTGCCAAGAAGACACTGTGAGGGCAGTGGAACAGCTCTAAGCTTCCTCCTAGTGGATGTGACAGGAGTTCCCGGCTGTTTGCTACAACGGTCCATGGGCTAGACTCGCCGTCGTGTACTCATGCTCTAATGGTGAGGACCCATCTGGACATCTGCGTTGACCTGTCATGACTTGGAGTGGACTCAGGGCAGCTGCATGAACAACTGGGCCCTGTGGTCTTCAGATGTCATTAGAGCATAAAGGGGAAGCTCTCAGTCAGGGAGACCAGGCGAAAATTCAGGCTCTGCTTCTGCCCTTTGGCCTAGTCCCATTTTCTTTGGACCCCAGCTCCTCATTGAGAACTGCGGGTTGACAGCAGCATTGACCCCCCCCCCCCCCTGGCGTTTTGGTGAGGCCCAGATAACGAGACAGCACTGTGGCCTCGACAGCCATCGTTTTGTTTAAGGCTCTGAGCACGTTGGCAAGGTAAATGTCATCCCCATCCGCCTCCTGCTGCGGAATACTTTAGATCAGTGTTTCTCGACCTTTTTTTCATTATCACCCTCCTAAGAAGAAAACTTTAATTTAATTTCAATTCTCCCTGGTGAGAGAAATTAAATACTAAGGGATAAGATTTATCGGGTAGGGTTTAGCTTTGGAAGGCCACAAATGATTGTAATATCTTAAGATTTTTTTACCACCACATCTTCTGAACTAATTTTTGCCCCCCTGGGGGGAAAACATCACCCCCGTTGAGAATGCATACTTTAGATAAATTAACTCTTCTTAGTGATCCATTTGATGGATGAAGAAACTGAGGCCCAGAGAGGTACAGCGAGTTGCCCAAAGTCACAGAGCTAGTGAGAGAGAATTGGAATTCAGTTTCAAGAGTCCTGGCTCTAGACTGTGCTTCCAGCCACTCCTTGTAGCTCATGGCAACAAACTGCGCCCTCTGTAATGTGTCTTGTTTTTTTCACTTAGGTATATATCTTGTCGATTCTTCAGTTTCATCCATATAGGATTGCCTTGTTCTTTTTAATTGCTGCATTGTTTTCCATCTGTATCAGCATAGCGTAAGTTATTTCACCAGGACACAGTTAGTGAAGGCTGGGTTATTTCCAGTCTTTGGCAATTAAAATCTCTGCTGTCACAGGCCTGCATCCACAAGTGTCATTTACTTAAGTGTCAGCAGGCTTGAAGGTTAAATTCCTAGAAACGGAATCACCACACACTTGCTAAAAGATAGCATTTTGTTGGGAGCATGGAAACATTTCCCCAGAGCTGAAATTCTTAACCAAGCCATTCCAGGTCGATTTGCACCACTTTCTTAACAACCAAGGTACTGTTTTGACCCCCAGATTCCATGGGACCCGCTCATTGACTTAGACGAGGCTCCCCACTCCTGCGCCTTCCAGGCACTTGGTTACCAAATTCCCCTTTTGTCATCCGGTATTTCCCTACGAGGTTTTGCACCGTTTGCTTTTGAAGTTCAATTCTCATCTCGTTAAAAGAAAGCCCGGGCAGCCAGCTTTCGTTCCTGCGGCCTGGGTGCATGCTTAGGGCTCAGATACAGCAACCTCGTGGCATCTCCCGAGTCTTGACACCCACCAGGTTGGCAGGAAGGAGAATCCTTCCCATTTCGCTGGTCTTTCTGAAATTTCTCCAAGAGCAGGATCTCATTCTGCAGACTCTCCTTGGCCTTCATGCATAAGGGTTAAGCTTTTAGCAGTCCGGGAAATCCAGCGTGAGTGGCCGTGGTTCAGTATCCGCAGGGGGCAAATTAAAATCGCTTCTCCTCGACTTTGCTGGCAAATTCTCGGTGGCTGAGTCCAGGCTAAATTGTGACCTCAACTGGAAAAGCTGGAGGCAGAAGAGGGCCTGGGAACCCAGGAAGGGTGCCGTCAGCCCCTCTCTGCAGCGTGCTGCCTGTAATTAAAGACTGCTGCACCATTAAAATCATCTGAGTCATTAAACCCAATGGTGTTTGGCAGTGGTTGGTTCTGTAAGATCCTTGAAGAGCAGGTTGATGGGATGGAGAGGCCTGAACAGTATTTTGTGCAAATAGAACCCACCAGCCTACTTTGTCTGGTGATGAAGTCAGGCTGTGGCTTACGGCTGCCCCCACGCCCATTCTGGAAGCTCAGATTTGCCGATTAAACATGGCGGCCAGGTTGATAATTGCGTGTTGCTGGATTTCATCGTGGTGATGGGGTTAACCATGCTTTCCCACTCTCCCTGGAGCACAGTAGGTGCACAGAAATGGATTTAATGCATTTAGACATCCATTCAACAGATGTCTACCCGATCCCTGTCACGTACTAGGTAGGGTTTATGGATACATGGGGGATATAACAAAGTAGCTTGCATTCTAGTTGGAGGATAAGCCAATATATAACATCCCAGATATGATAAGCAGCATGGGAAGGAACATAGTGAGAGGGATAAAGAATGCCTGTGGGTGGGCAAAGGAGCTTTTGGAGGAGATGTCTTCTAAGCAGTTGCCTGGGGAGTAAACCATGAGGATATCTGGGAGGAGGATATCTGGGCATAGAGAACAGCCAGTGCAAAGGCCCTGAGGTAGGTGGCAGCATTTACTCATTTACTTTGGGTCTCTATAGAGCACCACAGGAGGTCAGAGCTGAAGGACCTTCAGTCGAGCCCCTTCCCTGTCAGATGAAGACCGAGGCCAGAGAGGGGAAACTGACTGTCCCAAGGTCACACGGCTGCTGGTAGAACAATTTTTCAGGACCCCCTTCTCCCATCCTCACACTTCACAGAGACTTTGAGGGGCCTCAAAGCAGCAGAGAAGTTCAGAGTGCTGTGTGTGCTGTGGTGTTACTAATACAACATGGGGAAAAGGGGTTCCACTCTCTGGCCCAAGCAATTGGTTTAATCCTTGTCGGTCGCCACGTTCTCCTATGAAAACGGGATACCCAACACCTCACTGGCTTGTTGGGAGAATTCAATAAGCTAATAAGTCTAGACATTTTTGCACTGTGTCTGGTGCACCAGAATCAGTAAATAGGACTTCTGCTCTCTTCCCTGTTCCTCCGTTTCCCCCCCACAATGATTTCCAGGGGGAATCCCTGAGGGTTTGCATTTGATTCCATTTTACAGATACAGAAACTGAGACTCAAAAAGGTTAGACCCTTTAACACAGCCAGGAAGTGAAGGGGCCAGGATTGGAGCCCTGACGGTTTGACGCCAGCCTGGAGGTCATTCCTGTGCCCTCCCCATCTTGAAGCTCCCTCTGGATTCTTCATGCTTTGATTAGCTTGAGCCGTGAGCCGACAGGGGAAGGCCAGATCCTTGACGACTCCTCCTTCTCATCTTTGGTGTGAGCCGAAGGGTCGGCCTGGCCCTGGAGAAACGCAGCCCTAGTGGCCCCGGGCTCTGGGCCCCAGCTGACCTCATCCCCAGCCATCCCTGCTGGCCTTCTGTCAGATCCACCTCGCGGTTTATTTCCAGAGCCTCTGAGATGTCTTGCACGACGACTTCCTCGTCCCATGGGGCTGTGGCTAATTAGCCTTTGATTATTCACAAACCCAGAGGCAGGAGGGGGAGACCGGGTCCTCCTTGCTCTAATCCCCCACGTGAAACTCGGGCAAGGCCGTGGGCTTCTGGAAGTCGCTGGGCCAGGATTTGGAAATCGGAGGTGAAAACAGTCGAGAAATCACCAGCAAAGCCCATGCCCTCGAGTCTTCGCGTGGGGAGAAATGGACGCTGAGCTTGTCTCTTTGGGGCCACTGTCACACCCCCGGGTCCCAATAAACATGTTTGTCGTTGTCGATTTTGGGTTTTCCCTTGGGCACATCCTCCGCCACCTCCCTGTTACCACAGCCCGCTTTCTAAGAAGTGACTTCAGTTGTCACCAGGCCAGGAGACAGTTGGCTCCCTTTTAGGCTGCACATAAAGTGGGACATTTCAAAACCAGGAGTTCTGCCGTGCGCTTCTGGCAGGAAGAGAAATCTCTTTTCTTTCTCCCTGGCTCTATTGATGGGAGAAAGGACTCGAAAGAAGATGAAACGCCTCCGCATTTACGATCTGTGGCATTATTGGTGCAGGCTCAGAGTGCTGCATTCATTCAACAAACAGTCTCAACTCACTCAGCGCAAATTCCAGAGTCTTTACAATGGTCTAGATCTGTACTTGTTGACATTGGGGCCAAATGAATCTTTGTTAGGGAGAAGGGGGGCCGTCTTGTGCATCTAACATGTTTAGCGGTATCCCTGGCCTCTACCCACCAGGTACCAGTACCCTGCACCCCCAGTTGTGACAAGCAAAATAGTTTCCAGATATTTGAGATGTTCCATGAGGGGTAACATTGCCCCCATTAAGAACCGTGGTTCTTGGGGCCGGCCCCATGGCGTAGTGATTGGGTTTGGCGCAGTCTGCTTTGGTGGCCCAGGTTCACAGGTTCGGATCCCCGGTGCAGACCTACACCACTTGACAGCCGTGCTGTGGCGGTGACCCACATACAAAATAGGGGAAGATTGGCATGGATGTTAGCTCAGGGCAAATCTTCCTCAGCAAAAAAAACCCCACAAACAAACACAAAACCCCACAGTTCTAGAAGGCTTTATACAATCTAGCCCCCATTCTCACCCTGACTTAGTTTCCTGCTTTGTTTCTAGTCACATTGGCCTCCTTGCTGGTCCTCACTGACAAGGTGAGCCACGCCGGGCACACTGTCACCCAGGGCCTTTGCACTGCAGTTCCCTCTGCCTGAAATGTTTTTCCCCTAGATATCCACTCACTGCTTCAAGTCTCACTTGAATCCCACCCTCTCCATCACAGCCTACCTTGACGAGCATTCTGCTGCCCGCTCTCTTCCACCCTACTATGTGCATTAGTTGTGCATAGTGGTATTCTTATAGCTCATCTGTCTCCCTGTGCTGGAATTAGAGTTCCATGAGGCCAGGAGTTTTGTCTGCCTTGTTCACAGGTGCCCTCCAGGCCCTTGGATCACATTTCTTTCATGACACATTTATCCAGTGCCTGCTGTATACACGCACCAGGCATTGTCTGGACACAGGAATATAATGGTGAGGGGGGAGATCACTTCCTGCCCTGAAGGAGCTCAAAACTCTCAGAATTCAGATTCCACTTGCCCAGAGCTGGAGGAGAAGTTTTGCCCCTGGTGCGGAGGGGAAAAGGGGCATGGAGATTCCTGGGCAGGCAGAGATGAGACAGGGCCCTCCCCTGGGAGCTGGCTGCAGGGCTGGGTTTGGGGAGAAGGGTGTTTCTCCTGCCAGGGCCAGCCCTGCTCAGCACCTCACGTGATGGGGGCCCCTCCTGGCCTCCCCGGAGCTCAGAGCTCATCCCCTGGAAGCCCTTGCCTGCAGCCTCCCGCTGGCCCCATTGATATTCAGGCCACCCTGCGCTCTGAATAAACAGCGCCCTGCCATCCTGCCTGATGCAGCAGCTTTTGCCTGAGGCAGGAGAGCGTTGGAAGGGCGATAAAAATAGTGTTTAGTTACCCACACTCTGCTTATTCTGTACTTTCGAGCAGCAACACGTCTTCCGATGTGTCGGGCGGGCAGCAAGGCCATCCTTCCTCCTTCGTGTGGGGCAGCCTTGAGACGGCCTCCGAGGTGCCCCATCCTCAGACAGGCGTCTTCAGCTGTCAGTGACCCCCGCCAAGTTGGGCCTGGCCCAGGCAACCAGTTTTTCCAGAACCCTCCCCTTCTGTCCCCCGTCTTAGTCAGAGGCTTCTAAAGAGTGGGACAGAAGCAAATGCTGAGGCTGTGCTGCTGCGCAGGAGAGGAACCCCTGTCGGGGAGCAGCCGCTGATCCTGTAGTTGCTCCTCCTGCAAGTGTGAGCTTGCTTTGGGGATTCCTAATGACACTGGAACACTTGATCCCTTTTAATCTTCTGCACCAGGTGGTAGCTATCTTTGCCCCATTTTACAGATGAGGACAATGAGGCACAGAGAGATCAAGTAACTAGCTCAAGATCACACAGCGCATGAGCAGTAAGAGATGGAGAGGGGATCCAAACCCATTCCTCTCCAAGCCCATGCTGGGAGCATGGTCCCATCCTGCCCTCTGCCCTTGCGGGAATTTGAGTGCTGTTCCCCGGATATCTCCAGGGGTCCTCACCTGCACCTGCTCCGGGCTGGCCTTTCTGAATTACAAACAGTGGTCGCTAATGTTGACTCTAAGAGGGAGATTCTTTTCTCATTTAAAATCTTTAAGCAAGAACCCTCAAGCCTCTGGCTTGGGAGCAAATACATAGCTTTACACCTCTAAAGTGTCACGTTATTTAATTGGTACAACTCTCTGAAGGGAACTACAGTGGCTTTGCTAAGTGGTGGTGGCATTAGGGAGATGCCCAGAATGAAAGATTAAATACCAGGTGTTTGGGTGTTAACGGGAGGTTTCCAGTGCTGTCCGATGGTGTTCACCTGAGGGATGCCAGATACCCCGTCCTGCCCATCGCCCCTCTCCCCTCCTGGTTTCCTGAGATCTCTGGACATCAGCTAGAGTAGCAAACGGGAATCCGCTGCCCTGTGTCCTCGTGCAGAGTTCTGGTAAAAGGCTGCTCTGGGACTGAGTTGCTGAAGTACGTTCTCCGTTCTTCTTTGCTTGCAGCTGCAGATCTGAATTTCGGCCCTGGCATGCTCCCATGTCTTCAGGGAGCCTGACTGAGTTTACATTTCCATTGCACGGAGCCAGCGGTGCAGCCCATGCCGGGGTCTGGTCCCTGCCCATTGGTCATGTGGGCCACTCAGTGCTTGGGGCTGCGAGCAATTGGATGGGCTTCTCATCCTTTGCCGGCGGGACTGGGTAGGGCGTGGAAAGAATTGGGGAGGGGGTGTCCTTCCTCTGCTGGGCCTCACTTGGGACAGAAGAGGGTTTCAGGAAAACCGTGCGTGGCCCAGTGGAGATGCTGTCAACCCAAACGTGCATTTTCTCATTCACTTCCCCTTTAAAGTCAGAGTTTTCTCTGCTTCGTTTCCAATTGCTATTCTGGTGGCACAGCCTCCTACTAAAGTGGTTTTAAACTTCTTCTTCATCACCCGTCTGTTCAGGTGATGCTCCGTAAATAAACACTTGACTAGACAAGGGAGGTGGGGGTGCAGACCAGCCAGCTCATCTGATTTCAGAAGCTTTTCAGCAGAGGCTTGCAGCAGGTCGTTTCAGCTCAGCTCAACAGATACGGAGACTGACTAATACGTGGGAAACAGAATACAGTCAGAGCTGATGACCCTGAAAAATGCAGGGTGACAGTTTTTTTTTTCATAAAATGAGGAATCCCATCTGTGACACAGAACCAAATAACTAATTGTGTTTCCCTCTTTGCATTGCCTGCTAGGCAGCTCAGAGATACCTCTCACAAGGGCCCAGGACCTATGGTAATTTTCTGGATGTTTGTCATGCTTCTGGTGGCAAATTAAATTTCCTTTAGGGTTCTTTTCTCTTGATTCCCTTCTCTGCTTCCTGCTACCTCCTGTGTGTTTTCTCTGTTTAAGTTTTGGTCGGTGGAACTGTGTTTTGCTTAAGGCTTCTTGTAACACAGAAAAGCAGGGGTAAATAGTTATTGAGATAAAGATACAGTTTGCAGCTGTATCTGGTTTTGTGTACGTCTTTTACTTAAGCATCTTTCACCTCGAATCCCTTTTCGGCTTACTCCAAATGTGAGGCACTCAGCGGCACATTTTGGTTTTCAAAGCTTTGGGAAATCAAAGGGCTCACAGGATTCCTGGCCTTTGAGTGGGTAAGGGCTGGACAAAATCAAGATGGCGCACTCGACCCCAGGCAAACCCACGCCCCTCTGTCGGCTCTGGGCTGGAAGCCCAGGACCTGTGATCTGTTCTTAACTGTGCCGTTAATGGACTGGTGGCTATGGGCAGGACTTTCCCGTCCCCTGGGACTCAGTTTCCACATCTGCGTAATGGGAAATAATTACCCCCGCCTGCTGACCTCCTGGGTCTCATATCTTACATGCTGCTCATCACATGAAAGTCCTTTTAAAACAAGACAATTGTCAGGCGGCCTGAGGATGATCGGGATTTGGCGGCGGATCCAGGGGTGTTGATCGACACCAGGACATTGTCACCACCTGTACCTGGTCACCCGCACAAGTAGGATCAGTCACGAAGTCAGTCACTTTGTCTTGATTAAGAGAAGCCTCTGAAATCAGACGAGCTGGCTGTGAATCTCGGCTCCGACATTCCCTCGCTGCGAACCTTGGGCCTCGGCCTCGGTTTCTTCATCTGGATCATGGAGATAATTTTGCTAGTAGTGATTGACATGGCCTCCGCAGAGAGCAAACTCAGTCTTTTGGGGGCGTTGACAAGTGCACGCTCTGTGGCAGGCTTTGGGCTCTTGGCTGGGGGGATCAGACTGTCGGGGGCACTCCAGCCACGTAGGGCATTCTGGACACGAGATGCACTAGGAGCTCCATGCAGCCAAGGGCCACTGTCCCTTGAGGCGTCTCCTTCCGCTGTGTTCTTAGTCTTTGCGGTAATGGCAGCTCCAAGAATGGCCGCTCAATGCCAGGTGCTGGGCCCAAGGCCGGCCTTTCTTGGAAATGAAATTGATCCATAATGAAAAACAAGATGGGCCCTTCTCTGCCTTTCTAGCTTCAGAATTTGAAAACTCAAAATCAGTCCAGATAGACATCTTGATTTTTACTTAGAAGGTTATTTAAAATTATGGAAACTTTGACGCCAGCCCTCAGTTACCTTGGATGAAATTTTCAAGACGTGGCTCTCAGCCTCGAAATTGGACGAACTCCTTTGCTAAACTCTCAAGTCTATTTTTTTTTTTTTTTTTTTTGCCTTTGGGGGAGAAAAATAGCCAAAGCTCAGAGTCCGCTTTAATTGCCAACAATGTTCTGTATTCTAAGTAGGACAACGAAGACGTGGAAAGGGCAAGAAAGAGGTGGAAAAACTGAAAGCTATTGTAACACTTCATTTTCTGGATGAGATTTACATCCTTAAAACTGAAAATCACTGGATTTCATTTGCCCCAACCCCGATTTTTATTCTCTGCGAGAAGTCGTCGTTACACGCCTTTCCTGCTTGGAGAGAGGTTGCCCCAGAGACCGGGTGTGTTTCAGAGTTACTTCTCCGTCACTCTGGATTTTTTTTGTTGGGGGGAGGGAAAATTGTTTTGGAGCAAGTCAGATTTCTATAGCTGCAGAACTGAAACTTTTAAAAATATTCTGAACAGCAGTAATTTACGTCGCCTGCTGTCGAAGTGACGGTGTTGGATTGTGGATTGAGAACACAATCATAACTTTTTCAAGTTCCTATACCTGGGGATTCCAGAGAGCTATCAACCTAACGTTGGGAAAACATATCAGTCAAACTGATTTTTGGAAATGACAGAGATTTGTGAAATTGGGTAGTGGAGTCGCACGCTCGCGGGGGAATCAAAGCTGCTGAGTTTAGAGTTAGTTGTCACATGTCATGGAGTAGAGTACAAAAATGGTGGAAGATAATTGAAGGGTTTTACATGGAAATCCTAGAGAAAGGAAGACGTGAGACAGCAGGGAAAGGAAAGGGAAGAAAGGCTGATACAAAGGGTGTTCGTGCAGGGATTGGTCTAGAGCAGGAGGTGGCAGTCTACCGTTCAGGGGCCAAATCTGGCCCTCCATTTGTTTTTGTAAGTAAAGTTTTATTGGCACACAGCCACGCCCACTTATTAACATAACGGTTTATGACTGCTTTCACTGTACAGTGGCAGAGGTGAGTAGTTGCCACAGAGACTATATGGCCCACAAAGCCTAAACTATTTATTAGCTGGCCCTTGACGGAAATAGTTTGCTGATCCCTGGTCTAGATCATCATGGATAAAAACTCTGACAATGGAGCCCAATGCCTGCTTCATGACTTATTGTCTGGGTGCCCTTAGATAGTCACTTCATGTCTCTGAGGCTCAGGGTCTCTGTCTGTATAATGCTCCTTGTGTCACTGGGGTAATTTAACAGAGAACCCCAAAACTCAGTGGTGTAAAACAGTAGGCGTTTTTTGTTATTTGTTATTGCTTATGGGTCTTTGGGTCAGTTTGATGGTTCTTCTGCTCTCAGTGGCGGCCCCGCTGATCTTGGCTGACTTTCGTGTCTGGGGATCAGCTCGCTATAGGCTGCTCCAGGATTGTCTCAGCTGGGACATGTGGACTCCCCTCCACATGGTCTCTCATCCCCCGGTAGATAAGCCTGGGCCTGTCCCCAGGGTGGTGATGGGGTTCCGAGAGAGTGGAAGTAAGCCAGGCAGAACGGGAGCAGTGTCAGTCCCACCACACTCTTTTGGCCAAAGCAACCCCCCCCCCCGCCCCATGAGCAGACCATTGCTTGGGACCATCAGTGCCGTCTGCTATCCTCATAAGAAGACAAGCCCCCGTGGGAACAAAAGAGTCACACAAGACACCTGACATGTAGGAGGCACGTAAGAAATCCCAGCTGCTCCCTGAGGGAGGCTGCCCTCCCAGGGTTGGACTCCAGGGGTTTTGCTGGCAATTCGTTGATCGTGTGGCCCCCCTGCTTGGAGAGGGCACCATCTTATATTGGGGAGGGACAGATAACTGTTAGCGCTCCCCAGTTGAAGAGTCGTGCTTAACATAGCGCTGGCACGTATTAAAGTCTCACTCAGTGTTAGTCTTTGTTACTAAGTGATTGATAAATGTAAGCTATTATTATTATTGTTGTTATTGTTATTATTTCCACTACCAGTCGGAAGTACCAGTCTCTCCATTCTAGACAGACTTGGGGCTGGAGTCTGTTTTCCTTCTTCAGATGCCCAGCCTCTCTCTCTCTCTCTCCGCCCCCCCCCCCACCCTTCTCTCCTCTCTCTCCCTCTCTCTCTCTCTCTTACCCTTCCCTCCTTTCTCATTTGACTTATCTCCCAGGACATTGAGCAGGGATCCGTTGTCCTCTCTCTCTGGGAGCCCAGCACAATGGGCCCTCAGTGCAAAGTGGCATCTGCTGGGAGTCTAGGGCCCTGGGAGCACTCCCCCCCGGCAGCCAGCTCTTGGCTGCGGAGCCTGGAGCAGAGTCCTCACGATGGCTAACTCGCAGCCTGACACCATAGGTCAGGAAGGGTTGCTCTGCAGAGTGGCTGCTGATGGGGGTGGGGAGATAGAGCCACCATGGTACCCGCTGCCAGGACTCAACAGTTTTCTCACAGGGGAGAACTGCCTTCTGTGAACCCAGAGTCTTTCTGAGACTGATGAAGTGGTCACAGCCCCAAGGGATGGAAGGGTCTGTTCTGGAAGGATGTTTCCCGGCCAGCACACCTTCACTGAGCTTTTGCCCACTCAAGGATACTGGACGGGGCATTTTCTGAGCAGCTTTGGATGAGGTTGAATCTAGAACTGGATTTAAAGAGAAAGGAGTGATGTCTGAGGTGGGTGATGGAGCATCTACAGTGATTAAAAACCAGATCCAAGACAGACCTGGGTTGGAATCTCAGTTCTGCCATTTAGTAACTGGGAAAGTACTTCTGCATGCTGTTGTCCAGAATGTGCACTGCACAAGGGAGCAATTAGGAGCTAAAATTTAGCTTACACTCTAGTCATCTAGGCATGCACCTAGACTCAAGGCTGTAACTGCACAGAGTAAGGGGAGTCTTTTATGTAATTCTCACAAAGCTTCAGTATGAGCGAGCAGTGTCCTGGGCCAGGTGGCATTGGGAGAGTTTGACCTCTCTGACCCTCAGTTTCTTCATCTATAAAATAGACTTGAAAATAGCACCAGTGTCATACGTTTGCATATATGACATATTTGTAAAATGCTCAGAACAGTGTAAAGCCTCAGTAAATAATGGTTATGGCTAGGAGTTAAGATGGCAGATGACCTGGGTTCAAATCCTACCCTGCCAGCTGTGAAAACTGGGGCAGGTTACTTCAACTCTCTCTGCCTCAATGTATTTATCTTTAAAATTGGGATGATAATAATAATAACTACCCATGGGATCATTGTGTGGGTTAAATGAGTTAATATATGTGAGGTGCTTATTTCATTAGCACATAAATATTAGCTCTACAGCCGTGCGCCACATTCAGCCAATGAAAGACCAAATCTATGATGGTGGTCCCATAAGATCAGTACGACTACAGCCTAGGTGTGTAGCGGGCTGTACCCTCTAGGTGTGCGATCTGTGATGTTCGCACAGCAACGCAATCGCCTGACGACGCATTTCTCAGAACGTATCCTTGTCGTTAAGTGACGCCTGACTGCGTAAGCCACTTTTAGTGCTGTGATGACTCAGGATCCGTGTGGGTGACAGTTTAGTCTGGGCTAAAGAATTTGCTGTGGATGAGCACCCGTGGATGCTTGAGGGTGGGTGGGTGGTTTGGGATGGCACAAAAGAGCAGCTTGTACGTTAGCAAGCCGAGATGGACGTTGGCGCTGTTCGAGCAAGACCCTGAAGAGATTCTCTGACATGTAGTTTTTCCTTCTTTCCATCTGCTGTCCTCTTCTTTGATGATCTAATACGAGTACCTGCCTACCCTCCCGCCCACTACCACCCACCCATAACCCCCTCTCTGTCCACCCGTTCACATAAGTGTGCTGGTGAAAGGGCTTGATTTAGTGGCTTAAAGGAGTCTGGTTCAAATCCCCAGTCCTACCATTTACTAGCTGTGTGACCTTAGGCGAGTTTCTTAGCCACTTTAAGCCTCAGTTTCTTCATCTGTAAAATAGGAATAATAATAATGGATCCTATGTCACAGGTTCTTTGTGAGGATTAAGGGAGATAACGCAAGTCAGTGTTTAGCACACGTGGAGAGGCACATGCCCAGCTCCATACTTTAGCTGCTGCTGGTGTTACTAGTTAGTGTAACTCACATACTCGTGCACACGGGCATGTGTGTGCACACGCACACGCACCAAGTTTGGGGCTAGACCCTTGGGGGTTATAACCCGAATAAGTTCTGCTCCTCAGAAGGGCGTATTTGGATGGAGTTACACCCATGCTAACAAGTAACCCAAATGCATTGTGGGAAGATCTGTAGTGGAGGTGAGAGCAGAGTTCTGCAGGAGTGGAGGAGGAGCGTGTCTGCTGAGGGCACGGCTGTGAAGCAGACGGGGACAGAAGCAGGAGTCATTTGCATGCTGGCTTGTCGGTGAACTGCATCCCCAGCCACGGCAACAGCAGAAGGCAGGACTTCCAGGCATCGGGGCCTAAATGTTGATTCTTGGTTCTGGGCAAGAAGGCGGTGCCCATTACCTCCCGGCAGGCGGGCGCCTCCCTCTCTGAGCCCATCGAGGAACAGGAGCTGCCGCAGGTCAAAAGAGGGATCAGATCTGGTGGAAAACGCCAGAGTCATTAATTCCGCTTCCGAGTCACCAGAAGGATGCCACCAGGGACTGCCGAGAGTAGCTTGGAAGCAGCCCCACCCACACAGGTACTCAGGGCTTCTGGGATCCTTCAGATGAGTAGGCTGTCCCCCCTGGTGCTGGCGACTCCTTAGAATTCTGATTTAGGCCCGTTTACTGGTGTGAGAACACAGCAGGGTCCTGGTGATTCCATTGGTCATCCAAGCTTGCAGCCAGAGACTGTGGGTAAATTCCCGTCACCTCCTGTGTTCTTTGTGTCTGCCCCCAGCCCCTCCCCAACAGCACCCAGAGTCAGGGAGAAGCCGGAGCAGCACCCAGGGTATGTTCTGATGGTCACGGACGTGGCGAGGGCTGCTTGTGCGTTGTCCCTGCTCCCGCTTCTCCGCCCGAGTCCGTGCGTCCTCCACACAGCAGCCAGGGGGACGGTTCTGAGACAGAAGTCAGAGCAGGGTGCGCTCCCCTGCTTGAAAAGCCTCTGCTGGCTTCCCAGCCTCTGAGAATGAGATCCCGACTCCTTTCCTCTCTGTGGACAGCAAGGCCCGGCCCCATCAGACCATGCCTTCCTTTGCTGTCACCCCTCAGACCCTGCGTCCCCGTGCCCGCCCCACGGGCCGCTTCCTGCCACCCAGAGAGTCCAAGTTCAAATCTGTGTCGGGAACTTTCACTGTCCCCACTGCCTGGTGCCTCTCGCCTCCGGTATCGGCTCCTCCTTGCCATCGGGCCACAGCACAAATGCCACCTCCTCAGAGAGGTCTTTGCTGCCCCCCATCTGAATGTCGTCCCCCAGCTCTCCCCTGCTTTGTCTCTCTTTAAAGGACCCAGCCCCATATCACGTCGTATTTTATGACTGTCTGTGGCTGTGTCGTCTCTCCACCTGTAGGATGTACGTTCCATGAATCTGTGTCCTTCACTACTCAGCTCCTAGGACAATGGATGTGGCCTGGAAGGTGCTCACGCATTGGTGGGATGAATGAACAAACAAGTAGTAGTAAGCATAAAATAGATAGAATAGTAATAATAATTAAAAAATAGCTAGTACTCTTTGATTTGCCTGTCGCTGTGCTAAAAAGCACTTGACCTCATTTTCTTGTTTGATCTTCACAACAAACTTATTGAGGTAGCTGCTGTTTCCTCCCATTTTACAGATGGGGAAACTGAGGCTTGGAGGTGCTAGAAGTAACTTGGGCAAGGCCACCTGGCTTACCAGGGGTGATGCTGAGCTTCAGTTCATGTCTTAACCCCACCTGTATTGAGCTGAAATAGTGAGGACAAGGGGTCACTCCTCTGGCTTCAGGGCACGGGGGAGTCCTACTGCTGTCCACAGGGTCACAGCTGCCTCCTTGAAAAAAGACTGAAGTTGGCGAGACTCTCTCCAAGAGTCAGTTAGTGGTTGTCCAGTGGAAATATCCATGGAAAAATACTGTCCACAGACGCCGCCATCAAACCCCACGCCCCATGTGACGGGGGTGACAGGGCTGTGTGTCCGACCCAAGACACGTGAAGGATCCAGAGACAGGCCAGAAGACAGGGTTCTAGAGTTTTCTTGCTGTACTTCCTTAAGAAGCTGACCTGCGGTTGCTTCGCAAGTCCCACGCAGCAGAGCGGTTTGAGCCATTTTTATATTTTTAGATTGGAGCTTTTGTTTTTTCTTTCTCCAAAGGCAAAATCTGAAGTTCCACTTAATTCTTATTGCTGAGTAGGAAGGATGCTGACACGGGCTTTCAAAGGCTCTAGAATGTCAAGTGAGAATCTAGCTGTCAAGGCAAGCCAGGAGAGTGTGTGTGTGTGCACGCATGTGTGTATGCACGCGCACACACGTACACAGGCCTGGACCACGCAGTACTTGGCATTTTTCTTGACACTGTACCTTCTTCTGTGATGTGAAGGGACGGCCCAGCCAGCTTCCCTTTGTGTGTTTCTGAGTGACTGTAACTGCCACCGGCCTTCAGAGCTTAAGCTCCTGACAGATATTAAAGAACAATTCACTTATTACAGCTGAAGAGAAAAGCATATGGAAAAAGCAAACTGCATTAACATCTGCCGCCTGGACTCCATCTGCTCCCCTTGGCTTGGCTTTGCCTCCAGACGTGCCAGCCTGTCAGTTTCCAGGGCCAGCTCCTCTTCCTTCCAAGCGAGGACAGGCTACACCCGTTCATTTTGATCCACTCGTGTGGGACCGGGCACCACTTCGGTGTTTTGGAAAGGTCGGGAAATGCGTGAAGTCTGGAGGCAGTGGCCTCTGGAGTTCATACCCTGGATCAGCTACTTGCTAGCTGTGTGGCCTTGGGCAGGTGGCTTGTCATTTCTGTGCCTCGGTTTCTTTGTCTGTTAAATGGGGTTTGCAACAGCGGTAGCTACAACTCAGGATCATTGCCAGGCTGAAATGATACAATGCAGGTAGATATTCACCCTGTCGCCTGGCCTATGTTACACGTCCTATTTCGACAGTCTTACACGTCATTTTTAAAATGGCTCATCAGACGCCGTGTACGGCAAGGTCTTTCAGCTCACTGGAAGTTTCCAGTTTCCCATTTATACCCGTAAAAACTCAGCCCCTTCTCCCCCCACGCCTTCCTTAGAGAGCGCCAAGTTGGTGGCTCCCAGTGCCTCATTTCATGGTGGGGTCTGGAGGTGCCGGGCCCCTCACACAATGGGGCCAACTCAGGGCCAGCCAGCCTCGTCTGCCCTCAGCCTGCAGCCTCCTCCTCCCCGAGAGCTGATTTTTGCCTCCAGCTAGCAAGACAAACCAAATGTTGTTATTTTAGTATCTGGCTGCCTGTCGGAAATAATTTCTAAAAATGTCTTCCCTCTTTCTCCTTCCCTGTTCCCCAAAGCAGCCACATCTGCACAGCGATTAGGACAGGACAGCTGGCAGCCCCTGGCTGCTGGAGAGGGGGCTTCAGGGCAGTGGCCAGTGGCTTCTTACGGGCCGGGGCCGGGGAGCTGGGGTGAGCATCTTCAGCAAGTCACTTCGTCTCCCTGTGCCTCAGTTTCCCCCTCTGTAAGATGGGAAGGCTGACAATGTCTGCCTCCCAGGGCTGCGTGAGGTGTAAGTGAGTTACCCCATGCACGGTGCTTGGCATACAGTAAGTGCTGCTTGTTACTATCGTCATCACTGGGAAGCAGAAAGTGAAGTCACATGGAGTGTTCTGGCATGAAGCCATCCTCACGGGGGAGGAGGGCAGTGGGTGTCGTTGGCCCGTGGTCTCCTGATCCACCCCTGTACTGGGAGAGACCGGGAGAAGGGAGCCTGGTTTCACTCCTGGTTCTTCCTCTGTAATCTCAGGTGTGGCCCACTGACCTGTCGAATCCTAGTGCACCCGTGTGATGAGGAACCAGAGGGACCGACCTGTCCCATGTTATTCCAAGAGGGGTATGTGGCGCACTGTGGCACCCGAGATGATTTGGGGCCGTGCTCCATGGACATTAAATAACCTTGAATCATCTAGGGAGAAAGTGAGTGCCTTTTTGACACTCCTTCAGTCTCTTTGATGACACCAAGGAGAACGTCTCAGCTTGGTGCTCGGGCATCTTAACACCTAACCCTTGTGCATCTCCCTTCACGACGAAGAGCCTGCTCCCTGGGCCCATAGCTATAGGTGGGCAGCTTGATCTAGCTGGAGTGGAATAATGTTTCTCCCTTTCCGTGGGTTCAGATTTTAGGAACCATGGCAATCAACTTCTCTTTTCACAGTATCAGTGTACACGTTTAAGTGTGAGCCAATTAAAATTACTAAGTAAATGGGAAAAGCATTAGGTAGTACGATCCTCGCTCAACATGCCCAGTTTGCAGATGGGGAACAGAATCCAGAGAGTGGATGCGTGCATATTTTACTGAAAACATAAACACGTTGAAGCGAAGGGCAGAAGTGGCCTCTGAGATGGGGAGAAATGAGAGATGCTTCAACTGCATCTGTAAAGTTTGATTTCTTTGAAGAAGTGAGTAAAGCCTGGCACAACTGGTACATGGGAGGGGGTTACATTATTTTCTGTACTTTCAGGGTGGTTTGAAATATTTCATAAGTAAAGTTTAAATTGGAAATTTCTATATTTGATGAACATTTGTATTAGGAAAATATTTAGATCCGTTTTAGAAAACAATAGAAAAGAGCACTAAATCTTACTACTGCCTTGATTCTTCAGAAGTTTAACAACATTTTAAATGTCCCAGACTGTGGGCAGGCTTTTGACCACAGAGGAGGTGATAGAGAGGGACAGAGAGAGAGCAGAGACAGAGGTGGAAACAGGCTGACCCCTTGGGGGTCTGAATGAAGCTGAGGTCCTCAACAATGCCTCAGGAGGCTGTGCCGGGCAGAGGCCGAGTGCCCTCCGCCTGACTCCTAACAGGACTTGCTGGGCCCTGTTGTCCGGTAATTGCTGCCATGGACACATCAAGTCTTGGCTACGAGCGATAATTAACATAGGCAGGGGGAAGACAGGGAGGCCCAGCCTGACCCTCATGATCTTCTTTGGCCTTCCTGCTGAAACCATCAATGGCCTGGAAATGGATGAAGCTGACCCCATTGGGAAGCAGACCCCCTCAGCTGTTCTCTGCACAGAGTGAGCCCAGGGTACATCTGAAGTTGCAGGCTTGCTAAAGATGACCCCAGAGAAACTGCCAGCCCTTTTTCTAGGTGTTTCACCCCTAACAGGGGGCAGCTGGTTCCCCGTCTGTGGCTTGAGGGGCTGTGTTGGGAAGTGGATCTGAGCTTGGGATTCGTAGTCAGTTGCTGTGGTTTCAGTCCCTGATCTGTGTGGCCTTGAGCAGGTGTCTTTACCTCTCTGAGCCTCTGTTTACTCATCCGTCAAAAAGGGAATCCTACCAACTAATAGGAATACTATTAACAGCTGGGATTTGTGCTCCAGGCACTGTCCTAAATGCTTTCCCAGCATGGATTTATTTAATCCTCATCTCAATTCTGTGCGCTGATGACAGCTGGGAGACCTGCCCGAGGTTGCACAGCTTTTAAATGGTGCGTGGACCCAGGTTGCCTGCTTCGGTGCTCCTGCCCCTGGCCACTGGGCGACACCCTCTTCGAGGGGCTGTTTTGAGGGTTACATAGGAGAATGGTTAGACTCTGCTGCCCGGGCGGCAGTGATGGAGGGTCTGTGAGGGAGGGACCGACCGTCTCATCAAATCCTGAGCTCCTGCTCTCGGCTGGGATTCTGCTGGTCTCTTCAGCCACCTCGATGCAACAGAGGAATCTCTGTTCTCTTCCTGAGGCCCGACCAGGAGGGGAAAGTTCACAGCTGGCCTTGGTCCCCCTCTCCAAGTCCGGACACTTCCGAGGCTCCATTGACAGATGAGCCTGTGAAGTTAGGAGCACGAGCTTTGGGATCAGACCGTCCTGGGTTGGTGCCTTCCTACCCATGTGACCTTGGGTGGGCCACGTTGCCTCCTCTCTGAGCCTCAGTTTACTCACACATCAAGTGAGGATAACGACATCCCCTACATCAAAAATAAATGTCAGGGTCAGAGGAGGGAATTTTGCTCGGTGTTGGGTAAACAGTAGGCACTCTCCCATGTAGCTTGTGGCTGATGGGATGGTGTGAAGTGGACGTCCAGACTCACAGGTGATGGAATCCATTGTGAAGCAGGGAAGGGGAGCAGAGCCTGCTGTGTGGCGGAGCCTGCCATGACTGTGGCACTTGGCCTGCAAGTAGCAGACCGTGTGGGGGTCCCCGCCTTGCTGACTTAAGTGTCAGTCCTAATGGGAATGCTGCCTTAAGGGAAAAGAAAGTGACTGGCCCTGGGCACTAAAGACGAGGACCTGATGAGACCCTGGAGGGCCCCCGGAAGCTGAGGACTCGGCAGAACTTCTTAGGGAGAGCAAGCAGCCCGTCTTCGGAACCTGGGTGCAGCCAGCAGCTTGCACGCAGTGAAGTTCACAGAAAGAGCCATCTAGTGGCCTGAACAACCGTGGTCCATCAGGGCTCCCGGAACCCCGTCTGCTGGGTTCGCTGTCTGGGTGGTTTGAGGAGAAAGGGGAGCTCCTTCGTCCGCATCCAGCCAGACTGTGGAAGTCAGGGCGTGGATGCTCCGGCCAGGAAAGGTGCCCAGATCGGCGCCTTGAGCCAGGAGTTTGTCCAGGAGCAAATCATCTCCCCAGCCTGGATGGCTCATGCTCTTGCAGAGGATGTCACTCTCCAGGACAAGAGGAGAAGAGGAGAGAGAAATAGCCCTTCCACCTGTCACCCGGGCACCCTGCCTCTTCACGGTTCTTCTTCGTGCTTTCCCAGCTCTCCGGGGCTGGACAGGCCGGGCTCCCCAACCTGCTCAGATAGCCTCCTCGAGCCTCAGTTTCCTCGTCTTTAAAATGGATGGAGGAAAATAGATAGCAGGTGCTTCGCAGTGTGTTCGTAACACGTTCTGACTCTTTGTGTTTTTATCGAGCTGTTAGTAAGCTGGTTGTCTGTCTCATCTACTAAAATGTGAGCTCCACGAGAGCAAGCATCTGTCTGTCTGGTTCCTAGATGTTTCCTTCCTGCCCAAGACAGTGGTTAGCACGTCCTTGGCACTCAGTACATACGCATGAATGAATGCGTGCAAGGTTACTGTACAAGTTTGGATGAAACGATGTTGATAACAGCTCCCTTCTACTGACTGCTCAACTCTGTGTTTTCACACTTGTTACGTCAACATACCTTCTCATCAACCTGTGAAGCTTAGATATTGTTATACCCATTTTACGTAGGAAGAAACTAAGGCTCAGAGAGGTCAACTGACTTTCCCAAAGTCACACAGCTAGGAGGTGGCAGAGCCAGGTTTCAAATCCAGAAGAGCAACTCCAGAACATGCACTTGTAACCCCACTCCAGCGCACGGTGTCCAGCGTGTCACGGTGACTGTGATTGCCCATCGCCTCCTCCTTGCTGAGAACTGTTTGAGAGGTGGACCTCGGACTCATTCCATCCGAAGGGAGTGACCAGAACTTTCCTTTTGGGTGATGGCAGTACACACAAAAGTTGGTCGTGATGAGGTTTTGCATGTCCACCCTGAAGCTTGCTAGAGATGTCAGGGTCTGGTGAACTGTGCAGCCAAGAACGGCACATCCCGTCCCACCACCAAGAGCAGCCCTCGGTCCAGGATGCAGAAATCATTTTCCAAGCACTTGGGCATGGGCGTTGCTGTCACTGTAATCCCCATGGCCCTCCGGGAGAGATGGATGTCCTCTGAGTCACGCCAAGCTCACCTGTAAACAGGAAGTGCCAAACGGGGCGCCTCCAGTTTGCAAGGAGCAGGCCTGCAAGCCTGGAGCCTTCTTGGGGAACTTGGCCAAGGCAAACTTGCTGGGAAGCCCCTGTCCCCGGTAGGGGGGCCGAGGCAAACACACGCTCATAAAGGAGATTTAGGGGGCGACAGCAGCATATTCATTTGTACCTCTACATAGTAAAAATAATTTATTGGCAGCTGCCGGGGAAGCTCAGTTCTGAAATCACGTGGAGAGCAATATTAGTGCCTTTCCTTTTCTCTCTCTCCCTGCCCCAAATGGCGTGGGCTTTCAGCCGATAGAAATTAATTGGGTTTGTGTGTGTGTGTGTGCGCGTGCACATGCATATATTATTTATTTACGGGTGGCTGTCCTTATTTATATCGCAGGCTCCGGGAGCATTTACATTTCTTTAGAGACTCTCCAGTAATGAGCTCACAAGCGGGCCGTTCATTACCCACTTGTGGCAGGGTGTGGGGGAAGGGAGCCCCAGCAGATGTGAAGGATGAGTTTGAAAGCTGGATGGATGTCTTCCATCAACAGGAGGCCTGTCTGTCTCCTTAAGAGCCCCTTTCCCAGAGGACCTGGATGGGAGAATGTTAAGAGGGTGATGGCCAGAACAAGGAGGGCTTTCCGGGGAGTCGAGGCAAGAGAAACAGAGATGTGTAGGGAAATGGAACCATCACGAGTAGCATCTTGGGGTTTGGGGGGTACGCAGCTGGGGTTAGTCCCAAGGAACGCAGGCAGAGGCAGTGAGGCAAGAGGACTTTACAACCCAGATTGTCCGTGTAAGCCTCTACCTGCTGACCCCCTCCTCCTGCAAGATTTCAGCCCAGGGTCTTCAGTGGAGGTGGCGTCGCCCCCTGGGGGTCATGTTGGAAATCCACGGAACTCTCCGCAAAGGCTAGTTGTTAGCAGCTTCTGGGAGTAGCATGTAGGTTTTATAGCCATGCTGTGTGATTTAAGGCATGTTACTGAACCTCTCTATGCCTCCATACTTTCATCTGTAAAATGTGGGTACTCATAGTACCCAGCCAATAGAGTTTTTCTGGAAATTCCCCCTCCCAGCTTTATTGAGGTATAACTGACAAATAAAATTGTAAGATACGTAAAGTGTATAAGGTGATGATTTGATGTACATAGACCTTATGAAAGGATTCCTCCCACTGAACTAATTAACACAGATTTTTAAAGATAATCTGTGTCAAGTGTTTAGCACAGTCCTTAGAATCAGTGTTTTAATAAGTGTTAGCGATGATAGTTTGGGTTTTTTCTAAAGATTTTATTTTTCCTTTTTCTCCCCAAAGCCCCCTGGTACATAGTTGTATATATTAGTTGTGGGTCCTTCTAGTTGTGGCATGTGGGACGCCGCCTCAGCGTGGCCTGATGAGTGGTGCCAGGTCCGCGCCCAGGATCTGAACCAGAGGAACCCTGGGCCGCCGAAGCGGAGCGTGCGAACTTAACCCCTCGGCCATGGGGTCAGCCCCGATAGTTGTTTTTTCTAAGTTGGAGTTTTGTGGGTCTCTCCTGCCCTTGACACCTTTGTCTGCCTCATGAACGTGCTCTTTCTTCTCAAGATTGGGCAGGAAAACTGCTTTCTCTGTGAAAACCTCTTCCACTCTCCTTGGACCCCAGACCATTCCAATTCTTGAAGGAACCCATGGCACGCATCCGTCTCCACCTCCGCCCCCTCACCTCTCATCCTGCATTGGAATAATGCGTGTCCACGCCCATTCCCCTCTCCTGTGTCTCAGCTCCACCGACAGCAGGAAGCAAGTCTTAATTCTCCTTCCTATCCTTTGCCTCTGCCGTGCCTGGCGGGGCGGAGGCTCCCCATCAAAGTTTGTGGAATGAATACATCAGTGATTCTCAACCCTGTCAGATCTAGTCCCTCTTAATGCAACAGATCTTTCGGAATATTCCTTTTATCTATCCCGAAACGAAATCCATACTTACGATAACCTACTTAGACTCACAACTCTAAAACAGATCAATATACTGCCCTCATAATGATATGAAGAATATATGAAAGTAATTTGTAATGAAAAGAATGTATATCTCATTCTGTAACTGATCAGGCACAACAATACTAGTCTGGCGCTTCTCCCACTTGAATGGGAGCTTGTTAAAATGCAGATTGGGATTCAGTTCGTGCAGGTGGGGGCTTGAGAGCCTGCGTTTCTAACAAGCTCCCGGGGGATGCTGATGCTGCTGGCCGACGGTCCACACTTTGGCTAGCTAGGGGGGAGAAGACACATGAAGAGGTCAGGTATGCTGACTCATCGCGAATTCAGTAGTTCCGAATGCCGGTGGGTGACAGGTGTGTTTGCTGGTGACCTAGCCACAGCACACAGGGATGGTGAGGATGTGATGTCCCGAAATCGTGGAGAAACTGTGAAGGATGGGAAATCTTCCCTTGAATTAAACAGTAGTGACTTTCCTAAAAGAAATCCAGTTACATTAAAATCATTCAAAGGTACTTTGTGTCATATGTAAATTTGAGTTAAAGTCCTGGCCCCAGTAGTTAAAAATGAATTGTTCAGCCACATGACATCTGGGACATCCAGAAGTCCTGCAGGATGTAGGACATCTCTGCATTGCTCAGCGTGCATGTTCCCATGCATTGCCAGGCCTCTGGCCTCCTCCACCCACTAATGCCAGGCATCCGCCAGTCACTGCGGCAACCACAAATGCCGCCACATGCTTTCAGAACACCCCGTGAAGGGCAGTCCCACCTCCATCGAAGACCGTGGTATAAACTGTTTTGTTAAGGGGTCTGAGATCTCTGAGGCAAGGCTCAGAAGACAGAGAATTACTTGAAGAACCTGGATCCTTAGTTTCAAGCAGAGTCGCACCTGCCAGGCTCAAGGCCTGCAGGTGGGTGAGGGGACATGGGCCAGGCTGGATGGGAGCTGGGCTGATCTTTAGAGCAGATCCCCTTCTTGAGACCACTGGGTCACTACCCAGCCCCGGACGAGTGTCACGCATTGGAATCCAAGCCCAGTGTTGTCAGGTCCTCTGATGTTTCAAGAGGAGGCAGAAATCTAGGTTATCAGACGAAATCTGCAGATTTTGAAATGTTGGCTGGGATCAAAAGCCAAACGAATGAAAACACTCTACTCTAGAGCAAACCAAATGTCTGTGCGCTTGATGGAACCATGGGGCCCCCAGCCCAGTTGTGACCTCTGGTTTAAATTAAGGGATGTGCTGTCAGCTCAGGGACTATTCAGTGCCTGAAAGAATGCCCCTCCCATCCTCGGGGTCACCCCTGTTCCAGCCAGGGGCCCTAACCCTCCTCCCGCTTTCCCCATGTGATCGCTGCATCTCCTGACCCCCTGCAGCCCCCTCCCTGTCTCCCCTCTGGAGCCCCTGTCCTTGGTTTAGTCGAGCCTTTTCTCCGGCCGTCTTTCTTCCTGGCTTAGCTCTGCTGTCCTGACCACTTTGGCTGGTCACTGGGGGCTCTTGTTCCTGGAGGGGAACCAGGATTGAGCGGCTGAGGTCTGCCAGCTTCGGCCTCCAGGGCATCTGCCCCTAGAGCAGTGGTTCTCAACCAAGGGCAACTTTGCGCCCCAGGGACACTTGGCGATGTCTAGAGATGTTTTTGGTTTTCACAACGGGGTGTTACTGGCATCTATGGGTAGAGGTCACAGATGCTGCTGAACACCCTACGATGCCCAGGACAGTCCCCCGCAACAAAGAGTTGTCCAGCCCAGCATGTCCATAGTATCATAGTTGAGAAACTGTGTCCTAAGGTTTCCGGAAGCCTTTGTTATGGAAGCAAGACTGGGTTGCTCATTCTCTCTCTCTCTCTCTCTCCTCTCTATCTCTGTCTCCTCTTCTTTTCTTCTATCTCCCTCCATTTCTGAGTATTGTGGCCGTAAATGTGGAATAACGGAATGTTGCAGTTCTAGGCAAACCATGTTCAAAGGGTATTTCAGAAGAGGCCAAGCTTAGGGACAGTTACTTTTTAACACAGTCATGAGGCCTCCCCATTGAAACCCCTTCTGTGTTTAGGCCGTTAGTTCCAAAACAGCGATGGTCGGAGTTGTTTCTGGAAAGCTCTTCTCCTCTCTCCCTCCGTCCTTGCGTCTGACTTTCCAACCTCACATTGCCTCTGGAATCCGACCCCTCCTCCTACAAGCTGAGTGATCCTGGCCCAGCCTCACTTTCCTCATTTGAAGCAAAGTGGAGCTCACTTTTTCTGCAGGGGGCCAGATCTCGGCTTCGGGGGCCATGCAGTCTGTGTCGCAAAGACTCAACTCCTCACCCACGCGGTGTGACAGTGTTCCAGAAGGACTTTGTGGACAAAGACTAGTGACAGGTTGTAGTGGCTGACCCCTGACCTACTGTTGGAGGTGGTTTTGAGGACTGAACAAGCCATCCCCCAGGAAACAGCTTAGCACCAGCCTGGTGAGTAATCAGCGCGTAGTAAATGTGGTCTTCCTGTCTTTATTCCTTGCACCCTCGTTCTTTCTCGAATCCTGCCTTTTCCTCTTCTCCTGTTCCCCCCTGCCATCATTTCTTCCTCCTTGTGTCTCTGCACACATATGTCTGTCTGTGGTGCTGTCTGACATGGAAAGAGCCAGAAGACTCCGGTTCACACCTTCCCCTGCCACCCACCTGCCCACAGTCATGGGGCGCTCTGAGCACCTGACTGTCACTGCCACATCGGCCTGATGTGGCTGGAAGGAATGCATGGGTCAAGGCCTGCCGTGGGATCTGAGCAGCTTCCGCTGGGTTCCTGGCCCCAAGGACACAGCGTTGTGGGGTGGAAGTCCAGGCCGTGTGGCCTTGGGCAGTGTCAAAGATGAACAAAGCTAGGGGACGGATTTTAATTGGTAATAAACTGTGGCAATCGGGGAAGGAGTCCAGCGTGGGCTGAACTCCCCTGCGACTTGTACCGAGGTGACTTGGCATTTTAAAGGGAGAATGAGGGAGTAGAGAGGGGCTGAGTGGGGAGTCAGCGGAGGAAAGAATGATGAAGAAACAGGAAGAGGGGGTTGGTCCTTGTGGAGCCCATCTGAGTCTGCTAACTGGCCCTTCTTCAAGTTCGACTCCTCTCCTTGCACAGAGGCTGGAGCACGGGGGCCCTGTGTGCAGGGCTGGCTGGGACAAACCGAGTTCTTCTGGAAGCCTCAAGTTTTCTCAGGCAGGCACTCCAAGGGAGCTGGAGTCATCCTGGGGACGTGGCCTTGAGCTGGCAGAAACCATGGGAGTGTTTGCTGAGGTCTTTCCAGGCTAGCGTTGGGGCCTGGGCGAGAAGGGGCTCAGAGGGGCTGGCCAGAGTTTTTGTCAAGAGGAAGATCTTGTGAGCAGATCACTCTCCCTCCCAGAGGACAGTTGAGGACTTCAGGGTCCTGGGGTCCTGTGGCCTCTTTCCCTATAAAAGTATTTATCAGCACCCATTTCCACTTGACCTAGATTTCTATCTGTGTGTATTTGCTGTGTGTGTGAATAAAATATAAATTGGAAGGCTTGGCATATAGCCAAACACCCAACATAAAATGGTCCTAAACTTTTCATTTCATTCATGAGTAGATATTTAGGATTACAAGTATGTATCATGTCAGCAGTTCTCAAACTTGTTGGTCTCAGAACCCCCATATACTCTGAAGTGCTATTGCAGACCCCCAAAAAGCGCTTGTCTATCAATCGTTTGCTATATATTGAAATTTAAACGAAGGCATTCTTAAAATGTTCATCTCTTAATTTTCTTAAAGTAACAATAATAACCCATTACATGTCGAAGTAAAACTTTTTATGAAAAATACATATACTTTCCAGAACAAAAACAAGTTTCGTGAGAAGAGGGGCACTGTTTTACATTTTTGCAAATCTTTGTAATATTTGGCTTAATGGAAGACAGCTGGATTCTCACATTTGTTTCTGCTTTCAATCTGTTGCGATTTCACACGTGATGGAGCCGCTGGAAAATTCCACTCTGTGCTTGTGAGAGAATGAGTGAAAAAGAAAAATAATGCCTTCATAGTATGATGAGAAGAGTTCGACCTTGAGCGTCCCCTGAAAGGGTCTCAGGGACCCCCAGGAGTCCCCAGACCACACTTTGAGAAACAGCACATGAGGCCATCGTTGTAGGCGTGGATTCCATTTTAATAAATTATAGCTAACATCTATTAAGTTCTAGACTTTAGGTTAAGTGCTGTACGTGTATCAACTCTTTTAACTCTCAGAAAAGCTCCAGTAGGTAGGTACTAGTTATTATGCACATTTTACAGAGCGGGAAACTGAGGCTCGCAAAGTTAGGTGCTGTGCCCAGGTTCACCCAGTGAGCAAAGTGGCACAGGTCGGATTCGAACACACTACAGCTCACCACCCCACCTCTCCAAAGGAATTAGGTCTGCTCATCAAGGGACGAGGCACCAGCCAAAAGCGTCACTTGAGTGCCGAGCATCCTGCGAAATGTTCTTTTGTTGATGAGAATGATGTGGACGTGTGCCATGTTATTTCCTCTGTACCACCTTTGCAAAGTAGGTCTTCTTGCCCCTTTTTGGTAGATGAGAAAATCGAGGCTCTGAGGTTAAGCTTCTTTCCCTCTATCGTAGGGTTAAGGGGCAGGGGCTGGATCCCAAGCCAGCTCTATAAATCCGGCTCCTTTGCTCCCTTTCCCATGCTAGGCATCCCGTTAGCGGTACTAAATCTGCTAAATTGTGCCAGACTTATTATTTAGGGTTCTATTAACTCAGGGCCTGCCTGTGCCCAGCGTGGCCCACAGGTTTCTAAGTGCTGGCCAGTGAAGCCACGTTCTGTGCATGTGAATGAGCTGGGCAACGGGCCCGTGTTAGGTCTATTTGCATTGGCAGCCTGGGTAACTGCGTGTCCTAATTGGGCACAGCCAGGCGCACCGTGCCTCCACCATTCTCCTGCCCTGGCACCGAGGCCCTCTTCTCCCCCAGTGTCCTTCCCAATGGCCTCGGTCACCTTTGTGATTGGAATGAAGACTTGGACACTGAATTCAATAGCAAACAGCTACTCAGCTGGCTCCGCGTCCACATGGCACAAAAGGAAGCCGTAAACTGGTCGTGATGAGTGAGCAAGCAGGTGAGACAGGCGCCCTCACGTCTGAGCAGCTCACCTGGCCAGGGTTTCCCTTTGGCACCATCCCTATTGCTGATCAGTCCTGAGAGACAGTGTGATGTTGGTGGGCATGGCCTCTAGACCCTGACTGCCTGGGTTCAGATCCTGGCTCCTCCACTTCCTAGATCTGGATTGAGTCGCTTTACTTCCCTGAACCTCCATGCTCCCATCCGAAAAAAAGGAGAGAATAGTATAGCATCTCCTTCATAGGGTTGTCATGAGGATTAAATGAATTAGTGCGCACAGAGGGCTTGGCACAGAGCCTGGGACATTTCAGCGCTGTATGTCTATTTTCTAATAGATGCGTGTTCCTTACACAGCTTGCATGTGTCAAGCACCGTATTCTATGTTTCATCGATTCTCTCGGTTCCCAGGAGGTGGGTGCCAGTGTCAGCCCCCTGGGATGGATGAGGAAATTGGGGCACAGAGAGATGAAATGATCTGTCCCGGGTCACAGAGCTGCTGGAGATGATGACGAAAGGATGCAGCAGGGAGAAGACCTGAGCATCCTTGGAGCATCCATCTGTTCCTCAGTCCCTGGTTTCTTAAGAGTCCATCAAATTATTTCTCAATGAGCTGAAATGGCAGAACTTTGTTAGTCGATCGTATTGATGAATGGCTCCTTCAGACACTGTTGAGTAACGCACACGCAGGACCTGTCACTTTACAGATGAGAAAATCGGATAGTCGCTAGAGCAGGACGAGTCCTTAAGTTTTCTCCCTTCCTGTCCAGCGTTCTTTATACACAGAAATAGGAGCGAAGGTGTCTCAATGGGTGGATAGCTTTAAAAACACAGCCACTCACCTCCACCCTTTGAAACGGGATGAAGGGGTCCGGATTCAGTTGATGGAGTGAGTCAAGATGCATCTTAAAGTCTGAATGTCAGAGAACCGGGGAAAGGCAGAGGCAGACCCCCAGGTGTCTCTGAAGCAGCAGCCTGGGTCACGTAACCTGCCTCTCAGAGCCATCTTGTGTTCAGCATATTTCTACCTGATTGAAATCGGCTCTAAACATGCCCAAGGTTGAATGGGAATGGAGGACATTATTGCATTTAATTATTTCTCCGGAATAAAAATGGATTCTAGCAGCAGCTTAGAGGTAAGGCAACAGCAGAGCAATTAGAATTTTGGAGCTCGCACACAAATGCTGGAATGTGCAATCATTGTAATAAGTACATTTAAATAAAATAAGTCAAAGGGTTACATTTGCATAAATAACCCAAGGTGAGAGTGTTGGATTCGTTAAGAGTGAAGGGGACCCAGCTAGTCGATCATAATGGAGAAATAATAGTCAGTCTGTCCTCCGGGCAGAGACCATCGGGGCAAGACCATTGAGGTCCAGTGTTAATTGGTAGCAAACCTAATCTGGGTCTACTGCTCCTTTTTCCTCCTGCTTTGGGTGGTGGGCACGTTCCAGAAGTTTTACATAATTTGTCCTCACCAAAATACCCCTGAGATAAGTATTACTATCAACATCCCCATTTTCCAGATGAGGCAACTGAGGCCTGGAGAGTCAGAGTCACTTCATTTCTAGAAGTGTGACCTTGGGCAAGTTATTTAACCTCTCTGGGCCTTCATTTCCTCCCCTTAATTAGGACTAAGACTGCCTGCTTCCCTGGGGGCTTGAAAGGGTTAGGGACATGAGGTGTGTGAAAGTCAGAGTCTGGGGGCACGTGGGTATTGAGACTATGACGGTTTTCCTGTGTGTATTTGCCTGGAAATCTCCCAAGGGTGGTTTTTATAGGGAAGGCAACTGAGTTTGGATTTCTGGATCTTGGTTCTCCAGGGAAAGGAGAGAAAAGCTGAGGCCTGGTTGCCTCCTGGCGAGCAGATGAAGAGCGAGAGGGCAGGTGAGGTGACATCTCGTGTCCATCGAGGGATGGACGAAGAAAGATGTGCTCTCTACATACATGGGATATTATTCAGCTTTGGAAAGGAAGGAAATCCTGCCACGCGCAGCCACGTGGATAAACCTGGAGGATGTGACGCTAAGTGACATAAGCCAGGCACAGAAGGACAAATACTTCGTGCTCCCACTTATACGAGGAATCTAACATAGTCCAGCTCAGAGAATCAGAGTGTAGAATGGTGATTGCCGGGGGGCTGCTAATCGTAAAGTCTTAATTATACAAGATTATATTATATTATTTTACGTTATATTATACAAGTTCTAGAGATCTTTGTGCCTATAGACAGCAATACTGTATGTGCACTTAATGATTTGTTAAGAGGGCAGATCTCTTGTTAAATGTTCTTACCACGATAAAATAAAATTTCAAGAAAAGAGTTGGGCAGAGGTGAGGAAGAACTCACCGCCTACTGCAGAAAACGCTACTGATGCAGCGTGCCGAGTCCGCAGGCCTCTGAGTGATGCCTGATTCTCCCTGACTGTGCCTCTCACGGACTTTTCTGGAAGCTGCCTAAAACCTGTGAGCTCTTCAGTCCAGAAGACACAATATTCCCCTCCCTTCTTACACTCGAATCTTTTAATTTTCCGAGTCGCGTCTGGGGCCAGGCGAAAAGCCACGGGGCCGCTCTGGGCTAAGCATCCCGATTGGGGGGACCTCTCTGAGTAGACGATGCGTATTAATCAAGAGTCACATTAGAGTTGATGATGGTGCCTGGTCCTGAGGTCACAAATTAACCAGAGAATCGGCCCTTCTCAGATGGTCAGACCAGCTTCATTGATGGCGGCATTTCCCGTGTCTGGTTTTGCGCGGTGAGCTTCTGCCAGAAAGTGGTAGAGAATGTGAGCTCTTGAAATCGGTGGTTTATGGAGGTTTTCTGCTCCAGAGACCAATCTTGCCATCCTCAGTTAAGGCGCAAAGAGAACAGCCCAAGAATGCTGGTTAGGATGCGTCTGATGAGAGAGGACATGGGTGGCTGTTCTGGACAGAGGGTCTTCTGCTTAATCTCTGCTCTCTCGTTAACTTCTAGAAAGTGGGTTTAGGGATAGAATTTAAATTCATGTTCTCGGACAGCAGGAGTCATCAAACTGATTTTCTGACTGTTAGAGGCAAAAAAAAAAAAAAAAAAAATCGGCTCCATACCTAAGAAAGAAAACCGATCAGCTTGGCCTTCTATATTAGCCAAGATGAGCTAGTTCATGCTGCAGTAACAAAGATCCCTGAATCTCAGTGACGGAAAGGTTTCTTTCTGCCCATGGGAGGGTTGGTGGAGTCTCTGCTCCGTGTTGGCCTCACTCAGGGATGCAGGACCTTCACCATCGGGAGTGTGGTTGGATGCTGTGGGGGAAAGAGAGATGTGGCACGTTCTGCTCTGGCTCCAATCCCATGTCTTGGCCACAACAAGTTGCTTGGCTGTGCCTAACTTGCAGGGGATGAGGAGTACGAACCTGTGATGGGCCTGGAAGGAAGACAACTGGAGTATTTGTCAAGAGCTTTGTTGAGTACTATCCCCCCATCCAGCTCCATCCTAGCCTCGGCTAAGAGGAGCAAAGAGGGCGATACCCTCCTCGTCCCCCACGGGAGAGGAGGGAGCTAAAGGCTCCTTGGTTTACCTCTCAGTCAAACGGAAGAGGCTCTAGACTGTAGCAAGTTTTAGAATCGGACAAGTTCACTGCCTCCCCCAGATGGCCTTGGGCGAGTTACTGAACATCCCACACTTTCTTCTTCTCTTTTGTAAGATGGGAGAATAGGAGGGCCTGCCTTAGAAGTTATTTCTGAAGGTTAAATGAGATATCACATCTGAGGGCTTGGCACAGTGCCTGGCACCTGAAACGTGCTCGAGAATGTTCTAACAACACCTCGGCTCCTCTTTCTGTAAAACGGCGAGGAGAGGACCTCCTTAGAGGGTGGTTGACAGTATGCAATACGCAGTACCTGTCAGGGTACAGGGTGGCGAGTGCTCAGAAGATGCATCTGAGAGGCGCTGAGGATTCGTCATGGCATCTGCACGGAAAGAAGGGAAAAGAGGAATCTCAGTGGGTTCATTTAGATTACAAGAACAGAGGCGTGGCACCTCACTAAGGGGGATTTCTTGCAAGTCTGTGTGGGGAGGTGAGAAAGGCCGCAAACAGGTGTCAGAACTGGAAGGTCTCCCTTCACCAAGCAGGATGTGATATCGACTCCTGTATGGGACCAGCAGCCGCTCTGTGGCCCAGTACACACCCAGCTCTCCCTTCTTGGCATCTCATTTCCTTCTTCCTACCCCACTGCCTTCCAGCTCCTGCTGCCTCAAGCTCCTGGTGCTTCTTGGGCCCTACTTACTGTCCTCTCCCTCTCTGTGACTCCCTGCCACCTGATGACCACCAGCCAGCCCTTGACATGGCTATTTGGAAGTGACTGGCGTATCCCAGATCCACTTGGCTGGGTGGGAGTGGATGGGAAGGGAGCCAGATGTTGTGGTCCAAAGCCAGGCTGCAGTGCGTAAGGGGACAGGTAATGGGGGTCAGAAGGGCTCTGCAGCTTCTGGAAAGTGGGTAGCAGGACTGGCAGCCCGGGGCCTGGGGTCTATGGTCTGGTTGAAACCCAGCTTCTCCACCAACCAGCTGGATTACCTTGAACAAGTCCCTTGTTAACTGATGCTCCTGCAAAATGAGAATAATAGCAATCTCCAACTTACGGAGTGGCCATGAGGGATCTTAGTGGCAGCTCTCCTTCTCACAGCCTCCTCCCAATAGAAGTTGGTGCTTGATGCCCAGGGAGATGGAGCAAAGGCAAGAAGGGGCCAGCCACATAGGGCTTCTTCTCCAGACCATTCCTGGGCCAAATGGGGGCACTGGGGACAGGGTCAGCTAAACCAAGCCCAGGGGAGGGGGGCCCTTCTAAACTCATACTCCTGGACAGCTGGGTCTGCACACTTAAAGGGACAGATAGAAATATTTTGGGCTTTGCAAGCCAGTGTCTGTCATGACTGCTCACCTCTACTGTTGTAATATGAACGCAGCCATAGACCATACACAAACGAACAGGTGCAGCTGTGTTTCAATAAAACTTTGTTTACAAAAACAGATGGTGTCAGCCCCTCCCCGGCACCAGCACTGCCTCCGCTATTCTGTCCGCCATTCTCTTCTTCAGGAGCTGCCAGTGGGCACATTTAGGAAAACTAACCAGGAAGTCTTCCCTCAGAATTGCTACTCATGGCCTATGTGTGTCTATAGTGACGGGGCTAGATTTAGGGAGCCAGTTAGCCATTCTCTGTGGCTTCAGAGGTCCCCTTGGAAGACAGCTTTGGGACAGTGGATGCTCTTGCAGGTTAAGGCCTTGGTAATGGGCTCTAAGCAGAAGCAACGTGCTTTGGAAATGAGGCAGGGTTAGTTGAATGGTGCGTTTGATCCGAGCTCAGAATGGCTAGGGCCTACCTCACCATGGAGGAGCTGAGTTTGGAGTGCCTGCCTTCCTGGAAAGACCCATGCCATGCATTGTCTCTAGAACAACTCCTGGCCTTTCTCTTGACCCTCGGTGACTTAATCAGTTCTGTTCCAGGTACAAACATCAAGAGCCAAACCTCAAGCACAAGGTGTCACAAATTTGCAATCCCCTTGGGATTTGTTGTAAGGATCCTTCTGCAAAGGGTGAATTTCCCTCCAAAACATCCCATGATGTCTCTCCCTCAGAGTTATCTATGGCTCGGTCTGATTTCTCTTGTGGGCGTAGATCTACAAGCCTATCCTAGAGGCAATGGGATGTATATAATTCCACCAATATTTTCTCCCCTTATAACTTTATTATGACATTTCCAGCCCGTAAGTAAATCATCACAGTGTTCTCTGCTGGCGTTTAAACAGGAGGCTGGAACAAAATGTTCATAATCCAATGGCAGAGACTATCAAGGAAACTTCCTTGAAAGGGCGGTGGTGAGATTAATAACGAGCATCGAACATCATTGTCATAGAACCTTGGAGCTTGTAAAAGCCTTAGCTTCTGGTCGGAACATCTCATATTTTCAGATGGGGAAGCTGAGGTCCAGAGAGAGAAGTCTAACTTGAAGTTAAGCTCGTGGCAAAGGTAGGGCGTGAAGCCGGGGTCCAGCCTTCCAAACCTGCGTGCCCCACTCTCCAAGGGCCAGCCTCCTTAGCATGATCCTCACTAAAGTTTCTCATCTGTGTCTCTCTCCTGTCTTCTCCAGGATGCCTACTTCTCTCACCGGCCGAAAGAGAAAGTGCGGACCGACAGCAACAATGAGAACTCGGTCCCCAAAGATTTTGAGAATGTGGACAACAGCAACTTCGCACCCAGGACTCAAAAGCAGAAGCACCAGCCTGAGTTGGCAAAGAAGCCCCCAAGCAGGCAGAAGGAGGTTTTGAAACGGAAGCTGGAGCAGGAGGAGAAGGGGAAGGGACGTTCGTTGCCCGGGAAAGGCACCAATGAAGTGCTGCCTCCTGGTGAGAGAGCTGCAGTGAACAGTAGCCGAGGGAAGGATGTCCCCAGACAGCCCCACGCCAGGAAGAGCGGGGGCAGCTCCCCGGAGATCAAGTATGACCAGCCTCCCAAGTGTGACATCTCGGGCAAGGAGGCCATCTCTGCCCTGTCCCGCTCGAAGTCCAAACACTGCCGCCAGGAGATCGGAGAGACCTACTGCCGCCACAAGCTTGGGCTGCTGATGCCCGAAAAGGTCACTCGCTTCTGCCCTCTGGAAGGTAAGTTGCAGCCCCTGAGGCCGCAGAGGCATCTCCTCCTCCGTTCTTCCTCCTACTCAGTCCCATTCTGCCCACATGCTCAGGCTTTCTGAGAATGACCGCCCTCTTTTTCAGCCCCCAAATTGGGACAGGAGATCTGATTTGTTTCAGTACTCCCTGAGTTCTGAAGTCTTGTATAAAAAAAAAAGTTGTACCAAATCAAATTACCTTCTGTTATAGCTTTAACCGATTGCCCTTATGGCAAAGGATAAAATACGGTGAAATCAGGGCTGATGTGGAAGTTGTCAGAGGCGAGGTGATTGTATTGATATGGTTTGTTTTCTCTCTCAGCGGAATATCAGGATTAGAATTGACATGAATGTTGTTGTGATTGAATACGATTGGAAAGGTTTCTAATTGGTTGCGTTGACTTTGGAGGCTCTGAAAAAACAACCTTGCCATTTTCCTCCATCTCAAATTTCTTCCTTCCTCCCCTCTTTCCTTTCTTCCTTGTTTCTTTATTTCCTCCCTCCCTCTCTCTTTTCTCCCTCTCTCTCCCTCCCTCCTGCCCTGTGCTGGACAGTCTTCTGTGTGCTGATGACTAGTGATAAATCAGATTTCTCCCTGTGAGGCAGTGAGGGATCAGAGCAGTGACAGGGGTACTGGGTCCTCCGTGGTGTCGAGACATAAGGTCAGAGCGGCAGAAAAGCCAGCTGCAGAGCTGGCCCAGGGCAGCAGGATGGAAGGTGGGGGCTCTCAGTTGGTGGATTTAGAAGGCAGGAGGGGACACTTGGCCCAGTGTCCTCTTTACACTGAACAGATCCTTTGTTCTTCTGTCTCTCTTGATGGAAAAGGGCAGGGCATGGTGAGAATGGCTCCCTAAGAAAAGTAGGCCAGAAAGACCCCTAGGGAAATCTTAATCCACTTGTTCACTGGACAGATAAGAATGCGAGGCCCAGAGAGGGGAGGAGACTTATCCAAGGTCACACGATTAATTAGAGGCTGAACTTGAGCTAAAATTCAGCTCTCTTCACTTCAAACGCGAGCCTCTCTGTTGATGCTGGTCCCAGTATGGAGGATTTGGGTCGGGGGGATGCGGCCACGTGTGCTACGTGGGTAGCGAGAGGGCTGGCAGGATGCGCGGGAAGCCTTCCACACGGCCCCCTCTCGGTGGGGTGCAATGGGGACCACTCCAGCTGTTGATTCAAGTTCATCTGTATTGTTTGAGTTTTTCATAACAAATGTGTACCTATACAATACTTCCTTTTAAATAGTAAGGTTTGAAAAGAAAAGGTTCATTTCTCCTTTATCTAACCCTAATCGGAGCCGTCTGAGTGGTTCTCATCCATATTCTTGATGGGGCTCCGCAGACAGAGTGTAGGAGTAAGTGGAAGGAGATTTTTCCACGATCTTTTGTTTACCAGGGGGTGACCTGGCAAAGAAGTGTTGGAGGCCTGAATTGAATGCCTTTCCATGAAAATGATATTGGGCACTTGCTATATACCGAGGGTCAACTAGCTTTTTTCTGTAAAGGGCCAGAGAGTAAATATTAGCGGCTTGGCAGGCCCTGTACTCTCTGTCACAACCGCTTACCTCTGCCCTCGTGGCACGAAAGAGCTCTCGACAATGCATACGTAGATGCCCTTGGTTAGCTTCCCACAAAACTGTATTTATAAAAACAGACAGTGGGCTGGCTTTGGCCCCCGGGTCGTAGTTTGCTGACCCCTGCTGGATGTCAATCCTGCATCCTAGGATATACAACACTGTGCCTTGTATCACAGTGAATCCTTCCACAGCCCCACGAGGCAGGTCTGTTGTCAACCCATTTTGTTGATGAGGAAATCGAGGCTCAAAGAGGTTCACTACTTGGCCAGAGACGCATGGCTGGTAGATGGCGGAGGTGGTATTGGAACTCAGGTTATGGAGCCCGCATCCTTTCCGGTGAGCCTCTCCCTCTTCCGGAGGCAAAAGATTTCACTGTAGCGAAAATGGTCAGACCTCAAGGATGGCCTGCAGCCTGTAGGTTGTGTTTCCTTGTTGTCAGTATAGTCACGAGGAGAAGGGAGGGTGTTAATGGGGAACAAGAGAGTTGATGTTGTCAGGGGAGGCCAGGGGTTCCCAGGCTTCTCCTGGTCATCCTGAAACACCTCCAGCATGGTTCTGCAGTGTGAGTGTGCTGAGGGTCCGTCCCCCTGTGGCCTTTGCTGCATCAGCCAAGGTGGGGCACCCTCCCAGGACCTCTGAGCTGGTTAATAAGATTGGCATTTAAGAGCCATTGCACACCCAGCCCTGGCAATGCTTTAATTTGCTGCACCACGGCCTCCCCCTTTTGCAATAAATTTACTGTGAATAGACTAATTGCAAAATAACCCTAATTGGGTAGTTATCAATGAACAACTTCCCGTGGAACAAAACGGCTTACAATTAATAGCATTTAAGCCATAAACTATTCTTCTGCAGAAAGCTAAGATGTAATTACACCCCATACGGAGATTGTGTTCCCTTTCTGGAAACCATGACACCCGGATTTCCTTCTGCTTAGGAGGAATTTGAGCTCCAGCCCCGTGGTCCTTTTATTTCCTGCTAAATGAGGAAATGGAGGCGGGAGGGGAGGGAAATTCAATCTGTGCGTAAATATACATATACACAAATGCATACACACACAGATGTACGCGCTGTGCTTGTCATTTTGCCAAACTCAACATCACCCAAACTTCAGCCAATATGATGCCAGAAGTTGGATATAATTAAGGAAATAATCCCTTATGGCGTGAAGTCTGAAAAAGGCAGAGGAAGGAAATAGATTTGAAATGTTGACTTTCGTAAACGGCTCCTGCGCTTCCTACCTCTCCCACCCCTCCTGTCCCCTCGCCCCTGCACCACTCAAGGAGAAGGAAGAGTCTAGAAGCACAGGAGATGGTTTGCTACCTGTGGAGACTTTCCTTGCTGTCTGCTTCACACTCCCCCTCCTGGAGAAAGCAGCCTGAAGGTGACACTGGTTCTCACAAGAAAAGGACGGATCTGCGCACCATCCGCTGACAACTGCTAAGAATGAGGGGCAGTGAGGTTGGGGGCGTTCTATCTCATCAGCCCCCAAGGCTGGCCTCCGGGAGGATCATTTCTAACCCAAGGCAGCCTCTCCTTCCTCCCACAGCCTCCTGCGTTCACTGCAACTGCCAAGCCACCAGCCCCCACCCCTCCCCCATTCCCCCCCAGGCAGCCCCGCCCCCCCATCCCACCCCGTACAGTTTTCCTCGGCCTCCTGTCCCTTCCTTGGGCTCCAGCATCAGAGAGCCTCCAGTCCCTGCAGCTGGACCTCCCAGTGTTTCATGGAAATGGAAAGCCAAGGCTGGCCTGGGCTGGAAAAAGATGCTTTCCATCTGGAGATCTCCAGCTGCTGGGTTTTGAATCCTGGTTCTGCCTTTGCTAGCTGTGTGACCCTAACCTTCCGGTGCCTCAGCTTCCTCCTCTGTAAAATGGGCACAGATAACTCATATCCTATCCTCACAGAGCTATTGGCTGAAATGGGGTCACGAATACAAAACGCTCAGTGCAGAGGGGAGGAAGAGGAGAGTGGGCGTGTTTGGCTGATGGCAGTAGTGTTAGCAGTGGGGGTGGTCTAAACCAAGGGGGCATTGAGAAGAGGGGTCAGGAGACAGCCTGCCTTGATGGTGACTTCCGGTGGCCCAGCCACGTCTCTCTGCTCTGTTCTTCAGACGGGGCCCCTCGTGCTTCAGGCACTCTCTCATGCTCATCCCAGCGCCCTCCGCTGTTGCCCTGCACCCCCCACTCCACCCCACCTTGTTGGGCTACCACCTCTTCCAGCTCTAGATCTCAGCCTAAATGCTGCTTCCTCAGGGAAGCCTTCCAGGACCACACCTTCCCCAGAAGCCCTGGCCTTAGGGGACACCGACTCTGATGGGGGGCAAACATAGCTTTCCCAATAAAGACTGTTCAACCTGTAAGAGGCATTCTGGTGCTAGCTATTGCAACTTTTCTGCCTCGTTACCTTTAGAACAACTAACTGTCAGGAAGCTACCTCCAACGGCTCTCACGGGCCACCAGCCTCCCTCCATCTTGAGTTAAAATGTCCCGAGGAAGACCCCATGGTTACTCTGGTCCCCTCACACTTCTTCTCCCGTTGCTGCGCCAGGTAAAGCCAGCACAGTGACAGCAGCCTGATGTCCAGGTGAAGAATGACAGATGAAAAGTGTGAGAAGGTCCAGAGAAAGCCATCGGCTGGGAGGGGGTGGCTGCACTTGAGCGGGAACTCGGGCCTGAGCAGCTGCGTCAGGTGAGGGTTCTCCGAGGAGTGGCGAACAAGGGCTGTGTCTTTCAAGTCAGCTGACCAGCTGCAGGGTTGCAAGCATTTGCACAGACTGGGGGAGCCGCTCAAGTATCGGGGTGAAGATGGACAGCAAGGGGGTTTCTGATAGAAGAGCAACTGTCCGTGCACCTGGCAACCCATCTTTACCCATCAGCCTTTGCAGGAGGCCAGAGGCTCTGGACAAATGGGCTTCTGGACAGGGGTGGCTGGGGGGAGGCTGGCCGCCTGCTGCAGAGAGAGACGGGCAGATGGCATCACCAGCTGCAGAAGGGCTGTCTCCTGTACGTCTCCACACCCTAGGGGCAGTGGGGTGACTACACGGCACGAGTAGCTGGCTTCCAGAAAGCATGGCTGGCAGCCTGGCAGGGAGGGAAAATGGAGACGTGGATGTCAGCTCGGCCACTCTGAGTGCCCCAGGGTATGTGCCTCAGTTTCCCTATCTATCAGCCAGAGACACTGCTTTTTCCCAGGTCTTTTGCTGTATCACTCGTGATGAGAAAATGAGGCAACAGCTGTGAAGAGCTAAAAGGCACCGCACTAATGGGGGTGGCGCGATGAAGCCAAGTTGATCCTCGCACAGCTTGGCCAAGCCGGTGGGGCTGCCTTGCTTTCCAAAAGGCCAGCTTTGCAGAGGACCCAGTCGGACCCTTTTTATCTCCTGCTGAGGAAGGAGCAAAGCCCACTAAAGAGGTTTCCAGTAACGGTTTGTTGGGGTTGGAGTAAACTAACCCCAAAGACCTTCCTTGAGCTTCCTAGGGAGGGGGGAAGGAGGCTGACCGTGGGTACTCCAGACAAGATCAGCAGACCCCATCCGTTGGTCACCCATTAAGTGCCAGGCAACGTCCAAGGCCAGGGCTCTGTGTACATTTTCTGTAAAAGGGCCGCAGAGTAAATAGGAGGCTTTGCAGGCCAGATGGTCTCCATCACAGCTACTCAACTCTGCCTGAAAACAGCCACAGACGATCCTTAAATAAATGCCCAGCCTGGCTGTGTTCCAATAAACCTTTATTGATGATCACTGAAATCGGAATTTCACATAATTTTCGTGGGTCATGAAACAGTATTCTTTTGCTTTTTTTGAACCGTTTAAAAATGTAAAAGCAGTGCTTTTAGGTCACAGGGGGTACCAAAACAGGCAGCCGTGGACTGGAGTTTACCGATCCTTGTTCTAGAACCGGAGGATGTAGTAGTGAGGGAAATCGGAGGGTGCTTTGTCCCTCAGGGCCTCTCCCTGCGCAGCTTGGTGTGCGGTGTCCATTGACATAAGATGGACGGTGACTCCGGGAGGTGTGCAGGGCGATGGCTCCACCTGCAAGGAGCTCCTGCCTAATAGGAGCCATCAGAGATGACAAGCAAACCAATAGACCTATGGTCCAGGGTGTGGTAAGAGCTGTGAAGACAACACAGCAGTGGGAGAGGACAGAAGAGGGGGACGTTTTTAGGTAGGTAGCCACAGATGGCGTCTTTGAGGAGCGAGTGATGGCAGTGTCACAGGGGAAGAGGCAACAGTCCGAGCAAACAGCCTGGCATGTTCCAGAAGCATCCAGGTCAGTGTGGCTGAAGCAGAGGGAGCAGTGAGGAGAACAGAAGGGGATGGGATCCGATCCGAGGGGACAGGCAGGCCGTGGTGAGGAGTCCAAACATGAGGGAGCCATTGGAGGAACTGAACAGAGTTTTAACATCATCTGTTTTCATTTTGGGGGACTTTGTTTACTTTGTGCTACTTTTTAAAAAATTTGTGTTCTTTTATTTTGTTGTGGTAAAAAAGCTTAACATGAGATCTACCCTCTTAACGGATTTTTAAGTGCACAGTACACCGTTGCTATATATAGACACAGTGTTGTGCCGCAGATCTCCAGAACTTATTCATCTTGCTCAGCTGAAAGTCTATACTCATTGAACCCCATTCCCCATTGCCCCAGCCCCTGGCGACCACCATTCTACTCTCTGCTTCTGTGAGTGTGACTATTTTGATGCCCCTGTGTAAGTGGAACCATTCGGTGCTTGTCCCTCCCCGACTGGCTTAGTTCACTCAGCATAATGTCCTCCAGCTTCATCCATGTTGTTGCACATTGCAGAATTTCCTTCCTATTTGAGGCTGAATAATATTCCATTGGAAGTCTATACCATATTTTCCATTTCTTCATCCATCAGTGGACATGTAGGTTGCTTTCGCATCTTGGCTATTAGGCATAGTGCTGCAATGAACGTGTGCGTGCTAAGTACCTCTTTGAGATCCTGATTTCAGTTCTTTTGACCCTGTCCCCAGTGAGCTGTCACCTCCCACTGATGAGGATGGCTGTTATCAAAAAAAACCAGAAGACAACAAGTGTGGGCAAGGATGTGGAGAAATTGGAACCCTTGTGTACTGTTGGTGGGAATGCAAAATGGCACAGCCACTACAGAAAACAGTATGGAGGTTTCCCCAAAAATGAAAAGTAGATACGACATTGATCCAGCAATCGCACTTCTGATCTGATTTAGCTTTAGGGAAGGACTAGAAACAGGGGAATTGTGGGGAAGTTTTTACAGTGGTCCCAGTGAGAAGATGGGGTCGTAGGAAAACACTGTTGGGCTTGGCCAATGAACTGGATGGAGGTGGCCATGAGTTGGTGTTCAGAGCTCAGAGATTTCTTTTGGGCACAAAGACCACTCACACCTGATCTTTCAGCAAACACTGATTGAGCGCCTGCTGTGTGCTAGGCAGCTGTGGCCAATAGATACCCAAGGTCCTCCACTGGGAGGTGAGTCCCAATGGGCCAATTCCACTTTGCCTTTTCCTTCTAAAGTGCTACAGTGTGTCCCCACCCCCAGCAGTCTTGGAATCATAAAGAAAGCCAGCTGCCACCCACAAGGCTTTTTAGGAGGCTAATTCTATAATTCTGGGAAGTATCGTAAATGCCCCTTCACCTCCCTCCCCAGCCCCTCCTGTTCCCCCAGGAGTGTTCTCCCAGCTGCACGGTTCTGCCATTCACTTTAACACTTGTCATTAGGCTGTGTTTGTTCCCTGACTGGCATGCCTGGAAGTGAAGCTGAAAGGTTTAGGTGGAAAGAAGATGCAAACACGAGCCCCCGAAGGAGCGTGATTAACGCCTTTCCCGGTCCTCATCCGGGACACCCTTTCGGAAACTTCATGCGTAAATAAGCACTTCTCAGGCGGAGTGTATTTGAGACAAGAGGATCACGGTTAGATGGATTTTTTTCCTTCTCATGTGCTCACAATGACATCTATAGACTAGGGGATTGGGAGCGTGTTGATAACCCGGCATTCGGGAACCACTGCTTGGAGCAGCTCAGCGGAGAGCCTGACTAATCGGCCTCCCTTTTGTTCGAGGCTAGAAGGAAGCTTTGGGCAAAGGGGTGACGCTCCTGAGTTTCCGGGTGGCGGGGTGGAGCCTGGGTGTTGGGCCAGCCCTGGAGTTCATGGATGCCTGTACCCACTGCTCCCCCGGTGACCCTCCCCTTAGCACCGCCTCCTCCCTCCCTCCCTCCCTGAAGCAGCACGTGGAGACACTGGCAGGCCAGCCTTCATTGCCAGGAATGTCGCAGGCAATTGGGGATTACTCGTCATTCAGGTTCTACCCTTGGCAAGTTCCTTTTTTAATAAGTCAGAGCAGAATCACCTATTCTTCTAGACCTTGGCATCGTGCTAGACACTCGTAAGTATCTGCTGCTCGATGAGCGAATGAATGAACCCCTGATGTTACATCCTCTCACTTTTGTGCATCTCAGTGACAATTTAGGAGAACCCGGGGGATACCCGTGGAACTCATCCTCAATGTGAACATCATTCTTCCCCTTAGCATACTTAAATATGTGAAATTTGTTTCATTTGTTTGACAAATACGTGTCGAGCAGCTAGCCCACACCAAGCGTGGTGCTCATACTGGGATAGATGAGCAAGAGAGACGAGACCTGACTTCATGGAGCTTACAGTCCCGGGAGGGGCAGGCAACAAACACAAGGATGCAGGATGCTGGCAAACTGTCGTATGCATGAAGGGAGGAAGAGCAAGGAAGTCACGGGGCCATCTCTAAGGGACCCAAAGAGCAGTGGGTAAAAAAAATCCAGAGATGGATTCGGTCTCGTTATGGAAGAATGTGCTAAGTATTCATGCGGCCCCCAAATGGAATGGCTGCTAGTCTTTGGATATACTGAGTTCATTCATTCATTCGTTCATTCGTTCAACTAACATTTATTGAGAAGCTCCTATGTGCCAGGCACTGTTTTAGGTGCCGCGGAAACAGCAATGAACAAAACAGATAACTGTCTTCGTGGAGTTTACATTCTAGAAGGGGATGACAGGTCATTGACACATAAAAAGGTAAAAGATATCCTGTATCTGAGGCTGATAGGTGTTCGGGAGCAAACTCAAGCGGGAAGGAGGGCCATGCCGGACGGGGCAGGTGTGATGGGGACCCGCAAAGAGGCCCTGCGGCTGGAGCAGGGGATGGGGGCCTCGCAGACCTGTGGGGATTTTGTCTTGACTGGCGTGACTTGGGGGAGCCCCTGGAGGGGTTTCACAAGGGTCAGGGTGGGGGTTCTGATCTGACGTGTTTGGTAGGATCTCCCTGGCTGCTGTGTTGATAGTAGGATGTAGGGTGAGCACAGAAGCGGGAAGAACCCTTGGGAATCCGCTGTTCTGATACAGGAGCCCTGGTGAGGGTGGGAGCGAGCAGGCGGAGCTGTCCTCCATAGGGCCACAGCGTGTGCTCTCAGATGGCACATGGCCCGCGAGGAAGCACCCCCTGCTGTTTTCGGTCTCTGTGCCATCCCCGCCCTTCGGATGTCAGGGCTCCGTCTCCCTCATCCTTAAGTACCCAGTGCTCCGCACGTCATAGGCCTCAGTCTTAGCGTCACTGGGTGAGAGGACAACACAGTTGTTTTGAGCTTCAGTGGCTCAGCCTCCCCGCCCCTGGGAGGAGGCCTGTATGCCCTGGAAAGTGATGGGAATGGAGCATTTAGAAATCTCTGTGCAGGTGCCATTCTGGCTTGGCCCAGCCGCCAACTGGGGGCTGAAATGTATGACCCCAGCTCCCTTCCACATTCACTCACTCAACAGGTGTTCATCAAGCATCCACTGTCAAAGTCGGGCACTAGGTTTGGGGTATTCCCTGGGGAGGAAGACCGACAGAATCCCTGTCCTCATGGAGCGTGCAGCCTGTTAAAGATGGAGACCCATGTATCAAATGATCACAGAAATAAATGCAGAATTGCAACAGCAATAGCTGCTTCTGCAGACACGTGGTTGCATTTTAGTTGAGCTGAGAGTTAACTAGGGGAAGGGCGGGAGGGGGAACATTCCAGAACAAGGGTGCATCCTGTGCAAAGGCCCTGAGGCAGGAGGAGGAGTAGGGAGGTTGAGGAACTAACAAGACTACCAGGGGAGCTCTGAGTCTTACCAGGAGGGTCAGTCTGTTGTCTTCCCTGTCAGATTTTAATTCCTAAAATTGCTGGGTTCAGATGATCCAGGTCTTTGCCATGAGCGAGGGGAATGGAGCAGAGATGTTTTTTGGAACCAAACTGAAGTCTCCAGAGAGCCAAGGGGAGATCAGGCCAAAGAGGGCAAGGCTCAGGAGAGGAGGCTAAAGAAAATACTGTGTTTGAGAATACTTTAATTATTCTCTCTATTCGACCAGCAAATCGTTACCAACCACCTGTTACAAATCAGCAATGGATTACTGGTTCTGGAAGCCTCCAGGCTGGGCAGGGGGGACCCACTTCCACGGCAGGGCAGTTTGCGATGCTTGCCTCAGCTTCCATGAGTTCTTGCCCAGAAACCGCCCCAGGATGAGGCAGAGAGTGGTGACTCACAGAGGACAGAGTTCTTGCCTTGTGAGCCATTCCTTCTTTTGGGTGCAGCTGGTTAAGTGTCAGCCACCCAGGGCCCTGAAAACGGACCTCGTGCAGAAAGAGAGGGCCCAGGCATGGCCCTGCTAGTGGCCTGTGGATGGAAGTGCTAAAGGAAAGGACCAGCCAGTCCCTCCTTTGTGCACAAACCGGCGAAACCAGCTTGCTCTTTCTCCTCTCTCAAATTTGTTCATGGTCAAGGGTTAGGAGTTCCTTTCAACATCGCTTCCTTCTGGAAGTCTTCTGTGATTCCCTCCCCACGCTCCACCTCCCCAAGGCTCCAGGAGGTGCCCAGACTGTGTACCCCCAAATCACCTTAGCTGCTCCCCTCTGGCGTGCACATCACATTATGCTGGAGTTGCCAGAGTCGTCTGCAGCCCCCCCTCAGGCACGAGGCCGCGTCCAGTCTGGCATCACCGTCGTATCTCTAGCCCCTGCACAGAGCCTGGGACATGCACGTGTGTTGGCATGTCCTTAATGCCCGGCACAGAGCTCAGCACCTAACATGAGTCATCTCATCGAGCCTCCCCCACGGTCCTGGAGAAAAGTGTGTTCCCTAACCCCATTTTACAGATGGGGAAATGGAGCCTTGGAGAGGTCAAGTAGCTGGTCCAGAGTCACAATTGCCAGTGGCAGACTTCGCACTGAAACCCAGTTCTGCCTGACTTTCAGACCCATGTTTTAGCGTCTCTGCTGTGTCGCGCCTTTAGTAATGTGTCGAGTGACTAATCGAGTTTCGCCAAAGACGAAGGGAAATGCAGAGCAAATGTTAACACCTTTCTCCAGCTGTTCATTCCTCTCCTGCCCTGCTCCCGAAAAGAACAGGGCGCTGAGGTCCCGTACAAGAACTTGTGCTTAAATCATTATGCTATCTAGGGGCTACTAAGTGCCCGAGATCATCCTAAGCATTTTAGCCATATTAGATCATTTATTCTTATAACAACTCTGTAATCCAGGAAACTGACACACAGGGGGCGAAGAAACCTGCACAGAATCGTACATTTCATCGGCAGCACAGCCAGGCTCTGAGCTCAGAGACTTTGATGCCAAAGGCTAGTGCTCAACCACTGCGCTTTGCTGCCCATAGCAGTAGCTGCCTTTTGGCTGAAGGAAGCTTTGTATAGCTTCTTCCTCGAGCTCTCTCTGTCTGTTGCAGAGATCCATGCAGCCAGGTAATTCTCCCGCTTCTGGAGGGGGCTGATCGCATCCAAGACCCTCAGGACCCGCCTGCGAAGCCGTCTTGGGTGAAAAATAGTTGGCTGCAGTTGCCTCCCGTTTCCCAGCTGGTTTCTAGTCGCTGTGGTATATTTGTGTTAGTGTAAAAATGACAAAGCAATAATTTTTCATTGTATCCTTCAGTCACCCATGAGAGATTGGGTTTAGGACACAATTTATTACCCCGTGGAATTGAATCCAATTTTTAACACCATGTCAGCCATTCTGGTATTAGAGCCTTTTAATGGCTGTGAAATTTATACAATGATAAAGTAATTTAAAACATATGTAGGAAGAACATGAGGCAAATTGATGTGTATAGAACGCTTGGTAAAAATTGAAGAGGAGATAAACAGGGAAAATGGTGATTGATTAGGGGAGGGCTGAAATGGTGCTCGCTTTGATAAATTCTTAATGGTGAAATTAGTAAACTCATTTATTCTTCGGAATTTCGAGGAGGGTTTATGTTGCCCTAAATCAGAGTCGAGGATGAGCCACAAAGTGCAAATTAAATCGCTCACCTCAGAGCGCCGCTCGGTTAGAGCGAAAAGCCACCTGAGCAACGGGGAGGCTGCCAGGAGCCCGTCCCTGGTCGTGTTCCAAGCGGCCAAAGTGAAAAGATGCCTAGAAGACAGGCCAGCGGGAGGAAAAGCAGAATTTTTTTAAAATTTTTCAAACTTGCTCAAATACTGTAGAAAGTGTGCTTGCTACAATCTCTTTAATTGTTCAAACAAGATGCTATACATTCTCATTATTTTAAAAAAAGCAAAAACACTACAGATAGAGTGAAAATCCACCTTGACGAGTCCCGTCTGAGGGACAATCACCGCAAGTGTGTTTTTGTTTTCCTTTAGATCTTTAAACCGACACCTGCACCAAGAGAGCTTGGTTTTGTGCTGGGAGTTTATTATATATTATAGGAAACTGATGCATGAATCTGGAACTTGCAAAAATATTGAATGTGGTTTGAGGATGGGAAAATTAAAAAATTATATGAAACTGATAGATAGTTCTGGAAATTGCTTTCTTCATTTGGACATGTATCTAGGTCTTAGACCTGCATCCTTATCAGGAGATAGAGACCTAAGTCTCGAATTCTGTTTTTTTCCAATATAATGTTTATTTTTCCATTCTTTTGTACTGCCGATATAATTCTTTGTAATGGCTGACCATTACTCTGGAGTATGGCTACACCACCGTTTAACTAGTTATTCCCCTATTGCTGAACATGTAGGTTGTTGCTAGTTTTTTGCTATATTGAGTGACTATTTTCTCAGTTCTCCCAAAGATAGGGCATAACTGGTACCATTCTGGGGGCATCGGTGAAAAGCGAATGTGCTGCAATGATGCATGCCTCAGGACATTAGAGCTTCATTCTCTTGGGGACCCTGAGTTGAGACTGGCTGCCAGGATCACTAGTGTTAATGCAGAGGCTGGCTCTAGGAAGTGCTTGATAAAAGTCAGCTCTTCCATTCTGGGTGTGTACCCAAAAGATGTGAAAACAGGATCTTGAGATATCTAAACCCCCGTGTACATAGCATCATTATCCGTAAGAGCCAAAGACGGAAGCGACCCAAGTGTCCATCAGTGAATGGATAAACAAAATGTGTCCTATCCATACAATGGGATATTATTCAGCCTTTAAAAAGGAAGGAGATTTAGGGGCTGGCCCCGTGGCCTAGGGGTTGGGTTTGCGCACTCCACTGCAGGCGCCCCAGTGTTTCGTTGGTTCGAATCCTGGGCGCGGACATGGCACTGCTCATCAAACCATGCTGAGGCAGCATCCCACATGCCACAACTAGAAGGACCCACAACGAAGGATATACAACTATGTACCAGCGGGCTTTGGGGAGAAAAAGGAAAAAAATAAAATCTTTAAAAAAAAAAAAAAAGAAGGAGATTTTGGCATGTGCTATCACGTGGATGAGCCTAGAGGACATTATGCTCAGTGAAATACGCCAGTCACAAGAAGACAAATACTTCCTGATTCCACTTATATGGGGTCTGTGGAGCAGTCAAATTATTAGAAACAGAAAGTAGAATGGTGGCTGCCAGGGGCTGAGGGGAGGGACGAGGGGAAGCTGTTGTTTACTGGGTGGAGTTTCGCTTTTGCAAGATGAAAGAGTTCTAGAGACTGGGTGCACGACGTTGTGAATATGCTTAACACTACTGAGCTGTACACTTAGAAGCGGCTAAGATGGTCGATTTTATGCTAGGTGTATTTTACCGCAATTAAAAATAAAAAGCTAGCCTCACTCTAACCCAGTGAGGTAAGCTTCATCCACCCTGTTTTCTCGACGAGGATCCTAAGACTAAGCAAGGCTGGGTGATTTGTCCAAGGTCTACACACACAGCCAGGGTACACAGAGAGTGCTCATTAGACTGGCCGCCTTAGGCACGGTCCCAGTTAGAAGAGTCTTGGGGTCTGGATAAGGCGTTTCATCCTTATCCTAGGGTACTAGGGAGCCATTGATGGGTTTTGAGCAGGAACAGTGGCATGATCTGATTTGTGCTTTGTAACAGGGATTGGCAAACTTTCCATAAAAGGCCTGATAGTAAATATCTTAGGCTTTGCAGGGCATAAAAGGTCTCTGTCTTAACTACTTAACTCAATTTGCGAAGAATATGTAGATTAATGTGAATGGCTGTGCCATTAAATAAAACATTTAGGGGGCTGGCCTGGGGGCCGAGTGGTTAAAGTTCCGTGCACTCCGCTTCTGCCGCCCAGGTTCACCAGTTCGGACCCCCAGCGCAGACCCACTCTACTCGTCTGCCATGCTGTGCATGCATCCCACATACAGAGTAGAGGAAGACTGACAACGGATGTTAGCTCAGGGCTAATCTTCCTCACCAAAAAAAACCCCACACTATTTACAAAACAGACCCAAGGGCCGTAGCTTGCTGACCCCTGCTTCCAAGCGAGCTGTCTGTGCCCTTTCAGCTGTGGTAGGTCAGGAAGAGAATTGCAGAAGGCACAATACTTAACCTGCCTCTTCTGCACCGTGCGGCTAAAAGCATCACCCATGTCATAACCTGGAAGTTGGTAAGTGCCTCCTAAGGAAGCTGCCACCCGCCACCCGTGGCCCATAGGTCCCATCCTAGGTGAAGCCTCTGCCCCCCTCAACTCACACTGAAAACTCCCAGGAGGGAGGACCCTGACAAGGTGACCTGGAGACCCAGCAAAGCTGCTGCAGCCAGGCCAGGCATGAAGGAGCCGCGGCCTCGGCTTGTGCTACTCGGTTTGACAGTGTTGTTTGTTTCAAGACTTTATGAGCATCGCAGCCGGGAACCCAGAGAATTTAGAGGCACTGTTGCCATTGCTTTCTCAGCCTAGACCTCAAAGGGCAATTAACCTGTTATCCAGGCCTCCCTCCCTCCCCTTGTTTATTGCTGTGAACACAGGAAATGCACTATTAAGGTGCACAAAACACTATCAAGGAATTTAACAGTAATTTAAAAGGCTCTATGGGGAGGACCCCAGTGGCTGATTAATAATGCATTTGCAGAGCAATAAAGACTCCAGTAGATCAGTAGAGCTGGGCCTCCAGCCTTTATTTATGCATCTGGAATCCTATGAGGCTCCTCCCCCCGGGGGCGTCTATGTTGGGGCTTGCTGACTCGTGTTACATTGGGCAGGATCCTAGTGAAACTGAGAGTTGCAGAAAGGGTACTGCAGCTAGGTGCCACCTGGATGGTGGTCAAGGACACGGGGTTCTAACCTTTGGGATTCTGAAGATGAATCCTGTTTCTACCAGAGGATAGCTGTGGAACCGCAAGCGTGCTGTTAAACCTCTTCACGCCTCATTGTTCCCTTATGTAAAATGGGACTCATGGTGGCATCTGCCTCATGGGTTCTGTTAAATGACACGATGCGTGTAAAACACGTAACAAGGTACCTGACAGGTGCAGAGTAGGCGCTCATTCAGTGTCACCTGTCTTGTTTCCATCATCATCCTTCGGATTAACGTTCCCGTCTGAGGAGCTCAGGTGACGGAGGCTGGCTCAGGCTTATTTTTGAAGAGATTAAAAAAGTCAGTTCTCATTTTCACATCGCGCCCAGCACTGAGACCTTTCAGTTCTATCTCCTGAATATCACTCCCTGGTCCATTTCTCTCTGTCTTCTCTGCAACCTCCCTGGCCAGGTTGCCAACATCTCTTGTGTGAATTGTGCCGATACGTACCTAACACGTCTTCTCGCATCTATGCGGCCGCAGCTCCCACCTCCCACCGGGTCTGCCAAGTGATTCTCCATTCTGCATCCAGAGTGTTTTCCTTCAGATGGACTTTGAACGTGGCTTCTCGTCTGCTGAAAACCCACCAAACACTGCCCGTGGCACCAAGTGCGAATCCACCTCCTTACAGTGGCCTTTGGGGCGCCTTGTGATCTGCCCGACCTCTCTCTCCAGCCTCATTTTCTGTCATTCTCGCCCCTCCTCCCACCATGGCTCACCGTGCCAAGGATCCCCAGCATCCTGCAGCCTCTAGAAAAAGTAGGCTTCAGCCTAAGGCTTTCCCACATGCTGGTCCCCCTGTCCAGACACTGTTCTCATGTCTTTCTTGGCGAGCTCACGTCTTTCCTTGGATCTGAGCTTAAATCCAGTTATGTTTTCTTAGGGGACCTTGACTTTTCTTTTACAGAATTTATTCAAGTTTGTAACATACGTGTATTTGTGTGGTTGCTTGTTTAGCATCTGTTTTCCTAATTAGACTAAAATATCCAGGAAGGTAGGTTCTGTATTTTTATGCACTACTTATCCCACCTTACACAGAATAGATGCCCAGGATGGATGGATGGATGGATGGATGGATGGATGAACAGATGGGTAAATGGATGGATGGATGGATAGATGGATGGATGGATGGGTGGATGGGTGGATGGATGGGTGGATGGATGGGTGGATGGCTGGATGGATGGGTGGATGGATGGGTGGATGGATGAACAGATGGGTAAATGGATGGATGGATGGATAGATGGATGGATGGCTGGATGGATGGGTGGATGGATGGGTGGATGGATGGATGGGTGGATGGATGGATGGATGGATGGATGGGTGGATGGATGAATGGGTGGATGGATGGGTGGATGGCTGGGTTGATGGATGGATGAAAAAATGGGTGGACGTATGAACGGATGAAAAGATGAGTGAATTAGACAGATAGATGGATAGATGGATGGACTATAGGAGTTGAAATCTGCAGGTGGAGAGTCCACTAAGCATGCTTTTGGGATAGTCCAGGTAAGAAACGAGGATGAGTTCAATTAAGAAAGAGGAAAGCTTGGATCTGAGAATAATTCAGGAGGCAAATTTGTCAGAACTTGGCAGTTGGTTGGCAGTCGAGATGACGGATGGAGAGGAATCAAAGGAGACACCTGGATCGTTCATTAGAGTGACTGGCTGGTGTTGATAGGACCACTTGAAATGGACAATTTACCATTTACCACGTCTGGAAAATAGGGCTGATGACTGTACCCGCCTCACTATTGTGAAGGTTAGTAAGAGAATGTAATCTCCTCGGCTATTTTGCAAAAGCCGAGACTAGGAAGTTTCCGAACTGAACTGGAGTCCAGTTCAGGTGGAGCTTTGGAGACAGGAAGAACAGCTGTGCAAAAGTCCTGAGGTAGCCAAGCAATTGGCGTGACCGAGAACAGAAAGGAGAGGTGGACGGCCAAAGCTTAGTAAGCAGTGGCAGGTGCAGTGGGCCATGAAGACAAAGAGGAGAGCGGGGCTCTGGCCATGCGGGGACCTTGGAGGCCATGACAAGGAATTTGGAATTTTCCAAATTAGTGGGGTCCAACGGTATCACAAAACCCACGCCTGATTTCTCAAAGTCATGGGTCACTTAAGTTCTCTAAGACAGGAGTCCTCCATCCAAATGGGCCTGCAGCCTGCTTTTGTAAAACCACGGCCACACCCATCGTTTAGGTATTGTCTGTGGCCTCTTTCCAACCTCCAGAGCAGAGTGAGTCCTTGCAGCAGACGCTGTTTGGCCCCCAAACCTCAGCTGTTTACAGTCTGTCCCTTTATGGAAAATGCTGACCCCTGTTCGACGACAAGCTCCTGCTTGCTATGCCCAGTGTGTCTGCCAGCATTTTACAGGTTTGCCGTAGCCTTCAAAACTGATTAATAGGAATAAATTACAAATTTAACAAGGAACGACTAAGACTTGTTTCTGCAGCATTTTGGTTGACTTTCAGGGATGGGGTGGATGCATAGAAAAGTCAGAGGAAAAAACGCTCTGATTTCAACTCGTCATAGAAAACTTCCAGCCTGTGTCCCAGATACACCTACACTCGCTGGAAAGATGCTGTATGGAGGCGGGATGCCTGACACATGACAGATGCTCAATAAGTGTTTGTTGAATGGCTAATGAATGAACAATGACCTTCAGAGGGGTTTGGAGCTGGCCTCCCACCTGCAATGCTTTAGTAGTGACTTGGAAATAAGGGCAAAGACTTGCCAGCACTTTCCTGCCTTTTTCCTGGGCCATCAGCTAGCTTGTCCAGAACTGGCTAAATATAGTGTCACCCAGGTGACACCAGAGGAGCCCCTGAGTTTTGCCAACAGACGGCACACAGCATTGACACTTCCATGGTCTCACAGGGAGCGGAATTGGGCCCAAATGAATACTGGATCATCACTGTAAAATGCTGGTGAGGGATGGTGATGATTCCTGTCTCCGGATTCTAATTACACCTCTGCGTGTCGCAGGAAGGAAGAGACCCGTAGCCACAGGCACGCTTCACAGCTGATCTGAAACCCAACGCGGCTCTAATTACACGTGCACTTCCGGAAGCCGTGAGAAAGGTCCTGAAAAGCTGATTCACCACCTGTCGGGACAAAGGGCATTGATCTTAGACCTCCAACCTCCCTGGTGCCTTCAACCCGGACTCATGGCTGTGACACGGGCCTCGGGAGGGGAGGGCAGGAGTTGCGGCAAGGCACGCCAACTTGTGGGGTGAGAAATTTCCATTTGGGAAAAAAAGTGAATAATTTCTCTAATATATCTTCAGCTTCTTTCCGGACTGAGAAGGAGGAAAAAAATACTGAAAAACATGGATCTGATCTTGGAGCTCCTCCAAATAATAGTAATAATAACGGGAAGTGTTTTTTATTGAGTACCATTATTTCTACTTATAGACATTAAAGGGTGAGGAGCATCAAGCTTTATTGTGAAACAACATTCTTACACATGCTTGGATCTTTAATCTTTTCAATCCCCGAATGAGATTCGCCTGAAGGTGGTTCTTCATCTGACACACTTTCTGCCTTGAACAGTAACTTAAATTGTGGTGAGTTCCAAATGAGGCCTCTTCTCAGAGTCCCAGAATTCTACCCTCCATTGCTGGGTAGATATGATGGGTTGCATTGTTTCCCCAAAAAGGTGTTGAGGTCCCAACACCCAGTGCCTGTGGATGTGACCTTATTTGGAAGTAGGGTCTTTGCAGGTGATCTAGTGAAGATGAGGTCACTGGGACGGGCCTCTGATATGACTGATGTTCTCAGAAAAAGGGGAAATTTGGATACCGAGACAGACGCACACGGGGAGAGTGCCCTGGAACATGACGGTGGAGAGCGGGGTGATGCATCTCCAAGCCAAGGAATGCCAAGGATTGCCAGCAACCCACCGGAAGCTAGGGGAGAGGCGTGGAACAGACTGTCCCTCACAGCCCTCGGAGGGAACCGACCCTGCCGACACCTTGATGTCAACTTCTGGCCTCCAGAACTGTGAAACAATACATTTCTGTTGAGGAAGCCACTCAGTTTGTGGTACTTTGTTAGAGCAGCCCCAGAAAACTAATAGTGTAGACGTCACCACTCAGATGTCCCACGCCCACGTGACATCTCAAACCCACGCCAGCTTTTCAACCCTCCTCCCTCAAGCAAATCCAGCCGCCTTTTTGTATTCTCTGTTCCAATTGGTAAGGCCAGTCAGTCACACTAACAAACAGTTCAGGTGTCATCTTTGCTCCCTGATAGCCACTTAGGCTCGGAAATGAGCGAGAGGCATTTAGACCCTCCACACTCCAACTTGCCCTCTTAGCCTGGCAAACTGGCATGTGGGGCTAGATGTTGAAATTTTCAGAGTTGGCCACTAAGAATTAAAAATTGGAGATCCTCACTTAATTGTCCAGATTTCTAGCTTCCCTTGAAATTAACGGGAACCCCAATCCTTCAGTGCCACACGTAGCGACGTCGGCCTGGTGCTGAGAGAAGGGACCTCGTTCTGATGGGAGGCAAATTCTCTCCTCCGTGGTCCCCACCGCTCAGTCTGGTCTCACCCCGGGCCCTCCTCATTCAGCAGGTTTCCTGCTGGCCCCCATGGGCTTTGTATTTCCAACCTCTGACTACAGCAGTTGACAGGAGGACAGTGGATAAGTGGGGAGAAACTTCCAGAATTCCCAGGATGAGGAGAAATGAAACGGTCCCATCCACCAGTGTGCCCCCTGGTTTCCTCTCAGGACCTCCCCTACCCCGTAACTGACTTTGGTCCCTCCTTCTGCCTGTCAGTGCAGTCTCTGATAAAACAACACAGAATGATGTATGTGGTTAAAGATGAAGGGATGGTAGTGCCTGGGTTTGGACAGAAGCTGTTACTTAGAGGATGCTCAGGATGCAAAGTTGCCTACACATTGGATTTTCTGTAAACATGTGCAGGCACTAAGCAGACGTGTTTTCAACCTGAAAATCCTGTGATCGAGAGAGAGACACGGTTCTTAAAGGAACTGCTGTGAAAGCATCTGTGATAATTTTCTACTCAGTATCCCAAACTCGTGATTTCTACTATGACTCAGCGCATCTTTGGAGACAGAGAAACAATGATCCCTCTCATGTGTATGAGGAATCTCAGGAGGCTCTGGGATGGGGTCCTCAGAGTTCAGAGCCTGCTGCTGCCACTTTCTAGCTGTGTGACCTTGGGCAGGCCACTGACCTCTCGGAGCCCCATTTGTAAATGAAGATACTGGTACCTCCCTTTGCCGGATCTGTGGGAGGATTGGGAAGAAAGGTTACAGATAACTCAGCACTGTGCTTAGCACATAGTAGGTCCTCAAAAACCCCAAACATTATTATGATGGAGGTTTGCCTCTGCAAACTCCAGGCCACCTTCCACACGCTTGACCTCACGTGTGACTTGAAGGGCTTTGTCTGATTTGTCTGGGATAAGGGAGTTTTTCTTCCTGAAATCCAAAACTAGATTTAATTAGGCGTCAGGAACCTCCATTCCCAAACTGAATTGGAATCAGCTATTTTCCGCACTAAAACAAAGCAGTGAATAAAATGGAGCAAGATGAGTCTACTTATTTTTTTTTTCCCAGGGACTTCCCCCATTTTCTCATAATGAGAGATCATTAAAATAACCAGAAGACAAATGGCACCAAATTAACAAAAACGTAGATCAAATGATCCTCTGTTACCTATTTTTGCTCAATTGCAGTTGAGGAACGCATTGATTAAATTGCCAGCAAACTGTTACGGTCGTATTCATTACTCTAGCATAATCTATTTTATTATGATAGGATGCTAACACAGTCTTGCAGACAGACGTTTCTGTGGGCTCAGTCATCATTTACCGTGGATCTGCACCAAAGAATACTGGGTTCATTTCACTCGTGGTGGAATTGAGCCTTTGGGTTGGGGAGGGGAGAAGATGGTTTATTTTCTTTGTATTTATCGCAGGGTGTAGCTCCTTGGATTCCCAAGTGGACGGCGCTTGGCGTGCTGCTGTGAGATCTATACGGATCCAAGAGAGATTTTAGAAATGTCAAAAAAGGTAGTCAATGAGCTGATTTTGTTAGTTTCTTTGGTTGTTTTTATCTACTGCATACCCACCAGCTGATTTGATTGATTTCTCCTGTGCTTATTAATTCATTAGGCACTCATTCATTATTCAGCAGGAAAACAAGTGGTAGGGCATGGCAGAGCGCCAAGCCCTGGCCGTGTGCGTAGATCCGCCTGACAAGACTTCAAGTTGCTTACAGCCTCGTGGGAGAGGCAAGGGCATGATGGAACAGTTACGTTACGCGGGCACAGAGGGATGCGGAGAGTGTATTTCTGTAATAGCAGAAATGGAGGGAGGGTTTTGCCCCCGAACGCAACTGGCCTCAGGAGTGAGGCACCTAGAGTGGGCAGTGGTGATGAACGTGGATGCAGGAGGCAGGCCGTCTGCATTTGAACCCAGACTCCGTCGCTCACAAGCTAGGAGTTCTTGGGCAAGTCACTTCCTTCCTCCAACCGCAAGTTTCTCCTCTGCAAGATGGGGGTGATAACAGGGCTCCCCTCGCTGCTGAGACAGTTCCGTTATGGGGGTGATGCAGTGTGTTTCCTGTGTATGGTTTTGTTGAATCGTCAGTATGGAGGAACCAATGTCATTACCATCCTTGCTTTGCCCACGAGGAAACTAGGATTTAGAGAGAGTCGGTATGGCTCGAGGTCACCCAGCCAGCCAGAGGCAGAACGAGGATTTGGAGCTGCATCTGCTGGACTCCCAGTGCATGCTCTGCACCAGTATGAAGTTGGCTTTTTCATGCATCAGTGTTGCTTAATGCAAGGGTCGCAGAATACCCCGAGGGGCCAGGCAAGACGTGAATGCATGGAGCCGATGGAAACAGGACAGGTCCAGTCTAAAGCCCAAGACTATCTTACCATGTGGATGGCAGGCTCAGTCTCGCTCACTCTTCTAATTTTTTTCAAAGTAAGACCTTTGAATTTTTGTCTGAAATCTCTTGGTTTAACTGACAGCTATTTTAATTTGAAACCCAAAGTGAGCCCAACACAACCTGTCTGCAGGTTAGGCAGACCCGGAGCTGCCAGCCTGCAAGCTCTCCTTTGAAGCGAGTCATCTCTGCAGGCCACCTGGTCTCCTGAGCCACTCCTGCAGCATCCGTTCCTGGGTAAATTTCTCCTAGGAGGACTCTCGCTGGTCCCTGCAGTGGGAAGTCTCCAGCACAGGCTGGCCGCAGGGAGCTAGGCTGCTGCTTTTCCAGGCTCTCTTTGGCTGTGCTCAGCTCCAGCGCATGTCACTCACTGTTTTCAAGCAAGGTGGTCAGGGCCTGTGATGAAGCTTGTCTTCTGCACTGGCCCCATTCTCGGAGTGATTTGAAGCTGACGATGGGCTTGCCTTGAGGTCTCCTTGAAGCAGGTAGGGATGCAAGATTCCTGTGTTGCTTCTCTTCTCATTGTTTATTTGGGGTTGGGAGAGACAAGTTGGAAAGTTCTGGTGCCTTAGTAGTCTACCCCATTCGATATCATCATGTATTTAAATGGCCACTCTTTGCATGTGCCAGGGGAAGGAAGGGGGGGCCCTCTAGAGCAGGGGAGACAGGTAGGTACAGGAATCTTGATAGCATATGGCGCATGCTGGTATGTTAGAAGCGTTAACGAAATGCTACAGAAAACAGGTGAGAAGGATTTTGCCCAAAGGAGGCAATCAGTGAAAGTGTCATAGTCTTTGAGCTAAATCTGTAGGTTTGCATGTAATTTCACTAGATCAAGAGAGAAGAGGAAGGAGAATCCAGACAGAACACTGCCACCATCACTAGCAGCACCAATACTGCCATCATCCAACACCGTCATCACCTACTATTATCACCATGATTGCCACCATCGCCATCACCAACACCTTTGCCAACATCACCATCATCACCACTACCATTGACATGACTACCTACACCATGTCCATCTCTACCACCATTGCCACCATCACCACTGACACTACCATTACCACTCCGTCACCACCACCCCCATCTTCACCATCACCACCATCATCACCATGACCCCTATCTTCACCATCATCACCACCACCCCCATCTTCACCATCACCACCACCACCCCCAGCTTCACCATCATCACCATCACTACCAGCATCACCACCACCCCCATCTTCACCATCACCACCACCATCACCATGACCGCCATCTTCACCATCATCACCACCACCACCATCTTCGCCAACATCAATGAATCAATAGCCAACATTACTGAGGACTTACCATAAAGCCCTTTGTTTTATCTGACTTGAGCCTCACAACTCTTTGACATGGATACTAAATGTAGTCTCAATTAAAGGTGAGGAAATTGAGGGTTGGAAAATGAAGGGATTTACCAAGGTCACACATGTCGTTAGTGTGGCCTCAGATTCAGAGCCAGCTGCCTGAGTCCAGCACCTGCACTCAGTCAGTGCACCTCACTACCTGCCGCACACCACTGCCTGGAGGGGAGGCCTGCCCTGTAGGACGGGTGAGGGGCTTGGGGCACTGCTGGCCCATAGGAAGTACCCAGTAAATGTTAGATGTCGTAGATTCTTCCAGAAGAATGTTAGTGGCTTTCCCTAATCAAGGGGTTTCTGTAGTCAAATACATTAGGAAATGGTGGATTAAACAAAGGGAAGTAAGTTTTTATTTGGCTGCAGGACTTGTCAGAGCCTTTCAAGTATGAACACACACTGGGAATCTCCAAGAAGCAATGCAGGAACCTTCTCCTCCTGAGCATATATTCAAGATTAGGGTTCCTTGAGAAACACAGGTCATGAGATAAATGATCGAGAACATCAAAGTGGGGCTAAGTTTGCTCAGGGTTTCTCAACTGTGGACTATGGACACGTTGGGTTGAGTCATTCTTTATTGGCAGGGGTCATCCTGTGCTCTTTGGATGTACTTTGGCCTTGACCCACTAGATACAGGTAGGACCCAGCCACCAAATTGTAACAATCAAAAATGTTTCCAGAGTCTGGCCCGGTGGTGCAGTGGTTAATTTTGTGCACTCTGCTTCAGCAACCCGGGGTTCACAGGTTCGAATCCCAGGCACAGACCTACACACTGCTCATCAAGCCATGCTGTGGTGGCATCCCACATATAAAACAGAGGAATATTGCCACAGATGTTAGCTCAGGGCCAATCTTTCTCACCAAAAAAAAAAAAAAAAAATGTTTCCAGACATTGATTAATGTCCCGTGGGGGCCAAAATCACTTCCAGTTGAGGGCCACTGGATTAGGTTATTTAGAGCTAAAATATAAAAAAGAAGAGGCCAGAAATGCCTACGTTAAAGGGGCTGGAGCATGAAGAAAAGGGTACTGCTGAGCCAAGAGAAGTAATAAAAAGAGCTCGGACGATCTCAGAAAGGCAGTACCAGGGCTGCCAAGGGAGCCGTGGGTCCCCAGAAGAGCAGGTGGCCCCAGTGGTGTCAAAGCTGTGGAGAAGAAGGGGACCTGGAGAAAACAAGCCCCTGGCTTTCTCAGTGGCTTCCTTTGAGGAAGCAGCTCCAACGAGCAACAGGCAGCAGACAGATTCCAGGGCCAAGAGGCAGAGCTTCCGCTGCTCATGGAAGGACTTGGGGCAGCCCATAGCAGGAAATGTTAGGATGAGAAAATCTGAGTGGTCCAGAGAAAGAAGAAGGAGGGCGTGATGGAGAGGAAGACATGGAGGAAGTGAGTTGATCAGGATCCAGAAGTCATGGAGGAAGCAGGTTGATCAGGATCCAGAAGTCATGGAGGAAGCGGGTTGATCAGGATCCAGAAGTCATGGAGGAATCAGGTTGATCAGGATCCAGAAGTCATGGAGGAAGTGGGTTGATCAGGATCCAGAAGTCATGGAGGAAGCGGGTTGATCAGGATCCAGAAGTCATGGAGGAAGCGGGTTGATCAGGATCCAGAAGTCATGGAGGAATCAGGTTGATCAGGATCCAGAAGTCATGGAGGAAGTGGGTTGATCAGGATCCAGAAGTCATGGAGGAAGTGGGTTGATCAGGATCCAGAAGTCATGGAGGAAATGGGTTGATCAGGATCCAGAAGTCATGGAGGAAGTGGGTTGATCAGGATCCAGAAGTCATGGAGGAAGTGAGTTGATCAGGATCCAGAAGTCATGGAGGAAGTGGATTGATCAGGATCCAGAAGTCATGGAGGAAGTGAGTTGATCAGGATCCAGAAGTCGTGGAGGAAGCGGGTTGATCAGGATCCAGAAGTCATGGAGGAAGCAGGTTGATCAGGATCCAGAAGTCATGGAGGAAGTGAGTTGATCAGGATCCAGAAGTCATGGAGGAAGTGAGTTGATCAGGATCCAGAAGAGGAGGTGGGCAGAGAAAGGATCAAGAACATCAGCCTATGACTAGTGGAGGCCAGTTGAGCACTTTCCTCTCACAGACGTGTTGGGTTTGGCTCACAGTTCGTTTCCTGGGGCTGCCATTACAAATTACCGCCAACTTGGTGGCTTAAAACAACATGGATTTATTCTTTCCTTCTGGAGAATGAGAGTTCTCGAAGGCAGAAGTCCGGAACCAGGTTGTTGGCAGAGTTGGTTCCTTCTGGGGGCCCTGAAAGAGGATCCGTGGCTCCCTCGCTTCTGGCGGTTACTGGCAGTCCTCTGGCTTCCTTGGCTTGTAGATGAGCCACTCCAGTCTCCACCTCCATGGTCACACGGCCTTCCTCCCTGTGTGTCTTCATATGGCCTTCTTATGAGGACGCCAGTCCTTGGATTTAGGGCCCACCCTAATCCTGCATGACCTCGTCTTAATTTAACTAATTACATCTGCAAAGACCCTAGTTCCAAAAAAGGTCACCCTCTGAGGTTCCAGGTGGACATGCATTTTGGGGAGACACTGTTCAACCCGGTACGCTCACATACAGATTTTTTACAAATTTGACTTAGTAACCATTTTAAAAATTGAGATATTGAACATAAGAATCAGTCCTTCTGGAATATTCTGGAAAGATTTATCAACACAGCACTGCATTCCCCATGGCAAAACCATTGGCGCTAAGAAGTGATCACTTGTGTTAGGCAGGGTGCGTGGGCTCGATCTAATTTGCTACAGCCCCCACCCAGCCTGCTTGTCTCATTGACGTTGCATGGGTGGCCCCTGTGCTTACTGGAGTTTGAGACGCCTGGCATATGCCCTTCCTCCCTGGGGCCTCGCTCTCTAAGTTCCTGACTGTGTGATGGAGATTGGAGATGTCGCCATTCCCCGATGTTCTCTCTGCTCCCAGGTTTAACCACAGTCGTGTTCAACCATCCAGGTCAAAGCACACAGCTGGGACCCCACAAGCAGGCCGCCCGCTGGCCCTACTGTGTACACTGGGCTAGGACTGGCTGGGCCTGCTGTGTTTCCCTGGCCAGAGTCCAGGAGGCCCATTGTGCATTATTTGCACGGTAGTTCTCGAATCCCACCTCGGAAGGGCATGATGCTGGAGGCAAAGGACACCAGCTGTAGGAATTAAACGGATCTGGCTTTGAATCCTAGCTTCAGCCCTAACTAGCTCTATGGCCTTTGAAGGAGGATGCCATCCGTGCAACCCAAGGATTTTGTGAGAATGAGAAATAACATATGTAATGTGCCTCCAACTGTACCATGTATGAGTCGGACACTCAATAAAGGCAACCATGTACAAATTATTACCAGTCCTATTCTTAGGTCAGTTCCAGTCACCAGATAGATGGCACATGGCATTCACAGGTCAGGTAGGAGCGAAGCGGACAGAGAGGAAGGAAGAATCAGGCTCTCCCAATCAGAAGCCTTAGTAAGGAGGACCACGGGGTTCTAAGTCACCCATTGGCTGTTGGAAACAGGAAGTCTAAGCAGCAGCCACCTGGCCCCTTCCTCATCCTCCACCTCCACTCATGTTCTGTGCTCATTTTGTGTGTACCATCCAACGTTTAGATGACACCTTATCAAACATGGTTTGCCTGCACCCCCAGCAAGTGACAATGAAGTCAGAAATTAAGCTGTAGCTTCCTGCCTCGCCTAATTGGATTACAGGGATCCTGTGAATGCCGTGTTGACTATGAAATGTGCAGGGGATTACTCAGTCATGTCCTTCGCTAATCCTGTCAATCGGGAATAGTTTTAGATTAGGAAAGAATCCTACTGGAAGGAGCTGTCTTTCTCATTTACAGTTGGGCCTCCCTGGGGGTTCGGGGAGCAGGGTAGCTGTAGATAAGTGATTGGCCGGTGATGACAGCTGCCCTGTGTAAGCCAGTGACTCTGGCCTCTACCACTCATCTGGATTCCTGATCCAAATACCCAGCAGTCAGTGGACGTTTCTACCCTGGGGTCCCACAGGCTTCTCAGGGTGCCACAAGGAACCCACCATCTTTCTGTGTCCAGATTCTCCTCCACATTCTTCCTTGGTGAATAATAATACTACCAACATCCAGGTACCCAAGCCGGAAACCCAGGAGTCTCTGTGTTACCTCTACCCCCTTAAATCCATGAAGTCACTCTCAATTTTAACTTCTAAACCTCTTCTGTATCCGTCTCCTCCTCCCCAATGTATTACGGTCACTTCCCCACTCTTCGTCTTGCCCTATATCTGCCTCTCTGCAATCTTTTCTTTTCTTTTTTTTTTTTAGGAAGATTGGCCCTAAGTTAACATCTGTTGCAAATCTTCTTTCCTTTTTTTCTCCCCGAAGGCTCAGCGCCTAGTTGTATATTCTAGTTGTATGTCCTTCTAGTTCTTCTATGTGGGACGCTGCCTCAGCATGGCTTGATGAGCGGTGCTAGGTCTGCGCCCAGGATTCGAACCAGCGAACCCCAGGCCACCAAAGCAGAGCATGTGAACTTAACCGTTATGCCAGCAGGCCAGCCCCTGCAATCTTTTCTTTAAAAAAAAAAAAGGGGCTTCTGGAGTGAGTTTTTTTAAATGTCCTTCTGCTCATATCACTCCCCTGATGAAAGTCCATCCATCACAAAACCAGTAAATACATTGCACGCTTGGGACTGGGGTCTATTCTTCCTTCCTGGGCCCAAGCAGACATTACTAATCGATCACTGCACTGTTTTCTACTGAGCAGGATTTGGACCGAGCTTTGCTATGAGTTCATTGGCGTTGGTATTTTGGAGTCCTTTGTCATCTGCTGCTCCCTCTCTTCCCCTTCCTCTACTGTGGAATTCACATCCTGGCAATCCTGAGCTCTGGATAGTTATGAGTAACTCATGCCACCGTGCCTTTGCACGTGCAGTTCCCTCTGCCCGTGTTACTGAACACAGACACAGGTTCATTTACCTGCCGCACAGGAGAGCCAATAACTGGAACGCCAGGCTAGTGGCAAGAGAAGGGGTTTGTTATCGAAAGGCAGCCAGACAAGGAGATGGGAGTTACAACTCAGATCCACCTCCTCAAAGGGACAAAGGGAGGGGTTTTAATCTGGGGTTTTAGGTAGGGGAGGGGGAGCATGTGGCCTTGGGGGCTGAAGTTCTAGGAGTTCTCTGCACAGCCACGACTGTCTTTCATATTTCTTCATTCATCACATGTGCAAATTCCGGAGGGTTCTGTCTGTTGCATGCGGTGGAGTTTTAGTCTGTGACATCTAAAGCCTGCAGCAGGTCATTTTAGCTTCTCAGTGCTCCTTTGTGATGCTGAGTTAGGTGGAGGGCTGTCTGCAAGCTACTCTCTTACCAGTGGTCCTCTTGCTGTCCTGCAAAGCAAGCTCAGTAAGTCTGGTTATTTTGTTTCCCATGTTCGCCTTGTGGGTACAAGGCAGAGATTCACCCTAATCTGGGGAAACTTTAACTCCTTTGTCCTTGGTTTCACCTGGAATGCCCTTCCTCACCCACGTCTGCCTAGAAAGCTCTGACTTCACTCAAGTGTCATCTTTATGAATTCCAAAGATTTGGGCATTTTTCTTTAAACCCCCGCTGCCCTGTGCCCATGCCTCCATTTTAGCACCTGCCCCATTGCACTGGGGTTGTTGTTTTGCATGTCTGACCACCCACTAGTTTTTCTAGCTCACACAGTGGGGACAGGGACAATGGCTTATGCATCTTGTATCCCCAGCACCTGTCACAGCTTTACTGTGATCAGTAGCTGTTTGTCAAGTAAATAGTTGAAGAAATAGCATCTAACTTTTATTGAACACTTGTTTTATGCCAGACACGAGACTAAGCACTCTACGTGCAAGGTCGTACTCCATCCTTACGGTATCTCTATGAGGTGGTCATGGTATTTTCCATTTTACGCGTAAGAAAACTGAGGCTTAGAGAGATTAAGTCATGCTCAAGGCCACACAGTAGAGGACACAGGTCTGTCTAGACTAGTGTTCTCCAGGGAACATTTGCAATGTCTGGAGACATTTTTTTTTTTTAAAGATTGGCACCTGAGCGAACGTCTGTTGCCAATCTTCTTCTTTTTTTTTTTCTTCTTCTCCCCAAAGACCCCCAGTGCATATTTGTATATTCTAGTTGTGAGTGCCTCTGGTTGTGCTATGTGGGACGCCGCCTCAGCATGGCCTGATGAGCGGTGCTAGGTCCACGCCCAGGAGCCAAATCGGGGAAACCCTGAGCCGCCAAAGCAGAGCGTGCGAACTTGACCCTTCGGCCGCGGGGCCGGGCCCTGGAGACAATTTTTGATTGTCACAATTGCATGGAGGGTGCTCCTGGCATCTAGTGGACAGAGTCCAGAGATGCTGCTAAACATCCTATAGTGCGCAGGGCAGCTGCCACCCCCGACAGAGAATGACCCAGCCCACAATGTCAATAGTGTCAAGGGCAAGAAACTCTGTCCCTAAGCCTTTGCACATAATCGTGGCCTTGAACACCTCCATGTATGTGTGTACCTTTTAACTGTTGGTGTTTTCATTGCTGAGACCCACAAGCTGCAAAAATACAGTTAGAAGGGGCTGCCCTCTCGTTGAGTATATCAAGCTTGGGTGAGAAGATGGGGACACATCTAGGTGTACATTCTTCTAAATCTTGGGACTTCAAGAAAAGATATTAAACTATGACAACCACCAAAGATGATAGGTCTCCGTACAAGCTGTCTCCCCAGCCTGTCCATCCTTGAGGGTCACCTCCAAACCCACCGCCTTGGGCAGATTTCCAGCAGCTGAAATAAATACATGCAGATTTTTTGAGGGAGAGGTGGCAGACGCTCTTAGGAGCAAGGTAAATAAGTAACAGATAAATCTGAAGAATCCATGATCCGAAGCTGCTTAAGCCACACGAAGTCAGCAGAGGGTTAGCAGCACCCAATCCATTTTCATCAAGAAATTTGAACTTCGGTCCTAGGATGCAACTTAGCCGCGATTCTGTATTATTTATTATTCATGGGGCATTGTAACTTAGCACAGTCTCTGAGTAATCTTTTTCAGCCTGCCAAAAGGACCGGTGTTAATTGCTTACAGTGGAACATATTTGCTGTTGGAAATGTCACACCATAATTATATCCCATTTCACTGTCTGACAAGTAATATACTAAAAGAAAATTGGGTTTCTTTTTTTTTTCCTCCTTCTTCTCCTCCTTCTTGTGATGTGTAAAAACCTCTCCCACAACCCTTCAGACAGCGAGCAGGTGGCAAGTTTCTGGACTTGTCAGGAAGTTAGTTGGAAAACTTTCTGGACTGGCTGATGGTAATACAAACGTGCAGGGCTGGCTTCGTGGACGGATACGCAACCTGGGAAGCTGCACAGAGACTACGCCTCCAAGGGCTGTGTTTGATTTGAGGTCTGGTTTTGCACTCTGGAAGCTTTCTTTTTCTTCCTGCTTTTTCTCCCCAAATCCACACAATATATAGTTGTATGTTTTAGTTGTGGGTCCTTCTAGTTGTGGCATGTGGGATGCCACCTCAACATGGCCTGATGAGCGGTGCCACGTCCATGCCCAGGATCTGAACCAACAAAACCCTGGGCTGCCGAAGCAGAGCGCGAGAACTTAACCACTTGGCCATGGGGCCGGCTCCTGGAAGCTCTTAATAATTGTCAGACAAGAGGGTCCCACGTTTCCATTTGTACTGAGCCACGCACCTTACGGAGATGGTCCTGCAAGAGAGGAAGGCACAGGGGAGTGACCTAGCCCTCGGAGGTGAGGTGAAAGGGCAGACACGAGTTGAGCTCGAGTTGATATGAAAGGAAATGTGAGAATTTCAGGGACACACACCAGCTATGAATTAGAAAAATATATATACATATCTGTGTGTGTGTGTGTGTGTCTATTATGAGAACTGGTGGCTTATGAGGTCATGCAGGACAGAACGTCTGATCCGATGGCTCTTTCTAGAAGGCTAGTGACGATATTTGGAAGGCTGAGCTTCTCTTAAACCAGGGCTTGGTCACCTATGGCACACAGACCAAACCAGCCCACCACCTGTTTCGTGAGCCGAGTTTTGCTGGAATGCATCCACATGCGTTTGTTTAGGTGTGGTCTGTGGCTGCTTTCTCGGTCAACGACAGAGTTGCGTAGTTGCAACAGAGACCATTTGGCCTGCAAAGCCCAGAATGTTAACCACCTGGTCATTACAGAGAAAGTTTGCTGACCCCTGTCTTAAACAAGGGAGACCCTCATTCATCTGGCCATAAGAAGGGCCAAGAAGGACTGTCCCAGCCAGGCAGCCACGTCCCATTGATAATCGTATAGAAGAGAATGGATGTGGATGGCTGTTACTGTCTCCGCCACACCCGTTTTACAGATTTGGAAACTGAGGAAACTTCAAGAGCTTAAGCCATTTGCTCGAGACCACAGAGCAGTAAGTGACAGAGCCAGCGCACAGAGAGAGGCCGGCCTGACTTTCAAGAATAAAGTACACGTGTTTTTTGAGCCGATGTAAAGGCACGTGCCTGTGCCTTGTCTGTTTCCCCCACGCCCTTTTCCTCTCTTTCGTAAATAAATATGTAGCTTCTCCCATTCGTCAGTCTTATTCCAGGAACTGACACCGTAGTTTTGGAGTGAAATATAATAAAGTGAAGTCTGCTTATGTCGAAAAAGAGATTGTAAATTTATTCCATAAATAGTAAGTCAGCGTACACCATGTATCATGCCCTGGGCTAGAAATTTGGGGTTTACTATTGAGTAAATTGTCCAGGTATAATTAATTAATTAAAATAAAGGACGTGTTTTCTAAATTGTCGTAGCTTACCTGCATCAGATGACAAGCAGACGTTTGCAGAGTCGTCTTTTACGCAGGGCACTCTGCTGCTAAGACGGGGCCGGAGAATGAGTTGAGGCCCATATGGGTCTTGCCCTCAATGGGAGCTTGGTCTTCACAGGCGTGACCTTCATAGAAGGTGACGCTGCTCAAGGTTCATTCGTTCGTCCATTTGTTCATTCAAGGCATCATAGAAAGTTTATGCTAACAACTAAACTATTGCACCTTTGCCCATCTCGGTGCCTTGCTGTTCCTTGTGTCTCTATCTGGTTGCCAATGGGGTGGCCAATGCTGACACTTGACAACACAGAAGCTAACAGTTACTAGATGGGTACTGTGTGCCACACCCTTTAATTAAAACATATAGGTTATTCCTCCAGAGTGTATTATTCTATTTTCTGTCTGAGGAAATTAGGCTCAGAGAGGTTCTTGTGACTTCTCTAGATCACGCAGCCAGCAGGCACTGGCCCCAGACCCTTCTGCCTTCAGAGCTCCATTGTGCACTCCCCGTCTTAGTGCAACATTAGCTCTATAGCAGACCCAGCAAGATATCGGGCCTCAAACGTGGAGGCCTCTTTCTCCATCCTATAGCATCCAAAATGGGTGTTCCTGATTGGCTCCCCTCCAAGCAGTGATTCAGGGACCCAGGCCCCTTCCGTCTTGTGGCTCCACCAGCTTCAGCACTAGTACCCAGGGTCACCATGCTCTTCTGCACCCAGACAGTGGAGGGGGCAAAAGCAAGGAGGAGTGTGAGCAAGAGGCATCCATGGGTCAAGCCTAAAACTTGGGCTTGTTACTCACACTTACATTTTATTGGGTTAGTGGATAGCCCTTTGGCCAGAGGTAACTGCAAAGGATGCTGGGAAGTCGATTCCAATGGATGCGGAGGAAAAAGCAAAAATGGGTTTGGTGAAGAGTCTCCCTCACTCTGCTCTGCTACTGCTCCGGTCTCCATTCCCTCCCCTTTGGGTTATTTCTAGCCAAGCCACAGTCCCCTGGCCCCTCTGGAGTACATGTGACCACAGGGCTTTTTTCCGGCAGCAGGGTCACCTTCCCCGATGCTGGAAATACATCTCCAGGAAGCATTCCTCTGTTAATGTGGCTGCGTAGCTGACAGGGATACGGGGCACAGGGGAAGGTGAGGTTGGTAATTTAGTTGTCGTTGGCTGACAAGTTAGTCTTAGAATATGTTCCTTACATTTCAAGGCTTGTGAGAGAGAGACGGAGGCAGGCACTTAACAAATGTCAGCTGTTTTTTTCTTTTCCTGGCACAGCTGCCTCATGCTGACCCTGAAACGTCTGGGGAGTGACTCGGTACAGTTGCACCAGTGTGTCTTCTCGCCTACCCTGGGTTCTCGTGTCGCCTTCCCAGCGAGATTTCCCTGGGTGTGGTCCGTGAATGGCGGTCACCGCAATCCCGGAGGGGCCCTGTGAAAACCACTAGGAGAGACTCCCAAGAGGAGGAGCCCAGGTGTCTGCGTTTTTAATCAGCTCCCCAGTGCATCTTTTTGAGGATCGCTGGTTTTAAGCAGAGTTTCTCAATGTTGGCACTTGATACTTTGAAGCAGATAAATCCCTTGATGTACGGGGCTGTCCTGTGCATCAGGGGGATGTTACCAGCACCCCTGGCCTCTACCCACTAGATACCAGTAGCACCCTCTCCCCAAGTTGTGGAAACTTAAAATGTCTCCAGACATTGCCAAATGTCCCCTGGAGGGCAGAATTGCCCCCGGTTGAGATGCTCTAGTTGAGAGTATTACTCACTATGCTTCTGTGTCATCGACTGTAAATGCTCCCCGGGGACCCACGTTCTCTCTGTTACCCACTCCCCTGCTCCAGGTAGGGTCCTGTAACTGGGTGTCCCTAACAGGGATGTGAGCAGAAGTGATGGTTCCTTTCTGGCCAAGGTGGTCAAGAGTGGGTGTGAATTTGTCATACTGATCCCTGTGCCCTCTCTGTGTTGTAAGAGGACCCTGAGTGAGATGACGGTTGCAGTGTGAATTGCTTGGGTCACCTCCTGGAGGACAGCCATGCAGGAGAGCAGCTGGGGCAGACAGGAGTGAGCAAAAAGCCTGGGTTGTGTCCAGTGGCAGAGCCTGCGTGGCCCTGACTAATTCAGGGTCTGGTGTTCTGAGGCTTCCGAGGCAGAGACACGCTCGCCTTCCTTTCCTCATCCGCCGCCTGAAACAGGCTCGTCACACATTGCCAGCAGAGTGGAGTGGTAGCTCTGACATCCCGTCAGCCTTGGTTCCGATGCCAGCTCTGCCACCAGCTCTGTGGTCTTGATCATGTGACTTGACCTCTCTCCGTCCCGCTCTGTCCCTCCTCTGTGAAGTTAGGGTGATGGTGGTACCTGCCTCGCTGTGCTTTGTGAGGATGAAATGGAAAAAAAAAAAAGCAACAAAATAATAGAACAAACAAAAACATATTTGACACTACGCCTGGCATGTGATAAGCGCTCAACAAAATGTGAGCTTTTATCAATATTATATTTCTGGCAGGCTCAATGTATGAGTTGTTTCCTGGGGCAATATCTTTAGCAGAGTCCTGTTTTTTTCCCAATAGATCAGCTTCGCATATGGAGCTTTATTGACCAAAGGACTAGTTTCCGTTAGTATTAAAAAGGAGTGATGGCACGTCGACAGGGACAAGGACCCCCAAACCAATAGGTCGGAGGAATAGTGTGGATTGGAGGTCATTGGTACTGACAGCGTTGTAATGATCGTGCCCACCACAAAGCTATAACTGTGGAAAACAAGGCAGGAAAGTCATATTCTTCACGCATGCCACATTTATTGCCTGATGCCCTACTGTGTTCCAGGAGACAGAGATTAAAAAGAAAGTCCGTCTTTTCACATTTTCACATGCCTTAATTCTTGTGTCACGCATTGCTTTTAAGAAAGAAAAGGAAATACACAAGCACGGGCACATTTCCTGCCCAGGGTGAGATTTCATTCATAGTTGAAAGGACAAGGAGATGATGGTGTCTGCCCGGGCCAACAGGAGGGCCTCGGAAGTCAACCAGGACGTTGGCCGAGTCCCTGAATGCATCCAGACTGCCCCCAACCCGTGCTGCCACGGCCCCTCTCAAGCATGTTGGATTGAGAACCCTTAGGTGACCTGGCCCGGGTGACAGCTTGCTTAACTTTCAATTGTGCTCATACTTTTTTTTTTTTAAAACGGCAGTTTCAACAAATTCTACCCACTGATGCATTATTTAACCAAATGTCATTTCTCTGCCTTTCTCATTTAAGTATCATCTGTTCAGTTTACACATTGGTACACCCATGAAATTAACATTACACGTGTTTCTTTTTGGAGCCCACTGAATTTAATTTAATTTAAATTGTCACTGTCGGTGGCCTTCTGAGGCTGCAGTAGTGTGGGTCCTGTCTCCTTCAGGGTGTATCTTAACCCCATCCTGTCTCAAAATCTGTGATCCCCCTTCTCCCCAGAGCTTTCTAGTCTAATGTCTAGCTCATGTTTAAGATGAGCTTTGCTCGCCAGTTTATTTATAGGGGTTCTTATTTAGCAAAGGGTATTCTTAGACGCCCAGAGCTTAAAGAAAGCTTCCAAGTCATGGTTGAGAAATCAGGATCTTTGGTCTTCCAGGCTAACCAAGGAGGGGTGGAAGGTGAACTGGGACAAGAACTCCCAAACCTACACATTAGGGGATTTGATAATACAGACACACGGCAGATGGCAGTTGTCCCCACCGAGAAGCTCTGATGCTGAAAACCAAGACAGAGCGTTCATTCATTCTGCATTCAATCACGAGAAGAGGGACTGTGTCCATCTGGTCCACGGCCAGACCCCCGAGTGTGTCACCCGATAGCAGGTAGTTGATAGTTATTTCTCAAATAAGTGACATATCTGTCCCATTAAAGTGCGGTTTCCCCCAGGGTGTAGCGGTTTCTCTCAGGCATTCGTAATCGCTTATCGAATGAATGAATGAATTTGTGCTGTCAAATGCCCGGGAGCCTTAAAAACATTTTTTTTTTTTTTTTTTTGCAGTGATCTTAGGCTGTGCTAATGCAGCATCTTAATCAAGAGAGATGTCAACCGTAGGCTGATGACCTCTAGTCACTCTCAGGAGGGACCATGACAAAGGGAACGGGCACCCTAAATGTAGTAGGAACAAACTGAAATGAGCGAGGGGTCATACTTTCCTGGATGTGGAGGGCACTGGGGGGCAGAGTAACTGCATGATAACAATGTCCACGTATTGGAGAGGTTGGTCCACAGCAGAGGCAGCGGGCTATCTCTGAAGGCAGAATTAGGACTTATGGATGAAATCTTGTGGCAGGCATCTTTTGAGAAAAGATAGCGCACAATCAACACCGTCCACAAGTATGGCTGGCTGCTGTGTACGGCACTGAGGTTCCTGTCTTTGGAGGCATTCAAGAAAGAACTGAATGACTCTTAATTACGTATGCAACATGTTTGTCATTACAGTACTGAAGTTTCAAAACTACAGAAAAAGGAAAGTAAAAAGACAGACAGTTTTCAAAGTACAATTTTTACCTCCCCGAGACCTTGACACGTGGCCCTCCTTTTGCCTGAAACGACACCCTCTTTACCTGGCTCTTTCCTCCTCATGTTTAAGATCTTGGCTTCTCTGTTGCTTCTTCAGAAAAGTCTGAAGACCTGGCCCGCATTAGATCTCCTGCTCGTGCCCTGTACCTTTCCTTCAGTGCATCTAACACCTTTTGTGACATAGGTTTGTCCTCCCCACCCTGCCCCCGCTGGACCGTGAGTTCCTTGAAGACAAGTTCAGTATCTGTTTTGTTCTGTGCATCCCCAGTGCCTGGTGGGGCAACTGCTCATAGTAGATGCTCAGCGAATATCTGTGAAGGGAGGAAGAGAAGAAGGAAAGAAAGAACACCTGTATTCCTTGACGTGGAAAAGATGTCAAGGGCATATTGTTGAAAATAGTATGTGTATGACAACGCAGGAAGTATAGTCACGCCACATCACGACATTTCAGTCAACAATGGACCGCATATATGACGGTGGTCCCATAAGATCAGTACCATAGAGCCTAAGTGTGTAATAGGCTATACACCTAGGTTTGTGCACACACACTCTATGATGTTCGCACAATGAGGAATTGCCCAATGACACATTTCTCAGAACGCATCCCTGTTGTTAAGCGACACATGACTGTGTGTGATTATATCTGATGTGTGTGTGTAGAAATATTTGGAAAATGTTAGCAGTGGTGATATCTGGATGCTCTAATAGCCAGGTTTTTTTCTTTTATTTTCCTTTCTTCGTATTGTTCTATATGCTTGAATTTTCTACAGTATGCACATATCATCTACGTAGACAGAGAAATCAAGGAAACACCCAAAGCACCCAAGGAGTAAAGCCAAACAGGGCTGAGAATGAGCTCCTTCTTGGTCTAATCCCAGAGCGCTGCAGTCTCCCATCTGTCTATCACTGGCCCCACTCTGAGGCCACGCCCACGTCTCGCCAGTGCAGGAAATGGATCTTTCCAGATCCCAGGCGCACTGAGATGCCCCCTGTTACCCATTGCCATGAACCCTCTTGCACGTGTGTTTCCATATCCATTTCTCCCTTCAACAGGAGTTTACTCAGTGTGTCCCAGGCTCCTGGCATCATCACCAGGCATTTGGCTAGGCCCTGGGGAGGCAGAAGGAAACAAAACATTTCCTGCTCTCGAGGAGCAAAACTTGATGTTGTATAGGTTAGCTATTGCTGTCATTGCTGTTGAAATAAACCAGGGAGCACGTTAGCAGTGGGGTCCACCAAAAGGACCACTGTGCTTAGAGATCCACCTGGTACTTATTTTTCTCAGGAGGCAGGATGGCAGAATATTCTAGAATCAAATTGCCTGGATTCAAATCCCAGCTCCCTTACTTCCTAGCTGTTTGGCCCTGAGCAGATTACCCGCTCCCTCTGTGGCTCAGTTTCCCCATCTGTGAAATGGGGATGATAGTGGCACTTACCTCCTAAGTCTACTGCAAGGGCTAAATGAGATGAGGCGTGGACAAGGCTTGGCCAAGGGACCAGCATGCCATAAACCCTGCACAAATGTGAGCCTGTTAATTACCCCCATCTGGATTATGTGACGTGACGGCGTCAGCGTGACAAATAGGGAACGATCTGGGGCAACATCCCTTTTTAAAAAGAAGGCACCTGCAGAACATATTTACGGTTTATGATCAGGAGGCAGCGCTAATGGCCCATAATGTGATTACTATAAGGATTTTTATTAGGAAAATTCCAACCAATTCGGCATTAATTAATGTACTGTTTCTTTAGAGTGTTACTCTTCTAGTCCTTGGAGAGTTGGAGAAAATAAACCTGTTGTCAAAACCCTTACCCTGAGAAGTAAATAAGCGTTGTTCCCTCCTCCAGCGGCTCCATTTGTAATAAAAATAGATGAGTCACTGAGTTTTTCCGTGGCAGTATTTATTGAGTCTGCGAGTCTGTTCAGGAGAGGAGGGAAGGAGGACAGAGATGAAAACGTCAGGCGACTGGAAGGCTGTTAGGAGAACTTGCACACAGCAACCTTGGGTCAAAAAGGTAGGGAGGGGGGCCGAGCAGGCATTCTCGACACCCCAAGCCAGACTGCAGGAGGGCCCGGGGCTCCTTGCCTCCCACCTGTCCCCCAGTCTGCACCATGAAGCCGGGCCTCTCGTGCCACCCTCCCTGCAAATTGCAAAATGTGTCTTGCCTGCAATCCACTCCTCAACCATCGATAACAAGCCAGTTGTGGTGGCTTGTCGCTCTTTTCCACTGCAGTCCTTGAAATGGTGCTCAAGGGCTGGCCCCGTGGGTAATTGGTTAAGTTCACGCACTCTACTACAGCAGCCCAGGGTTCGCCAGTTTGGATCCTGTGTTCGGACTTACACACCGTTCGCTAAGCCATGCTGTGGCAGCATCCCACATAGAAGAGCTAGAATGACTTGCAACTGGGATATACAACTAGGTACTGGGGCTTCAGGGAGGAAAAAAAAAAAAAAGAGGAAGATTGGTGATAGATCTCAGAGCCAATCTTCCTCACCAAAAAAATTTTTAACAAAGCATGCCTTTAAAAACATGGTGCTGAAGACCCTGCATGGGGCTCCTGCTGTCTTTCCATCCCCATCTCACCCTGGTCTTTGTCTTGGCCTTCATGCTCCAGCCACGCTGGCCCTCCTTCATGTCCTTTCATTTATTACACCCACTCTCCACAGGGCCTTTGCATATGCTGTTGCCTCTGCCTAGGCACCCACTTCCCTCCCCTTTTACCTAGTTAACTCCTTACTCAACCTGTAGCTCTTAGCCCAAGGAATGCATCCCTTGACCTATTTAAGTAGTATATTAGTCAGCTCGGGCCGCCATGACAAAATACCACAGACTGGGCACTGTCAACAACAGAAATTGATTTTTCGCAATTTTGGAATCTGGAAGTCTGAGATCAGGGCACCAGCTGGTCGAGTTCTGGTGAGGGCTATCTTCCTGGCTTGCAGATGGCCACCTTCTTGCTGTATCCTCACATGGTGGAGGGAGCCAGCGCTCGGGTGTCTCTTCTTATAAGGGCACTAATCCCATCAACCAGGGCCCCACCCTCATGACCTCATTGAATCTTAATCACCTCCTTAAAGGCCTGTCTCCAGTAGGAGGGTTAGGACTTCAACACAGGAATTTGGGTGGGCGGCACAATTCTCTTTATAGTGAGTAGTACCTTAGGAAAAGGAAAGGGGGCCCCAGCACCGTTAGGAGCAGAAGCAGGGGTCTGAGGACATTAAACTGTGTGGCAGCTTCAAGGACAGAATAGCTGGGCTTGTGCAGTGGGAAATGAGGCTAGAACGGGGAGAAGAGAAATAGAATGCGGTCGCTCCTGTGTCGTCGTTTAAGGTAATAGTAACGATTGTCTTCACGTCATGGAAATGGTCCTGGAGATGTTTGTGTTTCTTGTCTGCCTTCCCCTGCAGGACAGTCTGCTCCTCATAAGCAGAGGCTCTTTGTGGCATGTTCCTGACTCTCTTACTCAGTCCCAGAACGCTGCCTGCCTGGCATGTCACAGGTGCCTGTTCCAGTTACTACTGCTGAGTAACAAACTACCCCAAACTCAGCAGTGCAGAACGCCAAACGTTTGTTTTATGCCCTTGGATTCTGTGGGTCAGGAATTTAGAAAGAGCACATAAGAAACGGGGTGGGAGGGACAGAAGTGCCCCAGGTCCGGAACCACGGCTCTGGACTGGGCACTTTTCTGAGCACGTGATTCCATGGATCCCTCCCGAGGAGGTAGGGGTCAACATTCACCTCTGTTGTACCCAGGATGAACTGGAGTCTTAGAGATATAACTTGCCCGACCTCAGAGAGTCCATGAGTGCAGAGCTATGGTTTGACCCAGGTTGCTCTGATTGCAAAGCCAAACTTCTTTCCACTTGCCATCTTGCCTTCCCAGCGATGGCCCATGTTGTCAAAACCACAGGAGCCATCTTGGCTGGGAACCTCCCGCCACCCAGCCAGATGAGTGGTTCTCAAGCAACAACCATATTGATCCCCTAGGGGGCGCTGGGAAACGTAAAGGGGAAGGGTCTCTTTTGGGGGCTGGGGATGTTAAATGTCCTGTAAGGCATGGGACAGCCCCAGCCAACAACGAATTGTCTCTCCCCAAATGCCAGTAGTCCCTGTGGGCATACACTGCTTGAGAAGGGGGAGAAAATGTGTGAAATATTAATCTGTACTGAAACTATCTGAAAGGTTCCTCAAATGCCGTCGGAGCTGTTGTTTCCTTGCGTGGTATAGCTATGGGGTTGTCTTTGTCCACTTGGGCTGCTGTGACAAAATACCACAGACTGGGTGGCTTATAAACAACAGAATTTATTTCTCACACTTGTGGAGGCTGGAAGTCCAAGATGAAGGTGCCAGCTGCCCTGGTGTCTGGTGAGAGCCTGCTTCCTGATTCATGGATGGCCATCTTCCAGCTGCGTCCTCACTCTGCGTAAAGACGAGGGACCTCTGTTGGGCCCCTTTTATAAGGGCGCTAATCCCATTCCTGAGGGCTCCACCCTCATGACCTAATCACCTCCCAAAGGCCACCTCCTAAAACCATCACCTTGAGCATTAGGTTTTCAACATATGAATTTTGGGAGACACAAACATTCATACACCGTAGCGTGAGTTAAGAGCCCTCATTTTAGTAGCTGACAAATGGAGATGCGAATCCCGCTTCCACAATTAGCCGGCCGGGTCAGGTAACCACTCTGTCTTAGCTTCCTTATCGGTAAAATGGGACTAATCAGAATATCTCCCTAAAGATCAGCTGTGAGAAGTAAATGAGATAACGTCTGTTCGAAAACACTCAGCCTGGAGCCTGGCGCACTGGACTAGCTGTTATCATAACCACTCTTGCATCCTTGATGCACAGGAAAGGTAACAGCAGCAGGATGGACCAGAGCTGGCGGGCCACAGCACAGCGTTTTCACAGATGATGCGGAAGAGGCGAAGTGACTGGGACCCAGTGAATTGCGGTGAAATGTACCATAGGCCATCAATATCTATCCCACCAGTTTCCATTTATTGAGCAGTACATCATTAGAATATCCCGGGGCCCTCGACAATAAAATCAATAAGACGGTTCAGCCACGGGCCGTGGTTTAATAACTCCAGACTTGAATGGGGGGAAAAAAGTCAGTGAGCAGGAAAATTTCCTGAGTGCTTGGTCGGGGGTGGAGGGAGACACTTTCTCAAGAGCGGGAGAAAAATAACGAGTGCGCTAGCCGTCCGTCTCTCCCGGAGTAGGAGGCCGTGAGGATTTGAGGTGGCACCCAGAGATGGATTGGGTAGATTTTTTTTCCGCCTTGAGAGATGCAGTTTATTAAAGGGGTTTGAGAAGCGTGATTCTCCACCCGGACTGCACATTGGATCACTGGGGAGCCTTAAAAATTTGCCATCACTGGCAACCCCCAAATGAATTCAGTTAGAATTGCTTGGGGGTGGGGCCAAGGCGTGGGTTTGGGTTTTAAAAGATGCTCAGGTCATCCCAGTGTGCAACCAAGGTTGTGAATCACTGGCCTGCACAGGTGGTTTCGATCATCAGCTTGCATTAGAATCACCTGGAGGGCTTGTAAAACCAGCTTGCTGGGTCCCCATCCTAGAGTTTCTGATTCAGTGCGTGCGGGTTGGGACCTGAGGTTCTGCATTTCCAGCAGGATCCCAGATGATGCTGATGCTGCTGTCAGAGACCACGTTTTGAGAACTTCTGCCTTAGAGCAGGGCTTCTCCACTGAGAGTCACTGTACCCCTCCTCCCAGGGGACATCTGTCAATGAATGGAGACATTTCTGGTTTTGTCCCAACTGGGAGGGTACTGCTGGCCTTTCGTGAGTGGGGCCAGGGATGCAACTAAACATCCTACAGTGCACGGGACAGCCCTCACCTCCCACAGCAAAGACTTACCTGGCCCCAAATGTCAATAATGCCAAAGTTGCGAAATCCCCATCTAGAGGAGACAGTTTAGAAGCCATTCGGGGAATACGATGCTTGGGGTTCAGGTGAGCTTAATAGTGGGAGCCTGAGTGGAGTCAGGAATGGCCCGGTTCTTACTAGGCAAAGTCTGGTCATGGGGCATGGTAGCTGAAGTCAGATCAGTTTATTTCCTAATCTCTTCTCCACCTCCCGGCTCTGTGACATTGGGCAAATTCCTTACCCTCTCTGAGCTTGGGCCAGTTATCCATAAATGGAGACAATTTACATGTGCAGCATAGCTATGAGAGGTAAAAAAAAAAAAAACCTATGAGAGAACCTCATGAATGTTAAGTACTCAAGAAATTAGAGTAAAAGTCAAAAGGACAGTGTTTCTCAGCAGACCTCTGGCTCTCTCTAGAAGGAAAATGCCCCTGCTCCAGCCAGAGCCTACCCCAGAAAACTCCCAACAAAACCCTCCTGGGCCCCTGAAGCCAGGAAAGTAAACATAGTCTGGACCTTCGAGCCCTTCCATGACGTATGGGGCTGCCTGGGCGTCACCCTGCACCTGGCCTTCACCTCCCCTCATTTGTTTAATAACTCAGCCCATCATAGTTGGTTAGCAAGCTTGTGGAGCCTAATTAATATTCCCCAAGCTTTCTTCCCCTCTCTCTCATCTTAATGATTTTGCCGTAGCCACATTCCACCTACCCTATTATTCTCATAATGTTTTCAGTGCCATAGCCTCACTTTCATTTTTACTTAAGTCAATTTTATTTTCAAAGTAATTTTGCCTCGCTGCCGTCAGTGCCAATCTTGCTATCACTTGCCGTGAAGAGACAGCAACCATGCAAATGAATCAGTGACATCAAAACTGTGTTATTCAATGCTGACGGGCTCACCTGTTGCCTGTGCAAGATGCCAGTGCTGTGGGCAGAGCGCTCCCGGTTGGAAAAGGAAGTTCAGGCAGCGAGTGATGTTGGGGACATGTTTGCATCGGCTTGAGACTGCACTGCTGTGCTCATCAGAAGGACCGGATGAGAAATGAAAAGACAATCACTGTCCCCCTCTAAGTGCCATTTGATGTCCTGTCTGGGGGCCATGTCAGTCTTCCCTTGGGGAACTCTATCATCACATTTGAGAGCACCAGCTCTGAGGCCCTCAAGGCCAGGTCCTGGCCCGTCAGTCCTCAGCCGTGTGAACAGTTACCAAGTGTCAGTGCAGCGGACTAGGGCTCCAGGGTTGCACCCCACGGGCTCGACAGCTGGCTTCTCCACTGTTGAGTTCTGTGACCTTATTTCACCCAAGTTATAGCTTTTAGTCTTTACAGCATCCCTTGGAGGTGAGCACTCTTTGACAGATGAGGAAACTGAGGCACAGAGTGACCTGTGAGTAAATGGTGAGGTCAGGATGCAGACCTCAGCTCAGCCCCTAGGCAGAATGGCTGAGTTAAGAAGTGCATGATGGGGCGGGGCTGGCCCCGTGGCCGAGTGGTTAAGTTCGTGCGCTCCGCTGCAGGCGGCCCATTGTTTCATTGGTTCGAATCCTGGGCATGGACATGGCACTGCTCATCAAACCACGGTGAGGCAGCGTCCCACATGCCGCGACTAGAAGGACCCACAATGAAGAATATACAACTATGTACCGGGGGGCTTTGGGGAGAAAAAGGAAAAATAAAATTAAAAAAAAAAAAAGTGCGTGATGGGGTCTTGAAAATAAATGAGTAAAAATAATTGCCCTGTGATCCAGCAATTCCACTTCTGGGTATATACCCCAAAGAATTGAAAGCAGGATCTCGAAGAGCTATCTAGACAGCCTTGTTCATAGCAGCATTATCCACAAGAGCCAAAAAATGGAAGCAACCCAACTGTCCACCGAGGGATGAATGTCCGGATAAACAAAATGTGGTCTATCTAGTGACAACATGGATGGACCTTGAGGGCATCATGCTGAGTGAAGTCAGTCAGACAGAGAAAGAAAAATACTGCCTGATCTCACTTAGATGTGGAATCTAAAAATAAAAGCCAAACTCCTAGAAACAGCGAGTAGGAAAGTGGTTGCCAGGGGCTGGGGGAGGGGGAGACAGGGAGATGCTGGTGAAGGGTTAGAACAGACTCTCAGTGATAAGATGAGGAAGCTCTGAGGATCTGACATTCAGCATGGTGACTATAGTTGATAACCCTGGATTTTATCCTTGAAATTTGCTGAGTAGAACTTAAATGTTCTGGCTAAAAAGAAAAACAGGTAAATATGTGAGGTGATGGACGCGGTAATGACCTGGATGGATGGGGGTGTCCTTTCACAGTATGGACGACTATCAGATCACCACGATATACACTTTAGATATCTTACAACTTTATACGTCAGTTCTAGCTCAATAAAGCTGAAAAGAAAGGAAGGCGTGGGCGGAAATGACCTGCCCGGGGTCCCACAGCTGGTTCACTGCAGAAGCAGGATGGGAACCCAGACTGGTGGCCTTCTGTGTTCTTCCCACCACACCGTGCCACCTTTTCTAAACCCACTAGGAGCAGGGGCCTCTTCCTGGGCACCGGGCATTTCCCAAGTTCCAGGCACCAGAATTCTGCATTGAAATTTCCCGGTGGTTAACAGGCAGCTTCACCCAAGTCTGACCAAGAACCTAGAACCTGTCGGCGTTTCTTCTCCTGGTGGCAGGAGTCGTCCGTCTCCCTGCAGTGTGCCTGCCGCTAGTGTGAAACCACGTTCTGTCCACAGTCCTGAATCACCACACAGCCCAGCGGGGCCCGGGACAGATGGCTCATCCCTCTTTATTTTCTGTAAATATTATTGTATTTTGGTAAGAACACTTAACATGAGATCCATCCTCTTAACAGATTTTTAAGTGCATGATATCATTGTCTGTAGGGACAATGGTAGACAGCAGCTCTCTAGAACTGCTTCATCTGCTTGCCTGAAACTTTTTTAGGCCTTTTTTTTTTTTTTTTGGTGAGGAAGATTGGCCCTGAGCTAACAACTTTTGCCCTCCCCAAAGCCCCAGTACACAGTTGTACATCCTAGTTGTAAGTCCTTCTAGTTCTTCTGTGTGGGAGGCCGCCTCAGCATGGCTTGATGAGTGGTGTGTAGGTCCACGCCCAGGATCCGAACCAGCAAACCTCGGGCTGCCAGAGCAGAGCACACGATCTTAGCCACTACACCACCTGGCCAGCCCCTTTGCCTGGAACTTGATGCCCAATGTTAGTAATTCCCCATTGCCCCTTACTGCTTAGCCCCTTGGCAACCACCATTCCACTCTTTCATTCTATGCGTTTGACCATTTTAGATGCCTCACATGAGTGGGATCACACACTGTTTGTCTTTCTGTGACTGGCTTATCTCACTTAGCATCACGTCCTCCACATTCACCCTGATGGAAATGCACAGTGGTGCAGCTGCCATGGGAAACGGTCTGGAGGCTCCTCAGATAATTAAAAATAGAACTACGCTGGGATCATCCCACTTTGTAGATGAAGATCCAACGGTCAGAGTGGACCTGAGGAGCGGTGTCTTTCCGAAGTCCCCACAGGGAAGAGGCAGAGCTGGGCGCCAGTTGTCAGTCGCAGCGCCCATGCCTTCCCAGGCGGCAGGAGGCGGGCAGCCCTCCCGCCCGGAGCTCCTGACCTAGGCCCCGTTTGCACACGACCTCGCTTCCACTTCTCTCCCTTCCCGAGACCTAACCAGGCCTCCTACTTGGAACCAAGTCAGAAAGCTCCCGTCGCAGAGGCCCTTTCAGAGTGTAAATAGGATCGAGGGCTTTGCTGGTGGAAGAGCTATTCCTGTCAAGCAGCTCCTTCGCTTTGCATTTGTTATTAATTGTGGTCTGAGGCAAATGCTGCAGAGGGAGATTCCCAGCGTGGATGTTTATCTGCAGGCAGCAGACTCCACCCCCGGGGAGCCTGTTCGGCCTTGGGGCAGAACCCTGGAGCTGGGCCCATTGGTTAAGCCAACTGGATCCTGACCCTTGCGGGGAAACAGCCAAACAGAAATGATGACGCTCACCCCGATGGTGATGGCGGCTATAGTTTATTCAGCATTGTCTGCACCCCAGGACCTGTGCTCTGGACCGGACACGACTGTCCATGTGAGGCAGATTCTGTGATTGTAACACACCCGTTTTACAGACGAGAAAACTGAGATCTGGAGCTCTTGCATAACCGGTCTAAGGTCACGCAGATCTGCCTGACCAGAGGCCACACACGCTCTTAGCCCCGGCGCCTTGCTTTCTCCTCCCAGATCGAACTCCTACGAGGTACCACAAGCATGGTCATTGCCAACATCGTGACACTGATACAGCACGTTGACCCGTGCAAAGCCCCTTCACCTTCAGCATCTCTGTGGGCCCCGAGGATTACGTGGTCCTTATTTGACCCGTGATGATACTGAGAAATACAGGGTCTGGGTAACAGGCCTGACACGGCACAGCTAGTTACTCCACGATTCCCCATCCTTGATCTTCATGCCTGCATCGCAAAAATATACTTGATATTCTCCCCCTCGAACTTGGCTTTTTAACATGTGTCTGAAGTCAGCTTCTCCCGCTGCCGCTAATCTCTCTGATTCTTCCACTTACTTTCGGTTTTGTGCCACAAGAATCTGATGACATTGTTAAATTCGTAGGGTTTTTTTAGGAGCTGGGCAGTGGTTGAGTTTCAGTCTGCAAAGACACACGTAACGCTGACCGCGTGTCATTATTATCTGTGCTCCAGCTGGATGTCAACTGACACGCTTTCTCTCAGAACAGATTTCCCTCTTTCTGTGTTGGGGACAATTTGATGGGGCGTAGTGGCCATGATAAGACACTGGCATCACAGACTTGCTCCGTTCCCAGCTCAGCCACCTCCTGCCTGGGGCTTCTCTGAACTGCAGCTTCCTCAGTTGTGTAATAGGAAGATAATAACTCTTTTCTTGTAGAGGTTTGGATAGAAATTTTTTAAAAATCATGCACAAAAATTAACACGTTATAGGCACACCATAAATAGTTGGTGTTAAAATTATTGATCACCTTTACTGTGATTATAATAGTAATCCATTATAATAGTAATCCATTTTACAAAATTCAGATAGTGCAGAAAAGTATAAAGAAGAAATAAAAGCTGTCATGCCACTGTATGAACCTCTGTTAATATCTTTTAAATCGTTAGGGATTACATTTTAGGACTTCTCTTTTGCTTAATATATTATAGGCAATGTTCTATATCAGTAAGTCTTAATAAGACCTTTGGGTTGATTCCTATTTTAGACCATTATAAACTCTATTGAGGGCAAGGCCCCAGGACCTTTGCACTTGCTACTCAAGCTTCCCATAATCCTCCCCAACCTCTGATAATTACATGGCTCATTCCCTCATTTCGTTCAGAGCTTGTTTGATTGTCTCTGCTTCACATCAGCCTTCCCTAGCCACCATACCCATAGAAATCCCATCCCTTAGCCCACTTTATTTATCTTCCTTCATAGCCCTTATCACTATCTGCAATGGTGTTTTCTATTTGCTTACATTTTATAGGCTTTCCACCCCATTAGACTAAGCAGCATTTGGGGAAGGATGCTGTTGTGTCCTCTGATAGGGCTAGAACCGTGCCTGGCACATAGGACACACAGAATGAATGAATAAATGAAGGAAAGAATATCCTATACATAGGGACTTACGTTTTTGCCTTCTCCTTCCCTTAGGATATATTCTTAGGAGTGAGTCACTGGGTCAAGGGGCACGCCTATTTAAAATTATAAGACTTGTTGCCACATCACCTCTGGCAAAGTTCTGCCAGCTCCCACTCCCTCCAGCACGAGAGGAGAGAGTCCATTTCCCCAGTTCCTGCCCTTGCTGGCGACCTCGCCACAGTCCATCGCAGATCCCACTCCTAGTGTAGGAGGCTTTTCAGGACCGCAGTCCGGAAATGGTGGCCCGGGTGCAGAGGAGGCCCCCACCCCGGGGCACCTCGCCGCCCACATCTGTGGTCTGGTTGATTGTTCTCTCCAGCTCCCCCGTGTCAGGGCGGCTTGCCGGAAGGGTCGTTACAGGAGCCAGGAAGTGCAGCAAAAATAGGCAGCTGGTTATTGGCAGCACCCCCGTCCTGCTGCACCTGGGGGGCAGAAAACCCGCTCATTCACTCTCTTGTTTATTCGGTAAACCACATCCCGATCCTACTGTGTGCCAGATTCGGGGGCGGGTGCAGTGGGTTCTGGAGCCAGCCTGAGAGTGACCTGCCACTTCTGTGGGTCCCTGGGCAAGTTGCTTTACCTCTCTGAGCCTCAGTGTCTTCCTCCATCCCCCTGGCTGATGAGGGGGCGGGAGTTGGTGAGGGGGGAGAGGAAGGGACGTGTAAAGGACTGAGGTACATGGGAGCCGAACAGGCCTGGAGGCATTTTTGATTCTGAGATTCTGGAACTTTCCTTTGCCTTTGCTTTTGAAGACAGCTGCAGCGTTTTGAGGTTGAGCGGATCCAATTTTCCAGTGAGGCTCCCTCCTGTCCTCCGTGTCTCTTCCTGTCTCCGTGTATGTGTCTGACTATATGTGTTTGTCTCTGTTTATGTCTGTGTGTGTGTCTGTCTTCCTCGCTGTTGCTGTGTGGGTCTCTATATGTTTCTCTCTCCGGATGTGGCAGTGGCGGGGGGGGGGGCATCTTTCTCTCAGTTTGTGCGTCTCTCTCTGTTTTTCTCTCAGTGTGTGTGGCCTCTCTGAATGCCTGCTCCTTCTCTCTCTGCGTCTCTCTGTCTATGTGTATCTCCATCTCTGTCTTTCTGTCTCTCTGTCTCTAGGTTTCTCTCTCTCTGTCTCTGTCTCTCTCTGCCTCTCATCCCCATCTCCATCTCTCCCTCTGTGTGTGTCTCTTTTCTTTGGATGGTTTTGTTCCTTCCCACCCACCCCTCTCCCCAGATAGCTGTTCTCTGGGAGAACTCTGGGTTTTGTCCCCTCTTCTCCTTGCTGCTCACCGTCTGACCCAAGGATGACTTTGGATTTCGACCCCGGAGGCTGTGTGGCTGCAGTAGTAGCATTGGATTCCCAGGGCTTCTCCTGAAGGAAAGCATCTATGTCTGTGTCTGTCTGTCTGTCTGTCTGTGCATCTGTTCTCCTTTCTAAAACCCTAAAGAAAAGTTACAAAAGGCTTTCCTCAATGTCAGCACGCAAGTCGCTTTAAAGGTCAGCACAGAGTCCTCACACCAACCCTCCCATCTCTCTGCTCTCTTCTCCAGCAGAGGGCGGGTAAAAGTAGCAGGGTCAGCTTTGAGCTTGGCGATGCTGTCCTCCCTCACTGTGTGACCTGGGGAAATGCACTGACCTCTCTGAGCCTCAGAGCATGACAATGTACTCCTCCTAGAACCAAATAATGAGGGACGCCGAGCCCCCAGCACGGTGCTGATGCTTAGCGGGCCCTCCCTCGGGCGACATCAGCTCCTCCTGATCAGCGCAGCCCCTTTTTCCAGAATGCACGTCACTCATTCATTCAACAACATGGCGAGAGATATCCATGGCTGGAGAGCACGGACTGATCCAGAGGCCCATAAGCCTCACTGCTAAGAACTCCAGGTCGTTGTCACCCAGAGACCTTGGGGCAGGGATGTGCAGCGTTATCTGAGTGCCAGCAGGAGCCCCTACAGAGTGGAATTATTGTGGACAATGTCTAGACCTTTGAAAAATCACCCAGTGAAACCCAGGTGGAAAAAAGTAGCACAAGCAGCCATCGTTTTTAAACATCCCTCCCTTTGTTTGATGAAGAGTCTCTGAGCACGGCAGACAGGTCCCAGCCAGCATGGGGAAGACCAGTACTCTGCCTTTGGGCTGCAGTCATGGGGAAGAGAATATAAGCTTTTCTTGTGCATTGTAATCTTTTTACCTTGGATTCTCACATTCCTTAATCCATTCATAATCCATTTATGAAAACAGGCTCCCGTCCCACGTCTTCATGCTCTAGGCTTTGTCCAGGGCTGGCAAGTAGGAGGTTTTAAGAATGCTGGGTGGTTGGTTGGATGGATGGATGGATGGATGGATTGTCATATGCGTGTTTAAAGGGACGTGATCTCACTACGCGGACCCCTCTCCTTGATCACCAAGAAAGCCCAGCGTGTTTGTGATTGGTTTGGAGAGAAAATTAGAGAGTGGTTAAGACAGCTTTTGCTGCCCGGTGTGTCATCAACCAGAGCCAAGATGCCAATTAGCGCCAGGATCACAGCTACTGATTGCACAGCCAAGGAGCCAGAGACATTAGGATTCATCAGGAGAGCTTGAAGAAATGGGCTCAGAAGCTTTGGGCTAAACTCTCAGAGGTCTCCCCTGTCCATGCAGGCAGACTGTTCTTCCCTCCCCACTCTCCAGGAGCAACCTGAATACGTTTCTATTATAAAACAAGCGAGCATTCTCTTCCATTTTCCCCGGTGGGCTAAGAGCTCCTCAAAGGCAAGGGTTTTTCCCCAACTTTTATTTTTCTAGTACCTAGCACAGTACTTGGCATGCAGTATAGGCTAAGTTAATATTGCATGGATCTGCGAGTTGATAGTTAGATGGATGGAAGAGTGGATGCATGGATCGTTTGCTTTAAGGATCATGGGTGCATAGATGGATGGGTGGATGGTTGGTTGGCTTTAAAGGTGATGAGTGGTTTGATGGATGGGTGAATGGGTGGTTAGTTTTAAGGATGATAGGCTGTTGAGTGCTTTGCTGGATGGGTAGTTGAATGGTTTGCTGGATGGGTGGTTGGATATAGATGGATAGGCAGTTAGATTTGGGTGGGTGGATGGATGGATGGGTGGGTGGATGGATGAAAAGATGTAACCTTATTGGCCACTGGAGTCTGCCTCCCACGTGATACAGGAATCCTCTCCACAATGCCCTTGACAGTCCTTAAATGCATGCCTACTTAACTACCATAACTAAATTACAAGGCATTTCATTAACTAACCAGCAGAATTGTTCTAAACTTTTCCCAGTCCTGGATATGGTAATGTCGTGGATACTAGTGGTTAAGGGCACAGACTTTGGAAACAGACCTGGGTTTGAATCTCAGCTGAACTAATTAGAACAGTGTGACCTTGAACAAAGAAAGCCCTTGACTTCTCTAAGCTGTGATTTCCTGATTTGCAAAATGGGGATGATGGCACTATCTTGCAGGGTTTTTCTGAGGATTAAATGAAATAATGAATGGTGAGGGCTGATCAATGCTCAATAAGAGGTGTTGTTAATATTATGGTGCCGAACCAAAATGTACCCTCCTGTAATTTTTTTTTTTTTTTTTACCAAGAATCAGATATGTGCCAGATATTGTTGTGGTGGTGTGTATTCAATGACAAGCAAAACTGAAATAGTCCCTTATCTTGGAGTTTGTGTCCTAGTGGATGTTCAGACAATAAACGAGTAGACAGATATACCTAAAGTTCAGACGGTGTTAAATGTTGTGCAGTCAATTGAAATAGGGCAAGGTGAAAGAGAGTGATGTGACTGGTGGGGGGCTGGTGGCCTTTTTTTGACCTCTGAACTAAGGACAAGAAGATGCAGTCACGCAAAGATCTAGGGAGAGGGTGTTCCAGGTAGCAGGAATAGCCAGTGAAAAGGTCCTGAGGCAGAAATGAGCTTGCTCAAGGGAAAAAGAAAGAAGGCCAGGTGGCGAGGGAGATAGTAGGGGCAATCAGGGTGACCGGTCTGCAGGAGGCGGATCAGGCAGGCCGTGGAGGCAGGGCCATGCGATTGGGCCTTTATCCACATTAGTCTCATCCTGGCCTCTGAAACAACACGGAGGAGCCTTGTTCGTTTGGCAGCCGTTCAGCTTTGCGATGACAGCAGACAGGCTCCCAGTCTCCTAATCTGCAGGATAAACAGTCTGAATTCTCAGCTTTCCCAGTCGACGTTCTGAGCCACCTGCAGCTCCTACGCTGACAATATTCTGGGCCCCATAAACTTAGAACCCATAAGAAATCAGGTGAGACTCAAAGGAAACCGTGTTGAGGAAAATCACGAGATCTCTAGTTGGAATTCTAATGAACTGAATCAGGAAGCTGTGTTTCTCCCTGAAAGCTTGCCCCTGGAGCATTTGCAAGGGAAAGGTGGAGGAAAGGAGTCTTGAGGCTGATTCCAGGATAAGGGACGTCTGGAACCATTGATCCAGGCAGATCTAGTGTAGGATCTGGGCTTTCAAAGAAAAATAAGATATGATGGTGGCTGATCTCCATCTGGCCAGGCTGATCCGGGAGCAGGCGGGTCCTGAGGATCTAGACCCTGTATATCACTCTCAGGCGGGTCCTGAGGATCTGGACCCTCTCCGTCACTCTCAGGCGGGTCCTGAGGGTCTAGAGCCTCTCCATCACTCTCAGGTGGGGTCCTGAGGGTCTAGAGCCTCTCCATCACTCTCAGGCGGGGTCCTGAGGGTCTAGAGCCTCTCCATCACTCTCAGGCGGGTCCTGAGGATCTAGACCCTGTATATCACTCTCAGGCGGGTCCTGAGGATCTGGACCCTCTCCATCACTCTCAGGCGGGGTCCTGAGGATCTGGACCCTCTCCGTCACTCTCAGGCGGGTCCTGAGGGTCTAGAGCCTCTCCATCACTCTCAGGCGGGGTCCTGAGGGTCTAGAGCCTCTCCATCACTCTCAGGCGGGGTCCTGAGGGTCTAGAGCCTCTCCATCACTCTCAGGCGGGTCCTGAGGATCTAGACCCTGTATATCACTCTCAGGCGGGTCCTGAGGATCTGGACCCTCTCCATCACTCTCAGGCGGGGTCCTGAGGATCTGGACCCTCTCCGTCACTCTCAGGCGGGTCCTGAGGGTCTAGAGCCTCTCCATCACTCTCAGGCGGGTCCTGAGGGTCTAGAGCCTCTCCATCACTCTCAGGCGGGGTCCTGAGGGTCTAGAGCCTCTCCATCACTCTCAGGCGGGTCCTGAGGATCTAGACCCTGTATATCACTCTCAGGCGGGTCCTGAGGATCTGGACCCTCTCCGTCACTCTCAAGCGGGGTCCTGAGGGTCTAGAGCCTCTCCATCACTCTCAGGCGGGGTCCTGAGGGTCTAGAGCCTCTCCGTCACTCGCAGGCGGGGTCCTGAGGGTCTAGAGCCTCTCCATCACTCAACAGTGCTGCCCTCTGTGTGGGCTTTCCTCCCAGGCAGCCTCTTTCCCGTGGGGACAAAGGGCTCTTCAAATCTTCCAGTTTCATGCATACGAGAAAGAGAACCTGTCTTATCTAGTGGTTCCAACAAAAGTCTAGAATTCTATCTTCGTGGCTAAATAGCTTCATTAGGCCCATGTCCACCTCTGAACCATACCTGCTGTGGCCCGGGAGATGCAGTGTTCTGATGGGCCAAGCCTAAGCTCTGTGACCACCCCTGAAATTGACCACAGAGGCAGATCGTCCCCGTCCATGTGGACTGGAGAATGGAGGAGGGGGGTGATGCCCCCAAAATATCAGGTGATACATTTTCCGTTTTGCAAGATGAATGAGTTCTAGAGATCCACTGTATAACATTGTCTTTATAATCACCAATACTATACTGTACACTTAAAAACATGTTAAGAGGATAGATCTTATGTTATCTGTTCTTACCATAATTTAAAAAAAGGGATGCTATTAGGAGAAGGGAGAATGGGTTCAGGATAGGCAAAAACAGCACTTGCCTCTTTTTCCCAACTCAGAATTGACTGCTCCTTCCTCTGTGGTTCAGAAATACA